>NC_143012.1:252318653-253518653 GCF_055824585.1 Amblyomma mixtum | reverse complement strand
TTATTGGATGAAATGCATGTGTATGGACACGCGGCGGCACTTAATGACAGGCCTCAATCATTTAAATATTAAAGGCTACCGCAAAAAAGTTAATCCCTTTTTGTGGTATATCTTCGCACGCGTATAGTGTTCGACTGTTGTATCAGAAATCACGATCTCTGTTGCAAATTTCATTGGTTGTTCGAATCTTCATACTGCTAGGCCAGAAGCCCTGGTGCAATTTGCTGTTATTAATCAGGGAACGTATGTCTCTAACTAGCCGGAATTTTTCCTATATCTAGTTTTTCTTAGTCCTGCTTCTTGCTCTTTTCTAACATTGTGCATATCGACAGGGTGGTAGCTTATTCTGCGCATTTTTTTGTCCGATAAGCAGGTACACACACGCCTACTCTCCCCTACTTACGCACACTGACGCGCGAACAAATTTCTACCATACCACTCCACCGCACTGCCGTTCATCATGAAACGCCGTTCATCATGAAAGCGAAAAATAAAGCAAAATGGGGACAAGATGTCTGCGTGTTTGGGTTGCACTCGCTAGTCGAGAAGCAGTCGTAAGGCACGTGCAAGGAGGCGTTTATTCCAAGCTACTGTGTCTTCCTCCTCGTGTGTATGGAAATGCCTCCGCATCCACCTCTTTCGGCCTTGTTCCTTGGAACCTAACGCGCCTCCCAGTTATCTGTCACCACTTCTACATGTCTGGCGTGCTCAGAGCTGCCCACCCATACCCCTACGCTTAGTCAAGCCACGTCGGGAGTGGTGGCATAGCCTTGAAAACTTAGCGAAACGTTCTGAAGTGTTCTTGGCGTGTTGTGTTTCGCCACTTCCTTCGCCCCTTCGCCGCCTTAAGTGGCGTGATGTTTCGTCTTGCGTCTCGCGCCGCCTCTTCGAGCGAAGAGCGAAGAATATGTTGTGCCGCCGGTGCAAGAGACGTCTCTCGGGCGGGCGTCGTCAAGTCCTCGAGTCTTAACGCCTGTCTGGGCAGAGCTGATGAAGATTACGTGTGGGGTGTTACGCTTCAAGAATAATTGTCACCCCCCAGCGTCCCTAAGTAGCCCAGCTCGTTCTGTGGAGGAACTCAGAGCGGGAAACGGACACATCAAAATAAAGAGAAAGGCACATAGTGGAGGGAGCAAATGCGCGAAATATTGGGCACCCAATTCCGTTCTAGAAGCTTATAGCGCCGCACGCTAGAGTGCGTTTGCGACTAAGTTGTCGTAAATGACTAAGGCGTGGCTCTTATTTCCCTCCGGTGAGCTCTCCGGCAGAAATGAAACGAAAGGGACGCAACGTAAAGGCAAAATAACGTACGACCCCTGTTTGAAAATGAGGCTTTGCTATCTGTTTTCCGGTTTTCTTTACCTCCGCATGTCTTCGTGCTTATGAATAGAAAGAGTTGGCGTTATGCCGGAGATGCGGGTCCGCCTCCGTCCGCCCTAAGACGGAGTGTGATTAGTTGGTTATTTGCGCACTTCATCTTAACGAAACTAAACGTCTAGCAGATGAAACTTAAGAGTTACCGCTTGAGCATAACTAATGACGCTCTACTCATACACGGGACCCTCTACAACGGCAGCAGTGGCAACTGTCTTGAAAACCCGATCTTAGTGATGTAGTGAGTGGCACGTTATACAAGCACAACTTTCAACCCTTCTTAGCCAGGTCCTTAAGGGGCGCCCATCGGCTTCTCTTCTCAAGCTTAAGTAGTGCCTTCGGCTCCCTTTACGCTAATAACGCAACTGCATTCAAAGCATTTTACTGTTTCGGCATGAAATCAGCGTCGCATTCCATTTTGTGAAGTCGCTTGCAGGTTCTGGAATCGTCCAGTTCCACCCTCCAGTTGCAGCGCATGCTACCGCCGAACGCATGGACGGGGTAAATTCACGCAAATACAGATTACATACACGGCTTGCAGGCTCGCGGTGATAGCTGAGGGACCTCAGGCGTCAGCAAAGGCAACACCTACATCTATTTTAGTGTCAGCCAGATTGCCCGCTCCGAAATGGGAGATGCTCGGATGCCTTGGTTCGTTTACTCGTCGAGATCTGAATTCACTAAAGTGAAGCGGCGGTTTTCGTTGGCAGCGCGAGCTGCTGCCATGGCTGCCGAATATACTGAAAAGCTAAATGGATAGATCTTGTGGAATGGCATGCTCTAGGAATCGGGTTTGGGGCTAGTGACACCTTATGTCGCAAAGAAAAGAGGTGATCACACTAATTTTTTTAATCAATTTGTTACATCTAATGCTACCATCATTCATACTTAAGCTCCACCTTCAAGGTTTGAAGCGATTGAGATAATGTGTTAGTGTCCATATATGCGGCATGGCTCATTCTCTACTCAACATTTATATGTCCCTGAGAGTCCGCGTATTACTCCTGGGGGTAAACTACAGCAAGTGCTGCCATCTGTGCCCAGCTTGCTCTTTCCGAGCAATATCTCGCGACCAATCGATAGTGTAACTGTCATTTGTCATGCTTGCCAGTTTACTAAGAACGCGATGATGACGCCACACGATCACGTAACCTAGCTGGACTACCTGTCTTCTAGGTTGCATCTCTATTTATTTTGTGAAATTTTCGTTCATGGTCAAGGGCCCTGAGCACGACGACGCCTTTTCTGCGACTCGAGCTCTTGACGCTATCGAGTTAATATTATGATTATTTCACATTCTATTCTGCTTTGTGTGTTCTAAGCTGTATTGGTGCGAAAGCCCAATTCTAGATTTAACAACCCGAAGCAAGGATCTTGTCTTGTCTTGACCTGTGCTCCGAACTAACCCGAGGTTGCTCGAGTTCCTCCGGTCATTTTGGGTTATTTCGGAGGAGTGTCCCGCAACCTGCAGCCAATGGGAGACAGGTGGCAGTAATTACTGTCCACGCGAGGCTGCTCAAGAGAGCAGCATGGGTCGTACAAACCTGGTGGCTGTGATAGAAACAGCTGCTTGCCAGTGCAGTGGAGCATCGATTACCCGCTGCGCCACTGCGCTAGTGCTGTAGGACCAGGCTGGGTCTACGAATGTTAAGTGGACATTGAACCACTCTGCATATATGTGCATTACACCACTAAAGCTATCCCGTCATACACAATTTACCTACATTAACCCCTGCCGCATTTTGTTTCCTATTTTGAGTATATTATTCTTACCAACACTATATAAAGTACCGGCTTGGGGAGGAGGAAGGAAAAAATAGTTGGGAATTTTTTGGCAATATATCGAGCATATAGTGCACTCATGAAAAGAAATCAGTCAAAAGACGGAACACAGCGAGGAGACGAGGCACACACACGACAACTGGATGCGCTCTGTGCGTTTCTGTGGATGCGTTTCTTGAGCTGTTAACAATTTGTCTTTCTTCCACCGCTGTTGACTTTAAGGAGGATGTGTACGTTCAGAAAAAAGGAGTCTGTATCGGGGCAAGCTTAGCACCAGTATCGTGCCAGATGCTAGATATTTTTAGCAAAGTTTGACAACACATTGCAAGGTGATCTTTTTGACAAACGTGCGTGCAGAATTTTTATATACGTTGAAGATTTCCTGTTTCTTTTGAATCTCACCTAGTAAGTCAATGCATGTGGTTGTAAACAAGAGATTGAGAGCTTTCAAAGCATGCTTGAGTGCCCAATGTTTTACGTGTGAACTACCCATTAACCAGTCGATTAGATTTTTAGAACTTCAAATAAGATTTCGCGACGATGACCATGTTTGCTAGTGCTTCAAGCCTAAGAAGTCCTTATTACTTTACTCATCGGCTCACTCCAAGGTTTTCAAGAGAGAGATAGCTACCAACTGTTTCCGTAATGCATTGCAAAAGAGTTGCCACCACAGCATGAAGGCAAGCTTCGATAACCAGTTTCAACGTTTGGAGGCGGCCGGTTTTCCGAAAGAACTTTTGAAGGCGGTGGCAGAAACGGTGTTGAAAAAGATTAAGGTTCAAGTCGTTAGAAGCGTTGACCCAAAGACAGTTGAAAAAAAAAGAAGAAAAATTGAAGTGATGCCGTATGAGCACAAAATATCCATCAAACCATCACCGTTACCATATCACTATCAAAAAGGTCGCTGGAAGGTAGCGCGTCAATGTCGTGTTTTCTACTTCCTGCAAGCTTTCACGCCTGTGCTCACGTGTTGCGCGTGGCAGGACTTATCGTCCCGCCTGTTCGGCGCAGCATGAAAATCGCTACGTCACTTGTGCCACAGGTGTTGTATACAGGATTCCGCTGAGCTGCGAAAAAGTGCAGATAGGCCAAACAGGCCGATGTATTAATGAAAGACTGAAAGAGCACCACAACTCTCTGTCCCCTTCTAACGGTGCTAACTTGCCTCGACATTGGCGGGAATGCGGCTTCTACCGGTTGTTTTCTAATGTCAGTATTGTTGGCAGAGGCAAGAGAAAAGTCTAGCGCTAAATTCTTTTAGCTTTCCCCATTAGTGTGCAAGGGGATGATTGCATCAGCAATCCTTATATCTCCCTTATGCAGAAGAAGCTAAGCTTCTTTTCGCAACGGCGCTAGACCTAGGGTTATCTTTAGAATGTAGATTTTGATAACTGAGCTGCGCATGCTCTGCCACTTTTTCCTGTGAGACTGTTTCCTTCAATAAAGCACAGTTGTTAGTCTAGTCGTCATATATGTGCCTCGTCTCTTCGTTGTGTTCCGTCAATTGACTGATTTCTTTTCATGAATATGCACCAACTGACCCAGATTTCAAATGTGCTGGTGCACTCTCTGCGCCTCATTTAAAGTGATAACCAGGCACCAAGGCAACCAGAAGAGAGAGCGTAATAAAGATCGGGGGTAATCAAGAAGGTG
Source organism: Amblyomma mixtum (assembly GCF_055824585.1). Classification (NCBI taxonomy): domain Eukaryota; kingdom Metazoa; phylum Arthropoda; class Arachnida; order Ixodida; family Ixodidae; genus Amblyomma; species Amblyomma mixtum. Next base: position 253,513,844 of record NC_143012.1, on the reverse strand, counting down.
TGGACCAATCAAGCTACTCGGTCTGCGCAGACGTGGGTTGAAATCCCAATAAAAAAATATTGTATCATGGCTGGCACTCGGTCCATCTCGGTAGCCATATTGCATCAATGCACCAGTCACTTCCGGTTTCCACTTCTTTCTCTGTTTGATGCCATGTCCGCGATAATAATTGTTGCTGACGCTTTACGCGCGTGCCTAACAGAACGGGTTTGCTTTTCTTCCTCTTCGCTTACTCATGCCGTCATCGGTGTGAGGCGCTTTGACTACGAGTTCAGAAGGCCTACGTACATGCCGAGTAGGGCAGGCCATTAAGCTACCGCGGCAAATGACGTATTACATATATTGCACAAGGACCATTCTGCCAGCAACGCCGAGCTAAGATAAAGTTAACAGCCAGCAAGTGATTCTTATTGGAATTAAAAGACGCACAGGAAGATGAACTAGATTTAAGCCATAAAGAATAGCCCACTGCAATGCGCTGTCATCATAAAGTCGCATGGTGAGTGCGTCAGTGTGTGTAGCCTGCACATCGAATGTGTCCCACTTTTGTTACAGTACGTAAACATTGCTAAACGATGTCACTGCCTTGGAATCGATGTTCTGCCACTTGGTACAGCTGTCTATGAACCTCCTGCGGTAAATTGATATACATATGTTCTCTAGCCAGAGTGTGATCAAAATTTCTACCTGCTAATCATTTTGCTTCCTTGAAGTGTCAGAACAGTGCTGAACTGAAAGGCTGGACATCGGTGGGTTTTCAGATGTTGCCCAAGAGCCATCGCATATATAGCAGAATGGTTTTGGTTTATGGTTTATCGAAATTAAACATACAAAAGCGACTCATTGTATAAGGGACGCCGTATTGAAGGGCTCTGCAAATTTTGTCCGCCTAAGGTTCTTTAACATTCACTGACATCACGCAGTACACGGGCCTCTTGCCTCTAGCGTTTCGCCTACATCGAAATGGAACCACCGCCACCGGATCGAACACGCGTCTTTCGGGCCAGCTTCCAAGCGCCATAATCACTGAGACTTTGCGGTGGACATGGGCAGCAGAAGACCAGCCAGTTTTACCGTACCATAAGAAAACTCATTGCAGTGCCGCCGCCATGGAGGCGTTGTGCTGTTTAGGACTAGTTAGCAGTATCGAATTCTGACCGCAAGGACCGCATTTTCATCAGGTGAAACGTAAGAATGGTTATGTTGGTGGAGATACCAATTCAACTCATAGAGCAGCAGGGAACAGAAATTAAAACAAAGGCCCGCAAGGACAGCATGTTTCATACACGGGCCGTTTTGCAGCGTTGAGAGCATGTCACCATTACATAACTAGTGCAGGAATCTATCAATCCACTCGTTTTCAGCAGGCACACTTATTACAGTAGAGTTAAAATACAGTACACGTATTAACAATAGAGTTATGAAGAGCAACAGAGCAGAGAATGAGAGCCGCTCTTGTACCGCGCCTTTCCTCATCCCTCGGAGGGATTCTTCCAGCGGCGTTCCCAATATCATGTCGAAACATTAAACTGTCTTTCCTACGTCCTGCTCCACATAATGGAGAAAAAAAACTCAGAGATGTAGGCGGTACTAGCAGTTTTTGCAAACTTTTTCACCAATCTCAGGTTGCGTTGTAAAGTTTAGTGGGAAATTCAACTACATCTACATGTTTCTTATTGGTAAAAATTACCATCTTGCTAATTCCCGCAGATAGGCTCGTCTTTCTCAAAGCTACTCGGCTAGCTTTATGGCTAGGTTCTAACTGTGGGCTTTTTCACCTCTTAAAATGGATGAAGAGAGGTGCATAACTCTTCCCTTTTGCTGCTGCCCTCGCCGGAAATGTTGATAGTGAGACAAACTTGACAACTTCCTGAATCTCTCTGAATAAAGTCCACTCTTTAGCGCTCCTCGAGTCGACCTTTTCTACATAGTTTAATTTTAACTCTTCTTTACACACGACCTCCCTCCGCGCAGTAATATTAACGCGGAATGAGAGCCTGAGTGCCGTTCATAAAAACAAGTTCGGGTTAGATAATTTAGATAAGAGTACTGCACGCGCCGGGTTCGTCGAGAGGTTGAGCAGTGCTAAGTGTTTAATGCATGTTTAATGAATCCCTCTAGAGCAGGCTCCCAAATTGGAAAGGCAACATCGGAATGCTGCCACAGCTTGCACCGCGTAAATGTAGCTGATCAGCTCTGAATGAAACGAGCACGCCCCTGCTATTAAGTGCAAGCGCTGTCATTGCAGTCCAGGTGCGTGCGTGCTCATAAAATATTGAAAAAGCCACGCGTAAAGGATTACAAGTGAGAGCAATTATCGCTAGCTCTCTGCCTAATGGCACACAGTGCCAAGAGTTGTATCACGTAAGAAAACTGTGCTTAGAGATCGCCGTATAACAGCAATAGTTGTTCATTCCGGCTTTTTGTCGCGATGGTTTGGTAAGGCATGCTACTGTGTGGACTAGTGTCGCATTGCTTAATGTGGTAAAGTATGGTTTGGCATGGCATGGCATGGCATGGTATAGTATGGTATGGCATGGTATAATATGGTATGAAATGATATATTATGATAAGGCATGATATATTGTGGTATCGTATCGTATCGTACCGTATAATATGGCAAGGTGTGGTAAGACATGGTATGGTATGGTATGGTATGGTATGGTATGGTATGGTATGGTATGGTATGGTATGGTATGGTATGGTATGGTATGGTATGGTATGGTATGGTATGGTATGGTATGGTACGGTACGGTATTGTATGGTGTGGTTTAGTTTTGTGGAGTTGAACGTCCCTAAGTCACTCATATATTACGGACGCCGAAGAGGCAGGGCTGCATACAATTTCGACCACCTGGTATTCTTTAACGTGCACTGACATTGCACAGTACACGGGCCTCTAGCATTTCGCCTGCATTGATGAGACCGCCAGGGCCGGGATCGTTCTCGTGTCTCGCGGGTCAGTAGACGAGCACCATAACCGCTGAGCCAACGCGAGTATGGTATGGTATGGTATGGTATGGTATGGTATGGTATGGTATGGTATGGTATGGTATGGTATGGTATGGTATGGTATGGTATGGTATGGTATGGTATGGTATGGTAAGTGGGGTCTGCCGTGCTAGAGCTGCACATGGAGCTATGAGAGACTAGTGGAGGACTGCGCGTTAATTTCGACCACGTCAGGTTGTTTTCACATGCACTAACATCGCACAGCACACTGGTGCTGTTGCGTTTCGCCACCAGGGAAAGGCAGCCAACGAGGCCGAGATTCGATCGTGTGACTTTGGTCCCAGCAGCCGAACACAATGACCAGCAGCCTACTGGGGCAGCTACGCACTGATGCGCTTCAAGCCTTGCATTTATGTGTTCTCCACATGTTTCTTCCTCTTGAATGAAACGCGTAGTAGAAAACACGTGCTAGAAGACTGAGTTATTTTCCTTCCTTTTAGTGACTTGCCGCCGCGTACGGTACAATTCCTCAGAGAGTATCTGTGATGTTTCTGTCGAGGCATTTTTTTAAGATGATTTTATCACAAAGTTTGGCGAAAAGGGAATTGTTAAGTAGTTTCAGGACAGTTGACAAATGTAATTTGTCTCATTTTTTTCAATTGACGATAGGTGCCAAGCTACTGCAGTGAGAAAGGGTCGGAATTAGAGAATTTAAGGCATGAATTAGGGAATTTTCTTTTAAGCCATGGAACATTGCTGGCTCGTATCCTGAGTAGAGTTGTGCCTACGCACCAGGTCCGAGAAGCGAGCACTAGCTTTTCACACTGTGTCAGACGCCCAGGCAATTGCGACTTTTGGAAAGATATATTTCGCCTGAATACGTATACATTTCCGGTCGCAGGATGCAATCAAACTTAGACATAACAAACAGGTAATAGCGACAAGTTAAAAAAGCTCTTTTCAATTCAACAGCAAAGATTTAAGATGAATTCCTACTTTTGAATCTTTCAAGCACGAGGTAGGAAAAAAAAGAGGGAGAAAACTTTTCCAAAATGAGTCATGTTCTGGTCGCTGGATTATGTAGTCGGGTTGAGGGTCGTCTTGAAGGCAGTATGGTGAATGCCCAGCAATTATGCTGTGAGGTGCGAAGCGTGGACAATGTTATTCAAAGATAAAATTTTGAAGTGATTGATCTTCTAGAGAGACTGTTGAATCCTTGTTAGCAGTTATTCATTCAAATATGTGCTTTCAAGAGTTTTTAATTAGTTACCGTGTCAGGTAATAACTCATCAATAAACTGATAAAATTTGAGTTAACACTCATGCGGAACACAGTTTTGAACGCTGTGAAGGTTGCGATTTTCGTTCATAATCCGTGCGTCTTACTCAGTAGACCAAATACCTAAGGCAAATGTAAGTTACCAAAAACAAAAAGAACACGAGGCAACATTTTCCGGGGATATGCATTGAAGGCACATAAATGTATGGATAGATTATGCACGAAGTTGTTAAAGACTCGTAGAGAAGTAAAAGACAAAAATATGCGGATGCGATGTACATATCATTAAACCATGAAAAGAAAACTGCAAAAAATGAACAAATATCTTGAAACTCGGCCTAGCAAGAAAATCATACAAAGGTATACATAGGTAGCGGAAGCGTCCATCACACAAAAGGCGTCCAACAATAGAGAAACACAAAAATGTAGAAAATTCTACAAGCAGCCCTAAAAGAAGCGCCATCATCCATGCAAGATAACAAAAATATATCAGAGATGTAAGTAGCAAGGAAACTAAGATTGAGCGACAAACGCCCAAGCTCGCAGGGCTGCGGGTGCTATCTGCCCCGATGCTTCCTGCGGAATGGACACCGGACGGGAAGCCCATTTTCTCATTGTCGCGAGCCGAAAACTGAAAGCCTGCTCTCATCCTCTCCCGTCCCTGCACGTTGTCTGCACCTGCCTTCTGGTTAGAGGGCGAGGGGAAAAGGTGGGAACAGAAGCTAATGCGATCGTCTCCCGTGTGTTCGCGGGGGCGAGCGCCTTCAGGGGTAAATTTATGTTGATGGATATCCTTGTCTAGCAGGGCGCGTTGCCCGAGCTGCGTCGGGTCGCCCGCATGTCAGCTCTGCTATAGAGAACGCACGGAGCTTAACGCTGCCAGCGGCCGAGATACCGCTGAACCGGCACTATTTTTAGGCCCACAGGTCGTCATTCACCACAGAGAACACTTTCATATCTCCATTTCAAAAGCAGCAATGAGGCTTGTGCAGTCAATTTACTTAAACATTTGTGCAAAAAGATCGGATGTATCGGAGTGCCAATTCATAGCAATTTCTTACATAGAAATTTCACCTATAAGTTTAAATCTTCCACCTGCAAACTACTGTATGAGGCCAAGGGATTGTTGGTTGGTTGGTTTATGGGGTTTAACGTCCCAAAGCGACTAAGGCTATGAGAGACGCTGTAGTGGAGGGCTCCGGAAATTTCGACAACCTGGGGTTTTTTAACGTGCACTCACATCGCACAGCACACGGGCGTCTAGAATTTCTCCTCCAAAGAAATTCAACCGCCGCGGCCGGGATTGAACCCGCGTCATTCGGGTCAGTAGCCGAGCACCATAACCACTGAGCCACCGCGGCGGCCCCAAGGGATTGTGAACCCGCGAAATGTGCATTTTGGTGTAGTTGAATTCCTACACCTTGGGAAAATAATAAGGAGGAGGTAAAATTTTTCTTCGCATGTGCATTAACTATTTCTCTCCTAGCACGTAAGGCCAACAATATAAAGAAAAACTTATGAAAGCATGAAAATCCTACTGAGCTTAAAATCAACGCGCTGAAAACAAGCTCTGCTCGATAAGAAACCTTTGAGGATTTTTTTTTTACCTAAGCCTCACCTGCCGGTAGAGTGTTACCCCGCCTCAGAGACTATAGGAAGCTGTTTAGATGCGGAAGAGACGTTAGTGAATATTCGATGTTAGTGTACAATAGCCAACCATTTAACGGTTCTTTTCTATGAAAGGGGAGAGCAAGATATAGCGAATGCGCTCGGGTTATTTAACCAAAAAATTGGCTACCGGAAAAAAATAAACTTAGCACGCGGAGTTTACAGGCATGTATCGTGAGTCGTGATTAACACCTGACTGTAGCAAATCAACGATGTTCAGTAGTAACTCTGGGAAAAAAAAAAATTCGGCGGTAAAATAATGCTGAGATTATTTTACAGCAGCAGTGCCGCCGGTTCATCTACAGTGCCGTGTTCGAGCTAACGGAAAACTTGAAGACTGCACAGATGCCCGTAAATTTTTAAAGGCACAATATCGCGACTTCTCGCATCCCTGAAACCTTATGCTTATATACAGAACTCGAAGAAATTCATGATTTTGTGTGCTTTAAGAGGAGTTTGTCGTAAGACAGCCAAATTTGTAGAAGGGGCCGAAGTACAATGTTGTTCCGAATATCGGCGCCAAGACCCGCCACCACGCACACAGCCTAATCGTGTGTATAGTCTCCCATAGCTCTGAAGAGCCGCTCTGAGAAAATAAAACGGAAAGCCACAAGTACAGGTGCGCAGGCGAAATAGAGAGTAGTGACGAACGCTACAACGGGTGACCAAGGTTGCCACAATGTTGCCAGGAGGCATCACACTCGAAGGAAACGTTCCCTTGGTGCTGAGTTACGGAGAGCTAGGGACTGTTTGTAGCCTCAGCCGATTGGGATAACTACTACATTTTCGACATTCAAAGGCGAGAAGTGCGCGCCCAGGTTCTCTATAAACAATACAAGGATCACGAACACACCACATACGTTGACGCCACTGAATGTTCTGGCAAGGCAGCTTTTGTTACATCTGTATTCCCCTACTGGCTCTCTTGTGTCCGCGGTGTTTCCCACTCCCACTCTGGAAGAGACACAAGAATGCGCGGTAGCCATGGCCTTAGCTTCCACATTAAGCACTACTAATATTAGTGACTCGCATTCTGCAGTACGTAGCCTTCCCAAAGGCTGTTTCCCCCGCTGATCTTTCTATCCTTCGATAAGTCACAATCGATAGCCGCACAATGTGTATCATCTGAATGCCCGCTCACACTCGCCCGCTCACATGCGTGGTTGCTCTCGCGCATCTGCGCCCGTTCTGATGTTGGCGATCCACCAAATAAAGAATATTTCAGTTGTGTTTCCAGCGTCGTCCTATTTACTTATCCTCCTCGTGAACGCGTCCTTTCCGCTGGTTTTGTACTTACCATGCCCCAACTGGCCCAACAAGCTACGCTTCTTCAATAGTGTTGTCATTAATTTTGCGTGAGAGAACATTTTTAGCCCCGTTTTTTTTTGTTTTTGATAGGAAAAAGCTTCTATTTTATATAGCGTAATATTTATGCCGCCTAATTCAATTTAAAACATTGTGTCTTTCGTGAAGTATTAAGGTTTTAATTACGACTAGCAGATTTATGCTATATTTATAGATACAGCGCGAGAAAAACGAGGTCGAACTAAAGGCACACTTACGGAAAAGGAGGGCGTTGACTACAAACTAATTTGCTTACCAAAGAAAGCGCATATTTATAGCAACAGCCTTGCGCGAAAATAATCTGTCACAAACGCTCTATATCTTTTAATAGTGTCACTAGCTGTCCAAGATGTAAGTAAAAAAATCAGAGATGTGTACGACTCCCAAAACAAAGTTTGCAGAAACAGTGAACAACAGCTTCAGGCAGAGTTATGACAGCGGGTGGTGTTAAGAAAAATGCCAAGTAGTTTCTAATTAGGGTCTTTTGAGTCTATGTAACAATCGAATGAAGAATAATGAAAACAGTCCAATCGGTACTTAAGTTTGATGATGGTGAGGAATGTAGCTAGCGGAGACCTCGCCTGGGCCTGCGGAGCGCAGCCGCAGTAGAGTCTCGACGGTCCTGATCGCCGCCGGGATGCGGTGGCCTAGGAGGGTAGCAACAGTGAGTGTTTCCTAGACAGCCGTAAAAACTCGAGTCAATTTGTCTCCTTGGCACCTAACTATATTCGCGACCATCTAGAGATTCTCAGTTTAAAAAGCAGAATTAACTTAAGTAACTTTTCAAAGCAACCCACAGAAAATCTCGTAAAATACTGAGCTTTTATGCGAGCTTCCTGTCAGGCAAAGCTTTGTTCTTAATCAGGTTAAATGAAATAGATATGCCGTCTCTGTTTTTATACCTTCTGCGATGATGTATGGTCCAGGTTAATGAATGCTTTTGGAAAGTCACTGAACATATTTGTTAAAATGTGATTTTAGGCGCCCACCCTTGGTCGTATAATGAAATTTCAGATCTTTGACCGCAGTTACTACCGATAGAAAACATGCGGCGGAGAAACATATATAGAAGTACAAATTCGGTTACGCCTCAACACGAACAAAAAGCGCCGGGCCTCAGGGTTCAGCACTTTTTCAAAGGGTACTTTATATAGAAACCCGCACAAAAACTCCAAACACCTCATAAACGCACCTTGCTACTAGGGCTGCTGCAGATAATGTCTGGAAGGGAAGGGAGAGATGCCCCATTGTTCCTACTTCATGCGATTACAACTCACCTAAAGCACTATAGGCAGCAGTTATCACCACATGTCTCCCGCTTTTAAATTCAGTCGTACGGTGGTTTGCTTCAACGCACATTGAAATCGATCACGGCTTTTGATCACGCCACAGAAAATATCGGTTCCCTAGTTATTCATAAAATAAAGTAACACAACCAGGTGCGGTATGGGAGGAGTTTTTGTATACTGACCTCGAGGTGCGCATATAACTTTCAGCTATCCAGCATTGCGCTAGTATATATTCTGTGCGAAATAACGCACAAAAAAAATTGCACTCAAAATCAGCAATATTTTTTTATTTATGCAATCACTTCATCCAGAGTCGAAGCGATTCGCATCCACCTGCCGTCGTATTCCCAATCTCAGTCTCCACATTTCTCTTCTTGTTCCTGACGTAAATTTCACGTGGAAACACGCTTGAAATCACCTCTCATGCGAAGTGAATTCAGCAGAAACTCTGGCTTTGGGCTCCGAGACACGCCATGCAGTAAAAAGAAAAAAAATAGTGCAGCTAAGTTGCAAGAATCGAGTTTCCTGGTAAGCTGAGCCTGTTGAAAAGTTGGAGTTACTCCGGGGCAAAGAAAATCCGCTTAACGAGGCGTAAATCAAATCTAATGGCCGAATTTTGGGGATTTAGTTCGGTGCATCGCTTTTTTTGTCCTTACTTCACGAACTCCCGCCGCCATATAACATGCGTTGCGTGGCTGAGAGCCGGAGCCGGGACATCGCGGCGCGCAGTTTTATTAGTTTCTGCGGCTTTCCAGAAAACCACCAGCCATACCAGAACGACCAGAAATTGCTTCCTTGGGCGCGTTTTAAGATCCGCTCCTCACGCAATCCTACTTCTACGCCCTTGGTCGACCACTGGGTCCGTTTTCATGCGCTTTTCCACTTAGTTCTGGCATCTTGCCGAGAAGAGGACCGTTACGGTCGCAAATTTCCGGGAAACCGTTCAAAATTGTGAAGAAATGTATAAGGCAGTGGTTTCAGCCTTACCTTTATGATAATGTCCTGAGTTTTTTTTTTTTTTTAACCAGGATATCCTCCGCTTATTCGTTGCTGGCGCACGTATGGCCCCATTTTAGAGCATTCGGTCACATAAATTGCTCTGCAAACCGGCCATGGGCTTTTCGTTTCTTAAAGCACCTCTTTGCAGTCTTATCTATGTGCAAATATGGAGGTTACTTTCCCAAATGTTTCTCAAGGAGACTGCATGTGTAAGGGGTTCTTGGCTGACCTAACACCTGAAAGCTACCGACTGCTAGGAAACGAAGTGATACATCCGCAGGTGGGGCTGGAAGGCGATGAGATGTATGCGAAGCAGGGCGTCAGGATGTCGTTCAGCTCAGGAGAGACGTAAAAGATTCGTGATATTCTCTGCGAATGACGTTATAGAATGTTATCATCAGTGCAGTTCTGTGTTAACGTTATGTTACTTCAATAAACCCAAGGCGTTTTCAACGCTAGGACAAGACTGGATATGCACCGGGCTTAATGTAGAAACTGTGGGCGTTTGTTTTCGACCTTCAAAGCTCTGCCATGCGCTCCAGAAAGCTCGAAATAAAAAAAATCACCTTTTATTAACTTTATGTTTGGTCGAAATTGCTCACTCCCATAATACGAAGACCCTGTGCGAAAGAAATAAAAAAAGAAAAAACCCGGAGTTCTCATACTCTCGCGGTCAGGACCGGGAATCAGTCAGGCAGTAAGAACGTGGCCTAAACTGCCACATTGGTAAGAAAGAGTGCCGTAAGCAAAGCTGTTTGCTGCAACTTCCGCTATGTCTTTAAAATTGGGCGCTTCAAGAGCCGCATAGTTGAAACTAGGAAGCAAGAGGCACATTATTCTATGACTCATTATATGCTCTGTGGCCATTCGTCTGTGCTGCTGACACATTGAGATTTAGCTCGGTAAAGCTGCCGAATGTGGTGCTCTCCCAGCTACAGTTCTAATTGCGAAGGAGGAGTTTTTACGGAGGTGGGGGGGGGGGGGGGGGGGGGGTGCTTAGTTACTGGGAGACTAAGGTAGGGAGACGAAGGTACTATCAGCCTTCTTTGCTCACGACGAGGCTGAGGCTGGCCGCATGTGATCTGTGATCAAGCGCAGACCCCTGAATCAACTGCATGACTTCTGCGTGCCGACTAGTGGAGTAGAAATTTTTGTACAATATTTTCGCCGCGGAACTGGTGAAAAATACGAATAGCTCGACCAAACAAAAACCCAAAATTTTGGGGCCGTCTTCAGGTGAAAGCCGCAACGGTGCTGTGGTTGTTGTTGTTAGTGGCTATTTATTGTTAATAAAAAAATTGAAGGAAAAGATGTTGCGAGCCGCGGCATCTGCCATCGAAACCTGAAACACCTGAGCTGAGGCTAGCGGGAATAAAACGACAGGAAGAGGTAAAGAAAAGGGGGAGTGATAGAAGAAAGGATAGCCTACTGTGACTTTTTGACTGCCTCCTTCACACTATTTCCTAAGCTCTGCGCATCGATCATAAAATATCCGATGTTACGAGGTTATGGGTCTGAATTTGCTTGTTGATCATCATAAAACGCCTCACCATATAAATGAGCATAACGCCCAATAAGAATAAATCGTTTGAGGACGGCGAAGAAAGAACAATAGCTCGCTAAACGCTAGAGTTGATTTTGACTTTGATTGACACCGGCCAAAATAGGGAGGTGTGATAGAATCATTTCTGATTTCGGGGATATGCCTTCCTCAATTTGAAATGATTGTATCTAAAAATGATATTATATGTGCATCTCTTTGCGTAAAAAAATTGTTACTGACAAAGCAGGGTCCTTAGTCGGAATATTTCATCAGTTCAAAGCAGAAGCAAAGAAGCCCGCCCTGCTGGCTGCAGTAATATTGAAGAAGAACCTTTTATATTAGCGCCTTATGAAACACAGGTGTGATTTGAAGGCGGTTGTTCCTTAAAGTTTGGTTTTAACCCATTATTTGTGATTTTCTCGACAAAGTAGGGGCGCCTCAGTTTATCCAGTATGGCCACGCTACAGAGGATCGCTTCGGTTTACTGTCTTTGTAGAATGGTGCTTATTTTAAAGCTTAATAATAAACTCCCGCCTTTTTATCGATGGTGGCTACCGCGTATGAGTGGATGTTTCGTTGCTTGACGGTGTAAAATGGCAAAACAAGAGACGAGGAAGATGCTGCTCCCTGGGCTGAGAAAACTGCTCTGGCGAATGTGGAGCGGTGGACGACGGACGCCCACTCTAGAGAAAATTTGAAATTGATAACATGAGTGTTTGAGAATTTTATAACAGCTGAATTACGAAGCCAGTAGCGTAATACTCAGCATTTAGTAATACAGGTATCCACGGCACCGCAGGGACTGTCATGTGGCTTGCGCAGAAAATAAGCTAGAAACTGTCTCACGATTTTTAACTGTTACAGCTGCCTCAGTTTTTCGTCTTTTTGTTCGAGAAATATTAAGGATTCCCTGGTACTTAAGCTACAAGTATTGATTCTAAATCATATTTACAGGACGAAAGCGAGAGCTTTATGGCACGGTTATTTTCTCGAGACAACCACGCCTTGCACACACTCTTATTTGTTCGTTCTTATCATCCGGCCGTTTGAGTGCAAATTTAAGTAACGGGAAAGACCTCACACAATAAAGAGACTAGTGAAAAAAGAACTGTAACAAAATAGATTTCGAGTAAATTGTTATATCACATTATATCGCATTATATTATATCACACGGTAATTCACATTATTCGCAGACCCGTGAGGAGTCTATTAATGACGCAATGCTGGTTAGTGGGAAATTTTTGTTAGATGTTGAAATAAATAGCCAGAGACGGCATACCGTCGCACTGTCTCACTAATTCCAGCGACGAGTACCGCTCATTTATTGAGCCATTGTGATAAAGCCCAAATACAGATCGCTGCATTTGAAATCCGAGTCATTTCTATTAGCCTAGTTCAAACAAAGCCGCATCCTTCTCTCTGAAAAGTGGGAGAATGTTCCCTTGGTTTTAGTTCAAACTCCTTTAGCTCGAATTCCTTGTTTGAGAGGCAAACCTTTTCTTCATTTCGGTGGGAAGGAAAAAGAAAGAGAAAAGAAAGAGAGAGAAATCTTGTTGAAAAAGCCTTGCTCGATTCCCTTTTTGTCTTCAACGTAATGTTCGAAGGCAGAAAATATCAATAGAAAAAGTGTCTGCTGGGACTAATTTTTCTTTTATTTTTACGTTCGTTGAAAGTTACATTCTTAGAAAAAGAAATAAAAAAGGCATACATTAATCGGAGTGATTCCGCGAAGTGATCAAGAACTGGTACAGAAAAAAAACAATGAGCCTAGGCGAGTTTTAGTTTTGTGCTCTTAAACGCCGTTAAGAGATCTCAGGATGTTAAGGCGGAAAGCCTTTAATGCCTCATCGTTGTAAGCAAGAGTTGTCGACAGAAACGTCACGCTTTTCAATTGGTCGAAACGGTCGTGACGTAACAGTGTGCGAATTTCAAACGGAGCCAATTGTACTTTGGCTAGTAAACATGCAATCAATTAAAGGGATCGTATAGTGATGCTCCAAGTAAGTGCGAACGAGTTTAATTCTGTGCTTAATTACCCAATTAACCTAATTAACTTTTCTAGTTAGGCCAGATATATATACAAAACCGAGTAGGAAATTCGTCGAGTTCAGGAATCGAACCCCGGTCTCCGGAGTGCGAGACGAGCACGCTACCACTCCGCAAATGCCAGCTTTTTTTTTCTTTATTGCATGGAAGAACTTCCGTAAAAAGGGGGAAAACTTCAAGGAAACTGGCTCGCGTCTCAAGTTACCGGGCTGCTTAATAGGAGCCCGCCATAATCCTAACTCAACACTGCATCCCCATCAAAACATCAAAATTCAGGGAGGCACACACATGCATCTAGGCACGCAGCCAGCTTGGAGGTTCTTCGCGTGCAGCATATACACTCCTCACCAAAGCACACTGTTCACGAAACACAGATTTGGACGATCTTGGTGGCTCGGCATGTCTGTCCATCATACGGCTTCTCCAAAGACTGAATAGTCCCATCAACACAAACAGGTCATAAGGCACAACAGAGTTTTTGCCGACAGGCAGAAATCTAATAGTGTATGGTGTAATTTCTATGTCCTTCTTAAGAGTTCGTTGTAGTATGTCGCAAAAGAACATGGCATCACGGCACAGGATGAAACAATGATCAATTGTCTCAGGCACGTTACACAGACGGAAATTCACATTCCAGGGTACAAACATCTCTTTGTCATTAAAAAATTTGACAGGCAGCGTCGCTGTGTCTTGTTTGAAAAAGAACGTTTTAGCGGCTGCCTGAATGCACATCCGCCTAACACGGTTTAGAACACTGATGTCCAAAGTCCCCAGAAAAGGCTGCCGATACAATGGTGTAGGGAACAAAGACTCAGTGAGAGCCTGGGTCATCTGTTTTCTCGAGAGGCTATAGATGTAATCTAAAGAGAAGCGCCCAGTGAGGAAATTGAAAGTGTCAGCAACCTCCTTAAGGAATCCCCATAATGTCGACTCACGAGCCTGCGCAGTCGGTGCGAATAAGTAAGGCAAATGAAAACTAAGCCGCCTAATGAGCACAGCTACCTGAAACGGGTGGTTTGCCGATTTGAGAAAGAAAAAACGGGAAACAAGGTGATGCACGAACAGGTGAACAAGGCCCACTCCACCACCCTCTAAGGGAAGGAACAAGTTGTCACGCCTGATGGGCTCCCATTGAGAGCGCCACACGAATGTTGCAAATATTGTATTGCTTGCACCTTCCTCCTCGCACAATGCAGGACTTGAAGGACGTACGCGAGCTTTGCAAACAAAAATATGTTACAGACCTGTGCCCTCGCAAACACTGAGAGTTCCCTACCCATCCAAGCCTGTGTTTGCCGCCGTAGAGTTACAATTTGTGAATCCCAGTAGGCTGTACTGTTGCGAACTTGGTGCAGCGGAACGTCTAGGTACTCAAGAGGGCTACAGTCCCAGCATATGCCACCGAACTGGCTTGGCCTAGTTCCCCAATGACCCAACCAAAAGCCTTTGGATTTCTCTAAATTAAGAGGCGCGCCTGATACATCGCAGGACTGTTTAGTCAAGTGGAAAGCCTCAAGTACACTCTTTTTGTCAGAACAAAAGAGGGCGATATCATCAGCGTAGGCTAAAACTTTAACTTCACATTGAGCCAGAGAGAAACCGCGGAAGAGCTGCGCTGTTAATTATACTGAGACAGAGGGGTTCCAGATATAGGGCAAACAACAATGGAGACAGTGGACATCCTTGACGAACAGATGCTTCTAGTGGGATTGGCTTCGTTAGCTCCTGATTAACAATTACCCTTGTATAGGAGTTCTCATAGGACAGCCTTATGCCTTTGAGCAAGACGTCACCAATATTTGCATACTCCAAGATCGCGAACAAGAAATCATGCCGAACTTTATCAAACGCTTTCGCCAAATCAATTTGAATCAGAGCTACTTGGCCTGTCTCATCTGATACTGTCTCTAATACTGAACGTGCAATATGTATATGTGTTTGAATACTGCGGCCTCTAATACCACAGACCTGATGCGAACCTATCAAGTCCATAATGACGAGCTGCAGACGACTGCTAAGAACCTTGGCAAAAATTTTGTAATCAACATTCCAGAGGGAAATTGGACGATATCCATCAACAGTTTTCAACCGATTAGTATCTTTGCTTTTGGGAATTAATATTGTGTGCCCAGAATAGAAAGTGGGAGGCAGGACACCCACATTATAAGATGCTTGGAAAACTTCCATCAAAACAGGCACTAGGCAAGGCGAAAATGTTTTATATAATTCGCTAGTAATACCATCTGGCCCAGGAGAGTTCTGGCTCTGCAGGGCAGAAATGGCTGATTGAATTTCATCCAAAGTGATAGGTCCCTTCACAATAGCACACTTCTCATCGTCAAGTCGAGGGAAGTTTCCAAGTAAGGAACTGTAGTCGAAACCCTGATTTGGATCTTCGCAACTGCCAAACAGCTTCCGATAATAGTCGAAGAAAGCAGCAAGAATACCAGGCGCATCGCTGTATGTGCAATCACCATACTGAATTTCCAATATTTCCTTCGCAAGAGCATTCTCTCTTTCATCACTCAGGGCCCGACGAGAAGGTTGCTCATCAAGAAACCTTCGGGGCCTAGATGGTATTAAGGCCCCTTTATATCTTTCTGTCGCAAATCGTTGAAGCTCTGCTTTTACGCCATGCCAGCTCGATGGTTTGGATAGTGAATACGCTGTCTTCGTTCACTCCCATCTTCCTCCCTTCCAGGTTAGGGCGAGGCTCAGGTGTCCACCGAGATATGCGAGACAGATACATTTCCTTTCCTCAAAAACCAATTTACCGACGAGCAAGGCGTAGAACCGAACGGGCGATGGCCTTTATGGACTCCCTGGCAGCGTTGCAAGATGCTCTCGCGTTTCACTCTTAGAGGCGAAGCTTAACATCTTAACAACACATCAGTGACACAAGCAACAACACTGCGCTTAAGGCTTTCGCCTCACCGCACTTTAGGTCAACAAAGTGCCCCCTGAATTTTTTGTTGATGTTCATTTAATGTCATACGAGCTACCAGCGACAGTTTTTATTTTCGCCAGTATGTTTGGTTTGATGCAAGCAATAAGAGGCGCTCATTTCATACTTTATCACTATAGCCGAGCTGGTGGGTGTGCTACATCTTTTAACTCTAATGCGGCGCCTTCAAGAAGTAGACACGTCCTTTTATATTACCATTTCGGAAGCCATTTTCGCGGCTAAGCATACTATATAATGCTCAACATGTCCCGAAATAACTTTGTTGCAAAAGTAGTACCAGTGTACAAGTCGTAAAAAAACTATCGACAAGAAGCCCAAGGAGTAGCGAAAAAGCGGCGGCTAAATCGAATTCAAAGACACTACGAAAAAGCCATCTGTCCTCCAGAAGCAGCACTTATCTGCCACCTCCCCACCCGAAACTATACAAGGAGAGTAGAGGCCACCCACCTCGCCACCCTCCGCCTCCACCCTCCAAAAGGTCAACTCACGTCTTGCCTGTAAGCAGTAGCGTATAGTCTGTAAGCTCACTTTTCCACCATTTCTGAAGTGCTTCCAGCCTCTTTAGGCAACATTAACTCCTCTGAGAAGAGACCGTCGAACGATGCGCCGTATGGCAACAAAACCAGTGACTATTGCCACTCTTCAGTCCTAATGTCAAGCTATTAAGGGCGCTGTTCAGGGGACGACAACGACGGATGTTAGGATGGTACTGCGTACAATTCATATCGCACCACTACAGAAAAATGCGGGCGCCATGTGGGTGAAGCAAACTGCCACTTCGAGTGAGAGGCGCGTGGTAAATCTCCGTAAGTCTCATTTTCGACGATAGTGCACGTTGTGCTGAGTCCTAATGAGGCGAATATTCAACGTTACTAAAGGCTGCGTCTCCTAGACGCATGTGTACAGCTTCCAGAATTTAGCCGCGACAGCGAGGTGCTTATGGCAGCATTGCTATACTAACCTATATATTTATGCAAGAAACAAGCGCAATTATAGATGCTTTTGCTGTGCTGTGAACCAAAAAGAAACTAGGGAAAATGCTTATATAGACGGCGCCGGTTCTCATATCGCTGTCGTGAGAAGCGCGTTTCTATTACTTTCCTCTACCCGATAGACGAATTTAGTTTTACACTGAGGGTTTCTTGTGAGTTCTTGCCATTCCCCGTTCTGGCGAGATTCATCGAGTGAATGTGATGGACGTTTGTTCAAAGGACAAAGAAATTTCGAAACGCGAGAACTTACATTAGGAAAGCCATAACTTTTAGGCCAACCGGACCATTACACCAAACGAAGAGACGGGAACTCTAGCAGTGGCGTAATATTGCAAAAATGGGGTATATAGTTCGGAAGAATCCTTAGAAAAGACTATTTGTTAGATTGGTATTTATTGTCAGCAGCCGGTGCGACGTGTCATACTTTCATTTCACACAACCCATAGCCGATGGCGCCCAGTTGTTCAATCGCTCTGGAGCACTCGACACTTTGCGCATTGCACGAAAAGTGGTGCAATGTTAGTATGGAGGGTATAGAAATAGAGCTACAAGACCCGTTCGCGTACGGTGCTCGATACGATGCCAGAAACACTTTCGGAACGCTGAGAAATGCGTCGGAGTTATTCGTGTGCGCTTGTATGTTTATATCTCCAAAGAGTGTCAGGAAAAGAAAGCTGAACATTGTCGAGAGAAATCACAATTGCTCCACGACTCACAGCTTTTATTGATGGCGCAATGCGGATGACGGGAAATATTTATGTCGACATTTTTGCTTTATTGTAAATTTCCAATTCTTTTGAGCATTGTGGTGAATAGAAGCCATTTTTTCGACCGAAAGAAAAGAGAAGGGGAGAATGAATGTTAGTTCAGCACTTCCCATGTCACCAATAGAGCCTACGCTTTAATACTTCTACTTAATTGCCTACACCATGATATTGTTGCCTGGACTAAGGCGAGGAAGACGCAAGAATGCCCCGGCCACAGCGCACAGGCCGATAACACAGAAACCGCACAGGACACAGAGTGAAAGGCACAAAGATGATGATGATGATGGTGTACTTAAGCTTAATGGCACATACCCACGGCGGGAGATTGGCCAAAGGCCCAACAAGTGAGGCGCGCCAGCTAGACACTTCGTTCACTTCGTCGCCATTCGTATTATCCTTTCAATACTATTGCTTACTCGAAAGAGTTAAGGTTCTCATTCCTCGCAAAACCCCGTGGCACCGGCAGCGTGCCAAAAAATGCAGATGGGTCGAAAAGGTCGTGACTTCCCACGTGAAGCCGCGATTTGAAAGCTGATTTAAAAATCACAAATTGTGGTTATACGATAGCAAAATGACTCAAATTTCAGTATGACATGCAAGAATATAAAGCAAATCAATTCCACTCAAGAGAAAGCTAGTGCGAAATCGGCATCAGACCCATGCGCCTTGAATTCCCTGCTATGGTATTCACTAACATTGGGCTACAGGCATCTCGATAATTAAGGTGCCTAACAGTAATAGTTAAAAAGTTAGCTATTATATTTCATTTAACCGCCCTGCTAGTTAGCACTTCTATAGCTGTATTCGGATACAATACACCGGTGGCAACGCTATGTAGAAAAAGGCGCTATTCTAACCCAAAAAGCCTATTTTTAAAAATTGCTCAGTCTTCGGTGAACAACCGTGCATACTTAAATGTAATGGCGTGTGAGTCATGTTACGACAACGTAATAACAATTTTTGTTATTGTTTATCACTTTCTTATTCCTCACTTCATGTGTCACGTTGAACCTTTCCGATCAATCCTGAGTATCTTGGCTCAACAACGCCGGACGCCGCGTTTTCCGCTGGAAGGGACCCTTAACGCTACCGTGTTCATATTGAACAAATAAATATGAGCTTGGTGCTGGAGGCCGAAACCGCACGCCCGTCCGCACTCAGCCCGCTCGCGTCGCTCCATCATGCGTGAATACAATGGCACATAGGATTCAGGGCGTGAAGAGCGGCGCAGTCAGTGCTACGATGGAAGAGGCGCAGAATACGGCGGCGCAGGCGAGGCCCAGTCAGAATTATCCTGCACGTGCGGGAGGAAGCAATCACTCCGCATATGTGAGGAAAGTGGATGAAGCTAGGGGGAATGGGAATGAATGTATTCGGCCTGCTGAAGGTGAAGCACACCAAAGGCTATGAAAGGCGGCTCATACAGTGTAGACAGCTTCGCCGCTTGGAGCGTCTCGTTGGGCTCGCACGAGTTGAAACAGCCGAGAATGCAATAGAACGATAACACGCCCACACGCTACAAGAATTATATTGCTGTAGACTACGCTCCCGTTCATGCCGATGGAGGAAGCAGTAGTGCTCGTGCCATTCACGGAATTCCTTCCTCCCACTGACTTTTTGTTGCGAAAACAACACTACGCGAGTCGCCGAGCCATTTCGCGGAGCTGACGAAAGACCATACTGCGCATGCGCGATGAGCAGTGACGTCACACGGCGCACAGCTGGAGCGCCGCCGCCGTCGCTGTGCGGGTGACTCAGAGGTGTCGCCGCCGCGCTCGCCAGTTGCGCATGCGCAGTAGCAACGCATAGCTAGCGTGCCGACGCTGCCGCGCGCTCTCCATCGCCTCTCTCTCTCTCCTCGTTGCTTTCGCAGTCCTCCAGGTTGAATCAGAGCTAAACCACTGCCATTTTTTTTTTTCAATTTAGGCAGCATAGCACAAATTACTGTGTAATGTTTGCGCACCACAGCAGAGATCCAACGCAACGTTATGAAGAAATCCAGGTACCTCTTCGCGCACCGCACCTGCGCTGCAGAACTCAGTAACGGCTGTACCAAAGTGGCGTCAACGAAGTATGGGCTTCCTCAATAGTCAAACATTCTGGCAAAAGACGCAGTGTCTCTTTTCCGGCTTTACTTTTGCCATGTTTTCCCACAAGCCAGTAGTCTTTCCTACATGCCGGTGTGCTTAGTATCTAATGGGTGATCTTACCTTTGGCGCCAGTTATTGCCAATTCCTGATGGCTCTTTTTAGCACGTGATCCATATAAAAATGAGTAGTATTCGAAATCAACAACATGCGGTTAACTATTCAATTTTGTTCTTGAATGACGACAGCTTTAGATCTTTTCATCGTTTACATGAATAAGTGAAAACGTATGTTATTAGCACCTTTGCGAATAGGAAATGAAAGATAGCGCTAAAGTTTCTCCTTCTTACTTGACTAAGGTGCACGCAGCAGTCCAGCGATGGACATGACGATGATGTGAGACTGCTTTATGGCAAGGTCTTTATTGGAGACTTTCGGCGGGCTAAACAATGACCATGTAGTCGTCCACCACTGAATCTACAAACATTCAGAATGCCTGCCTGTTTATTGATGTGGTGGTGCCATTCAACATCAAGTCTCACTGGAAAAGTTTGCGCAGGTTAACTAAGGCCATCGCATGCATTCTTAGTTAATCATAAAACTTTAATCAATGCCACTCTTTCGAGATGTTGTGCAGATTCTTTTCATTCGAGCGCAGATGTTTCAGCTGACGTATGTGGACAATCCTTAGGGTCAGATTTTCTATTTTATTTTGCCTTACCATGGTAAGATGTAACCCGGGGAAAGGAAAAATGGAGCACTTCTTGGGCTCCACAATGTACAAGCCCGGAGTGCATGGGCGCTAGTATTCATTCATTACTCAACGTATTCCGGTCACAACGAACTAGCTCATTAGGACAATCCAAACTCCTCTTTTGATTTGCGGAACAAATACTGGCGGAATACGTCTTAGCTGATGTCAGCGATGCTGGGCTAGCGTTTACTTCACTGGCTAGCAAGCGAGGTGTAGCAGCTGACCAAAATTCCCCCGGCACGTATAGCTCCGGAACGGAGCGTCTCATCTCATTTGCCGAATTTCCGGCATTCCGGTGTGGACATATAAAGCCATCTTTTCGCAGCCAGCCGCGAAAAACTGCGCGGCCCGAGTATGAAGGAGATACCCTACGTGAGGAGAATCAGGATGCATCCTTCCAGGGTTCGGAGGAAGGCATGCCTATGGAAATAAAGCAATAACGTCACCGAGTGTTTCTAGTTGGCAGGGAAAGTAAACGAGCACGGCAGACAAAGAACGTAGAGGACAAGAAGTGCAGAACAATTGGAATAAGCCTTTCGCGCTATCCGACACCAGAAAACGAGAGTGGTGCAAACAAGCAGGGACCAGTGGCGAGGTGCGATGTGTTTACCTAATGTTACTTCGGCCCTTGTATCACGGCACATTGAGTCGTTTTTAACTGAGCAAGAATTCTTAGAAGAGCAGTGGTAAACAGATGTGTGGTTTCGCGAGAGAGGTATGAGCTCTCATGCTTCTGTTCATAACCAAGCAGTAAAGCTGATTCACACTTATATGCATAAAGCTAAATAAAAACAAACTACTGATCTGTTAGTGGGGTTAAGCTAAATGCGAATTAGGAGCGCTAGGAGTTCAGTTTTCACTTTGGTGCGAGGCTAGATTTTTAAGGTAAAGCAGACTGTACAGAATAATTGGAGAAATTGGTGACAAGGGGGGGCCTAGCGTTAGCATACTAAAAGTGTGGGGGGTTACTCAAGCGCCGTTTTAAGGGTATGACGTGGTAGCGTGAGGGGATTGATGCGCGTTTATCCGGAATTACGTCCTTCTCTACCCCGCATTCATAGTTAGCTGGTAGGCTTCATATCAGTCCTTGCACAGTGGTACAGTAGTTAGGCGATGCACATGGCTCTGCGGTTTAAGGTGCTAGCGACAGCGGGGCGTGTGCGACTCATGTTACTCTTCCCGAGCATCCCGCGTCGTACCACAGAGACGGAGGCGAAATCAATGACATTGATGAAACGAAAACAAAAAGCAAGAATATAAGGCTAAAAACCGCGGCAGTCTCCGAGCAGACCTGATGCCGCTGCATCGCACGCAGGGATTTTAAATAGCTTTTTGTACCGTAAATGAAATAATTTACGGAAGCCGGGACATCGGATGCGGTTTTTTCGGAGCTGATAAAAGTGATTATCGACGTATACTTAATGTTGTTTCTAAGGCAAAAAAAGGCGCCTTCAATACGAGCGGCTTGTCGTTGGGGCAATCGATGTAGAAAACTTTTTGAAGAGCTGCTGAATATCGATGTTCGTCGAGGAGAGAAAGACGCCTTTTGCTAGCTGCGCCGTCTTTCACTACATGGCGAGAACTTACTATTTTTCTAACCTTGTTTGCCTTGCTAGCCTGTGCATGAGCTCCATATTTGCGATATTGTTTTCGGACGTCCACTCATCAAACAGTGTGTACGCCTAGCGTGTGTGTTCTTCCTTTCGCTGAGGGCTCTGTCAAGACCGAAGACATAGGGAAGTGCAGCGAAAAAGAAGGTGAACGTGCAGCGAATGCAGGGAGAGGGGTGAAAGAAGAGAAACTTTCCTTCCTCATCTGCAAAACTAGCAACTGCTGTCACTCTGACGTTATTCTACAGCTCACACTTCGGAGTGCCTTCGCGCCATGTAAGTCCTACAGAGAGTGTTTATGTACGTGTTGAAGTGGCACGCTTGTCAACTCTCGCCCTCTACAGCAGCAAACAAACCGTCGCCTCGAAGAGGGCTCCAAAAGTGTATTTTTCTTTGTGTACAGTCGCTGTCATTTTGGGCTGTCAACTCCGGAGGATAAATGAACTTCAGCGTGGGACCCGGAGAAAAGAGTCAAGCGCACTGTATTGACTGAATGAAAGTGTAGCTGTCTGCGTGCTTGTCTCCATTAAACGGCGTTCAAAATCTCAGCAGTACGTACACTTGAAGACGAGTGCGAAAAAACTGAAAATGGTATAATGTCGAAATAGACCTGTCTTCATCTTTTTTTTGCCTGTTTTGGTCTAAACATAGCAAATTATCCCATTTCTGCATTTGCTAGCATGCTTTCTGGGAACATTAAATCGCTGAATATAATACTACTGTATCATTGCCCACAAGGTTGTGCGTACGTCAGCTGCGGCAATGGCATTGCCTTGAGCGGTCATAGCTTACTTTTGAGCCTGCGCCTTTCGGCGAGTTCTTTTAGTTTTCGATACCCAATAGAAATTATCAAAATCTGGGGGGAAAAAAAAACACGTCTGCGCTTTTAAGCGGCAGCGAACACCTCAGGGAATATAGAAAAAAATGAAATAAGATGCACATAGAGCGGAGCAAACAATTTCCTCTAAACGTTTAAATTTTTTAAATTTATAATGCGACTTCTTTACCCAAAACCAGCTAATAGACGCTTCGGCAAGCGTGCTGCTAATTACATACTATTATCAAACCAATACTTTTCTTTTAGTGAAGTTTTGAACATCGATAAGGAGTGTTTATATTTCTGCGAGCAGACTAAGCTTGCCTTGTAAGTTCAATTGCATTCAAAAACTACTTTTTTTCAGTCACGACGTCCAGGGTGCAATACTATACAAGGCAGGCCACATCATTAAAAGTAATTAAACACAAATAGAAAACTACATGAGCGCATAAATATATGGCAAAGATGTAGACGTTTCAAATTTCGTTCAATCTAGAACGTGTATACAGTTTTGTAATATTATAGACATCTGAAATCATAGGTAAGAGAGATTATGAAAGTAAATACCTAGGAAAATAAATGAGTCGAATACAATAGATACAAAATCAGTGGTGCAACAAACACACACACAGACAGACAGAAATCTGCATATCACGTGTTTGTAATAGTCGAAAGAAGTAGCGAAAAAAGTGAGGTGAACGAAGGGAACAAAATCTACGCATCACGAAACCTAATGGGTTAAAAAACGATGTCGCAGCTGCAAACGGCTAGGGTTTGTTAAATTGCTGATATCTGTTTAGAATTACCGGAAGGCTACGTTTCACGGACTTCAGTTTGTAATTGTTGCGGGAACGAGGAATTAGCCATAAATCACTACAGTGTGCATTTACATCACCGCTATTGTATTTTAAGGTTGCGATGGACAAAATAAGTTCTCTTAGTAGTGCTAATGATGGATAAAAGAAACGCTACATCCGATATTTATGCACATTTTGTATTGGGATGATACTGTAATGGAGGAAATATTGCTCTGTAGAAAAAAAGTAGTCAGCGTTAGCAATGTTGTGCACAATTTGTTTTGCAACATGTGGATTTTGTTAGTGTTATCTTTCGTTGTTAATCACACTACATTGAAATAATTTATACACGAAGAGATAATTGCTTTATATATTTGCAATTTAGTGTGAAGTGCGAGAATTCACCGGCAGCGTGATAAGGCGCCGTTTCTTTTGCTATGTTTTGCGCAGATGCTCTCAACGTATGAATCCCACGTTAATAATTCGCAAAACGTGACTGCAAGAATTTTATGCTCTTTTGCAACTGTGGTTTTTTCACCTTTCAGCTCAGTAACATCGCGTAGATTTGCTGTTTTGTTTCTCAGCTAAAAAAAAGCTACTTTTGTTTTGTCGGATTAATCTAGAGTCAGTTACATTGTGACAAGGAAACAAATTTTTGAGCAGATCATAACGCCGTTTTACGAGTTAATTTTTGTCTGGGCTACATAAGAGACGGCTACTATATTCAGCGTAAATTATAAAGTTAGCCTCCGAACCACCTGTAACAATGTCATAATACTATACATTAACAGAAACCCTGCTAAAATACTGCTCTGTTAAGCCCCTTTTTGTATGGGAAGAAAAGAGGACTGCCTGTTACCAATGTGCACGCACTTCCTTCTTTCGCAAATTTATGATCGGATGAGGTCAAGTTGCGTTCTTAGAATTCAATAAATGAATAGTTTGTACTAAAAAATTTCGTGAATCAAATGCCTTGGAGAAGCCAGTAAATAGCCTATTCTCTATACTCTCCAAGTCGTTTTTTTTGTTAAGTGTTAGCATGGCATTCTCTATCGACCAGCCCTTTCTGGACCCGAATTGGGCACCACAGAAAGCCTCATCACATCAAAACGTTTTATGTGTATGAAAGGCAATATTGTTTCTATACCTTCTGAAAAAAATTAAGTTACGGATATTGGCTTGTAATTCAAAGCATCGTATCTGCCGCCGCCTTTGTGGATAACCATTACTCATGATTTCTTCATTGCGTCTGAAAATTCGCAAATTTCAATAATCAAAATAAAACATATGTGAGAACAGGAATGATGTAATATAAAATATACTTTATGAGCTTTCTTTCTAATTTTTTAATGTGTTTGCTATTATATTATGCTGCATGAACGTTTTAGACCATTCTACCTCGGTTACTAGGTGGCGAACGGAACAGTGTGCAGGGCTATTGATTAAAGGCGCTGTAAATTGGACGTTACGATCTGACATGACACTATCGACAAATACTTTATTCAAGTGATCAGGAAGCCTTTGGCCAGAGAGCTCACCATTGTTAAATATTACCTTATCAAAAGCTGAATTTACATTTTGAGGTCCTGGAACCCAGTTGGTTGCTTTACAAGTGGCTTCCGGGAGTTTCTCATTCACATTAATGGATAGAAGGATGGAAAACTTTATTAAGCAAGCGAGCAATAGATATTCGAAATGGGCAGTCCTGGCACGTCGACCTTCACTGTTTAATTTATATAGAGGAGCTCTGAATTCTTTCAGCGCATGAAACTTACGCGAGTTTAAAAAATGCATGGAAAAGGTTTTTCTTTCTTATCATGCCTAGGTGAAGAGAAGTAAGCCATCGGTTTTTACCTTTTTAGATAATCAAAATGTTCTGAATGGCAAATGTAAACAGTATATTTTCCCAAACATTTAATAAAACCTGGGTATGCACCAATCCCAATTCTTTTACTAAATATAACAACAACTGATGTGTACTGATTACTTGTTCGAAAGATTCAAGTGCCTCATCTGAAATGTACTGAATGATTTTGGTGTTACAGTAAATTCTATTAAACTTCTACGGAGGACATGAAAAGAGTGTTATTTTAACATATATCTTCAGTGATTGAACGTATAATAGTTGCCCAAAAAGCTGCCGAAATCTGATCTCGCGTAAATCGCGGCAACCGATATTACTTTCCTTAAACGTAGGATTACCGCGGCCTGCGTTGAGAGAATTTTTCGACGTGTCTATGGTGCTCCTAGATTTTATGACATGAGGACGAAAGCTGAGAAAGTCACGGCAACCAGATGAAGAGAATATAGCTGTAATAGCTGCATCCTGAGTTCATGCCTTGCTTTTTATTCAACAAATTTATTCAACTAACCGCTTCTTTATCGAATACTCTATAGGTTTGCTGAAAATTTATGAATATGCGGGTCTCACTCAGGTGTTCTTCATTACGCGGGCAGATATTTGCAGATGCTGACTACTACTTTTGAACGCTTTCATGGGACATTATATTCTTGCCGCCACTTTAGTGAACAGCGGCAAAAAGACCTGCAGAAGCATACACTAATGATACTGACTATATTAATTATTCTGAAACAAGGCACTGAAACCAAGAGGTCTGTAAAACAAATGTAGTGGGCGCCTAACTAGAGAATCCGTGTAGCGAATGCGACTGCATTGGAATCTGAAATCAGCTGGTCCGGCTTCTCCTCTTCCACCAATGCAGAAAGTTGGGCGAGTTGGTAATACATGCTGAACTTAGCAAAGCGCAATAAAAAGACAGGGACAAGAAGAAGAAGAAGCACGCAGGACAAACGCTTAGTTGCTGCTCGCCATTGCTGCTCGCCGCATACGCTAAGCCTGTGCAGTCGCCGATACTCGAACTTCAGTCATATGCTTCCGTGGTCGGCTCTGCGCATGCGGGAATTTGCCACTACGGTAGACCACGTGGCGTTGATTCGGGCTCCACTCCAAACTCATACGGTGAACTTTCTATCGCATGCACAAAAAGAGGCGCAGGTGCCAGCGAGCTCACCAAAAGCGTGCTGCCATCTCACGTGACCAGCACATCTGCCAACCGCCAGTGCACCTGCAAACACGGCCATGTCCCATGGTGCGTTACATCGAATCCCGTCTACGAATAAGCGAATCTGATGACAGACGACACAGTCTCCACGGGTTTTCATTTTCTCCCATAAGGCCATTAATGCAATCGCATAAAAAAATTCACCTAACAGATGCGAACTTTTATACGCTCCCCAAGGATCACTGAAATTTAGTTATTTTTTAAAGATATTGAGCCCTGCAGACCATTACACCTTGTGCGGTCTGTATGCCAGCAGTTGCGGCACTTGGTCACGTGTCGTTGGTTTCATTTTATCTCTGCTAGCATATTAACTAACCGAGAAGTTTAAGCATCAATATTGGGCAATTTTCTCTCGGAGATCGCCAGAAAATGAAGCCGTTACCTCTATATTTCAAGAGACGCGAAGTGGCGCACGGAATGCCTTCGCTTGCAGAGTCCTTTAACCATTATTAGCGCCATCCATTGCTAAATGAGTCAATACAAAAAAAAAAACATTATTTTGGCATCTTCTTGGCAAGCGACGCGCCAGAACACTAAAAGCAAAATTAAAGTTCAACACTCTATACGCAGCATTCAACCAATTACACGCTGCAGTTACGAGGAAATTACGGTTAATTAATTAATCCCGCGCACGGTGAACTTTTCTGCCACGGCGTACCTCGTTAAGCCTGCTCGCGTAAAGTAATAAAAATATACATGGTAATGGCATGCAAGTTTCGAGGCTAAAGACCTGGTGCGTATATTTTTCACAAAATGTTCACTTTGCCAGGAAGAGCACGCTATTCATTTTTATTCTTTTAACCACTGTGTCCAGGATTTTGAAGCTAATTTCTTGCTACTGCCGGGCACGGCTAAAATAATCTGTACTCAAGTAGAAAAAGCGAAAATATGCCCCAAGCAAAGCTCTAGTGCCGATATCGTCTACTAGTCAAGCAGGGAACAGATGCATGAGGTCTTCTCTCTAGCGGAAAAAAAGTAATTTTTGGGAAAAAAATTAGCTGGGAGAAAACAAGTGTAAAATTTAGAAGCTGCACCGTCGCTCGAAGACATGCAGCCTTCATTACGTTCCTGAAAAGAAATTTCATTAACCTGCGAAAAAAAACTGCCTACGAAGTAGGACCGAGAATGAGCAGGTGCTTTTTTTTTAGGATCACAGAAATGCAGACGCTCGTAATTATCGTAGACACATGATATAACAGAGATTTGTTAAGAATACATAATGGAAGTTATGAAAGCGTGTTTAAACGCATAAGAGTACGCTAAAACAAAATCGTCACTGCAGGATAACTGATTAGATCACCATTGTTTTCTTCACAGTCGCCACTCAAGCAACAATGAAGGCAGCAATTATTCGATATCAACGAATATCACCTTCCGATAAATGAGAACACATCGGGATGGAAATGGCCGGTTGCTGCACATTTGTAAAATGAGCTTAAAATTAAGGCAATTTCTTAGTGTGCACTCATTAGGCTACTAGATACCGACTAACCAGAATGTAGACGGACTTCTTTTCTATGCGCAAGATATAATGCAATAATGCTGAGGACTCTGAATAAGGAGCGACTCTGAGGACTCTGAATAAGCCTGATTCCAGCACGCGTCTGTGTAGCTCCCCTACACATCATCACACCAGCTCTTACGACGGAGTCTTATTTAAAAAGGTCAGGGGCAAAGATTGACATCTATGTAGTGTTCTCTATCTTTGTACTTTAGGCTAGGTTTCAAACAGAGATCGTAGCGGATGACTCAACGCACGACACTAAGAGTGTTCCAGTCCACTGTGCATTTACCTCAGGGTAACGGCGGAGGAGTGATGCTGCACTGGTTCAAAGTAGCTGCAGTGGTTTACAGGATACACCATACTGTCTAGCCAAAACTGCAAACACCGATTTGTACAAGTTGTTCCTAAGCAAAAGCGTACGGGGCGCGGAAAGGTCATTTTGTAATAGATTTTTGAGCTTGTATTTTATAAGCATGAACATTTTGTAGCGGAGGTATCAAATTAGTACGGGATCGAGAATTAAATTTGACAAAACAAGGTAGTCAGTGTGTAAGAGGAAATACGTGGCTTGTTTTATTGTCAGTAATTTCTATGTAGGGGACAGTATTTCTAGGCTCTCAAGGAAGTCATGATACGAAATATAAGAGCAGCGCCCCCTAAGGCAGGAGAAAATTTCTGTTTGTGCGAGTGAAGTCTCTGAGAAAAACTGCGCAGTAAGGTTAAAAAATAATTAACAATAAAGCCTCCAAAACAGTACGGAATCAGTGACATTACCATTTTTTTAGCTCAGGTCAAGACAAGGACTCAACTGGAAGCATGAAAGCATTGAAAGGAAACTGCTGGAGTGAATATTCTTTCATATCGCTATGCAAGTTGCTTTCGGCAATTCGACAATAGGCATAGAAGGATCAACAGCACAAAATTCGGACTGAAAATACAAAATGGAAAGTAAATTCTGGATAATGTGAATACCACCTTCTATCGTTTTGAAAATAAAAAAGTTCTTTGTTTTTTAGAAAAATGAACCGATTCGTTCCGTATTTGCATCTTCCGTATGTCACACAAGGGCCATTGTTCCCTTTTTCAAATTTGCTTCCGTCCAATTCATTCCACCATTCATTTTCTCGAAAATTATGCGTGAAAGACATTTCCACTGTTCAGCCAGAATTTATTATCAAAAAAATATATGCATACAGAGCAGGCAAACACATTCACTACTCGCATGCCTGTCAACGGAGATTTCCTGTCAAAAAAGGAAAAAAGCCCGAAAACTTCATGAACTCATTTTGATAACGCTTTTCGTGATTCGTGTTTACATCAATCTCGTCTTATCAAAATAATTTGCAAGGACATTTTTATTGCCCCGCCAGACGCGAATATTCGGTCAATCTACACTTCTTTCACCACACGGTCAAAGCCAAGTGATGCTCTGGAAACTATAGATCGCATTATTCCACACTTTAACAACACAAACACGATTTTGCCATTATTAGTGCTTGCTGCCCGTCGGGCTTCCCGGATATCCAACGATCACTAACCGACCCGATACGAAGCTATCGGTTCACGTATACATATGTCGATGGCTCCGGAGCAAAGCAAGGATAAGGAAAGTAGAGTTTCAATACCCACAAAAAGGGAGGGAGAAAGATGCATGAAAGGATATAGACGGGAACAGAGAGACCATAAAACTTGTCCCTTTATTGGTTTGTATAAGCTGCCTGAGCAAACACGATAAGAAGATTGGTTGGCCGCCAAGACCTTTGCTCGGGAGCAGCCATGCAATAGCGTAGAAGTGAGCGTGGGCGGGCGTCGTAAGTCACAGCTGGCGGCGTCTCGCAGAAGAGAAACGCCGACTTCGTAATTGCCCCACGCGGAGGAGATGACGCCGAAGGAGGAGGGAAACATCGTAACGGAATCAGTGCTACGATGTGGGAGGAGAAGTTCTGAAAGAAACGCTTAAGGGCGCCACGGGGCGATGAACGAAGGCAGAAAGAAAAATGGCTCCCAAAATGATCCCGAACACAGGCGCTGACAAAAGAACGCTTTCAGACGTGGCAGCAGGCCTCGTACACACGCTGGGCTTATACGCTGCTGACGGAGATGGGGATGTTGAAAGAACATGCCCGGATCGAGGTGCCGCGCAAACACTGATAGAAGTTAAAGGGTTCGGGGGGGAAACTGCGCTTCGAGTCATTCCGCACTTCGGTACGCTGCCTTTTGAGTTACTTTGAAAAACAAAGACAGCAGTAAATTCCCAAAGAATTGATACAGTTTGGCAACGGTGAAGCGAAAAGAAAAGTAAAACACAAAGAGTGCGCAAGCAGTCACTGGGGACAAAGACGTACGGCAGGCGCAATGTGAAATAAAAAAACAGGTAATGAAACTTCACTGCCTACAAGATCAATTTGACATTACGGAGCACATTTTCAAGCGAGACCTTTACTGCAGCATATCTCCGCGAGTTTCGCCAACCGCGCGGCATCTACCTTGAGCTTCCAGCTTGTGCTCTCAGCGGTGGGTGTTGTGCGGCCCATGTTGATCTCCGGAGCAACCAATAATTAATTTAATTGCCACCTGCCGTCTCCTTACTATCCGGCGGGCAGGTTGACGACGCCGAAAGGTCACGTGATAGAGGTGGCCCATTTGCCTCTTAGGTTGCGCTCTGGGCTCTACCTGCCACAGTTATGCTCGTCTTTTTTCGCTCACAATGCCGTTGCCGGATTTCCTGGACAACGGTGCCTTTAACGTTATCGCGTTAAAGGAGTAAGCTAGAGCTATGCTCTGGATAACATTCGTCCTATTTGTCCGACATCTAACTTTGCCCTAAAATTCAAAGTATCGTACTAACTCGGTTGCAGACTTTGTACTGCAGGGTTGTAAGTCCCTGACAGATTGGATAAAGGCCAGAATGCTTGATATAGATCTCAAACAGGAGCCAAGATATTCGGTTTCCCCTCTGATTATGTCTTTGGCCGCATGATAATTTGGAAACTCGTGCCTAGTTTAAAGTTTGCAACAATGTGGTCATTTCACAATACTTTTAGAGCGGCTGCCTAATTATTCCTCTTATATTTGCAGTTTTAGTTTTGTGTATGTGTCCGAAATCACCCGTGCTCGATCAGGTACAGTCGAACAAAAAGGCTTTCCACAACTGGACGTCTTTTTTGTGATTTTATGTCTTGTTGAGGACATAAAATTGACTTCTCGTAGCACTAGGTATTTCATGTGACTTCGGCAAGATAAGGCATTTTTTGAACATTACTCACAACGGCTGACTGCTGCTGACACCCTGAAGCCACTTCACACAACGCCGCAGTTTTGAAGTCTTACTAATAATATGTAGTCTTAACTATTAAGAGACCTACGTAGCAACAAGAACGTGCAAAGAAACGTAGCATCGAAGGAAAGTACAACTGCTCCTACGCCTTGGGATATGTGACTGATCGCCACTATAGATGAAATTTTTAAAAGGTCATAACAGGAAAGAATGAGTTCACATGTAGGTGTTGAACGCAGCATATCGACTAAGAATAAGCAGTACCCTAAATATACTCGTAAAAGATAATTTTATGCTTCTGCCCTTCTGAACACGTAGTCGGTCTTCAAAATTTCATTTCAGCCAAGAGGCGGGTAGCTTCATGATTAAATTGACTCAGCCCAGGTTTCGATTTCATACAACTCTCATGCTTTCACGCAAATTTTATTTCGAGTTCCACCAGCGTTCTCGCCGATAGATGTCGCCCGGAATGGAGCACGGTTATCATGTTTCCAGCAAACAAAGTTAAGAAAAATTTGTTTCGAACTGTGACCCAGGAACTTGTTTCTGCGTACAAAATCAGCGAGCGCCTCGAGGCTTGTGTATCTTGAAGGTGCGCGACTAGCTAAACAAGTTACGAAGACCTATCGGCAGTGGGCAAAACCGAACGAAAAAGCGCATCTAACTTTATTCCTGAATTGATCTCCCCGTTACCTGATTCCTGTAACTCCCTGTTTCCACTGAGAATTTATATATATTTTCTTCAAGCGTCAACACCCGACCCCCAACAGTACCCGGTGGGTATTCCTCGGACTACGAGATAACCTCGTGTGGCGCCATGGATCGTGAAGCTGAGTGGAGGGTGTTCATGTACCTCCCCCCCTCCCCCTCTTCCCCGTTCCTCCCCCCCTTGGGATCATGAGCAAAACTCGACCGAGGTGAAATTGAGTTTGGGGTGGTCTCTGAAGTTTGCTTCGCACACAAACTTGCCATTCCTCTGAGCGCTTCCCACTCTGTTTTCAGTGCTCTTAACTCGAAGCGGTGTTTGAAGTATTTATTTCGGAACTTTTTTTTTTGGAATATGAAGTTTCGAACTTGTTTCACCTGTTCTTTAAGTTGGTGCGAGGCGCAATTTCTGGGTTTGCAAGTGAAAAACGTTTCGGTGAGGCACGTGTTTGGATCGATGGCTTCGAGGGTGTAGATTGCACCAGAAACTCAATTGGATCTCTACGTCTTCCTCTGGGTTCTTCCCAATCTGCATAGCTGCCTGCATTTTGCTTCCACTGAGCTTCGTTTCGCCAGTAATATCTGATTCGGTATGCAGATTTTCTCGCGCGTTATTCAATGGAAAGACGTATTGATTTACACGGGAGGGTGAGAAAAAGGGAAAGTGCAGTCTATTCCGAAAGTTACGACAAGAAGGTCGGAAGAGCTTCTCGGTCAGCTCAAATTTCCCAAGTGATGGAAACGCATACATTTTGCAACACAGGAAGGATTGATCGCGCATAATGTAAAGGTGTCAAAGAGCGAGAAGATTTAAAAAAAAAACTGGCAAGCCACAGATGGAGTTTCGCGGTACGTGATTTAACGAAAGCATTACGAAACGGATCTAGGCCATCGAACTGAGTCGGTGCTCGGTGAGATGAGCACACGGAAAAATGTGCATCATCAAGGTCTTTTGACGTTTAATACATTTTATTTTACTTGTTAGACTTGAAGAAACTACAATAAAAACATAACTTTATCGGGCGTTATTATGCCTGCTTCTGAAGCACTGATGCAAACCATTGGAATTCAAGTGCATGGATAGGGCAGTGCCGACAGACTCGGGCTTGCATTTAAACAATAACGCCCATTCTTCTTGTGTGAGCTCAAGAAAGGAGGTAAATGGTTGTTACCTACTTTGCTCAATTTCCTACTGTTTGAACATAAACCCCTAATCCATGCTGGACGGTACGTGAGTGAAGCAGACTTCACGGTATATCCGGTAACCATTCTTGCCCGGCTTCCGATCCCCTATTGTCAATGGCCACTGTTGCTTTTGCAAAGTTCTTTTGTTTCTGGTCCGGCTTCATGGATGAAAAAGTACGAGTTTATGAAACGGAGAATCTAGCTGAACGATTCTAAAGAAAACATCGAACTTATAACTTGTCGTTACAGGGAGCTACAAAAGCTTTGAATTGTGCCTTCCTCGAGACAAGCAAAGGAAAGGCTTCAATGCAAACCTGCTTTAGATTACAACATTGTAAGTTTATACTTCATGTAATGAGCCTCGTTAAGGAGTAAATTTAGGTTTTAGAGGATTTCACGTCCGAAAGCGTGAAAGTCTGTGTGGTACGTCATAGGCGGAATATTTCAGCCACCTGGGTTCTTTAATGAGCACTGACATTGCACTGTACATCGGCCTCTAGCATTCCGCCTCCATCGAACACGGCCAAGATCGAACCCACGTTTTCCGGGTCAGCCGCAGAGCAAAATAACTACTTAGTCGGTGGGGTGACTGTGAGGAAATAACTTCACCACAAACAAAAAACGCAAGAGGTTAAGCTTCTTACACGCTGCCTATTCATCCAGATTCAATGTTCATGCACATTATCGGGGTTTTCACTGCAAAGAAAACACACAAAAAAGTGCACAACACGGACGCATACTACGACTGTTTAATAAGGGGAAAGCGACATATATAGCCCTCCCTGCTGAAGCAGACGCGTAAAGAGCACCAAGTAAACCAGCACCAATCTTATCTGACTGTTCACGTTCAGCGCGGCTTAATTTACCTAACAGTTTTCCTAAGCTGGAACTCGCGCGTTACCAGCTCAAAACACACAAGACCAGGTGAAAAGGGATACGGCAGAAACAGTGTGTTACAACTAAAGTCTTTTTCAAGAACCAAAGCAAAGTGCTCAAAGTGATCGGTGTGTTTACGAACCGCAACGTGCTAACAGTCGCCGCAATGCAGATTGCATTTTTGTTACGATTCCGTTTTTGATCGCCTTAGTCATTTCTCCCTTTCTTTGCGCCATTTGCGCTGTTGCTTCAGTTCGATGATCATGCTCCTGCCTCATATTTTTTTTTGTAGCCATTCACTGAAGCTCTGAGAGACATTGTGTGTATCAGTGTAAGGGGTGAGCGCTACACAGCCTTGTCTGCACGACGGAGAGATAAAAAAGAGCACAAGGCGTAAAAGTGAAACTTGGCGCAACCGCAACGTGCGCGGCAGAATATCGGGAAGTCGTTCGGGCGAAGCATATGGTTTTTATGTCTTGTCCCTCATGGGCCGACGTTCACTTCAATAAGCCGAGCCATGGTCACGTCCCAGCTCACCAGACCTGGGCCGCCATCACGAGTGTGAATCAGCATACTCAAACCACTCTCATCGCCCTGAGTCACGAAACACGTGAGGTCTTCGAGCCTTCGTCACACCCCGAGCTACCGGACTCCGGGCCACCTGTCAGGCCCGGGTCGCCCACCAACCTGCCTTCGCTCATCCTGGGCTTCCAGATCTGGATGCTGCGCTCTTGTGCAGAGCTTCTCTGGTTCCTTGTAGTATAGGACACCGACCACGTCGCTTGCCCGGATGACGTAACTCTGCACGGCCTCCGTCAGTCTTTACGACGTCGCCCTGCCGGATAACCTCCCAGTGCATCGCAAGTCACCATTTCCGTCAAGGACGTGGACTAACGCTGACAATTTTTATGGTGCCGTGCCTTGTCTTGTTTGATGGCGCGTTCTCACGAGTTATTTTTCTGCTTCGCTTTCCACAATCTGAACCTTTTTTTTTTCTCAAACATTCGTCCTTTCTTGTTTCTCTTTGATTTCTTTGACGCAACATTTCTTTAGAAATTCAAAGCCTGTAACTTTAAAATCATGTAACGAGGGTTAAGAATTTAGGAATACAATATATTTCACTTTCTGAGCCCGTAAAACAATTTTATTTTTTCAACCTTCCGAATAAATCACTAAACCTTGAAATTTATCTGCAAGAAATTAGGCCACATATATTCTGATGTAATGATAACTTGAGCGATGATACTAAATTCCAACTGCCGCCGCGGTGGCTCAGTGGCTATGGTGCTCGGCTGCTGACCCAAATGACGCGGGTTCGATCCCGGCCACGGCGGCTAGAATTTCTTTGGAGGAGAAATTCTAGAGGCCCGTGTACTGTGCGATGTCTGCACGTTAAAGAACCCCAGGTGGTCGAAATTTCCGGAGCCCTTCACTACAGCGTCTCTCATAGCCTTAGTAGCTTTGGGACGTTAAACCCCCCAAAACCAAACTAAATTCCAACTTTGAAAGAAAATAAATTTATAGAGGTAAAAATGTCAAAGATAAGAAGAGTCGGCTTTAATATTTGTGGACAGTAAGAAAACAAATAGAAGTTTCAGCCCTCATCATTGTGCTCCCACTGCGCACCTCCGCGGAGTCTGTATTCTGCAAACATTGCTTTTTGCATGTTTTGCGCAGATCCTTAGGATGACTAAACTTGGAGAAGCGTGAGGTCATGCAGGAGCGTTGCCGCCAAGGCTCTGCTCCCTTGAGATCGGGGTGCGTTGGTGCGCACTCGATGATCTCGAGAGGTTTTCCGGGGCCGTTGCCGCAAATCGAAGGGTGCCAGCATGATAGCGAGAGAATGAGAGTGATTTCTGCTCTGCCGCTCGCGCATTATATTATTCACTCACTGTTCTGATCCAGAGTAGGTAGTGGGATCCAGTAGTACCCTGGGAGATACGTTTTATTTTGATTTCAGGACAGGAATAACCTTATCAACGCCGCACAACGGAGCATTGTTTCAGACAAAAGATCCTGCAGTCAATTTACGGTTAATTCTATAATATAAGAATAATAAAATACAATAATAGAATTCTATAATTCTACAACGCTTAAGGAATTGCGGCCTCATTTGCAAAGATTAAGCAAGTTTTCTTCCTTGTTACGTTTTTTATTATTGGCGTCTCACACATACAGAATGTTAATGCCGCCAAAAACAACTATAATGCTCAGGGTATATAGCTGCTTGCAATGTTTCCCGAAACTGAAGTGGGAAAAATATAAAGCAAACCACTATGCTTTAATAACGTATACTTTCCCCCCGCTTCCTGAATCCCATTCACAGCTTCAGAAGACGTGAAAGGCCAGAAATCCCTGCTTCAGCAATGTCTTTTTCAGATTAGCGACGGTACATTCGGCTTACGGCGACCCACGCGTGGTTGCGGTACGTGATCATGCGACCACCTTCTGCAAGTGCCTTGCGCCACTTTCGGGTGCCCGTGCTCTTACGACGAGGGCTCGTTGTTCCTCGAGGTCCGAGCTGGACAGGACCGCCTCCCAGCCCTACCACGTTGGCTGATTTATTATGCCAATACTGCCGCGAATCTTTGTAGCGTTTGTTTGTTGTGTTTATTTCTTCATGCTTTAAGGCTGCCGGCACGCCGCTTTATCGCTTCGTTTGTGACGCAAGACGCTACAACCTACGAAGACGCAACGCGGAATAAAAGCCAGGAGACCGAGTCTGGGTTTGGACGCCCATTCGCCGCCGAGGATTGAGTGAAAAGCTTTTGCGCCGCTATTTCGGCCCGTACAAGGTTCTTCGTCGGCTAGGTGAATTGAAGTCGTCCCTGACCAAATGACTGCATCCCAGCGATGCCGCGTACGACCAGAAGTAGCCCATGTCGTACGCCTAAAGCCCTATCATGCACGCTAAAGGACGCCGTGTTTCCACATTCGGTGTTTATTTTTGCACAATCCGTTTTTCATTGTTTATAGCCGCATTATGTTCTAAAGCATCGAATCGATGCTTCTTTGAGAGGGGAGTAATGCCGCGAATCTTTGTAGCGTTTGTTTGTTGTGTTTATTTCCTACCCTACCAGTGCCTCAACAAAAACGAAATACAACAAGCGGATGCCCTGCTACGCAAAGCGTATAAGACAGCGCTCCGACTTCCGCGCAACACGTCAACCGAAAAACTCATGGCCCTGGGATTACATAACACCTTTGAGGAGCTACGAGAGGCGCAGCTTGAGTCGCAAAAACTCAGGCTGTTGCAGACAACGACTGGAAGAGCGCTCCTGCAGAGGCTCGGATACCGCGAGAAGATGCGAGAAATGACGAGGACGGCAACGATCCCCGACGAGCTTCGCAAGACCCTCAAGGTAGCGCCAATACCAAAAAACATGGATCCCAACCTCCATCGAGGCAGAAGAGAAGCGAGGGCCGACTTCATCGAAAGAACATACGCTCCTCAAGCCACGACCGTGTATGCAGACGCGTCTTGGAGAGGAGGAGACACCAAAATCGCTGTGGCGGCGGTGGTCGATTCGTCTTTACGCGAAATGACCAGCGCGTCTCTCCGAGGCTGCACAGCTGCAGAGTCCGAGGAAGTAGCCGTTGCTCTAGCGGTGGCGGAGGGCTATAGAACCGGGCGGTCGCTAACAATACTCACCGACTCTCAAACAGCCTGCCGAAATTACATGAATGGCAGGATAGGTCGTCACGCGCTCCGTATACTCCTCGCAGCGAGCGACAGAATTAAAAACCAGGAAGAACAAAGCGACAAGATCCCACACAAAATTGTGTGGGTACCGGGGCACACGGGGGTGGCAGGGAACCAAGAGGCCGACAGGATAGCTCGAGGATACATTACTTTCCGAGCATCCGATGAGCCCGCGGAACTCGCGCCAGCACCCAGGGATTACTCGGCCATACTACAAAACTACAGAGGCAGAAGATTGCGGTATCCCCCACCGCACAAATCTCTCAACAGAGAGGAAGCTGTCACTTGGAGACAATTACAAACAGGCTCTTTCCCAAACCTACATATACTAAACAAAATGCACCCTACCATATACGCGGACAAATGTCCCTGGTGCGACGGAAAACCTACTCTCTATCACATCACATGGGCCTGCCAAAAGATAGACGTGGTCCCCAAAATACAAAACCCGAGTGCGGAGCAGTGGCAGACTCTGCTGTCCAGCGACCGCTGTGAAGA
This sequence comes from Amblyomma mixtum, assembly GCF_055824585.1. Lineage (NCBI taxonomy): Eukaryota > Metazoa > Arthropoda > Arachnida > Ixodida > Ixodidae > Amblyomma > Amblyomma mixtum. The sequence goes on along the minus strand of NC_143012.1, from coordinate 253,475,104 downwards.
CCAAGAAGGTCTGGTACAGCGAGCTCAACGGGCGGCAGTGGCCAGCGGAGCCCTGGACTGAGGGCAACCGACCACTGATTAGAGGCGGACGACTTCGACAGAGAAGACTCCTGGGGGTAAAATCAAGGAGAAAACGTCTCTGAAGATGCTCCCAAACCGCAGGAAAAAGGACTAGAGTAAAATAAAGTTTTTCCTTCCTTCCTTCCTTCATGCTTCAAGGCTGCCGGCACGCCGCTTTATCACTTCTTTTGTGACGCAAGACGCGCCTTGAATTATCTCGATTGATGGCATCCAGGCACAGCCGATTCTACTTTGTGCCAGAATGTTATAGTAACTTCCCAAGCTTTAGCTCGAAGGTTCGCTATCAGCTTTAAAAAGAGCACGGCCGACAGCGGCGGGCATTCTGTTCGACGACCGCCGAGCACGCTTGTTGCTACGCCGCAGCCGAGTGATTCAGTTCTTTGCGGGCGCAAGTCAGCCCAAATAAAGAGTTCCGTTTCGAAGACATCCTCGTTGTTTTCCTGTTCGCCGGACTGCAGTCACCACTACGTGACAATACTGTTATTTTCCTGACAAGCCCATACCATATCCCTTTTCGCGCAGTTCAAATTTTGTGGCCAGAAGGTGTAATGAGGGGAAAGACGGGATAAGGCATCAAGGCACCTTTTATCCACCCCGCCTCTTTTCGCTTCGTTCAATCTTTGCTGTCATCGGATGCGACGCGTAGTCGTGCAAACGTTCCAAAATCATCGAACCTGCTCTCAGAGGGCCGACATAGCAGAGGTGGAAGCCCGAATACACGTGCTGGGTTCAACACACATAGCCTGTAATTGGGAAACTGCCTCCGAACGAGCTGCCCGATAAGAATCGCTAATCTCTGCCCACACATTTGACAGATTGAATGGGAACGCGTGTACACCGACCGATATAATGCGGCATACTGGTAGATCGGAGTACTGCGTGTCTATGAATTAGGCTTTTGCCGAACGCCTATGTTCCAAATAAGGAACAATTTCATAAAGCTCACTGCTATCGAAAGACACGTGGGCGTTTTATGCGAAGCATACTACTTTAGCTACCACTTCAGCCCTTCACCGTGGTTATGCGCCTCCAAATCACGTGATACATGACGTCACACCACGTGACACGATGACGTCACGACAGATGAGAAACGGGGGCCCACCTCGCGCCGTCGCTGTGGTTGTGCGCCTCCAAATCACGTGATACATGACGTCACACCACGTGACACGATGACGTCACGACAGTGGAGAAACGGGGGCCCACCTCGCGCCGTCGCTGTGGTTGTGCGCCTCCAAATCACGTGATACATGACGTCACACCACGTGACACGATGACGTCACGACAGTGTAGAAACGGGGGCCCACCTCGCGCCGTCGCTGTGGTTGTGCGCCTCCAAATTACGCGACACGATGATGCTTCGCATTCTCCAGGCTTAACCAAGTTAAGCCTCAGCCATTTTTTTTGCTCTTTTTCTTCCACAAAATCACCACTATTTGCCATTACATCTGCTTGGTATTGTTCATTTCAGAGTTGTTATTTCCTGCGAAAGGACTCCGCAAACACTCGGCTGTGACAAGGCCTAAAATGCGTCCACTTGCCAGTAATAATTCAAAGCCTTTATATCCATTAATAATAAAAACTGTGATTGCAACGTTTTCCGCAGTCATCAAGATGTGTGCGAAAACAAATCTTTAAAGAAAGGTGTTTTTTAAAAGGATAAAAAAAATTAGTTATATATGTCCAATTTAAAATATAAGCAAATAATAGGTAAAACGAGCGCAGCCATTAGACGGGGAAAGGGGCTTGATGGGCGCTACCGAAAAACAACGAAATGAGAATTCAGCAAAACAACTGAAGAGTAACTAATCAGGCCTGCGTGTGTTTGTGAGAGTAAATTTGACAGCAACCGAAACGATTGGTACAGGTTACTTGCGATACGCGAAGCCTCACATGCGAGAGATGCAGGGTTCGAACCCCAGCGCCGCCGGGTACTCACCGATGATACAATGGCTATAAGCTTTCCCCTGGCCTGGTGTTCGGTTTATTTCGGGTGAAATGCTCCGGAAATGGGCATTTCATCTGATCTTGATTACAGAAAAACACCCTGTGCCCCTGCGCTCTTCAGCCACAGGTGCCCTTTCGCCATAAAAAAATCATCACCATCCTCATCGACTTGCTATACGCAGTACTGCGTACGTTTTCCTGCAGCCCATAAAGTACAAGGCATACACTGGTTCATTTGTTAAATGATTCAGTTGTCACAATCAACGCTGTACTTCCCTTACAAATTTTTCACACACCTACCTTGCAAGAACTGCACCGAGAACTGCCCTTTAAAAAGCTCTTGCTTAGACCCATGCATTACTCATTATGTATATAATGATTTCTTACACGCTTTTGCATCCAACTCTCAGTGCCCCTATTTATTTCAGATAAGCCGCATTCATCATGTAATCCCCCTTTTCTGAACGTCCACAGAAAACCAAACAACAAAAAAACGTGAGGATTCAACTTTCGAATCTGATAACTTTTGACAAGTAAGAAATTATAATTATAACGCTAACATTATCTTAATGCATAAGAAAAGAGACGTCAAGGACTTGAAGAATTACAGACCAATCAGCTTATTGTCCGTTGCCTACAAGGTATTTACTAAGGTAATCGCTAATAGAGTCAGGACAACCTTGGACTTTAGTCAACCAAATGATCAGGCAGGCTTTCGTAAAGGATACTCGACAATAGATCACATTCACACTATCAATCAGGTTATAGAGAAATGCGCAGCATATAACCAACCCCTATATATAGCCTTCATTGATTACGAGAAAGCATTTGACTCAGTGGAAACCTCAGCTGTCATGCAGGCATTGCGGAATCAGGGTGTAGAAGAGTGCTATGTGAAAATATTGGAAGATATTTATAACGATTGCACAGCTACTATAGTTCTCCATAAAGTCCGCAATAAAATTCCAATACGGAAAGGTGTCAGGCAGGGAGACACGATCTCGCCCATGCTCTTCACTGCCTGCTTACAGGAGGTATTCCGGGGACTGGAATGGGAACAGTGTGGGATAAGAGTTAATGGAGAATACCTGAGTAATTTGCGATTCGCTGATGACATTGCCTTGCTAAGCCACTCAGAACAAGAACTGCAAAGCATGATCAATCAGTTAGACAGGCAGAGCAGAACGGTGGGGATAAAAATTAACATGCAGAAAACCAAAGTAATGTTCAACAGCCTGTAACAAGGGAACAGCAGTTGGCCATTGGTAGCGAGGTGCTGGAAGTAGTAAGAGAATATGTCTACTTAGGGCAGGTAGTGACCGCAGATCCGGATCATGAGAGGGAATTAACTAGAAGAATAAGAATGGGGTGGAGCACATATGGCAGGTTCTCCCAGATCATAAATGGTAGCTTATCAATATCCCTGAAGAGAAAAGTATACAACAGCTGTATCCTACCGGTACTCACCTATGGGGCAGAAACGTGGAGGCTAACAAAGAGGGTTCAGCTTAAGTTAAGAACAACGCAGCGAGCTATGGAAAGGAAAATGATAGGTGTAACGTTAAGAGATCGGAAGAGGGCGGAGTGGGTGAGGGAACAAACGCGGGTTAATGACATCTTAGTTGAAATCAAGAGGAAGAAATGGGCTTGGGCAGGGCATGTAATGCGAAGGCAAGATAACCGCTGGTCCTTAAGGGTAACGGAGTGGATTCCAAGAGAAAGCAAACGTAGCAGGGGACGGCAGAAAGTTAGGTGGGCGGATGAGATTAAGAAGTTTGCGGGGATACAGTGGCGGGAACTGACAAAGGACAGGGTTAATTGGAGAGACATGGGAGAGGCCTTTGCCTTGCAGTGGGTGTAGTCAGGCTGATGATGATGATGATGAAATTATAATCCTTGTAGACAAAAAAGATATGCGCTATTAAGTCAAGCGCAGAACTGCAATATATTCTATCGCAATTTTCTCATGCTCAGAAAGTTAAAGGCAATATTTTGTGCGCAGAAACCAATGAAGCACTTCAAGCAGGCGGTATGGTTTACACCACACTTTGAAATTTCTTGCGTAGCAAGCAGTGGATGAAAAACAAAACAATAGAGACATAAATATAAAAATCAGTTACGCTTCAGTGGTGCTCAATTCAGACTCAGAGGCGGGGGTAGGAAATGAACTGAGGTCAAGTTATGCGAGCCTTTCTCCATAACTGGGTTTGTTAGTAGGAACAGCGTATTGTGTTTTTCAGGTCTATGCGAAGGTAGAAGTCGGGTTAGGCTAACACCAAGAGGTCAGTCACCAACCACATGCGTCAACTCCTCCCCCGCCCCTTGTTCCAATGGCCACAGTCCTTCATATTTGAATTCTGCTTAGAGTTAACGTGTAGGTCAGCGTGTCTAATGCGCAGTGGATGTGGTGGAAATTGAAAGAATGATTTAGTGTGCTGTTCAAAAAGACTGTGTTAAAAAAAAACACCAAGAATTGCGCAGGAACATGTAACGTGCATTAAATTTAGGACAACACTTGAAATCTCTTGCTTTAACATGCATAAAAAGGGAATATAAAAGAAGCAAAATGTGATCCCCGGTAAATCGACCGCGGTTACTATGGCGACAGTCATGCAACGTCGGGCGGGTTTTGACTGATGCCGTCTTCACGCAGACGTGCATAAATTTCAACAGAACAGCAAAGCCGAGGCAACGAGGAAGAGAATGGAGGACGAAACCAATACATACAGGGACCACAAAGAAATATAAAACAAATGATACTAGATGCAGGGAACGGGGGTGAGTAAGGACGGGAGGGTGCACACCTACATATGAGGGGATTTCAGCAGCGGCGATGAGTGCCACGGACGCAGGCGCGGGAATCGATTACTGGTGAAAATCGAAGGCGGAAAACTTCGCGAAAGCTTACAGCGGTGAGCTCACACTCATGCCGAGAGACTTCCGTGTGCCTGCTTTTGCAGAAATGTTGGGAAGCGTGAATACTCCCTAGCAACGCCATAAGTGCAGTTGTTAGGGGTCGGCCTTCATAGTAACGAAAGCGTACAGTTCGGAATAATAGTGCCCTGCCATTCGTTGTAGAGAAAAATTCTTGTGCACAGTAAGTCAAAGCGGGATATAAAGAGTGCGTGGCCATATTGCGCAGAGTGGCGTGATGCTCTACTTTGATCAAGTACCCAAAAATATGTTGTTTCGTTACGACCCCTACGAATACGCTGGCAGAGAAAGTAGCGCGAGACGAAACAGAAGACTACATGTGCAAAAGAACACGGACAAGCAAAAATTTAGTTCCAGTAATCTGCGATAAACTAAATTGGTAAACTGTACAGGTATTCGGCATGAAATATTTCATTTGATTCTAAATTTCAGGAGTACTTTTAGGAGTATTTTCGACGTTTCTGGCGATCTAGGCTTCATGTCTGTGGCGGCAATGTCCTTGAGGTTCACTAATTTTTTTATGCCTATAAATCTGTAAACATCCCTTACGTCATCCTCACACAATTCTGCCGCCGGGCGCCGCTTACCTCTTTGTTTGTTACTGCTGTACGGCCTTTGCCTAGATGAGAGTTTGCAAAAATTTTGCCTCTTCACGCATAACACTCGTTAGGACGCGCCCTACTCCATCCCCTTCGGGGTGCTTCCCCGCAATGCGTTCTCCCTCGTTAGTTACCATTACTAAGAAGAGAAGGAGCTTGCGTCGCAGTGACAAGAGCGCCACAGACAGAGTGATCGCTGCGCGCGCTCGAGGCAGCTCTCTTGTTTTGGCTTCGGAATTAGTCGCCTCCGGATGTTTCGGCATGGCACTCCGTTCACCGCCAGGGAGGCGAGGCCTCGTTGAGACAATCCCCTCAACTCGTGCCGTCCGGCCACAGAGCAGCTTTACCCTAGCGTGGGTGAACGTTAGTTCGTAACCTTGCTTGTGAGTCAGATGACCTCAATTTCTTTGCGTATTTTTTTGCTAGCTGGCAATATTATTGTCGCAGAAATAAATACCTTGTTTGTGTCAGCCCGTGTCATCGTTCGTTTCTTTCCCTTCAGAGCAAGGGCCTCTGTGGTCGACGTGCATTCGGCAGCACTCACAATCACGGTGTGAGGTCGGTGGTTTTAAATTGTATCAGCCACGGTTAAGCGGGGAAAACATATTTACGCCCCCAGTTACGACACCACATAGTGAAAAAATGAACGATCACAGACAGTGTCAAGGAAAAAATTCTATGACGATTCAAAACTGCACACGGGCTGCTTGTTTACTGCAGGCCTTAATATTCTGCACTTATTAAAGTACCCAGGGCATAACGAAATGATCGTTGGTACACTGCAGTCATAATTCTGGTTCCTTGGATGGCACTGATCCTCGTGGTCATCGTGAGGGCGGGCCTTTCTCTTCCGCTCAGACGTTGGCATTGTTCGAGTCGATGTCATGCTTGTGCGTTTGAGCGTGTTCAGCAATGTCGTTCTTCTCTTGGTTACTAGTCCTTATGTGGTGTAAGTGTCCTCGGAACATGCACGTTTCGGTAAAGTCCATATCGCTGCCACCGACGCATGGTGTCATGTGTTTGTTAGCCTGTGTGTGCTTTATAGGCCAAACAGTTGCTGACGCTTAGTAACTTGTTCCACAGCGTTGCTATAAAGAATGTGGAACAGGCGTTTCGTAGTTTGAAAGCAGACGCGTTAGTTCTTCGCTCGCTTCTCTCGTCCCTAGGCAATGTTTTACTTCGACTTTACCAGTGACCGTAAATTTCTTCGGCCTCTGCTTAAATTTAAAACCCCGAAAAATTGGCCCTCTGGAAAGAGCAGCGTCTCTAAGAGACCACTGCGGTTGCTCAAGGCTTTCAGATTTGTGCGAGTTGTTTTCAAATCACGCTTAATCGGTGCGTGGTGGTATTCCATTTAAGTCTCTGTTGCAAATAGCAACAAACTTAGTGCCAGCAGGGACACATATTAGCCAAGGTATCTGAATTTTCCCGATTGAATTTGAATAGGATCCGCTCTTGACCGCCTTCACATCTGGAGTGCGGATCAATGACTTGTGGCAGTGTCTAAGTAGAGATGTTTGTAGTCACGCTCGAGGACTATTATCGCGATCAAAAATTTACGGGGACACGACTGTGCGATTAAACTTTTATATATCAAGGCACGAAGGGACGCGCATGCTCTAACCGCTCGTAACAATGTGGGTGGCGAGAAACGCTTGTTTTCCCTAGAACAAGAGTCACGTAATACTTTGATCGCGATAGTTCTTAACTGAGGGCCGGTATGACAGATGCGAACAATATTTAAGCGAAGTCATTAAAATATTTTTCAGAACGCTTTCCCAAAGGAGAGGTTTAACTTTTTTCGCTCGCGTTTTGCCTTGCTCCTAACTAAATACAATACTGCCTCTATTTATGATCCGAACTACTGCCAGTTCATTTGAGACAGCGCCTTACAGCTATCCTGCCATCTAATAAAATCGAACACAATCCATGCTGACAAGTGAATAGCACCGAGTGGCGATAGCAATCGAAATTAATAATAACGCAGAATGTAATACACCAGGTGGTGCAAGAGCTCAACCTCCGTCTTTCATTTTCAGGGACGCCTATACAGCAGCCGACGTTCGCTCGGTTAGTGCGATGGTGAGGTGAATATCAATATCTCATAACGCAACTTTCATTTCGAAGTTGCTGTGACAGCCGAAGCAATATTGTGCCGAACATTTTCGAGACGGGCGAACTTCGTATTGTGCCCACAGTCGAGACCGCCAAACGGATCTCAATATCATGCCCGAGTGTCTTACAGCTTGTGATGCCGTATAATCTTCGCGATTTTTTCTTTCGAGTTCGATCGCAGCACAAGAAGCAGATGTAGAAAGATCACGGCAAGTGCCATTCGTCTTTAGTGTTAGATCGACGTAACGTATTTGCTGCATGCACAGGTCAAGGTTGATGAACGAAACTATTTAGATTTCTTGAGAAATAGTTTGGCGGAAGCCATAGCACCGACTATAAATTCATTCGAGTTGACCGCTGTAAACGCATCTTCTGGCATTACTTCTGCAGCGCCAACGACGTGCTTAGAAAGTGCCTCGGCGCTGTTTACACCGAAGTAAAAAAAGAAACAAAGAGCTCTTAAAGCAATTGATCATGCATGGTAGGCGTGAGGACCAAACTGGAACGTCTTGACAAGCGTTCGGCACTGCGAAAGTTGCATCACAGAAAAGAAATGTGTTCTTCCACTTTTACATTTGTCTTCTCTGATCACAATGATGAGCAATATTTCAGGGCCTATTCTGAGCATGAATACTACTGACAAAAATTGCAGTCTCAGAGGTCTTCAATTCAATTTTATTACTAGAAGCCACTGGAGCTTTATAGGCTATATTTAGTGAAAGAAGTGGGTTAAGTTTAGCGAACCACTGACCGGCATATATTAACCTCCGCGGAAGTTTGCGGTTGTCCAGTATTGGGCATTTTTATCTTAAATACTTCCGAAAATTATCCCGCCTCAACTGCTGGCTCGTTTGAAGCAAAACTGCGCACTAGCCTTGAGTATTTCTATAACTATTGTCTCATCGGTAGTTCGACGGTGGTACTTACCTGATTCTGCACCGCACGATGCAAACCCGTAATCGTCTACGCCGAGATTGAAGAACCGAAAAGCGCCAGCGCAGAGTTTTCGCGAAAAGGCCGTAGTTGCGCCATCTGATGTTTCCTGGTTAAAAAGCCGCGACGCGAAAGGCGCCGAGGCAAGCACTGCAAGGTGCGCGGGTCCTTTGATGGCGCCACCGCCCCCTTTCGATGGCAGCCTAGTGCGAGCGCCTTCCGCAGTTCGCCGATCTCTGCGCAGAACATCACGGGTTTGCATAGTGCGTGGCTCAACCAGGTAAGCACCGGTTTCAAACTAATATCAGGCAAAAATTACCGTGATACCCAAGCTCCGGGGAAAGTTTCACCGCGAGCGAGCCACTGGTTGAGGCGGGAAACTGCTGGAAAGTCTTTACGTTGAAGATTCACCATACTGAACAGCGAATTCAAGAATACACCTTGAGCAGAGAATTCACAGAGAACTTCGTGGAGAAAGCTGAATAAATCTGTACTGAGCCCATACAACCAGCTTAAAAGCATCCCAAGAACTTACCCATGAATATCTATTTGTGCAGACAAGACTAAGCATGTAAGTAGCGCAACCGGCACCCTATATACTGGTTTGGTTTATGGGGTTTAACGTCCTAAAGCAACTAAGGCTATGAGAGACGCCGTAGTGGAGGGCTCCGGAAATTTCGACCACCTGGGGTTCTTTAACGTGCACTGACATCGCACAGCACACGGGCCTCTAGAATTTCGCCTCCAAAGAAATTCGGCCGCCGCGGCCGGGATCGAACCCGCGTCTTTCGGGTCAGCAGCCGAGCGCCATAACCGCTGAGGCACCGCGGCGGCCGGCACTAATATACTGTTTGTGGCACTAACGAAAGAGTCAGGCTTCACTAAACCAGTAGACAAACTTTCTCACTTTGGTATAAAGAGCGTGGAATTAACCGCAGATATTTCAAGCTGCATTCCCGCTCATTTTGCAATCATGCATGCATCAGAGTGAATTTACTTTGCCTTTCTGCTTATGCTTTTACGCGCAAAATATGGCATGTGAGAGCTTTTTTACATAAAGTTAATGAGCCATAGGATTCAGATGCGCCCACTGCCAATACGTCATGCGCTTAATTTCTAAATCAATTTTGTTTTGTGCATACTTTAGTCGAGCTGGGTATATTATCATTAGAGGAAGCAAACTTAAACCAGCTGCTCCAAAATATAGGTAAAAATCATGGTATCTTTCTTCTGTTTCATTTCTTCAGCCAGCAGCCTGCATTCCCATTTCAACCGTTTCCCATTTGTCTGTATCTGCATTTTAAAAACCATTTATTTACTTCTTCTTGAGAGCTATTAGCGATATTGGCGGATATCTAACGCTCGCATGAAGACCAATTTAAATGAAGACAAAATCTCATAGTTAATGATGCTTTTTGAGTAAAGTCTTCAAAGCTTCCCTTCAAGCTACTATCGTTTAGTGACTCCTTCTTCTACATTATTGCATTTATGGCGCTATAGACTACCATCACCACCAGCCTGACTACGCCGAGTCCCGGGCAAAGGCCTCTCCCATGTCTCTTCAGCTAACCATATCCTTTGCCGGTTGCGTCCACGGTACCCCCTCAAACTTCTTAATCTCATCCTCCCACCTACCTTTCTGCCGCCCCCTGCTACGCTTGCCTTCTCTTGGAATCCACTCTGTTCCCCTTGAGGACCAGCGTTATCTTGCCTTCGCATTACATGCCCTACTAAAGCCATTTATTCCTCCTGATTTCGACTAGGATATCATTAACCAGCGTTTGTTCCCTCACCCACTCCTCCGCTCCCGATCTTTAAACGTTACTTTCTTTCCATAGCTTTTCTTTCCATAGCTCGCTGCGTTGTCTAACTTAGCCTTCACGTTTCTGCCCCATAGGTGAGTACCGGCAAGATACAACTGTCGCATACATTTCTCTTGAGGATTATTGGTAAACTGCCATTCATGATGTGAAAGAGCCCGCCATATGCGCTCCACCCCACTCTTATTATTCTAGACATCTGAAAGAGCCTGCCATATGCGCTCCACCCCACTCTTATTATTCTAGACATTTGCCTCTGATGATCAGGATAAGCGGTCACTACCTGCCCTAAGTAGACATATTCCCTTGCTACTTCCAGCAAACTGCTGTTCTTTTGCTAGACTAGATAAATTAACACATAGATCAATGTACACCTCCATGTCCAACTCACGATTGAATACATTAGAATGGGACCCGCCACGGTGGCTTAGTGGTTATGGCGCTCGGCTGCTGGCCTCAAAGACGCGGATGCGATCCCGGCTGCGGCGGCCGAATTTCGATGGAGGCGACATTCTAGAGGCCTGTGTACTGTGCGATGTCAGTGAACGTTAAAGAACCCCAGGTGGTCAAAATTTACGGAGTCCTTCACTTCGGCGTCCCAAATAGCCTGAGTCGCTTTGGGATGTTAAACCCCAATAAACCAACCAAACATTAGAATGGTTATAAGGCTTAGCCAACTAAGCCTAATAAGCCCTATGATTTTGCACAGTAATGGTACTTGATACTTCGGCATTCATAGCGTATACACTACAGCTCTTGGCACCTTTGCTTCACATTGTCAGGCACAAATGGGAATAACCCAATGGCGAAAAATGATGCTGAAGGAGCACCAATATTACGCGGGAGCGGATGCTTTCCTCAGGAAAAGTACCACCGTTCCACGCCCACGGTGTTCTCGCGGACTGCAGCTATTATTCTCTGAGCAACATTTCTGCGCCTTTTGTTAGTGCCGGAGAGTCACTCAGGCGTGGCGCTGTGGGTCCAGTTCGGAAGAGTGCGCAAACTTCTCGCCGGCTTTCTCGGTATCTCGTACTGCACCGATCCATTCTTTCTGGCGTTTCATCCCCAACATATATTGTTAGCGCAATGATCACTTTCTTACGAGGTGCGATACACTGAGTAGTAAGTTTGCAGTGGCCCCGATAGTTTTAGCTCATGGGAAAAAATTGTAGTTTCATGGCTCTCGCAACACTCTTCTCAATTTGGTAAATCTTGAACTTGTGCGGCTAGCGTTGTCGTGGGACAATAGCGAAGGAAGATTCGTTCCTTCTTCAATGAGTTACGCTACTGAGATGGCGTTGAAATAATAAATTAGGATATGCAACAAATGCACCTAAAAGAAAATTCACGTAGACCCCTAATTCCGTTGTGTGCTGGCAATAGGTTAGCATTCGAAGTTGTTGGTGTCTTAATTGGAAGTAACGGCACTTGCGGCTTGCTGACGTCACTTTCATCCAGCCAATAGGTACGCATCCGTATGATGACGTAAATTTCTTCCAGCTAATGGGTATGCTCCGGTCTGCTAAGACTATTTCCGTCCAGCCACCAGGCGAATTTTACAACCGACGACGTATTGTGGCCACAGGGAGCTTCTAATGCTGGGGCATGAAAACAAGAAACCTGTACACATTTGAACTGTCAGTAGAAGACGCAATGCATAAAAGGTAGGTGCTTCAACAACTAGGCATGGTGGTAGCTTTCGTGTGCACGCCCAAAATTTTTAATGCGGATAATGCCGTCACCAGCGTATCATGAGGCACATTTCGAAAACTGATTGCACCTTTTACCAGCGGTGATTGACTGGTCCTTTAGCTGTTGCGGTACATTGAATTACTCGGGTCTCGAAATGACCGTAGCGAATGAACTGCGAAAAGTCCTTAATCGCGAGCTGCTTAAAATATAAAAGCCTAATGATCCTAGCTACATGTGTAATGTCGTTGAAATATTTATTGAGTCAGCCGCCGCGGTGGCTCAGTGGTTATGGTGCTCGGCTGCGGGCCCAAAAGACGCCGGTTCGATCCCGGCCACGGTTGTTGAATTTCTATGGAGGCAAAATTCAAGAGGCCCGTGTACTGTGCAATATCACCGCACGTTAAAAAACCAGGCGGTCGAAGTTTCCGGAGCCCTTCACTACGGCGTCTTTCATAGCCTGAGTCGCTTTGGGACGTTAAACCCTATAACACCAAACCATTTACCGAATAGGAGACAGTATATAGAGGGTAAAGACAAATAAGGATCGAACAGAATAAAGAATATTGCGGTTTTCCGTGAAAACTTAGGTTGCCCAATGGAAATGAGTCGTAAGGAAATTAAAAAAATTGGGGTCATTGCATCAAAAAATTGCCGACTGCTGCTCGCCGATTCATCAACTCGCGTGGACCGCCAAGCTACGCCCAGCATAACAAAGTAATGAATGAGAAGTTTCATTACTAGAAAAAAGAGCTCGCAGGGATGCATAAAAAAGAACAAATAGGTATCTCCCAGAGCCCTTCATACTTGAAGGTTTTTTTTTTTTTCAGTAGAACTCCTATTGCCGCAACAATGGCTCGGTTTGTGCGCGGAATATGCATCGCGGTAGAACAGGCGGAGAGACGGGTCCGCGTGATGGAGCACAGGACCAGCGACTGTGCGTGATAGCATTAAATAAAAAGATATTCACATCGCACCCCGACGCATTTCAAAACTTTCCGCAAACACCACAAGTTTGCCCTGAGAGCGGACGAGTGGCACATCTAGCGCTCCGCAGACGACGGACCGCACAAAGGCTTCTCTTTTGAATAGAGAAACGAGAAACGTGGCAGTGGTGCTTGTAGTCCTGGCAGCTCATTCTGGAGCCAAAATAATTGGATGCGCGAAAGTAATTTTCTTTTCTGCCCCCTGTTGAGGCTCCAAATGAAGCGCATGGTTCATTCTAGAGGGCGCGTCATGTGGTATTTCATTGTGGCGCAAGCGAGCACCAAATAATGCTGTAAAAGAAAGACGGCATTCGTTCTCTTCGTAATAACTAATAATATGTAGTGTTAGAAACTCATGGTCAAAGTCTGTGGCATGACCTGTGACAGAGCAGCTTCGTTTGCAAAGGAGCTTATAAAATGCTGTCAAGAGGAATCTGTTTCCTCGTAGACGATGCTGCGCTGCTTTGGGGGCGAATTTATGGAAGCAGAGGAACACTACTCTTATTAGTTATGCTTGAAGCAATTTTTCTTTCAGGTAGTCGTCTGATCAATAAACAGGAAGGATGAATGAAATTTGTAGCCTTGCGAAAACGCAGCGAACCGTATGATGTTTTGTTTGTTCGGATCTCAGATTAAACCAAATCAAAAGAAATCTAACTGAACATTCTTCAAGTTAGTGAACTGGTGCAGAAATGAGGCCAAGTGTAGTCCAGAAAAGATGAAGAAAAAAAAGCGCTAGGTAACCTACTAGAAAGGACAAATTCTCTTACAGATAACTTATGTTAAGTGACTGTGTAACAGCAGAATAACAAACGTGTCTCAACATAGTCACAGCTTTAAAATTTTTTCATAAGCAGGCAAATGTTGCGAAAAATGCGTGCTAACAGGCTGCACTAGGAAATTTTCCCCCGACTCATCTTAAGTGAAATGTGATTTAGATGCGCTAGCACATTTGCCCTTGTTTAGGACATAGGCAAAGGAAATGCGATAACATTCGCTTCACCGTCTACTGCCGCATGTCATTGCTTCTCTCCAACAATTACAGGCGCCCGTTTCAGACGGATTTTGTTTTGCTGAGCCATTCTGATTCATTTTCATTTTTCGTGAGTTATCCTTTGTCCTGTATCTCTTTCCTCTGCCATTCAAGTGGAGGGGACGATTTACCTCTCTCTACCTTCTCTTGTCGCATGGGGAGAGAGAGAAATTTCGTAAACATTACCTGCCGCAGTTGGAAGGTGAAGGCCTCATCCGGATATAACGGATCTTTTACTAATTACCGATGTTGTGCTAACACGCTAATAATAAATCATAATTAGTTCCTTGGTTGCATGCAAGCCCACACATAAATTCACCTCACTTGTCGTCTTGCTCTGTGCACAGAACTGCGGGACAAAGTGGTACTGACGGTCTTCATATTATGCACGGTCTTGGGTAGACATAACCTTGAAGAAATCAATGGATGTCGACTGTGATTCAGAGGCGACAGATGGCTTTAACGAAAGCCACCATGAGATTTATTCTAGTGTCAGGAGAAATTTTTATACTGTGACTTTTGGGAACGTTCAAATAAAAAAACAGTCCATGCCCACACGCTTGGTGGTGGATGCTATTCATCTCCAGTTCAAGAAATAATAAATGAACCAGCGGCGTGCCCCGCGAGCACTTCTCACAACATGTGGTAGCGGCCTCCCTAGCGGGTTTGCGCGCTGAGAATAGGTTTGCTTAGAAGGTTACGCTTCCGTATCACCCCCACCCCAGCGGTGGCCTAGCCGTGGCCGGCACACTATCATGACCCTTTCCGCGACTCTTGCCCTCGCTGTTCCGCAACTGTCTGGGAGGCGGACACTAGACATTTGTTTTGGATCTGCCCCTCTTTGCGCGCTATCCGGCAGAAACGCCTGCTCCGCTACGGACCGCCCCCAGGTCGACCATCGGTTGTAGAAGACTGAACCTCTGGTCCGTACCACCGGAAGTTACTGGACCTCCTTCGAGAGTCCGGAGCATATCTTTGTGTGCAAATAATACCTGATGCCTACAGACAGGCTGTCAGAAAAAAGAAGAAAAAAAAAACTCTCCACAGGAGTTCCTAAAAGGGCGTTCGCAAAAGCATCTGGACGGTTAACAAGCTTTCATTTTCGCGCACCACACGAGTTCTTTTCGGCGTATCCAGGCTCGCGGCTAAAAATAAAGTTATTCTACGCGGTCTTTAATGATTTAAGTGTCGTTCGTACGCACAGGTTGAAGCGGTGTGGTTGAGAACTCTATAAAAGCACGTAATCAAAAATTTTTCGGGTATGATCAGAGAGCATAAATGTTCCTTTTTATACGTTGTTTTCCTCAAGACACGTGACTGGTAATGCGTTTTTGAGTACGAAACAGGAATCATCAAGCCTTTTGTTCCAAAGGGCGAATAAACTGCCCCTCAATTTGCTCTTGCCAGCGCCGATAGATTTTATCTCAAGAGAAAAAAATATATCGCGTGTGAACGCTTCCACTATCAGTTCTTTCTTTTCCTCACGCCAGCCCGCGATGAGCCTAACCATCCTTACAATAAATGTTCAGCGTTGCTCGTAAACTGTTGACATCACTCTGTGTATGGGCCGCAACTAAAATACAAAGCACTGGTACAGACGTCAACATGCAGTTAGCCACCCAACAAAGTTCTGCTCTAAAACAGAGTGTCTCGTTATTACCCCTCACACCAAAGCTCTCATTCATGCTGCTGCATGGTTGGAGGGAGCAACCATGACAGCGTAACTTAAACGATCTTCTCAAAGAAGGAAAAAAAGCAAAACTTGCTCCCCATTCCTTGAAGGACCCCATTTCGTCCTAAGTGCCCATATGCGGCGTACTCAAAGGTCGTTTGCCTCGTAGCTAACGAGAGCTCTAGACGCGGCTCCTGTGATGGCGATTCATTCCCACAAACAGCTTTCCTTACCTCGTAATGCGAGCTTACTCGTCTAGGCGAAACAACATTCCATTCAATGGCACCCTTTGTGATAAACCAAAGGTGGAAAGAATATTTTAATCCAGAAGCGCATAAAATAAAGCCATGCCTTTGCAGTGCTAGAAGTCTCGCATGCGCGAGAAGGTAGTGGATAAAAAATAACGCTGCCGTGAGTCATTTTCACACGGGAGCTATTTTGAAAACTCATTGTTAAGAAATTTTCACGGAACTCTGACGTTACTGTTACATGAGTATACTGTTAGCAATAAAAGATCATCTGGGCGTTGTTACATCGTATCATTCTTTTTTGTCCTCGAAAGTGTGCACTCTACATATGATGGTAAACGCATATCATACACAAAAATATATCTTATGCAAGGTAGAAAGGCAGCGGACAGATTGAGAGAGAGATTGTTTTTGCTAACAAACATATTTGCAAAGGTGAAACAACCGCACAACTAAAGCTAAACATGCGCTCCAGCAAACTATACATTCAGTGCAACTAGTTTTCGAAAAGTTCCCTTCACCTACGGCAAGCAAGGTTTAAAAGAGAGATCATTATTTCCCAAGAGCGCGAGTTTTTTTTTTTTTTACTTGCGATCTCTAAAACTCCAGAAGTACATTCTAGTGTTTGTTTGCTTGTCTGCTTAGAACTACCTACTTTCTGCTTGTGGCGTAGTTAAAGCACCGGATTATTCTACAGTTTTTTTTTAGTTTTTAGGACGATTAAATGTACTTGCCCTTTAAACTACGGCGATATATGACACCGAGATCTCTGCGTCATCAAACTCTGCATCCTGAAGCACCATTATATTTGGTCTTGTAAGAGCGTCTAGCAAAAGTAAGAGGTAAAAGAGTAGCAAAGTGGCGTCTCGTTTCAGTGAGATTAATGAGAATGGGTAACTGGAGTGCGGCAAATCCGGAGAAGCACCAAAATTCAGCCGTCGTCCTACTTATGACGAAATATGAAGCTTTTAATAACCGTTAGTCTTCATTTGGAGAAACGCAAGAAGGCAGATCCTACGTGCACACAGAATACAGAGACAAACCTTTATTGATATATTGTTGGAGAAACCTGCCATCTCGAGAGCTGAATCTCCAAACTCAGTCAAAAAAAAAAAGTTTCAGCCCGCTTTGGCATGTCTTCGTATGGAATATTATGCTTCACGAGACTCGCACTGAAGGTCTTCATTCAGAACTGCTTATTTTTTATGGGCTCCTTCTGAATAACTTACACAGAACTCTCTGCATGCTGCCAACAATTCAAAAATTGCGCCATTTTTTTGTTATCGCACATGTCGTCAATTACCGACCCACAAAAGCATGCGTGTCGTTATGCACGTCTAGACTACTTTGAGAGTAAGGTCTAGCAACTGGTATCGGTTATTTACTTATGCTTTTAATGAATATGTGCAAAGCTTCACAGAAGGCAAAAAAAAAAAACAAATTCTCGAAAGCTGATTTTCAAAGAAGGCTTATGGGAAGCCTTTCAAAGCAGAAAATAGAAAGACATAAAGGAAAAGCTGACAGCTAAATAAGTAAGTGGCGGTCGAATATACTGTAGTGGGCGAAGGGAAAGAAAGGAATAAAAGGGGAACAAATGAAAGAAAACGAACACCGCAAATCGCGGGAAACAGAAGAGCATGGCATGTCCCCCAGTACCGCATGCTGGGGCGGCGCAGTGCATGGCAGTCCTACAGGGCTGACAGTCGCTGATACGATTGTCCTAGAATCCGGTTTTCCGCAAGCCGGTGTTTGTCTGCGCGGCCAAGCGTAGAGCACGACGCTTAAATTCCTAACTAAAAGGTGGTAGAAGACAGAAATGAACTACATTGCTTCAACAATATCATATGCTTCACAAGGAGGCCTGGTGGCCACACTATAGAAAAGTAAATATTTGTCTGCGAGCGCAGCGCCCTCCCACAGGCGAGAGAGTAAGGCTTCATCGCGGCCTGATTGGTCTAACGGAAAGCGCAGCTGAGAATCAGGGATAAGGAGGTGCAACGGCTGAATTTTTAACTTGTGTTAGAACTTGTGAGGGTTAACTCTTGTGAGCGTTAACTTATGAGCGTCCATCCCTTCATTAGACCAGCTTGAATGCGTGCGAATTCTTGTGGGCATTGGGCGTAGTTGTCCAAGCGGTGCTTTCCAGTAATGTCCATCAACACTCAACCACAGTCGTCATAATCGCCATCAGCATCATCGGCATTATTCTGCTTCACTCTGCTTTCTTCTCTCATTACTCTGCTTTGTTTTACTCTGCTTCACATTGCTTTCTTTCTCAATGTTGCTACTCCTAGCGTAATCTCTCGGATCGCGTGCTTGCTATTTACACCATGATAATTGAAATTCGCATTGTGGCAGCGGTGCAACTGGGTGAAAATTCAAAATTTCGATAGCCATCGACTCAAAGTGAATTGAGGCTGGCCTTCTAGCAAGCAAGCGATGTACAAACTTTAACAGAAAACTTTTGCTACCCAACAGAACAATAGACCATTAGTTTTAATGATAAATAACAGTATCTTTCAATATTCCACCGCTCCCTCACAATTAAAATTTATGTCCAAGACTCGTGCACTTCATGCAGCTGGTCGTGTTAACGGAGCGATGTGCGTAAAAATTGCATTGAGCGTCATCGCGCGCAGCGCACTTAACAAAATTGTGAAGCCACCCATTTCATTCTTGAAAACCGTGTACCAGCTTTCTTCCTAGCATCAGCGGTCAACAACTTCAGGAACTTCACCCGCGGCTGACGCATGCCCAAAATGTGGATGAAGCACTTTGACAAAAGTGTAAAATGCCGAACCGATGCGGCCATAGAGCGTGATACGACAAAAAATTAATTTCCTAAACATTTTACTCAGCCAGACTGCAGGCAGCCCTGACGGAATTCAGTTCCCTGCATTGTTTGAGATGCTCATCAAATCTTTCAAGACCACACAGTTATAGGTGGTATACATTTTACAAATTCTTTTAGCTATCTTGTCAAGTAGGAATAAATAAAAAGTATTTGGAAATATGGCAATTCTTTCTCACTAACGTCCCGCATAGAATTCTAAATAAATGGTATCAACAGGACTAATGGCTAAAAAAAAACTACACCTTTAATGCGGCCGTGCGCCAGTGGAGTGCGGATGCAAGAGCCCCTTTTCTAAAGCTGATCGAAGGACAAGCTCTCGAGGGCCCGAGCTCCTTAGGATTGCAGGGCTGTTTATCGGAGCGAGACACGTCCAAAATCGTGCCTTTTCAAACTCACGTCACCTATACTCCGGCTATCGACGGTGCTGATAAGTATGGTCCAAACTTGTCACACCAACCAAAAGAATGTCGCACCAAAAAAATTAAAAATATATATATTTCTATCAGCAGGATGCGCCTGTATGTTGCGGACTTGTTCATATTTTTCCTTAGAGTAAGAAGTCGATTGTGGTACGTGGCGCGCATTAAATGTTTACCCTTTCGTTTGATATTCATGTCAATGTTGTGAGACAAGCATTTGCATTATTTTCGGACTTCCTGCGGTATTAGAGCAAGACTTGTTTGGTACTATGCGGGCAATTTTTTTATGTCTACGGTATAAAGTCGTGTGGATCTTTTATTTAGTGAATGTATAGTAATTGGCTTGCAGTCATTCGATAAGTCCTCTAAACAACTTGCTTCGAATAAGTAATGTTTTGGTTACCACCCTCGCACCCCATGCTGGCTGCGTATAATGAATTTGATGCCTAAATTTTACTCTTAAGCGTAACACTGCTTGCTTGCAGCGAGGCTCGAGCTCAGAGAATATATATAAAAATGTTGCATGCGTTCGGCGGATCTCTTCAAGCTGTTATTGCAACTGGTTATGGGAGAGAGTACGGATATGATACCAGTCATACCTAGAAGCTTCGTCCTCCGTGTGTGATATAAATCCGAGATTGCAATATATTTTTTCCCGTGGTCCCGACATACATCATTAAATAGATGTCTTGGAAATCGACGTTTTAAGATCTGCTGAAGAGATAAAATGAAGAGTGCAGTTTAGTGTGGTTGTTAAGTTACAGTGGCCACCTAGCGTCAGGTTAGCAGACAGAAAGAAGAATATTGTTTCGGAGGACAGTACCTTTTTTCTAAGATTAGTAAATCGTAGCTCTATTTACAGAACCGTGCAGAGTAGCACAGAAGCATTTTATGAATTGGATTTTGCAAATTTTGGGATCGAGAATTAAATTCGACGTGCGCTTAAGACAGCAGCATTTGATCGTCGCCTACGCTCTCAGCTGAACTAACTCTGGAAAAAAAAATTGATGACAAATTTGAAAAAGTTCAATAGAGGCAAATATTTAATATCAGACTTTTGCTCATTTCATAATGAGCGTGGAGTCCTCAAAGGGGTAAGAATAAAAAAAAAGTAACGTATTATTAGCAAAAGCAGATGTGCCTTGATGTCGGCGTTCTAAAATTCCTCGGCCTATTAACGGCAACAAGGGTGTGTCACGCAACGAAGGTGTTTTTTAGGTTCTGTACGTAGGTGCTATAAACGAAGATGCGCTTCGCTCGTTTGCAGCACTTCACACCTCCCCCCTCTTCCTTATAACTCTCTGTATCCCTTTTCCCTACTTTGACCTAGTCGTTCCCTTTCGAAGCCCCATCGCTGCCCCTGGGGCGCCGTCTTACCGGAGTCTCGGCAGATGGCAGCAGGCATCAGGCTCAGCCTTCATTCGGCTTCCGATTGGTGGCTCAGCTGCCGGGCAGCCCAGTTTGGTCTGAAAACTCCCGCACCCCCTCTCTTCCCCCCGTCCCCAATCGAGCGCCTCCTAACGCTCCCTTTTCTCCTTTCTCTTTCTTCTCGTGATCCTCCCCTTTTCCCGCGCATCCTTCGGCGTTGCCTCGTTGGCGAGATGCTGGGGAGCGCCAGTCAGCCGCCGACACGCTTGCATCCCGGATCTGCGGCCTTGCACTCTGCGCTGTCGCGGGACACCGCGCTGGTGGCCGTGCGGAGTTTGAAAGCATCGCCTCTTTCTTTCTTCTCGCTTCCTCTTTGCGATCTGTGGTTGCTTCCAAGGGAACCGTGTCGTCAGCAAGGTAAGCGCCGGTTGTCTTCAACATTACTTTAATGATACAGAAAGCACCGAGTAGTGGTTTAACATGAGCCGAAGAACATAACGGGATTGTATTGACAACGTATATTAGCCGTCGCGGTGGCTCAGTGCTTATGGTGCTCGGCTGCTGACCCGAATGACGCGGGTTCGATCCCAGGCGTGGCGTTTAAATGTCTATGGAGGCTAAATGCTAGAGGTCCGTGTACTGCACGATGCCAGTGCACGTTGAAGAATCCCAGGTAGTCGAAGTTATCTAGAGCTCTCTACTTCGGCGCCCCTCATAACCTGAGACACTTTAGAACGTGAAACCCTATAAACCCAACTAAACCAATCACAATATCTATTGAGTGATTTCATAGAATTCTGTTCTGTTCGCACGTTTGTCAAGTCCGCCAGCATCACCGTATTTTTTCTTCAAGAACGGCGTCAAATTTTGTTGCAGTACAGGAAAAAAAAAGTGCGAGTTACTACTTTTCTTGCAGGAGCGAACGCGGGGTGTCAGTTCCTCTTCCTAAGTAAACAAGATGATGCAACTGCAAATAAAGTGCTCATAGTCTCATAATGCGAGGTATAATGAGCTAGAGGAAATGTTCATTTAACAGAAATTTATCTAGTTTGCAGGTACTGGGCTAAGTGTGGCTTAAAATTTGAGTTCTAAAAGTGCATTCAGGTTGTGTCTGTTTTTCAGTGATCTCAATATTGTATGTCCTGAATGAGCTTTTTATCACAGGTCCTGTTTCAATTTATTTGCTTTTTGATGTTTTCCTCGTCATGATCCTAACACATAGTTCCACTCGATGGCGCATACCGGTCAAGCGAGTCCATGCGATATCATTGGGCTAAAATTGAAGCTCTTTTAACTTCTAAAAAAGTACCGTTCCACATGTTTTAACTCAGAGTGTGTGTTCAGAAAACTCCAATAAACGCAGTTCTGCATGGAATATGAAGAACGAAACAGATTCGTTGAGTTACCTGCTATTGATGCGTGTTAAACACTATTGGAATGACTCACTGAGAACGGAAATTTATTCGCCAGGTTTAATTGACTCGTGGTGCAAAAATAGAAGAAAGCTTTCATTTGGATGACTAAAAAGATTTCCCGAGGACAACTAGTTTGCCGATTCGTGTGCTAATTCGTGCGGCTAATGCAGAAATTAGTCTTAATTAGCCAAAGGACAACCAACAGTGAAGGCAGAGCAGCCCGCCGCTGAGAAACAACTTATTGGGATTTAGCCTGGTGCAGCAAAGACGGGCTTTTTGTCCGATTAGGACAGTGAACCGGCGGCACGTATTGTTATTAGTGGCCGTGACAGGCTATTTGTGGTGAGCGTGCGAGTTGCATTAGCTAATGGGGACAGGGCAGAACAAGAACCGCAGACCCTCTCTCCCTGCCTCTTTGCGTACGCTGTACAGCCATGGCCTGGATAACGTCTTATAGCCTAGCAATTTCCTTCGTCTTTCCGCAGAACACGATTCGCCCATTCCTGCGCAGTTTGTAAAACTCTTGGGTGTGTGTCACTTCGGCCTCATTCTAGCTGTGTAGTGGATGCGTATTGTTTGGCCTTGTGCTCTCCCACAATGGATGCTCTGAAAGAGGATAGAGATTTAAGAAAATAACTACTCGACCCCTAATAAGTGTAAAGGAGAATCTAACTGTCAAACGCGAATATGAATCTTTGAGATATGAATTGTTATTGCTGTGGCACCAGTTGAAAACTCCTTAAGCCAGTGTGCCTTTAAGGATTTCTTTTTGAGTGATTGATGATTAATTATCAAATGTGTGAAATCTTTTCTTTTCTTGCTCGGAACTCCTCAACTTCAACTACAAAATGCCTTAAACCATGCATTCCCCGAATCAAATTTATCGCTTATTATACCGGGTGTTTCAGCGAACACTTTCAAAAATATTTAGGCTTTTTGGGGTAAAAGTGTTGGTTTCACGGCATAGTATTACCAGTGCTGGAGTACACCAGAAAACCAGTGAATCGTATTAAGTAGTAAGCTGGTTAACTGTTTTTAATAATTGACTTTTTAACCATTCGATTTAGGCGCTAGTTGCAAATAGATATTTGCAGCCGATCGTTAGTAAGAGCCATATCAGTTTTTAGAATTTCGAAAGCGCGATTATCCTTGGCGCTGTGGCTGGACGAATTTTGGGTGCATCGCGCGAAAAATACATGCGCTTTTGAAAGCATGCAGAAAAAGCAACCCCTACAGTGCACGTAATTACTTTCATGTATTTATAACTGGCGAGTGCACTTAACGAGGTAACGCGGAAATTTAGGAGATACGAGAGAGGGGGTATAGACAGGGTTCCCTTAACCAGCAAGGTAGCAGCTGAAGAAAGAACGTTATAAAAGATGAGTTAACCCTACATGCACGCGCCGAGGAACGGGAGAAACAAAGGCGCGGTAAGCTTACCACCGTGTTATGAAGGGATTACAAAGATTACAACTCAGCGCTAAGGAACGTCGCGGGAAGAGTATAATGGGTGCTCACACCCAGCAATTCTGGACAAAAGCATTTTGGAACGAGAAAGAGTTTATGGGCCCAGGTTTTTTATAGATGGTAATATTTCACTATAATAATCAATACACCCGCAGATCTCTATTCGGCACCCTTGCTTCTTACCACGGGTTTTTTTGGCAGTCTTAAGGGCTCGACGCGAGGCATGGAAACACTGTGCGAGAAGATTTTGCTACATATCGAAGGAATGAACTATTACCTTCAATGTGTTTATACCAGTACCTTGCACTTTTTCATTATTCGAAATTTTGGTCAAAGAATGTTGCACATGAAACCTCTAAACCTAGCAGCATTAGCTTTAGCGACATTTTTTTATTCTCTGTGCCATGCTTCTTGAACATTTCCACGGAAACTCCCGCAGAAAGGAACGCCCGTCTGTTAAAATAGAGATTCCAGCAAGTGAACCTTTCAGAGCGTCAACTAGGACAGAAGCGGCAGCGTTCAGAACACACAACCTCACTTTTGTGGAATCTTTGTTATTCATTCACTGGTCGAGCGGGCGCAATTGAAGCAAAACAAAATGCGTCGCTTTAAGAACATTCTGCTCAACACAAGCGCCAGCAGTGACAACCTTCGTACCACCAAAACTGATGAATGACACATAGCGTATGAGCTCCTAAACGTCTTCGCTTCGGCAGAATTTGCCTTGTTGTACACGTTTAATGCAGCGAACTATTTCGAACCACCGTCCCTGCAAAGGAGACAGACAGCTTCCTCCTCTGCACAAAACGTCACATACGCCTCTGTCATGCCAGCGGCCCCGCCTCAAATATACACACAAAAAATAAAAGCAGTGTAGCAAAGCAGTGACTCCTCCGCTTAGGAATTGTGACACATCCGACAGAAAAAGTTCAGCAGGACAGGGTACGTGCGTGGTGTGGTGGAAGACACTACGTTGCAAGGCTTTGGAAGGAGAGCTGGGGGGAAGGGGGGGGGGGGGGGGAGGTAGTGACGCCATCATCATCCGGGCGGAAAGATACCGACGACGAGACAGTGCGCACCGTTACGCGACGCCAGTGTCCAGGCGCGCGCTTGTGTCTTGGGCGAGCTGCCGCCATACGGGTGTCGCTCGGACCAGGAGTTCCCGCCAGAGAAACTGATCCGTCAACATAAATAACCCCTCAAGGAAGCTCGTTTTCTGCGCAGCGTAGGCTAGACGGCCCGTAGTGCGGTAGCCGTTCTTTCCACGCCAACCCATAGCCACGCCCCGGGCGCATAGACGGGAGGTCGGCGAAGCTTTTCGGACGCTGGACCCTGCGACGAAGGGGAAACGGGGCGTGCTCTGCTGTGTGTCTTCTGGGATGCCCCGAGGCAGATAGCGCCCGCAGCGCCGTCTAGCGAGCACCAGCACTCACTTTGCTTGCAGGGTTGAAGCAGTCTTCCGGCTCCCACTTTTCTTTCTTCTCCGCTAAAGAGAGAGGCCCTTTTATTGCGCCGTTGCTTGGATCCTCTCCGTGCGCAGCCTGACGGCTTTTGTGAACCGCTGCTCTTTTGTCCGCGGCCTCGTTGCCCGAGGCTCTCGAGCCAAGTTTTTCTTGTCTTTTTTTTTCTGAGCCCCCCTTGACTTCTTTCTCTCCAATTAATTTTGCCGTTTTTCATTGCTCTGATTGTGAGTGAGCACAGGAATCGAGAAATAAAATTTGTTGTTAGCGCTGGCTTTCTTCGTCTCTGATCTTAGCTGCCCGCGGGTTCTTTTTCCTCCTATAATAAACGCTTTGTTGATCACCGTTGTCTGGAGCGGCTCCTTTTCAATAACCATTTTCATCAATCTTCTGTTCCAGAATGGCACACACAAGGGAAGTTGAACGCAACTGAGTTGTGCGGTAGTGTCCTGCTATTGCTTAAGAATAAATAACGAAGCGTTGTTAAGTTACTTGACACTACCCTTAATATTGTTAAATTTAAATTATTAACTGGTGTATTGCAAAGCCCAGCTCCTAATTTCAAACAAGGGTACGGGCCTATATTTTGCATCATTAATTGGCAATCAATGATGCAAAATATAGGCCCGTACCCTAGTTTGAAATTAGGAGCTGGGCTTTGCAATACACCCGCCTTGAAAAAATACCTCAACCAGAGATGAAAACGGGCGATGTGGGACTTTCATAGCTCTAATTTTAGGCTCGGTAGCATAGCTCTTTGACTGTCAATCTAGCTGTCATCAACCAAACAGCTAGTGACTGATCTTTCCTCGGCAGTGGTGCCAACGTGCCTAAAACTATCTTTTATTCTTCCTGAATGGAATAGAGGAAAAATCTAAGAAAGATGAGGTCACAGGCCTAAAAAGTGCAACTATGTTTCACAAACTGAACACTTCGACAATGCGCCCTACATCAGGAAGAGTTTCACCTTTTGTTGATAGGTATCTTGGGTGAGAATGTCGACACTTTTTTATAACAAAACCAATTCTAAACAAAAGTGCAAGCAATAGTTACTAAACGTCGCATGGTACTTCAAGGTAGAAAATGTAACGTACAAAGACCATGGCCAATCGAAAGAATTAAAAACAAAGCAAAACCGCGCACGAAAACCAAAGATCAACTTTTCACAATATATAGCCGGAAACAAAAAAAAAGCTTTATTAGTCTAACTCTGAAATTCACAGCAAAGGAGCATTTATGAGCGCTAATTGAGCGAAAACGTTATTCCACAAGAATTGGCTAGAGAAAAGAAAAAGGGAAATTGATTTTTTTTTTAAGAGCGATACTAAGAGAATCAAAAGCAAAAGGACAGCGCCCGGATTTCACAAGAAGAGAATCCTGGACAAAGCGGGAACATTCTTAGATAGTTCATTTTCCGCTGCTTTCTGAAGGCCTACAGCGGTCTCCTGCCACGCTCCCAAAATTGTGGAAGAGCCTGTGACAAGTTCTTGGCGCTGAGCTGTCAGCGCAGGAGGCAGGCTTCACGGCGGATTCATTAGGCAATTAGCCGCCTGCGCACACTTTCCGAAACGTCTTGCGGGAACGCCATGTTCCAACGCTCGCCTGTCGACGAGCTCGGCGTTCTGGGCCGCTGTCAATTTAATTACGCGCCGCTGACGCGAGGAAAACCTACGCTTTAGCCCAGCTTTTCTGGGAATCTGTTGAAAGGTCACGTTCGACCGGATGGCAGCAGCTGAAGCTTTACGCAGAGCAAATATTTTTGTCTTGTGTTTAGAGCGAAGAAAGCGCTTCGTAAGAATGCTTTTGACGCAATCAGCCGCGTATCTGATTGCGCACAGTTCTGATAAAGTTACTTTAAGCTGATGCACAATTTCGAGCGTTTTTGTATCGCGTGGAAAGCTTTGTGCGTGACTTCATCACTCCAGTATAGTGCTTTGTCTCGGTTACCTAGAAATAGGACGGCGGGCACATTTAATACCTCTGCACCACAGGGACAGTTTAGAGCGTTTAGTGTCTCGGCCCTCAAGAGCCTCCTTTATAAAGCCGTTCCTTGAGGCTAAGATTGGTTTCCATTCGCATTATGTAAAAATTTGGCATGGTAACACTCAACATCCTTTCAGGGAGAAGTCAACAATGGTATTGCAGCGAAGGCACGATAAATTATTTGAAGAATAAGGAAACTTAATTCGACAGGTGCGGAGATGAGAAAACGGAGCGCCCTATTCTGCTCTAAGTGGAATAACATTTCTCTTAGCCGGTATGAAGAGGTATTTCTTGTCTATGTAGAAACTGAACAAGTAATCGCTGCCGGCATACACATGTCGCATCTCGTAATTGTTACCAGTCAATTAGTAAACTTAGCTTCATGACTACATTTACTTGTAACCGTGTGCTTACATGCAGGTTACATTGAGCGATGTATTTTTCTGAACGATTCCTTTATTAAGCACATCCAGCGGATACTGCATGCGTCACAGTCGGTAAAAACTTTTTATCGATGCAGTGACGAAGCAATTCGAATTTCCTAGTGATAAGTACACACAATGTTCATAAAACAAAGACTGCACTTTTTGACTACGACCTATAGTGCCATGCGGGGCAAACTGTGCTTTGGTCACTGCTTAGCTGGCCCTCAAAATCACGCCCACTTAGGATGACAGAGTGCCATTGGTCCTAATGAGCACTGAAGCTTGAGCAGTTGTTTTTTTCTCTGTTGAAGAAGGGTGAAACGACATTGTAATCTCAACTAAGTTATGCCGTACCATCTTTCTCAAAATATATAGCCCAAGGAGTTCGCTTCCAAGCCGTGTAGCGGAGCTTTTACGCGCATTTGACGGTCCCAAGCTTGGGAGGTTCCGCCATCAGAGGTCGGGGTCCCAGAGTATGCAAGTGCAGCCGCTGTGCAGGGTTCAGAAGCAGACCCCTTGGGCTGTACAGGTTCGACAAAGACTGTAAATTCAATGCACGCATGCGAGCGCACACATACAATCACGCGCGCAGAAAAAGCCCTGTCGATATTTTTATTAAACGGATAACAAAACACATTCGATGGCAATAAAGTACAATTTAACGAGAGCTTTTACAATAGAAAGGAAGCGTAGCTTCAGTCATGTTTCTTCAGCTAGCGCCATTTAATCACTCTCAACTCAGACATGCGCCGAGAGAGAACCTTAAAGGTCTCGAAAAAGTCATATTGATCACGCGAGCACAATCTAAAGCGTGCGCGAATGCATTCGGTCGTCCAGCACAGCACTCAGCAAAATGTGGTCATTCACTGTTTCTTTAAAAGCCATCGCTTTGCGATAACTTGAAGTACTCGCTATTAACTGCGTTTTTCTTCTTTTAGCATCATTCGCTTTACGCTTGGGCGAATTCTTTAAGGCACCCTGGCACACAGAGGCACGCTATAAAACACGCAATATATAAAAATCCTCGATGTTAAGGATGGCATAATTGCGTTGTCGATTTTAACCCTTCGCTGGAAATCCATTAAGCAACGCTGAAGCAGAGCAGCTAGTCATATTTTTGTGCCTTTGGTCGTTTTCGATCGATCGGTTTTCTTTACCTACACAAAATTTACCGTGTTCCGAGATAGCGGCTGCACGTTTTTCAACGCATGCAGTTGCGCAGAATCTCTGAGGGCTTTAGCTAATATCCAATACAAATGAAGTGAAATAGCTAAATTATACACATTGATGTAAACGCCACTTGTATTTGCAAGGGTTGCACAGAAAAAAGGGGGTTAATAACACTGAAATCATAGTCATGATGCCGCACGTGCCGCTGTGGTTCACGGCTTACGTGCCTATATGCCTTATTTGATATTGTAATTTAACCAACCGTCATACATACAGCCATCATTCTACCGCCAAATTACAAAGAGAAAATGCCTGACAGTTTAGCTTTGCTGAGCACGAAAAGTTGCGCGAAAGCACTTTTTTTTTTTGCAGGCGGGCAACAACCGCCACGTACATGAAAGCGCGATTGAAGTGTCCACTGACCGACAGTTATGCGCACCTTCAACCTTTTCTTCGCCAGTTACAACTTGCCCAATGTTCGCCGGTGACCTATGCTCCAGTGCCGTGCTTCTGCAGCAATGTTTTCCGCGACAACGCGTATTGCTCTAGTGCAGTGTTTCTGCCACCCCATTGTCCACGCCGACTCATCTAGCATCCATTTCTCGGCACTACCAGCACACAGCTCAAATCGTGAATATTAATTTGATAGCAGTATTAGTTGGTAAAGAAGGGGATGGGAACATACACATTGTAGCCCGAGGACATCATCATCATCATCATCCCCTGATGACATCCCTGTCGCTGTCCAGCCACTACATGCATAATCAGCATTTCACCGTGGGTTCACTTATGGGCCCGGCGAAACCCGTAGTTTGCCGAAGAGCATCGTCAGAAAACAGAGTAAACAATTAGGATAGTCTGAGACTAAATCAGAAGTTGGAGCGGACCCATAAGCTCCTCCTTAAAGAGCAACTGCAGCACTTTTTTGAGAATTTCGCGATATTCAAGGATTCAAATCTATATAGGCTGCAGGTAAAGCATGCCAAGTGTTTTTGCACTAGCATTTAAAATAGTGACGTAATCGACGATTGAATTTTGCTCTTCTCCTCAATGCACCGTTGAAGGGCAGGAAAACTCAGCGTGACGTCACGGAAGGTATGATTTCAAATTACCGCTGTCGTCAGCCACACCCTGCCCTGACTCATTAGACACTGCCAAACAGCTCTCGGCAGGGTTTTCCTTCAGTGATGTTGATTTTTTTTTCCCTTCAAAGCAGGCGTTTGTGCGTTGGAAATGTAGCGATACCTTAGATGACGTCATCATGCGCCCCCCACGTGGCGCTGTGCGCTGCGGGGAAGCTTGAAGGGCGTCCGGATTTTATTCAGCGATTACTTCACTATTTCAAGGGCCAGCCGAAAAAGACTTCGCATGCTTTACCTGCAAGTTTCACACATTCGACCCTCTTAAGCTCGTTGATTTCTGAAACCTATGCAGTTTCCCTTTAAGGGTATGACGTGATAGCGTTAAAGGATTATTTTCCATATAGGCGGAAATGGTTACTTTCCAACTAAACATTCATGGATCCCTGCGAGTCCTCATACAACACCTGGACCAGCGGTGCAGTGGTTAAGCGATGCGCCACTGCCGTGCGATGGCAGGTGCTCTTATCGATGGGGATTATGTGAGCCACGTTTCTCCTCCCGAGCAACTTCTCGCGACCAAACATTAATTTGCTGCTTCTGTAGTACCAAGACTTCATTTACAGCGGCTTCACGCAGGCGACGCAATAATTTTCCTGAAGTGGCAATGGTACTGTTGTCGCAATGAAAAGCACGTTTTTTTTTTTATATACTGGAGTATAACTTTAAAAGTTCAATGCTGTGACCAAGCGCCCTTTACAATGCGCCAGCGTGAAAGCTCTCTATCAAACTACTAGTTCTTCTTTAATCCGGAAATGAAATATTCGAGCCTTATTTATTAGTGCCGTGAAGACTCCCATGGGGATGGGGGCGAAGGACTTGGCTCCACTTTTATATAGCGCTGTTCACGTTTACAGACGCAGAAATTGAGTAGGCCTTGTCATCTGACAAGGTGTATGTTTTAAGGAAGATACTTTTGGTTGGTTTTATGGGGTTAAATGCACCAAAGCGACTCAGGCTACGAAAGACGCCGTTGTCAAAGGCTGTGGATAATTTCGACCGCATGGGGATCTTTAACGTACGCTGACATCGCACAGGACATGGGCGTCTAGCATTGCTCCCCTATCGAAATGCGACCGCCGTGGCAGAGATTGAACATTTAAGGAAGAACTAGCAGAACACTTAAGTTTATCATCATTCACGGGGAGAATCATCATTTGTGGGGAAAAAAATACAAAATCGCTTAAGGAAAATGTAAGTAAGGTTCTTTTAGCTAGAATAGCATTTCGTTCCGCCGCATTCCAAATTAAGAAGAACTGAGTTTTGGAAATTTACCTTCTTGAATGTGTTAGTTCCTTTTGTTGACTCAAAAACAATAAAGCAAAACATTGGGCAAGACAA
The DNA here is from genome assembly GCF_055824585.1 of Amblyomma mixtum. NCBI lineage: Eukaryota > Metazoa > Arthropoda > Arachnida > Ixodida > Ixodidae > Amblyomma > Amblyomma mixtum. Next base: position 253,444,009 of record NC_143012.1, on the reverse strand, counting down.
AGAATTTCTCTCTGGTTCCTTCAAGACTGAAACAGAGAGAAATTTTGAGATTCAGCGGAAAAGATTGGGCAAAAAAAAATTCACCATAGCGGGCGTTTCAGTGCACTGACAACGTTATCAGGAAGAGAAGTGAGGAAGCGGCATCAACAACGCATGAACAACGTCTACATTATCCGCACACGTTGGAGCACGAAGGCAATATCGGAACAAAATGAACTGTGTAGTGCTTTCTCTTTTTTTTCTTTAAGTGAAGGGTAGAACTAAAGGAGCAGTTTTTGTGCAGAAGGGAACATGTTTTCTTTTTTTTTTGGAATAGGGGTTGTTTAATGATGTTATCGGTTGAAATTGTTCAGCAGAAAGAAACCGGCACTGTGGTAGGTTGTATGCAGCCAGGCATACAGCTCTGCAGCAGGCAGATAACATTTTAACGGAAGTTGTACTTGAATAAGATGCGTTTATATTGTGAAAGGAAACATGTTCGACGTACAATGGCTTTTTACTATTGGTGTTGGCTCTAATGGTCTGGCCATTTCCGAGATTGTATTGACTTGCATGAATGCTGTTATTTACAGATTCGAGGGTCGGTGCAATAAATGTAGATTTGATTATTCTGCAGAAGTTGAGAAAAGCTCGATGTTTTATTTTAAGGTATGCCCAAATGGCAGCCCGTATCACAATATAGTGTTAGAGCTTAGGCAACGCGCCTATGATCATGCTTCTCAGTATAAATGATGCATCGCTGTCACAAAATTCGGCGCATTTCGGCGAAATTCGGCGCCGGCGCGAGCCCAACGGGAGAGAGAGAAAGCCCCGCCGAGCGCGTGCCTCTCTCTCCACCGCCATGGCGTGCGCCGAAGGAATGAGTCATCCACGCCGAATCCTCTGGAACAGACGAGTCGGTTCTACAGCTGACGGGGGGAAAGGGCGTAGCCTTGCGTGCACTAAGACACGTCCCCTCGCCCGTCGGCGTCGGCGCCACTCAAGAACACGCTCGAAACTTCGAGATGCGACCCGCGACCTCTGACCAATGGGAACGCGCGACCGGTGAGAAGAGGAAAGGGAGACAGCACTGCCAATGCAGCGTGTATGTGCGCGCCTACTCGGGCGCGAACAACAAACAGACGGGAGAGCGAGCCTATAAAGAAGGACGTTGACCGCTATCAGTCAGTCCGGACCGCCGTTTAAGCTTCATCGAAGCGCGCCCGTTCGACTCCCGGGAAAACACCACTCGGCCAGCATCGGACCAACGAGGCAACGGTCGCCAGTCTGCGGGACGGCATCGTCGTGGAACTCTGGTCGTCGGACTGCCGCAGTGCCCGGTGAACAAATTGTGTTTTGTTTGTTTACCTCTCTCTCGTGTTAGTGCACTTTAGGTGCAATATTGCCTCTGTATTGTATTCTCTCTCGAATTTGACATTGCACGAGTTGCATTGTTTCGTTAACCACTTTGTATGTGTCTGTACTAATGACTGTGAAATCCTCTGTATCGTCTCTTTGCTGTATAAACTTTGTTTTGTTTTGTAAACCTCTGGCTCCGACCCATTCTCTGGCTTGCGACCAGCGAAAGCTGGGCACCGAACGCCCAAAAACCTCTTGTCATTTGGTAGCTGGTCTCCGCTGAGTTTGCCACGCTGAGTCGAGGGCATCTCCTTTGAGTCCGAGACTGCTACCCCCACACGCTCTAAGGGTGTCTGGGAGCTTCCCACTAAAAGTGCGCGAAGTCTGGGTGACAATATATTCTGGCGTCCGCGACAGGACGTTTGGTGTTTGCAAGCACAGAGAACGGAGAAAGAGTCGGAAGGAATTTACGAATCGTAAACGAGTGTTAGCAGCAGAGCGATATTCTGAGGTGCCGCGCCGAAGCGGTTAGTGATGTTCACCGTGTAGAGGTATTCATTGCCTTGAATGTAGAGTTCGGTCTCCAAATATGAGCTTTAAGGAGCTAAAGGAGCTAGTAGAGGCCGGTCTCCAGATGGGGATGACCGGAGCCGAACTGCGAGAATGGGTGGACCAGGAAAGAGACAGAGCTGAGAAAGAAAGAGAGAGAGCTCGAGAAGAGAGCGAAAGAGAAAGAGAATGGCAAAGGAGAGAGGAAGAGAAAGAGAGAGAATGGCAGAAGAGACAAGAAGCGGCGGAGAAGCTCTGTTTGGAACGAGAGAGAGAATGGCAGAAACAAGAAGAAAGACAGCGCGCTAGAGAAGCCGCTGAGAAAGAGAGGCAAAAGAAACGAGAAGAAGAACAGAGAGAATGTAAAAAGAGAGAGGAAGAGGCCGAAAGGGCTTTTGAAAGAGAGATGGCAATCATTCAGAGGAAGATTGCTGAAATTCGGCGTTTGAGGAACGTCAGGAATCCAGTGGAGCCTAACCCCGGAGAGGCCGGGTGGAAGACTAACGAGTCTAATTTGTTGACAACCACGGAAGAGGTTGTAACTAGCTCCACTAGTGAGAGTGAGGTTGTGGAACAGCCTGTTCCTGCAACTAAAACCACAGAGAGTGAAGAACAGACCGGAGTGTCGCTTGCTCAGGTAGTTGAAAGTATAGCTACTGCTGAGGTAGTAGGCACTGAGGAGAAGGCCAACCTGACGCTACAGTCAGAGTGCACCCTAGAGCAGCCGCCTGAGGACGATGAAGCAGTTCGGTTCTCTATGGAGGAGTCCCAGTGCAACACCTCTGAGTCCGGCAGTGATGACCACGAGAAAGAGTGGTTAAATGGCACTGAGAGCGAAAGCTTAGACGTTGTAATAACTAAAGACAGCGCACTCAGTGAAGACCCGGAAACCGTTCCGAGCGAACCCTCGAGCAGCGAGGAGGGCTTTCCCGAAGAGGAAGGCGAGGAAATTTGTGCATCTGAGGAAGGAGAGCAAATGGTTGCCTCTGAGGAAGGAGAATGTGCCGTAGAAGTAAAGGAACAGACTAGAGAAAAGTCTGCTTACGACTACACCGAAAGTAACCAACTGACGGAAGGAATTGAGCAAGCAGAATTGAAAAGTGAGGAGAATGATTCTCCAATGACTCCTGAGTCGAGCTCTGAGCATTGTGCTCGAAGAGTATGCAAAAAGAAGAAAAGGAAGAAGGACTTGGAAGAAGAAAGTGCAGTCCTCGAAGAACAAAAGAGAGCTGAACCAGTGGCTGCATCGCGAGAGAACAACTCGGATGACGCCATTGACAGTGAACCGGGCTTGACCCGAAGGAGAATTTGGAAGAAGGAAAAGAGAAAGAGAAGCGTATCGAACACCACCAATACAGGTGGAATTGAACACGACGGGCCTCGCAGAAAGCTGAGGAAGAGAATGGACAGGAAGAGATCCATGCTAAAGACAGCTGCGACGGATGCGAGCGAGCTGCGCGAGCACCGCAGCAAGGTCAGAAAGAAGTTCAGAGGAACGAGCCCAGCGTTCAGTAAGGACTCCTTGTGGAGGCGTAAAAGCAAACAGAAGAGCGCGCGCCGAGGAGAACACGAGGAGCGGAACCGTCATGAGCGAACCGGCGTAAAATTTGTTCGCAACAGACGCGCTAGACGCAGGAAAAGAGGAAGGGCTCGAAGTCTGGGCGCAAAACCAGACATGAGTACGAGTAGGAAACGAAGCCAAAACCGCGTAAAGAAGAGAAACCGCTTTAGAGGCAGAAAAAAGAACAGAGCCCGCGACAGGAAGGGCCAGAGTCGCGTACGAAAGAGGACCACGAGTGAGGCCGAAAGCCTGAAGAAAGCAATCGTGTTCCGAGCCCCCTGTGTAGGCCAAAATTGGAAGTATAGGCGAAAGTGTGCCTTGTATTTGCGTGCTCCATGTTTGTAGCTTTGTGTTAACGTACTGCCCAATCGCGGCAGGTTTTATGTACATTGTGAACATTGCATTGAGTACGTATGTGGAAACATCATTATATTGGTGTATATATTCTCACATATATTTTGTGAGCGCATGCATGTGCGCGCGAATTCTACCGCCGAACTGCGGCGTGTTTTGGAGTGCAATCTGTCTATTGTACTGTGCTATGTATGAGAAAGCATCAAGGTATTGATGTACGTATTTTGGCATTCGCCACTGACTTTGTGAGCGCATGCATGGGCGCGCGAATTTTGTGTTTAGTGAATATTGTTACACAATATTCTTAAAGGAAGGGGCAGTGTCACAAAATTCGGCGCATTTCGGCGAAATTCGGCGCCGGCGCGAGCCCAACGGGAGAGAGAGAAAGCCCCGCCGAGCGCGTGCCTCTCTCTCCACCGCCATGGCGTGCGCCGAAGGAATGAGTCATCCACGCCGAATCCTCTGGAACAGACGAGTCGGTTCTACAGCTGACGGGGGGAAAGGGCGTAGCCTTGCGTGCACTAAGACACGTCCCCTCGCCCGTCGGCGTCGGCGCCACTCAAGAACACGCTCGAAACTTCGAGATGCGACCCGCGACCTCTGACCAATGGGGACGCGCGACCGGTGAGAAGAGGAAAGGGAGACAGCACTGCCAATGCAGCGTGTATGTGCGCGCCTACTCGGGCGCGAACAACAAACAGACGGGAGAGCGAGCCTATAAAGAAGGACGTTGACCGCTATCAGTCAGTCCGGACCGCCGTTTAAGCTTCATCGAAGCGCGCCCGTTCGACTCCCGGGAAAACACCACTCGGCCAGCATCGGACCAACGAGGCAACGGTCGCCAGTCTGCGGGACGGCATCGTCGTGGAACTCTGGTCGTCGGACTGCCGCAGTGCCCGGTGAACAAATTGTGTTTTGTTTGTTTACCTCTCTCTCTTGTGTTAGTGCACTTTAGGTGCAATATTGCCTCTGTATTGTATTCTCTCTCGAATTTGACATTGCACGAGTTGCATTGTTTCGTTAACCACTTTGTATGTGTCTGTACTAATGACTGTGAAATCCTCTGTATCGTCTCTTTGCTGTATAAACTTTGTTTTGTTTTGTAAACCTCTGGCTCCGACCCATTCTCTGGCTTGCGACCAGCGAAAGCTGGGCACCGAACGCCCAAAAACCTCTTGTCATTTGGTAGCTGGTCTCCGCTGAGTTTGCCACGCTGAGTCGAGGGCATCTCCTTTGAGTCCGAGACTGCTACCCCCACACGCTCTAAGGGTGTCTGGGAGCTTCCCACTAAAAGTGCGCGAAGTCTGGGTGACAATCGCCCTTTTTATTACAGCGCATTAACTTTGGATTGTCAGGCGCAAAGAAGAATAACAACAAAGAAAAGCTTGTGCGTACAAGCGTGAATTTACTGCGTAGAATAAAAACCAAGAAGTTTCGGCCATTGAGACGTTCCCTTGGTGTTAGATACAAGACGAATCTTTATACATTAGAATATTTTCACTGAAAGCGACACATGAAAGTAATGTGGAAGAACAGAAGCGCCTGTTTGCATATCTTTTGTACATTGCATGCCCGTAAACTCCTTTCACAACTCGCTATGGTCTATAGTAGAGGGCGCTACCGAATAGCATAGGGCGGTGAAAGTCATTCGCGCCCGAGGGTGCCATGTCTTTTTCGCATTTCCAGACTCATTCTCGCTTCCAGGCATTTTCCTTTTTTTGTGCCATCTTTCTTCCGGTGTCCATTCGTCGGTTTCTGGCTCCGAGTTTCTCTGAAAGGCATTCTGCAACTCCTCATGAGTTGCCGGAGAGGGAATTATTCATGAAGCTGAGGCGGGCGCCGCATGCGTTTTCACGGATGCGGTCCAGCCCAGCTTTAAGATTCGCCGAGTCGGCGGCGACAACGCTACGCGACGTCGCCCCGAGATGCCACCACGCACATTACATACTAACGCACATAACGTCGTCCGCTTCAGCTCACCACGGCTCAAGAAATAGGCTCGAGACTTTATGTGCGGCATTTCCCGTCGGGTCAGCCAGCGTCAGCGGCAGTCAGGCTAAGTTTATCGCATAGTAGGCTTTTCGGTGTGTCGTGCTAATACCGCTAGTCATTAATGAAGACCAGTCCCCAAGGGAACATAGATTTCACCGAGGAGCGTTACAAGTACCAAGCCGTATTTTGCCTCGCTAGAACTGTGCAGTGTGGTGGAGCCCAAGTTGCGTCTACAGCGCTGTACTTCGTTATCACTCTTGATTAAAATTGCTTTCGGGCTCTAAGCCTAACGACGGACCCGCCAGATATACCGGCAGTCAGTCGCTCAGAAATAAGCGAGTGGTTACTGGCATTCACACAAGCGCAGCCAAACGGCTTCTCAAGACTCTCTGGTCTCGGAAAAGCTGTTCTCTGCGCTCCAATCATGTCGACAGCGCGGCTCCGAACTTCGCAGCGCGGCGACGCCAGTGACGTCAGTCAGTACCGCACGAAGGCACCTCCCCGGTTCGGTTTTGCGGTTTCGGTTTCGAGTTTTGCGTTTTTTGCTGTTCAAAAATTATTTTCGGGTTGCTTTTGAAAACCTTACATCGTACACATTGCAGGAGGTTCTTAGGAACACACAAAACAGCCATTAACTTAAAATGGCTGAAAAATCGCCAGAGTTCCCCTTTAATGTTTCGATGTGTGCGAACACTACGATGAATATGCTGCCTCATGACCTGACGTCCAACGGCTCTAGACCGCAGCGCGCTGCATAGTATTAATCTAAACGGTGATGTCCCCACCGAGCGCTATGATTTGTGTAGCTCGCACTCTATACCAAGCGCTGGCGGAGATCACTGGAAAACGACACCTGCGTGGACTGGAGCCTAAATCATCATCGGAGACACGGCTGCGTGATGACCACTTGCAAATGGAGAGGCACGTGCCTTCCAGCCGTCGTGCTCCAGTACTCCGCTAATGGCTTTCGGCCGCCTGAAAGGGAACACCAGCTGGTCTCTATGCAGCAGCCGGCCGGAGCCTGGCTCATCTCTCGATGCCCGCATATTTACCGGCGTCGAGACGCTGGGGAGAAAAAAACTGCGTATAGACCCTCGAGGCTGAGGTCTCCTCTCGCATGCGTGGTCAGGTATATTGCGAGCCACATCATCCTAGTCCGGTGGGCGCCGCTACTTACTATTATGAATGCTGTTATGAAGTTGCATTTCCACACTTAAATGTGCACGCGAATGTGTGCGTTTTGTGCGGAGGTTATATGCCCATAAGCGTAAGCATCCCTCACTCTCAAACGCTCTTCCGGCAACGGCTCTGACGAGTCCTTGAGGATGGTTGCGGAATCAACATCATAGCGGTTCCCGGCAGGTGGACCTTTAAATGCACGCAGTTATAAACTCTGATTACGCTGAGATTACAATTAAAAGTTCGGAAAGCTCGTTTACAGAAAAAGAAGAAAAAGAAGAAATAAAAGTAATGAAATCTCTACTATACTGTGACTGTTTTTTGGTAGTCAATATATGACTGAGCACACTCGACTAACACGAAAACGTCAAGCGAAAATTGAATCGATAGAGTACTTTTGTGTTGTCTCCATGGGAAGGATCGGAGTTTGAGGTTATGCACAGCCCTTTACCATCTTCGCTTTGTATATTTTTCTAAGATTCACCAGAACGGCAGAAATCTTTTTTTTTTTTTACCACTGCCAAGTTTGTGCACATACCATTCCGTTTTTAACGGCTAATTAATTCCTAATGCCTACTCAGCGTTCATCCCTGTCAGCTTGTTTAGAGGACGGCCGGGATTTCCAAATGTGGCTAACCTCACAATCCTCCCAACATTTCTTAGCTCTACGATATCCTAGTTTAGATCTGACAGCTTTTCGAATAGCCCAGTTTTACTAAATTGACTTGATGCTTGACGGTTAATCATAGATGAATCCTTCATTCGCCATGATGTATAACTGCTTACTTAGAAATTGAGAAGTTGGGGCTCATCCATGTTTTACTAGTGCCATGGTGATAAGCCCCAAAAAACAGAAACACACAGCGTACCGACCAGAGTCGGAGTAAAGCACTTGTCATCCGAAGCAAAAATCATCAAAATATTCGACACACAACTGATCCAAATGAAAGGGGACCTCCTCTTAAGGCAACGTGATATTGAACTGCAACGCGAGAAAAATGGGAATACTTAGTGTTGGTGTCCTGTTGACAATTTCTGCAACAAACGCATAATCGCTTAACGACGGCGTATGACTCCCATCAAGTCCTAGACAAATGTGCCCATAAGTTATCAATTTATCACCACTAGCCAGTCTATTACTCACGTAACGTTTGAATATTTGTAGAACTAATAACAGGATTTATTAGACCAATGGCGCCTTTAGAGATGTTTTAATACCTCCGGCAATACATAAGCAAGGACTGAAAATTGTGCTCCCTATTTCTTCGGTAGATTTTTATCAGTCTGCCTTCAGCAAATAATGGTCGCGTAGCCTATCTGTTGATTGAATAAAGCTGAGATCCTTTGGTTCTTCACTAAAATTTAGAACTAAATGTATGCACCCCTCCTATATGTGCAGCTTTCTTTCATCTCGAATTTAAATAAAGCGGCATTATTTGGGTGATTTCCGAACAGGCAGTTATGCCTTTATAATGCGACCGGGCAATCCCTGGGCGCTGGTTACGTGAATAAGAAAGAATGGTGAACTGGCTAGAGTAAATCATAGATCATTAGGCTAAATTCGCACATAGATCATAACCCATATAGTTCGCACATGACGAAGCTTATTTCTGCGTCTTCAAACACGGAATGCCACACGTCTAAATTCACCCGATGTTATTCCAAATCAGATATACTAATTCAGAATTTTATGTTTGGAAAGCGCTGCCAAATTCAAGCTAGGTTCGAACCCGAAGGGACATCCAGACGTCGGAAATATGTGTGGAAGATGGCGGAGGAGCTTTTCTCGAATATAACGAAGGATTTAGCAGGATGAGATAAATTGAGGAACCAACTAAGCTAACGCTGAGAAAACTCAAATAGGTGCATTGTGAAAGTTTCGTTGCGCATAAAGGGAAGCACAGAGGCGAACAAATAAAGACAGCGCTACCTCAGGAAACGATACCACCTAAAAACGCACAACCTTCACCATCGCATTCAAGATTAACCGCGGGACGTGCAGCACAGGCGAGTCGACCGGTGTCAGAAGCGGTCAAAGAACGAGACAAGGAAGGAAGCAAAGCACCCAAGTGCAGCGGAGTCGACGGCAGGCCTAGGATCACGTCGTCTCTTCGCCACTTTCGTTCGTGCGCTCCCCGCGGACAAAAGGCGGGGATGACGGCCGCCTTATACGGTATCGCTGCCATCGCTGTCCCGTTGCCTAAGGCGGCTGTCTTTGTCAGCGGAGGAGTGAGAGCATGGAAAGGAGATGGAAGCAGGGCAGCGAGGGGTTGCGAATGTTGCACCGCCTCTCTACAAGATGAGAAGGGTAGCGGTGACGGATGTCTCTTCTCGGAGAATAATACAGCGATTGGAGAGGGCTTCTCGGCTCTTCAGTATTAGTCCGGAAAGGTGTGTGTGTGTGTGTCTAGGGGGGGGGGGGGGGGGAGGGGGTTAATGAAAGGCGATAATGAAATACGAGGAGCAAAGTACGCCGAATAAGTAACAGAAAATACGGCCAATCAAAAGACAAGTAGAATAGGCTCGAAGAAATGAAAGAATGTAGAAGTCTGGAGGCAGAAGCGAAGTAAAAGGTGCTCCTCACTCTAGGCAAGCCTCATTCCGCATGCCGCACCGGGGCACTAAGTGAGCCGCTGCACCCGCGTTTCGAGCCGCAGCCTATGTGAGGAGCGGTAAAGAATGAGGTGATGCCAGGCGGACGCCAGCACCCTTTCTTTTCCTCTTTGACGGGCTTTGCGGACTAGGAGCTCCACAGTAGCCACGGCTCTACCTCCGGGAGTTGCGACAACCCTGCGCCGCCGCTCTCTCTCTTTCCTGTCTACTCCGCGGCTCACCTCCTCTTTCACACTTGCTCCGCTTTCTTTATATTCCCTTTTGTTTGCGACAGTGAGTCCTTTATTGTACTTCCCTTGCCGGCCTTAAAGCGGAAGCTGGAAATCAGAATTACAATGGCGCTTAGATCCATCGGTGCACCCAACCCCTTTCTTTCCGCCTTTCGCCGAGTCGCCTTTGAATTACTCTTCTAGAGAGATGGATAGGAAAGAAAAAAAACTAACGTGTTTATGTTTCAGACGTCTCTTGAGTCAGACAAGAATCCTAAACGTAGTTTGCAAAAAAAAAAAACTGCTCAAGGCGCAAAGCAGAAACATAAGCGAAAAATTCGGAGCGGAAAAAAGGGCCTCAGTCGAAAACAGTCCGAGCAAGTAACGAGAGACGGTGAGTGAAGCCGCTACGAACGTGACCGCTCGGGATCATTAAAGCAGCAACAGAGACGGCGGTGTTTCGGCGGCTTCCTGGGCACGTTCGAAACGCTGACTCGGTGAGAAAGCCACTTCAGCAGTTTCTCTCGCTGGTTTTATAGAGACGTGTTTTCTCCTCATCCGTGCCTTGCGTTCCGGTTTCTTGCGAAGCATCACTCGTCGGCTTTTGATGCTTCTAACTCACTCCACGGCATGAGCTTTCGGCGCCAGAGCAAAGACTTCATTTTAGCTGTCGTTAGAGAGGGAGCAGAAGAAAAGCTGAGCAGTTTGCCAGGTTCGGAGCTTGACCGAAATGACAGAACATGCCATGCGGTTTAAATGACGTCCAGAGTTGTCCCGCTTGTAAATTGCATCGAGTTTTATCGGGAATGAGATCGGACGTTGAAGTGATGCTTAGCTTTTTCAGGCTTCGTTGTATATTTTGGCTTCTTTTTAAATCCAACGAAGTGAAACGGTTTTTACAAGTTTCAGACTGTGTCTATATCGGGGATATACACACCAGACACACAGAAGTGGAAAATTTGGCATAAATTCGCCCAGCACCACAGTATTCTAATTCACAAGCTACTAGTTCAATAACTTTACAGGTTATACTAAGGAAGCCCATACAAGCTGAAACAGTGCTGCCAACTTCCACCGCCGCTTCTCCCCAAATTTGCAAAAAAAGTATCTCTAGATTTCCCTAGATAGCAAAAATAGTGTTCAATTGTGAAAAAATGTATATTTATGCGTAGTTCAGTAGCAAGTTTTATCATGCAGCTACTCTGTTACCAGACGTTGGTAAGCAAATTAGCTGTAAATTTGAAATGAAGGATCTGAAATGAAGAACTTCTAAATGAAGCTACAAGATAAACCGTAGCGCTCTTTGGAAATTGTAAATTAAACGCTCTATATAGTGTATGTTTTTTTTCTTCACTGTACGCAAGATATTAGTAAACATGCATCAGCATGTGGAATTAACTGAATTTATTTTCTCATGTTGAGTCGGTTTAGACTTCAGCCGAAGGATACCACGTACAAAAGGCCTGGAGGTCGCTTGAGGAGTGAACAGAAACTGCGACATAAAAGCTGCTTGTTCATTTGCTGCGATTTCTCTAGAGGGTGCATGACGTAACAGTTTGATTGGTTTAGTTTATTGGGGTTTAACGCCCCAAAGCGACTCAGGCTATGAGGAATACCGTAGTAAAGGGATCCAGAAAATTCGACCCCCTAGAGTTCTTTGACGTGCACACGCATCGCACAGCGCACGGGCCTCTATAATTTCTCCTCCATCGAAATCTGACCGCCGAGGGAGGGATCGAAGCCCCGTCTTTCGGGTCAGCAGTCGAGCGCCATAACCACCGAGCCAACGCGGCGAGTGAACTGGTAATTGTTCCCCTAGTTAGACCAACTAAGATTTCCAACCCGGTGCTCCCTTATCAAAGAAATGGCACCATTGTTCTTTCCTAATTATCAAAATAAACATGCAGATATGCTTACTAAATAGGAATTTCACGTCATGCAGCGAACTCCCAATACAGCGTGAGAAAGGGGCGTGCGTGTTGAGGGAAGGCGGTGGGGCCAGATCATAGCAGCTGGTGCCACAGGCCACGTCAGGGACCATACACGCCCGACTACGTTCGTGTAAAGGCTGATTCATATGCATTCAAGCGACTGAAAATTTAGCAGCGCAGCCCGGTGGAAATTGTTTTAATTGTAGGAACATCACCGCTCTGACTGCTGGAGCCGCCGCGATGGCTCTAAAAAGCTTTCGCGCTGCAGCAACAAAGCGTTTTCACTTGCATGTGAAACAGGCTTTACTCGAGCGCGCGGCATTGTTGTGGGGGCCTCCGTCAGTTGTAGAGAAAAAATAACGAAAAGCTCTTACTGTCTTCCAAATTTGAGAGATAGAGAAAAAAACTCTCCGAGCAAATGACATTTCCCTTGATTATACAAAAAAAATCCTTTTTTCCCTAAACTACATCCAAATTCCCTAGATCTAGGGGAAAATCCCTAGGGTTAGCAGCACTGAGCTGAAAGCACATTGTCAATGGGGATAGAAGAAGGGCTGCGTGTTCAATGTGCAATAAGCCAAATGATCAAGCTTCGTGGATGAATTGCGCAGTCTGATTGACCTGTTCAGCAAATTTACACTTAACTGTTCCAGGAGCTTCTGGAGAAAACGCGAAAGACAGTACCAAAGAGATCGGTTTATGTGGACTTCCGTTATGCGAAGCTACTTCGCTGATCACTTTTTATGTGCGAGATTTTGAGCAGATATAGCAAAGAGTAAGCCAATTGCCTAGATCGTAAGACGGGGTCAGTGGATCACTGGCGGTTTCACTTAGTTGTTATTGCGCTCATATTTTCTTGCGGGAATTCTCAGTGCCTTGGTTTACAGTCTCGTAAATACTTCCCCTCTGTCCCCACATTGATAGCGCATTTTCTGAACAAAGCCGTTTTTTAGAGAATCTTAGGAAAGCATTATTAGTCAAATTTCTCCCATTGCGATTGCTTCGCATGTGCTCAATTGCACAAATGTGAGGATGAGGAATTATGATTCGCAGGTGCTCAATCGTTCGGTCAAAACGCATTATCCTGCTTAAAAACAGCATAAAGTGCATTAACCGAGGAATCTACGTATTCTGTTAAAACTCTAGCTGAATTATTTCATCGAGGCACAGAAGCAGTCACCACTGTCCGTTGTCCCTTTATTCGTTTTCCATGCAGAGAAAACTATGCAGTGTCAAACTGGTGGAGTCAGCTTGCTCTCATCTGTGCTGTCCTCTGCACGCTCTTCTTTTTACACAGAGGGAGCCCGTGATCGACATTCCCTGGGTTCCGGCAGGCATGGCTTGCAGAAACGCCGTGGTAACGGGCGGTTCTTGAGCGGCGGCCGGCCTATGGTGTAGCATGTCCCTACTGCGCGGCGCACACAGACCTTACAGCCACTTGGACGACGAGGACGACCTCGTGAGGTACACAGACACTCAGCAAGACCTCCGCTCTTCCCCTTCTTCGTCGGCCGTTCCCGTCTCTCGCCTCGTTGACCACACGCAGCGCTCGCACCGACACTACTGGTCTACCTCTGGAGCATCGTCGTCGCAAGGGAAGTGCAGTCCCAAGATGTGCGTCCTCGCGGCCGTAACCACGCTTGTCACGCTTACCGTGCTGGTCACCGTGGCAGCAGGAGTGATTGCAACCACAATGAGCACGCCTGCTAGCTCCAGCACGGGAGCATCCACGGCAACAACGGGTGACACCTCTGGGATCACGTCGGCGTTGTCTTCGAATGGAGCTGGCGGGAGGTCACTGGAAGACGTGGTGAGGGCGAGGACACCAAGCTGCGGGGAGGTGGCCGGAGTCGTTGAGGATGGAGCCTTTGTTTTCAAGGTGAGAGAACTGGGGCTACATATGGCTCGTCTGTTTGACGCCGCTGTTTTGGATAAAGGCCAGAGTGAAGGTGGATTCGTCTGTGCTTATTTAATTTTCTCAGACTTCCTATAAAGCAATTGCTTTATAGGAAGTAAAGATATACATATGCCGCTCACGTGTGCATTATTTTGTCACGTGCCTCTAATTATTATAGTGCTGGCACCACCAACCCTTTCATTTGTACAATTCACACCATAATCAGTGCACTTAAACTGTTACAGTTGCCATTTTGAAAAGGATGCATGCAAATGGTAAGTGCCATCTAAAAAAATGTGTTGGGAAGAGCTAACGTTGCTTTAATTTGATGAGATCACAGAACATCATATCTTTATCAAGCCACTTGCGCTCGTAAAATCACAACAGCAAAATGCACCATGAATATTCTGTCATTCAAAAGCACAAGTTCTTAACTTTTCTCAATCAAAATCTAGCATCACAACTGCAGAGCGAACAAAACATCCTGCGCACAACTCATAGTAGGAGCAATTTATAACCGGAACAGACAGCGTATTTTAAAGCACAATTACGATGCTGTTGATTTGTTCCCACTTCCCCACAAAGCTAAAAAATCGACATAAACCTACAGACAACCGTGCTGGAAAAACGAGTAGGGCTAACGCATGGGGCAGCGCAGTGACAGAAGCACGTGACGTAGCAAGCGCCGCGGGAAAAAGCAAGAACGACAGCCGGGAGACCAGTAGTGAATCTCTGCGGCTAAAGCAAACATCGCGGGAAGCGGCCCGGGGGAATCCAACCCTCCCTTCCACCTATTCCCCCTTCGGTGGGTGATGGGGAATGACTTCGTCGTCTCCCTTCCTCCTTCCAGTGCGTATGGGGCACTATCCCTACATCCCCTTCGCATCCCTTTGAAAAGAGCGGCGGCGCAACGGTCCCCGCCGCTGCCCTGTCTCCCAATTTGTTCAAGGTCCGCAAGGGACGGGGACTCCAGGAGGGGAAGGCGCTCTCCAAATTGCGTAGCGCGTGGACTATCGATTCCTACTAGGGGAAAAAAGGGGGATATAGTTCTCGCCAGGGTACGCGCCTGCAGCGACAGGGAAAAGTTGTCTTCGCCAGGGATGGCAGAGGAAAAGCAGACAGGCAAAAGAAAAATAGGGAGGACAAATCTTGCCGTCCGTGTCCCTTGCGCTTTCGTCCCTACAGAAGCGGACGGCAAAAACAAGAGAGCTCTCCTTATTTCCGCACTGTTTGCTCAGCGGATGAGAGAGTGGCCGGAGCGTGTCTTCTCAAGTTCCGCGTCAGGAACGGGCACCGCGGGAAAGAAAGACACAAGAAGTAGACCCGATATTTGTCTCCAGAAGCTCTGTGGACATATATGTGTGCGCGATAAGGAGGCCCCTCGGAGGAAAGGATGTTCGAGTAAGCTTTGTGTTAGCTTGCGTGTATGAATTTTGTATGTCGGGTACGTTTCGACCGTTTTGTCATCAGTAACAAAGACGTCTCCTCGTTAGGGGGGGGGGGGGGAGAAAAGAAAGAAGCGTGGGTAAAATCTGTAAGAGCAAAAAAACTAAGAAGAAGTGCTTCGCGCTGCCTGGAGTCCGCGAATGGAGCGCCGAGAATAGCTTAAAGATAAAGGTTGCGTCCTGAAAACATGTAATTAATATTTTTTGGTCTTTGTAGATGAATTTCTGTGGACTTCATAACTTGGGGCATGGAAATTATTTCCTTTTTGCAGAAACTTTAACTCACAAACATTTCTTGATTCGACCCGAAATGTCCCAGAGAAACGACTTTGATAACTTTAAGGTACCCTACACGGTTGCCAGGAGTAAGCTATTTTGCAAAAAGCACTGGCACTACTAAGAGCACATATAGGCATGTTAAATGCACTAGGAACACAACTGAGAGTCAAGCACAATAAAATCTGTATAGTTAGGCTTATCACCAACATTGTGACCGCAATCGGTACCAGAGTGATGGAGAGGCAAGTTTCAGGTGTCTGGCAGCGCTTCTGGCGACTGCTAGAAATCCGCTTTTTTTTTTCCTAAAAAAACCCCTTATCGTCCAACGCATAGAGAAAGCAGTAATAGGATCGCAGTCTTCCCTTTCCAAGGACTGCACTAAAAGGTTGTGCATGCACCATATTCTGCAAGACGTAGCTCATAAGGACCTACAGTGAGTGCAAGATTGTCGGAGACGCAGTCTGCGGCATGAAGTCTTTTTGCCCAGCCATCCGTCCGTGACATGCCGGCCGAAACTGACGAAATTTTTAGTCTGTTGTTTAGAAAATAACATCCCTGTCAGCTGTGAGCACATGCTGGTGGTAGAAAATAGAGTGCAGGAGAAAAGAAAAGTCCTGAAGCGAGAATTTGCAGAAGCATAAATCCAATAAGGACGATCTGAATCAGGTGCTAACTTCATACTCTATGTTAATGGCGAGTAGAAACAAATAATTGCTGTTCAAACCTCCACTCCGTGTCGTCGAAAACACCACTAACCTTTTGTTTTATCTCAAAATGACCGGTGCAATCGCATAATGGTGAAGGCGAATATTAATCAAAGAAATTTATTCCCCCAGCTAGCGCTCAACTCAAAACTAATTCCTTTTTTCGAGAGGAGGATATTACTGAGTGGCAACGTAGGCTAGCTTTGTTTTGCTAGCATTATCTGCGCACTCACAATACACACTACACCAAACTACCATCACTTAAGCTTATTAAAGATAAAATCCGCAGGCTCTCGCATTTCAGCAAGCGCTACACAGGCGGAAGGATCAGCTCAAAGCGCGGCTCACGGACCATTAGTCCTCGCTTTTTTATTTTTGTTCGCCTGCCTTCCCTTTCTTTCGGACCTTCTCTCGCTCGGCGCGTAATTCGCAAATGCATGCCTCGTAAGCCGGAAATTGCTGAGACGCCGGCGGCAGCGCGGGGATTAGGGCCAAGCGGATATTGTCGCCGCGCGAAAGGAAGCTCGGCGGGGCCCGGACACACGGATCGAGCTCGAATGCGCGCGCATCTCCGCCCGTCTTCGATGCCCTCTTTACCGAAGGAAGAGGCACCGCGAATGCTCGCTGTCGGCGTGAAAAATGAGCTCAGATATCTGGTTGGAAGCCCGCTGAGCCTACGAGGTCTTCGAAGGGAGATTTAAGCACGAAGTAAGGGAAAGTTGGGGGAAACCTATTGCGAAAAAAAGAAAATAAAAACCATCCGTATTCATCTTATGAGATCCGCGCCGTAGACAGGCCAAGAAGAGCACTGCTGCTTGCTTCTCTATATATGTCAACGTACCGTTCCTTTCACTTTACCAAGCTTACAGATCGATTTATTACTTTAATTTTATTTTTTCCCCGCTTGCTGCCAGACAAGCTCCTTCTGCTCAAGGCAACAAAATATTTCTTT
The DNA here is from genome assembly GCF_055824585.1 of Amblyomma mixtum. Lineage (NCBI taxonomy): Eukaryota > Metazoa > Arthropoda > Arachnida > Ixodida > Ixodidae > Amblyomma > Amblyomma mixtum. Next base: position 253,427,006 of record NC_143012.1, on the reverse strand, counting down.
GAATAACCTTACTTTTCACTCGCTTTACCAAAAAAAAAAATATTTATCAGCCTGGGCATTAGACCCGATCGAATCCAATTCGGGCGCATTGGAGCAGCCATTTCGTGTTGGAGTTCATGCTGACGTTAGTACAGGCGCTGAGGAAAGTGACCGGAGCTCACTGCAGCCATCATGTCTTTCTTATCATTAAAATATTCATCTTAACTACTCCCACAGCAGGACAAGGGTTTCTCGCATATGTTTCCAATTAACCCGGTGCTCTCCTAGCTGCGGTAGCCTGCCTTATATTCACACACTTCCTATACATATGCGTAAGAAGTACGCGAAGGAAAGAATGTGGGAAGGAAAGAAGAAAAGCGAAGCGGTGGTCCCAGGTTCGAATACCAGACCAGAATTTTGAAGAGAAAAGCTTCACTAGGCTTCACTAGGCTAGTCAACACGAGAGGCTAGCGTGGGCCCCGTCGTCAGAAAAAGCCACAGGTGCGCATGCGCGAACTGTGTGACGTCACAGGAGAGGCGCAGGTGGTAAGAGCCACCGCTGCCGCTGCCGCGACTCTGCGACAACCGTGACGTCACAGTAGAGGCACAGGTGGTCGGAGCCGCCGCTGCCGCGACTCTGCAACAACCGCGTGACGTCACAGGAGAAGCGCATGACGCCGTGGCTCTGCTGTTTGTCGCGGCGGAGAGCTGGGCATTCCTACCGTTTGGGTGAGCGTTGCCGGCGGTGCCAGGCATTTGAAGCGGTTTATGGGTGACTGCTGCAATCGATTGCCTTTCTGCTCGAGTCTTTTAAGAACGGCCTAACGCGGCGATCCAGTCGCCGGACTAAGTTCGTGTTCTGGGACGGTGCGTCCCTCCACCTGGTTCTCCATGGGGGGGCCGGGCTCGCCGGCTTGGCGCGTTGGTGTGGCTGCCGTCGGGCTTATCGAGGTGGCGTTCCGCAGCTGCACAGAACCGGGCCGAAATCCAGGAAAGGATGAGTTCAGGCTCTCACACCTGGACTTGCGTAGATCCCTTGAGATGTTTGGCACTTACTTAAACAGTTGGTTGGCCACTGTGATGAAAATTTCGGGGAAACACACACATTTAGCCGGAGCCAATGTGTAGAGCGTCCGACCCGCGTGGCCCCCTGGCGGCGAATCCGCGCCAGCGCAGCCTTTCGCTTCGAGATATCCAGGCTTAACCTTATCTAAGCCCCAGCGAATTTTTTTCTTTAAGTGCGAAGTTTCCTAGAAGGCTGTATAGCTTTCCATTGTAGCCGTAATGCTGCGCTTGGGTGGATGTCAATGAGTAATTACTCCCTTATTACATATGTACAGGAACATCTTATAAGGATGTATGTGTTTCTTATATTCGTGGCCTAATGCAAATTAGAAAGTACTGTATGTGCATGCCGGTAAATATTGTTGTGGGTTCTGTCATCAGCGCCGAATGCTCCATTTACTTCTGCTAGGGCAGATGTGCTTGAATTTAGAACTAGAGAACATGGTCTGTTTATTTGTCTTTTATTCTGGAACGATCTATTTTTTTATTTTTTTTCGACAAGTCACTCATGATCTCCCTCACCGAATCAACACTCATGAGCGAAAAAAATGGACGTTCCAGTTTTTGTGTGCCACATAGCTGTTTTCCTGACCAAACAACACAAACAAAATCGACTCCTTTCTGAAGAAAACGTATGCTATTATTTCTTATGCAGCCGGAGCAGTCTGCGATTTGCGGAGAATGTCGACGAGCGATAAACGTGTACGAATGCGCACAGCCTTTCGTACCAACAGTCGGTAGAATCGAGCGCCTAAAAGTTCAAATTTTCCTTCTATCTCGCGGTCGAAAAAGACAAAACATTTTCCACAAATCAAGAAGCACTAACACCAGCATTTCTAAAGTGAAACAGAATCGATAAGAAAAAAAAAAGAGAAAAGTTGCTGAACAACGCCAACTAAACAATGCCACAGCCAGCCCTGTGGCCAAACAAAAGCAGCGCCTCCGTGATTCAGGGCAGGAGGCAATTTCCAATCGCATTGTGCTGCCGTCGACTTCGCTTATGCTATTTCGTCGCGTTTCGATAGGGAACAGCGGTGCTCTGCGCGCCATTTTCAAACCCCTTACTGTCTGTTCTTATTTGTGTGGAGTTGTTTACGCCGCCCTACCGGCGGCGCAGGATCGTGTCGGAATGTTTTCTCTGCGATGCTCGAAGAGATTGCGGCCGTGCGCAATCGGTGCAGACGTTTCTTTTTGTGCCTATTCTTGAGCAAATTTAGGCAATATTCAAACTTCGAAGCAACAGAAAAAACGTCGCAGGAATGCGCTCTCTTAAATGTTTCGAGTAAAGCGAAAGCGGGGAGATACGCCAGCAATAGCCGAAAGGTGGGACACAACGAAATAGAAGAGCAATTTTCTGGCTGCTCTCACGGCAGGCAGAAATGCAGCCGCAAATGCAGAGCATGGTTCGCGAAATTCCCAATATTCCGATGCCAGAATATTTGATTAGCGGAGGCGCCCCCCTCCTCTTCGGCCGAAAAATTGCAGTGTGTAAGGGTCTCGTGATTTATAGTGTCTCGGCTCCGGCGATTGTGAAATACGCAATTTCCTAAATCGACGAGAGCCCTCCGGGCTCGTACGTATCACGGTTGTTTCAGGACTGCGCGGTTAGGTCGTCGCTTTCTTTCTATTGTGGGCTATGCAAGGACTGTCCGTTGCTACACAACGATTGAACAAAAATGTTTCTGTTTTTTTTTTATCCCCCGAGTGGTTATCAGCTGTGGAGGTTGCATTGTAATGATAGAGCAGGTTGCACACTCTTATTTGCCTAGCGGTTTCACCATGAGATATAAGCCAATGTATTGTTATTGAAACAAACATAACAAACACAAAATTTCCACAAAACGCGTTTTTGTTCTTCAAAAGCTCTATTCGGTCAAAATACTGTTTTACTTCAATTAAGTTTCTGTATGGGCTCTTACTTACGCATAACGCTACACTAAAATGCTCATCCGCTGATATGTGCCAAGTTTTTGTAGGAAACATTGACAAAAACCAGAGAACACCGGCATAACCAATGAAAATAACCACCCTGTTGGCACTGGAAAACACTTTCGATGCAAGCCGCCGTGGTGGCTCAGTGATTACCGCCCTCGGCTGCTGGTCCGAATGGCGCGGGTTCGATACCGGCCGTTGCGATGGAGGCGAAATTTGATAGAAGCGAAATTCTATGGTCCGTGTATTGTGCGATGTCAGTGCACGTTCAAGAACCCCAGGTGGTTGGAATTTCCGGAGCTCTTAAGTACGGCATCCCTCATAACCTGAGTCGTTTTGGGACGTTAAACCCTCATAAACCAAGAACTATAAACAATTTTAGATACTGGGATTTATGATGATTGCGATTAGGCTTTTTCTACGAGTGCGTGGCTGGGCATACATTTCCGCCGGAAAGAATGCATGCCATATCAGATGCTTCCGAACACCGGTGACTCACCAAAAATTACGAGGAACTTTAGCGGCTAAAGGGGTGAAAGGCGAAAGCCTGAGTGCTGCATTCTGCTACGCGATTGTTCACTGCACATTTTGTTTGTGTATTAATTAACTGCCATTTAATGACGCTCAAGCTTCGCCTTTAGGAGTGGAACGCGACAGCGTGTTGTAGCGCTGCCACGGAGTTCAAGGAACGCCATCACCCGTTCGGCGCGATGCGTTGCCCTTTGAACGCAATGCTTTTTGCAGAAAGGAAGTTGGGCTGTAATTCTCGGTGGACACCTGAGCCGCACCGTACAGGAAGGGAGGAAGTTTGAGTGAAAGAAGAAAGAGGGGCCGTAATGAAGAAAATGAAAATTGTATTTGAGGAAAGGAAATTACGCATTAACTGTCTCACATATTTCCGTAGACACCCGTCAAAATTCGCGCGTGGTGATGTCACGACAATTTGGACCAATCTGAAACGCAGACAAATACGCCTTGCTCGTCGGTAAATTGGTTTTTGAGGAAAGGAAATGTATGTCTCTTATATCTCGGTGGACACCTAAACCTCGCCGTAACGGGAAGAGAGGAAGATGGGAGTGAACGAAGACACCGTATTCACTAGACGCACCTTTGTACATTCCAAACCATCGAGCTGGCATGGCGGAGTGGTAGTGTGCTTGACTCGCATTCCGGAAACCGGGGTTCGATTCCCAACCTCGGCCGATTTCTTACTCGGTTTTATTTATTTATCTGGTCTGACTAGAAAGGTTAATTAGACTGATTGGTTAAGTAAGCAATTAATTAGACTCAGTCAAACTTACTTGGAGCATCACTATACGATCCCTTTAATTGGTTGCATGGTTAGTAGCCAAAGTACAATTGGCCCCGTTTGAAATTCGCGCACTGTGACGTCATGACCGTTTCGACCAATTGAAAAGCGTGACATTTCTGTCGACAGCTCCTGCTTACAACGATGAGGCATTAAAGGCTTCCGCCTTAATAATGTGGCTCTTCCTCCTCTCCCTCATTTTTCCACGAGTGAAGTGACAATGGTATCTTTTCCGGCATAAATAGGGAAGCAGCTTCTGAATGGAGGTATAGGAGTATTTGCTGCCATAACCTGCAACTAACTCTAATGTTGCACAAAGGGTGCACCTAATGCTTCTTCAGAAGCTTAAGTTGTGGACGCGCTGGTTACTTCCTGGAAAATAACTGCTCTTACGATGCCCCCAGAATGCAGCCGATCACATACGGGAGCAGTATTAACGCGACAGTGTTAAGGCTCCGGCTCTGCAGAAAATCCAGCATCGTCGACTTCGACGGTGTGAGCGAAAAATCCCCGTAGAAGACCTAGGTGGGTAAACTTGGTCACGTGACCTAGTGGCGTCATCACAACCTGCCTACCATAGAGTGAGCAAATTGACCATCATGAAGGGTGGCGGTTAAGCTATTAGCTGGTCACGAGAGGTAGCTCGGAAAAAGTAAGCTGGATTGCACAAGCCTCACCGGTGGCAGCACCTGCCATCGTAGGGCAGCGGCGCATCACTTAACCATTGCACCATTGGGCCAGGAGTGCTATGAGGACTCCGAGGGTTCTATGAATGTGAAGTCGAGAATGAATAATTCCGCATGTATGATCATTAACAAATGTATGCTGTCGCGTCGCACCATTAAGGCGGAGCTAAATTGTTCTCTATAATTTTGCGCGCGTCTCCGAAAAATTTTTACGCCAAACAAAAATATCGATTACGCTTACGCTCTACGCTGCGCTAGTGGCGAAACACAGCTGAACCAACCCTAGGCATTGTCAGCATTTTCAAATGTCCGCCACTTTCACTCAATATCTAATTTCTGATTCACTGTACGGTCCTGGAGTCCAGACAACGTACGCCTGATACCACGCTTTTCCTAGTAACTCCTACACAGACATGCAAAAAGCATCTGAAAAGATGTTGCAAGTATTCTGTGTCGTCAAGATCTTGCGCACCATCTGATAATAACAAAGGCTGCACGATACGCGAGGCACAGTCCGCATTTATGGGGTAGTCACCTGACCACGGGGAAGTGCTACCCTCGATCAGGGGATTGCGGGCGCCGCACGTGAAGACGACACAGCTCGTGAATGTGTGTCAAGGTAACGGTCAGGTGAGCGCGGATGGATTTCGCCTCCTGCTGCGGCTGTAACAGTCGTTTTTTTCCATTCTGGGAGAGGAGGTTAACGCTTAATTTGATAAGATGAACAAACTAATATTCTGTTAGTAACCATCTATGTCATTGGCTCGCTATCGTTTACGTTTATTTCTTCTGCAAGTAAAAATGAGTTTTAACAGGATTAAACCGAGTATGACGTGCGAAAGCGCTTGGTTTCCAGTTAACGTGGCTATTGCCTAAACGTTGCCTGAATATGTCCTTCAAATGCGCTTGACTCTTGCCTATACATTGCCTTACATTGTCCTTCAAGACAATTTCTGTAAAATTTCATGCCAAGTGACCTTCCCTTAACCACACCGTATCCAGGTTACATTTAGAAGAACGGAAAGCAGGGCAGAATATAACCAACCCCTATATATAGCCTTCATTGATTACGAGAAAGCGTTCGACTCAGTGGAAACCTGAGCTGTCATGCAGGCATTGCGGAATCAGGGTGTGGAAGAGTGCTATGTGAAAATATTGGAAGATATTTATAACGATTGCACAGCTACTATAGTTCTCCATAAAGTCAGCAATAAAATTCCAATAAGGAAAGGTGTCAGGCAGGGAGACATGATCTCGCCAATGCTCTTCACTGCCTGCTTACAGGAGGTATTCCGGGGACTGGAATGGGAAGAGTTGGGGATAAGAGTTAATGGAGAATACCTGAGTAATTTGCGATTCGCTGATGACATTACCTTGCTAAGCCACTCAGGACAAGAACTGCAAAGCATGATCAATCAGCTAGACAGGCAGAGTAGAACGGTGGGGCTAAGAATTAACATGCAGAAAACCAAAGTAATGTTCAATAGCCTTGCAAGGGAACAGCAGTTCGCAATTGGTAGCGAGGTGCTGGAAGTAGTAAGAGAATATGTCTACTTAGGGCAGGTAGTGACCGCAGATCCAGATCATGAGAGGGAAATAACTAGAAGAATAAGAATGGGGTGGAGCGCGTATGGCAGGTTCTCTCAGATCATGAATGGTAGCTTACCAATATCCCTGAAGAGAAAAGTATATAACAGCTGTATCATACTGGTACTCACCTATGGGGCAGAAACGTGGAGGCTAACAAAGAGGGTTCAGCTTAAGTTAAGAACAACGCAGCGAGCTATGGAAAGGAAATTGATAGGTGTAACGTTAAGAGATCGGAAGAGGGCAGAGTGGGTGAGGGAACAAACGCGGGTTAATGACATCCTAGTTGAAATCAAGAGGAAGAAGTGGGCTTGGGCAGGGCATGTAATGCGAAGGCAAGATAACCGCTGGTCCTTACGGGTAACGGAGTGGATTCCAAGAGAAAGCAAATGTAGCAGGGGACGGCAGAAAGTTAGGTGGGCGGATGAGATTAAGAAGTTTGCGGGGATACAGTGGCGGCAACTAGCAAAGGACAGGGTTAATTGGAGAGACATGGGAGAGGCCTTTGCCCTGCAGTGGGTGTAGTCAGGCTGATGATGATGATGATGATGATGAATGTTGAATATGGATCCATGTCATTTCGGTTTACACGGGAAAATTCATAGGTCAAGGGTAAAAGGTCAAAGAGACCCATCGGCTTTTTGAGGATAGCTACTGAAGTATTGCTTTTGCACGAAAAGGAACAATACGGCGGACACCCAAAGCCGCCCAAGGTGTCTACAGGTGACAGACCCATTTGTGGCGTCTCCCTGTGATTGGCTGCAGGCACTGCGCTACGCTGAGGCCCCAGTAGGCGAGCGGCGGTGGAGAAAGCCGCAGCCCAGCAGTGCGCAATCGTGCGTAGAGGGCCGCCACGCCGAGCACTTCGGTTCGCCCTGCCTGCAGGCTAACCCGGTGACCAAGAAGTTCGAGGGATCCGAGGACTGCCTCTTCCTCAACGTGTGGACGCCGCGCATCGATGCCACGGTGAGTCTGGAGCCTCAGTAAAAGCGGAATAACCGCTAAACGGTATAGTTCATGACGATAGAGAGAAAACCACGAGATACGTACAACACTGACGCAACAGAACGAAAATCAGTTTTTTTACACTTGCTGGATAAGTCGCAGACCTTGCACAGGTGCTTGTCGCTGTAGGTGCTGCTAGTTGTTTTCTTTGGGCTATACGACAAGCAACAGTGAGGGCATCATTGCTATTAAAGCAGCGTTCTCAACAGTTCTAATTGGTAAGTCTTATTAATTTAGTGGTTGCGGATGTTTACAGACCCGTTAGAGAGGTGATGTGCCCCGAAGACAAGGAAAATACCGACGCCGCCTTAAGTAGTTGGCGCGCCCTTGTAGATCACGAGACGCGATCTCAGCCGCCATCCCTACCAGCAGCGAGACTACAACGCTGATGCCGACTAAGCTCCCGCTTCAAAGCTCGCTGACCTATAAAAGCATTTTCGGCATCCACTTGTGCAGAGTAGACAGAGCATGAAATGCTGCACGTGTAGCTTAAATCTCCGCACAACTACAGCTAGCAGCGTAATGGTTCTACAGAACCCCTGCGGGGATAAGCATTACCTACAGCGTATTCGTGTGTTAAGTTGAGATGGCACATTCTGATGCTAAGCCGGTTAAACTGGTTTATGCAGTGCCTTCCCGATTCTAAAACATCATAGAAATAGCTCCCGCTGTTAAAGAGTGTAAAAAAAAACATGCGCTCTGAAGAAACACACGGATATTTGCGCAGAAGCGAAAGTAAGAGCAATAAAGGTACAGTAACTAAAGAGGGGTCAGTAACAAGCCACACCAACGAGAAAATCACATCACACATTTGTAAAGCAATTCTTTCCGAGGTTACTCGAATGCGCCGTATTGGCCAGCAAAGCACGCATCACGCACCGTAGTAGTAGTGCAACGCATTTACTCACTAGTATGCAATGAACAAGGGGTCAGTTGTAAATATACTCAGCATGTCGGTGCTATTTTTTCCTCTCAGTAAGTTATTAGCGCACAGTCTGCTGAGCAAAGAAAAAGCCATCGCTTGAGCGGCAAACCAGCTAATTGACGGCACTAATGTTCTTCGACTTTCATTATCTGATGTACTAGTAGTTTATGCTTCACGGGTATGCCATATACGTAACCAAGTCATTACTCCCCACACATATGGTAAAGTACATACCCTTGCAGTCTTCATTACTGCTACACGCTTCGTAGTATTCATTCCGTTTACATGCAAAGCATTAGTTAGTGTGTTGTCGGTCAACGCTAGCAAAAGGCAAAACAAGGGGGCAAATTAGCGTCCTCGCGTGCGAACTTATGAAGAATGATGCTCTCACTCAGTGCGCCGCTGGGAGCTGCAAGGGACGTAAAAAAATTGTTCGCGTTTCGTTCCTGCGTCACGAGGGAGCCATCTGACGCTCTGGTAGCCGGCACACCGTCTCGAATGGCGGGCTTTCGCCGCCCCATGAGCGGCCTGCCTGCGTAATTACGAAGAATGCTACAGCGCCAGACCTACGCGGAATCCCCCGCGGTGCCGCCATTTTCCTAGCAGAGCTGCACTGTTCAATAGCGCTACGGCAGTAATAGTGGCGTGACGCCATTTTTCTTGCTTCGCTGCTGAGCGTTAGGGGGCTCAGGAGGATTTCCGCTGGCGCCTGAAATGAGCCCGCATCTGTCCGGCAGTGAGCTCTGGCTTAATAGTCTAGGTATTTGTGGACCGAGGCTATGCCGCAAGCGTATTTCGGGTACCCTGCTCATTCAAGTGAGCATTCTGAGATATTTTCTATTTCATGTAAACATTGTTTTCTTTTGCAAAGGAATAAAATTTGATTGTATATATGCCAAGCTTCGACCATCATAAGGAACGTTTATATCCACTTTCCCCTTTTCTCGTGAGTGCTGTAAAAACATTCAACTTCTCTTTTTTTGTTCTTCGCTATGTATTCCGAAAATTGCCGCTAAGAACCCGTCTTCTGAGCAGTGCTGTTAATTCAGACTTCTGCGGGTCTTAAGGCTTGTATCATGCTTATGGTTATGGTTATGCTTATGCTTATGACATAGCAGCGTGCACTTGCCCAGGCGAATTTCGCCTTAGTACAAAGTTCGTGCAACACTTTGTGTAAGCTTGCGCCCCCGTTCATCGTATAATTGATATCCGCCTCGGCTTCTGATTGGCTTCAGCGTTGGGATGCTAATCTCAAGGGGGCAGAAATCGAGTCCTAGTCGTGAGAAGCGCATTTCTATTGAGACAAAATGCAAAAATGTGTGTTCTTCTCCTCTTTCAAAAGGACTAAATTAATCCAGAGCGGACCTTTATACTCTAATATCACAGGCTTTTAAAACCTCACCACTGAACAAAAATCTTGGAGAAGACGAGTCGCTTTTACCATAGTTGAGAATTATATGACGCAGTTTTATGGTTTTTTATAGGTTTTATGATTATTGAGAAAAGCACAGAGTGACTGAATGAAACAGGCGAAATGAAAATGAGAACAAATCATCCAATTTCTTTTAAATTTGTTTTCCTTTCGGAAGGAGTTCTTTTTTTTGAAAACAAAAAAAAACTTTTTTCTATATTGACTTTCTCAGCGAACGACAATAACAAGCTTCGGCGTTTTAAGTGCCTAGTGAATCTGAGCAAACTATGACAAAAAAACAAGCAGCGTAGAGACTGACGAAAAATACAAATTTTATTACAATGTCAAAAACCATCTGTGCGTAACCAAACAAGACACTCGTTTTTCTGAATTCCTAGATACTGAAGGAAGAATGGTGATTGAGTGCGTCCTCATGCGGGTCCGCACCTATCCCATTTTGCAACGCAGTTGAATCGAAAATCGCTTCAAAGACGGAATGAAAAGTTTTGCCCGTTCAGCCGTGACAATACCTTAAAATTAATCTTGGCACGTCTCTCTCCTCCAGACTCGCAGAACTCTAGTCAGCGTCTGAGGAAAGAAATAACGGCTGGTACGGTTCACCAAATTCAGAATCGTCATTGCTTCCAGCTTCGGGGAGTAACGACAATTTCCTCAGACGGCTGCGCTTGAAACCAGACATCGCGACTATTCCTCGATTTTTTTTTTTTTTTCATATAGAGTTGCTTCTTTTATATATGCGTACAGCGCAAGGTCGTCACGCCCGGACAAGCGTGCATTACAAGTATCGATCTTCAGAATGGCCTCGCGACACGGATGCCTTGCGCAACCCCGGGGCAGATATCCACCGAGCGCTGGGTTTCACTGTCCCATTTGTAGGAACCCTCGCGGGAAAGCGGCCTCCTCCGTCGATACAGCGTCCGCCGAGAACTTCTCCACAAAAGCCGGATTTCTCCCCCTCTTCCCCACCATCGCCGTCGCCGACGAGGCATTACGAAATGGCCCTCTTACGAGTCATTTGCAGCGGCTTCGCGGCCGCCTTTATTCTTACTTCGATTGTGCGGCTTCACTGAGACGGCGCAGATTTACGACATTTGGCGAAACGCTTATGTTCGGCAAACGCTGACGATGTCGCCGAAGCCTGAAGATGGAGGACATTCGAAGCAGCTGATGCAAATGCGTTAAAGTGGATTTTCCGCGGTAGCCATTAGGCAAAACATGGGCCGCTTTGTGCGGCTCAATCATCTGTTCCAGTGTTGGTTGGTAAGAAAAATCTCATTGTAGTGTGTCCTTCTTTATACGAAGCCCTTTCCCTAACCCAAGCCACAGTGGTTTAGTGGTCTGCGTAATGGATGGTCTTCCTTCCAGCGTCTCCCGCTTCGTTGCACTTAAACTGCAGGATACTTCGCGTGCACACACTAAATGCATGATTCTGATTTAAAATTTGTGGCCTGGAAAGGAACGGTATACGGCAGGTGGCTAGATTCAGCTTAGTTCACAGCCAGACAGAAGTTAGTGGAAAGGTTGGATATTAAGGATTGGTTTAAATATGGACGCAGGTTTGTTCTGATTCGTGAAGTTTTTCGATAATATAAAGCGAATTAAAGGCGCACAGATGAACAGTCCAGTACAAAGACGAATATACATTCCTTTTATCATTTTCTCACTAAAATAGAATTAATATGAGATAAGAGTTATATCCTAGTGAGAATAAAATGTTGAATATTTCCTTTCACCGCCAGGCACCTACGAAAATACTGATTAGCTCGTGGTACTTCGATGTTGATGAGAAAGGCAAACATTGCGTCAGAGAAATTATCTGCGCTATACTTTAACGGGGATTATATTCATGTGCCGCAACTCCAATTTTGTATATGAAAAAGTATCGGAAAGCCTGGAACCGAAAAACATGTGGCTCTTAAAGAAACACTTTCAGCAGCGTAGTTATTTTTGGTTTAGATTACGCAAAAGCTGACATGGTCATTACCCTTCTCAAGGCCTAGCCGAGCGAACAATGTCAGGGTAAACAATTGCTCGCTTTGTGCATAGGGATAAATTGCATGTCCTGGAAAACAGGAATAATTGGCGTAAAATGAGTAAACGTCCGAACATTTCGCTTAAAAGGAGCGATATGAAAGTAGGTTATGATAAGAAATTGATGGAAGATCGTGGGCAGCTATTGTCGTTACCTTCGTGGAGTTGCGCCCAAGGTGAACAAAGCACGAGTAAGAAGTGTAGGTAGACTTTATCCTGCACTGGACAAAAAACTGCCTAAACCTTTCCCTTCAGGAGGCCCATGGCAGAAAAGCTGCTCAACGAAACAAAATATTGATAAAGTACATTAATTTGCGCGGCAATAGTACCGTTACTCGTACAAGAAAATCTGCCATCAACAGACTGAATTCGTTTACTTTAGTAATAGTTTTGCAAAACCTGAGTAGTGCTGATTTTAACAGTAAGGCCTGTTTATTTTGAGTGCACAAAGGTGAGGCATAAAAGGAAAAATGGATAATCCACAGCTGCACATCGGGGTAGCATTTATAGCGCTATTGAAGAGCATAATTTTCTAGAACCTACACTTTAGCTGTCCACTGATAAGGCACCATATGTTTTGGATTAGTGAGTGTGGTTGATCAGGCTAGTTGCAGATTTCAATAAAACTTGGGTTGGGCCTAGTTGGTGCATGATGTTTAAAACAACATAGTTGCAGATTCCCGGCCGCGAAAAACAAAACACAGCGCAGCGTTTCAGAGAGTGTCCAGCGAAAGGATGAACATAATGAACATAAAGGGTGTCCTTGAGGGCAGGTGTCCTTCGAGGTGTCCTTCCTGACCTCAAGGCCCTGTGCTGAGCTCAAGCATAAAAAAAAAGTAGGGCCGAAATTCTTAGCCGCTCACATAAGAGCCGTTTAGGATTTCCTCACCACCCTCCGTCTTTTTCTCCGTTTACCATGGAGCTGAAGGGACACTAAAGCATTCACGCCTATACATAGACCATTTTCTACTCTAGTGCTGCACTAAAAAAGCGATGAACTCCGCGGTCCCGTTTACTTTCACAGGTCGGCAGCATTAAGCATGCGAACGAATATACGACAAACAGGCCGAAACCACAGCAGCCTTCGTGGAAGAAGAAGCATATAAAAACATAAAGGAAAGACTGCGGGAGGGCTGGCAGCGAAACCACGGCCCAGAAGCGTCGTTAAAGGTTGTGCGGCCCCCGCTAGGAAGATCGATGAGCCCGGGAGTGTGTCGCGAGTGTCCGGCGCGCTCCCTCCGGAGGTCAGCGACTGGAAGAAGGGAGTCTCCATCCGTGCCACGCGGGGAGTGAGAGGAAGCCCATGGTCGATTTAAAGGATGTACTGCCGACCAAAAATGTCCTCCCTGTGTGACGGGCGACTGCTTTCCTCCGCGGCGAGCGGCAATGCTCCGACCCTTCCAGCACTCGGCTGCGTCTGTGCCGATTCCTTTTCCACGCATCTGTATATACAGCTATTTCTGAGTTGCTTCGCATGACCTCGGTTTTTCGCTTGTTTTTATGTCCATCCGTGCTTCTTGGATGCCTTTTGCTCGTCTGAAGGTAGTTGGCTCTATTTGGCACTAACGAACTGGAAATCTCGTATAAAAATGGTCTATAGACAGTCTATAGACTTCTTATTGACTCTGTTGACTTCCCATAGATATTGCTTTTTGTCTATTCATAGTCTATAGACTGTCTATCGGCAAAAGTCTACTAAAAGTGTACGGCCATAAATCTAGAGAATGTCTATAGACTGTCTATGGCATTTATTTCCTATAGACTGTTCTCTAGGATTTGTCTACAGAGAGTCTATAGAGTTTATAGACAGAAAAGAAGTCTATAGACGCTCTATAGACTGTCTAAAACTTCTAAGGGCTAACGTTAATTCGTCGGACCTTGAGCATAATTGGAGCCTAAGAGTTCTCTTCACCCTCATTCCCCTCCACGCACTCTTCCCCTTGTGCTTCATCTTAGGTGTAACCAGTAAGTCGGCTGGCGGGCGTTCAGCCACTCCAAACTCGGACGCAGGTTTCGATCAGCCCACGTTGCGTCCTCTCTGCTTCCCAGCTCGATCGAAGAAGGGCTCCCCCGGGATGCCATTTCAGCGGCTGCTGTGTTGAGATAGCGCAGAAGAAAAGAAAATTTCTCCAAGCTTTAATGTGCAGTTGCGTGGTGTGTGTGGCAACGTAAATTCGCTGTCGCTATTTTACTCTCCAACATTGCTATTATGAACGCGATGTATTGCGTCACAAAGGGTCGCGACTAAATAGTACGGTGCGACGAAGAGTGGCTTCTATTACGAATCCTAAACAACTTATGACAACCTTTTCGCCGCATATTAAAATCACGGGATGCGGGAATGAAAATACTAGAAAATGAGCGCTCTTTGCTCCAGGTATTAGCAGAAAACTGGAAGTGAAAACGATCGCCAGTCTTGTACAATGCCACCATTTTGAAAATGAAGCAACACAAGTGAGTGAACGAAGAAAAAGAGGCAGAAAATTGCATAATTTCGTTGACAGAAAGCTTTGAAAGCTTTGGTTGTAGCTAGTCAAGGAACGGGTTATTTGTTAGGTTTCATTGTGGAGGTTAGAGTGAGCAGAGAACCTGAGGAATATGTTTTGCTTGAAGAAACCTGCTCCAAGCACATTTTGTTCTGTATGATTACCGACTGAAATTTTCAAATTAGTTTTTCCTTAGCATTTTCTTGGTGGTCCTGAGCGCCTCAAAATTGTGTGAAATTAACTCGCAACTCATTTATTGACCCATTCACGCTCTCTGCGTGCTGTCAGTGATATGCGGTGCACTTCAAAGGGACCGCTTATGCACTTAATGTGTTCGAAGCGTTTTTCATGTTTTGTTATACGCTTTTTTGTCCTTTCTCTGTCTCTCTCTCTTTTTGTTGCTGTGTAGCTTAGTTCATGCCTTCGGTGGCAAACAGTGTCTGACTTTATTAAGCGGCCTTGTGCCTTTTTAGTGAAAAAGGACTACTTAACATGGTGCTAGCCAAGAATCTTGTGTGAAGCCTTAGGAGTAACTCGGGAAAGCTCGGGTTAGTTCGCAGGACGTGGCGGAAGCAGCTGCCAATGGTAGGAAGCTCGGGTAAATTTGGAGGAGCGTCGCGCCAACTGAGCCAAAGGCAGGGTGACCTTAAGTGTGACCTCGGCCGCAATAAACTAAATATTTCCGTGTCTCGGTTCTGAACCCAGAGCGGCGCGTACCGAACAGCTTGACTTGTCACTGCACGAGAGCACTATGCTATCGCTGCAGCCAATCATGCCTCGTCTTAAACTGCAACACACTCTCGCGCTGTGCATAGCGCATCGTCATCTTCATCAACTTCCATCTGCGGCGCGAACAGGTAAGATCAGGTTAACCTCAATGAAGCTTAACCTGAGTATAATACCGTCGCCAGACCCGCCGACCGCCTAGCAATAAGCCAACCAGGCTATACACATTCTTTAGCACGTCTCCTCGGTTTCACTACGTTAAATCCCTACCACTTGCTTTGCGTAGGCTTCATATCTTCCGTCGTGATTGACCGTATTTGCGAAAAGTTTTTTTAGTGATCAAGACATACTGAAGACAGTTGGAGAAACCCAAGTTTAAAAGAGCTGCTTTTTCATTACTCATTTAAACTTGTGTCAGATGAAGAAACACGATTGCTAACTAAAGCATATTGAACCCTGTTTTCTACCCCACAATCCCAGGCTGGTCTGGACGTGCTGGTGTGGATCCACGGCGGGTTCCTTCAGCTTGGATCGGGCCACCAGCCTGGTCTGAGCCCCTCAGGGAAGCTGGCACGTGCTGCCAACGCTGTGCTGGTCAGCTTCAACTATCGCCTCGGGCCGCTGGGTTTCCTGGCGCTCTCAGCGCTTGGACCGGATGTCAACCACGGCCTTTGGGACGCCGCACTCGCACTCACGTGGGTGCGCGACAACGTTCGCGCCCTCGGAGGGGACCCGAACAAGGTGCGTGGCGTTTGTGCACCGTTACCGAGAACGCTGCTCTTTCTGCGTAAGCACCAAGGAACATCGTCCTCCGCTTCCGTAGCTGCAGAGTGTTCTTACAGTTCTTCTTAAATGGACTAAGAAAGCGACGCCTCACCCTAGCTGCAGAAACGTGTTTCAATATGTAGCGGTTTTCACGTACGTACTTTAATTATTTTCGTATTTTTTTTTTTTGTGGTATGCCTCCGGCTTGTTGACTCTCTTGGGTATCGCTCCATCTTTAGACAGTACCTCCCTGTTAGCACCAACCAACATGGTTTGATTTGGTTTGCTTTTATAAGGTTTAACGTCCCAAAGCGACTCAGGCTATGAGAGACACCGTAGTGAAGGGCTCCGGAAGTTTCGACCAGCCGGGGTTCTTTAACGTGAACTGACATCGCACAGTACACGGGCCTCTAGATTCCGCCTCCATCGAAATTCGATTCCCGCGGTCGGGATCGAACCCAGGTCTTTCGGGTCAGCAGCCGAGCACCATAACCACTGAGCCACCGCGGCGGCTACAACCAACATAACCCAGCAGTTGGCCAGAGAGACTGTTGTGGCTTTAATGACCCCACTACACTGAGCGGGGTCGTTCACATGCGTATTGCTTACAGTGCTTCAGGTGTGTGGTTCTCAGCAGTCGGAGATACTTTGTAGGCAATAAAAACTGAGGGCACAGGAAATAAAACAGCGCAACCTTTCTCGCTTTTTTCCTCCCCTTTCAAAATTCTTCAGGTTACGGTCGTGGGCACAGATGCTGGGGCTTCCCTCGCACTCGCCGTTCTCGCGGCCTCCCCACGGACGGGATGGGGCCGACTCTTCCAGGCTGCGTGGCTCGACGGGCCATCTTCCGTCCTCAACAAAACTTACGCGCAGGTATTGAACTATAAGTATCGGTCATTTCCCAGAGACCGTTTAGAGAGCAATCGAGAGTTCGCGACTGGTGCCAAATCATCAGCTATTTATAAAGCCTGTTTGTGACATTTTTTTCCGGTACTAAATGAAGACGTAGGAATGCACATGGGCAGTGTCAAATTTTTTATTCAAGATAATCTTGCATTTTCGACGGAACTTTGAGTTGAGCTCTCCACCGCACTATGCGCGTTGTAAGGTCACCTGAACTGCACCGAAAGTTTATCGAGGCCTTGCATATGTTTACAACGGGGGGTAACTAGGATATTTACATGTGCCACCAGAAAGTCGTTGCTCTACGAGGAAATAAAAGAGAATCCACAAAGATTATTGCTCGGATTCATCTGCTCCGAACAAGTCTACCTTCTACAAGGTGAATAAGAATGAAAACAATTCAGATTATGGCCCTTAAAAGTAATAGTATGCCGCTTCTCACATTGCTTTTTTCTTCTGTATAAAATTAACTTCGCATACCAATGAAAGTGAATGGCCTAACTTTAGCTGACTGTCGTCTTCTTTATCCTGTCGTGTATGTCGGATTACTTTATGTAATTGTTTACACTCCATTTTTCCCGTATATGTCTTGTAAGGCATAGTGGCAAGAGAAAACACTGGCGTTTTTTCTGTCTATTATAAGCCTAGACCTCTGAATTTGAAATGCGAATAAATCCTCGCTGTAAGGAAATCAGCAGAGTGCGACCTTTAATAGTTCGGCCATAGTTGACAACCTTGCGATCGCTGTTTCGCCAGAAGACTTATGTCTGTGCGTCCTCCTAGATCGCAAGGATTGACTTCTTAGCCTAGTTACTTTTCCCAATGTTCTGCCTGCTTCTGTCGCTAGCAGAAATAAGGCACACAAGAAATGTTTCCAAATCACATCATCCGTCGAAAATCAGCTCCTGCCAATCAACATAACGGCTTCATTTAGTGCCCCCCCCCCCCCCCCCTCTTTCCAGTTTTGCAGCCAGAACTGCTTATGGAACACCATGCAGAACTGTCGATACGTGTCCTTGCTTTGCGCTGGTGAAGAAATGCGGATGAGGGCTTAAGAAAGGGTGGGGGCTAGAGGCGTACGCGTCTTGGACTCTATCGGGAAGCAGCGGGTGAGGAAAAGCACAATGAAAGCCTGGCGGGGAAAGCGAGTCTGGATAGACTGAATTGTAGCAAAGATAGAGTTCACAAATGTCAAGCGAAACCAGAAAGAACCGTACAGCGTGCACATGTAACCCAGCTCTCTCACACCTTAGCACACTATGTAACATAGCCTAAATGTTGCCGCTTTTTTTTTTTTTTACTTCAGAGGCAGACCTTTTTTTACGTAAAACGCTATGACCTTAGTGCTAGTAGATGTATTGCAAGGTGTGTTTTAGTGTCATAAGAGAAAATATTTTTACAGAAACCGACTGGAACTCAATCGTGGCAATTGCGATCCTCCAATCCAAGGATTTGTTGCTAGCTCCCCTCCTTGATATTGCCTTCGTTTACCCGCGTTTTGCTGTTACAGGTGGCGAAGCACAACAAGGCCTTTTTCCAGCAGCGCTCGGGCTGTTCAAATGCAACCTGCCTGCGTGCCCTCAGTGGCCATGACGTCATCAAGGCACACTTGGGCAAAGACGACCCATCGTTCAGGATCAGAGACCAGAACGACTTGCCCATTCAGGGGATCTTTCCGGAGCAGTTCCTGGTCGTGGATGGTGAGCAAGATCATAAAGGCCCCAAGCTTGTATTGCGGTGCCGTTTGGCCTGGTGTGCCAGCACTCTCGAACTCCACTCGAGGAAGACATTTGAGATGACCGTTATTTCTTTTTCGTGCGCAAAGTGTCGTAGACTGAACGCCTTTCCCTTGCAGCAAACCGGCGCAGATGTCCGTTATTTGAGCATGGCGGAAGACTGCTTGTAATGAGCCGGGAGTAGCATTTGTCACTCTTTGTGCGCAGAAAAAAAATCTTGCGGGAAAATAGGCGCAGGTCTTTAAGGCTTGAAGAATCAGTCCTTTCGGATAACATCTAGCAATGACTCAGTGTGTTGGCTTTCTCTTTTCGCTTAGGCGCCTATTTAGCAGTTGCGAGCCTTACCATGATCATAAAATGAAATGACTCGTTTTTGTTTGGGATGATATTTATTCAGCATGGAATTCTCCTTCAATAAAGCGAATCATATCTTGAGCGCTATAACTATCATTAACATATCATTATATATATCGCTCGCATATCACTATCAATCGGATACCAAATGTTTTTACGAGAAAATGTAGAAAACATTTATTTGTAAAGCCGTTTGGCACACGAGGCGGATATAAGTTGATAAATAAGATATGAGTTAAAGTATGATAGACGAAAGGAATGGGGCGAAATATATTCATTCTAGACGGTGAAGCCATTGAAGCAGCGTGAAGAGTTGAAGATAGTGGATAGGAGGATTGCTACTAACCAAATAATTTTACGTACAGAAGATACATAAAATATATCTTCACCTCTAAGTTGATCCCAAATTGCTCATCCGAACCCAAGCACTTAAGGCTTGATTGACGTGAAGTGTGTTTTTTTAACGTGTGTGTTTTTTTGTGCAGGGACGGTGCTCACGAAACCTCCATTGGAAATGATTGAAGGCGAATCCAAATGCGACATACCTATCCTGATCGGTAAGGCAGTAATCTGTTTTGCAAGACTTATAGCCTGACCGACGCAGTTGGCTGCTAGGTTGGCAGCCGGTGGACACAGATGGGAAAACCAAATCGCACATGAATATTTTAAATGGGTAAATCAGCGTTGGCAATGCTCCATCGTAAGTACCAGGCTACTAGTACCGTGTTTCCAAGGTAGTCGTCCAATTCTCTTCTAGAATCAGGTGTGATTCATTTTTTGAGAGCCAATTAAATTTCGTCCATTTGTGGTGGCTTCTTACTAGTAACGGTGCTTGTTTATATTTATGATTTAGCGAGCAGACTAAGCTACAAGCAATATTCTTAGCTTCCCAACGCCACCTTTATAATGAAAATGTTGCATGATTGTGAACTGTATATTCGCGTGCGTATAGTGTCAAATATATTTTTGCTTCTTGAAGGCAATTTTCATCACTCAAAAAGACACAGGATGTTTTTTTTCTGCATCTGTGACCTTTCCACTCGGTACTCTGGCCTTGCAAGAAGCTGTAAGGTTGAAACAGGCAGGAGGTGAACTACGTTCGCGATCCTTTGCTAGTCATGTGCAAAAGCCCTGCTCAATACATATTCTAAGTTTGTTTATCAATTATAGACTCCAGAATGTAGTATCACCTTTTCTGAAAAGAAAACAAACAAACGTAATAATTTTGCCCTCTCTAACGCAGAAGAATTTGCCTGATGCTTGTGAGCTCCTTAGGAACAGGGAATAATTTACTGAAGGTCTACAGGCCGTAATAAGTAGTAGTATTTAACGGCCCTTTAGGATTTATAAGTCAAACTCGTTTAAGTTGTAACCTGCACTTTGAAGAGCCTTAGGAAAAATTCTTTTCGTTGACACACTGCAGGCTCTTCGTCACAAGCGGTGGACATATGGCCGGGTCCGGACGATTTGAGTCACTGGTCGTGGAGCCAGTACAAAAAATACGTCACCACGAGTTTGGACAGCTTCGGTTCTGGCATCACGCAGATGGCATTGCAGCTGTACAACGTCACAAATGCTACAGGTAACATCAGCTATTACCTCGTTACTCACGGTGATAAGTAAGAAGGTTTAGAATTCCCGTTCACCAAGCTTCGCTAGTATAACTCTCGGAGTTGCCCATTTTTGAAAACGAAGAAAAAAACATTTGACATTTGTAAACATGCGAAAATCTTGCAGTGTGCTTTTTGTCCAATAGTTTTATTCTTCATTTAACTGAAGAGTATGATTTGCATATTTCATTCAATAAAAGTGTAACCTACAGTTGTCGCTTGGGTCAGCCAACGCAGGTCTGAATGCAAGTTTGTCGAAACATTTGCCCCTTATGCCCCCTTTTTTTAAACAATTACTTAGGCTGACTGCTTTCGTAGATATGAATTAGCTCCAAGTACCTCCAGTGTTGTTTATATTTACATAAGTACATCACAAGTTCAAAGACAAACTGTTCGAAAGCGCCTGTTTAGATTTTGATGTAGTGTCAAGCTATTTCCGTTTTCCGAAGTTCTCCAGTTCCAACGAATGGAGTTATTATAACTCCCTCTCTCCATGAGCAGGTATACCTACGACACATCCCAATTACCCTGGGCCCAGCAATTATCTGAGATAATCGCATCGCAAGCCTTCCTCGTAAGCTCATTCTGTTTCCAGGGCTTTACGAGGAGTTCATATCAACATGACGGAACGTCATGCGCACTTCGGGAATGGACGTAACTGGCAGCGTATTGACGCGAGAGCATTAAGGCTAATGATTCAGTGAAGAATCCGACGGTTCCGGCGTCGGCCCCGTCTGTGCAAGGGAATGTGGATTGGTCGAAAAGGTAGTGACGTCACACACAGAGCGGCGAATCTCAAAGTTACTAAAAAATCCCATAATTCTTGAATATGTCGCAACTTAAATCAAACCTTACAAAATAAAAGCGTTCAAATCATTCGCACTGAAAATAAAATAGCGGTGAGACGGTAATCGAACCCGTGACGTTTGTACCTCTAGTCAGACCCGCTGCTCCTAGGCCAACAAAGCATGTTAAAGGGATGCCTTGTTTGTCGTGTCCGACAGTGTCCATACCAGTTATGCGCACAGAGGACGCCAGGTGACTGAAGGGAGCCACTGACGCTCTCGCGTCGTAAGCTTAAGGCGAAACAGAAACGTCGCAGCGATTATTTTCTTTTTCGTTTAGGTTGTGTTTACTTAAAACAGAAACAGCACTTGAGAAGATGCTTCCTCTATTTTGAACGTGGTTAAAAAAGAAAGAGCGTTTTAGAAGATACGCAGAAGCAGTGTTTTTAATTGCAGTTTATGGCAACATGCAGAAAATATGACTGCTGGAAAACTACAAGGTAGAGCGATCGGTCTTGTGCTCACTACTTTGCTGTAACACAAAGTTTTTATTCATATTACGGTGTATAACGTTAAGTGGAAAGTGCAATGACGGAACACTTCACCTGAAATAAAAAAATTATATAGTATCGCTAAGAATCCGAACGGATGCTTTTCAGCGCAGGTATTCTCCAGGAAAACGTTTTATAGAAGCTTCTGTTAGCCTCTTTTATGTTGCAGAAATTAAATAGCACTTTTATTTTCAGTAATCAACTATTGCAGCTTCCTTACAACAAATATTATTTACCGTGTGAAAATAACTGACGCGCCACATGAAAACTAACCTAGCGAGAAGTTATTTACAATTCTAAGGCAAATATATTCAAAATGAGCAGGTTCTTTAGCGATTCTTTGTCACCATTTGAAGATCACTTCAGAATTCATTCTGTCTAAAAATCTCATCACAATTTAGGCAGACAACTTTGTGCGCAAGTGATATGGTCATGCAAAAGCTCCATATTTTTCCCTGTTTGGATACCGCTTGATCAACGTCGCATTTAACACGCTTCATAAAAAGAAATAACGCGCTTAGCGCACTGCACTTCGTACTGAGGAGGCTGATGCCAGCACTAAGTTCTGGAGTATCGCACATGCTTAAGCTATTTCTTCAATCCTTAGATGAGAATGCCAACACTTCGATTGTTTATTTGTGCACGTAAACCCCATATTTAAATCTGGAAATCGCAGTGGCTGCAGTAACTTCGAACCGGTATCATTAAAGTAAATATCATATGAAATTCTTTAGTACATACTGTAGAGTAATATTATACAGCAAATCGCCACCCTATATATATGAAGCAAGAAAAAAACGAAATTCTCTCACCTTACTAAACTTGCACCGCCGAATAACCCCAAATTGCTTAGTTTTTTTTTTTGAGACCGAACCTCAGTAGAGACGAAGAGTGCAGGAGCCCAAATTCGTGGTTCTTCAGTACTTAGTAACGTACTTGCGAGGTTTGCAAGCTTTGAGATTTTTTTTTCGGGATAGCATATGATGAAAATAAACGAATACACACATGCGCGTGCTATAAAAAGGTGCAGACAAAAAACAGCCAAATTGCGATATGATGCTGCCGAAAACGAAATGAAGCGATAAACAAGATGTGATGAAAAAAAAACTAAAGAATTTCGCCTAAAATAGCAGGGCACGGGCGCAAAGGGAATAAAACAAGCGAGAGAGAAACGCTGTGGGGAATGTTTTTTTACGGAAGATTAGGCCCTGCCTATAACAGAAAAGCGTTTAAAACATGCAGGAAAGAAAAAGCAGTACGGCTGGCATGAATTTGACTCTCCAGTTGTTCTAAACCAGAAGCAGTCGCACAAGGAAAACAAAAAGGACCAAGACAGGTAAAAAGAGAAAGAAAATGTTAGCAGGACGTAACCTTGATGAGATCGAGAGCATTAGTGCGATGTAATTACTGCCGTACAGAAACGAGGCTCAAGTGAAGAGGGAGAGGGGTGTGGAGGACGCAGCAGCATCTGCGCAACAATGAGCCCGCGAATGCTGGAAATTACGCCGCAGAGGCGCTCGACGAGAAAAATATAAGAAGCGCCCTTACTCGGTTCTCACAAAACAAAATTCGCTCTGATTGCGGGCGAATGGAGCAGAAAGAGCTTCACCCGCGCTGTAATGCGCTCGGTCCAGAGCCGCACAGCTCATGGAGCGAGAGGCTTCCGGTCTGAGCGAGCGTACCAGGGGAGAGAAAGTTCTCGCGGTATTCACTTCTTTTGGCTTGTTTTTCGAAAGAGTTCCTTGCTCCAAATTTCCTTTTTTATTTTGCTCTCGTTTCATCTTGAGTACCCCTCAGCGCTTGGCATAACCCGGCTATGTTGCAAATGAAATTTGGTGAAACAATATGAAAACAATAACAAAGTGAGCCTGAAGTGTGAGCCACAGAAGCTGCCCTTTCGAGCAAAGTAGTGCCGTGTCACCACGGAACGGAATAAATAAATAGTTTGGTCAGTTGCGTGTGCCTTCGCAATAGCTTGAACAAACTGCTGTTAAAAAATGTGAGAGCCGCTCTTTCTCTGAAAAGGTGCAGCTCAAGAGAGAAGTATATAACAGCTGCATCTTACCGGTACTTACCAAGGGGCAGAAACGTGGGCGCTAACGAAAAGGGTTCGGCTAAAGTTAATCGCAACGCAGCGAGCTATGGAAAGAAAAATGATTGGTGTAACGTTAAGAGACCACAAGCGGGCAGACTGGGTGAGAAAACAAACGCGGATTAAGGATATTCTCGTCGAAAGCAAGTGGAAGAAATGGGCTTGGGCAGGGCATGTAATGCTAATTCAAGATAACCGCCGGTCCTTAAAGGTAACGGAGTGGATTATAAGAGAAGGCAAGCGTAGCAGGGGGCGCCAGAAAGTTAGGTGGGCGAATGAGATTAAGATTAAGAATTTTGCGGGGATACGTTGGTTGCAGCTGGCAAAAAAACAGGGTTAATTGGAGATACATGGGAGAGGCCCCTGCCCTGCAGTGGGCGTAGTCAGGGTGCTGCTGCTGCTGATGATGATGATGAATCGGTTTTCGATGAATAACGAAGAATGTACCAGGAGTAGGTTTGAAGATCTTTGGCAATGTTTTATTCCTGAAAATATTTTTTTTTTGGTTTTGTTCTCAAATGTTGAAAAGTGGAAGTATGCAAATAGAAGAGAAGGATTTGAAGTAAAACACAGTCAGGTGATCGGTCTGCATCTTGTTCAAAGATAAATAAACTCTATGCGGAGGTCCCTTTTCTGCGTCTTATTCGGTATTGCCTTATCGCGTATTTTCATTTATTCCGGGCAACCTTAGACACCTTGGAGCAAAATCGTGATTGAAAGTTTTTATTGTGGAGCGCCCAACTTTTCCGACAGTCGAAGCAGGCAGTGACTGAAGGCTACTTTACTTCATCAAATTTACTGTCGTTAGAACGGCACATTGTGCTACCCAACTGCCAAATGTAACACAATTTTTTTGTGTTTCATGTCATTTATTTATTCCAGCATCATTATTTACAGCACCATCCGGGTCGTAACACCCGGGAGGCTGGAATGAAGGCAGAAAGACCTTGACCGCTTTAGTCTAAGAGGTAAAATAATTATAAACATCGTTACAATAACTCACAATGACTTTTAATTCGGTTTAGAGAACAAGTACTCTGCAGCAGAGCATAAACTTCACAGTTTTTATTAGAAAGGTTTTAATGATAATACGTGACCCAACCCGATAATGGTTCTGCCTTCCCAGAATCCGGCACAACGCCAGAGTTGGTATATACTACAATGGTGACTGACCTGCGTGTTGGGTGCCCGCTGGCAAACATGGCTTCGGACTTGGCCACGGCGTTCCAGTCTCCGGTCTACCGCTACATCTCCGAGGTGCGCCCGTCAAAACCGGTGGGTATGCAACGATAAAATACTTTACGCTAATTGGTATGTTAGCAATCTATTATAATTTTAAGGCAGGGCTGCCATTTTACGAGAAAATCTAGCTTTTATTGAAACTTAATGTCCCGAGTTTGAAGAACAGCATGAAAAGGTTGACAGCCGCACCACTGAGCAGCCAGCAGACTTGTACATTCACGATGTTGACTAGAAGGGCGACCTGGCTAAATATTTAAAGCTGCAGCTGCGTGGTGAACGAGCCATGTTGTGCATTGTGCAAAGACTTGCGTGTCTATAGTACACAAGCTTTTTCCGCGGACCTTTCGTGATCCGTGCGCCCCGTTCAGTGAGTGAAACACACTTTCATTCTGAAGATACGACTAATAGCATTACTACCTACCGTAACAGTATAATTACCTGTCTGAAACCGCTCACGTGTCTGCTCATACTTGGAGGTAACAAAGTTTCCAGATTAAGGTTACAAAAAATAGACATCTTATTATAGAACATGGAATAGCCCAGCTCCCTTCACTCCTTTTTCGTTTCGACAGTATGCAGTATATTTTTATAAACTTCTTGCTCACGCTACGTAGGGCTTCGTGGCTATGTTCGCACTCGTACATATTACCAATGTATAGAATATAAAGTTAAAATATTGGCCATTCTCGACGTTTTCTTACTAAGTTGTTCAAAAAGGAATAAAATAAATCAGAGGAGACTTATGCGTCTATTTTTTTCGTCCTCCGCAGCGCACGATCTCAAAGTTTCATCGACGAAATGACGTTCCTTCTCTATGCGTCGTCTCTCGACCGAACAGGCTTCTTTACTAGATGGACAGCTGATTCCTCTCTAGGAAGTATACATATGCGTGAAAGCACACTTATAGCTTCGCTCAGTGCGACTTTTGCAGCACTTCAGCAACTGTATGTAACAAACATAAAACTAGCTGACATATGTGATGTGGTGTACACTACAAACTAGATAATTCAGTGTTGATTACATGCTTTCAATTTCCTGACTACTTTTGAAATGTGAAGTTAAGCGGTAAATGCACAGGCTTCTCTTTAACAAAGCACTTAGATTCAACATTACATCCTATTAACTTCCCTTTTCACACCGCTGCAAATACGCAGGTGAAGATTCTGGGTCACGAAGCCCCATACAGCCTACACCCGTGGACGCTGGTGGCGTTTTTCGACCAGCAGGACCACTTCCTCGGCACCGACAGCGAAATCGACCCAGAGCGGGACTATGTTCTCCGTGATGCAATTCGAGAGATGGCGCTGCGATTCGTTCGCTCCGGTGGCCGCTCAGTTCCCGTGGCAGACTGGATGCGCTACCCCAAAACCATCGCCATTTTGAGGGCATCGAATGCCACATGGGACGTCGTGCCGACTGCCTCTTATAAGAAGACTGAGTGCAAATTCTGGACCTCCGAGGGACTCACCCAGTACGCCTGGATAAGCTAAGCTCTTGCAGTGCTGTTACCGCGCCGTCCATGTCCCTCGATCCGTCTACCGGATTCCGGCAACTGAACTTGGCGGTGCGTCTATCCTCTTTCGTCACGGAGTTCGTCCTTACTTGGAAAGCATCAGGAGTTCAACAAGAAGCAGGGGTGGTCGGATCATGGGCACTTTCTGCCCTGGGCCTAGTCAGTGCCAATAGCTTTCTGCTTGAATGACGACATCACTGGACAACCGAGAGGCATTACTCGAATCGGTGCCGAGATGAATGCATTAATCGCCTAATGATCCATCGTCATACCTGCAAGCCTACTCATGCAGCAAACATTATCTACAAGACGGGTAATCTGCCATGGATAGCCCGAAAGATCTCATGGGGTTCGACAGATGCGCTGTCCTACCGGAACTGACATTCATTGTGCGTGCGTTATTTGTGTTTAAAAGTTTGGGCATGGAACTGTCCGTGCTAGATATGTGCGCGCAGCATTGCTGCTTATCCATGGAAAAGAGACTGACAAAACGGTGTGTGACACAGTGTGGCAACCATGGAAGGCTCTACCCAATATGCATCTTGTTTGTCATTGACTAAAAATAAGACTTGCTGCGTCTGTGAAGTGTGCGACAGTGCCAATGACAAGAGCAGTAAGCTTAAAAGGAAAGTGAAAGGACACTTTCAAGGTGATGATGCCGTGAATTTGAAGCGCATTTGCTCCAGCACCGTATCACCGGCACCTGTGCGGGAAGATACCACCGCAATCTCTTCATCATATTAGCTTTTACTTTGATGTTACTTTAAGTAGTTCCCTTAACTGAGCAAGCTAGGCTCATTTATGTATACGGCTATGTATTTGAGAATTTTCTCTTTATTCGCTTCTTCGTAATTAGAGCGCATGATGCAGTTATGAAAGTGAGAGTGTTGTAGACTGTATATTGGTGCAAATGTTCATTTCAGTGTAAGATTTTTGGAACTCAAAGGAATTTGTAAAGTAAAAACGAAAGGAAAACTTTACTCGAAAGTAGTATATCTGAAGCAACAATCATAAACGTGTCTTATGATGCAGCACAAAATTTTAATCCACAAAGACAACAAAGAAGTGCAAAAATTGTAAAGACACTGAGCAAATGATTTATAAGATGATCTGCACGCATGCCACGTGATATGAGGTACGTATCCGTCGACAGATATAATCTGAAGATTTAACTTTTCCTTTAAGAGCGGGATTCTTAGTCATCCTACTTATGTTCCCATTGTGGGAAGGACTAACACGCCAGCAGGCGCTGAAAGCAAGATATAAACTTCAAATAGCAATGTAGATCTGAAGTTATTGGTGAGCCTGTAGGAAATAGAACACCCTTTGTGTTGTTGGCGGTGATTCTTCATACAGTGCGTCCGGTGACATGTGCACAAGAAACTGAAAAGATGGAAAGGAACATTTGTGTGTGAGTGAATGCAAAGATTGCTTGACCTGTGCCTTAGGAAGACGCTTCCTGGCAACTTCGCCGTTTGGCAGCCCTAGCAGATAAGGTCGCGAAGTGGTGACACCGACCATGTTTTAAGAACTGCAGACGGACGACTACCATCTGGAGCAATTATCGTCCATATGAAGTGTGCTTTGCTGCTGGTATTTTGTTTGGCGCGTGTTTTCATGTCAGTGTGGTGTGTTTGTGTACGTCCAAACGACACACATTTGGTGCAAGTTGTGACTTCATAGTAGAAGCCCTTACTGATCAATTTGCCGCTTACGCGTGGCATGTCCGTATAAAGCCCCGTATATAGTTCTTTGAAAGTATTCACCTCTCTTCTTCCCTTATAGCGTATACCTGGATAGTGCACGAGAAAAAAACTGCATTTCATCCGCAGGTCAATCACACTCTGCCTAATATTTTCACACGTTAGGTGAACGGTAGTGCTATTCGAAGAGTATGCTGAAATATTCCTTTTTTTTTTCAGCACAGCTGTGACGTAGAGGAAGGCTGGAGGAAGGCAGACGTCAGAAGTGTGTAATTGCAAATTGCTGCACAGTATATCGCATCTTCAAATTTCTTTTTGTAATTGAACTATGCCATGTGCAAATTAGACAAACCCAGTGCCTCTTATTTCCACACGCCTAGAAGGAGGTCAGTGAATGTAGTTCCTGCATATCAGTTACGCCTATCCCTTGAGTGAAAAACTGAAAGTAAAGTCATTAAAGCTGAACTCAGAATATATGGAGCGCCACACTCAAAATTTCTAAATAGATAACAAGTTAAGACTTTCGGTGAAGCTTAAAATGCTGTACGATACCTTTCCACCGGCAACGTTACCAACATTTTGATTACTTTGTGTCCATGTCAGTTACTCCGGGGACCTCTAGAAGAAAATTCTGAGGCCTTGGCACTGTATATCCTTTTCGGACGTTCAATGAAAATGTATGCCTGAAAAGAACATACGGTCTCTTAACGTTGGGGAGCTTTAAGTGAGTGAATGGGCTGTGAGTGCTATCTTCAAATGACCGGTGTACCTCTCTTGTTCGACAGGATCACTTGTACATCCCACCACCCCTGCAAATGCTGCCTGGTACAACACTTTCCGACGTGCATCTTGACTGTTTCTAGCCGTGAATTATCTGGCTTGCGCAATTTTTCTTTGTTTATCAGCTGAAAAGTTGGGTTTGTATATATTCACACTTAATAAAGCTCGTTTGGTGGCTTCTCAGGTTTTGTTGTCTACAGGCTTCTGAAAATCTTATTTTACTGTTATTATTTAATCACAACTTTCCAGGAGACCATCAGAAACTCTTTTTGTGGCCATCGATATACTCCAATCTTACGTTGTAGAGGTAGAAATTATGACATTCAAAAGAAATAGTTGACTATAAAAGCTACATAATGACACCGAGTTTTTGGTGGGAATAACAAGCCGATCATCCGGCTCTGTGCAACCTTTGAATAATCTTATTATTCACTGCTCCTTCACGACCTGATATGTCTTGTTAAGCGACATTAATGTCATATTTTGGCCGATAAAAAGCTACTTCGAGAAAGCGGCCGCTTATGGCATCCCCGCCTGGTCCTCTGAGAGCACTCTGGATAGCTGTGAGAGGCGACCGCTTATTCGGCTCATCAATATCAGAAGCTCTGACCCCATTCGACTGGTTCTTTCCGAGCGCTGCCTTCCCGCTGTGCTTGAGGCTTTCCGACTTTCATCTCAGAGTTGTTGGGTGCTATAAGTCACGTGGGTACTTCCCACCAGTCCCAGCGTCGCGTCGGCAGAACGGCGATATTCGATGGTGTGATCGGTCTGTGGTGGGCTGTGAACTGGCTTTGTTTTGATGTTCTTTCTCTTGTGTTCTGCACATCCTTCAAGCCTAAGAAGTTATTCAGTTAGTGCCGAAGTCTTCGAACATTTCTTCGCAGCGCTTAATAGCTGCAGCGATCACTGCCTCGCGTAGTCATTGAGGACGCGATGACCATCCCGCACGGCACCCGTAATGCACGCCTTGAAGCGAAGCTCACACCACGTCTGTGGTAACGAGATACGTGTGTTGGCGGCGGAAGAGACTGCTCGCACGCAGGTTCTTCCCTCGCAGGGATTAAATGCGCATCCTTCACAGTGAACGCGTCGATGAGTTCAGCAGCATTTCCAAGTACAGAAAAGGCGTTTATGCTTGTGCAACTGCAGTGGAAGTGTTCTTAAAGGGAAGCTGAAACGCTTTTTTGAGAATTCGAGGTTATTCAAGAATTCGAATCTATCAAGCTTCTAGATAAAGCATGGAAAGTATTTTTGCACCAGCATTTAAAATGGTGACATAATTGTCGATTAAAACCGCGATGATGTTCAGGCTTCTCCTCATTACGCTGGAGGAGTGCAAGGAAACTCGGCAATGACATCATTGTTGCCGAAATTTCAGATGTCCGCTGCTTACGCCTGCATGCTGCTGTGTGTCGTCAGATGGCGTCAAACAATGCATCGTGAGCTTCACCTTCGAATGCGTCGGTTTTCTTCCATGGAATAACCGTTTCTTCGCTGGAAACGTAGTGCCGTCATACGTGACGTCATTATCGGGCCTCTGCCCGTCGCTGTGCGCTTCAGAGAAGCTGAACGCCGAAGACGACTTTATTCGGCGATTATGCTACCATTTCAAATGCTAGAGCAAAACGATTTCGCAGGCTTTACCGGCACATTTTGCACATTCGGCAACCTTAAACTCATCGAATTCTAAAACCGTTTCAGTTGCCCTTTAAGTAGGCACAGGGCACAGAAGCTGCTTGCGCGCGATGAGAGAACAGCTGTGAGGGTGTAAAATGGATATGCTTCGAAGTAAATGTGCACTGTTGGAAAAACAAAATACACCGAACATTACACACCGGCCGATTCCAATCGAAAGGTTTTGAGGTTTTCTTTCCGTCACGTGACCGCTCTCAGAGCACCTCGCATTTTTTTTTTTTTTGACGGCGCCTCCTCCTCTCGTATTCGGAGCTCGTACCGATATGCGGGCTCTGAGTCAGAGATTGAAAAGGACCGGTCGAAGATGCCATTAGACCCCCTTGCACCAAACCGCGCAATTGAAGCACAAAGATGTAGAGCTCATGCTCTGTCTTTTCTTTGATCCCTTTTTTCCACATGCCAGGCGAGGCAGTATTTCCTCGTATTACGGTGCTATCTCTTTCGGGAATTAAGTGGAATTGAAGAATTTAATGGAATGCTCAGTTACGCGTAAGTGGTGTACGCTGATTATTCGAAAAGCTCGATGACACATACAAACGAAAATGTGCTAAGAGCTCCACCATTTTCGCTCAGTGGCTAGAAACTGTGCTATTCGTATCTGAAGCCGCGAATTTACGAATCTGAGGCCCAGTCAGCACCGTTGGTCGCTAATGTGGCACGTTTCTATCTTCAAACCACTCGATGACCATGCACAAGTGAGCATTTTGAGGTATAGCGTTCTCCTGGACTCAAGCCACAGAATGTTACTCAGGGTCTGCTCTTCCATAAGGCAAAGCAGAAACTGCTTTCGTAGTTAGCGCTAATAAAAAAACGGCTACTCTCGCAAGAAACATAAGAAATGAAGGTTCTTAACTATGACGAACAAATCGCATCGATTTACCAATCCCGGAAAACTGCGCCTAATTGCTATTTGAAACCTATTTCAATTTGATAGCCTTCGTGATTTTAACAATTCACAGACCCTCAGCAAGACGCGTAATGAGGCATGAAACTAAACGAACAACTGAGCCGCGCGAAGGTCACGCAATTTTACGGATGGACAAGCAACGCAAAAAAAAAAAAACACAGGGCAGCATCATCCACTGCTGCATAACTTTGTGCGGCCAAGCACGAAAGCGCTGCTTATGCTTCGATCAGCGCGATACGTGGAATGCGTGTAAACATCGCGGTCGATACCTCCCCTTCGAATGTGACCAGTGCTTACAGGGAGCACGTTCTCCAGCGGAGATTAAGGCGCCCTCTGCGCCTGACACGCGCAACGGATCTATAATTAGTTTCCCTCTCTGGGCAGAAATAAATAGCAGCGCAGAGGCTAGCGATGCGGAAAACTTGAAACACCGCTTTACGTCGCGACTCCGCACACAGCAAACAACAGCCGTTAAGAACCTTTGCGCATAAGAGCATTACAGCTTGTTTCCAACAGGAAGATTTTGTTACCCTTTTTCGATCTTTATGAGAAGGAAAGAAAAGTAAAAAATATTAAAAATAAAAGTCGAGGGACCCGTATCTAACGGAGTTATCACGGGATTACACCAGTCAGAAAAAAATGAATCAGGATCTCAAACTGCCCAAAGCTGAAGAATTAAGGAAAAAGCGAGCTGCAATGAAGAAAAAGTTGAAGCACACAAAAGTTTTAACATGATGTCAGTGACGGAAGAAGGCCTTTAGCGAGAACTGGCGATAAAACCATGAGCCCAGGAGCTAGATCGCGCAAATAAGAATTGTTCCAGGCAAGGGTGTCTGACCCTCAAAACGTAGATAAAAGTAAAACTCAAAACGCAATAGAAAAGAGCGCGAAGCATGGTTACAAGAATGAGCTAAGTGCACGAAGGGACGCTCAGCCGAAACGTCGTGAATTAAATCCTGTTATGTTTCTCAATATCTGGTGACTATCTTATAGTGTATTGATCAATCAGCTATATATATATATATATATATATATATATATATATATATATATATATATATATATATATATATAGCGAGTGGGAATTACAACCTGTTACGTTTTCCAATTTCTGGTGACTTTATCTTATATTGATCAATTAGCTGTTTAGCTGTCAAGCAATCACTTGATATACTGTTAGACTGACACAGGCTTAAAAACATAACAAGAGTTTACTGATGTTTAGATGGGGACTAGTCTTCTTCAGAGCGCTACATGATTACTCCATACCAGTATTTATAAAGGTAAGGAAAAGGCTGCTAGAATTCACCTAAGGTAATCCCCGAAAACAAAAAAAAAGACGAGGTAGGATCCTATTATGGAAGTGTTTAAACTAAGTACCGACTGGACAGCGCTTACGCTTTGTTACGATGTTCATCCTTTTTTTTTGTCTGCACTAGCCTTGGTTCACCACTTCTATCTTGGCCCTGACCAGACCAACTTTATTTCTAATAAAAAAAATAGAAATCCTGTTAAAATGTATTCATAAAGATTAGAAATAATTTTTTTCAGTAACGTTAATCAAGTGGTAGTAACTATTTCATAATAATTTTATCCCTTTATTTGTACCTCAAACATTAATATTGATCCAAATTGAAACTTAAACTGACCCAAGTGAAGTGCACAAAGGCAGTAGGACGAAAAATACACCAGTGTGAAGCGAAGTAAATAAAAAGTTCAAATAGTGTACATAGCGACAGCTCCAGAAATTCGGCAGGCAGCACTGCAGGAATACGCACAATAGCTGATATGGTCACTTGTGGGTCACCCACCCCAGCATAATGCATGTCCTAGCTTCCTTAATAATGGTGACGCTGAATGAAACACACAGGCTGCTCAAGTTTCAGTTGCATTTCCTTTATGTAGGCGGAAGCGTAACGCATGGGAAAAAAAGGGACTCATGCATACAGATAAAATTAGCTTCCTTTTGGCTGTTGCGCCACCTGGCGCGACAGCAACATGCCGATACAGAGCTGTTAATTCAAAGCGAACATGTTATACAAGCCAGGTTTCCTACCTGCACATCTCCACCGTCTTCGTCTGCTGACAAGCAGTAGCACTTTTCATCAGTGCTGAAACTTTCCAAAGGATGGCTTAGAAACGAGGCAGACCTACATAGGATCAAATGAGCCCTAGTTTTCTCCTGCTTTTGAGCGAAGAGCGGTAGCGATAGTTTTACTGCCCTATCCACTTTCTCTTGAAAGCTCGCGCTACAAGTCCTGAAAGCTTATTTTTAGTGGCGCTTTTGAATGACCACTGGAAGAGAAAATAGGGAGACGAAATGTGCGCTAGCACCCACTGCATCAGTTCGTGTCATCATCCTTGGTCTTTCGAAACTACCAGTAAAAATTGGATGGCTTTCGGGTCGATCAGTATCGAAAATCGGCAGACGATCAGAGGGTCTGATGCGATCGTCTTGCTTGAGGAGTACAAATTCTGCCTGGATGTTTTTTTTCTATTTACACTTTTCCAAATGATATGCTCGATTTTTATGCTTTTCTAGTTTTGCCGCATCCACATGTCTGAACTAGCTTCATCAATTGCGCATTTCGTTTTGCTGGCTCACCTGCGCTTGCCTCAGTGTTATTTGCGCTGAATTACTTACCCGATTGCCTCTGCCGTTTCATTTATGCGAGATCATAATCGCCGCCTCCACTGTAGCACTACTTACAGTAGTAGAGTAGTACTCCTTAATTAGTAAAGTTTACTTCAAGCCGATCAGTCTCAAAGTTTTTCGAACAAACTAGTCCAGCAGCACTGTTTCGCTCCTGAGCTACCTCCACCACAAACGAAGGAAGTATTCACGCGAACGACTCCTTCATAGCCATGCGGACCATATTCTGACTACACAGCAAACGAAGCTTGGTGTTGCCAATTACAACATAGCACAACAGCTGGGAAAACGCCTTTTTAACCCTTAGCGAGCTCTTATTCAGCGGTTATAGAACTACAGAATATTTTGGCTTTGAAGATGACAGCCAACTACACAGATAACGAAGTCGCCGTTTTCCGTAATGTCGTTGTCGTCAGGCATACAATACATCAGTGGGGGGGGGGGGGGGGGTTTAATGTCCCAAAGCGACTAAGGCTATGAGAGACGCCGTAGTGGAGGGCTCCGGAAATTTCGACCACCTGGGGTTCTTTAACGTGCACTGACATCGCACAGTACACGGGCCTCTAGAATTTCTCCTCCAAAGAAATTCTAGCCGCCGCGGCCGGTATCGAACCCGCGTCTTTCGGGCCAGCAGCCGAGCACCATAGCAACTGAGCCACCGCGGCGGCAATATACATCAGTGGTCTTCCAAACAGCGTATTTGAAGCTCTGCGTATGAAAACAAGTCCGCTTACGAGCCCACAGCTATGGGCATTCTCACGAAAACATTACGTGACCAAGCAGCCGGGTAAGGGCCCAGGCAGCACAACAACATTGGCCGAACGTCGCGCAAGTGTTGGCAAAACTTGGCACGAACATCGGTCCTACACTGGCATTTGGGCCGAGCGCTACCACTTTACACATTGGCCTTACTTTCATGCCAGTTTTGGGCCAACGCTCGGCCGATCAAGCGGCCAACGCAGTCCCGATGTTCGTTCTGCAGCATGGACCAGCAAAGGTCTCATACTGGCATCCAACTTTCAAACATTGGTAGCCAGCTTTCGAATAATGGTTTCCAGCTTTCGAATATTGGCATCCAGCTTTCGAATAATGGTTTCCAGCTTTCGAATAATGGCATCCAGCTTTCGAACGCTGGCACATGCAATTAACCCACTCGCCAATGACCGGCACTGTGGATGGATGTACATACATACCATTCTACCTAGCAAATATTCATAAATGAGGTTGCGAAAGAATTCCAGAAAAAAGACCCGTTTATTGCTTTGAGTTACAAGAATCACGCTTCTAGCGCACACAGGATGGTTTGCTCTACCACCAGCCACCGTGGGGAGTAAAGAAAAGGGGCCCAAGAGCATGGTGGCAGAGGCTGTGGGAAAACAATTTATTTTCAAGTTTGGTGCGTGCCGATCAGGTTGGACAAAGCATCTCGGCAAGCTGCTGCGGCACGGCTAAGGCATCCATAAAGCGCTCAACGGAGCTGTCCTCCAGTGAACTGATCAGTCATATCCAAAGTAATCGTTGCACTCCACTTGCAAGGGGACTGCTGAACTGCATTCAAAGAAATTCCTCGTCCAGTTCTTGCACGATGGCCTCACGAAGCGCCAAGCCTGCAAAGAGATGCATGATATGTCATGGTAAGTTGAATTAAGGCCATCACAGAACAAAAACAAAAATGAATAAATAACACCGAATTTTCTGAAACACAGTCACCGTGAAGACACTAGCAATATATTTTACAGGATAATTTTTAATTTATTCTTAAGAACCAGCACCACATTAGTTGCACAAAGTGGAATTTAATTTACTAAACTTCCTTTATACCAAATGGTTTAATTTAGTTTAATGCGTCGTGTCGCACTCCCAGTAAATATATTCAATGCAAGATAAGCAAATTAATGTGATATTGAAAACAGATTAATGTATTATTTTGTTTTAATATAACTCGTATCTCTAAATTGCGAGGTAATTTTTTATTCCAGTAAACATGCACAGGTTGTAGCGTCTCTTCCACATGGACGTCAAAACAACATTTTTGATTAGTTTTATTTAATGGGGTTAAAAATGCGGCTTGCGATTTTTGACGAAATACGCTGAACGCAAGGAACTCAGGGCACCTTTGTTTTACCTTAGTTGCTTCGCATGCATGCTATAGTTGGATTCGAAACTGCAACTTGAAAACCACACAAAAATACTAGTCTTATAGTCCAGAGTAATGCCCTTTTTCATTGCGAGAGAACTTGGGCAAAAGCTTTAACCAGTAATTGCGGATTTTCTATTGAGTCTGCAAGAGTAGAAGGCAAAAAGAAACACTACGGAAGTATTACACATATCCTTACCAACTAGTCTGCAGTGGAAAATTAATTAAGCGGTTCTGATTTCCGCCGTGCATAAGCGGTAAACGACATATTCCCGAATGCATCCTATCTCATGTCATATGAGTTCAAACCCGCTGTTAGCCAAAGTAGTGAATCTTTAGTGAGTTCATCTCACCAAAGATGAAAAATTAAATTCTCACCATTCGGCCACAATTCCACTGCGCACGACGTCAAGCAAGCCATTTCGCAATGAGAGTGGGTACACAGAAGTCGTCCTCGTGCTTTTCGCTCGCTCTCTTCTCCTGCCTAAAAAATAAAGGCGCATGTAGTCAAAGCAACATTTACTACAAAAACCACTTTAACTTCCAGACGTATATCAAGGTAAAAGAGTTTTAGTACTTACAAAAGATCTTGCAGGCGGTACGAACAGCGTCGGAGCTCTCCTAATATATTAGTGTGGCTTTTCGCGTGCACAGACTATGAACGGTGCTGGCTCGAGTGTGCATGCATTTCCGTCGCGTTGGTTGTGCACGTGGTTGAGCTCCGCCGTGCAGTCAAGAATGTCTTATTGTGATGAGTCGCGCGGTTCCAAGACGAGCAGTGGAGACGATGGTGTGTGTGTGGGGGGGGGGGGGGGGGGGGTTGGCTGGAGGGGAGAGAGAAATTTTCCTTTACACAGGTTTTGTGGTTCCGAGAAAAGTCCTCGAGCTGAAAGGTGGAGACAGGGAGGTGGAGGAACAGCGAAGCGCGTAGCTGCGTGCGAGGGAAAAACAGGTTTGAGAAAGTGACAACCAAAAAGAAAAAATAGCGCTTCGCGGGGTGGGGCGTTAGCCCGCTCCCTGGAAAAGGGCACGGCCGGGAGAACAGGTGGGGAGATATGGGACTTGAAGACTTGAAAGAGAGAGGGAAAGAGGCCAAAACACGTGAAAAGGGTTTGGAATTTTTGGAGAATGAGTCACATGGCCACAGGCAGTACAGAAAGCAATATCTACAAGAGAGAAGTGGATGGGAAACACGGAAGCGTCAAAGTATTGCTACAAAGCTGCAGCAAAAGCCTGAAAATTTTGAAGTGAAAAACTTGGAGCTTCAAGATGCATTTCGCCAAAACGACTTGAGACACTCGCGTATTTTGTGGGGCCGTATGATGTGGCTTCTGTTAGTTCAAGATAGCTTAAAATGTTACCACATAACAAAAATATAAAGCAAAAAAAAATATCCAAGCAGAATGCGCGCTCTTTCATAGTTTCATGTACCGTACATGCGCCAAACAAGCTAGGTTAACATGCGTCTAACGCCAGTTGTCAGTCCATTTATTCAATGGTCGTCGAAGAATCCTCAAATTGTTTGTTGGGGTGGAAGTTTCGCGCAAAAAAAGCAAAAACAAACAAAGGCATGTTGAATTGTGGTTCGCAACTACTTTCGATGGTTTTCATCAATAAAGGTGATGTTCGAAAGAAAAAAAAAACCTGCGAGTAAATATGCAAAGACGTGAGCAAGAGCTATATAGCCCCCAATGCAAATTACGCAACAGAAGAATAAAATGGTCAAAAACAACAATTTCCAACACAACGATTTGCAGAAAAGGAAGGAAATAGCAAATCAGAAAACACGGGAAAGGCGCGATCACAGGGCAAGACGTAGGGAAGCGTAGGAATCGCTTAGCGCGTGTCCGCGTGCGTTTATGAAGCACCCGCCTAATATTTCACGAGCGGAACGCATAATTCGAAATTACGAGGCGACTGCTTCGTTTCTGGACGTTGCCAAAACTGAGCACAATTTCGGTTTAGCGAATGCACTTGCGCTAATCTATTACGTTTGTATCGCGATCTCCCTGAAGCAGACACCAGCTGCGTACTGCGGCAGTGAATTCCTAGAGCGAATAAAAAAAAAGTGATTTTTTTATTCCAAAAATTTAATCAAATGAAACTTATTTGATTTTTGTTGAAGGCACCTGTTGACAATTTTTGTTGAAGGCGTCTCGGGTGTAATCAGAACGTTAATTCTGATCAACAGGACTTCGATCGCAATTCTCCTAAACGTATTATTGCTGCTCACTGCGCAACCAGAGTGCAGCTTTTCCAACGGAATCATGGGTAGCTTTGCTCACAAACTGCAAAAGTGTTCGGTTAAAATATAATAATAAATAAAACCAAATCTTTGAACTCGCATGTTTTAGCGCGTTCGAAAATTATGAACTGCCGATATGGTACTCGACAATAAAAATAATTTTGAACCCATTTTAATGGATGACACAATGTTTACCAACGTTTGCCAGTTTACTTTGAACACTGGAAAAGCGGTGGCAATCCTAGGCCAATATAGCCAGCTCCCGGAAATGGCATAGCCAATTCTGGCAAAGAGTGGAACAACACTGGCTAACATGGCCCATGATAGCCAGGATTCGATGATGGCACAGCCAGCAATGGCAAACAGTGGGGCAATCCTGGCTAACCTGGCCCATGATAGCCAGGATCTAATTATGGCTCAGCCAATACTGGTAAAGCGTTGGACAACCAGGGCCATTGTTGGATGTGCTAAGGAGTGGCACAACCAATATCGGATGCTCACTGGCAAATCTGGGCCTAGTTAGGGCCACGCTTTGCCAGTGGATTTCCAATATTGGCCCACTGCCGTGTGCTACCTGGGGGATATCAAAATGCGCGTTGCGAGAGGCCCCATGAGAAAACTAAGTCAGATATAAAGGTAGACCTAACGGTGATCATAGAAAAGCCGGTAATATGGAAAAAAAGATGCAGTCGATTCCGTAGGAAAAATAAACTCTAGCAATGGTGCTCGGCTTCGGAGAAGAAAAATTTTCCTTAGGACCCGAACCTTCGTGAAAACACCGAAAACTAGACGCCAGCCTGCCGCGCGTGCGTAGAGAACAGAAGGCAGGGGAGGAAGAGTGGTAAGTGGAAAGAGAGTAAACGGAGTGAAAGACGCCTGTGACAGAGTGGGGACTCCCTTTCTCGATTGCCAGGATGCTCAGCGGATGAGGAAGGCAGGGGAACGAAAACAGAGCAACGCTACTCCGTGTTCCTGATCACGTAGCGTGGGAAGGCGTTCGCCCAAATTTTTTTTCTTTGTTTTTTCTTGCCTACTTTCACAGACGGCTCTTTGGGTGATTCGGCTGTCTTGACAGGCGGCAGCGGTGGTGCGAGACGGGGATGCGTTTGTTGCTGCTGTCCTGCAATGCGCGTGGCTACTCAAATTTGTCTTTTCCTTCCCGAAGCCTTTTCTCGCGCCGAATACTTTGCTTCTCGTCTTTTCACGCCTTTCTCTTTGAGTGATCCCCACCGACGCCCTGGGCTTGTTTTCCCTTCTAACTTTGTTTTCTTCTTGCTTTCGCTCACGTCGACTTTCACTCGCACACAAAAGCAAAATAAAAACGAACATGCCGAGACAGCACAAGACGCCGACCCGGCTGTTTTCTTTGTTGGTTCTTCTTATGCTCTGCCCCGTCGGGATCTAACGTTTGGAGGCGTCCTGAAGCGTGCAGGAAGAACGTTTCAGCAATGGGCTGTGTTGCCACTCGATGGCGGTGCATCTATTCAGGCTCACCTGCTTGTTAGAGCACGCACGCCTGGCAACTGCCCGTGTGAAACACGCCCCGAACGCGTTTTTTTTTTCTTGGAATTGAGGACCAAGATGAAAGTTGCCCAAAAGCAATGGCTGCGCTGCATTACAAGGTTTTCCTTGAATAGAGGGCCAGAGCTAAGACGGCTGGCGCTACAGCGAACGTGGGTCGCATTTTCTGTAGCATTTTGTGGTGCTCTTTCAGCCTTTGAAACGCGGACTATCATTTTTCTTTTCAGACGTCCACAAAGGTGAGAATGTGCTTGCGCAAATTACTATGCACTTATTTGCTTCCCATAAGAATGTACGAGTGGTACATTAAAAACATGCGGTTTGAGATTCATGGGGTGCGCTGAGGAAGACTTTTGCTTAACGAAGTAGAAATAAACAAGATTCATTCTTTAGAACGACTAGGGGCCAAAAAGCAGTGACGGCAGCTTATACAGTCTACAATATGTGGACTTAGAAATTCTCCTAAAAGATGGCTTATATTGTTTTCGGAAATTTTTTTGGAGGAACATTAGCGAACTCAACAAAAAAGAAATGCTGATGGGTCTGAAGGTGTAAGAACTCAGTTTGCGATTCCTTCTTTTCAGCTTTGCAAATGATGATTTTGACAGCACAGTTGGCAAACACCTTTCTTACTTATTGACGTTACAGGTGGTAGACGAAAAAAAAAATCAGGCATCAGAAAGAATTGCGGTTGTATAAATTGTTCTTTTTTGTTTTGTTCTGCATAATATTTTTGCTCTTCATTTCTGGACTTCGTTTGAACTTGACAGAAGCACGCGCACAAAAAAAAATGTTATTGACCACACCGCTTACATCCGTTTGTACAGAGAGACACCAAAAGGGTGTTCAATATTTTACTTCTTTCCATAAGCGGAAGAAACAAGGACAATAATAGCCGGGAAACAAGGGCCAATTTCAAGATAACTTAGCAGCTATTTCCATCTGCTCCTGAGATCTCAGCCGCTCTGTTTTCTTACTATAAAGGCGTCATACATCTGTATAAACAAGTCCCCTGATTGCAGACAGCGTACCAAAACTGACGGATTTCGACAATGTAAACTAAGCGCGCGTACTGCAAAAGTTGAATCCAAAGCCCTCACGGTGCCGAACATCCGAGTTCGAAAACCCGTACCTAACTCGTAGTCAGTTCTGCTGTAGACGTTTGTATTCCGCGTCATTAACTCCAGAGAGCAGATTGAAAGCGAAGAAAAACGTCGAGCACCGAATACTAAGCGGGGACTATCCTGTGTTCCCCATTAATGCAAAGGAGACACCACTTTGCATCGCGGGAACGCACTTCGGCCCTCGGGGCTTTTCATAAAACGTGTGATTGCACTTAGCTGCCTAGAGCGCTTCCAAATATGTACTGGCAGGGTGGAGGCCCGCAAAACCGCTCCCGTCGTGTTTAATAATTTGGGAGATTTGACTCTTATTAGTAGTTTGCTCCTGTTTGCTTATAGTTTAAAGAGTAGCTGCTGTTTTTTTTTATATGATACCGTTTTCATAGATTAACCTCCTCCTTCATGAATAGTTTATATTAAAAATGGGCTAAATATAAGCGAAAAATTAAATCAATGTTCACAAAATCATAAAAATGCAGAAAATGGTGTCAAGCAGCGTCCACAATTTAAGTTAGCGTGAAAACCATTATAAAATTATCAAATAATAAATTTACACAAATGGTAACCTGTGACTTGCATAAATGTAGACTAAAGGTTCTGAGCTTTCTGGACAGGCAAATGGAACACAAAACTTCGCTATAGGAAGCTTCAAAAGGCATTATATCTTCCTGGCCGCTACAAAGCCTCACGAGACCGACTCATGGGAAACGGCTTTTGGATATTAAGTTACGTCGTTGCATGAGCACAAGAGGTTCAATGCGGTCAGGCAGGCAACCTTTGCTCCAAAGTTTAACAGACTGATCTGTGTACTATGCCAACAGAACATGAGGTCACAAGTTTTTATGTGGCCACGTACTACCACTGGGCCACAATTGTTGCTGGGCTAAAAAAAAAAAAACTCGTATTCATCTATTGAAAGACAAGCACTCCACATATACAGCAGAAGCTCAGTCAGACTTTTCTGTCATATGAAGTATCTATAAAAATCTCAGCTCGTCACACTTGCCTTAGTAGATAAATTAACTTGTTTCCCTCTCTCTCCCAATGGCCTCTCTTTGCGGTGGCAGTGACAGCTAGAAGCTAAGCGCGTACGAGGAATAATACACAAGATTGTACTAAGCTCTTATAACGCAAAACTGCAAAGACCAAATCTGGAATTTTTGCGCCACACATTCCCACGAACATCCGTTGCCAGGGTGCTCCCACTATGGCGGCTACCCCGAGACTGCATCTGTGGCTGTTGAAAGATGACGTTAAATTTTCTTTATGTGCTTGCAGGAGACAAAAGTCAGTATAAAAAGAAAAATTACGATGTCGGACAAGCTTTAACCGCACCTGCACCGCTCTACTGGCAGAGAGTACTCGCAATTTAAACTGTTTACGATAGAGTCGGCTTCTTCGCCCCGGGGCAGGCTGCTTTAATGAAACACGGGCTGAAATCGAGCGCTATGAGAAGGTTGTGTCGGGGAGATTCTCGCGGAGATATATAAGGGGCATACGTGTTGGCCACGGCTCCTGTCTGCAGGCTATCCTGACTACCGTCATTTCGTCCACACAGTCAAGCGCGAAGCTGTTAATCTTGGCACTTTTTTGAACATCCCACATTCTAGTTTTACTATTTGACTGTTGAGAGTTTGCGGCCTCTGGGGCTACCGCATTAGTTCATTTCATGAGTAAAACCACGATGCGCCTAATCTTAGTGTGCCCGAGACAGGACCATTCTAAGGCTGGGCACGTTTTTCTCTTAAGAAGTCTCCATGCCGCTTTAGGATTTCTTTCCCAGATTTAGGGTATTGCTTAAGCGGAAACTGGAAACTATTACTGTGACAGATAAAAATATACAATATACAATGATAAATTTACAATAATAAAAATATGCTCCTCTAGTTTTTTTTCCCCCTTTATCGCCGCAGCAAAAAGCACTTACATAAAAATGTGTTAGCTTCTAGAAGGCAGTGGTTTTAAAATGAGCATACGAAGAAAATTGTGATTCGTTAGATTGACGAGGAATGTAACCAGCTCCATACTGGTCCGTTCTCTCGCGCTAGACAAACCCAGCAGTCTAAGTCACGGTAGCGAAAGTATCAATAAATCACAAACCGCTCAAAAGTATGATCAACATCTTAGTTCAGACATCGAATTAGGCAACGTCAGCTATTCCTTCTACAGCACTACGCAATTTCTCGAGAGGCGGAATCTTCTTCTAAGCGCTCACGTGCCTTTTAACTTGAAGCATATTACCTCGGCCGTACTCACTCGCAAACTGTACCCTTCACGCCTTGTTCAGAAAGCCCAACAAAGATGACGAAAGAAAGCCTACATGCAGTGCCCACTCTACCGTGAGTCTCACAGGAACGACAAGAAAGTAAATGTGAGAAGCTTGTGCAATTTCTCCGGCGTATTAGTAGTGCAACCTTCGAGCGCTCTAATTTGGTTAGGGTAGCGCTCTAACTTGGGGCGGGAAGAGGCAGAGAGGACTC
This sequence comes from Amblyomma mixtum, assembly GCF_055824585.1. Classification (NCBI taxonomy): domain Eukaryota; kingdom Metazoa; phylum Arthropoda; class Arachnida; order Ixodida; family Ixodidae; genus Amblyomma; species Amblyomma mixtum. The sequence goes on along the minus strand of NC_143012.1, from coordinate 253,383,050 downwards.
GCAGGGACTCGGCAAACTCCGGTCTCCTTTCTTATGCACATTTTGCTGCTCTCTATGAGAAGATCGGTTTTATTCACAACTGTAGCTGTTATTGAACGCCTTGAACGAAAATATGTGTGTGTCGAGGAATTAAGGCATAAAGGTGGTTCGCATCGGAAGGTGACCTGCTCAGACTCAGCGCAGGCATCAGCTTTTTTGCAACACACGTTTTACCTTGGCTCTCAACACTCCTTCACATCTTTTCTTAGATTTTTAACACTCTGCATGCCCTCAGTCTGCAACGAATAAGTGCCCAACGTTTGCCGTCTTGAAGCTATCGGAATTCGCACAGTTATAAATAGCAAAACTAATTTGCAGTTATGTTTTTTCCAGGAAAAACAGCGCTGGCGCTCAGGCACACCCACTGTTTAAAATCGGAGAGTCTCGGGGTGTCTAAGACCCCCGCCGGTATTGACAAGGGATATGAGATCCCCCGTGCTAGAATGTAAAGACTGAGAATCCGAAGGAGGTTACCATTTTTTATTCTTGCATTCAGTGATGTTCGGAACATTTCTTTTCTATCGTTTCGAAACTTTCAATGCGATTTTCAGTAAGAACCGTTAATGTGTTTTCTAAAACCAGTGACGGAGAAACATAAAAAAGTCGTCAGCACTACAAGAAGGCTGAAAGTCAAAGGAAAACCTGTGCCCTGACAACACGAGTCAGTTCGAAGCTGGCCATTCAGCACCAAACCTACTCAACAACACACAACAACAAGCACGGTGGAAGTGTGTGTTGATCGTTGAGTCTCCGGTGTGTCATATATCGAGGAAGCCGCCTTTAAATATGACTTCTGCCCTTTGTATAAAACGATGTGTAAAACAGGCCCACTAGCCGCTTTCTCTCTCTTCCTTTTTATTCTCTTTCCACCTATGCTTGACTTCCTAGAGACCGCCCTTCGACGGACCTTCACTTTTGGCACTGGGTACACAAAAGTGAGATATTTGCCATTTATTTCGGTCGAACAAACTTTTTAGTAAGTAGGAAAGTCTTGTATGGAGGCCCTTGCGTCCTATGCCAGCATGGAAACATGGTCCATGTAATTGGAATCAAACCCGCCAACTCCTGCTTAGAAGCTGAGAAGCGTGGCCAATGAGCTACAGCGGAAGGTAACATTACTGCTAAGCGGCCGATGTAAATGCTTCAAAAGAAACAGCTCGAAATAGTTGCATTGTATTCAGAAGAAAGAACGATCACTTACAGGTATACAGACAAGCAATGACACTAGCTGGCAACCAAGACCCAAAATTCGCATCAGATGAGCTATGCTTCCAGTATATGCAAATCAATTCTGTCTTCGTCAATAACACGTATTTTATTATTGCCTAAATCCGACGCCGAAATATACTTCGCCCCAACTATCTAAACCTGCTGTGCACATAAAAACAGCATCAGCCAGTTTTAATCAGTAGGAAAATTATAAGCGAAGAATGATCGCACTCATAAAGGAGCCTAATTAGCGGCTGAAAAAAAGGCCGTAGTTGATTTCACCAACTATTTTGCAGAATAAGTTTTGAAGTAATCAATACCGCCTATTTAAATGAGAGCTGCTGTATAGACACGCGCCATACAAAATGCTCCTTTCATTATGTCAAGATTGTATGAACACTGTGCGCAATGGATGAAAATTATAACTGTAAAGACTTTTATTGCTCAGAACAATACCTCTAATGGCATGTTCTTTTAAAAGCTTATTTCTCCTACGCGATAGCACTCTGAGTCCAATTATTATCCCGCCGGTAATGAACCTATTAGTTGGATCTTAGAGACGAAGCGAAAAGCGAACAGCTGAGCTCTGCATATTTGACCGTGCACTCTAAGCACCCTATTTATTGCTTTCTTGTACTTTGCAGTACTGGTACTCTACCGTTTAAAAAAAACGACAAAGAAGTCAGTACATCTAGCCTAGGGCACAGAAGTATATAGGGAAATATATTCCTTTGAGCCAACTGTGATCATTTGGGAGCACGGAACTGCTTGCAATTGAACGAGGATTGCATTGCCCGCGGGACTCCTTTAATAATGCTTGAGGCATATCAGGCGTATTGTTATTTCCCGCAAGATCGCTATTGGGGAACATGTTCACAATTGAAAGGATCTTGGCAGTATATTCACATCATTTGAGGTTTATTTCCAACAAGAGAGTAAGGAAGGCGGCGTGCAAAACAAAGCCATATATCATGCGTACATAACAAACATGAGTGGGGCGTCTGATGCGAGACAATCCCACGTGCTGATGATTGCGACTCCTTAGCTTGTTTTTTGCCTGAGTCATCATGATCAGTGCAGGAGAAAGGAGGAGAAAGGAGGGACAGGAGAAAGGAGGGACAGCAGCTCAGTTTACAGGTTCAAACAGATCTCATTATGGAAGAAGAAGGATAAAAGAGACAAGCTTTTGCACTGGAACATCACTTCTGCTAGGTGCGAATTCCAAGGGTGAAAACAAAAAGACAGGTGATTTCGTTACCTTGATGATGATGATAGATTTTTATGGCGCGATGGCATGCGTGGCCAAAAAGCGACATGGCACAAAGTGTTTTCTTTCTACACAAGGTGGGATCTAAGACCCATTTTTGCAAATATTTCGCCCCTAATAAGCCGAGCAGCAGGGTAGGTGGAATGCTTGCACCTATTGTATCACCCGTGGGTACCTTGTGTCACTGGAGGAGCCATTTCGTTACCATCTTCTCAGAGAAAGACAGAAGAGAGAGAATGCGAGGAGATTACCAATGCATAATGCGTCGTTGGCTACTCTCTATAAAGGGAGGGGGGAATGATGCGAATGCGGTGAGAGGATTTAACTATATCTACTCCCTGTTTTGAAGAAATTCATAAGAACGCAAGATGTAAACGAGTGCTGAATGCCTATTTTCAGAGTGAAGAAGAAAATAACTGGACTCGGAATCAAGTTTTGTTGCGTTCAAAATATACTACGGAATATGTACAAATAAACTGAGGGCTCACTGCACAAGCCTGCTCTATTTTTATAAATTAACGAGATACCGGGAGGGACAGTCGGTGCACTAATTGCAGATATATATTTCTTAAAGTATGAAACGTACCAAGTCTTACAGCTCTCATTGGAAACGCAATATAAGGCTGATTTACCATCTGGTACTTTTTGCCCGACGACGACACCACATTTTCTTTGACACGAGCTCCCTAATGCTAAAGCGTTAAAAGAACTCAAAGGCCAGAGTGGAGAGGCGCAGAAACTAACCAATTTGTTGCGAGCAATGAGCAGGATTCCTTCGCCAGCCGTGACTTAGGTGACAAAAGGAACCAATAGTAAACATTACAGAACAATAGGGACAAAAAATTCAGGGGGCACTTTGGCTGTCTAAAGTGGGTAGAGGCGGAAGCGTTTTCCGCACCACCTTCGCTGTTTCTGTGGCACTGGTGGCGTCACATATAATTGAGTACTAATTACTAATGATGACAAATCACTAATTAATGGTTAATTACTGATTAATGCCTGAATACTAATTAACTGCTAATTAATGACGCTTAAGCTTCGCCTTTAGGAGTGGAACGCGACAGCGCGTTGTAGCGCTGCCAGGGAGTCCACGGAACCCCACCACGCGTTTCGGCGGATGCCTTGCCATTTGAAAGCAACGCTTTTTGAGGAAAGGAAATGGCGCATTAATTCTCTGTCATCTCGGTGGACACCTGAACCGCACCGTAGAGTAAGGGAGGAAGTGGGAGTGAAAGAAGATAGATAAAGAGGAACCGTAATGAAGAAAATGAAAATTGTATTTGAGGAAAGGAAATTACGCAGTAACTGTCTCACAAAATTCAGGAGGGCACTTTTTTGACCTAAAGTGTGGTCACTGATGTGTGGTTAAGATGTTAAGCTTCGCCCCTAAGAGTGGAACGCGACAGCCTCTTGCAACGCTGCCAAGGAGTCCATAGAACGCCATCGCCCATTCGGTTCTACGCCTCGCTTGTCGGTAAATTGGTTTTTGAGGAAAGGAAATGTATCTGTCTCTCATTTGTCGGTGGACACCTAAACCTCGCTGGAATGGAATGGAGGAGGATGAGAGTGAGTGAAGACACCGTATTCACTAGACGCGCCTTTGCTCATTCCAAACCATCGAGCTGGCATGGCGGAGTGGATAGCATGCTCGTCTCTCACGCCGAAGACCGGGGTTTGATTCCTGAGCTCGACCAATTTCTTAATTGGTTTTATTTTTTTATATGGCCTGACTAGTAAAGCTAATTAGGCTAATTGGGTAATTAAGCAATTAGCGAAGCTCAGTCCCACTTGGAGCGTCACTATACGATCCCTTCAATTGGTTGCATGGTTACTAGCCTAAGTACAATTGGCCCCGTTTGAAATTCCCGCACTGTGACGTCACGACCGTTTCCACCAATTGAAAAGCGTGACATTTTTTGTCGACAACTGCTGCTTACAACGATGAGACATTAAAGGCTTCCGCCTTAAAAATGACCTAAATAGCACGGCATCCCACACGTTCATCTCGTAGCACACCAAGACAAGTCCCCAGCATCGCCAAAACAAACAAGGGTCAGGGACCCAATAAAAACAGGAAAACCGTGAAGAACTATCAATGCTGAAAGCAGCAGTGATAGCAGTGCAAGAAATATCGAATCAAAAGCACAGTGAAATGTATAAGTAGTCAGTATGAATGACAGCGAAAACTAAAATATTATCAACAAATGATAACAGGTCGAATCGAAAGCAGAATTAAAACAGCAGCCGCTGGAAAAAAATAACAGGCGGCAGTTTTAACTAAAACTGAAAACAAAATAACGTGCGACCCGAAACCAGCGCGGTTCCCTGCGCACCGCGGCGGTGGCGCACCGGCGAGGGTCAGCATCGAGGACAAGCTGCACCCCGCAGGGGCTCCTGCATGCAGCGCCGCCTTTAGGGTGCCTTTCTTCTGGCGCGTGCATTTGATTGTAAACCACAACACCGGTCACGCGCTCCTGCTCACCCGAAAATGCTTTCGGAACTGCAAATAAATCACACATTTCACATCTCCAGCTATATATGCCAAGCAGTGCAATGTAAACAGACGCTCACTCCGGTATCGGCGAGGCGCCTGACGACCCGATAAACGAATTTTCGGCGTTCATCGCCGTGTTTAGGCTATAAAGTCGATTATCATGTCATCTTCGCTATCAGACGAACTTGACAGCTGTTCATCAATAGCGGCAACCATCCGTATTCTCTGCTCCATCGCGTGAGTCTGTGCGCAGACACGAGCAGGATAGTATGGGTAAAGTATGGGCCACCGTGCACGGCTAAAGGCGGCTTGTCCGCAGCCCGCGTCCCGCAATGCCTGCCGGGATTCCACCCTTGCGAACCGCCGATTTTCCGGTGCGAGTCGGGGCAACGAAAAACTGACCCGGTAGGGTGCACTTCCGGTGTTCGAGGACTGCGGGTGCGCACCGGTGCAGTTGATCGAGGATGGAAGGTGCGCACCAAGTGCCCTGGTGCGCACCGGTGGGGGCGATCGAGGATGCTATCAGAGGTGCCGCCGCCACGCTCGCCAGTAGCGCATGCGCAGTAGCGGAGCATAACTAGCGTGCCGGGGCCGCCGCCGCTGCCGCGCGCTCTCCAGCACCTCTCTCTCTCTCCTCGTTGCTCACGCAATCCTCCAGGTTTAACCAGAGCTAAGCCACTGCCAATTTTTATGCAATGCATTTAGCTCGAAAAACAGGAAACCTTTCTTGTTTCTATTTGCACTCCTGAGGATTAATATCTTTATCTAACCCCTTGTATAGACTCGTAGACGGGTACGAAGATTGCTTTTCTTTTCGACCTGTTCTCGACAGCCCTTCGATTTTTACATTTTGTTTACCGTCTTTCTTTTTTACTCTCCTTGTTCTTTTGTAATTGCGGGTGTCTGTCGCCACCGTCTGGTAGAACGTATTGTTTGGGACATTCATTATAGCCGAGCTATTCAGATCAATAGTGCCTCATTAATGGGCCGGTAAGCCTCCCTTGTGCTGGCCTGCCTGCCGCCTTTATCACTTTTACTTTTGCTGCCTATCGTTTGTTCCGCTATGCCTGCACCTCTGCCCTCGTTCTCGATGCTTGCGATAGGGTAAAAGCGGTGTGCGGCGTAATTGCCTTTCTTCTCGTGGACAGCGGCCAGCCATTGATTATCCAGCCGGCGAAAACTTCACGAAGGATTTCATAGGCTACGCGGTGTCGATGTTTGTTGGGTGTTTCTGGTATGCTTTTCTTATTTTGGCGTGCGCAGGCTGAGGTTCAAAAACATTGTATGCAATTCTTTAGCCCCTGTTCGCGTTTTGGCATAATCAACAGAATTACAAGCTTAAAAAAAGAACATAAAAAAAGCTTAGAGATTACGTGCTGTAAACTATTTGAGGCTTGGCCCCCGCCCTAGCATCAAACATTGCCGGCCTTACTTTAAGGCGTTCTTCAACGACAACTTCGTTTTATGACGAGTTGCTACTTAAGTGAAAGATATAAACCTTCCACGTAACAACTTGGGAGGGAAAGGGACTCTAGGTGTTACTTGAACTCAGCAAATTTATGCTGAAAAACATAAAAACAATGTACTGAGGAAGCATACGAGCAGAAAATATTTTTTTAAAAGTAAAGGGCCCTAAGTTGAGGCCCACAGGCGCGGACATTCAGGATGGAGAGTGTAGGCAAGTCGGTATGCATTCGAAGCATAAATCTAAGTGATATAATCATTCAATTCAGGCAATGATAAATTCTGACTGAAAAAGAAATGTTTGTCTATACTTTCCTAGGATTACAGCAACAGTGAACATTATTAGTAACTCAATATGATAAGCAATTTTCTTTTTTTGAAAACCGCCAAATTACTGATCATTTTTTCTTGTTCTGTACTAGGGGCAGTGGCTGGGCTACTGCGTCTTTTGAACCCATAATAGAACCATGCAACGTTTTCACAGATGCTTATATGCAGGCGTAATGCAACAGAAGGGAAGAAATCTGAAAACGGCACTTCTTTTGTAAAATGTGCACTGATTACCTAGTATGAAAGCTTCTAAAACGTTCTTCAGGGCTCTGCTTTTTCAACGACCAGGCAGACACTCCAGATCTTGGTTCCCATCTCTACATTTGTAAATAAATCCCAACAGCATGAGCTGAATTCAAAAACCGGCATCGGAGGGGAAGATATTCTGCTGTGCAAAATAACAGCTTGCAGCGGATGTAGACGTGAGAGATTCCCATTCGTATGAGGCACTGCCATTGAGACGAACTTTGTGGCCATATTTTTGCTGACATTTGCGCTCTTAGGGGCACGTGGAAAGTATTATTTGCACGCAGTGAGCTTGCATCACCAAGCAGTCGCACGTCTGTCTGCACACATGCACTGTTTATTGCACGTGAGCGAAATTCACGAACTAATGGCAATGACTATAACGGTTGACGGCAGACACGTCTCTTGGCGAAGTCCTTATTTACTGTCGCTGATGCTCCCTTTTCGAGTTGCGTTTCAGTGTTTCTTTTCTGCAGTACCTTAATGAGGGCTTGCTAGATCAAGTTAAGGCATGTAAAGAGAACTCATTCTAAAGGTGCTCTGGTGAACACACGCACTGTGTTCTGAAAAGGACAAAAATGGATTGTATTCTTAAAGGTTTGCCTATATTGCATCATTTGTTTCTTAGCTACCTCTAATGAAGGATCTCAGAATTTGGAAACTCTGGCACTTTGCTGCACGTACAGGTATATCCCATGTTGACTTCGCCTGAAGTGATGTAAATAATACCATGATAAATACAGTCCCAAAACCAAACACGCAGCAATAAAGGTCATATTTTTTCAGGGAGGTTTTATGCCGAAGGGTCCGAACAACATTTATGTTGTAAATGGGGACATGCTAGAGTATTTTTGTCGTAAAAGATTTTCCAGACTTTAAAGGTGCCAACTAGCATTTTGAGTAGTTTAATTTTTGTTCACAAAGTGTAAGGAGAACTCCGAAAACATTGGAAAGAATTTCAAATGCAGAAAAACAAGTTGTTCACGCTTTCTTTTTCCAAATAAACAGAATCCACGCAATGGACCCCCATAATTATGCCCTCTATAAGGCAGTTTGCTACATTTTAGATACAGTGGAACATAATTTTCGGTTTTCAGTTTTCTTCTTCATTGTATGCTTGCTCAAAAGGGCCTTTCTGATGAGCTAATTAGCTAATGAAGCAGACTGCAGGGGCATCCAGTGCAAGCGCTTCGCTTACCTGCCTTCTCTCTTCAGCGCTCTCTTCGAAATTTTCTCGTGTTAACCTCTGAAACCTAGAATTCAAGAGCAAGCACCAAAAAACCTGTGTTATTGGTTCTTTTAAAGGCACATCCTGTTAATCAAGACATCCTCTCGTAATATGTGCTCACTGGACGGCCTCGCGACTACCGATGCCTGGAGCGTCTGCGTCGCAGGAAAAACTCACAGGATGAATCGAGTGAGCAACTGGAGCGTTTTAGCGTTAGCTGTTGTGTGAAAGCAAAGAATGTTTTAGCATGCTGGCATAAACTACTAGGCCCCTCTTTGATGCTAAAGTACATTTACTGCAACACGTGCCATTTTGTGCACTGTCACACTCCCATACAGTCACTCCCCCTTTCTCATTATACATACGCTGCGCACGGCCGCACCAGCGTCCTTGCGCGATACGAAATTCTCCGAGGCAACTTGGGAACTTCCTTCAAAACAGAAACACGCCGGGCAGTTAAAGGGACTCTGCATCACTTTTTTGAGAATTTCGCGATATTCAAGGATTCAAATCTATATAGGCTGTAGGTAAAGCATTTCATGTGTTTTTGCAGTAGCATTAAAAAATAGTGACATAATCGACAATTGAATTTTGCGCTTCACCGCAATGCACCGGAGGAGTGTGGGGAAACTTAGCGTGACGTCACAGAAGGTATGATTTCAAATTACCGCTGTCGCACCCAAACCCTGCCCTGACTCGTTAGACACTGCCAAACAACTCTGGGCAGGGTTCGCCTTCGGTGGCGTTGGTTTTTTTCCTTCAAAGCTGGCGTTTGCGCGTTGGAAATGTACCGATACCTTCGATGACGTCATCATGCGTCCCCCCACTTGGCGTCGTGCGCCGCGGAGAAGCTTGAAGGCCGTCTGGATTTTAATCGGCGATTACTTCACTATTTCAAGTCCTAGCCCAAAAAGACTTCGCATGCTTTACCTGCAAGTTTCACACATTCGACCCTCTTAAGCTCGTTGATTTCTAAAACCTATGCAGTTTCCCTTTAAAGGCGCACAGCATTTTGGCGTGACCCTAGTTCCTTTGTTGCAGGCGGTTTCGACGCCGACGGCACTGGAACTGAGGAACTAGCTAAGAGTAGCTAAGGCCCTGAAAACATTATTCTATTTAAATGGAGACCTCCGAATCGTGAAGAGGCTAAGCACACGGAGCAGTTAAGGAAGATCAGGCAAGAACCATCAAAAGGTGTTTATATATCAAACAGAAAACTCAACTCAACCCGCGGGCGACCAGCAATGATAAAGAAGCAAAGATGGCGTTTCATCTTTATTGCCTTTCCTAAGAATTCGGGCTACGGAGGGCACCTACGCCGACAACGACGACGGCATAAAACTGAGGAAAGAGCTACTAAGAGCTAACGCTCTATAAGGTCCCTCGATCGTTGTATTTTAACAATACCGCATTAACATTCTGCCTATGCATTGGCAAAGTGAATATTTATGCAGCTGGGTCACTGGCCGTTCGCAAGCTGAAAACGAATCTGCTGGTAATCTCCCTCAGTGCTCATGCACAAAGTGAAATACCGTGTAGTACTAATGAAGACCGCGAATTCAAGGCGTATTGAACAAAAAGAAACGTTGCCCATTATGTTCTCTCTTAAAACGATGGACATCAGGAAGAGGCGAAGAAGGGTAAAAAGTAAAGGGTTATGACTTTCCTGGACTCATAGCCTTGACCGCACCTAAAAGCGGAGCTTCGTAGAATCAAAATGGAGCAGTATTCGTTGCACCGGCAAAAGCGGATCTTTGGCTCCCAGTTCCACATCTTCATCAAGCGGAGCTTCGAAAGAATGCACTTTTATTTTTGTTTTCCGATTATATACCTAGCTTTTGTTTTGAGCTCCGTGAGTAATGGTGAATTGGCGCAGGGATAGAAACCGCCAGCGGTCTGCGTTCATCAGACCGGATGCGTCGGCGGGGAGAAGTTTCCTGGAGCTCAGAACGGAAGCCGCTTGACCGGTGAATTATTTGTTGTCCGTACTCGGGGGATTCATTCTGATGAACGAACCTAAAACTCAGGAACCAAAGTTAACGACGCGTTGTTCTAGCCCATATGTCTCCTCGTGTCGAATGAAACAAGAGAGTACAAAGACAACTGCAAAGGAAGTGAGAAGAAAAATAAAAACTGCACCGTACGGCGGCTACGAGGCGATAGAGTCGCAGAAGCCGTACCGGAACAGGAAATTACTTCCGCTGCCGAGTCGGATCGTTAGATTCTCTTCTTTGGTATGTTAGGGGCGATGGCTCTATGAAATCATCGTTATCAGCAAGTTATTTACAGCGCTCCTGATAAAATTGAAACATACCTCCTCTGATATAGGAAAGTTTCTTCTTTGTGGAAAGAAATTTTCAGTGATATTATATTTATGTGGAGGTTGAGGTAAACAGCAAATGGCAGTGACGCCGTTTTTCCAGTTTTAAAAATTGGCGCTGCAGCTGCTATTCGATAAAAAAGAAATATTTCGGACTACAAAACTAGTCACAGGTGTCTTACTCGCAAACAATGAGTTCGTGAATGAAGTAGAGGTCGAAGCTTGCATCACATCCCAACAGGAAGTTGACATGGGTGTAGAGTTGATAGGAACGCACAAAGCGAAAAAATTACTGGCTGCGAATAAGTTAGAAGCACCCTGAAAAAGAGGATAATCTGCATAAATTGCGCTTAGCGTTACCAATATCTGCCACCACAAACAAGGTTGTTTCTTAGTTCTTCGACATGCGCCGTCAAGGCGCTAGGCCAGAAGTGCTACCATCTGCACCGAAAAATAATACCGGCCCTAGACCGGTGGACCCACTGAAGGCAGCACCGTGGTCCCGAACTGCGAGGGCTAGTGTTTTATGTAACTCCCGACATTGCAGCATTGTACGGTCTCCGTCGCTGCAAGGTTCATCGTGGCTATCATCATCATCACCATCATCATAATCATCGCCGTGACTACGTCCACTGCAGGAAAAAGGCCTCTCCGATATCTCTTCAATTAACCCTGTTTAGTACAAGCCGTGGTCACCTTATCCTAGAAAAATTATTAATCTATCCTCCCAGATTACTTTCTGTTCGCCTCTAATACCCTTTCCTTCTATAGGAATCCATTCCGTTATCCTTAAAGACCGTCCGTTATCTTGCCTTTGCAGTTCCTGCCCAGACCTAGCTCAGTTCTTCTGCTCAATTATGGCTATATAGTCATTAACAAGCGCTTGTTCCTTGACAAACTTTGTTCTCTTCCTGTGTATTAACATTATACGTATCATTTCCTTTTCCATAGCACGCTGCGTTCTACTCAATTTCAACTGATCCCTTTTTGTTAGCCTCCCCGTTTCTGCCACACAGTTCAGTACTGGTATGATTCATCTGTTATATGCTTTTCTCTTGAAGGTATACTGATAAACCACCATTCGCGTCTTGGAGTAACTGCTAAATGCGCTCCCCCCTTCCCCCCCCCCCCCCCCCCCCCATTCTTATTCTTCTATTTTTTTTTACACTTGTGGTCTGGATCGGTGGCCCTAAGTAGACGTATTCCGTTACTGCTTCCAGAGCTTGGTTGCCCATAATGAACAACTGTTCGCTTCCGAAGCTGTTTATTATAAAATTAGTTATCTGCATATTATTTCTCAGACGAACTGTTGTGCTCTGTCTGTCTACGTCACTGACCATTCTTTGCAGTTAGCCCCTTGAGTGACTTAGCAAGGCGATGCAATCAGGGAATCGCATATCACTCCATTTACTCTTATCTCCAACGGTTCCCAATTAAACTTTTTGAATACTTTTAGCACACAGGCGATGAATTGCATTTGACAGACCGTGTTCGGTTCCGGACACCCTTGCTTATTGAAATTTTATTGCTCTCTTTATAAAGTATTATGGTGACTGCACAGTCGTTTTAGATACCCTCTAGTATTTTTATACAAGGCTCTTCTAACCTTCATTCCGTAATGTCTAGACGACTGCTGAAGTTTACGTTTGTCGCGTTAAGACGACTGCTGAAGCCCGAAGAAAAAGGAATGATTCTTAGTGCGGTCTTCTTCTGTCATCTGGCATTTTGCTACACATATCACGTTTAAAATTTACGACAGCTAGGAAGCATGTATTATTGTAAATTACATTTCTAATATAACAGGCCACCTTCAGCTTGTGTGTAAAGTGGCGAGTCTCTGTGCCTTTTTCATGGCCCTCTTCTATTTACAGTTTTTTTTTTGTATTTGAAGCAATATTTCCGCTGTCGCTAAATAAAAGCGGTTTGATAAAGAGCACGCGCTTCCTCAGGCAATGTACGAATACACCTTCTATTTCATTCCTCCCATTTGTATGTTGCACACATGTACTTCTCTTCTAGTTCTTCGTATCCCAAGCATCAAGTTAGTACTCGTTTGGAGCGGCCTTCCATACTCCAAAACGCAGTGCGTTGTGCTACTTTGTCTTCTAATAGCTTAGCTTGGGCTCACCGGGCACCCGGAAGTAATTGCTTCTGTCAGCTTGCATCCTGTGACGCTCTGCAAGCATTCACATCGAATATAGTCCAGCTGCAGCGCAAAGGTCCGCAGTTTGCGAAGTGGACGTTATTTGCGTCTCGTGTATACTCACACGTCCTTGGCGAACGAAAACATTGTCGATACTGCCAAGCCCCGTGCCCGATGTATGCTTTTCGGTGTGGCCAGCACACACAGAATTAGGCTCCCATGTTCGGTTTGTTTCCGCTGTCACTTCTAAGCACAGAAGCGCGCCACCTACTTGAGTTCAAAGTTCACCCCCTTTTTGTTCTTCGGCTGCGCTATTTTATAACTACATAATATTTTTAACTTAGACCACCTCGCATGTATTTGCTCTTATTTAGCTACAGACTGCTCGCATAACTTTAATTCGTGCGCTTCCTCCGCTCGTGAACACATTCAGGCTTAGGTATATGAGTAAATCCTCTGACTAAGAGCCTCAAACATTTATTCACAAGTGACAACAAGAAAGCCCGTACACACCCGCTCATGGTTTCTAATAAAGCCGAACCCAGGCACCCCGAAATGTCTGTCGCGTCTCGCGACGAGTTTTGCTGGCTAGTTCTCTAGGCTCGCTGTCGGCTCCACGGCGCGCACGCCACGCAACGATCGGGCAGCCACGTTCGCCAGCACGGAAAGCCACGGGGCCCTCCTCTCCATGCCGCCACCGGCCGCTACGCTACACGCTCGAGCAGCCGCGCGGAAGCCGAATCCCGGCCGATACTGAAACCGGAGAAGCCCTGATCCAAACGGTCGATGTTGAGAAAGAAGAAACGGGTGCAAGCAGCAGCTAAAGAAACCCCAGCTGTACTGCGAAGAAGCCTGTAACAACAAATGCCTTTGCAAGATAAAGTTTTGGGCGAAAAAAAGCACAAGGAATAAAAAAAAGAAACACAATTCGCTTCGCTTCTCCCGCTTTGGCCTTCGCTTTCCTGTTTTCGCTCTCAATATCACCATCCTTTTCCGAGTCGAAGTAATATTAGCTTGCCAGGCGCGTCTGGAGCCACATCTTGCGATGTTGCAGAGATTTTGTCGATGTTTTCTAGTATCATTTATTTTTATTCCCCAGGGTGTGAAGCAGTGGTTCCACTCCTTTCGATCTGTGTAGTGTTACGCTCCACTGGGTGTGGGGAGCGCGGCGCCTAGCAGTGTACGCTCCCTTTCGGATCGACCTCTGAGTCGGTGGAGGCGTCGTTCCGCCGCAGGCCGTCGCTTCGCGGCGGATCGAATAAACGTTTTACTGCCACCTATTTGTTACTTACGGTGTCGCTAACTGGAAAGTAAACTAGACAGGCCTTCTGGAGTAAACAGTGGGTTGACTAGATTGGAAACTGCAGGAAGGCTACTTTTCACTTTCTGATCGTGTTTGCGGGCTTCTTTCTTTGGCTTTTTTTTTCGCGCACAGGTGTGACAGGGAACACTTTTGCCTCGACAAAAACTGACGTTGAAATAGATTTAATAAAACCAGGTGCGCGAAATGTGCTCATTTTATTTTTTTTTCTTACCTACAAATAACCTTCCGGCTTCCAAACTTGCCTCGCGGGTGAAATTAGCTTGTGTATAAATCTTGTATACCCATAGCTTGCTTTGAAGTGTAGGTTCAAAAGACTTTTCTTCTTTTCGTAGCTTATCGTTTCAAAATCATCTATTAGCATTGGCTGTTTTTAATATCGCTAACAGACAAAGAAACAGTGATTCTTAGACAAAATAAATGGCGATGATTACGACACTTACTATAGCAAAATTTGAGCACAGTTTGATTTACGATTCACATGTCGGGGCAGTTACCCTTACCTGCACAATACGAAGCATTACCGCTTTGTCGCACAAGGCCTTTAAACTATCCCACTGAACGACGCACCTCAGTGGTGCAGAGAGGCTCGGAAAAACTTTGCCTGATTATGCCATTATTTCCGTGCGTTTTCTGCCCCTTTGGAGAACGCGTTGCTGCGTGATTGTCTGATTGCTTCAAGGAGCAACATTGAAGCCACAGAGGACGCGTCTTCGTTTGGAGCGGTCCACGAGGCACGTGGTCCGCATATTCAGTGGAGCGCGTACCAGACTCCATGGTCAACGGCATGGACTCCACAAACAGTCCCCATAACCGCCCATGATTATGTGCTGGTTAGCGGTTCAGCCACCGATTCACGGCTGACTGAAGTTGCGATCAACAATGTTGTGGTAGGTCTTACCCTGATTCCAATATAATCATCCACTTACCTGTGCGGCAATTAGGGGCCCGCATTCTTTGCGCATGGAACCGTCCAATTTGTACCGTTTTAAGTACCGGGTTTCTGGGATGCCTCCATACTACAGTGTCCATCCCAATCGCTTTTGTTTGCAGGTGGCTGCGGCGGGCGGCTTTAGCATGGCTCCTACCTGTAAACGTGTTTAGGTAGTCACTACACAAGAGCCGGCGCGAAATAAATGCCACCCTTTTCCTCCATGCTTTCCTCCAATTTCTACCTTAGGCGTCGGCCTCTCTCTTCCAACGTTACCCCTTCCTTCATCATTTCTTTCTCGACCTCCCTTAGTTATCACCCAATATACATTCTTCGCCATGCTCTTCGCTCTGCTACCGCTCTGCGTTACGCCGACAACGAAGCGCAAGCCAAGAAAGGGGGCCGAAAATGTGAGCTCTGAAATCGTTCCAAAAACACATCCATATAACCTCCAGTGCTACGGGAAGGAAAGGTTAATCTCCGTACGAACAGTGAGTTGAGCTGAGGTAAACTACTGGTAGGATTAGCCTTCCCATCATTCCTCCAGCAACTCCTGAATCGCAGCGCCACTTAAATGTTAATTAAGCTCGTGGGTTTAGTGCACAGATCCGTAAAATGTCATATCCACGTCGCCATATACCAAATCACCCAACAATAATAACCAACTTTTGCTGTCACCACTAGGCGTCCAGAGCTGGACCTTCTTCTCAGGAAGAAGAAAATGGCTGAGGTGTATCACAAAATCCAGTGAGGCACTGAGGGAGAATTTAGAATTTTATTCGAAGCATATTACTAGAGCTTCACTACAGCCCGTCGAGCGCGGCGGTGGAGCTACCATTGACCTTTAGCGTGACCACGTGACACCACGTGACAACATGACGTCACAGCAGAGGGGAGATGGGCTGCTGGCTCGCGCGGTCGGCCGCGGCGCTGGAGGCTCCACATCAGAGGCGCGGCGGCTGACCACGTGACAACATGACGTCACAGCAGAGGAGAGATGGGCTGCCGGCTCGCGCGGTCGGCCGCGGCGGTGGAGGCTCCACATCAGAGGCGCTGCAACTGACCACGTGACGCTACAGCAGCGGTATAAAGCTGAGCTTGCCTCGCTCTCCGGGCACTTACGAGGCGGCGAGGTGTTGGGATGCCGCCTAGAAGCAGGGCTGATTTGAACGAGAAGCGAAAGCTT
This sequence comes from Amblyomma mixtum, assembly GCF_055824585.1. Lineage (NCBI taxonomy): Eukaryota > Metazoa > Arthropoda > Arachnida > Ixodida > Ixodidae > Amblyomma > Amblyomma mixtum. The sequence continues at coordinate 253,366,872 of NC_143012.1, read as the reverse complement.
CAGCGTGCTACAGAGACCGATGAAGAGCGGGATGAACGTCTGGCTAAGCGGCGTGCTCAATATGCGGCTCGGCGACAACGTTCTACAACAACTGAAGAACAAAGCGAGTAACTTTACCAAGCCTAGCCATCAATATGCTTCGCATCTGACCAAGCTTAACCTTAGCTAAGCCTCAGCCATTTTTTGCAGAAAACTGGCATCTCTAAAAGAAAAGCTTAAAAAACAAGGTATGCCGACAACTGCATTATCACACAGGTGCAGCATTAGGTGAAGAAAGGATGCACTGATAGTAAAATTGAGTAAAGCCTTTTCTTGTTTTTAGAGTTTCGCGCTCTAGCATAAAATGCGATTTACTGTAATTTTACCGTCCAATTTTTCACAAACAGGTTTGTCTTGTTTTGCCATTAGAAAGTACTTAGCAATGGGTCTGTGTTCAGAGCGGAGAGAAGAGAAAATTACTTCTGGTTCCTGGTGCCTACAGGTCATCCATTCAGCCACGTTGAGCTCTAAAAAATGCACCTTGTTGTTTACTTCGTCATCCAAAGTTGCCTGCCATTTAGCCTTCAGTTTACTGTGCATTAGTTTCATGCAGTGTCTGTGCAGCATATAGATTTTCTTGATTTTACAACCGCTAGCTTGTGCAGCACTTAGGTCGCCTGTTACATGCCCATCTATTCCAACCTCACTTGGCACCAGCAGAATATAGTCATACATCCCTGTGTTGCGACTTCTACGTTGTGTATTATGCTTCCTATACTATTAATGCGTTTGCATTTCTGGAATGCAGTGCCATGAATAGGCTATTGAATCCGTGCAGATTGCACCATTTATTATTCTGCCCACAGCTCTAGAGACAGCTTAACACTCGGCAGTAAAAATGGATGCCCACTTTGGCAGTTTTACTATTTTGTACCAGTTTCTTTGCTCTGCCGCTCTTCCGACAAATTGTGCTGTTTTTGCGCCGTCAGCGCAAATTTCGGTGTTCACATATATTTCTTGTAGTGTCAAGTAATCCTGTAATATGTTAGGTTTGGTTTATGAGGTTTAACGTCCCAAAGCGACTTAGGCTATGAGAGACGCCGTAGTGGAGGGCTCCGGAAATTTCGACCACTTGGGGTTCTTTAACGCGCACTGACATCGCACAGTACACGGGCCTCTAGAATTTCTCCTCCAAAGAAATTCAACCGCCGCGGCCGGGATTGGTGTTTTTTCAGTCGCTGCTTGTTCAATGTGATTTGTTCAATGTGCTAATTGTTCTCACTTGTTGATAAGGTAGAAGATGTGCATTCAATTTGAAGGTCATCAACATATAACGAATACATACTGTAGTTTGTAATTATTTTAGCGATAGAAGGTATTTTCACCGCTAAAAAAACAGTACTTAAATACATCCTCATGGTACCCCATTCTCCTGAATGAAGTTCCTTGAAAGAGTTCAAGCCAGGCGTTCATGAAATGACCGGTAAGACAGGCAATCTTTCAAGCACTGCGGCATCTTACCCTGGATACCTAGGCCTCCTAGATCCCGTACGATTCTGAACCTCCATGTTGTGTCATAGGATTTACCACATAAAAAAAAGCGCCTGGAGGCAATGCTGACTGTCTAAATGTGCTTCCCTTACTTTACTTGCAAGGCGAACACAATAATTAGTTTTTCAATAGGCTTTTAAATCCCAAAAGTGGCCAGTCAACTAAGTGCAGTTTCCAACGGCCTGGCTTTCTTGGAATGACTGACGGTGCTGATGACGATTTGATCACCACAGGAAGGTGACATCTTCTGTGCGGGCTATTAAGAACATCCAATTAAAATCAGTAAACACAGATGGTTAACTAAAAGGCAGGTCTATACTGTTTATTTCTTCCGATCTTGAAGAGCAGAATGCGGTTCTGCATGTATTGAGCAAGAAGATAATATTGCACAGAATAAATTCTTCTAAAATACGACCGCTATGGTCAGTTTCTTCACTTCCGCGAAAATCAGACTGGGCAATAAAATTCCTAACTACCAGACATGGCTCTCGTAGCTGTTCTAAAAGTACTTCTACATCACAATTTCTTACGGTTACATGGGCTCAAGATATACAGCACATACCGTGACTGTTTCAAAATTAAAAATAGTAACTGCAACCGCTCCGTAGTTAGTTTTAAATTTGATTTGTCACGTAGCAAAGCCGCCCTGAATGACAATAGCAACACTGATGAGAGCCCGCTTGTTTGCTTCTTGTCCAGCGAAAGACTGTATTTTATAAAATGCTTAGAACCTAACCTTGTTTTCCCCAATCATAAAGCCGCTGGTAAGAGTGATGTTAAAAGATCTCATACACCCCTACTCTACGGGCTGCTTCGAACTGTGAACTTGTTCTGACACCCAGCTTTGCGACCAGAATTCGATTATACTCTTCTCAGGCGCTGCCTACTAATCATTAGTATCGTTTTTCGTTCAAATGGCATGAAGGCTGCATCGTTGCAGCCGATTTCCAGCGTCCCGACATCTAGATTTAATTAATTGCAGTTGCTCTGAGAGGGGAACACACATCGTGTTCAGGTGTGCCGGTCTTATCTGAACGGTGCTTGGCGATTGATGTTTCTGGCATCGCTACCCTTAAATCTCATGCCCTTTGAAAAATATGCACTCTGTATCCCAGGGTATCGAACCGGAACCGAACCCGAACCCGAAACCGGAACCGAACCCGAATTTTCGTCCGGAACCGGAACCGAACCGAACCCATATTTTTTTCGCCATCTTGGAACTGAACCCGAACCGGAACGATTGAAAGGAACCGTTCCGAACCGGTTCGGGACCCGGTTCAGCCCTACTTTTTTGGCATCCCGGCATACTTCTTGTTTTCGAACAAAATGAGATGATCTAGCGCATGTTTTTAACCACCTGTAGCTGTCTGCGCTGGGCAGTGCGAAAATGGTACCCAGTATGCGACAGCAAACTTACAGGAAGTCTGGTGCCTGGGAAGAAGCCTAATAGACGCTTCTGTAATGTACTACCGCCAATTCCAAAGAATTGTTCGTCAGGTTTATGTGAAATCTTGAGTTATTACTCCTCCCCTTTTACATATTTGCGTAAATCATTAATCAAATTGTTACGACTGCTCTAACACAACAAAATACTATACACACCAAGCTTTTGCTTGCGCGCTTTCTTCTTTCAAACGATGCGTTAGACATTGGTGTACATGGAGCACCGCGTGGTATTCACCAACACATAATAAATAATTTATATTTGAATTTCTTCTTGACCCTGTTTTGGTTTCATCAACATAACGATGGCTGTGACGTGTAGTGGAAATTAGGTCGCGTTAGGTGCAATAAAGCTGCAATATAACTGCTGATACGTCGTTCGTTGTAATTATAGGTCTTGAAGCCGGCTGATTCAAGTGCTATAGTGAGTCAGAACAACGTATCAGCGTTTGTATTAGTTTACCCGTGCCTCACGTGACCTAATGTTGAACTCACGTCAAAGCCATTATTCGGTTGATGAAACCGAAACAGCATGGGAGAAGAATTTACTTCCTAAATTATTTAGTGGCAGTAGGCGAATACCACACGGTGATCCATGTATTCTAATATCTATGGCGTCATTTGAAAGGAGAAAACACGCAATAAAACTGGGTGTCTATGGTCATTTTACCACCGATTGAGAATGCCTTCCTTTTCTTTGCGTCATTTCCCACAAACAGATGAAATATTAGCGCGAGGACCCAACAACGTTGTGATGATGGTTTTTGAGGAAAGGAAATGGCGCAGTAACTGTCTCACTTCTTGATGGACACCCGAACCAACGCATGAACGCCTGCTTGGGAGGGAAAAAAAAACCAACGCCGCTGAAGGCAAAGCCCGCCGAACGTTGTGTGGCAGCGCCCAACGAGGCACGGCACGGCGTGGCTAACGGAAGCGGTAATTTGAAATAATACCTTCCGTGACGTCACACTGAACTTCCCCGTGCTCCTCCGTTGCTTTGAGGAGAAGTGCAAAATTTAATGCAAAATAAGATGCTTTAGGCTACTAGATTGTGTTCTAGGCTTCTTTTTATGGTTGTTGCATGGAATATTTGGAACCTCTCTGACGCTCCTCATGTCTTACTTGACCTCGTCCAATTCAGCGGTCTCGGCATAAGGTCTCATGCCACCATAACATCCTTTCTCAGCCCGCACATGAAAATTCCAGACGGTGCACACGTCAAGAAAGTTGAATGAGTCAGGAGGTTGAACTTGCGCAGGATATTCCTCCTGCGTTAAAGTGCACTGTTGTCTGAACAGTGACCTCGTTGAACGCGGCGGTTCTGCGTGTTCATCCATCATGCGGGTTTTCCACACGCTAAGCGGTCCTATGAAGAGTTCGCACGGATTTCCGGAGTTTTTCATCGCAGTCATAAATTTTATAATGAAATGTATGCTGTCAATAGGTTTTTTAAGAGACTGCTTAAGTATATATATGTCCCAAAAGAACACAACAACACGACAAAAATATCATTTTATTGCTCAAATTGTTTCTCGTTGCTCGCACAGGTAGAAATGCACTGATCACGACACAAACGTCGCTTTGGCGCGAAGGTACGGCCTAACGCGTAAGGTCCATGTCTGAAGCGTCAAAAAGGTTTTTGTGGCCGATTGAAAGTCGAGCCCACTTATAACGAACCTGACGGTCACGCGGGTTCCGTTCGTTTTATCTGATGTTCGCAGCAAGTGGATTCTTCGTACAACAGCCAAAAATACTAAGGCCGCTAAAAGTGGCGTTTATTTCTTACAAAACTGCGTTATGCGTGCCTACTTGTGCAAAGCAGCACCTGTCGCGGCTCCTTCCAGGCTATCTAGGCGGCCATTTAATCCTCGTCGAGACCTTGCTGTCAACTATCAAATTCAGGGACGGGGTATAACTAATCATGGATGAAGTGTGCATGGCAAATGGTGGCAGGTCGGCCACATAAATGAGATTCCTGGCGGTAAGGAGAGCTCGCACTTGGTGCTCAACGTCTTCGTCAGAGCAGGCGCTTCTACGATTTTGTGGTTCGCAGGAACGTACTTATCCGAGGAAACATCTGGTCGGCTATGGATCAACGAAGAGTTGCCAGAAATCTGCATGCGCCTGGTCACGCGTGTTTTCGAGCTTCTTCTGTCGTTCCTGGGCTGATGCAGCGACGAAGTAGCGCAGCGCTTGTGGCGCAGAATGCATCCGTTCCACTGTCCGCTGTATGACAATGCCTGCACATGGTAGCGGCGCAAAAGATGGAGATGGTAGCGGCGCAAAAGATGGGCAAGCTATGCATACCACGTGACCGGCGTGGAAAGCAAGGATATCAGAATTATCAAATCGCTGCTGTTAGTGGATCCGCGACGATGGTCAGTAGCTTCGCTTTCGACAATGTCCCTTTCTCACGCAAACCGCGCTTCTTCCATTCGGGATGCTTTGCCGAGCCGGCGAACGCGTAGGCAATGATTGCCCTCGTAGGCCATCGAAGCGGGTTTGGCCGGCAGTTACTTACTATTTCAATAGAGAGTTATAGTATATCGTTACCGTGTTTACTTCACCCTGTACAGTGTTACCGGACGCCGGAATTTCCGGTTAGAGCTGGGCACGGCAGTACGGCCTTTTAATTCCATTTCTGGGTTGACATGCTCTTTCCGGGGCGGTGTCGTGAAGGTTGAGAGGTGCTATTTCATCTGCGGGCTTAGCGGAAGAACGACCACTACAACCTCGGGGTAGTTCACCGCGCCACCTCGTTCGCTATAACCGAGTGGTGTGGCCAGAGTTGTTCGCTGTATCTGCGACGAATTTCCGTTGCCCTTATGCATATTTTCACGGTAGCACCACAACCACTCGTCATAAGCGAGCGTTCGTGACATCTGCTGCCATTATAGTGAGCTTCACTGTACATCCGCTGACTTCGCTTTAATACCCTAGTATCAAGAAAGTCTAGGTAAGGCTGTAGATGTATGGGTAGAGGAAATAATGACCGATCGCAGCATTTGTCATCTGCCTTGTGGAGAGGTAGTACCGGTAAGTAAAAGCGAAGACTGAGAAAACCGAATGAATCAGCACAAAGATTTCTTGCGAGCATGTCTAGAAAAGACAGGTGAGCACTTAGTCGCCTATTAAGCACAGCTGCTAGAAAGGGGTTTGTATTTTTGAAAATAAATGTCCGAAACAAGTTGGTGGACAAATAGTGCGCGCCAGATTAACCACTCTCTATTACTCTACCAAGGGCGCAAAAAATTATGTTGACGCAAAGATTGCCTTTGATAGCGCCCCAGGAAATGTCACAAACATTCTATGTAGTGCAAGTATATCTTCTTCATCGCACAATGCTGTACTTGCTAGAATGTTGTAGCTCAACGTCGCAATGAAGATGTTGCTAATTTGTGTCCGTGCAAAAACGAAGTGTTTTCAACCCATCCAAGCGTGTGTGTTTTTATCATACTCTTTATATCAGAAGAAAAGACGTTGACGTCATCATAATAAGCCAATCTCGTAATTTATTACTGTACTATAGTGAGAAGCCACGATTAGCTGTGTTTTTGAAGATATTGAGCTATAGGGGCTCAGGATATATAACGTGAGTCTTAAGGCGATGTCGGATAGGTGATTTAAATAAAATATGGTTGGTAAGTTCTGGATGTTAGGGAGAGCCAGCGCCCCCACGAGGCTCTCGTTAGGCGGCGAATAGGCGGTGTAGGGATTCTCACACATTTTCTTACCATGTAGTAAAGGAGGGGGGACCGGCAAGTCGGTTTCGGGGCGACGGAAAGGTGTCTGTCTGTATGTTGGTGCCGATACATGACAGTTTCGTTTCTCAGTAGTGCGCGGGAACGTAGAGGGCTCGTGCGGCGGCAATTTTGGGGCCCCGTAAGTACACCGCGTACGAGAAAGTCCCAACTGACTCAAGCTTCAAGGGAGACCTACTAGTCGCGCGACGGGGTCTCCCAAACTGCTCAAGCAGGAAGGTCTTGTAGATGCAAAATCCACCGGCTTTTCGCCTGACAACTCATAATGTGGATTATAGCGTATACACAGCCGATTTTCATTAATTACGAGTTCATTTCATTTTGCAGCCCTTGCCATAAGTTTGTCTTTTTGCTGCGGACAATAAATGAAATGGGTAAAGTGAGAACATATCGCATTAAACAATTTTTTCACGCTTAAGCACCGTAGTAAACACGACAAAAGGAAAACGGGATACGACACGAGCGCTGACTAACAACTGGCTATTTTATTCTGGGAAAAGTATATAAACGCGCAGGGCACAGGGAAGAACCCCAAAAAACAGAAGAACAAAGATCAAAACTAAAAAACCATACTGCGCATGCACATCACCGGCGAGTCGTGACGTCTTTTTCAACGAAATTCGAAGAGTATCTTCCATAGTAGACGGCACTTCCCTATCTCCTGGACCTCACAGAGTTGCCAAGAAAGCCAGACTCCTTATCTACCAAACTGATAGATGGGGAAGCAACACACTCATCTGCTTCCTTCCTGATCACATAGGCCCCGACCAACTCCCTACAAATGCAAACAGGGTTATTAAACAGGACACTAGTCTTTTCTACTGGGGGGAGCAATCGTTGCACTCGCTGCAATGCAAAACAAAGTTGTAGGACACAGCTACATTTTCCCCCCATCTGTGATGTTCGAACAAATGCTCATTGCTTCCCCACTTAGAAAGGCAAGACTCCTGTTTAATCACCCTGATCGAGTTTGTAGGGAGATGGTGGAGGCCTTTATGATCGTGTCGCTTCACCATCCATCAATTTCGTAGATAAGGAGTCAGGCTTTCTTGGCAACTGTGTGAGGTCCAGGGGATAGGGGAGTGCCGTCTACTATCGAAGATACTTTTCGAATTTCGTTGAAAAAGACGTCACGACTCGCCGGTGATGTGCATGCGCAGTATGGTTTTTTAGTTTTTATCTTTGTTCTTCTGTTTTTTGGATTGTTCGCTGTGTCCTGCATCTTCATATACTTTTCCAAGAATGTAACAACCAGCTGCTAGTCAGCGTCTGTGTCGTCTCCAGTCTTCCTTTTGTCCTGTTTACTGCGCTGCTTAAGCATGAACCCTTACCAAGTAGCCCAGTTTTATGTTCTCGTATGCAAATCTTAGCATTTTTTTTATTTTGTATACCTATGCGCAAGAAAAAAGAAAACACATAGCAGGGTTGACTGAAACCTATTTTAATTTTTTTTGTACTGAACCCGTTTGAACCCGTTTGAACCGGTTCGAGACGGTCCGAACCGGTTCGAACCGGAACGGAATGGCCCTCTGGAGCCGAACCCGGAACTGAACCCGAAAGGCGTGAACCCGAACCCGAACCGAACCCGAAAAAATGCAGGTTCGACACCCGGCTGTATCCTTTCGAGCAGCTCCTTCTATTTTCATACTCTTATTACACTAAAACAAAATTGCGTTTTGTTTCTAGCTCTCTTCGGCTTGCTTTTTTCCGCATTTTTAAAAATGCTTTTTTCGACAGTTCCATTTTGTTTGTCGTGTTGTTTTTATGTTAACTTCGGTGTGCACTTCCTAAAAGGAGGTTCCCTGCCAACCCTTTGGGCTTTGGGACCGTCTCCTACATATACTACATGCGTGTGTATTTTTAATGCTCAATAATGACAAGTTTATTCCGATTGTGTAAACCATGCTAAATTTGGTTTCGGCAATAATGACTTGCTGTAGGCCATATTTACACTACCTATAGCGTAAAAATGTTTGTAACACAACTGAACGTTTTTACTGTATAAACGTTTACCTAGGCCCACAATCGCTAGCACTAAATTAGCGTAGACTAGAGGTAGGATAATTTTCTGAAGAAGCCGACGCAATAATTAATTTCAAAGAAGAGTATCAAGGCACGAGAACATTATTAACGCGTGATGTTGTCCTTAGACACACCAAATATAAACAAAAAAAGCCTTCACTTTAAAATACGCGTTATGAATCAGCTGTCTATGGCACCATTGGTCGGCCGTGCAGGTTGATAAAAGCCAGCTTTTGAGCTGCTAAGCTAGACGTGATAATAAGCTTCATATACAATGCCAATGGTGGTACTAAACACCACTTAATCAACACTGGCTTCAATCTTTATGTTAGGTAAAAGTAGACAATTTGTCAGCCACAAAAGCACTCCTCCCCTACTCTCTCTTCTCCCTCACACCATTCTTAGAGCTTCCACACTGAGGTTCAGTTATCACATAGATGACGTCATTATAGCCAGGAGCAAGCACAACGCGGAACACGGAGAACGGAACAGGGCAACGCGGAAGGCTTAAGATACTCACAAACAGCAATTTTGTATTTGCCGCCGCGGTGGCTCAACGGCTATGGTGCTCGGCTGCTGACCCGAAAGACGCGGGTTCGATCCCGGCCGCGGCGGCTGGAATTTCTTTGGAGGAGAAATTCTAGAGGCCCGTGTACTGTGCGATGTCAGTGCACGTTAAAGAACCCCAGGTGGTCGAAATTTCCGGAGCCCTCCACTACGGCGTCTCTCATAGCCTTAGTCGCTTTGGGACGTTAAAACCCCATAAACCAATAAACCAACCAATTTTGTATTTGTCTAACCCTGACAAAAACATCAATGCTGACTACCAGCCGGATGATAACCAAAAGACTTGAAAGCATTAGCAGCAGAAGGCATGCAAGCTTAAGCCATTCATGCAGTTGAACAGCCAGTTCAAAGCATCCGCTTTGGCTCTCCTCAGCGCGCGCCTTCGCCCTTTCTTTCGGCGTCTCAACACCCCTGCGAAAAGAGCAATCGATACAATCCCCGAGATCGGGGCAGGGAACATGTGCTAACAGTGGAACTCAAAAACAAAATAAAAGCACAAAGAAGGAGCGGCAAGTCTCGCAGGGACAGAGGTCGGGCCCAAGAAAAGAGCAGGTTGAGAGAATTCGCCAACGAACCTGAGTCGCCGAAAGGCGATCACGAGAGATCACTGAACCAAGTCTTCAGGGAACCGTAGAGGGGAGAAGCCTACGCGCGCCCCCTCACAAACGCGAACGAGACCACTCCACCACTACCTCGCGTCTCTTTTTTCGTCTCGTTTGCTTCCCGGGCTACAAGATGGAACGTGCTGACTTCAATGACGAGGGGGAGAGAGTTCGGGAACAGGAAGCCAATTCTGCGCCCCAAGCGAATGCTCTATTCTACGAGCGTGCGTTATTTGCACAGCCGACGCTTTCCCCGCGTGCGTCGTTAGCCTAAGCGTAATTTGAGACGACCGAGGTAATTTCGACGGGACAGCGATTGCTCGTGGCTACGCTGGGCGAACGGTTGAAAGGGTCGAAAGGGAACACCGTAAACAACGCTGAACAAGATCGCACTAGAATACGAGATTGAGTTCGGCCGAAAAGGTGGGCAGTCAGAACAAGCGCAGTCAAAACAATAGTATAATGGCTACAGAAAGGAAAATCGAAATAGGATAATAACCGTTAGAAAATTCAACACAAAATGAACGAAGCGTTAATAGGGAGCCAGCGAGCACAGAAAACTACTCATGCGTGAGCCCAGGTGGTTCGTATGCACTACGCGGTTGTGTATGAAGCAGTTAATGGATAGGGTTGCCCAAAGGAGACGTAGTAACGAAGCAAAATATATCTAAAAGATGAAAGAAATGGGAACCTGGCAGACCAGCGTCATTTCTTAATTCGTAACTGGAGGCGATACCCTTGAAGGGGTCAGCGTCGGGCTGAGGGCTGTCTTATAGTCGGCCGGCGTACTTTGGCAAAGTGGAAAGAAATGCTCTTTTTGTTTCGCCTCTGACTGGGTAGCCTACATTATTTTCACCAATGCTCTTAAAGATGGAAAGATTGCATGTGGTGTGGCAATAAGGAAACGACGAGGTTAAAGGAGGTTTGAACAAGCAAACTGCTCTCATTTTGAAAGGCGCTTCATTTGCTCGGGGCTGTGCTGCAACAACACTCCGCACGTGAATATATATATATTTTTTTCAGATATTGCAACAGCCATCTTAGGTTATCAACCGAGGCATGCCTCCATCACAGGGCAAGTGGGCAAGTAATGAGCTATAAAAAGTGAGACCATGGTGTCTTATAATTCGCGTAGTGAACGAATTTAGTTGCGCGTACACAGCTTAAAATTAACTTTAAAATATAAGCACAAACAACAAAGATGCCAGAAGAAACGATCTTGCTGCAATAACATTTCCCCCGCAACTTTCAAAGTAATTCAGAATGAAGTTTTGACGTAAGTGTCGATGTCTCTCTCAGCTACACTAAGTAAATGGGGAATGATTACTAACATACAAAACAAATCAGAAATTCTGCAGAAGGGTACGTTATTCTGACTTTTGAAACATAGGTGTTAACAAGTATCCATACTAATGAAGATGGGCTTTTAGTGGAGCTCTTAACTCGAAAACCTTCAGCGATAATGTTTTCGTTTAGGCGACACCATCTGCAATGACATGATAATCTGATACGATCACAGATTAACACAGAGTCTTGCGGCGTTGCGGCAAAGGCACAAAGCCAAGGTCCTCGGTTACGAAATAGCAAAAAAGCAACTAATGAAGACACGCTATCTTCAAAAACCACGTCGCCTCAAGGTTTAAACAAGCGTGATTTGGCAGGGGCAAAGTTTGTGTTCTTTTAATTTGCGCAATCTGAAGCAAGTTTAAGGTGACGCAAAGTACTTTTCTCGGTCTTTTCAGGAAGAAAGCTCCGTTAACGACGTCCTGAAATTTTCCCCTGTCGCTTCACTGCGCGAGAAAACAAAGAATTTAGTTTGTTTTGACCTTAAGGGACCTCTTCCTATCCTGCCAAGACCCGCTCCTTTTGTTACCCGCAGGCTTATGGTAACTCAAGAATTAATTGAATCTTGAGCACTTAAACTGATAAAAGTGCACCTTTCTCACCCTTGCCTCGGGAGTGTTTGGCCAAGGGCCAGGAAAGGTAAAAATGATAAAACAAAAAATATATCCGTTCATGTACCCAGTGCTGTTTTAGTTAGTACTTTTGTCGTGGTACCTCCGCTCTGAGCAATATTTTTAATGCGCTGTCGTCTTATGCTCTATGTGCCCGCACTATACATATATACATTTCTAGTAATCGAGATTGGCCTTATTATTTTGCAAACACTTGGTGCAGTGTGAATAATTCGATTTTCACAAGGCGCGCAAGTTTTTCAACTTCAGTACTAAAACCCCTGCATAGTTTTTTTTTTTTTTTTTACAAACAATGAGAAAAAGGAAGCAGCCATTTTTGTCCCGGTGGCGGTTATGTGGTGCGCCATGGTAACGCAATTCTAAAGGGACCACTTCTATCAACAAGGGTGTCACAAATTGTAAATTTTCTGGCCTAATAGAAGGCTGAGGTCCTGAGCTCACGCTGCGTGCACTACAGTTAAAGCGCAGACTGCAATATAATTTCTGGGCTTCGTGTCAAGGCACCAAGAGATGTGAGTGTTTTACGATGCCTGCCACAAAGACACATGCGTTCGTCCGAACACATCCTCCGTGCAGGCGTCCGGCCATGCTCAAAACAGTCAGAATCACAACTCGCCCGCATAATTCACTGTTTTTTATCAGTGCCTCTGAAACGGGTCACAAGACAGGGCAAAAGGAAGCGCAGCCAAAATACATAGAGTCCTAACGCATTAAAAAACAAACTAAAACAATGCAAAAACAAACTTGATGCGGAAAAAAGGAAAACAGTCTGTCCAAGCGCATTGGTGTTTACACAATGAAGGCTCTTGATATCTCGTACAGAGACCGGACGGCGCCGTTTCCAGATGCCAAGGAGCCAGTATCCAGACTTATTTTTGATTTTTGCGCCTTCTTTTGGCCTGAGTACGTCTCGGGCACAGGCAGCGGCCATTTGCGCTTCGAATCCCGCTCGGTCAGCAGCCGAGTCGACAACAATGCCCGTTACCACCCTCGCACTCGCCGAGTGCCGAAAGGAGCAGGGCGTTCCGAGCACATCCAATATATTTCCCCGCCCAGTGGTCCTTTACCGAACCGCTCCTAAACGAGCGGTGGCGCCTCTCGGCCAATCTGTGTGGGCGGCGAGGGGCAGCAGTCTGCCTTTGCTGCTGAAGGCGCTGGGTCAGGGGTTATATTTACAAACACGCCGTCTTTTATCAGCCTCGCCTACTTGTGATAGAATGATGGTTTCGGCAAAGCGCGGATTTGGTACAATATAAGGCTGCAAAGTGCCAATAGTTTTCGTGAACAGAATTTCCGGCAACAAACATTGCTGTCTTTTTTTTTATTAACGGCAGTTCTGAAGCTTTTGCGAAGTTTCGAACAACAAATTAGAGGACCTGTCACTTTCACTCATATATTGAAGAGATGTTACTTAAGCTTCTATGAAAACCAAAAAAAGGATAAGAAAGTTACACTGTTCTTCTCTTGCTACATAGAATTGATGATTCTTTACGAATTCATCTCACAAGCATTTTCCCATTGCTCAGCGGAGTGTTAAAGACAAAACCAGGGTCAAAGGTGCAGGGAAGAAAATGATATCGAAGACTGAATTGTTGCAAAACACTATATCCGGATGCATATTGTACGCCTTTTAGACTGCTTTTAACGCTTAAGCGCTAAAAGCAGCTGCCGCCAGCATGTACCTGCACACCACAGAATTTCAAGTGCTCAAAACGCCAGTGCACATTGCCAGTGAGACGCACCAGGTGTTTATACTTCTGTATCACATTGATAATAGAACAATGTGATTCTTCAAGCACCTTCTAAGCTTAAATACACTACTGAAGAAAAGCTGATGCGGAACAACACTACAGAAAACTGAACTAAAGACTGACGAATACATCAATCAAATAGATTTTTCGCAGAAATCTGTATCTTCCTGTATAATCTCAGGTACGTACTCTATTTTTTTCCCTGGCTCATTCTTTTTCTTCGCAACAATTTGTCGCTATCACATATGACATTGATATGAGAAGCCATTTCTTGCTACTCTCTCTTTATCGAAAGTGCGGCGTCAGTAAACACAGGCGTCAGTATTTACACGCTGTTTAATACTTCCCATTGTTGTAGTCATCGCACCCGCTGAACACCGCTGGGATCTCCTGCGCCTGAGACGTCCAGAGAGCGGCGCTCCTGAACGCTCTCAGCCTAGGTTACAGGACACATAAATACCTCCGGTAGCAGAACAACGGATAGCAGTAGCCGTAGCTCAGTTCGTAGAGCACCAGACTCGAAATTCGGAGGTCATGGGTTGGGACCCTACCGGCGGCATTTGCTCGCTTTTCTTCAGCTTTCTAATCCATTATTTTCATATATCTACCCAATTATTCTTCAAGTGATGAACTTCAAAAATCAATAAACAAGAAGCATCACTTAGGCTCGTTGGATTCTGTGACTGTTGACGGCCGACAGGTATCACGGATTCAAGGTGCGTCATACTCCACCTATGATGGGAGATCGCGCGCCTCTGATCCCGGCACAGCTCAAACGTATATCTGCCGATCTTGGAAGTGCGGCGTTAATTATCCTTTGTCCGTTTTTTATGCTGCAGAGAAGAAGCACAAAGCAAATGACGCCCTAAAGAGCGAGCAAGAAAGGCTCCAGTCCTCACGCCTTCTTGAATTTATCCCATGAAGGCATGTGTAATAAAATGGTCATCCGGGTGGCTACTGCTGATATACACATGGATTGCGTACACATTTAGCGTTTAAGGTTGCCGAATGTGCGAAATGTGCAGGTAAAGCCTGCGAAATCGTTTTGCTCTAGCGTTTGAAATGGCGCCGCAATCGCCGAATAAAGTCGTCGTTGGCGTTCAGGCGTCTCTGAAGTGCACAGCGACGGGCCGAGGTCCCGATAATGACATCACGTATGACGGCACTACGTTTCCAGCGAAGAAACGGTTATCTCATGGAAGAAAACCGATACCATCGAATGTGGAGCTAACGATGTACTGTTGGGAGCCATCTGACGACGCACAGCAGCACGCAGGCGTAAGCAGCGGACATCTGAAATTTCGGCAACAATGACGTCACTGCCGAGTTTTCTCGCACTCCTCCAGCGTAGTGAGGAGAAGCCTAAACATCGTCGCGGTTTTAATTGACAATTATGTCACCAATTTAAATGCTAGTGTAAAAATACTGTCCATGCTTTATCTAGAAGCTTGATAGATTCGAATTCTTGAATAACCTGGAATTCTCAAAAGCTGTTTCAGCTTCTCTTTAAAGCATTGCGTGTTCCTGGCGGGTCGTCACAAAATATTACATATGCGCAGGTTAGCTACTCCTGGTTTTACCAAAGTATCTGCTGAAAATTTTGTAAGGCTTCTAAAATACTGGAGCTTAATCGTGTAGGCAACGCCATACATGTTTTGTTTCATTTTTCAAGGCTATTTAGATGAAAACTGCACAAAATACAGCTTTTTTCGCTGGAGATTGCAATCGTCATTTGTTTAGGTCCTCTCGTCGAAGGACGCTCTATAAACCATGACACAAAAAGTGTCCTGCCTTTGGGAATTTTGATTGAACTCAGGGCGAACAGCGCTCAAAAGAAAAAACTTCAATAATTTTCATCCTAACCCTCGATGAAAAAACTGGCTACAGTTTGACAGTAGCCACTCGAAAAAAAAAAAAAAACAGGTTAGTACTTCTCTTGCGATGGTTTATTGAAACCTTCCTTTTTGCCTTGTCTGTGTCAACTCTAATTGCAGTTCTGGTTATAATGTGCTTGAGAATATCTTGTGTCAACATTTATTATCCGTAAAGTAAACATATTTACTTCACAGTTTTTTTGTTGCAATCTGTGAAATATTTACCTGACGTCTATTATTTTCGTAACTTTCGCGTTACAACTTTTCCGTGTGCTGAGAGACGTGCCAAAGAAAGGAGAATGACCGAATAAAGCAAAGTTGCGGAAATAAATTTCAGTACTAAGCGCCAGACGACCATCGATCGCTTTTTGGTATCTTTTTCGGTTGCTTCCCACTACTTTCAAATGAATGAATTAAGAGTGCTGAGAGTACTTACGGCAGCTGCACTAAGGGATATCTCAAATATATTTTGTGCGC
Organism: Amblyomma mixtum; assembly: GCF_055824585.1. NCBI lineage: Eukaryota > Metazoa > Arthropoda > Arachnida > Ixodida > Ixodidae > Amblyomma > Amblyomma mixtum. Next base: position 253,350,869 of record NC_143012.1, on the reverse strand, counting down.
CATGAAACATCATGTATTTGTTGGCCTCATGTTTTCTTTTTCGTTTCTTCTGGAACGTTTGTCGGCTCGCTTCTTCAAGTTTCCTTCAAAGGCACCGCCAAGCCCACCTGCGCGCCTGCATGAGTCAAGTGGCTTAAAAATTATTCATGAAAGCCGGCGGCATCTCCGACGCTCCGCACATACGATTCCGCTTTCGACGTGAAAAGGATAGAGCCGACAGAATAAGCAGTAGGCACCTGGATGCATCGTTAGAACAGGTGGACGTCCGTCTACCCGACGCTTCTCTTGGGGTTTTCTACACGTAAAAGAGAATTAACAGCTTAAAAGCTGACAGTATGGCAGAACACAGTGCCTGCAAACCGTGTAGGTCGTCCACTGAGGCACCGCACTACAGATGCGTGCAATGACTTTAAAGCTTGCGAAATAGTGTAAGGAGCTCGAAATACATTCCACTCTCACCTTTGTGCGTTAAAAAACTATGTAGATTAAAAAGTTTTAACTAACACACGAAGGCATTACTTGCCTCGGCAAGCTGCGTAGGGACATACGGGAGAACGGCAGCAATTGCTGCCACTGGAAAGAGAGCGCGGTGTGCATAAGAACGAGACGGAGGGGGCGGGACCATTATATGGAAAGGTACTCAGGAAGGAAGCAATGCGGTGGTGCTGTCGGCATTTGTAAGGAAGTGGCGAAGCGCGGAGAAGCGCATTCGGCTGATGGCTTTCGGGTGCTTCATAAAATGGGATGCCTCTTCACCGTCCCACACTCTTCATCGCCCCCTTGCTCACCTCTTAACGTGTGCGCGATCTGCACCGCGAGATTGACGACGGAGAAACGCCATGAACGCCGAGTGGCGCAGGAAATTGAGGTCGTCCACTATCACCCCTTTCCTCTTTTCCACCCGTGCTGCCTGTGGCTAATGCAAGTTCGTGGGTATTGTGAGCCATTTGTAACAGTCGCGTGCGCGCACTGCGACACAAAGCGGCCTGGAGGGAACCAAGGTACGGCGATGATGGCAGTTCTACGAAGCCCGATTCTACGAATCGCATTACACCGAACGTATATTATATACAGTCTGCTATGGCAGCTACATACAATTTCCAGCGGGCGAAAACTAATTTGTACAGCTTGCTTTTTGTTAATTCAGCTTTTATAAGGCGTAAGCGTGATTTAGAGGCCATCAAGAATGCCTGACTATATTGCTGCGTTTTAAGGCAAGGAAGCCGCTTATAACAAAAATTGTTTAAAGTATGGTTATATACACATCTATATAAAAAGTAAAATGAAAATTTCAGGAGAATGATGAGTCAAGTTCTGCGTTTGCGTTATTTTAAGACGTGGCAACCATGCACGTGCATATGAAATATTAAAAAAATTACAGGATGATCATGAAACTTTATACGAGAAATCTGTATTAGCCGTTGTATTTGCCCTTTCATTCTGATGAACGCTTTTACTGGGTGATGAAAGTAGGGTTGTGAGGTGGGTCAAGAATGGCGGTGTGTGTTGGGGGTTCGATTTCGCTGCAGCTTTTCGAACTGCTGCGTGTGCTTCGAACGCGGAGGCCTTATGGAGGATCTGTGTAGCCCGATGGATTGTGGATGGCGCTTCTGAAAGGATCAGGTGGCTAGAAACAAGCCAGATAGGTGGCTAGATGGTGGTGCTTCTGGAGAGTAGAAGCTTCTAGCTCCAGCCACTTCACATGCAGGAATTTTCGGCAAGTGACGCTACTACTGAAATCGTACTAAAGACTGCAAATATAGTTAGGTACATAAAAAAGAAACTGATCATATAATATATGTGCATGGTTTGGGTCTACAAGAAAAAAAATTGAATTCATATAGTGGATGTATCTCAATGTGCGTTTGGTCGACATCCCTTCTACTTGCAGTATGTCTTGATCGGGTATGTGCTTTTAAATTTTCGTTTGGGACTCATCGATGTTCTGTGTGCATCTGGATTTTTGTATCGCATGTCTTCACCTGATTTTGCGATGAACGGCTCCTAACTAGCCCAACTATTGGTCCTTATTTTACGCTACACTCTAGCTTGCCAACGGTGCAAATTTTGGTTGTTTTGAAACTTATTATCCAAGTAAAAATTGCCCACAGCGGCGGCGTTAACCGCCAGGAACAAGCTAATGCTTAATATCATTCCAGATAAGCATAATTTCTGAGCAGTAATTGACCCACGCTCTGAAGCTACTTCACTGGGGACGATAAAACAATGTAAAATGGGTGTCATATTTCTTTACTGCGAAATCACTTTTACCTCTCATCTTTTTCATGGAATGCGATGAGAGTGTTACTGGGGAACCTCACAACTGAGAAAAAAAATAACCGATGCCTTTTTATTTTATGGTTCATATTTCTTAAAAATCAGTAGGATATTGCAATATATTTGTTTGTTGTTTCGCATTCTTCGTGCAGTGATTTCATGTGGACTTCACTGGAGATGCGTACCTTAGCGGTAATTGCAACTACAGCGGAGGAACAAAAAGTGCTTGCTATACCGCTCGTTCTCGGATCTTTTAGCAGCACTTACCTCATGTAGCCGCGTAAAAGTCAATTTAGTAGCTTTCACTCACCTAGTAGTGCTCTTCTGGAGCAGTCGGTGTGAAGTAGTTGTGGTTGAGCTTACACCTTCCGAACAGTCTGATGTTAACTGCTCGGAAGCAGCGACCTGCGGGACCTGATGTACAGATCGCTTACGAAGAAATGCGGATGACCGCGCAGTACCCCGTTGATAAACATTATCATGCCAAATGGCGACTACTGCAGTTCGGAAAAAATGCAGTTGCTCTAGCATTGTTGGCAGTGGGTTCTCCGTTACTGGCTGGCTGCTTCATTAGAAAATAAATAACGCGTAACGATAGAATAGTTATTGGGGACTTGCATCCAAAGTACGAGAGGTGCTCTGACGGGTATGTTATATAGCGGCTGTATAGCGGCTGTATAAGGAATGATTTTCAGAAGACAACATTAAGATTGAAGATCTGATAAAGTATCCATCTCTCGACAAAGTGTAGAAACTCGAATGGGAAGTGAGTGCAATAAACAGAAGAACTTGAAACACAAGAGTTCCACAAAAAAGCATTGATTGTACATAAGAAAAGATCCCACAGCTGTAAACTGAGATGAATGAGAACATCCTGTTTAAAAGACCAGCGACCCATTACTCAATCAGGGGTACGGTGAACTCCAAGGGTGAAAGCACCGACAGAATCGATTCCTTACATTCAGCCTTGTCAGCAATTAGTGCTGCCAACGCAGTGCTTCCTTTCAAACTTTCAGATTGAGGCCTCCATTATATTACTACTTCCTCCTGATTCTCCGTGGAAGAAACAAAGAAATATGGTTTTATTTTCAGTCTTTTCATTTTTTTACTGAAAGCTTTCAGTGGTTTCTCGGTCCCCATGAATCAAAAAGGCATCGGTTAGAATCGCATAGAGAGAAAGAGAGAGGGAGAGAAAGAATGCAGGAAAGGCAGCAAGGTTAACAATGCAAGCCAAGTTAGTTACTTAACATGTGAAGAGTAAAGGAGACGAAAGATAAAAAAGAAAAGTTTATTTCAGATGCAACCGCTAAAAATAGCAGATGTATTGAATGGGCAAAATGTAGCGCAAGAATCCATAGCTTTCGACAATAATCAGGAGCGTAATTTGCAACGATTACTCACCTGATTTTATCATCTTCATATGTTTTCTTTATATCACTCCTGACAGAAAAATATCTTCAAGGTGTGTTCCTGAGCTAGAAAGAACCGATAACAGAATAACGTGTCCTTTTTTTGAGCAGTAAAATTTATTTACAGTTATTTGAGTTTTTTTACGTGCGCGATCATTTTCAGCCGAAAAAAAGGGAAGCGCTCTGCGACCAATCTCAGCAGACACACAAACAAAAACAAGCAGGATGCACTGCGTTTTGACTTTAGTGGCCTTTATTTGCGAAGCGTGGCGTCAGAATGGAAGTTATCAGCGAATGCCCACGAAGATGCAGTCCGTCTTGTAACCGAAGGCAGATATTGCAACATGCAAAAATACAAGAGTGCATGGTTGTACCTCAGCAAAAATAATAGAAAATTATGGGCTTTCTTAAGCACAGTCTTCAACAACAAAAAGCGAAGCATTTAGTCTGGTGTTCTCTATAGCCTTTTAAGGCGTTATTTATTTTTGTTTTGATAAAGAAACAATCATTTTTACAAAAGATAATATATTCAGGCATCAAGAAAGGGAGCTTGTTAGCATTCCACTGTGAAAGGTCAGCGGGCAAGATTTTACAAGTATGTGCAATACTTTGTACAAAAAGCTAGGTTGGTAAGAAATAGTAACACCAAAGTGCCCGGGTTTGTGTAAGCACGCACCCTACTCTGTGTCTTGAAGATGCATATTACGCACGGCACTGAGCAGAAACAATCGACGTTTTCTCTGGCGGCAAAACCTTTCTGCGTGAAAATAGAGGAAGACATGCTATGCAGCTCACTGTTTTGGGAAATATTATTTATTGTCTTCGATATATTGCACAAAAATGAATTATGTTGTGACAAGAAGGTGCATTAGAAGATGTAGCACACTCTCAACAAAAGCTGTCAGTTTGCTGCGTACACAATTGTGTACAAAGCGCCTAAAAGGAATAGTCTCGTGAATGTCTTGTGTTCTTGCAATTACTACGCTAGAACTCCGCTTGGAAGAGGTTTCATTTCCCTATATGCTATACAGAAGTCATGATCTTCTGGAATAATCGACTCCCTTCCTTTGGATTATCATATGGTATTAGAATAATTAGACCGACTAACCCATTTTAATACGTCTTTGGGGTAGGCCTACTGCCAATATTTTGGGCTCCTTAGTAATAGTTATGGGTGGGCCAACTTTCAAAATTTTGGGATTCGTCATTCTTAAATATGCAGTGCCCTATGATCAGTCCACTGTTGATCACCCATTGTTGATGACGTCACGACCCTCATATTTGCAATTATTTATCGCAAGGAGTCCTCATACCCATACTTGCGCTGTGGTGAAGCGGTTAAGCGATCTGCCGCTGTCCCTTCGGGTGGCTGTTTCAGACATAGCCCCCACACCGAAGGGGCTTGTGAGGCACAGGTTGCCCTTCTCAAGCTCCCATCAGAGCAGGTTACAAGTGCTTTTAATTTGGCTACAGTTGCCAGTTTGCGCATACTCTGGTGGGCAGGCTGTGCTGACGTTACAAGGCCACGTGCGCTCTGTCGAACGTTGAGAAATTTCAAAGTTCGAGGTGCTCTCTGATTGGTCCGTCAAATGTCATGCGACCCTAATGACGTCAACACAGAATAGACGTTTCATAGATTTTCATTATGGAGAAGCCGGAAATTTTTTGTGAGATGACAGCCTAAATGCTATCGCAATGAAACCAAAATAACCCCGCACGCAGTAATGAGAATACCCGCAATACTTGATATTCATGCGGTAGCATTTACGTTATCGCCTGACAGAAAGGTTCCTGCTTCTATGTCACGAAACTTCCTGATTGGTTGAAAGAGGCAACCTGCCCCGCCACCAACTGCCCGCCGGGGCAGGTCACGTGGTGTACCACCACGTGACCACCGGGGCACGTGATTTTGTACCACCTACTTACCGTGGCAGGTGGCAGCCTGCTCACCTGGCTGTGATCAAACAGCCCAGCGTAATAGGTTGCAGTTAAATAATGACCGGTTACGACAGGTAGCTCGGTTAGAGCAATCCGGGTCTCACAAGCCCCACCATGGTGGCTGTGTTTGAAACAGCCACCTGCCGGCGGCAGTAGTGCATCGCTTGACCGTTGCACCAGTGCAGCACGATCTATGAATGCGATTGAATCTGGACGTCACCCACACCACGTGACCACCAGCTGAGCAATCATTGGCCACAGCCAAATTAAAAAAATTCAGGACACAAAAATTTTGAAGCAGGTCCACCGAAGGAATATTAGAGATTAGTTGGTGGAAAAAGGTGAATTAGTAGGTCGGATTAGTATATTCTGTATAAACCAATCGGAGGTACTGGAACATTCCAGAAATGACGACTCTTGCATACCATATAACGACTCTTGCATACGATATAAAGACAGTGGTATCGGTATCAACCGGAATTTTGGAGGGAAAAATTGTAAGAATAACATAGACACTCGTTATAGAGTCCTTATCAGGCAACCATACTGATGTTGGATTTCCTTCTTTGGGAATGTGGTTAACAAGGCCGCCAAGTTTTTTATCAGCGCATTCGGACACTTAAGAAAGAAACTACTTGACAAACACTACATTTCTTGAGTTTCGCCCCGGTAGCGTAGTGCTCGCCTGATCCCTTTTAGCAGCTGCAAGAATCTTCGTCTAATTATTGGAAAATTTGACAGGTTTCTGGTATTATTTCGCTGTCAAGATGGAAAAGTAATCTCACGCGCTCGGCTGAATGAACGGCCTCAATAAAAAAAAAAAAGACATGAGAATTACAACATCAGGAAAGCAATTCAGCAAATATGGCCGCCAGGACAAACACCGCAAGAAGTCATCAGAGTTGCTTTATCCTTCTTCGCTCGCTGAGATTACGGAATGTGTACTTCCTACTTTTCGCTGAGTCGTCGGTGGATCCCTCCGACCTGTCTCATTTGTTTACAGTACATGAAAACAGCGCATGAAGCAGAAGAATGGTAGCAGTGGGCACAACTTTTTCGGCCTATTTTTCAGTTTCTCAAGACAGAAAATGGACTCCGGGAAAGGCGGTCTTGAAGAAGAGCATGCAAAAATTATCCGGCTTTAGAGGGATGGTTGTAATAGTAAAAAAAATGTCGTACAGAGAGAGAAGAATACGGATCTCCCTGATCGTAAATGCTGCTGTGCAGGAGTCCAGAGTAAACAGGAAACGCTAGCTTTATTTCTTAGTTCCGTTAGCACATAATCAGTGAGAACTCGAACTACTCTTTTATTCGGAAGGAAGCATCCAGGAAGCAAAAAGAGGTGGCGGCAATGTATCTTGGTGTGATTTCTCTGGGGATTTACAGGCGGTGCCTCATTTAAGTAGGATAAAAAATGCAAGAAGAAACTCAAGAAGCTTTAATGCAAGAAAGACGAAAATAGTGTCCTGCGCGACGTTTCCGTCTAACTAATCTACACCGCGAAAAAGATTAGGATTGGGAGACAAAGGCAGGGGAAGGTCCGGTAATGGTGTTTTGCTTTTACGCCACATTGCATGCGCTTTACATGAAAGTGACATCTGTTGAACGCGAAGTGAATACATGTGACCTGAGCGCAGTAAGGTTACAGATTTGGTGAACTTTGTTATTGGGGTGCCGCTCACAAAGTTTTTATATTTGTCGAAATGATGACAAGTACCTGCAGCCTCTTTTTTACTCCACCGTCAAAATATATTGTTATTCGCGCCACGTTCTTATTTGTTGGCAGTTTTAGGATAGAGTTTGGATTTCTGCTGTATTAAATAGAGTTAACAAGTAACGTGCGTGGTACATGACTGCAGTGAAAAGTAAAAAAAGCGCTCGAAATCTCCTCAGTCCTTACTGAAAAATACTACAAAAATTTCTGCCGTAAGAACAGGATTTTTGTAGTATTTTTGTACACGAACTTGCAGTAACAACAAAAATTTTGTATACTTGCGCGGTTTCTTCTCGTAGCGACCAAACTACAGAAACCTAGAACTGAAAAAATACTACAGTGCGACAGAAATAAAAATGTTATATTACCTCGAAAGAATTGGTCGTTAAGACAAAATGACAAAATATTTTGTCGCATTTTCGCCACGATTCTGTCGCTTCCCTCGGCTGGGATATTTGCGCGGTGCACCCATTTCTTGGTTTCCGAGGAAGCGCTGCATTGGAACAAGCCAGTTTATTCAGCTTTCTTCTTAGTTTCCTGTCCCACATTTTAGTGCGGTGGCCCAACTAGGCGCATTTTCCGATTTTGGGCACACGTCCGTCCTCGAAGCCTGCATTCTGACAGGCGACCGACCTGCGCCCACCGAGTTGTGGACAACTTGCCAGGTGCGTACACCTGACAGGGCTTCACCCCGGTGAAGGCATAAAAGATAAGTGCCTTCACAGTGAAGGCCTTCCGGTAAAAACTTTTAGGTCAAAGGCCTTCGTGGTATATGCCTCTAGGTAAAACCCTGCAGGGTAAAGGCCTTATGATAAAGTCCTTTAGGGCGAACACCTTCATGACAGATGCCTTTCAGGTAAAGGCCTTTAGGTCAACTGCATTTGTGGTAATGGCCTTTTTGGTAAATGCTTTTAGCACAAAAGAGCCCTAAGTGCTGCCACAACTAGCAATAATGTGGAGCATTCAGCGCTTAGCTATGGTAAACCGCCTGCTTTTTTTTTTTTTGAGCTGACAATCACATTGGATGTTTCGTACATTTTGAGAGCCCGTTCCCGGTGGTATTGTTTTTAAATTATGCAGCTCCAGAAGATTCTGTTGAAGTACTGTTGAAGATTCACTAGTAGTGGACTTTCTTTCGAGGGTGAATATGCAGATTTAATTTTGAACCATGCACACTATGATTTAAAGTGAATTCCCTTTGCTGTAATTTTGCAATACGTTATTTTTGTGCTCACATATTCTCAGTATTTGTCTCTTGTCAGGAATCAAAAGCTTTTACACTGATACGAATTTTAATCAATGCCATAAGAGTCTTTATTCTCAGTTTTTGTGCCGAAAATTTTATAATTTACTGCTCTCTGCTGCATCTTGTTTTGTTATGTTCTAACAAATATGTATTTATTACGTTTTCTTGTATAAGTTTGTATAATTCTTGTATAAGTTTGTATACATATTGGACAGAGACCACTTTTCTTTCAGATAAAAATATAATGCAGGCAGCAGTTGGGCGCGGCCTCTGAGAATAATTCAGAACTTTCATTGAAATAGCGCGCAGTTCATACAACAGAAAATAAAACTACATAAATCACACGTGCGTGAGCTTTATTATTTGCGGTATGCCTAATAACTCAAATAAAAACCAGCTAACTTCATCCAGCAAATGAAATTGAACAGCAGCAATACAAAATCGATGCCAAGCTTAACTTAAAAATGGCTTCGAGAATAGAACCAATGTCATATTTAGAACAATGCAAGAAAAAGCACGGTAAGGTAGGAAAGAAATATATAAACAATGCCACAGAGCGCACCCATCACCACGCTTAAATAGGCTGCATGCGGTTACCATGCGCCCCTGCCAGGCGTGCGAGCAGTTGTTAACATGTTCCGGCTCTATTACTAAGGACTTAGCTTATAGGGCCACCGACCCGTAGTTAAATCCGATCCTGATTTAAATGGCGACGCAAAACTTTTTCATAGTCGTCATCGGTGAATACGCAGTCTTGCTTATGGATGGTGAGCAAGCTTGCGTTCTTTGGCGCGTATCAAAGAGAGTTTGAAAATTTGTAAATGCCTTCTTTGTACCGGAGAGGGTTTCCAGCAGCTGAATAAATTGCCCTGGATTTCTATGCTTCAAAAGGTAATCCATATGATTGGTTTAAAAAAAAAGTTTTACGAAACGTATGGTAAGCATTCATCAATTGCAATAAACCAAATTTTCTGCAAATTTCGAAATAAGTTTTGTAAAACGTTCTTGCACAAACACACACCTAAAAAAGACACAAAATAGATATGCACCAACTCGCCAAAAAGAAGCTTTCATATTCCAATGAATTGATTACCTTGGAAACCGGTAAGGTTCTCGGCAATTTACTGATTTCTGTTCAGCGACTTAGCACTAGTAATCACTGATTAATATTTGAAAAGCGTGCCCTGATCACCGTGATGACTTCGAAAAACCTGAACTCGCTGGCAAACAGTTGGTAGCCCGGAAAACCTCCACGATAGAGAGACAGTAGTCGGGCTGCGGAAAAGCCATGCGCGAGGATGTCGCACATGTAAGCCCAAGCGGGGTGCATTTGACTTGCCCGTGTTCAGCGGTTCACGTTTCTTTAAGCTGACACAACAGAATGCGGTGTTTAGTGAACTGGAGCTTTTTTTCATCAGACCGCGAACAACAACGAGGAGCAGCGCCACACGTGTCTACGAGCTTGTGGACAATGTCTTTGTACGTTACAACACCGCCCTTCTCTAGAGCTCATACGCAGAGAGAGTCTTCAGAGTCGCTACTCACTTTTTCAGATTGAAGCGCGGGAAAATACTAACGAAAAATTAGAAGAAAGAGCTGCTGGTGATAATGACAGCATATTATTTGCAACGAACAACAGATCGAGGAAACAACGCAGGCTTATTTCAGGCAGTATATATTTCTCTTATAATAACAAAAACGACAAAAAGAATTGCGTAACAGCAGCCTAGTTATTAATTATAATACCTCTGTTACCTTTGGGGGCAGTAAGTAACCACTGAAATCAGTTACGTCTGCGAAGAAGATATTGTAATTTGATCGGTCTGCTTCTTGTTACTAACGCGTACCAAACTGGTTTAAACACACTGAGTTTTGCCTGCTTTAGGACAGTTCTTAATTGCATGCTGAGTTTTCAGTGTGAGGTGCCTTGTACCAGCGTCTTTTCGTCTTTAGTTTTTTCCCTTCTTTTGTCTTTTTTTGACAAAGACCTGCAGCGTATACGCGATTTGATTTTCTTTCTTTTTTCCGACTCATTTCAAACAGCTTCGATACCATGATTTTGAGCACACTGAGGTGCATTGGCTTCTGTGTTGCGTGCACATATTATCAGAGACCTCAGAAGATAAACATTGTGTGGGATGGCGATCCCTGCAAGTTTATAAAAGTTTCAATGGCGTCTGGGCGTATTTGATAAAGAGACAATGCGGATCGGTAGCAGGGTTCTCTAGGATACCACTTTACCTCCGCCTTCAATTGGCACCTTGGTTGGATCTGCAGCTACTTCACAATTGAGAACTGAGCCCACACTGACCAATTTGCATGCCTCGAAAAGACATTGGGACATCACATCTATCCCGACCAGTGTGAGGTTGGGGGGCATGAGGTTGTGGGTGAACGTACTACATCGCCACTGGTCAATCGAAATATTCGAGGTCATGCTTTCCTGCGTTATCATAATTAAAAAAAATTGGTTGTTGAGAATCCACGGATATCATTTGGAAGAAAAACCATCTGTTTTTTAGCAGCTGAGGGCCTTAAACACTCGAAACTTTTAACATTGCACTGGTTCAATAAGCTAGCATCATTATCAGATGGCTTATGTTGACTGTTAGCATAAGTATGTTAGTGTGAGTGATCTTCAATTCTTTAGTTCTGCGACAGCAAGAAGAAATGTACGCCGGTTTGCTGCTATTCCTGTCATCTAGAATCGTGAAGTGCTTTAGGAATAAACTTACCGAAAGGATTGAAGAAAACCTTACTGTTGGAATGACCGGGAGCTAGTAAGTATTATAGCTGGACGATTGCCGCGCAGAATAACTACCACGCCAATCAGTGTGCAACTAAGGGCGAAGAAAACACTACCAACCCATTTCATTGATCACTGGGGCCGCCTTTCAGAGCACGACGAAAACCTTGTGAAGCACTTAAGAGCTTCGGCAAGTAACGATACCGCCTGCGCATTTATGTGATAGGTCTAACGGCCTGCGTTTAGCTCCTGGAGGAGGTGCTTATCTGAGTTCTAAGTCCGTTCACACGAAACTCAGCTCAAGCTCATTCGTCCCTGTGCTTCTCATGTGACATTAACTTGAAGGCACTTAACCTAACGGCTCCTATCTGGTCACTTTGGCCGGAGCCTAATTGCATCCGAACGCGGCATTCCTGAAATGACTCGTATAGTGGATCAGTGAGTGAATGACGCCGGCGAAGTTCCAACTGCGACATACTGAGCAGCTCCACCGACTTCAATCGCCCTAACTAATGACCCCTCTTCAGTTTCGGTGGCCAAGTCCGATTCTTCAGAGCGGAAGTACCCAATCAGGTTTTGTTCAAAGCCATTCACGACACTCGTTGCCGTTTTATCGGACGTTCCAGCCTTGACAATCACATTAATGTTACCTGCTCTCATAATAATACCTACAGAATCTTAATACTTATCTCGTTCAGCTATTATACACGCGGAAAATTTTTAAAATTTCTCCTATTTGAAGGAAGGTGTCAAGAATTTACAGAAAAAAATTATTTCTCTGTCTCCGCCTCATATGCACTCACAAAATGATTCAACAATTATTTGAGGGTCTGATGTATAATTTCCTTGCCCATTTGCATTATACGAAGTCCTTGTGTAAAAAAAAAACTACATTTCGGGTTATTTACAGCCGCCATGCTTGCAAAACAACCAATAAGTATTGTCACAGTAACTGGCGATCTCGTGAAATTTGGAGATGCCCATCTTGAAACAAACTTGGTAGTGCGGAATCAGCGGAAGCAGTTTGCGTTTCGTCCTCTTGCTTTTTGGGTTGCGTTGCGGTTACTTTGCGAATGCAATATGCGTTGTGACGGTGGGCACGGTTCACGTGTCCACCAACAATTACTGTGCCATTTTCTTTCCGAGAAAACCAATATTCAGTTTCCTGTCACCAAAGTCGGCTTGTTGAAGTTTCCGCTTTCTTGCCCCTTGCCTATTCACCGCGAGGTAAGCATTAGCTCACACATGTAGCTGTTACAATTTAAGCACGGCACTGATGTTAACGCGGCTCACCACGTGGACACTCCTGAACTGCCCGCCACGTCTGCTGCTGTGGTCTGATATCGAATCAAGAACGAATAAGTGCAGAGCCCTGTCGACAACTGTCCCACATGGCGACTGTCACTGCCGCGTCTAGACAGAAGGGATATGAGAGAAAGAAATCCAAAAAAATTACAAAAAGAAAAAGCGCGCGTCACAGCAAGCGCCTCGGCCGAACCCACGACGAACGTCCGTTTTAGCAGCAGATGCTCCGACTGCCCATCGGCACGTCAACCTGATCACATCATAGGCTTAATTCGTGTTGGGCGACGCTCCGCTCTCGGCGTGTGATAGGGCCTTGTATATGAGCAGTTCCACCGCTTCTACTGCGACACCTTCTATCTGCGAAGCTGCGGCGCTGTATGCTCCGGCCACCATGTCTCAGCCGCTGCGTCTTTCATCGCTCCAGCGCTTACCCTAGCCGCATGCGCACTCATTGCTTCCTCACCGTCCTGCGCTCCTGTGCCTCCCTTCTTAACGTTGTCAGTTGATGATGATGATGATGTGCATTGTTGGGTGCCCTGCCGCCTCCTCTTCTTCTTCTACCGTGGCCCACGCGCTTTTCCCGTACTCCGCTGCCTGTGTCCAGCGTTCGCGGACGCTTGAGGATGACGACGCTCGACGCCAGACTCCGAGAGTTGAATAACCTTTCTATAACAGCTAACATATTAAACTAAATTTATGAGTTCGGGTTCAAATGGCACAACACCGCCGCCTTCAAAAAGCTTCAGAATATGAGATGCAGCCGTTTTCGGCGGATTGTATCCAACCAGCAACCGAGAAGACTACAAAGTAGTTGGTGTACTTATCTTCTTAGTTTGATTTTTTTCTTCTCAGTAAGTTTTCTCCTTCTTTCAATCTGCACTGCAAATAAACGAAATAATGGATATAACAGAGATCGGCGCAATGTGTCCTGGTATCCCGAGTTGACACTGCGCCTCTGTCAGGTATACGCTCGTATGATAACAGCACAGAATTTTCTTTCTATAGAGTGTTTACTTTTTTATGTGAGATGTCTAGGACCCTGCCTTTTAGAACAAAACAACGGACATCTTCTATGCCTCTAAAATTTTCCTACCACAACGTATCCTTCAGTAATCTTCCCTTCTTATTTAGTGTATTTAATTACTTTACTGGCTTTGTAATGTACGCGTTGCTTGTGCAATGAACCCTATGCTTTCAAACGCAGCAGTCCCTTGTTGTCTCCGCAGACTCTAGGTCATTCAGTTTCTACCATAAAATCCGCATTCCTCCCTAGACATGAGGCAAATTACGGGTCTTGTAAGCAAGTTTCAGTCGAATGTGAAAAATTGTGGTGCAATATTTCGCCCTTTTAATGCGAAAGCATTTTATGGTTCATCAGCAACGAAATGCGGCGTCGGCGTTGACCAGCAGCATTGCTCCGAAAAATTCACATGACGTCACTATGACGTCAAAGAAAAATGAGATGTTCAAAGGTGCTAGCAGTTGAGCCCGGAATACTCAGGCTGCGAGGCGAGCAGGCAACCCATAAGCCACAAAACCACGTGTCTTCTTTGCGAACTAAGGTAAACCTAGTGTATGCATTACCTTACGACTGTATGGTAATTAGTAGGCGTCTCATTATAAGGGAAGAGAAAATTTTCAAGTAAATGATACGATAAAAATAAAACTTAAATAAAAATAAAAATCAACGCTTTCGCAGTCAAAGCATGTAAGCAGTCTGAAGTGGCCTCCGCAATTTTTGGGGGGACGAAATATTCACCGCGAGTACTAATATTTTTTGAGCACCTGGCGATTACGCAATTCTCTTGAGCGCTATACTGGTTTACAAAGTTGGCCTTCACCAAAAAGCTTAAGAAAGAAAGCTCGGCTTGAGCAATGCTGCAGTTAGTTCCGTCTTAACGTATTCTAGTGCTTCCGAGATCGACAACAGCGAAGAGAACCTTTGGTTACTTAATTTGAATTTTTGCTTCTTCGTTAACATCTGTGTTGCCAAATACCACATAAATAAGAAGACTGCAGTTTTAAAGCAAAAATTTAAATGCGCTATCTATATTGAGTACAGTTGAATTTTCATCGCACTGAACCTTTGGTTTGCACTAGATGATCCGTGAAGTCGTTGCCAAAGCAACCTTTCTTGGACGCCAAAAAGAGTCCGTATGCTCTTAACGGTTGGAGCTTGGTGAGAGAGAATTAGCTGAAAAGTAATAATAGCGCGTTAGGTTTCGCCTCCCTAATTAGAAATAGAAAGATCACTGAACAGCGAAAAAAAGACTTTGGACATACGCTATTCGGTCCCTAATTTGAGGCGAACTACTTTACCTGTTCGTCGAATTAATAATACGCCCTTTGCAATCATTAATCATTCGTAATTTCTACGCAGTCAAAAAAAGACCACTTTTTATAGATGACTAAACTAGGAGCTAAAGAAGTTTCAACACAGTTGCCAAAATTTTCATATTACAATCTATTTAAATATGTGACATTTTGCGATGGCGTAAGGAGGCATCAGTAAAGATAGTGAGGATGACATAAGCTCAACATTATAAGGTATCGCAAATGCTTCGCTGGCCGTAAATATGAAACACTACTTTGCTGTAATTATTGTTTGCTCATTGTGCCTTTGCGGTGAAAAATAATTAATGGAGTAACACGGTAAAGAAAGGTCACCCGAATCTGCTGTAGATCTTGTGATCTGTCACCTTTTAGATGAGTGTTTGAACGCAGAAAAGTATTTTACTGAACACCCGTACTTCTTGTCGATTTCATTCTCTTGTTCTATAGTTCATTTAGGCTCCTCATAAAAGGCCTCTGAAAATTGTTTTCATATGCTGTGGCCCACTAGAAAGAAGAAAAGAAAGGTAGAAGTCTTATATTTCTCAGAAGCGAAGTGGCCACACAGGGCGTCAATCGCGCGGAACTCTAGTATGTCAATTTGAGATGCCATGGACAACCATTGGGGAGGGGACGGGGGAGCTTGAAACAATTTTGTTAAGTCTGTGCAACGTTGAACGGAAAGTTTTAGTATAGAGCAAATGCTTTCCTTAGGAGCAGGGTGCAACAATTTGGTAATTTTTGAATGTGAAGCAAAAAGGTTACTCTTAAATTTTTTTGTATCTCCCTTCAAGACTGCTTCCAGTACGCCGGCCAAGCGTGATTATAATGCACATCATTCTGTACTAAAGGGCACTATTGCTTCTTTATTTAAATTTTTCACGTTATAGTTATTTTTTAAATGATACCTGCGAAATTCGTGCGACAAACTTTTTAATCTTCTGACAACGCGAAGAGTAGCGCAACTGCATTTTTAGGAAATTGGATTGGAAAACGTTTATTGTCAGCACTGAGCCCTAGTGGGCATTATACTAGGTGGCTTCGAGCCCATGGCTCTTGGCGACCTTGTGAGCCCACTCAGTGGCCCGGACTTGCGTCAACGGGTCTGAGCTGGCCAGTATAGCCTCCCACCGCTCTAGAGAAGGGACTGGTAGTAGGTCCGCCGGTGGCGGCGCCTTTTAGCAGCTCCATAAAATGTGGTCATATCCGGCTATCTCGCCGCATTGTTTGCAAGTAGCGTTGTATTGTGTTGGATACATGTGTGCTAGTCTCGACTGGCTAAAGAAGGCTCGCGTCTGGAGCCGACGCCACGTTACCTCCTGGCTTTTGTCGAGCTTTTTGTCTGGTGGTGCCGCCGAAATTCGCGGCGGCGTTCGTGCCAGCGTTTCCGCTGGCGTTTCCAGGCTTCCCGCCTTTTTTCTTCATGCGGTCGTGCATGCTGAGAACGGTCTCCCACTCACCGTTCTCAAATTCCGAGGGTACCAGTTCATCTCCGTCGACGGCGTTGATCATCGTGGTGGTCACGGGGCCGCCCCAGGGGCCGGCTCCCGTCGATGCACGGGTAGCTACGCTAGGTCTGGGCGTTAGGCCTAGCTAGCTCTCACACGTCCGAGAGGTGAAAAGTCCCATGAAATGTGAAATAGTCCACCGTTTGCCCGAAATCCAGTGTCCCCTTGCACGGAGGGAGAATCCAGATCTGTTCGCGGTAGTTTCCGGCCCGCAGGCCCAAGTTGAACGCCGAAAAACAGCTGCTTGGCGGGAGCGCATGCGACGCACGTCTGCCATTTTTAGGAAAGAATTGTTTCTTGAAACATCTTCGTTTCTCCGACCACATGTAGCGCGTGGGCAACCGAGAATCGCGATATCAACAATAGCATGCACGAATGCGGAAGAGAAGATAGTTAATGGGCCATCAATTCGATGGCACATAATCACCTAGTCTGAGGAAGCTGCGATAGCTTTGGCGATGGTTTCCAGGAAGGTCTTGTGTGCAATTACGGACTCACAGACTGCATGTCGTAAATTTACAAGAGGAATAATTCGTAAACACTCAAAAAGAATACTCGGAACTAAGGAAGATACAGATTTTAGATCCGCAGTCATATAGACTCCAGGACACTCTGCCGATGTTGGAAATGAAGACGCTCAGTAAGCTGCCCGCGTGCTATTAACCCCGGGTCCCCCAACATTCGCAGGAACATAATTATCCTGAACCCCATTAAGTTATAGGCATTTACTCCAACGTTTGAGATTAACGAAGAAAGTATACGTCGAACCACACAAAGATTTGAACAGGCAGCAAGGGTCATTTTAAGTTAATTTCAATCGAATACTTATATAAATCCTGTCAAATTCAGCTACATGTTTGCAAATTCGTATGATGCGCACTGCACTTTCTGCAGTGAAGTGGCTCAATTATGCCACACGGTATGGGCATGCCAGAAAAACCCAGCTATTCCAATAATCAATAACCCAACAGCTTAGGACTGGGAGGCGGCGCTTTGCAGCTCACATTCGGAAGACCAGCTTTCGCTGGTGCACCGGGCAAGAGCGGCGGCGAAAGCCTATGGGCTCCTGGAATAAGGGCCCACCCAAACATTTTATGCATTAAACGTTTCTCTCTCTCTCTCTCTCTCCCTTGAGACAGTGTTTCCGAGATAGACATCCAGAACCTGGTCCACTACAACTTTTTCTTCCTCGTCTTGTCTTTGAGTTAACTTCGAATACCTAAAATGGTGACAGCGCATCTCGGTGAAAACACGAGGCAACCTGCGCAATCATTCTTTCCGGAGGCATTATAGCCTTCCAGCCGTATTAAGTTTGCAGGGCCTAGGCAGCTACGACGCATGTGCTCGAAAAATTGCTAGGAAAGTGCTTCCTTTTTCTGATATTTATATGTAAGGCCTTTTGTTTGCATTGAGAAATCGTGAATTCTAAGCGCACAAACTTATTTCATAGAGTGTTAAAAAAAATTTTCTCACTAAGATGCCTATCCATGAAAGAATTTCTCGGTTAGAAAAAATTTTGCTAAATTAAACTCTTGTGAACATCTTTCCCAAACTGCAACCATTAGACAGTTTCAGGTTGCCTTGTGCAGATGATGTTGATGACTGGACTTGCGAATGGGAACTTTGCACACTACTTTTTTTTTTACACAAGAGATGTCATTTTGCTGAAAGCGAAACTCCGTCCTTTACAGTGAACTTCTAGCTAGACAGCCGCATCGTAAACACGGCGTCAAAGTTTAGTGCCCCACCGGAGGGAAACGAAAAGCAAAGAGATAGTGGCTATCTTTCATTCGCGGGCACCGAAATTTAGTAGCGATTCTTATTGTGCTGCTGAACTAAACTAGTTTCAATGACTTACCCAACAAGCATTTGCTTATGCTCTGTTCATTTACAGCGCAGCTCATAGGCGCCCGTTCTTAGATTTAGCCGCGTCGCCGTTGAAGGTGTAACCGAGCGCGAGGAGACGCAGGCAGGGGAGGAGAGTGAGAAGAGCGCGTTTCTCTCCAGGCCGGCCGTGGCGAGTGAACGAAGGTACCACCGCTCGCTCATAGATGGCGCCAAAGTGATGCGTGCCGAGGGGCTGCTGCGCGCAGGGTGTCGAACCGGAACCGAACCTGAACCCGAAACCGGAACCGAACCGGTATTTTTGCCCGGAACCGGAACTGAACCGAACCCAAAAATTTTTCGCCATCTTGGAACTGAACCCGAACCGGAACGATTCAAAGGAACCGTTCCGAACCGGTTCGGGACTCGGTGAAGCCGCACATTTTTTTTGCAGAATGACGTACTTTTTTTTTCAGACAAAATTACCGTGGCATCGCACAGATCTGCCCACCGAAAGCTGTGGGCTCTAGGCAGTGCGAAAATGGCAACCAGTCTATGCGACAGCAAAACGCAAGGATGTATCGTGCTTAGGAAGAAAGCTAATTGGCGCTTCTGCAGTGTGCTTTCCGAAATTATAAAGTATTTTACGTCAGACTGATGTGAAATATTGGGTTTATTAGTATTCCCCTTTCACATGATTACGTACAGGTTTAATCGAATTGTTAGCACTGTTTTAACACTAAAGTAATCAGTGAGAATGGCTTCCCTTTATTTGTGTTGTATACCATGAATATGTGAAAGGTAGGCGCAGTGACCCAACCATGTTGTGCAACATTTACTTTCGGAGGCATTCCTGGTCTCAGACAGCAGGTACTGAATAAGACCCTTCACGATGGCACAGTGGCTGTGGTGCTTGGCTGCTGATGCCAAGGTCACGGGTTGGATACCAGTGGCAGGGGAGCATTTCGATTGCGGCGAAATTGAATTGGTTTTATGAGGAAAGAAAATGATGCAGTAGCTGTCTCACATATACCGAAGTCGAGCAGTCGTGGCGTCCCCGTCTCGCGGCAAAATGCAAAAACGCGCGCATGCTGTGCGATGTGAGTGCACTTTGAGGAACTCTAACTGGTCTACTTTAATTTGGAGTCCTCCATACAGCGTCCCTGATAGACTCCGCGTTGCTTTGACGGGATATTAATATTAATGCTATTATTAGAAAGCGAAGAAATATAAATTCCTGTTTTTTTTTAAGAATCCGAACATTCTTTGTTGCTCGCGACAGAAATAAGCAAGGAATGCAGTGGTGCGATGCTTATAAAAAATGAATAGCGATTACAAAAAGAGGCCATGGTCTCGCTGAGATGCAATAATGACTACGCCCAGAAAGATGCTACTCCAATGAAGTGTAACTGCGCTGAAGTAAATTTGTGCTATGCAGATGCGCTGAAATTGTTCTTCTCGTAAAAAAAAAAAAAATATTCTTATTGTTACAAGGCAGCTTCGTCACGCTCTTCTCGAAATGCTGGATCCTGAATTCTCTGATCGGCGGCTTATATCCCACTCTCTCTGCCGCACAAACAGTCACCGAAACCAAGGAGCATAGGGTGTGTTCTTTTATCTACAGACTGAGCTATGGCAATGGTTGTGCAATCTTCTGCTTTCGGGGGTACTTATGTGTAGTGTAACCAAGGGCGTCCGCAGAATTTTTTGCAGGGGGGGGGCCCATTGGTTGTTGGCGCCGGAGGGGGGGGGTATGTTCGTAGCAAAAAGGCACTATTTGCGGAGTAAATTTATTTATTTATATACAAATAAAATAAATAAGTAAAATACACACATGAAAGAAAAATTACAAACAGCAAATTAAAGCGAGGCTAGGAGAGATACATTGGAGTTTATCAACGAAGAAACAATTAAAATTAATAAAAATGCAAAAAGATACTATCACTTCGTGGAGAAGAGTGCTCAGTCTTGCTGCATACGGGTTCTCGACACACCCGGATTGATGACCAGCACACAGCACAATATGTTCACAAACACGCAACGACAGTCACTCAGTCAGTCTTCCTTGAACAGAAACTGTAGACGCCTCGGATTTTTCTGGGCGAATTGCGTGATGACACTGGTGATAAATTCATTTCTGTGCTTCATTACACGCTCTCGGTGCACACTCATCATACAAAGGCCGTCCAGTCTGTCGTTTGTCATCGTTGAGCGTAGCCACGTTTTCACTCTCCTCATTGTACTGAAGGAGCGTTCGACCGTACAGGTAGTAACTGGCAAAGCCAGAGCCACCTCAATGGCTTTTGCAACACCAGGGAAGAATGTCTTGGCCTGATGTAGAAGCTCGCAGTAAGTTATTTCTGATGGGTCCCCAGTTTTGTTGCACCACATCTCGTACCAAGAGATGGCCTCTTCCTTGAAGTTGTCGATGCCGTAAAAGCACTGGAGTTCTTCGGCGAGAACAGCGAACTCAACACGGCTCAAGTGCTTCATTTTTGATGGATGCAGCTGGAGAAGTTTGAAGCTCCTCTCATTGCTTTCAGAAAAGCGCCGAGCTAAAGAAGCAGTGAGGGAGTCCAAGTACGGCACATATATTGCCACACGGTAGTATTCCTCTGGCGACTGAATCCCGTAGTTGTCTCGGTGGGCCTGACGAGAGACTTGTCTTGGTACAGATATCACCACATTTAAGTGATTGGCTGCCTCCCTTGCTGCATTCATGATGTTAGAGAACTCCTCTACAGCGTTTGTCCGGTGGCCGCGAAAAATACGTTGTAGCTCAGTGATGTGGCCATGCACAGAATGGAAGTCCATGGATACACCTTGCAGAATGTTCGTAGCTGGTTCCAGCCGAGCGCTGTACTTCGCTACAATATGCAAGCAGACGATGAAAGATGAGCTTGTTGTTGCGCAGTAGAGGATGTGAGCTCGTTGTCTAGTTGCAGCGTTCGAGCATGATTCCGTGGACGCGAGCTGCTCGAGTGCTTCGACTATGGCCACGTAATGCTGAGAGAAGATCCTAATAGACTTGTACTTTGCAGACCATCTTGTCTCACACAGCATCGGAATGTTGGGCACCAATTTTCTCCGGAGCACGCTCTCGCGGAAGAAGTTTATGGTTTGTTTGATTATCCCAATTGTGTTTCGAATTTCAGAGACGTCGTTCAAATCGTTGATGACGAGATTTAGTTTGTGACTTGCACAGTGGAAAAATAGTGCCTTCGGGAACTGTTTTTGTATAATTTTGTTCACTCCAGCTTCTTTTCCAGCCATTGTAGAGCATCCATCGTACCCCTGTCCAACGAGGTTCGAAAGAATCAGTCCGACATTCGACAAAAGCTTCAAGATTGCCGCGGCGATGCAAGCGGAGTTTAATTGCTCCAGCTCTACAAATCCCAAAAACTGCTCTCGAACGCACACTTCGACTTCCGCCTTGTCAATAAAGCGAACGCCTATAGACATCTGCTCTTTTCCTGAAATATCTGCAGTTTCGTCAGCAAGAACGGAAAAAGCAAACGCTTTGTTAGTTTCGGTAACTATCTGCTCTCTCAGGATGTCGCCACAGATTGTGATGATCTCGTTCTGGACGCGGACAGAAGTGTACTTGGCATTGCCAGCAGAAGAAGCGAAGTGCTCCTGAAGTAGAGTATCTCCAGCTTCTACACGAAAGTCAAGCAGATCATTGAAGACTCCACTATCGGACTGCTTGCCGCGAATCGGCAAGTCATGCGTCGCGCAAAAAACAATGGTGGAAACTATTGGAAATAGCTTCTCACGGTTCCTTTCAACTTGCGCGTGCAGTGCTCTGTTCAGCTGCTGTACAACGGGTAGCTGCTTGCCTTTCATCACATCCATAAAGTTCTGTGAGGCCGTCATTGCCTCCTGGTGCCATTGGGATTTTACGTGATCCCTGCACGCCTCGTGCATTTTTCTGTAGTTACTGAAAGCGCGCACGATAAAACTACCTTGAGTACCCCGGTGAACACGCGGAGGAAAAATGACGCAAAAACGACAAAAGGCGCCTTTCGCTGTCGCTGAGTACGCAAGCCAGGGGGCGTAATCTCCAAGCCACTGATGTCGAAAAGGCCTCTTTCCAGATGTTACATCCTTCTTAAAATCATATGTGACATTTGGCGACCATGGCTTAGTAAGAAGACGTAACTTCAAAAAGTCCGGTATGCCAGTGAGTTTAGCTTTTACAACATGAACTGGTGGGCGAGTTGGTCTGACATATTTTCTAGTGAAGCAGCGCAACGGCACAAGGCCAACGGAAGAAGAGGACAAACACACGCTCCGTTGGCCTTGTGCCGTTGCGCTGCTTCACTAGAAAAAAGAAAGTTTAGCTTTGCCTAGAAACTCTCCTAAGTCATATTCTTGAGGCAAGTTATTTGTTTTCTTGATGTTGTCTCCGGACTTCGATCCCAAGCAAGGAGAAAGGGAATCGTTTCGGCTTACTGCGTGACCGGAGCTCGCTGGTGGAGTTCCTTCCATGGAGACGACGACGCCGGCTACTGTCCGGTGATGAAAGGTTGCATCGCTCTGGTCAAATCCGGACTTGAATCCCAAGAAAGGAGAAATGGAATCATCTCGACCTGCTGCATCACCTGAACTCACTGTTGACAGAGTCCCTTCCATGGAGTCGACGACATCAGCTACTGTCCGGTGATAAAAGCTTGCATCACTCTGTTCAAATGCTACACCGTCGTCACATGTCACACCAGAATCTGCAGGGGCGCATTTGGATAATGCTTCGTCAGACAACCGCTGACGCTTGAAGAAGCGTCGAATATCCATCATTCGGGACCGCGCGAGACAAAGCTGGCTATGGAGTTCCTCGGGGTTGGTAGTGTTAAAAATATATACACATTGATTGGAAAAACGGTTGAATGCGTACGTTGAAAACAAAAAATGACTATGTATGCAGCGAAAACTTATTTACAAGATAAATGCACGCTCGCGGCTTCATACACCTCGCTCCATCTTGCTCGCGCAACCGCACAGTCGAGTATTTGCACACACACTACTCGCCGCTCGTCGTTTTCTCGTCCGCTGTCTTGGTTGTTCTCAGCTTCGTTGACAACCGGCCACTAAAAACACCGAAGCACAAACAAAGAGGCGCGCACACGCAAGGAACACCGCGCGACTTCCGAGGGGAAGGGACACTCTCCACTCCGGTCGGAAAATTTGTTTTGTGTGTTTTTATGAGGTTCAGAGCCCCAAAACGACTCAGGCTATGAGGGACGGACGGTCTCTTTACCATGCACTGACATCGCACAGTACATGGGCGCTGTTGGAATTTGAGGCCCAGCCAGAGGTGACAGGCGAGCCAGGCAGGCGCCATCGGGCTGCCTTGACCAAAGGCGCTGGTTTCCGGAGAAGACGCAAGGAACGCTGGTGTGGGGGCGCCTCTGGAGACTGCGTCGCCGTGAACAAAAGCAGCTGATCCCCTTTGCCGAAAATTCTGAAAGCGGCGCTTGTACCGAACTGCGCTCTCCCGTGGATCGGAGGAGACAGCGAGCGGCGGCGGCGCCAACTCATCGCCCGCTTGCCCCTGAGCAGTCCGACAAAGCGGGGATGGACACGGCTGATTTGTCCCTTCCTCCTGAAGAATTCATCGGTGGCCGGGGTGTGCACTGTCTGCCTCCGTGTCGCTATCTCTCTAGAGATCAAAGAAACAGGCACACATCTCAAGACGGCTCGAAACACATGCTCGCCGGTGCCGCTGTATGTCTGCAACGACGCGTCCCCGGACGCGGCACTTTGCAGATGTGACCCAAAGCGTGGAAGCAGGGCCGCTTTTACTCTTTTGGCTGAGCGCACCGCCGCCCCTGACGTGCGGCCATCACTCACGGTTCGAGTGAGTGATTTTCCAGGGGGGTGCAGCCGCCCCCCCTTGCCCCCCCTCCGGACGCCCATGAGTGTAACCGAACCCTGAGAATGTTCACCAGCGCCACCCTTGTCAATAGCGGCGAACGTAGTACGGCCTCTCTTACCCCGAGTGTCACATAGGAACATGATCGCACGGTGTAGCGGAAGCTGTGCGAGAACCCTCACTCCCGGTTGTTTGTGTCTGAGACCAGATGCTTATGCTTGTTGGCGTTCTTTGGTAGAACGGTTTGGCGACGGCATACGTGCATCATTCACAGCAATCCACCTCAGGTAGATCGGCTGGAGGTAGATAGGACACTTTAGAGCCCAGCTCTTATGCGCCCGTTCTGCGTTACACGTCGTAGTAGGCGTAACCAGTTGTCCAATGAGCAAAGATAATTAAACGACATCTGGAAGGTGGCTGCCACTGGAAGATTCCGGAGAAATTAGTTTGGTTTAGAGGGGTTTAACGTCCCAAAGCGACTCAGGCTGTGAGGGACGCCGTAGTGGAGGGCTACGGAATGTTTTGCCATCTAGGATTGTTTAACGTGCACTGACATCGCACAGTACACCGGCCTCGAGAATTTCACTGCCATTGAAATTTGACCGCGTCTGCCGGAGGATGGAACTCGCGTCTTTCGGGACCCCAGCCGAGCGCTATGACCACTGAGCCACCGCGGCGGCAGATTCCGGATAGTGGCTAGCAGCGTAATACGACGCGTGCCAGGTGGCGTGTTACACACACACACACACACACACACACACACACACACACACACACACACACACACACACACACACACACACACACACACACACACACACACACACGCGCGCGCGCGCGCGCGCGCGCACGCGCACGCACGCGCACGCACACTGGAAGAATAATTTTCCAGCGACTAACACTCACACACCGCATCGCAGCTGGCGTGTGAAGAGTTGCGCTCAAACTTCGCATTACTCACAACAGCAACCTTCTCTAAATTTTATTACGAGTGAGTGCTCGGATGTGCGCCCACCAGATTGTGCACGCGTGTGCACATACACATGCTCAGGCGCACACATGCACGTGCGCATGCACGCATGCAAGGGCAGACGTGCACGCACCCACACACTCGCACACACTGGCACATGTGCGCACACGCACCTCGTTAATTTTTTAATTGTTGAGAAAGAAGGCTAAACTCCTAACGCAGTAAAGAAAAGAACTACCATACTCTAACCTTCAGTGGGAATCGAGCCAGTGGCAGCGGGCGCAACAAAGATGCTTCGTTTACTGATGCCTGAGGGTACTCGGCCGTCTTCGAAGATTCTTTTTATTGTTGTCGCGCGGAATATTAGGAACCCCCCTGACCTCCTCTTTCCTTGCTTGATGGGGTTGAATTCAGCGATCTCGCCATAAGGCCTCAAGCCACCATCACTCCCTTACTATATCATCATCATCAGCATGACTGCGCCCACCGCAGGGCAAGGGCCGCTCGTATGTCTCTCAAATTAACCCTGTCCTTTTCTAGCAGCGGCCACCGTATTCCCGCAAACCATCCGCCCGCCTAACTTTCTGGCACCTCTTGTTACGCTTGCCTTGTCTTGGAATCCACTCCGTTACCCTTAAGGACCAGCGGTTATCTTGCCTTCGCATTGCATGCCCTGCCCAAACCCATTTCTCCTTGATTTCGACTAGGATATCATTAACCTGCGCTTGTTCCCTAACCCACTCTGTATTCCGGTCCCTTAGTGTTACACCTATCACTCTTCTTTCCATAGCTCGCTGCGTTGCCCTTAACTTATGCTCAACCCTTTTCGTTCCACGTTTCTGTCCTATAAGTGAGTACCGGTAAGATGCAGCTTCTCTATACTTTTATCTTGAGGGATATTGCTAAGCTCGACTGCTGACCCGAAAGACGCGAGTTCGATCCCGGCAGCGGCGGTTGAATTTCTTTGGAGGAAAAATTCTAGAGGCCCGTGTACTGTGCGATGTCAGTGCACGTTAAAGAACACCAGGTGGTAGAAATTTCCGGAGCCCTCCACTACGGCGTCCCTCATAGCCTTAGTCGCTTTGGGACGTTAAACCCCATCAACAAACAAACAAACAAGCTATTCATGATCTGAGAGGACCTGCCATATGCGCTAGCACCCGCACATAAAAATTCCGACCATATGCGCTAGCACCCGCACATTAAAATTCCGGATTGCGCACTCGTCAAGAAAGGGAAACAAGTCAGGAGGTTAAGCTTGCGCAGCATATACGTTTCGAGCTTAAATGCATTGTTCCCCGGCAGTTGTGCGTGTTTATCAGTCATACGGCTTTCCCACACGGTAAACTCTCTTATTAACAGGAATTGCATTAACAGGAATTAAGAGGAAGTTATAATAATAATAATAATAATAATAATAATAATAATAATAATAATAATAATAATAATAATAATAATAATAATAATAATAATAATAATAATAATAATAATAATAATAATAATAATAATAATAATAATAATAATAATAATAATAATAATAATAATAATAATAATAGTTTTATTTGCGCCTAATGAATACATGGCGCGGCAGACCCGCAGTAAAAGCTGTCACAAGCGACAGCTTGACAAAGCCGGAGGCCCCCCTATACACTTGACAGCATCATAGGCGCAATGAAACGGCATGTCTCATCCAAAAACAAAATAGAATAAAACATGAAAACATCTGCAATTACAATCACTCATAAGAACTACATAAAATTATACAGAAAATGTGTTAGAATGAAGTTAGAAAGCACTTACAAAAGCAATGGAACATTCATGTGCGATGGCAATGAGTTTAGCGAAAGTAACAGATAAATTAAGCACATTTTTGCTTTAAATAAGATTCAAAACAAAGTGAATACAGACAAGCGGTGCAGTCAGGGTAAACAACAACGTGACAGAGTAAACAGGAATGGCAAGCGAAGTGTCCTATAGTACATGTTGAAATACCGGCGGAGTGTTTTGAACGTCACCTTTTCAAGTTGGATATGTTTATGATTTAAATCATTTAGTAACCGGGGTAGTTTATTCTGTATTGTTTGTAGGCCGTATGTTGTGCGAAACGTCCTTACTTTCCAGAGCTCCGTGTGACGTGTCTGGCGTAGTGTTTGGTTCTAACCTGGCTAGACGATGTAGAAATAAACTGTTGCTGGCGTTTTCATTCTTAATTGCCTTGCAAAGGATATAATCAAACAGTTTGGTAACAGGAATTATGTTGTATTTGGGAAATCGATGATACGTATGTGAATAAAACGGCAGATTTTCTATTACTCCTACAAACCTTTTCTGCAACTTGTGAAGCTTCTGCAAATTTCCGTAAGTTGTCGTAGACCAAACTAAGTGACAATAATTGAGTCGGGAGGAGAATAAGGTATTATAAAGTAACAGTAAGATTTTTGGTGGTAGTAAATTGCGATTGCGTTATACTAGCCCAATTACTTGTGCTAGCTTAATTAGCATGCTGTCCACGTGGACATCCCATGACATATTCTGCTGAAAGATCACACTTAATGTCTTAATACTGGAAGTTATTTCGAGAGAAGTGGCATTTAAGTAGATAGACTTTTGTATTGTTATGTTTTTGTTTTTACTTCGAAAGAATACGGCTTTTGTTTTGTTTGCATTAATCGTCAGGCTGTTTTTACGTGTCCATTCGTCTAGTTTTATTAATGTTAAATTAGCAGCATCAACAAGGTCGTCACTAGTTTTACCGGTTAATAATAGGCTGGTATCATCCACATGGAATTCCGTTTATTTCATCACAGGCAGAAATCTCATAGTGTAAGACTTGACCTCAGTGTCCTTTTTAAGGGACTGCTGAAGTAGGCTATGCCCCAAAACTAATCATGACAACAGAACACAAATAATCGCGTTGTTCAATAGTTTCTCGTTGCTCTCACACGTAGCATTTCACTGATCACGGCACAAACGTCCCCTAGGCTCGATGGCACGTCCTAACGCGTAAGGTCCAGGTTTGAAGCCCATGAAAGGTTTTTGCGCCTATTCAATCCACATCCGCTGAACTCCCTTTATTACACCGGCATCAAGAAATGCTAGGACATGCAGCAGGTAAATGCGTAGAGGAAGTAATGACCGATCAGAACCTTTGTCAGCCGCCTTCTGGAGAGGCCGTACAGGTATTCGAAGAAACAGCGAAGGTTGAGGAAAGCGTAAGTATCAGCACAAATTCTCTCACAGCTATGTACAGAAAAGACAGACTAATAAGCACAGCTGCCAGAAAGCGGTGGTTTTGGGTTTTGAAAAATAAAAATCCTGAAACAAGTTGGTGGACAAAAAGTGCACGAAAGATTCACCACTCTATCAAGGTAGCAAGAAATTCTGCCTACGCATAAGCGCCCCAGAGAAGGCACAGAAATTCTGTGTAACGAATTTACGTTCATCCTTGCACAATTCAGCAATTCCAACAGTGACAGTACGCAAAGTCGCAACGAAGATGTCACAAATTTGTGTCCGTACGGACACGAAGTGCTCCTAACAAATCCATCCTGCTTTTAAAGCGAAAGCTTTATTGGCCTAGTCAAGACAAGGTCATCGGCGCCGCAGTTTGACCTTCAGGTGGAGGAGCGATGGAGGTGTGGCAGCCAAGTGACATGCCTTCTCTCATTCCTTCCTTTATCCCTTCCCTTGCTGCGTGTTCAGGTGCCCACCAAAATGTTACAGTTGCTGCGCCATTTCCTTTTCTCAAAAACCAAACAAAACAAAACATGTCGGCCATCGGCGTTCATTGGCGTTAGCATTGACAACGTTGTAGAGTCCGTTCATTTTTACGAAAGGGAAGGCGCGCAACTGGCTCCCTGGGTCAATGGACACCTCAATCTCGCTGTCATGCACGTGGTGTTGGTGTCCGTCTGCAGAAATCTGCTTTCACTCAATATTCCGCGCTTAGCCAAAGCACTGAAAATTTTTTATCATGCTCTTTTCATATTCATATTCCGTGCAAGAGATGGCGACGACATCAGCATAAGCCAAATCTTCATTTTACACTGTACTAACCAGAAGCCACGATTAGATGTATTTTGAAGCGAAAGCTTCACTACGGGACCTCGGGCTTCCATCGCGGACCTTGTGAATTTGACCTGCAGCAGAGTTGGAGGTCAAACTATGAAAAATAGAAAAAGAAATTGAATTGATATCGATGACTTCGAGTTGAACTCGCGGCGGCGCGACCTTAAGGGCCGCTCAGCGGGACCACTTGTGCACTTATTCGTGCATGAGCTTGCTTCGCATTTTTTTCTGTTTCAAATCGGCAAACCACCCTTTTTTAGTAGCTGTGCTTAATTGGTGTCTCAGTGCTCATTTGCCTTTCCTGTTTGCACCGACTGGACACACTCGTGAGGAGTCTTTACGGGAATTCTTTAGGGAAGTTGCTGACGCCCTCAATTTCCTCACTGTGCGCTTTTCTTTAGACTACTTGTATAGCCTCTCCAGAAGACAGATGACTCAGGCACTTACAGGGTATTTGTTTCCTGCACCGTTGTATCGGCAACCGTTTCTGGAGTTCCTTTACACCAGTGTTTTAAAACGTGTTGGGCGAATGTGCATTTCTTCTGCTCAAAAACGTTATTTTTTAAGCTGCACACACCTACGCTGCCTGTGAAGGCATGGCTTCATGCTAAGAAGATGCTTGCGCCATGGATGGTGAATTGCCGCCTGTGCAGTACACCAGGGACAATTACACTAGAGTAGACCAGAGACACCAGAGTCAGAGTGACTGGCAAGTCGATTTTACGGTGACTCAAAATGTCTTGGCTTTGTATGCCGGCCGATACAGGGCAGCTTCCTCTCATAGGCACATGCGGCGGTCCTGACGGCGTCTGCGTGCTTACTCCGTGCAGGGGAAATTCCTGAACGACCCGAGCTTCTGGAGAGAGCTATTACTCGCGCGACAGGGAATGCATCCGAAACTGCAGCAGCTGAAGGCTTTAGTAGATGCAAAATTTATCAGCTCTTTTCCTTATGTACCTCATCAGATAGATTTAGCGTAAACATAGCCGATGGGCACTAATCCTGAGTGCATTTGATTTCTCAGCTCTTGCGTAAATTTGTAGCTTTTGCCGCGGGCAGGAAATTAAAGAGGGCAAAGTGAAAACATCTCGCATTGAGCAAATTTTGCAGTTTTTATTTTATATGCTTATATCACAAAGAAAGTGAACAGCAATATAATGTTGCATAAAAACAATCTACGTTCAGAATTTTTTATAGTCTGGAACCGTTTGAACCCGTTTGAACCGGTTCGACGCTATCCGAACCGGTTCGAACCGGAACGGAATGTCGCTCCGGAGCCGAACCCGGAACTGAACCCGAAATGCGTGAACCCGAACCCGAACCGAACCCGAAAAAATTCCGGTTCGACACCCTGGCTGCGCGCCGTAGCGCGGCATGCGCACCACTGCATTGGCGGAGATAGGGCGGCTAATGACGGGACAGGAGGTTTGGCTCCGGCAGCGCAGGCCCGCGCGCTTCCTCCTTGCAGTCGCGCCATCCGCCTTGGTCGCGCCACGCTCCGCTCCGTTAACGGGCGGTGCCGTGAAATGTGCTGCACGCGATAGATTCTCCGCGTCGGCCGTTGTCTTATAAATCGTATAAATCGTCTGCCGCCGACAGGACCGGGGAGCTCGTGGTGCCATAGTAGAGGCTAGGAGGCGCTTTCGAGAGGACCCTGCCGTTCGCTAAACAGAAGCAGTCCGAGCTGTGCTCAAAGTTTGCCTTAGGGAGTATTGCACTCAGCCTTAGAATTTTTTGTAGTGACCTCATTGGTATTCTATCAATGAACGAACGCAACGCATGATTTGATTTGTGCCCGCCATAGAATGTTCACTTAACTTCAACCATGACTCGGTTGAATTTATTTGGAGGAGAAATTCCAGAGGCCCGTGTACTGTGCGATGTCAGTGCATGTTAAAGAACCCCTGGTGGTCGAAATTTCCGGAGCCCTCCACTACGGCATCTCTCATAGCCTTAGTCGCTTTGGGACGTTAAACCCCATAAACCAAACCAAACCATAATTATCATTACAGATTTCAATTTCAATGATTTCAATGATGCACCTGAGAGTTACTTATCGTCTCAGGATTATCGTAGCACTTATTTTCTTCTCATCTGGGCAAAGCATAGTAAGGAGGCAAAGAGTTTTGTGTTTCTTACTGGTCTTTCTATTACTTTCACTCATACTTTTGCATACAAGGAGAGCTCAGCGATACACAAGACGCACATTTATAGCAGCGCTTGCATATATGTAGCAATTGCTTCTGCGCGTATTACGAACAGACGCCAGACATATACACATGAAGCTAGAAAATGAAAAAAGCGACCAATGTTACTACAATGATCAACAAAGAGCCGAGAAGAAAGGAGAAAACAGGAAAGAAGAAAGTGACAGAATGCTATACACAAACCAGATGTTGGAATATCCCAATGAATACAGAAACCGTAGGAGAATGTCGCATGGTTGGCGAAAGGTTTGCGCACCGGATTAGAAACAGCTCCTGATACGAGCTACGCTCCTATGTAAACAGAAGTCTGTCTAGCATAAACGGGATTTCTTTTCTTTCTCAGCGAACGGCATACACTTAAAAAAATGTTCTTGTTGGGTCTAAATGGCGCTTTCAAAAACGTCGTCACATTGAAATTATTCTCAATTCGTAGTAGATATTGCAAAGCGCGTATAGACACCAAAGGGCCCGTTTGTTCCAAATGTTTAGAGGAAGGGGCTTGAACCAGGGATAAAATAACTGGCGCTGTCTGTGAGCAAAGTTTTCTTCGTTTCAAACCCGTCTATAGGGCAAGGGGAAAGTTAATACTCAGCGAGAAATTTTGTCTTTTTTTCTCGAAGGACCTTTGAGCTTTTTGTACCCACCGAAGAATTGTGAAAAACACTAAGAATCGGAAGAAAAAATAGAGAGCATCAGAAATTGGCCAGGAACCAAAAGCAACTTCCTTCATCCCCTTGTGAAGTCGTGTGAAATCCCCCTAGCAGCGAAGAACAGAAAAAAGCCTGGAAATTTTCTACTGCTCGCCAAAAATACAAAAAAAAAATCCTGAACATATTTGAGTGACGCAGGCTACAGCCTGCCGTGAGATACTAAGGTGGCTGTGAGTGTCACCGACTAGTGCGTGCTGAAGGTTGTTAGGAGGGCTTCCCGAAAAATCTTAGGTTATTTTATTCCTGCTTGTAAATAACTTAGGAAATAAACCTACATTACTACTGAGGCCGCCACGTCTACTCCCACGGGACTTCGCACCCTTCAAATTTCATATTCTTGCTTATCTTTGATATTTTCAAAGTTAGTAGTATATCTTCACTACGTAATGAAATGCGTGTATCCGCTGCGGAGACTCAGTGGATTTAGTATATAGCTGTTGGTCACAAGGTCACTGTTTCGATCCTGCCTATGTCGGCCGTATTTCGATAGAGGCTAAATGGAAAAACGCGCGTGTGATGTGCAGTGTCAGCGCACGTTAAGAAACCCACGGTGGTCTAATTAAAAAAGCGCCATCCATTACGGCGTCCCTCAAGCCCACGAGTAGCTTCGGAACTTTAACCCCCCCCCCCCCCCCCCCCCCCCCTTTTTCGTTCTTTTTATTTTCCAGTGATTCATTTACTTTTGATCAGATATGAACTGGTTGTATCGACGGATGCCCACCTTACTCTCTCTCTCTTTCATTTCTCCAACATTCAAGATTCTGGGCAAGCTTCATACTTCTAGCTTTACGGTGGATATAACGATTGCGTCTGAGCAAGTATATGAAAGAAGCGTACACCAGCAGCTCTCGTAAAAACGCAAAACGATAACAGTGGGTCTAGAGACAAGTGCGGGAACAGCTTCTGTCACATGCCTGGAAAAATAAGAATTCGGCAGTGAGTTTAAATACACAAACCCCTATTCCTTAATATAGGTTAAGGAAGAGCGGTGACCACCAAAAAGCTGCACACGTTGCTTACACGTTACGCTGAATACAGGCTACGCGCAGTCGCGCTGCTCCAGTACACATCCCTCAGGAAAATTTAAAAAATTATCACAGTACGCCACAGGTAAGAAGGTGATGCAAACTGAAGCGTGTCGCTTAGTTTAAACAACCAACACTGCTAATATACTTTTCCCAAATACCTGAGCGATTGCAGCAGTCTCGTATAAACGTCCTGCAACATTCTGTGCGCTCGCTTTTCCTTGTGCCACAGGAATGATGGTGCTAATCTCGATCCCGTAGAGCCTTTATCCTGCAGCTGCCTCTCAACGCTCATGTTTCGTGCATGTGCCGGTTACTAATTTCTTCATCTTGGTTTTATTCATCAGAAAAGGATGCCTAGGTCAAGCTAGCCTTGCTTGTGACTAGTTGAGCCGTATGCAGCACTTGTTTATTTGGCGGTTGTAGGTACACAGTGGCTCAATACTGTGCTCTAGCCGCCTTCGCTCGAGGCTTTATTTTTCCGCAGGTGTGAACACCAGTGTGGCCACGTGCGCATCGCTCGGGTATCTTCCCCAGTACATGTAGTTTCCAGGGATTGCCGCAGAAAAAACTTAAATGAATACGCCTCGTCCCACACATTTCTCCGCTTGCGGTGTTCATGCCATCTTCTAACCTCTACAGTTCTCGCATCAATAACGACAGTGCCCTTGAAAGACGAAGATCAAGACGAGTAAAGAGGTGGACCAGGTGGAAGGAGGTAGTGGCAACCTGAATTTATGAGATTTTTGTCTTTAGAGTGGTCTTTTTAATTCGGAATCCCCTCGCTGGTCGTGATCTCTAGCATATGGCAGACCAGCAGATGCTAACGGCCGGGCAAAGAGAGGGACAATTTTCTACTGTTCTTACGAGGCTCTTGAGATGTGGCCAGTGCTAGTGCATTCTTAAGGTATGCTGTTAAGGGCTGGGGTAACTGCGCAGAAGCTACATAAAACCCACATGCAAACCTTCAGTTTGCATGTCGATTTTGGGGCAAGGGTACAGGCCAGCTTCTCTCGGGGATCGTAGGGTGAGGGTACATTCTGAGTTATTAGTGGCACCCGCGTGAGCACCCCCCGTGAAGTGCGCGCTCCGGTCTTTCCCCAAATTCAGAGACCAGTCCGTAAGCGTCCATAAGGCAACCGAGTTTCGTAGCATGCAGGCGAGCGTATTTGCCCTCCCATCCTTTAGTATAGACTTTTTGCAGTTCTGGAAAGATCACCCAGCGTGAGTCTTCCTTCTGTTATGTATTTTGTTTACTGCTTACTTTCCAACGCCCATGAAACAGAATGTTTGTTTTTTTTTGCAATAGGCGGTGATACGAACTTAGATACCCATAAATAAAATAGCCCTAATATGGACTTTTTGTCCTTATTCAAGGCAACGGTTCTCGCAATGTAATTTCCTGTCCAACCCGTATTGCTTGTTCGATATCAACTCTGCTTGGCTTATTTATTACTAATCACTCTGCTGGTAACATTGCACCGAGAACCCTGAGCACTGATATAAGTGATCACTTCTCAAATATCTACCTTTTTTGGAGAATTGAGCAACTAAGAGTAATCGACTACTGCAACAGCCTTCACACACGATCATGCAGACAGACTAAAGAGAGGTGTTTACGCTGAAGGATATTAATGTGGCATATAAAAGATTTTCATAATGTACTAAGAAATATTAACACTTCTCCTCCTCAATAAAGCCATACTGAAAATATTAGAAGCGTGCGGAAGCGGTTGGTCATACCCATCCTGTTAAGTTATTAAAGATAAAAAACACACTCACCTTACATTTATTCAATTTCAAGACTTCATGAAATTGAAAGAGACGATTACTATAAGCGCATGTTTGAAA
Organism: Amblyomma mixtum; assembly: GCF_055824585.1. NCBI lineage: Eukaryota > Metazoa > Arthropoda > Arachnida > Ixodida > Ixodidae > Amblyomma > Amblyomma mixtum. Next base: position 253,315,868 of record NC_143012.1, on the reverse strand, counting down.
GCAACTTTCTAGGAAAAACAGACATAGGAAAGAAGTTAACTATGCTAAATTAATAGGATAAATAAGGTAATAACTTAAATAAACCCACCGATGCGAATGACTGGCAGCTTTGTTACCGACAATATTGAATAAAGAAGGATGGGTGAAGCTAAATTCTCTGATTTCTTTCGCGAAGGTAGGCCGCAGTACATTTTGCTCCGATGCCGTAAAACATACAGCATACATGCAATACACCTTAATTTTGCACGCACTTGCGCAGCGAAAGTTATCAGGCTCCTTCAAAGGCTTCAAGTTAGTATAGCTCACGATGCAGATGACTTAAAAATAAAGCCAATCAAGCACGTATTTGATGAAACAGCACGCGTGTCAATATACATTTTGAACGTCTCATTCTCAGCTGGTTAATTTCCACTTCTGATGGAAGGGGCTAGATTAAGAATAACAAACAAGGGAGAAGATAACAAATTTTCTTCCCGCATCCTTATTACCAATATTTTCCAAATGATTACAAAAATTAATCCTCGTCTTATAGCCTTCGAAAAAAGCATGACTTGAAAAGTGAAGTTATGCATGGATTAATTAAGGAAGTTCCGCTGCACAGGAAACGCTCTCTCAATTCACAATAAAGCAGTGCTAGAAAGCCCTGGAAACAAAGTAGTCACGATTGGAACGTATTTAGATTTTGGTAAGGCATTTTATATCTTAATCACCTTACAGATCACAGTGAAGAATTAGAACACTATTTGATTCGGTCCAAGATGGTTTGACCCAACCCCCTTTTCCCAACCATCTTACCCCAGAAGAGCCAAGCCCCAGGCCGGCGAAATCTTGTGCCTATTAGGGAACAAGTGGGTTCCCGCCGGCACTGGGGATCGTACCCATCACCTGCCCAATCCGAGGCGGATGCCCTACGACACGGGACCACCAAAAGGGACAACGCCAGTACCTAGAATTATACCAAATTCAAACGCAGCTGAAACCAGTGATTTCAGGAATCCCACAAGGCAGTATCGATGGACCCGGGTTTCCTGGTTCTGCATATTTTGTTTCAAATTCGTGCAAAATGTAAGCTGGTTTGGTTTCGTTTAATGGGGGCTAACGTCCCAAATCAACTCAGGCAATGAGGGACGCCGTAGTGAAGGGCTCCGGAAATTTCGATCGCCTGGGGTTCTTTAACGTGCACTGACATCTCACAGCACACGGGCCTCTAGAATTTTGCCTTTATCGGAATTTGGCCGCCGCTGTCAGGATCGAACCCGCGTCTTTCTGGTCAGCGGCCGAGCGCCGTACCCACTGAGCCCCCGCGGCGGGCTACACAATGTAAGCGTATTATTTATCCAGACGACAGGGCAGTGCTTACTCGTGGCAAACGTATAGCAAAGATAAAATAAAGTGCCGGGTAATTTCATTCTGGGGTTCAGGAGAGAAAGCAAACATTTAATATGCAAATATAGAGGATGATGGTTTATGGTTTATTGGGGTTTAACGTCCCAATACAACTCACGCTATGAGGGACGTCGTAGTGAAAGGCTCCGGAAATTTCGACCACCTAGGGTTCTTTAACGTGCACTGACATCGCACAGCACACGGGCCTCTAGAATTTCGCCTTCATCGAATTTCAGCCGCCGCGGACGGGATCGAACCAGCGTCTTTCGGGTCAGCAGCTGAGTGCCGTAACCACTGAGCCACCGCGGCGGGGAAAATATAGAGGATGAACCGGCGCAGATAGTGAATGCCGGCATCTCCTTGATCCGCGTCCCTAATTCGCGATTCTGCAAGATCCCGCCGCCTAGCGAGCGCGGCGTGCGAGGGGCGCTTGCGCCGTCGCACCCGAGCACTCGAGGAGGAATAAAAGAAAGGTCTCTCAAGCCAGTTTAGTGGGCGCAGGGGGGGGGGGGGGGGGGGGGGGGGGGGGAGAAAAGTAGAGACTATGTTGACAGGCCCCCACCATGTGGAACAGAGAACACAGCTCGTCATAGTGTGGGCACAAAGGATTTATTTTCTGGTCATAGCGAGGAGCAGCCATTCGAGGACGTCAGTAATTGTGCCGAAAAAAATAGATTTCAGTGGTGGTGCTCGCATGAAATTTGTCGCAGTGGGGACGAGTATCAGAGAGCCGTCGGTCCCCACAACCTTAATGCTTCTTGTCCCATGCTCTGGCAGCGGTTACAAGTTTGTGCATAGCACATACTCAATCCTGTCTCGAGGGCCGCAGGTGTTGAGTCGTTTTCGGGCTTGGCGGCCTTCGGGGTGCTATAGGGATTGTATAAATGCGACATGGATCGGGGCACCATCTTCATGATGGAGGCTTATGATGAGGTTAGGGGAAGTTTCAAGCATCAAGTAGCTGAAGAGCGCGTGGGCCATGCAAACCTGTACGGTTCAATGTAGACATTATAACTGGCATACTTTGTGAGCGTCCAAAGGCCGTCATAAATGCGATGTTTTTTTCGACAAAGTTAGCGCGGCGTGACACTTGGCTGTAGACGCATGGAAAGAAGAAGCGGCGGCGCGCCTCCGCTTATCCTTCGGCGATTAAGCAAATGTGATCAACAAATCGCAAATACCACTGAGCGAGGAGGTCTTTGAGGTCATCGGCGCTGACCCTTCTTTTGGCCAAATATTTAGGGAAATACCCCAAGATGGAGTAGAAGAAAAGCACCGTTAAAACCACGGAGCTGTTCATTTCGACATCATTGTACTAATTTTAGCAGGCGTGCAAAAAAGTATTTGCATCTCGAACGCATTGAGTCGCGCACCGTTGGACTTCGCTCGTTGTGTCGTCGTCTCGTGTACTGCTCTGCATTCTGCGCTGTTAATTTCAGGATGAAAGACACAAACCCAAGCTGCTGTTTTGACAGTACACTGGTCTCTAACATTTTACCTCCACCGAAATACGAACACCGTGACCAGGATCGAACCCGCGTCTTCCGGGTCAGCAACGGAGAACCATAATTACTGAGCCAATGCGGCGGCTCATAGAGAAGCAGCGTGGTTTCTAACAACGGATAAAGAGCACGTGTCTCACTGCTAGATGCAAGCGAAAACAATTGCGCAGTGTAGATTTGGGACAAGCTATTTTATTGGGTTACCATTAGAACGGTTAGATACAAGCCGGAATGGCGAGCGCCGTCTCTAAGTAACCAGTGGGAAGTGACAACCTGTCCATCAGGGAACCAAAATATTACTCTTCCTAAAGAAACTTACTATATTAACTCGGATGTAACGAACCTTACTACGCCATGTCGGATATAGCGATCGTTCATGAGTTTAATTCCCATATACCGTACTCAATTATGCCACATCAAAAAAAATATAAGCAAGTATGCCGCCACGGATATTAAGTAGTTTCGTATTTTAACCTCGGATATAACAAAATTTCGTCTGCTAATATAATAATCGAATATAATGAACCTGAGTATGGAGCCTTAACTGTAAGGTGTTTAGGTTTCCGGACATAGGGTGTGACGAACTTAGTTTGTTGTCTTCGGTTAAAAGAACAGAAGTGTACCACCTCGAAGTCCGACATAACGACCTGTACTGTGTAAACCTGAGAAAGGATGAACATTTGGCTGCTAACGCATTTGGACGATCCACCGAGGACCAACTTGGTATTTTCACCTCCTAATGTTTTCGGCCGCCAGTAAAGACCACTGCATAATGAACTTGTGCTTGGAGGCATGATAATATATGCAAGGAACTTAAGATATCCTGGAAAAAGCAAATAAGCTATGGAAGCGCGAAGCGCCGTTTGTAAAGTCCGGCAGTTGAAATGGTCCGACAGATATAGCTCTGGTCGCGGTATGAGCAAGAAGAGAGAGATTATTCAAAACAAATAGATAACATACCTTCTTATAGTTCTGTGCTTCACCACTTAATATAAAGAATAATAAAAAAACTGGTTAGCCTGCTGCGCAAATTTCGCTCCGTAAGCTGGTCGTAGTTGCGCCTAACTAGGCAGAGGATAACATTGTGAAGATTAAGCACATTCGTGCACCCGGGCTGATTTACTGTCGGTCTCTTGTATTTTGTATTTTTTTTGTTTCTGTTTTGCCTTTGCTGTTCAACTTTGTGGTTTTGTGGAGTTCAAATTGAAATGAAGCAGCCCGCTTAAGTGTAGTATCCTAAAAACTAATTTGATTGTTTTCATTAGCTGATTCATCAAGGAAACGAAAGATTGTTGAAGTTGCCCGAGAAAAGAAGAAAAGCAATACAAAATCGCCTTCGTGCACACATTTGATGTACGGTGTGCTTAGCGAAGCTGTTAATTAACGTTTCCTTCAAGTCTTCCGAGAAACTACTCGGAAGCAAAACGTGAAGTGCACAAGTAACTAAAGCTGCCGTTTTACGCTATTGTACGGGTAGTGTTATGCAAATTTATGCGCCTAGGAATTCGATGATTGCTGAGGTCCTCTGAGGTGTTCGTAATTGCTTGTGGGGATGAGGCCTCGCAAGACCTTTTATTCAGGCAGGAACGTATTAAGGGAAGCGGACACCCATGTTAACGAAAAGACACTCTTTTCTTAATCGACGCACGAAGATTTACCTGTTCATGGCCATCAGGGAAAATGAATCACCTTTAATGGCAGGGTCATTGAAATATGCTGCGATTCCTCATGTTTCTGCTCGTAGCGTATAGTGCAGAGATGTTGAACAGGAACGTGTTCTATGCTTTGCAGTACCCCTCAGAGTGTTTTAAACAAAGCCTGCCACCATGAATATGTGAAACCCTGCGCTCCTTCTAGTTCCGGTGGTTTTACGTTAGCATGGTAATCTCAGTTTCTTTACGGTACTGCCAGGGAAAGATAAGACCCTGTTGGAACATCCAAAATGACCTGACCATGCTGCGAGATTACCTTCCCAGAGACGTGCAGTGTTCAGTCTTTCGTTTACTGAAAAAAAAAAATCTGTACATTGATCATGTTAGGTCCGATGTTTTCTCATGAGCGTATCTCGGACGAGGAAGACGCCGGAAGCAAATCTGCCTATTTCGGTCGTGCGAGATAAAGCTGATGCTCTTGGTGATAAGACTGTATCGAAATCACGGTGCTCCTTGCTGGGTCGTTAATTCGCAGCAGTCTGTGTTTTACGCAAAAAAAAAAAGAACGAGCATTTCTTGTTGTCGGGTGAAGTGCGCACAATGTTCACCATCCTTGCTGCAAAGAGCGTGCACACACTGCACTCATAAGCAAGAAATATAGTTTGCTCTCAGTCACCCTCATAGCACCTCCTCCCTTACCTACCGACGCCACTGCAAGTTCTGCAGACTTATTAGAACGCAACTGCAAGACTTATTAGAATGTTCTGTACTCATCGCCCAGGAGCATCTAATCCCTACCTACCTAACAGTTGACGCACTGAGGGCACATTTCCGACACATCTCAGGGGTTCCCTCTCACCATCTTGCCAGTCTTCCTATTACCAGGCCGCGCACATCGTTTACAGACATCATTGACACACATTGCGCCATTCTGCCGTCCCAGTTTACACCCGCCTCTGCCCTGCCTACACCACCGAAAGGCAGTCTCTCAGCCGTGCGCTGGAGCACCTAGATCCACGCCCACTGACGGAAATGAAGATTCTCGGCCACTGGCCGCGGCGGTCGTCTGCGGAGAAGGCCTCCAAGGCACTGCTCCGCTTCTTGAGAACTTCTGGCCCTGCACGATAGGCTGTCAATTCAACGAACACTGACGTTTTAGAGTGACTTCAATTTTATGTTACTCTACTTTCTCTTTCTTTTTTTTATCCCCTCACTCCTTTCCCCCGTGTAGGGTAGCAAACCGATTATTCTTTTGGCTAACCTCTCTGCCTTTCGTCTTCTACCCCCTCCTCCTCACCTGCACTAGGCAACAGCCAAATGTTGTTACACTACTGCTCTATAATAGCACAAAGCTTGAATAATAGACAATTACTTAATCTGCTAGAAGACAGTTCTAAACAAAAGTAAAAAACAAATGACGCATTCAGCCTCTCACCGACTTGGTTGAGCTCAAGAAAGAAACTCAGCGACAGTTATATGCAACAAAAAATTGATACAGCACATTTCTGCGTCAGCGATACCTGACGCATTGAATTTGAGCCAGAATTTGATGTGCGCATAAAAAAAGTCGATTTTACTTTTTTTCTTCTGAGAAAAGAACCTCGCAGATATAGTGAGGCTGAGATCTGGGCGAGTTGGTATGCATTCATACTGGTGAACAGCGCAAAAAAGGCGGGACAACAACAAGACAAGCGCTGACTATCAACTGGATTTATTGAAGGACGGAAGGGTATATATACAAAAACATAACACAAAGAAGTAAGAAGATAGTGTGAAAAGGGCCGTGAAAATCAAAACTTATGTCACATGTGAAGTGATGTGAGCCAATTCCTTGTTGCTAAGTGCCACGGAAGGACTGCTGATGCATTCGACACCTTGCCTGTGGCCCTTTTAACACTATCTTCTTACTTCTTTGTGTTATGTTTTTGTATATATACCCTTCCGTCCTTCAATAAACCCAGTTGATAGTCAGCGCTTGTCTTGTTGTTGTCCCGCCTTTTTTGCGCTGTTCACCAGTATGAACCTCGCAGAGTAGGACTGAGTTCCGCTTCTCAAACACTCAAAGAGAAGTAAATTATAGCCACAGTATCGACTAGTTGGTTAGCAGTTTCAGTTTCAGCGCTGTTGAAGAAATGGTGCAGAACATTAAAGAGGCATTCAAACCAAACCTCGGGCACTGGGCACCAAAATACTTTGTTTCCGCACAAATTCCTATGAAAACAACATCAGTTGGCACTCCAATATTGTTTCTGCCTTCAGGCGACTTCTTTGTCCTCGCCTGTATAGGGATGATTTTAACCTATGCAGATGAGGTGCGATAAGGCATCAGTCACTTCACCAGCTCGGGACTTCCTTTGTGACATCTTTCGTTCGATTCTTTATTTGCTTAGGCTTACAACGAAGCGGATCTTAAAATATTATTTAATGATCGCATTTGTTTTTCCACCTCGAATTTCACTTCGAATTTGTGAAAATCCGCATCAGCGAACTTGAGTTCTTTGGTGATTTGAACTCAATCAACTTGAGTTGTGCGGCTGTGCAAAGCGTGATCAAACTCACGTTGGCAAATACAGCATTTACCGCAGTAGTGATTGAGAGGTGCTTCAATCCTGTACGACATCAAAGAAACACAGACAAAAGAATCGCTACTCCGACTGATTACTCATTTGATGAGGACGCCAGAAGAGGAGCGACACTGTCAGCCACCCGCTCCACTTGAGGCCCTAACACTCACCCTCCGTCTCGTCTCCTGCCGACTGTGGCGCCTACGAATAGGAAGAGGTCCCTTTGTTGTGCCCGCTCATTGTTGGCATCCCCTTTTGTTCCAGCCTCTCGGCTCACTGACTAAGCATAGAGGCACCGGGCACAACCGTAGCGAAATTTGTCCTCAAAGGAGGCGCCGACGCGGTAGCCTCTTATCATAGGAAAGGTATCCGGTTAAGGGCATTAGGTTTGGATCTGCGACACTCAGGGAGCGGCCCGGCGAAGGAAGTTTCTTACAAAGGGCGTCTTGGGATGCAAGTATGCGGATGGTCTGAAAGGTTGGCCTGGGGCGCCGCGGCGTCGCTGTGAATGCATATGAGAAAAGTGGCGTGCGGAATGCGTCTGCGCGGTCTTCGGAGGAAGTAGGTCGTCCACGCTCGCCCCTTGGAAGACGGGCGCAGTGAAAGATGACAATGGAGCCATGCTTTTCACGTAATAGGATGGCCTTTCACTGTCCAGGAGCGTTCAGTCTAAGACTACCGCTCTGACGTCCCACGGGTGCATAATAAACGGATCCATTAGGAGCTCTCAGAAACTACTGCTGTGTCTGTAGGAAAGCGCGACAGACATACGCCTTATTTAATTTCTACGTGCAACGCTGAAGGGTTCGCAACCTCGTAGGTGCAGGCATTCTATTTAAATAGCTTGCTTGGCAGGGCGAAATTCCGTTCAATCTGCTTGCTGTTTTAGATATACGAAAAATTCGTTTCCAGAACGCAGCGGTATGCGCTGTGATGTGGTTGTTGATCCATCAGAAGTTTTTTGGTCATTTGTTTCTTTTTGAAAATGTTCTTTCTCTCAGGGAAATATTCATGCTAAAGCACACATGCACATCAAAGTACCCATAAGGGAATGCTTCACACGTATACAACCAACCTTTTGCTACTTTAAAATGTCGCGAAAACTGTCCTCAAATCTTTGATTAGTGCGCACTTGGTTTTCACTTGAGCATTGCTTGTCTTTCAGGGCGGTGTACACCGTTACAATTACCTTACCTCTCCTTCTGCTGTTTTTATTCTGTATAGACCATCGCAACATATATAACCGAATTATTGCACGCCAATTAAAAAGCTCGACGCTATAGCTGGAACGCAACCGCCCTACTCTTTCAGGTGCAGTGATCAAAGCGACAGTGTCATTGATATATGTCATTGAGTCTAAAGCGACCAAATGGACGCCATAGTGAAATGCTCGGTTTGCTTCGCGTCACCATTTACGCTGTCAAACTATTCTGAAGACCGTTAGAGAGCGGTAATTCAAAAATCGAGGCCAAACTCGATTTTTAGTTGGTGTCTCTTTAGCGGAACCAGAGAACGTACGGAAGGATGTCGTTTATACTTTGAGATGACTGGCCGGCCAAACGATTGTTTCGCGACGTTAAGAAAAAATACGGCCAGTTATGACTTTGCCGTCATGCTGATGGATGAAATGCTTAAAATACACTGTAATGTACAAGTAATGTACAATGCAATGTACAATGTGAAAATGCACAAATGGTTGAAAAAGCTAAATTTCGTCAAGCCACAGCGCCAAATATAATAGTTTTTTTTTTTATTCTAAAAACTGATATGGCTACTACTAACCACCCGCTACAGATCTCTAATGTGACAAAGAGCTTGTAAATAATTGTCGACCCAACTCTATACTCTCATAGCTCAGCAAAGTTATTGAAAACTTATTTACCCTAAGAATAAATATTTGCTTAAGTAAATCTCACCTACTAAAAAATTGTCAATTCATTATCCGATCGGAAAGTTCTACCAATCTTGCGTTGTTTTGCCTAACTGACTATATTAAACAACCACTGACAGTGGTAAACTTGTTGGCTCAGTATTTTTAGACTTCACTAAAGCTATCAATACGATTAATCACAATATTTTATTTGCCAAACTTGAAGCTTATGGCATAACTGGTCCCACCCTAGCCTTTCTAAAAACTTATTTATTACATAGACATAACGTGGTGTTCGTGGCTAATGAATTTTCTGATTTTAAGGTTACTAACATAGGAGTCCCTCAAGGATCGATTCTTTGCTCTCTTTAATCTACATTATTAATCTTGCTGACGCACTTACTGACACTCATTCTGTATTATACGTGGATGACACTACAATTTCTTCTCGTGATAAGTGTATAACCTCGCTATCTGCCAAATTAAATGTCTCTTAGGAACCAGTTCAATCTAAGTGTATGCTTTTTCGAACAAAACAAAAAATCACAGCACACTTGCCTTCATTATCGCTTGGTCATACTTGTATTTCCCCTTGCGACAACGTGACTTTCCTGGGTATTCAACTCGATTCTCAACTGAAATGTCATCATCATTTGGACCATGTGAAAAAAAAACTGCATTTGGAATTCGTGGATTAATAAAGGCTCGCCATTTTTTTCTATCATCAGCACTCTTATCACTTTGCTTTTATTCACGCACACATTAATTACGGCATTGTAGTATGGGGAACACTTACGACTGCTGTCATTTGCACTCGATCCAGCACATTCAAAATCAGGCTATTCGTATCATTACCCGCAGTTCATACCAACGTTTATAAAGCTTTTTTAAAAAAGGATCTATAAACGATAGTTCCTACCTTGTTACTGCTATCCCTTTGCTTCGCCAATAGAATATCTTATCCGTTAAAATTCCGGCTGCGGCGGCTGAATTCCGATGAAGGCGAAATTCTAGAGGCCCGTGTACTGTGCGATGTCAGTGCACGTTAAAGAACCCCAGGTGGTCGAAATTTCCGGCGCCCTTCACTACGACGTCCCTCATAGTCTCAGTCGCTCTCGGACGTTAAACCCCAATAAACCAAACCAAACCATCTTATCCGTAAAATTTTTTTTTATTACAACCTAGCCATCATGTTTTTTAGATTAATGAACAACGCACTTTCTTTTGAATTTATTGACAAATGTTTTTTGAAGAATTGTAACCCTACGAGATTTTCAGCTCGATAACATATCTTGCTTCCCCAAGTTTTTACTAATTACGGAAAACTGCATTCTCATTTTGATTGCTTTTTGCTGTGGAATAATATACCCCTGTGTTTAAAATCGCCTATCTGTTTCTCTATGTTTAAATTGAATTTAAAAAGTTTTCTATTGCAACAGTGGGTGGAGTGAACTGCTTTTATTCGCTTTAGAAAATTCTTGCCCTTGATTATTTGCTAGAAATTTCGACTTTGTTTTTTTGTGGTTTGACAACTGTATCCTTGTGTTCTAAATTGTTTCTTTATGTCTTTTCACAACGCGGTATTTTGTACAATATTATTTATAATGGTTTGGTATTTTTGTTTTCCTTGTCCGTTTGTTTTTCACCCTGCTAATCTTCTATTTTATTTCCATTATATAAATATTCCTTAATTAAATTACCATAGTTATTGCTGCTAATTTTACCTGTCTGTGATGCTGCTTGTTTTTTATTCAAGTTAGTATTAATCTACCGGGGGTCCCGTGACAGCCGCTTGACTTTGGGACCATCGCCTGTATAATGAATTTATGTAACCAATATGTATCCAATAAATTCTTATCGTAACTTAACAAAATGCAATCAGTCGCCTAACTCTAATAGTTAAAAAGTTCGTTGTTAGAAATCAGTTAACCAGCTAACTAGTTAAGATGATTCATCGATATTCTTTTCTTTCTCGCAGTGAAAAGCGAAAACGTATCATTGTGTGTATATTAATGCGAGAAAGAGCCGGCCACCGATGTAGCAGCACTTCACGGGCATGCTGCACATAAGTGCGCAACTTCATTAACGAGTATAGCGGTTCATACAATAAAGGTGGAGAAGTTTTAACATGCCGGTTTTTATAAACTTCCGCAATCTTAATAAAAGCATGGATCGTAATGAAATATATGTCTACGCTCTAGAGTAAGAAAGTTGCTATTCATGTGTTCCGAAAAAGGAAACCGCTTTTGGATGCAGTATTCCACCGAAACGAATAATTTTGCTACAGTTAGCGGTGCAAGACAAAATTTGCATTAAATAGTGACAGGAAAAATGCAGAAAAGTAAGGAAAAAGAGTCAGACGCACGGGAAAGTGTTATCGCTAGGAAGTGGGGCGAGAAAATGCTGCATACAAAATCGACTCTCATTAAACTGCCGCAGTTTGCTTGAGCGCTATTTATTTTGAGCATGCATTCATGATCCCGCAAGGGGCGAATTCATTGCCCGCAGGCCATCCACCTTTGCCCTTGTCATGCTAACGACCGCAATTAATTATCAACGCTCGCGATCGATGTGTGTAGAGTGCTCCGAAGGGCGCAAAACCCCAAAGGCCCGGCTTGCGAGCACCGAACTCGCGATAAAACGAGGAAAGAAAAAGACCTGCCGCCCGCTTTTATAGCCAGGCAGCGCGATTTCCCAAGTGATAACTTCGCTCTGCTCTGTAAGGGATCGTTGAAACCACGCTTCAGATTGCAAAATGCTGACACGTGCATGAAGGCAAAGGTCACGCTGATGCAAAAGGCACAAAATTCACGAAGAGATCAGAAAGAGGAGAGGAGTGCAGCGCCGGCCGCACTAGAAAAAAATGATGCTCGTAAGCTTTTAATGGCAAAGTGTATCGGAGTTCTTTGACGTACCCACCCTTCCAAAGATTCCGTTAAATGTCCATATATTATACATGGTTTATAAGCGGCTTATGGAGTGTCTACTGAAATTTATTTATTTATTTATTTATTTATTGGAAATACCTGCAGCGCCCGAAGGCATTATTGCAGGGGGGATGAGGATACATAACAGAAGATTAGGCCGGAAAAAAAAGAGGAAGAAAAAAAAAAGCAATACAACAAGGCATGACACAGCAAGTACAAAATGAATGAAATATGAAACAACAAAAAGACATGACGAAAAAAAAAAAAGAAAGCCAACTGCGCACTCATACATCCGACAGCAACGCGCGGAACATAGACTCTGAACGGCACTCAACAATTTCATGGGGCAGGCGATTCCAGTCATGAATGGTAGATGGGAAAAATGCGTTTTGATAAGTGTTAGTTTTGCATTTAATTTCTCTAATCTTCCACCCATGGTCAAGTCTGTTTGACCTGAAATGCGGTGGAAGTAAATAATTTTCTTTATCTATTTTTATTTTTCGGTGAAAGATTTTATACAGCATTTCTAACCGGGAGTTGGTACGGCGTTTCCGTAACAGCTCCCATCCCATGTTTAGGAGAGCCCCCTGCCCCTTGACTGCCCCCAGTGCTGGCGAAAATCCGAAACCCAATTCTGCGAACCAAAATGCATTGACGCATTTGTAAAGGAATGCATACAATACCATTCTGCCGCGCCGTTTCGACAGGGCATTGAGCTTTGCTCCTCTTTTTCTCTTCATGGTCCCTTCTTAGATTTTTCGCCTTGCTTTTCACCGTAAACCCACTCCTGCTCACGGAGTTTTCCGTTAAAGCAAAGTTGAGTGCGCAGTCTATTGGACGTTGTAAATAAATTGATTTAAGCGAACGCCCCTTGAAAATATTTACTTAAACAAATCATCACAAAACCGTTGTCGATCCAAACACTCAATAGCAATCATCAGTGGAAAGCGTCACCTGCTTCTATACGAGCGTTCCCAAGCCCATCAGTCGTCCATGGAAGGCAAGTGCAAACGTACGGCAGAACAATGACGTAAAACTTTTGGGCTTAGTTTTGAGGATAAAACTGCCGACCAGCGAACTAGACTGCCATGCAAACTGCTTGAGGAAAATATAAAGAACGCACACACTGGAAGTATTTGTTCAACTGATTTTTTTTCGCGTGCACGACCTTAATTAAGGAGTAGTGACTCTCGCCGATGGGAAACAGAACAATTGAAACAAATCGTAGCATTCTACAGCCTGCAAGTTTGTCGCAAGATTTTCTAAGTTGGACCTAAACGGTAAATCTATGTATTTCACAGAATTCGATTGAAAACCATGGACTTATATGTTCCGCAAAAGTGTGGCAGCGACTAACTAGTATGCTTGCGAGCCACTCATTATGCGCTGCACACGACTCAGGTTCCTTTCACTAACCCTTTTTTTAGCGGTCCGCGTTGCAGCTATAGTGCAGCAGTTGTTTCGTAGAAATCTAGAATACAAATACCGCTTGTAGGCTAATACCAATGGCGTTAGTGGACAAAGAACGACCAGCTCGCGGGGTCTAAGTATGGATGCACTAGCGAAGGTACATGTTTATGTTTCTACCCATGACGCGAGAATCAACTCACGCTGACTCTCACACATTTAGAGCACGCTTGTACTACAGTAGAGAACAGGCTATCAGCTCAACATCAGCAAATATGCGCTAGTGCGGCCAACATTATGTAGCCAACGGAGATAGCATTTTCTTCCATGATGCGCGGTCGTTGCTTTCAGTTTCAGAGACGAGACACCCAGGGTGAGAAATTGGAAAGTGGAAGGCTTGCATGATGATGTTTGTAATAGCTTTCTACCTGCAAGAGACGTAACCGCCTCCTCTGCGCAACTGATCGCTGCTGAAAGTATTACCAGGCATAAACTGCTCCACAACAGAATTCGGCAAAAATATTTGAAGACAAAGAAATATTCAGACTTTCACTGGTTAGGATCTAATTTTGGACTCTTTTGAAGCGTTCAACTGACGCCATATCCGCTGCTAAACATGCCCCCTGCGTGGCATCAATGCTTATGCTGCAAAAAAAAAAGAATAAACAAGTAAACACGGACTGAAAACCTAATCGCTGATACGGCTTTTACTGCTTGCTCTTTGTAAAATGCAGTGTTCGGCTCCTTTTGTTCTGATCTATGGATGATCTAATTCGTGTTATCATAGCGAACGTTTATAAGTAAATGATACACAGCATCTTACAAAGAAACTATGAAAATGAATGAGTATTAACATGGCCATCTTTTAGATTCTCTACTACTGAGCGAACATTTCTTTCGAATTCCACATACAAAAGTGACCGGCAACTACTAGAGATGTCGGTGTCAAGTAACAGAAATCCAGGCGAATGCAAGCTGTCACTATGGAAAAAGATTAATATATGTAGTGAGCTGTGCTTAATGTGTAATTTAATGATAGCAGTTTCAAAAAAGCAGGAACATCAAATATCAAATACGTTTAACAGCGTATTCAGTTGCAGCAGAAAAAAAATACTTACTCTGGAAAAACTTCTACGGTCCTGTTGTATTTTCCTCGGCATACACAGCAGTGCCCCGTTCCATATTATATGTGTCCACGTGAATAATGCCCAACTTTCTTCCACGAGACCGCTGTGCCTCCCCATCGATACGGCACCTGAGATACGGTGCCGTATCGATGGTGCGTATGATACGGCGCGTTAGAGGCGGTTTGGACAGCACTCCCGCCTCCCCCTGCCGCCCCCCAGCCAAGTTAATAACTTGCATAACCAACGAGAAAGTTTAAGGAGGTATTGATAACATTCATGAAGCTGTTTTCATTACTGCCACTGTTGCGCGTCAGGTGTCGGTAAAATGCTTCGTGGAGGTATATTTCGCGCAAAACATTATTCGGAATTCATTCCATGGTGTCGTGCCGCGCCCGCTTTTAGCAAGGGATACTTCGCTCGCTGCCCGGCAGCCCATCGAGCGGAAGCAACTCCCACTGACAAGTTTCATGCACGTATGGGATATCGGTTGTCGCTGCTGCTTTCACAGGTTTGTACTCAAAGTGAAATAGATGCACGAGCTGGATGTTGCTAGGCGAGAGTATTAAGAAAAAAAATACACTAGAAGAGCCCGTAAGGCACCGTGAAAGAACAATTTGCAAGAGACAGTTTAGAAATGCGATCAATACAACGGACCCTGTGTTTTCCGAGTTAGAGATCATGGTTAAAGAATGCAGCGCGAAAAAACTACTTCTTCGTTTGTCCTTGTCTTTTCGCGCTGCATTCTTTAACCATGATCACTGACCAACAAGCCCAAACAGCCACTTTAGTTTGCGAGTTAGAGCCTTGATGAGGAGGTCCACCGTCCGAAATGGTTGTTAAATAAACCTAGATATTAAAACTAGATAGATATGTCCGTGTACTGGGCGCTGTCAGTGTACTTTAAAAAACCACACGTAGGTGAAATCATCCGAAGCTCTTCAATACGCCGTCCCTCACAGCCCGCATCACTTTGAGACATCAAACCCCACACGCGACGCGTCGCCTTTTGCACGCATTGCCAAATATGCAAATTCCTTCCCCGATAATGCAAGGGAAGGGAGTGGTATGACACCACTAACAAGATATGGACAATTAACTAGCCCGCGCTTGTACCCTTGTAAGATTCCAGACTATATATGATTCGCTAATGCGATGAAACGGACCAGTAATGTTCCCGACGTTTTTAAATCAAATAAAAGGTTGGAAACAGTACAACCGCAGTTTTAATAAACCTTTCGCTCTTCTTTTTTCTTATTTCACAAAACGGTCGCACCTCGCCACAGACCAGACGCTCGGTAGCTATAAATGAGAAGCATGTAAATGCAATTATTCAGACTTTTGCGTAGTAAATTCTGCGCAGACAAATTTCGGCTGTAAGATTGTCGTAGGCAGCTTTTTACTAAGTTGTTTTTCGAATTTTTGATTACAAACATAGAGAAATTAAGGTGTACCTAAATACTGCGGACTGGAGGTATATTTTGCAGGCAAACAAATAGACAACACCGCAGCTCGCTCGCTAGTCACCGATGATCAATAAGAAAAGAGTAATAAAAGCTTAGAACCGCTCTATTAACACAATATGGAAACAGCGCCCGCGGCCAATATTAAATCCGCTGTTGTAGGTTAGCGTATAGCTTTGCTTCGCAGCTTCCATTTTTGCTTCTCATTGTGGCAGTGGTTCAACTCTTCCGAACCGAATTTCCCGTAGCAAAAGCTACATAAGCATGATTAAGCATGGTTTATCTTTTGTACGTCTTTTATTGTTCCTTAATTCCCCCATAATTGCACAGCCGCTTATTCGTCTTCATTGATTGGCTTGGTGGAGACTAAGAGTGATTGATGGTCAGTAGCGCACAGCTGTGGTATACATACCCCATACCTGACGTCACAAATGTGAATTCAACACGTGACACAACGTGATTACCACGTGGCTTTCTTACTGACTCTGCCGACAACTTGCAATGTCAAAATTCATTGTCAAAGGTCAAGGTCAGAGTTCAAGGCTAAAGTTCAGGGTCAAGGGTCAGTGGTCAAGGCCAAAGCGCAGGGTGAAAGGCCAAGGTTAAAGGTGGTCCACCAAGTAGACCACACAAGGTTGGATGTATGTGCATAGCAACACTAGCCATGACTTTCTCAAGGTCGCTGCAAGGTCATTTGGCGGCTCACGGCAAAACGTGTGTTGGCTATAGTGGTGTAGCTCTCGCTGCAAAACCTATCTTTGAGCCTCCTGTGGGATAATATCAAAGGCTTGTAGAAAGGAATCTTTCAAAACAGACTTTTAAACCTAAATTCTGGAGTCGTTTTGATCTAATAGTTTTAATAACCATGAGGTTTTCTGGTAGGTTCTCAGGCGCAGAATTGTGCGTCTATTCTAGGAGTGTCTTTTTGGTTAGGTCATTTATCTATTTATGCTTCGTGACTGTTCATTACGTTTAGAAAATTCTGCTGTATGATTGATGCCTCTATTCAATGTTATATTTTCCTGGCACCTCTTAAAAAATGTTTATTTTATGTAAGCGCATCGTTTTTATCCACTTCTCTGCAAGCTTTTCCAGAATTCACAATAAAGAATGAAGTACTAAGTAATATTTTCGGTTAATTCTGCTGAACACATGAACAGCATATTTCAAACAGTCCTCTAAGATGCGAAACCTTTTAAGCTCACACTTTCGACACTGATAAAAAAATTTACCCACTGTGTAAATTTTTTACAACCGCATACTATGAAGCGGCAGACACGCTAGTTATGTTACTTCCACTTATTCATCCTATGATTATAACAGGAATAAAATGCTCTCTGAAAGTTCTCTTCCCGTCCCCAGAGATACATTAAATCAGTTTCGTCGGGCAACCGTAGCACTGAAACGGATGCTTCTACTTCTTTAACTAAAGAAACTTTTTCGTTTGTTGAAGTAGTGGAACGAATTTTTATCCTTCCTTTCACTTCACCCAGATCAAAGGGCTTCTAGTCCAAGTTGCGAGATCAAATAGAGGAGCGTGAAATTGAGTTCAGCTCCAAATTTCGCTCACTGGACCTCACTCGGCAAGAATTTTTTTTGACCATCGCGTGACCACTCCTTCGACGGCTGTGTGGGTGAGCCGGGCTCACGTAGACACGCGGTGTAAAAACTTTGGAGAAGATACACTTGCAGTTTCTCAGCCAGAAAGTCAAACAGCTCACCCGAATAGGTTACACGTGGAGAGACCAGCTTGTTTTTACTTGTATGTACTGAAAAGCGCTAGTGAAGACAGGCACGTGTGGAGCTACGCTTCAAGCTTTTCATGATCTATTTGTTGCTGAGTGGCATTGACATGAGCAGGTTAGTTCCCTGCAGCACAAATTACTTTACCTATCACAAGTACTCAAAATTAAATGTGTGTCCTAGATGTCGCGTGTTCGAGAAATGTTTTGGAGTGCAGTATGAGGTTAACAAAATTATATTAAGTGCGCGCCGATGAAAAGGGTTGCTACTTCATATAGGTTTCAGTACAAAGGTTTGCCTGAGATGGAAGTAGTGGGCTTTTCTCATATTCGTAGGGGTAAAGGTCCTCAAAATAAGTGAAAACTTGCCTAGTTGGAGGCAAATTGGCACAACCCCACTGCTGGATTGGCCTGAGATAGTGCACGGTGATTTGAGAGACTTTTTAAGCGTTACTTCCAGCTAATGGTCCGCGAAATTTATATTCCAGATAGGAAACAAACAACGTGATTTACATTTTGGGTGATTTTTACACGCTCGTATGGGAAGGAGTACACACGTGCACGATATATAAGACTGCCTACCAGGTTAGTTGTTTTCAGTTTTTAAAGTAATTCATACATATTATGGATTTCTCGGTACATCAGGAATTGAGGCTCTGGACTATTCCAGAGAGAAAACGTGTAATAGAAATTTGAAACTAAATTCTTACATTTCAATAATGCCTTTTTTGCACACTGATGACAGGCAACACGAAAAGCGACAGAAAATTTTGCAAATTTTTTCATTCCCCGCAAAAACTAAACGCAGGAAAGTAGCGTAGAAAACACCGTATTAGCCCCGCCGCGGTGGCTCAGTGGTTATGGTGCTCGGCTGCTGAGCCGAAAGACGCGGTTTCGATCCCGGCCGCGGCGGCTAGAATTTATTTGGAGGAGAAATTCTAGAGGCCCGTGTGCTGTGCGATGTCAGTGCACGTTAAAGAACCCCAGGTGGTCGAAATTTCCGGAGCCCTCCACTACAGCGCCTCTCATAGCCTTAGTCGCTTTGGGACGTTAAACCCCATAAACCACCAAACCAAAAAACCGTATTAATGGTGGAGCACAATCTTCAATGCAAAAAAGTTTTATTTTTGTTTTGTTTTGTGGGAGGAACTCCGGAGCACGCATCCCGGCCGTATTTGTTTATCTAAACACAAACCGGTGTAAAGCATTGGAATTGCCACTCTTTATCCAAGGCGCCCGGAAAAGCCTGCGCATGCGTCGATTTCGGAGTCGGGCAGCTGTTCATGCGCAAATGGTACTAACGAGCGCACACCCCTGTTAGTGCGCTGGCACAACTGGGTCATCGCTAAATGGATCACAGTAGCCGATAGCGCATCGCACTGCGCTAAATCTTTCTTGTGGTACGTTGCCGCCTTACGACGCAACCACCCTCACGCAGAGGAGGTGCGGAGGAAGTGATACCCCGCACATGCTCTCACGCGGGGAGCGCAACTGAGTCTCCCATCGCTTCACCAGAGTGAGCAAGGCCATTGCCTTTCAGTTTGTATCATCCGAGCAAGCACAACTGTGCGACAGAGGCCCGTTGTTCAGCTTCGCACCCTGGCGTGGGGAACTGTATTTCACAGAGACAAGTGAGAAGGCCTGGTTTCTTGAGATCGCGGCTTCCGTTGTCCACAAAACTAAAGAGTGGGATGAGGAGATGAAATGCGCACTAATCAAGATGGAGCAAAAGGATAGTGAGAAGAGTGCTTCCAACTGATCAGCGCCTCTGGGCACTGCAGTAATGAGCGCGAGGTTTTGGTTTCTTTTCTGCCACATAGGGGTGCCGCTCGCAGAAGGCGATTAATGGGCTGTGCCTTCCTCGGAAGAGAGTGTTAGACAATAGAAAGGTGAAGAGACTCAAGGGTCGGGGACGCCTCTAATGCAAGTTTTCAGCTTTAGCTGTTAGCGTTGCCGGTTCTGCCGCCATGCGCACACTCTTTCAGACTGAACTTGCAATTAAAGACAAATTCCTGCCTAAAAAGCCTTCATGCTCCAGAAAAAAATTCTCTTTGAGCAGGGTTCGAAGCAAAGGCAGGACGTACCTAGCAAAGCTGCTGACTAAATGTCTGAATGTACGCAGCCACCACATTTTTTTCTAGATGATATTTACTAAACACGTTAAGTCCTACCTGAACGAACAAGATCGGCTGTAGAAACTGACTCTCTGCAGAGCAGCCAGCTAATTTATTGTGCTATACTAGCATAACAACACACAATCTGAGGTGCGAAGGCACAAAACAAAGTCTGCTGGGCAACATTTCGGCCAGGGAACATGTCTAGTATAGGGAATGCATTCATCATAGGCAGTGGTTCAATAGGCCCCTCGGCTCGAGGAGGATGCACTGATTAGGTGCAGTGGGAACGTTGGTGAGATAGGGAACGTGAAATTGAGAAAGCGGTTTTTTCCAGGTAGAATACTTTATCAAGCGTTATTTTCATAAGCCCCATTCGCAAGAAACTGAGAGCCCCCAATTATGATATGTGATGCTGCTTTAACGGCGACGCTGGTAGTGGCAACAAAAGATAACCGGTAGCGGCACCTATTTCCCACACAGAACGAGGATAAGTCATCATCATTTCAACCCTTCATCTTGTGTCACATTCTACGCGTTCCATGACCTTCCTGCAAGTTGATGTGGGCCGCAGGAGTAGCGGTATGCAGATGGTTGATCGATCTGTATAATTTGATATCCAGGCAACTCCTTTAAAATTCGCATTGCTATGGGATTTTGACAACGAAAGAGAAAAAGCCTTGACTTAGCGGCAAACAGAGATATTGTCCATCCACACGAAAACCGGAGGAGTTGGCGGTGGTAGGTAGAACAGCTTCTTTCAGCTATCCTAAGCTATCCTAAATGTGTTTCATTGGTCCTGCGAAGCATTTCAAGCTGCAACGCTTTTTTTTTTTTTGAGTAAAGAGATAGGCCGCAAACTATTATTTCATCTGGCAGTGAATTTGCTCATCACAAAAATCTGTTTTTTTTTCTTAGTACTCTTCTTGCCTTTCGTGCGTATCCCATGAGGAAAATTTTTCCGCAGATTCGTCAACAGACTTCGTTTGGATGCTGAAGCAGCTGGCTGAAAGGAATACATTGTCCACCTAATCCATAAAAAAAGAGTTCTGTTGCTGTAGGCAAATATAAAATGCAGTTTCATCCCGACGAGCTGGTTCGAGGAGCAAAAATAAAATGCAGCGGGTGGTCGTTGATTGGCGCCAGTAAAGCAGCTGCACTCTCGAGGCCATCGACCGCACTACGACGCATAAGGCTTAGCGGGCAATGGCTCAATCGTCCCGCATACAGCCATAAAATAAAAGCTCAAATCAGAACAAACAGATATCTCTCAAAAGGAACGAAACAGGGCAAAATTTTAACGAATGGGGAGCACAAGGTTTATAGGTCTCCAGGTGAGGAACATGGTGTAGAGAAATTTCTCTGTTTCGAATCCCCCAAAGCGAATTTCGGCCCACCGAGTTTTAACTCACTGCGCACTATAGTAGGTTACAACTTAAAAAGACAGCAGTTGGTAATGCTGGGCTACGGACCGCGGCGTCCTGTATTACTCCGATAGCCAACCACAACAGTAAACGAAATCAACTTTTCAATGTTCGACTTTATTAAACAATCCAGTTGTCAGAATTGTGGAGATTATAAATTTTTTTCCTGTGATTAGCTTCTTTTTTTGGGTAAAGAGAAAATTTCAACAACGAACTTCGTCGTGGAGGGATTCTGTGCGGCGCTCCTCAATGTCTGCGAAGATTCACTGCAGACTCTACTGACTTGGCAACAGCTGCACTACCATTACACAGCACGTCAGCCATGGGGCAAATGAAAGAGGCGTGGTGAAGTAAGATAAGACCAAAAACCAAATCAAAAGCAAGAGTTCTGACACATGAACACTGACTGCGTTCATGCGGAAGTTTTCCTTCCGTGGGAGTCCCTGACGGCACTGGCCACAAACTTCGCTCGGTGACAGGGAAGCCTCGAGATACTGCAACGCCTCTACAGTTCTCGTGCAGCACAGTGACAGCGTGGTTGACTGGGGCTTTAGCTGAATTTTCGCTCAAGAATTTCAGCAGTTTCCCATCAGTGTTTGCAGAATGAAAAGAAGGAAAAGATAGCACAGTGCAACGGCATCCAGTGTTTTGGGTGAAAAAAATATAGCAAAAGTGAGATACCCAACGATGCGGGAAAACATCAAAAGAGGGCCAAAGCTACTATTTGCAAGTTCGTTCCAAGCAGGCAGCCTGGCGGCGATGACATCAAAGTGAAGGAAGCCGCCATTGGGACACGTGCCAGGCGCGGGAATGGCGATGGAGCTACTTATCGTGCAGTTTAAGTGACTGCTGCCGTGTTGGCAATGGCAAATACTAGAAACAAAAACCGATCAGCCTGTCCCGCGCTGACGCGAGAGAGATTGCTTTGGTGGTTTCAGCTCCCCACATCCGCGAGAGAGTGGACAGGCGTCAGCGTCAGGCTGTGAGCAGATGAAAGGCTTCTGCGTATCGCCAGTCAGCGACCCTAGAACCCCTTCCCAGAAAGGCTGATAAGAGAGAACGTGGCGTGTAAGCTTGTGCTTAGCTCGGCTGCTCCGCTGGAGCTCCTTTTAATCGCTGTGGACATTCGCATCACTTCCGTTGTCTTCTATTACCTTGATAAGCTTCAGTTCTCAGATTAAGCATATTGGGAAGTTCATGTCACGCTGCGTTTCTTGGAAGAAAGTATTGTTAAGACCCCTTTATATATTCAATGAAAGGTAAAAATTACGAACCACTGACCGAAATTCTGAGCATCGCCTGTTTTTAAGGGCTTGTTTTGCTATAAGACATTGCGTAAAAGATGCAAGGGGAAACGCTACATAGTCTTATAAGGGATTCTGACTTCTTCCTTTTATAGTGAGATTCGGGGTAGCTCAAGAAACTCGAAGAAGAAAATGAAAACCACGTACCAATGGTGCCTAGGTAATCACAGTATTGAATATAATCATATAGCGCAAATGCATCGGCACGACGGCACTCCAGAAAGGCTGCGACATGCAAAAGTACAGTTCACACAGTACCATTTTGTTTCGTGTTGACTGCTGCGCAGAGCTATGCAGCCAATACTCAGAAGCCTTTCAATAAAAACAGAAACGATCATGTTCGCATGCAAAAAAAAAAATTAGGATTAGCTTAATGGGCCTTTGATTTTTAGTAGGACCTTAAATTTTTGAAAAAGGTTATCAAACCTGTGTCTCGCAGTTAAGGACGTCGTGCAGCTAAATCCTTCAAACCAATGTAGAGAAATATTCCATCTGTTTAGTATGTGCAGCTGGTAATAAATAATGAAAGCGTCTAACTACACATGGTGATGGTCGTAAATGTCATTTAACAGACGCAAAAACACTTCACATCAAATATAAAAAACCTGAAAAATCAGCACTGAAAGAAATCGTGCAATTAGACTCACGAGAAAATGTTTATTAATAAGAGAACTTTCACTCCATGTGCACTGCGCGCCACACCCAAAAATAACCTGTTCAAATCGAAATCAAAGGCATGGACGAAAAAAAAAAGACACTATGAGGGAGTGTGACGTCACACGCGCCGCCTCCGCAGGCTATCCTCCTCAGACGCGGCTGCCTTCTCTTTCCAAGATTCCTTTCGCGCCTTTTACTACCGGCCGACCTCTTCTCGTTTCCTCTCATTCAAATTCCTTTCTCTCTCTCTAACCTTTTGTGCCATGTTTTGCGCATTCAGTCTTGGTAATTAGGCCCTTCGCAGTTACCATACTGCAAGCCAGCTTCGTTCGTGGTGTTTTTTAGTCAAAGTGGCTGTTGCGGCGCGCCAGCAGGTTTCCTACCGAAATGGTACCAGGGTTTCGCGTTCTCCCTGACGCCTCAGCTCTTTCGTTTAAAATTGCTGCATTGTTTTGAGTGTTGTTAGGTTTACTGAAAAAAAAAAACTGCCGGTAATCTTTTATCAACGAGTTCTTCAGTAATGCCGATGGAGTGAGCTGATTGGACACCCTGGAGGGCGTTCTTTCGTGCGGTTCATTGCATCCCTGCAGGCGGGCTTTCATGAAGCAGAGCAATTGACCGAACTACACTTCACGAAACACACGGGTGGACTAACCTCACGGCCCATCCAGGGACTCAATCGATTACACGCGCTGGACACCTAAAATTTCGAGCGCAGGCGCGGAGTAGCTAAGCTATCGCAATGATTGAAACCGAAAATCTGGTAAAAGATACCACTGCTGTTTTACGTCAGGGGTATTTATTTCCCATGATGCTTTCTATTACGCTTTTCATGACTAGGTCTCAAAAATGTCACGTGACGCTCCCTTCTTGTTTTATTCTTCCTCCATGATCTAAGGGAACTGAATACAATCGTCATGTTCATCTTCCCTGGAAGAGCCGTTGAAAGTTTGTCCTATGAACTTTGAAGGAACCATTATGCAACATGAGCGTTCGGGATGTGGCGACTGTTTGGCATCGCATAGCGTTGTAAATCATCAGCTTCACTGCACTCATTCGCTTTTAGTTCACTGTCAAGCTAAACTTGTCGACACCTTTTTTTGAATCATGCTATTTGTTCGATGGCTGCAGCAGTTCATAATTTCAACGGCACGGGAACTCGATAACAGCTCATTTTTGTGGTTTTGTCCGCAGAAATAATGTTAGAAAAAAAATGTTTCATTCATTGTCCTAAATTCAGAGAGGGCAATTTCTTTCACTCTGCTCCTCCGTTTTAGGAGTCATGAATTTTCTAAACTGCAAACACAAGTTTGCATTGTGGTAGCTGTGGCAAGTGGCTGTCACCTCGTGAAAGGCGTTTCGTAAATTTTTTAAAAGAGTATTGGATTCCATTATTTTAGACGAGCAAAACGCAAAGCCTTCAAGATGTAGTTTGCATATCTAAGTGTTTCTAGACGACAAACTGTTTCAAAAGGTGGTGTGACTTAAACGCCGGTTAAAACTTAATACCAGGAGCAATCGCTGGCTTCCTTATTTGTTTAGATCTTTAACTACACCTTAACTGGCATTACTGTATTGTTCGTTGAAGTACTCAACCCTGATGGTAGCAGTAGTTACTGAGCGCTTACAGGTTAGTTGGAGTGGGAGCATTTGTGCTCTAAAATTAAGGTATACTCGCAAATTCCAACATAACATATGAAACGAACTTCCACAAAAAATGTTATTTCGACGAGTGAAGTACATCGTGTGGAGGCACATTAGTATTATGCGCGTCTTTGGGCCTTGAAGACTGCAGCTTAAAATATTACACCACTACTCCAAGCTATTCCGATGTATGTGGACCTTTTTTTCCTGGAACCTAAAATGCTATAATAGTGGTTCAGCTCTTCGGGCATGCTCGTACTGTGCGAATAAATCAAGCTCGGAGATTAATGACAAGTAAGCGAACCGTCAACCCCTCGCCTGTGTTAGTACAGTTTCATACATACGGATCTACTTCTACTCTCCTTAGAACACTGGCTGACGTGCGCAATGAGAGGAAGGCTGAAAGCTATGTAGATATAAAATGCCAACGAGTTGTAATTGAGCCGAGTAATGGTCGCTGCGGAAACTCCCTAGCTTGCTCCCTCCATAAATCAGTTGCTCTAGAAAATTTATGAACATTATGTTTCTCTCTTGCCTCCCAAGCAACCTGTGATTATCAAACATTTTACAGGGCCACCTTTTGAAGCTCAGACACTTGAATATTAATGTGGCCTATCGTAGGCTCACACTGTCCTTCAACTTCAGAGTCACCTGCACGAGGTGTTATTCGCATTTATTTGGCTTTTTTATTTGCCGCGGAATGAAATCAAGCGACAAATTTTCAAGTAGCAGAAAGTTGTGCAAAGGAGTACTAGCAAAAATTACATTAAGTGCATTTACTGGACCCAGCTAATCAGCTCCACAAGCTTCAAAAGAAATCTATATTTGGATGAAAATAAATTCTGTTTGAATGTTTAATATCGGGATGTAATTCGTAAATGCACAGCTATCGTGTTTACGCCGAAATGCGAAAGTTAATAGAGACTTTCTTCGAATTAAAATCCTATCAGAAGGATCAAACATGCGTGCAGGCAGTACGGCATTCACGCTATGAAATCGTCCCAGTCGAAATTACAACAGAGACGTCACTGTGCTCCTTGAACACGCTAGCTGTATTGCTGGAGGCATGTTTGAACCTCGTACGGAGCGCTGCCACTGCAAAGCGTACTTTGCTAAAACAGCTTTTTTGTCCCGCTTCCTATGTTGTGCCGCACTGCATACTGATGGTTATAGCGCTATGTCTTGCTGAACAGCTATGCAACTCGAAAGCCGTGCGAAAAGAAACTCGAGCATACATAGTTGAAAATGAGTGCCGCGTCTGTCGCAAATAAAATACAACCAAAAACTTCGATCTCCACGTGAACACAGAAGACATTGCTCAATCACGAAAATTGCCTTCGTTGGTACGAAAAAAATATTGGTCGTTAAGGTCGGCTTATGTTGAAATTCCTTCTGGAACCTGCACTGCAAAAACGAAAACAAAATGCCTTCAAGCATTTTTTTTTTATTCTTCAAGAGCAAAAAAGAAGTTTTAACTTTAGCTACTTCCCCTTGGGTGCAAATAAAGAGAAAATCTGAAGTAAGGAGCCGAAGTTGCGTTCTCCATAAAAGTGCGAATGTTCTCATCGCTTTGACGGCATGTTCATAGAGCCGTTCAGACTTTCTTGTGAAAGCAGATTTGAGACCGTAGCGGCAAAGAAAAAGTCAACAACAGACGACTTTTCGTAGCAAATAGAAATCTTTCACTAGGCCGCATGCTAATCTGCTGCAAAGCAGTTTTTTTTTTTTTTTCAAAGGATACCACTTGCTGGTAGCTTAGCAGACGGGCTGGATTCGTAGAAGAGAAACTAAGCGACCTCACACCGCAGGACACTAAAATAGATGTTCACAATATCTGCGATGTTTCACGTGTTATAAACAGTGCGAATGCCATTTATGTGCAGACGGTTGATCGGACTGCCCTTTATCGTTTCCTGTAGTCAACACGGCAAGGTGCGGCGAATATTATTATTTGTTTTATGTGCTTAAACAAACAAAATCAGCTGGTCTTTCGATGTTGTCGAATGAACCCGCCATAATTGTTGAACGTTTGCATCTAATTGGCAGCTGTTGCATTATTCAAAGCAAGGAAACACAAGAAGAAAAAGCCTTACAGTATACATCAGTATAGTATTGCCATTCTTCCGCAGTCACCATTCAATAACTTTCTAAGGCAGACGCCAAGAGCCTATGTGCATTTCATGAAAAATAAACCGTCTTCGCTTGCCACTCCCCCCCCCCCCTCCCCCCCCCCCCCCCCCCTCCATCTCTGTCGATTTCACTTCGCGGCCCCAACCTGATAATACCGGGAAGATTTTGCAAAGATGGCAGTAGTAATGGTAAAGCCGTCATAAAAACCCTTAAATACTTATTACCGCCACATTTACGCATAAGAAAACTATAAAATGTTCGCACTCTTTCCTCGTCTCATGGGCTACTGATGGGCAAAGGGCAGAAAAGAACTTGTAGCGTCTAGCTACCTGTCATTATTATCATTTGTAAAAGTTGTTTAGTTCAAATAGATGGAGGGAGCTCGGGTTGTTGGTACGTGCCTTGCACCCACCGACAAGAGGGATGGTAGACAGTTGTCTCTGGAAACTCGGGACCCTGTTAGAGGCAACCTTGCTTCAAGCGAAGCGTTGTTGCTTATACCTAGAAGACTGTGGTGCGAACGCAGTTTCATGCTGCATTTTCTTTGTATCTGACTCTGTACATACCCGTGTGAATACGACAAATATGGGCAGACGTACATAGTTATTACCTCCTCCATTATTCTTTCTTACTAATCCACCTATTACAGTGCTAGCTGTATTTTTACGAACTCCGGGAATCGCGTAGTCAGTGTCCGAGCGTTCGTGACGGAAGAATGGAACGCGACAGAAAGAGCTGTAATGCAGCGCGGAGCAAGGCGTGGAGAGAAGCAGGAAAAAAATAAAGAGAAAGCAAGTCCCTCCCTCACGCTAAGTAGAACTTTCGTCATCATCGGATGCGTCTGTTTATCAAATGCAGCCGTGTTAGATAGATGTCATGGTGCCTCTTTAAAGTGGGTGCTACGGTTCCAGCGCCACCCAATGACTAGCAGCAGCCACCTCGATACGGGCTGCAAACCCTACCAATAAAAAGCATTCGCCTAGTCGCAGTGAGGTGATGAATTGTCTTCCTTTCAGCATAGCGGATGCCCGCTCGAGTGTCCATTGTGCCGCTAACTTTTTAGCTTCTTTTTTTCTTGTATTCAGGTTTTCTCCTTTGCCTGTGTTTTACTTTTATGTAAGATATTAACGTGCTTAGGAGCCAACAACTTAGTTTGGGTGACTGTGCGGCGACCTTTTTCTGTAGAATTTTCTTTCAATTTTTTGAGACAGTTTGCAATGTTATCTTCATTTTACGCTTTTAGGCGTCCTCTCAGGCGTCCTCTCAGGCGTCCTCGTGATTTCTTTTTTTTACGTGAGCCCTTAATACGCGTATGAATCCGCAGTGGAAATATACGCCTTGATTTTGGATGGCTGTGCGGGATGCGATTGGAGGACACCTGGTGCTGCCGCCTACGAACCGCACGTGCACGTGCACAAACCGAACCGCTCGTGCACGCAGCCCGTGCGCCTTGTGGTACGTTTCTCTTTACGAATCGGACGAGCGGTCGCAATAAGACGATGCAAAGGCTCTCGAGACGCCCCTCAGGAAAGCATAAAAAAATTCTTAAAGTCCTCCCTCGCCCGTTTTGGACTGAACTTACCCAGTTGTCCTCGCTGGCCATATTTATGTTGACGATGCGGATTTTGCTCTGAAAATAACCCATCCTACTCGACAGCATCATGAAACACGTGCACCAACCTGGATTTCTACAGGCAGCGGAGTATGAAAACAACTACGCACATAAGCGCGTGTTTCCTTGACCACGAACAGATGTAATCAGGATTAAAAAATGGAAACAACTTACGGCCAATAAATTAAATGGCCAAAGATAATACTCTCCATCCTTGTCATTTGAGCTTGCCATATTGAAGCATAGAAAAACAGCCAGTACCAATGTCGTACACATCGGAGCGTATGGATCTCACTTACCTGTCACTATTAAAACTAGTGATGGCGTTATCCGCGTCTTTAGCACGGTCATTGGTAATTTTTCTTTTATCCCATCTGTCTTGCTACGTGTTTGATTTTGGAGCGACGCGGATTAGGTTCTCCAGGGACAAGCGGTAGTTACCGAGGCCAGCGAATAACTATATTTTCTTTTTCGTTATTATGTTAATATAGCCACTGCTCCTCTACCAACAACGGAAGCGGATGTCCTGAAAATTTTAGCGTGTCAGCGTTTTTACGCGAAAAAAAAAATGTCTATTTATGTCTCCATGCGGAAGAAAGACTTTGCATTATTATCAGACCGGAATTAAACGGGAACATCCCTTACAAACAAAACGCATTATTTTTTCTTCCTGCTTTCAGCTGCGGTACAGGACTCTTTTGTCTCGACTGTTTTTTTAAGGCGCCTCGAACGTTGTTCTTCGAGTTAGTGTGCGCAAATCATCAGTCTCTAAAAAAAAAATTTAAAACATTTAGCGTTTTTTTTTCAAAATTCAGCATTTGGCAAGAAGCATTACCGCATTGCGTTGTGAACAGTGACATTACACATAGTTATGGTGATAGCGACCAGGAATGCAGTAGTTGGGCAGAAAAGGCGTCTCTTGAGATGTGCATGGATGAAGTGTTGAAAGGGGGTACAGGGTGTAATAGCGACGCTGCGGTTTGTGCTTTTGACTCTAGCCTTTTTGTTTTAAAAAGTGCAGATGGTCGTGATAATAATCTATCCGATAAGTTGCATGTGATATGCCACCGCAAAATTTCCACGGACATTGACAAGCCCTTTTTGCATGCTTCAACCATATCCGCATCCTTTCCTGTTTATATTACCTGCTAATTTTATAAGTTTGGTCATAGTACTGAGGCTATGAGGAACGCGGTAGTAAAGGACTCTGGAAATTTTGACCACCTGGGATTCTTTAACGTGCACTGACATCCCACAGTACACGGGCCTCTAGAATTTTGCCTCCAGCGAAATTCGGCCGCCGTGGCCGGGATTGAACCCGCGTCTTTCGAGTCAGCAGCTGAGCGCCATAACCACTGAGCTACCGCGGCTGCGCTAGTTTTATAAGTGTCACTCCAGACATTTATCCCTTTCACAAATCATCTGCTGTTTGTGTCATCCTTAGTTCTCTCTTCCAAAAGAAAAAAAATTTCACGTGCTTTCTTTTCTGCTCTAAAGCTAAACGTGTAAATATGTCGACTGACGCGATTTACACGCGACATTTTTATGAACAATCTTTCTCGAGCCAAAGAGTTGGCCCAACATTTACGCACGGTACACTGTGCGAGCCCTTGCGGAGCTTTCGGACGTATATTGACACCTGGGCGCGGCACTAGTCCCCTTTGTGCATTCTAGGAGTTGCATGCTCTGTGGTATACTTTACGAAAGCCGCAGTGACACTGAAGAAAATCTTGATGTCACGATTGGCTACAAAAGGCATGTGTTTCAACAGCGCCGAGCTTGCATTATTTAACAGAGGGAGTTGTTGCAATACCCACCATCTTGGTGGTAGTATTACGGAAGGTTTCAGAAGAAAAAATGATTTTATGACATTAGCGCAGTGTTCTTTGCTTATTTCACATTTCTTGTACCTAAAAAAAAATACATTTGCTGACACTTCCGCCATAACAAGCTCAACTGAGGAACGTAACAAGCTATCGCAGGTTTAGCAAAAGAAAAATGCTCCCATGAGTCAGACAATAACGAGGAGTGCAATAATAATAAAGAGCTATTTAGGAGCCAACATAGCAGAAAGACGTCTTACATTTTGTAATTTTTCCGAAAACTTTATAAGTTTGGATTTATTTTAGTGAAGTAGCTCTCATCTTAAACGCCTCGTCTTTACTTTAGGCCGCCTAAAGCATCGGATACTGAAAAGAAAGCGCTTAACTCAGTTTATGGCAGGGTGTGACGTGGAGAAGAAAGAAAGCTGGGCCACATTAGAGGGCCAGGAAACCGGCGTACGATCACACGACGAGGAGAAAGAGAGAAAAAAAAAGAGCGTTGTTTGCTGTAATATAAGTATAGGTAAGTAACGAATGAGAATGATAAGAGCATCAATTGTCCGCTGCATCAGAAATCCTCAAGAAATAGATTGTTTGCTTACACAGGCTCACCATAGCGAATGAAGCACGTCGCATTTTTTTTTCTCTTTTTGCTATGCTACTTGCTTCTACCTGCTTGGCTTGAAAATCACTGACGTTGGTGCAAGTACGGTTGATTTTTCTTCTTTCGAGACGAAACCCAATTCGTAGCTGCGGACTCGGCCGCCCGTGTTACTCTCACAGTTATATTCGTGCTATTTCCTCGCCTGCCTCGTTAGGTGTACTTCAGGCGCTCCCCCCCTTCCCTCCAGGTAATTACCGCGCAAAGGTGCCGTCTCGGGGCGCTCTCTGCTAAAAGGCTCCAGGGTTATGAGGGAAGGACAGGGAAGAGTCCAGAACGTAGCACAAGTAACGGCAAGGCTGCCATAGTTCTTGGACACTACAAAGTTGAAGAAAACAACTAGAACAACAGCAAACAGCAACAATAATATAGCTAATAGCTTCCGGAGATCCCTTCCGGGAAATGAAATTGTCTGAAGTAAAAAGATATACAAGGGTGCAGAGCAAGACGCTTACAGACGGGCCATGCAAAATGCTAAACAGGAACAAAATGGGCAAAAGCAAACGCACTATGGTGATTTTAGGGAAGCAAGAAAACACCTGAAGAGAACGAGGGGAAGAAGGCTGGGATGAAGACGAGAGTATTTTTTTTTGTCACTATGACGTATGGAAAGTCAAACTCTTGTATTCACTTAGCTCCCTAACACGAAGTGTCCAACGAGAGTCGTGTCTATCGTTTTATTTTTTTATTTTTAGAGGTTGAAGGGCATCATGGCTTGTCATCATAAGCGCTGCACTTTTATATACACAGCCTCCATCCCCCATTTAATTCTCCTCTGCAAAAAAATGATATTAACGCTGGACTGAATGCAGTTGCAAGAAAACGACCGACGTGGAGGTCAAGGCCTTAAAAAGTGATGCCGTTACATAGATCACAAGCTGCGATATTTTTTTTATGTACGACATTAAGAAACTTAGCCGTAATATTGAAATATAAGAGATACAGAGAAAATTAGGTTTGGTTTGGTTTGGTTTATGAGGTTTAACGTCCCAAAGCGAGAAAATTAGGAGTTCGCTGTAAATTTTTTTGCCTTCTTAGGGATGTTACTACCATCTGATTACACAAATACTGCTTAATGTCAGTGCTTTAAGCGTTTTTATCGCTGACGTTTTGGCGCAGTGATCTCAATATTTTGAAATATACATGAAGGGAATATACACAAGTGCGTTATAATGCCCGAGCTGTTATTTGGATAGCAGCCCGTGAACCTTGTGACATGTTCTGTTTATTGCGCTTACTCCTTGCCTTTCCGCTCATCTTTCTCTCTCTCTCTCAAAACCCAGAGACTACGCGGAAATCTTAGCTAGTAGTATTTTTGTGGCAATAACGGCGTACTATACCTAATTTAGGAACAAAATCTGGCGTTTTAGAAGCGTTGACTCTTGCTTACATTATAGAGTTTATAATATGGATCAGAAGAATTTGTCACTTTTATGGAACCTACATGGTGTGCAAGTATAACACATAGGAAATTCGCAATCCAGCGCAATCATACAAAAATAATCGTGAATACCTTGCTCCTGCGAAATGCTATAGTAAAAGCGGTGGCCAATCGATGACGGCTTTCAGAATTTAAGCCGTGATTTACTGACAATAGCTCTGCTTCCGCAACGCTTCGATGCACGTCTTTTCAAACGAAATACATAACTCCTGGCATTACAGTTTGAAAACGGCACCATAATTTACAGTTTATACTTAATTAAGGAGATTTCGTTTTGGTTTATAGTGGCTGGATGTCCCAAAGCAATTCAGCATATGAGAGACGCCGTAGTGAAGGGCTCCGAATTTCGATCACCTGGGGTTCTTTAGCGCGAACTGCCTTCGCACGGTACACATGCCTCTAGAATTTCGCCTCCATCGAAATTCAACAGCTGCGGCCGAGATCGACCCCACGCCTTTCGGGTCAGCAGCCCAGTGCCATAAACACTAAGCCACAGCGGCGGCATCAACGATCTTTCATATCTGCTTCTTCTTCCTCGGTAGCTACGATGAGCAACGTCACAATTTATTTATTTATTTATTTATTTATTTATTTATTTATTTATTTATTTATTTATTTATTTATTTATTTATTTATTTATTTATTTATTTATTTATTTATTTATTTATTTATTTATTTATTTATTTATTTATTTATTTATTTATTTATTTATTTATTTATTTATTATTCCTCAAAGGTCCAGAAGGACATTACCTGAGGGGTGGGCTGACAAAATTCTATTATTTTGGACACAGATGATCTTCGATGGCGGATTTGAAAAGCACTCGATTGATGACGGTCGCCACCTCGGATGGAAGGCCATTCCAGTCGTTGGCTGTTCTAAGAAAGAAAAACTGCTGATATGTTACAGTACGAGATTTCTCGGGGTAGACAGCGTTTGGGTGGGAGTTACCGGATATCCGATGAGCGGGTGTGATACGGGGGGCATCGTGGTTAAAGGTGTGAAAAAATCTGTGATACAAGGAAAGACGGGCGGTTTTGCGACGGCAGGCTAGTGTGGGAAGACTGAGCTGGGATTTTAATGCAGAAACGCTAGTGTGATAACAGTAGATTTGTCGCTACACTTGGCAAAAATTTGTTGAAATAAGGAACTAAAAAAATCTTGTCAATCGCTAACCTTTTTATATAGAAATATTTGTCGCCTTCCCCAAAACTACTATAGTAACTAGAAAAAAAAACTCTCAGCGGACAAGAGTAGGAAAATGAGGGGCTCTGTGACAAATACATCAGAGAATTCAACAGTAAATGAAACCAGAGAAAGCAGAGGGAAGTTGTTTTTCTTATATCTACTGCCAAGCACAGTGAAGTCAGCCGTGTAATCATTTTTTTCCTGAGACTACGCCTAGGCTTTTTTTTTCTGCATTGTTTTGTCTCTCATGTTATCGTCTCCATCAGACAGCTATCTTGGTCCAAAATTAAAGAAAAAGAATCCAGTTGGAAAAAAGACAGCTGCAATCGTCTGTACAGTAGTGGACGAATGTTATGTGACTTCGAATAAAACGTAGAGTGCACTTGTCTTCCTTACAAGCGTTGGTCAGGGAACGTATTCTTGCAATTCTCGCCTAATTATTCAGCAAGTTCAATGACCCACTGCCGACGCTTTTTTGTTGGTTCTGTCTTCGTGGTCTGTCGATATTCAGCGGCCGTAAAACTGTAGCTTTCGTGAATGATTGTTCATCTTTTTTTTTCTCAAATCCGAAATGATGGGTGTAAAACTGCTGACTGTGCAAAGGCACAAATGAGCAACCATGCAAACTTTACTGGAAAATAGCTTGACTTTACAATGTCTTGATAGTTGGTACCTGTTCCTGCTTTTTTTGTGCTTCCCCATTTCGTGAAGTGAACGGTGAGAATACGCTTGCGAGTCATCTTCCAACATCAACATTATGATCAAGATGTAATCAGTTTTGTGCACTACTTTAGAAAAACTCCATCTGCTTTTTTCTTACTTTGTCTATTGTGTTCATCCCATATAATTTTTTGTACCTTTTTACAGACACCAAATGGTTAAGCTTAACCCGTTGCCACTGAAGCTTGCTCCAACTTTTTAAGCGATAAAACACTAAACTAACTACGTCTACAAGCACTCAAGCCAAACCTTGGCAACTACGCTAATGAACGCGACAAAACGGGCTTTCCAAATACCTGCACGCTCTAAGTCATCGTCTTCTTCAGTGCCTGACTACTGCCGCAACACAAAACGTGCAGCTCAGAGGATGGCCCAAAAGCACCTTGTTTCTCAAATAGTTTCATTCCATACGAACACTTTCCCAGTAAGCTAAATCATGGCCACATTTGGGCGTACGTGACCCTTGTATAGGTTTTTCCCACATGGGGATGCCCCTGTAACTCAATCGGCCGATGCATTGTTACTGCGCTTAGCCCTTTCAGAGCAATAGTGGCCTAGCTGAGCAAAAAAAAAAAAAGAAACACAGGGTGGCGCTGAAATTGCAACGGAGACCTACCCTTTATATCCTTTTTTCCGGCAACTCCCTGCACGTGGGCACATTACGATGCCTACCAATTTTCTCAGGCGCTCTTGGGTTTTACGATGCTGATCCACGGTAGCCGCACACGTGAGACAGAACCGATTTCCCAGAGGTGCCGGCGCCGACGAAACCCATTCCCCTAGTGCTCTTCCTTACTTGAGACTTTAGGCTTCCGACATTCTGAAATGGCGCTTGAGGTGCTGGGTCAGCAACGCCGCGGATAATACGAGAAATACAAGGAATAAATAAAACGAGACCCTAACTGGTAATTGAGGAATGTGAGCCAGAGAAGAAGAATGGATCGTTTTGGTTTACAACCCTGAAACGTGCTCCTCCTCTGGTTTGCGCTGGTGTGATAGCACCTCGCTGCCTGTCCCGCGTATTCTTTTACAGCGGGGTGCCACTTTGTTTCTCCACGCGAGTTTCAGTGCTGCTTTTATAGCTGCCACATCCCACGTCGTGGATGCCTCGGGGCGCTTAAAATTGACGATAGTGCGCACCCCAAAGAAATTGCACCAATTCCACCACCACTTTTGTTTATAGGCTCACAATGTTCGGTGGCGGACACGTATTGCTTTTTTTTTTATGCCGCGGGTATCGGTCAGGCCGCCGACAAGTCACAAGGCGTTTTATGTGCAGGCCATAATCTGGATAAGACGAGCAGAGTGGCGTTTCTTGTGAGGGCTTACCATAACTTTCAAAGTTCTACGTGTCTCTGAATCCAGCTCGTTTGGCAGGACCTTTTCCTGCTGTATAGATTCTTAAAAGGAGCCATTGTGCACGCTTATTTTACAAGCATGGAAACAGCTCAAATATTTAAAAACATTGCCATGAAACGTGTTCAAGAAAGTGTGTTCCTAAAAATGTCAAAGCATTCAGGAAAAAGAAAAATTTCATTATCATGACTACCGCTTTGTATACCACTTAGCAGCCCACACAGATTCTAGTGCAGCAATCCGGCTGAAGAAATGTTTAGCAGAGGGGAAATTTCAAGGAGGGAGCCATGAGAACCTATAAGATACTTCTGAGTGTGATCCGGATTTATGACATGCGGCAAGTGAGCAGATATTTGTCTGTTCAGTGAAACATTTGTCTCTTCAGTGCTACCTACAAAAATATTCGCGACCGTATTTTTTGGTTAGAGAATTGCCTTCAGAAAATAAAAATTTATTTAGGCTATAGGTTGGCGTCTGTTACACCCCCTTAAACCCCCTGAAAGGGTCAAGGCACTATGTGTTAAGAGCATCATGAGCTAATTTATGCTCTAATACCATTGTTTGATTAATCAGAAATCTTTAGATTATACGCCTCATGTTTCTTAATTCGAGCAGCCTTCAAAAGAGCAGGAGCAAAATGGACACGTACCACGCCATGTACGGACCCGCTCGCATGACTGCCGTTATCTATTTTTTTAAAGGTTTTGAATAATAGCGACATTTTCGAACATTCGCAATATTTCGATGGGTTACCTTCACTTTTCAGAAAGATTCGTCTGAATGAGTTTGGGTGATCTGATCTCGTTTTTAAGCGAGTATAGAAACTATTTGTCAACATCCTTATGAAAGCTAGTTCACTAATAGTTCATGACACTTTTAAAAAAAGAGAAGAGTTCTCTTTGCATAACCACTGTGAACGTTGCATTCTGCAGAAATCGCGCCCGTGGGAAAGATACGGATGTCAATGCGAGTTTTCTGCAATGCGACGTTTTTTTTTTTTTTTTACTATGCTTTGGGGGTCATATAAACATGTATACCATTGGCATTAAAGGCATTGATCTTGCTAATTTCTAATGTAATCCTCCCTCCCTTCACCCCACTATTAATGCCTGAATGAATGATACACCTTATGTTCACCTCGCCATGCTCACCACTTTTTTCCGTCCTCCCTTCCACATCACTCGAAAACTCCTGAACAAGAAATGCACCCGAAAGAATTGTAAGCCTCAACTTAATATTTTGAACTTAAGCCTTCGTTGCTGACCAGAAAATGTGTGCGACATTTTAACCAGCCCTGCAAACTCCGCAGTTTTTTCCCCCTTTACTCCGAACAAAAACTGTTTGAAATAAAAACCGGAACATATATTCATGCCTAAATAACAAGGACTCATAATATGATCCCGAAATACCCCAGCAACGCACCGCAAGCGTAAACATCAAAATTATGGGAAGCAAGGACAAGCGTTAAGAAAAGGTAAACCCGGTCAGGTTATTGATCCTGCCCCAAATATGCCCCCAGAACCAAAGCGCTGTGTTCTCGACAATTGCAGCAACTCACGTGTGCATGTTTGTAGGATGCAGTTCCGGCAAACAAATATTGGACTACGTTGAGCGTTGAGAAGCGACGGCCTCAGGGCAGAAAAACAATGCGCAGGAGGGAGAACCAGGAGACAAAGAAGTAAAGATGGACGCGACATAAACCGCGATAAAAAGAAGTACGTCGCCTAAATGAAAGAAGAAGGAAACGTGGGTAAGAAAGAGCAAGAAAAGGTTCGTGGGACAATATCGCCCGGCAGCACGAAGGCCAGGACAGAGCAACAGCTGGACAGAGCGCGTAGAAACGAGAAACGCAGCCGACAGGCACAGGCACTGGACGGACGTTACCTGAACCACAATAAAATTGAGTTAGCTGCATACTTGAAAGAGGGAAAAGTAAGGGTTAAAAAGATGCAGAAATGATTCGTGGGGCAATAATAAAAGTCACGGGATACTAAAGCTCAGCCCTAAAGCTATGACGCGCCCAACCGGGGTCCTCTTCGCATATCAGTTCGCAGAAACAGACGCTGTTCTTTGTTGTTGTTTTAATAAGTTTGTTTTCATTATCCACTATTTTAATATTACGTTTAAGTTGTCTTTTAAACTATACTTTCATTCGCTAAGACACAGAAGGCCTCCCTTTAGCCGAGTCCATCGAAGTAACTAGGGGGACGTTTGTGCCATTGTCAGTGAACCGCCACCGGTGTCAGCAGCCAGAGACTATTGACTGTTGCTTTTGCGTTCCGTCGTAGTACCGTGCTTCTTTGGGCCATTCATTAACAGACTCTCAGAAAGGACATTGAAATCCTGGCCTAGACAATAAGATTTGTGCTTAAAATAGAAGGTTCTAAGGTTCCATTTCATATTTTTGCGCTCAAGGATCTCTAGATAGATCACCACGCAGAGCCGCCACGTTGATCAAAGTCTCTGTTCAGTGCAGTGTGCTTTGGTATGTGTGTATGCGGGGGGGGGGGGGGGGGGGGGGGGGGGGGAAAGGGGGGGGGGCTGCATATGTTGCGTGAAATGTATTTCTTGTCTGGCTGCCTTTACTTGATGCATGTATGTGTACCCCATAATTTTGATGGGTTGGCCTAGGATAGCAGGATGCTGTGTCCATTATGTATGACGGGTTCACGGGGTGCCCCCTGGTCAAGTAAAGCCAGAAGCCTGTCAGTATTTCATTTTAATGCAATAAAGCAAGAAAAATGACTCGACGGCCTTGGCGTACCGTTTATGATCCGTGACCCAAACGTCGCTGGCTCGATTCCTATCTCACTTGAATTTTCTTTTCAGCGCAAGTAATTTAGTTTACATTCCTACATGTCATAATCATGTTTGAGTTATGGTGCAGCCAATTTATCTGACCCTTCAATCTGTTTCAGTGCTGTGTGACGTCAATACCTTGTAGATCATCTACTAATAAACCCCCGGGGTTGCCAACGAAGATGCGCTCAAACGCTCTCGCCTTAATATATCACTGCAGCTCAAACGCCAGGTCGAAAAAACCGCTGGACATAGCTCGCAGATGCAAGAAATGCAGTCATGAGACAAAGGGGCTGGACGGTAGCTACATGAACCGTAACAAAAATAAGTTTGCCGCTATGATGAACAAAACGAAAAGAGGATTAATAAGTGGTCGAAGGGGCTATTGGACCAGAAGAGCCTCTTGGGTTCGTTGATTTTCCATCCTGAAGTTATCGATCACACAATGAACAAGCGAGGGGAAAACCTCAGGTTGCTTGAGCCAACGTTTCGACAAGAGGACTTGTCTTCGTCTGGGCCTGAATTTGTGATGGCGTTGATTAAAATGGGTCGACACTGCCTTCTGTTCTTTCCGTGTTGTGTCAGCCCGGTTGTGTTGTGTCAGCCCGGTTGTGTTCTGTCAGCCCGGTTAGTTACTTATAAGATATGTGAAGACATAAAACGAATACACGCCGTGTTTTCGTCTCGTGTCCTCGCTTTCCTTCTACGCTGGTAACTTCAACACGTCAATGGGACTCTGCGGCAAGGTGCCATGTGGGACAAAACAACGCAAGAGCGAGCCAAAGCTGCTTCCGTAGAGAAGGGACAATGAGAGCATCGTGCTTTGGATCCGTTTCAAACGCTTGTTGCTGGAGCTCTCGGACACACGTATCTACACAACCAGAAGTAGCTGCTTACTCACGTGGGGCCGTCGTGCCTTTATTTCCCTATCCCTATTGTACCGTCCAAAGCTGCCAGGCGTTCCATTTGAATCCCACGGGTAAAACATCAAAGCTCTACTAGTTTTGCGATTGTTACTACCACTGATGCCTCCCCGCTACTGGGTCTCAAATATCGCACCATCAGCTTCTGAAACAAGGACGAGTTAGAAAGAGTTATAATTTACACATACCTCAGGAAGAAAACCGGCGCCATCCCTTCCTACGAGACTAAAACCAAACTTGACATATAAGTATAGAAAATTAAGAAGCAGACAAACTGTCGCATCTTGTGTTATGCGTGGATGTGAGTTACCGAAAAAAAGGTGCCGTGAGCATGAGAAATAAAGCAAGAACCCATCAGAATTTCAAAAGTATTCATAAATTTTGCCCTATTAGAACGGTTCACTGCAGTATATTAAATTGCCTATATTTGGAGAGTCGTCTGGCCTGTAGCAGGTGCGGGCTTTTTGGCGTTATAGCTGAAGAGGGGGTAAGCTGAGCGTTCATGTTATATGAAAAAGTATTCAAAATCAAGCAAAGTTTTGATGCAAAGTTTTGTGTAAACTAATGAAACCTCATAACGTCAACGAAGAGGAAGAAGTGGAGATTACTGGAAGAGGCATTTGTCCTCTCTTAGAATACACTACACTTTGGTGATATCAACGAAGCACTAATTTAGAAATATAGCTTACAAAATCTGAATGGTCTTCAGGCTCAAGGAAGTTTTTTTTCACTAAAGTAGTCGACCTTTTGGGGATAGAAAAAAACACAGCTACTTTCGTCACTGAATACATTATCTGACCAAAAAAGGTTCTTTTCTCTGCACTATCGAAAAAAAAGCGTTTGTGCGTCAAAAGCGGGTAAAGCATAAAAAAGGGTACACTTCAGAGAGCTTTTAAACCCCCTCTTACTTATCCAACAGCGCATCGCTTTTAACGCCGCCATTAGGATGTGGTCAGGAATTCTAACTTTCCCTTCATATTCTCTTCGTCACGGCGCTTGCTTTACTGGAGCAATCGTTTTAGTTGTTTACTCATCAACTGGTACGCTCAAAGCTCGCTTTTAACTTAAACCTTGCTAAATGCTAGAGTGCCATGTTATGCACTCTGGGTCCAACAGACGGGGGGGACTGACTTGCTGGAACTAACCTGCGAGTCTTCGGGAAGGAAGTTATGTTAATGTAAAACGGTTTGCCCTTAGTAAACACGAATTAGAAGCTCTCTGTTCAGCGTGAATAAGCACTCAGATAAAGCTGTTTCAGAATACATTGTGTCTGCAGCGAAGGTTTGTGTTCAAGCCATTATCTCTTCCCTCTCCTTTTCCCGTTCCCCTTGCCTTCACTTTCAAAGTGACCAGTGAGAGCGTTGTATACTGATGCGCTACTTAGGCAGCTCCTGAATTCAGCACTTCTCTGCTTTTCAAAGCTGGCAAACTAAGAACACGGCACTGAAAACTGTTTAAAGGCCTTTAGTGAGCAGCTGTGACGACGCGTGGGTTAAAACATAAATGGTAGAGAACATTTCATTGAAGATGATACAATAATGTTCCATCTGGCAAATTTTCGTAGTTTGAGGGTTCATTAGGGGCAAAATTTGCCAAAAAGGTAACCTTCATACACGCATGTGTACAACATTCGCCGACAAATATTTTGAGAATTCAAAAATTGTAAAATACCTTTACGGAATTATTGAAGTTAATGGTCTATTATTCTGATCTGTAGCAATATATTTCTTTGAAAGTGTTTCCATCAATCGCATCGCACAGTTACGACCGCCATAGGAAAACAGTGGGGAATGGGGGGAATGCTGTTGCCGAAAGCAACAATGTTAATGGAAACAAACATGCAAGACTGCCGTCGGGTGATCTGCGGATGCATCGATTGTTATAGTGAAATCTTACAGTATAGGGAAAAACTGCGTTCATAAAGGGTTTCGCACTAAATGTTTTTGTCCAGAATTGTTGAGTTTGTTCCAGGAACACTAAAGGTCGAAATTGTCATTTTTTTTCTAAATTACCGCAATTCCCTAGTAGCAGCAAAGAAAAAGTGGCATAAATTGGGATTTATGGGTCTACTTAAGGAAATATTTCGTTGTCAGTTTGAAACAGCATTCAAAATACTCGAGATGCAGCTAGTGTCCAATACGTATCACATATTTTGTCAGCAGCTTACTTCTGTTATATTTCCTAATTCCTTTGTTTTGAACACTAAACGTGTGTCCTTATGATTAGTGAATATATTAACAAGAACTACCAATTTTATGTCATGAGGAAGCCAACAGTAACCACAACCATACCAAAGCTGGTAGAGCACAGTACGCGAAATACGTTGTGCGCGACATACGAAATTGTGTTAGATATTCATTTAATGACGTGGGCGGAACAGCACAGTCTGGAAGGCAGTTCCGGTCTTGACTTGTTCGCAGAACATAATTAAACTTAAGAGTATCATTCAGTATAGTCAATAATGGGATGAAGTTACTATTGCGATACCTTGATGTTTCTATGGTTTTGATTTCAGAGAAATTTTGTTTGTTTATTTTGTAAAGAAGCTGACGACCAGTAGTGCGAAAGGCAAAGATCGACCCACGCTTCAGCCGCATTGCCACCGCCGTATGTGTCTGTGCTTGACCTGGCTGACCTCGGGCTGTTTACGCCGCTGATCACGTCGACCCAGTTCCATTAAATAAACCCCCGCCTTTCATTTTTTTTTAATATTCTTAATAGCCAGGTAAACGGTTTCAAGGCTTTTTTTTAACTTCTTCCCGATTTCTAGCATTGGTAGTTGAGCTTGTTTACAGAGTGGCGTTGAAGAATGGCTGCGGCGGTATTTATTGCAGACAAACCTTGCAGCGAGTCACTGTATCCTAATAAACTTGAGGAAGTTGATTGCGGTATTAGGACACCATGTTATTTTAGCTTATTCAATTAGCGGTGTAGCAAGGGATTGGAGGTGAGGAACATTATTGCCGGAGTCACTCAGTACGCCTCAGGTACCCTTAAAAAACTATAAGAAAAGAAACATTTCCCTATGCTTTACTTGCTTTCGATAACTATTGGCTTTCTTAATATGTATGTCATAACGAGACTTTTATTTCCTTAACTTTGCCTACCACTGGCAATGCGCGCCCAAAAATTTTGCTGCTCCCTAGAAAGGCCGGTAAGCGCGGACAAAGTAAACAGGCTACGTTATAATCAGCCGCGGCTTCCTACATCTAAATTACGTGCTGGCATGCATGCACTAATCACTGTTGCTTCGGGTGAGTTAAAGAAATCAGGGCACACTACTGCTAAACAAATACTGCTTGGGAATCGTTTTATGCTGAGCGTCTTCAATGCATGTAAGGCCTTCCCTCTATCTCTGTGACCGACGTAGAAAAGCTAGGCGGTAAACTTTGAAGAACCAGCTGTCGCATTTTCACCAAATTTCTCTTCCAAAACAAAATAATGTACTATTGCCGAACTCTGGCCTTTCTCACAATCAATACGAGGCTTTAACCAGTGGCTCCGAGGGAAAATAACCGCGAGCGAAAAAACATGTATCCGACATTATTTCACCAGTTTTAACTCACATTATAAATTGTACGCTTGAGACGGAAATATTTCCCGAAAGCCTTAAGATAGCTAGAGTATGTCCTATTCATAAAGGTGGGAATGATAGCTCAGTAAATAACTTCAGGCCCATATCTGTCCTCCCATTTTTTTCAAAAGTGTTCGAAACTATCATAAATTTAAGATTAATAAGCTTCATAGATA
Source organism: Amblyomma mixtum (assembly GCF_055824585.1). Classification (NCBI taxonomy): domain Eukaryota; kingdom Metazoa; phylum Arthropoda; class Arachnida; order Ixodida; family Ixodidae; genus Amblyomma; species Amblyomma mixtum. The sequence goes on along the minus strand of NC_143012.1, from coordinate 253,272,684 downwards.
AATACAGTATAATGAGCGATGCTCAGTACGGTTTCCAGAAGAACAAATCATGTGAACTCGCACTACTCAACGTCAAGCAAGTAATAATAAAGAACATCGAAAATTGTTTATACACAATAGGCTTATTTCTAGATCTTCGTAAAGCATTCGACTCCGTTAATCACGACATTCTTTGATGTAAACTGCAGAGGTATGAAATACGGGGGAATGCGCACAAACTCTTAGAGAGCTACTTGACCAAACGGTATCAATATGTGTCTTTCAATACACTGTCCTCGCCACGATCAATAATTTTAAATGGTATTCCTCAAGGGTCAATACTAGGGCCTTTGTTATTTAATCTGTGCATAAATGATCTTCCATTAATACCTTCTTCACCTCGAATAGTCATGTATGCAGATGACACAAACCTATTCCTTTCAAATGCGTCACTGCCTCACTTAGAAAAAACAGTAAATGATTACTTAGAAAACCTCTCTTATTGGTTGGACACAAATAAGTTACAGTTAAATGTAAGTAAAACCAAATATGTGATATCTAAACCTATAAATAAACAGTCTTTTGAAAATATTGTAATATTATTTCGCAACACGCGGCTGCATGAGGTGACAGCTGAAAATTTCTTAGGCGTATGGTTTCAAAACGATATGTCCTGGAACACACATGTGAATAAATTAGCTGCAGAGTTACGAAAAACCGTGGGCTGTATATATAAAATTGGTAAGCTCATTCCTTTGTGGTTGAAGAAAACATTGTATTCCTCTCTTTTCCTCTCCAAGTTATCATATTGTAGTCTAGTGTGGGGTACTACTACAGCTCATAACTATAACAAACTAACGATCCTCTAAAAAAAGGTGTTGCGAATATTTGAAAATTATCAAGGAAAACCATCTGATCTTCCAACAGACAAGCTATTTATTAAACATGAAATGCTTCCAGCTGCGCAAATATATTATTTCAAGTTATTACAATACATGAAAACAATAAATTGTACCTCTCTGAAGCAAACTTCCAAGAACCAAAATACACCTTACGTAAACACACAAGAAGAATACCGCTCACTAGGACCAATTATGGCAGACAGATCTTACATTTCCAAGTTCCTTATTTGCTGAATTACATAGGAGAAGAAATGAAATTCGAAAAACCGGAGTTTAAGAAATATGTCAAATCGTATTTGTTAAAAAAAAACCATTTCTTTTCTTCAATAAGACATTGTTGCATTCATTAATTTTCGGTGTAATGAAGGTGTATATATATTATCAGAGTACGGTGTGCTATGTGTCTGTAATCTGTGTGTGTGTGTGTGTTTGCAATTACATGAGTTTTGCAGAGTGCCGAGGTGTGCATTTAGCGTTTCTTTTTTCCCTTAAATTCTACTAAGTGTTGTCTAATCCCGTATATATATGTTCACTTTTATATGTTGAAATATTTATATGTTCAAATGTGTTAGGAGAAGGTAAGTGACGCCAACCAAGTAAAATACAGGAAAAACACGACGTTTCGGGACCGGCTCGGCCCCTTCTTCACGGTGTGACTACGGGCGAGCGCAGCTTGGCTTTTTAAGCCCCTGTGTGGAGGACCTGCGGGTCAATGGCCGCAGCCCATGGACGTAGGATGAGGGGGGAGTCCCCAGGGACTCTCCCCTCATCCTACGTCCATGGGCTGCGGCCATTGACCCGCAGGTCCTCCACACAGGGGCTTAAAAAGCCAAGCTGCGCTCGCCCGTAGTCACACCGTGAAGAAGGGGCCGAGCCGGTCCCGAAACGTCGTGTTTTTCCTGTATTTTACTTGGTTGGCGTCACTTACCTTCTCCTAACATTAAATTTCCCAACCAGACAGACTTCTGTCGAATGTTTTCTTTTGGGATGTTCAAATGTGCTTTTGTAATTGAGAGCTGTTTCCCTGTCTATCTTTTCTTTTTATTAGGTGTGCACTGAAATGCCGAATTGTGCTACCTGGGGCAGGAGCCTCTGTCAGGCTATGAGCCTTTAGCTCCTGCTCCTTTTTTCTCTTTTGTGAGAAAATGAAATGAAATAAAGAAAGAAAGAAAGATTCGGTGAGAAATGTAACGGCGAAACGTCGCGTAGTGCTCTGATTCGCTGTGCACAATAATTTGCTCACGAATGCCCACATTTCAATTATTACTTAACTGAAGGCATTATTATTCAAGTATCGCTATACCTTTTGCGCTGAGCAGGACCACAGGTTGCTAGTGAGCCACGAGCTCTGTAGTGTGCGCCTTTAGTCGGCAGCATGCGCAGCGTCACGACTCTTCGCTTTACCCGCAAGGTTAATTTTGAACAGCCCGCTTCACGGGTACAAATAATTATTAAAACCAAAATCACGAGTACCTGAGACATTTATTTTTGTGGAGGTGGCTGCATCGCGAATTAAGTTTACTTGGGTATATCACGTTCTAAGCGCTCGTAGGTCTGTATAGGCCAGGTAGGCACGCACACCTAGACCAGGAAAAAATGAATAGGAGAAAAGTGATTGCCCCAAACTTGGTAGGCACTTCTAGAACCCCAGTTGTCGATATTTCCGGAGCCTTTCACTACGGCGTCCCTCACAGCCTTTGCCGCTTCGGGACGTTGAACCCCATAAAACATAAGCCACCACTCCTAAATGTTCTATTGAATCGTTCAACAGTTGGCTTGGAAATATTAAGGCGGAAGCCTTTAATGTCTCATCGTTGTAAGCAGCAGCTGTCGACAAAAAATGTCACGCTTTTCAATTGGTGGAAACGGTCGTGACGTCACAGTGCGGGAATTTCAAACGGGGCCAATTGTACTTAGGCTGGTAGCCATGCAACCAATTGAAGGGATCGTATAGTGACGCTCCAAGTGGGACTGAGCTTCGCTAATTGCTTAATTACCCAATTAGCCTAATTAGATTTACTAGTCAGGCCATATAAATAAATAAAACCAATTAAGAAATTGGTCGAGCTTAGGAATCGAACCCCGGTCTTCGGCGTGAGAGACGAGCATGCTATCCACTCCGCCATGCCAGCTCGATGGTTTGGAATGAGCAAAGGCGCGTCTAGTGAATACGGTGTCTTCACTCACTCTCATCCTCCTCCATTCCATTCCGGCGAGGTTTAGGTGTTCACCGACAAATGAGAGACAGATACATTTCCTTTCCTCAAAAACCAATTTACCTACAAGCGAGGCGTAGAACCGAACGGGCGATGGCGTTCTATGGACTCCTTGGCAGCGTTGCAAGACGCTGTCGCGTTCCACTCTTAGGGGCGAAGCTTAACATCTTAACCACACATCAGTGACCACACTTTAGGTCAAAAAAGTGCCCCCCTGAATTTTGTGAGACAGTTACTGCGTAATTTCCTTTCCTCAAATACAATTTTCATTTTCTTCATTACGGTTCCTCTTTATCTATCTTCTTTCACTCCCACTTCCTCCCTTCCTCTACGGTGCGGTTCAGGTGTCCACCGAGATGACAGAGAATTACTGCGCCATTTCCTTTCCTCAAAAAGCGTTGCGTTCAAAGGGCAAGGCATCCGCCGAAACGGGTGGTGGGGTTCCGTGGACTCCCTGGCAGCGCTACAACGCGCTGTCGCGTTCCACTCCTAAAGGCGAAGCTTAATTAGTATTCAGGCATTAATCAGTAATTAACCATTAATTAGTGATCTGTCATCACTTAGTAATTAGTACTCAATTATATGTGACGCCACCAGTGCCACAGAAACAGCGAATGTGGTGCGGAAAATGCTTCCGCCTCTACCCACTTTAGACAGTCAAAGTGCCCCCTGAATTTTTTTTCAAACGTCTCAGCTGACTGCGACGAGGAATATTATTGTGTTCTATGCCAGTCTGCAGAGCCGGCTCGTAATGCCAGTGAAGGTATGATGCAATTACTCACATTACATTATGACACCCTCTAAGAATACCTTTAGAATGTACCACTCTGCTCACGCATACAAAACTTCTGCACGGCTAAGTCCATCTTTAAAAGGCTTATAACTCGATGGAAATGTCGTACAGACAGACAGACTTCAAAAAGCGTAAACGTTCTGGATGACGCAAGAATTCTTCTGATCCCGAGGTATGCCCAAGCGAAGGAGCATGCCATCGGTATACTTCTGGCAAGACTGATGCACATGGGTACATTTTGTCTGCTTCGCTATACATGGTTCTGGGAATCCTGCTCCTTTATTTGAACGTGCCATAAATGACATGGAGTAAGTGAAAAGAAGCAGCAGTCTGACCGCTGCCGAGGTAGGCCAGCTGAAATGGACTGAATGATTCTGGGAAAAATATGAATGTCTGGCCGAAAGTGGAATGTGTCCATCACGGCGAAGGCTCAGCGTAGGACGACGCCTAGTTGGGAATGCCGGCTTTTCGGCTTGGGCTGCATTTTTCACTCTTCCCTCCTCTTTGTCTCCAGTGGTTCTGTGCGAGTTATGACCGCAAGCTGGGGACCAAACGGCTGCATTGTTATGATATATGGGAAGCCGCCGATCGATACGTCACCCTGAAGTCTTCATTTTGGGCTGGGTGTTTATGTGCGACTGCTTCTGCGTGCGTGCGTGCGTGCGTGCGTGCGTGCGTGCGTGCGTGCGTGCGTGCGTGCGTGCGTGCGTGCGTGCGTGCGTGCGTGCGTGCGTGCGTGCGTGCGTGCGCGCGCGCGCGAGCGAGCGAGCGAGCGAGCGAGCGAGCGAGCTCGGGTGTGGGTAGGTTTGCTTGGCCGCATTTCGGCGCACGCTACTGCCTTGGTTTTCGTTTTCCAAGCGTGCCTTTTTAAAGCCGAAATGCAGGCATGCGCTTACCTTACCTAGGGCGCACCCAATAAATAGCATTTGGGGCTCCTGTGTGGTTTCGGCAGTTAACTTCTGCAATAGTCGGTGAGTGACAGCACGAGTCATATTGAACTTGTGCCTACGTACGTTGCGCCTATGTTCTGCATTTCAGGAGTAAAATTTCCAGCACAGATAATTTCTGAACCATCTCCTGGCAGACCTATGCGGAGCAATACGATATACACTTCATTAAAAGCTATATTTGAAGTCTTACAGAAGTCTTATGTTCGCCTAAATAAAACCATAAGCTGATATCGTTGCTAGCCTTATATGATCTCAGAAGAAAACGTAATAATAATTCCAAACACGTTTATTCCCCCGCTACAAAAAAAAACGTTTCCTTCCTACTCTTTACCACAGGCAAATAAAAAACGAGCATTCCCTTATACTTCTGGTTATTAAAAAAAAAGCTTTATTTACATACTTATCACAAGAGCTTTAGTCGGTTATAGCAGAGAGCATAGACTAAAAAAGTGTTAACACCACCTGGTAGAACCAGGCAGAGATATGTTCAACGTCCCTATGTATACGAGTGTTTTTACCAAAATTTGCAGGGCGCCTAAATTTATCTACTGTAACACACGGCATGAAAGTATGTACATCCCAGTATTCAACCCGTCGTGATGGCTCAGTGGCTAGAGAGCTCAGCATGAAAATCCGAATTAAGTGAAATCGACACCGCAAAGGCGGCCGCATTTCGATGAAGGCGGAGCGCAGGACACCCGTATACTGTGCGATGTCAGTGCTCATTAAAGGGACACTGAGGACAAAAAACAAAGTTCTCCTGCATCGATAGGCTACGGCATTCTAAAAACAAAGAGACCACTCATGCTGGGGCAGAGCTTTTACGAACAAGAAAAGCCCAAACAAGTGTTGAGGTTTAAACGAAGTTAAGCGAGCAGACGTGCGAAAGCGTGTGTTTAGCCTAAGTGGCTCCTGGTTTTGATTTGCTACGTCGTCGGCGCATCCAGTGACGATATTATACTCAGGTTAAGCCCTTATCGCTGTTGAGCTGATCTAATGTATTCGTGCCGCAAATGGAAGTTGATGAAGTCATTGATGTGCAGTGGACAGCGCGAGAGTGTATTGCAGTTTAACACGAGGCATGCCACCAAGGCAACAACAACAACAACAACACGAGGCGCAATCGCCTGCGATGATAGCCTAGAGCCTTCGTGTAGTGGCCAGCTGAGCTGATCTGTTCGCACCGCCTCGAGTTCAATACCCAGACACAGCAAATTTTATTTTATTTGTGCATGGGCTGTTGCTATGATAGGTTTGGCCAACGTCGCCTTCGAAGTGCACGAACGTTGCACGAACGGTGAGGGTAGAAGTTTTGCGAGAAATCTCTCATTGCACCTATGGCAGCAAGACTACCAGAACCGAGACACTCGTTAAGCTGTTAAACAAACAAGGGCAGAAAAATGAGAGGTTCAGTTTGACATACAAATGTTGTAGCCAGCAGTCCCCAAAACCAATGAAGGTCTAGAAGAATAGTTCTAGTTTCTTATTTGAGATGCTAATAACTGATATTTAATCGTGCAATTAATTCACGGCTTTCGCGTACGGCGCTTTGCCAAGCGAGCTATGGTGGCGGCATTGTTCTACTGTTCGGGACTATTTTGGAAATAGACTAGATTCAATGACGCCTGTAACACATTCACTTTAAAGGCGCCTAGGGAAAAATACTGACGCTGAAACAGCCAGACAAACAGCTTGCTTGTTAGTGCAAGAGAGTTATGTTCGCTTAGTCACTGCATATGTCATTGAATTGAACTGCATAAAAGACACTGACCTAAACCTGTCGTCGTTAGTTTTTTTTTTCTCTCCTGATTGCCGGTTAAAGCACATCTTCAAAAAACTTGAGACCAAAGAACCAATGCGTTGTAATCGTGCAGTGATTGCGCACTTTGTGCAAGAAGGTAAGAATTGCTCGTACGCCCTCCACAAAACCGCACTAACTGCAGCGACATTAAGCATGCTTTAATTTCTACCAAGACAGCGATGGAAACATAGTTTCGTTGAAGTACAACGCTACGCGAGCTAATAAGCTTGATAATACGTGTACGGTAATGAAAAGAAAAAGAATAGTAAAACACATCTACTGCATGAAAAAGTACAGCTGTCTCAACAGACTGCATGTCCGTGTTCTGCTCTTCTCTCTAAAAGCACGCTCAAAATAAATACGTTCATAAAACGTAGGGTTTTTCAGTCCGCCGTCCTACATCCGAAAACGAGGTTTCTACACCGGGCCATGGGCCATTAAATGCTTGTGCGATGCCATGCCATTACACGGCATCACTGGTTGCAACCCTTTGGCAAGGTTGTCCCTAGCTACGTTTGCAAACTCACGCCAGGGATGGTATTCCCTCTTGAATCTCGTACGAGCCGCTTCTGAGAAATCTTAGGGCGCCGTTTTTTCGTGCCGGCCTCGGTTCCTCGCTGTGGACAGTAATTACGACAGCTCGCGGCCTCTCATTTAGAAGACCACCGAGTGAGTGCAATGCGTGTGTCGCACGCGAGCCGAGTTGAAACCGAGACAAATGGAGCCACGGTGCTTTCGTGAGACGGACTAATGGTCGCCTCTTTATAAAACTCTACACTGCCAAAGCGGCGTTATCTGAGCTCTCGCGCGTGGCACGTCCACGCCTATCCGTTTTTTTTTTCTCTTTATATGTGGACAAAACCATTGCAGCACCATCAGAGAAATAGCTGTGTCTGGCCGCGTAAGTACATAGAACGTGTATTATGACAACACGTGAATGTTGCCGCTGTAAGGGCTAGAAGGCCCATAACTGTCTCCTTGCACAAACTGGCGTGAACACAGTTTAGACGAAGCAAGTTTTGTTATAGTTTAGAAAACAGAACAGCAGGCTCAAAACACGATGTTTTAAAAGTTTTAAGAACCTGTTACTGTGACTTAGACGCTTAGTTAGAGAACTTTCCTGCGCTGAATACAGCATTCTGAAGTTGATAGGCCCAAAACGCGAGGTTTTGAAAGTTTTAAGAACCCATTACTGTGACAACGACTTAGAGAAGTTTCCTGCGCTGAATAGAGGATGCTGGAGTTGACAGCATGGTCTGAATGTGCCGTGTGCCGAGAAATACATAAGTTGTCGCAAATTCCTTTCAATGGCGCGTACCTGCCGCTCGTATGTTGGAAATGAATGCTTTATCTTTTTTTGTGTGGCTTCCGGAACAGTGCACGGAGCTCGCGTGCCTAAAAGTGCGTAGGTTGCGAATGCCCTTCTGTATAATAACCGGCGCGGAGATGTGTGTGCAAGCGTGATTTTAATAGCTGCGGCGTTAGCTTGCCATTAGTTAAAAAATTAGAGAATGCTTTCGCGCAGCCGCAATTTCAATGCAAAGTTAAAAATCCGCACATATTCTTCACACAAGCATCTATAATCTTAGAGTCTCATGTCTCTTCAAACATGAGTCGTAAGTTCATCACTGAAGCGTTCTTTCAGATAGCTCGCACAAGTTCTTCATGGCTGCATTTCCCACACAGTCATTCCCGGGATGAAATTAGGAGGTCGACTTGTGAATTAACATCACCATGCTAAGCGCTTCTTGCAAGCTGCATTGAGTCAACTATCCTAGAACACACCGGCGCAGACCTACCACCCGAACTTTTTATTTTGTGAGCGCCTAGCGAAAATGTTATTAAAGCTTCCTCTGACGTGGCTACTCTTATAGCACGTAGCTACTCTCACGGCACGTGGCTACTCTCATGCCACGTGGCTACTCTCACGCCACGTGGCTACTCTCACGCCACGTGGTACTTTTACGCCACGTGGATATTCCTAAGCCACGTGGTTATTCTTACGATACGTGGATACTCTTACTCCACGTGGCTACCGAGACACCACACTTGCTCTTGAACCTTGTAGCGCGAACGGCTTCTTGCAACACGAACTTTTGGGAAGAACAGACTGTCTTTTGCTCCGTCGTATTTTTGGAGTACCATGCTTGACGTAAGAGCCCCATTATGTGGCTAGAGGACAAACCATCTGGCCTAACAAATTTTCTGTGAGACTGCACATATAAGATATTTGAAATACAAACACGTAGAGACGCGGCAGCTAGTTTTGTCCGAAGATGCATGACAAAAAAAGAAATGTGCATGGAAAGTGCAGGCTGCATTTTGATGTTCCTTAAAAGGCGAAAGCTTTTTTTTCGTGTTTTTTACTGATTCAATTTTATGGCAAACCACAATGCCGGATACTTAAGCTCCGGTTTAAGGGTATGACGTGATATATGCAGAATTGGGCACTCTCTACTTAACATTCATAAATCCCGTGGGAGCCTTCGTACCAGTCCTGCCGCAGTGGTGCAGAGGTTAAGTGATGCAGCACTGCCCTGTGACGGCAGGTGCTATCACCGGTATGTCTTTTCCGATCCACGTCCCTCAGCCCAGCAACCTCTTGCGACCAATCACACTAATTTAACTGCCACCTCCCTCGGTGCGCAGTTCGCTCACAATCGGGTGGGCAGGTTGTGATGACGCCACAAGGCTACGTCAACTAGCTGGCCCACCTACTTTCTGGGTTGGTTCTCTGCGTATTTTTCGAATTTTTTTTCGCTCACGGTCAATGACACCGACGCTAACGATACCGACGACGACACGCGATTTTCTGCGACACGAGTTCCCTATCGCTACCACGTAAAAACGAGCGGAAGGCTTCGGTTTGTAGTAGCAGGAAGCTGGTAAAGGCGGAACAAAGATTTGGTGCCATAGGTACTACGAACCCCTTTGTGATCTGAACAGTTAAATGTGTCGCTGCCGTGCCGCAAGCAGCTCATAACCTTGTCTCCTTAGGGCAAATTCTTCAAACTGTTCGGCATCAGTTGATCTTAATTCTAGCGTTTTAGCTGAAGATGCAGTCTTAATTCATAGTGTTCTGCCCAGACAGTTTGCTGCCGAGCAGTTCAGTGAGATACGTACGGAATAATTGAAGCTGCAGAGCTCTGAAATGGTGAGGACGAGGGGTCTGTCAGCTTATACGGCATTCGGAGTTGCGGGGGCGGGATAGGGTGCGCTTACAAGCCAAGGTAGCGAAAGGTGTGGGTCGAATACTTTTGTCAAAGGGTTCACATCCCTTGGACTTATGGGCTGCAGGCTCAGAAAATGTAATATGCAGTTCCTAGCTCATCTCTTTACTGTTCTAGGTGAAACGTAAAAACCCGCTGCCTCCTCACATAGACGCGAGGAAACGGGGCCGAATATTGTTCGTATGTCAAATCCTGCGAACGCAGTGCTCCTCTTTTTTTGCTATCGTTAGAACGCAATGCCACTCGGCGAGAAAGCGGCAACGTGGTTATTTCATGGCGCATTTGCTGAAAGAACAGCACATAAATACGCCGCATCATCGCTTTCCGTTTCTAGCGACGTGCAGCGGTGCAATCCATCAACCTGAGAGTTGGTGCGGAAAATCTCGCCCTTAGTGCTTCTTACTGCGTCTGTAGCACGGGGTGTCTACAACGTATTCGCTTCTCATCGATCACGTAGTGCAGTCTTATTCCCGGGGCACTTGCAAGAGAGTTCGTTTCACAACACTCTATCCCTTTCGCCGCTGTGTCGGTAAACTGGGGAGCTGCATTTCGCGGAAGTTGTGTTGAAATGATGACGCATACTTTTTGCAAGGGGGAAAATGGTTGGCTGCGTTCCTTCCATGCTTAAGGTTTAGGCCAGAGGACGAAATAGCTGTATTATTGTGTTGTTCGTTTCAGCGAATACGACTTCTAAGTTATACATCGGAATGAGACTTGTTCAAAGACTTTCTTTGAAATATTCATGTAAATATTTCTTCCCACCAGAGATTGCGCATCACACTATTGGGCTGTAGCGTTAGTGTTTAGAACTTGCCTTATTGCAGCGGGTGTTTTATGATCACATCAATGCGTGCAAAACAAATTCTTTTCCTGTGTCAGCGCCCTGTCCTCAGTTTATTTTAGAGAGATTTCCTCGCAGAAATGGTCTCTTACTTTATACACAGATTTCTGCCCCAGGCCATTCTAAGATAAATTCGACGTACTGGAAGTAGGCATAGTTACCGGCAAGGCAACATCGACGAGCTGTGAGATGATATTCTGCAGTTTGACGTAAAGTTCAGTGAAGTCTGAAGAGGACGGAGCTAGAGCAACATTTCCCAGACCAACCCGTTGTTCTCTAATCTCATTCAGGCTCTTTATTTTTCTTACAAAAGGGTCGAACACGGAACGAGTATTGCTTTTATTATAATTAGAGAAAACAAAAGAGAAGAAGCTGTACAAGAAATGCAGCGAGAAACCGGTAATGGCCCCCAATACGCAAAATTCGCTTTGGCCTTTTTCCCAAAAGCAGTGCTCTTATGTCACAATCATGCAAGTAAGAGAATTTTTTTTTCACACCGCTACTATTAAGCCTGCGTAGTTTTCTCTGGTTTGCTCTGGTTTGCTGATATTCTTAGCGTCGAAAGCCTCTAGAAAAATGCTAGGGTAAAACATCAGGAGTGTTGCTAGTAGATCAGCTCGCCTGCATACGTCATGCGGACGTGAGGGTTTGCTATTAGAGTATTAGAGCCAACGCGCAAGTAATTTTGTTGCAGAGCGCCTTCTCCTTGCTACATATTTACGGTCTTGTTCACTTCACTCTTCTGTTTCGAACTTTTATCATTTTTTATCGCTGCTCTACGCTTGCTGATAGCCAGAAACTCTTGTCTGGATGCCAATTAAGACGGATTTGTAATTGCGTGCAGTAAGGTTGTACGTTCTTTTTCGCTGTGCATCGTTCCTGAGCGCCGCGAACACGGTAGTTGCTTAGTTGGTGGTAAGATTAAATGGTAATAAAGTCCGTGCTTTCTTACCAATAACCGAGGCCAGAACTAGGGCCTCGGTTCTGGCAGCCTTGACGCCATAGGAAGCACAAGAGGGTTCTCACACAGCTTCCACCCTCGCCGTTCGATGACGTTCTACGTCACATCAGCGGTAACTCAGGGCGTGCTACGTCCGCCTCTTAAGAACGTGGGTGGCGCTGATGAACACTCTCAAGGTTAGGTTATTTGTAAACATAAATACCACCGAAAGCAGATTTGGCAGCCGTCGCCGTAGCTCAGCGGTAGAGCACCGGACGCGTAATTCGGAGGTCGTGGGTTCGGATCCCACCGGCGGCATGTGGTTGTTTTTTTTCTTCTGCTTTTCTAATCAATTAGCTTTAAGCGATAACATGTCAGTAATATTCTAAATTGAACAACAGCACAAAATAAATAAATAAATTAAAAATACCCTGTGTCATTTGGTTTCTGTGGCTGTTGGCTTCTCTCATATACCAATACTACACTTTTACCGCACTAATAAATAAACCGCTAGAAAGATCATTGTGTTGTTTATTTCGGAGATTATCCTTTCCAGTGTACAGGAATAAAAAAGAGAACAACGTATGTAAGCACACACTGCATGGGCGGTACTTATTTCCCATATGCATATGCAGTCCTGAGTCAAGTACTATAGAAATAAATACGCTTTTTTCTTCAGGATGAAAATAATTTCCAAAATGTGGTTCTCAGTTTTTCTTAGTAGCATTAAACTATTTCAAAAGCATAATACCCTTTTTCAACGCTGTGCACCGTCAGTTGCACCGTATCTAAAGATTATTTATGATAAATCTCGAAAAAAGTCTTGCCTTCCAGAAGAGTGGAAAGTTGAGAGCGTTGTGCCAATCTACAAGTCGGGCCCCCGCACTGATGTCGCGAATTATCGATCAGTGTCTTTGACTTCTGTCGCCTGGAAAATTTTGGAGCATATTTTGTATACTACTGTAGTAGCACATATTAATGAACATTGTTTGTTCTCAACATGGTCCTCGTAAAGACCTTTCTTCCATTACACAATTAACAGAATTTACGCACGACATAGCCAAACCTTTAGATCGTCATCTCTCTGTAGACCGTGCCTCTTTGGATTTCCAGAAAGCGTTCGACACTGTTCCACATGTTTTACTAATTGAAAAATTAGCAGCTTATATCATTAATCTTCAGGGGTTATTTCTTGGATACGCTCGTACCTTGCATTTCGTACGCAGTTTGTCGTTATTAACGGGTCTCAATCTCGAGTAGCAAATGTCACGTCTGGGGTACCTCAGGGATTGGTCTTAGGTCCACTATTATTTTTACTTTATATGAATGACATAAGTGATGGCATCCAATGTCAAATGCGATTATTCGCTGATGATTGTGTACTGTGCAACGAAATAAAAGGTGCGAGTGATGTGCATGCCCTCCAAGACGACCTCGACAGAATCAGCGAATGGTGTGTAAAATGGCATATGAGACTAAACTTAAATAAAACTGTCTGTATGACATTTACCAGAAAGAAAAATCCTCACGTGAGCAGCTATAATCTACATGGTAGAAGATTAAATCAAGTCTCTGAGTATAAATACTTAGGTGTTTACATCTCAACTAAAGTGGCAGAGACAGGTTGATTATGTTGCATCCAGAGCTGCGAAAGCTTTGGGCCTTCTGCGAAAAAATGCCAGGTCTTTTCTACTATCTACAAAAGAATTATTATATAAAGCAAATGTTAAGTCAATCCTTGAATATGCCTGCACAATTTGGGATCCTCTAGCGGTGCGAAATAAAGCCAAATTAGAAAGGGTTCAGAACTTAGCTGCTCGGTATGTGTCAGGGATTTACAGAAAAGATATCTCTGCCGAGACTCTGAAAGAAAGACTGCAATGGGAGTATTTGGAAATCTGTCGATGTAAGTTGCGACTAAAGTTTTTTCACGCGATTTATCGTTGTTCTGTTGGCATCGAAAGAGTGAAGTATATACTTTCACCTCACTATATATCTGACCGCGTAGACCATAGTTTCAAAGTACGGAAGATTGCTTCAGAAACTGATGTATTTCGATTGTCTTTTTTCCCCGAACAATACGCGATTGGAACAAATTGTCTTCAGACACTGCTTGTATTATGTCTAGTGATGTTTTCTTTTCTACCTTACAATAACCATTTCAGTTTCGTGGTTCTGTGAAATTTTTATCTGTTTTTGTTTTTCTTTGTTTTCATCCAATTTGTACTTGTTTCCGTGGCTGACACTCCTTATGTTATGTTTGTTTTTTGTGTGTACGCTCCCACACTGTAATGCCGCTTGGCGCTGTGGGTAAGTAAGTAAATAAATAAATAAGGGATATGCACCTGGAGACTAACAGACTTCCGGCATTTGGTTTAAAATAATTGCTGTAAGCGCGCTTGATCATGTTGACAGGTGAACACATGTCTGGCAGAGACTGCTGCTACGGACGGATGCGAACACTATTTATAAAAAGAGGAGCAATGTACGTAAACCTTACAGGGGAATGGTAAAAAAAAAAAACTCAGGGGGCACTTTGACTGTCTAAAGTGGGTAGAGGCGGAAGCGTTTTCCGCACCACCTTCGCTGTTTCTGTGGCACTGGTGGCGTCACATATATTTGAGTACTAATTACTAAGTGATGGCAAATCACTAATTAATTGTTAATTACTGATTAATGCCTGAATGCTAATTAACTGCTAATTAATGACGCTTAAGTTTCGCCTTTAGGAGTGGAACGCGACAGCGCGTTGTAGCGCTGCCAGGGAGTCCACGGAACGCCATCACCCGTTCGGCGCGATGCCTTGCCCTTTGAACGCAACGCTTTTTGAGGAAAGGAAATGGCGCAGTAATTCTCTGTCATCTCGGTGGACACCTGAACCGCACCGTAGAGGAAGGGAGGTGGGAGTGAAAGAAGATAGATAAAGAGGAGCCGTAATGAAGAATATGAAAATTGTATTTGAGGAAAGGAAATTACGCAGTAACTGTCTCACATATCTCGGTGCACACCCGTCAAAATTCAGGGGGGCACTTTTTTGACCTAAAGTGTGGTCACTGATGTGTGGTTAAGATGTTAAGCTTCGCCCCTAAGAGTGGAACGCGACAGCGTCTTGCAACGCTGCCAAGGAGTCCATAGAACGCCTTCGCCCATTCGGTTCTACGCCTCGCTCGTCGGTACATTGGTTTTTGAGGACAGGAAATGTATCTATCTCTCATTTGTCGGTGGACACCTAAACCTCACCGGAAGGGAATGGAGGAGGATGAGAGTGAGTGAAGACACCGTATTCACTAGACGCGCCTTTGTTCATTCCAAACCATTGAGCTGGCATGGCGTAGTGGATAGCGTGCTCGTCTCTCACGCCGAAGACCGGGGTTCGATTCCTGAGCTCGACCAATTTCTTAATCGCTTTTATTTATTTATATGGCCTGACTAGTAAAGCTAGTTAGGCTTATTGGGTAATTAAGCAATTAACTAAGCTCAGTCCCACTTACATGGAGCATCACTATACGATCCCTTCAATTGGTTGTATGGTTACTAGCCAAAGTGCAATTGGCCCCATTTGAAATTCGCGCACTGTGACGTCACGACCGTTTCCACCAATTGAAAAGCGTGACATTTTCTGTCGACAACTGCTGCTTACAACGATGAGACATTAAAGGCTTCCGCCTTAAAAAAAACTCATATGTGTGCGCGAGAAATCGTTCATCAAGAGAAGGCCGCCTAGGTGTTGAGTGCTAAGTGGAAGATTCAACGACCTTGCTAGAACCTAAGCGGACAGGACTTGCCAAACTGACGTGAAAAGTGCACACATGCTTCGCAGACATCGCCGCGATGGAAAGTTTAAGAGGAATGTCAGCACGTCTTCTGACCGAGAGGCATTTAAAAAATCTAAGCACGCTGTTAATTATTGAACTGCGCAAAATAGCGCTGTTAAATTCACTGCTATTTTTTTATGTTTGGGGAAGTGAGCATCTTCAGACGACGTTAGAAATGTGATGACTGTCATGCAGTCCCATGAATAGTTGCTTGGTTCAATCTGCTAACTTCACGGTGACCGACGCTTCAAAAGTTCGGTTTTAGTAATACAGTATTTCGGGTAGAGCTATTGTTCTAACCGAACTCAAAATTCGAGACGGACTAAGAACAAGGAGCATACCACAAATAGACAACGCGAACAACAAGCGCGACTTATGCTGGGAATTTGACATATGGCTGCTTTTTCAGGTAGTAAAATGTTAAACTGAGGTTTTTTAACAAAAATACCGACTTACGGTCCCGGTTATGTCTCTCCCTTTCTGCTCGCCATGTGTTGCCATCCTGTGCATCAGTTACGGCTTTCGCAATGGACAACCATCCTCAGTTAGTTGTTTTGTCCCCCTTTAGTGAAACTCCCTCTGATGCCTCGGAAATATTCAGAAAGGGATAAGAACAGTGTCACAGCTGCTATATAGCGCAGCATGTTTTCTTTAAACGTACAGGATAATTACGTTCCTGCTCGAGTCAGTGCGCTCCTACGTCCAAGAATTTAGGTATAGGGCAGGCGTGCAAACTGTCCTTCACGGTAACTGATTAACAACAGAAATGCTACATTATGTCCATAATAGCTTTTTCTCTTTCAGAGTTGCTAAAATAAAATGTAGCTATCAAGTTCAATTACCACGAAAAAAGATGCATTTTGGCCAGCGAACACCCAGCGAAATCAAAGAAAAGTTGGCTTAGAATAAAGACGTTTCAGATCTTCGTAGTCACACTTTGTGAGCATTCACACGGCCACAATGGTTCCTACTCATCGCAAAGGAGAGAGTTACATTATTTAATATAAGCATGAGTACGTATCACACTAGCAGCAAGGTTTGATGGTGTAATCAAATGGAAAGAACACGTTCCTCCCGCTGATGTAACATCGTCCAGCAAAGCAAGAAAAAAAAAGAATTTCAAAAGTTAAGGTACAAACTTTTGAACTTTAATAAAAGAGCTAGCTGATGTCTCTTCCATCATAATAAGAAAATAAAATTTCAGCACTAAGATCAACATATAGAAAAACCTTTCTACTTAAAACCGGAAACATATACAAGCGTTCGTTAGCTTGGAAGGGGCCATCGTCCTTTTCGTCGCTGCATTTTAGCACACAGGATAGATTCTCTGCAAAAAGTGCTTAGAAAGGCAGATGCCGCTGCCGATTTTCGTGCTTCTTAATAGCTCGCTATGGCCCCAAGGGCAGAACGAGGTCGTTACGCCCAGGCAGGCGTGCACTACAAGCACTGATTTTTCTGCGCCGCCTCATCAGAAGCGACGTCTTGGGAAACTTCTGGTGGCGCGTAAGCCGCCAATTCTTCAGCTTCGGTGCTCGCCAGTTTGCGAAAACCCCCAGGGAAGCCAGGAACGCGCATCGATGCAAAGGCTCTGAGAAACGCCGAGCAAAACGGGCCGCCTCGGGACACGAGCATTCAGGAATGATCGCTTCACGGGTCATTGCCGTGGGCTTCGCCTAATGTGCGCCTCCTTTGTACTCCTTTGTACTCCTCCTTTGTACTTTCATAGGTTTCCGCTCGACGTACATTCGTGTTTTATTTCGGGGGAAAAAAGGGATCTATGGTGTTCGCATTTGAGCGCAACTCTAGCCTGATGTTGCGTGCGGGGGAATCAATGAGGCTGGCACAAGCGTCCTGAGCAAGCGTAGTTTTAATAATGTGGTTTACTTGGCGCTGAAAACCTATGTTGGGGCACTATATTTCCTGTTTTTTTTATCCATAGACGAAGAACGTTGCACAGCTGTAAGCTTGCGCAATGTCATAGCCTATTTTAGGCAAATTTTAATCCAGGCCCTACCACTAATTGCATCGCATTCTTGGCGAGTTAATACAAACGAACGGTTCCAGCTTAAAAACCGGGCTACGAACACTCAACAGAGATGTAGAAGATATCCACTGTATCCTTCGGTGCCGGTTATAATTGTCGACGGCCAGTTGAATTCTGTCGAATTTCACCTTAGTTTGGCTTAGTTTGGTTTAGGGGGTTTAACGTCCAACAGTGATTCATGCTATAAGAGACGTCGCAGTTAAGGGCTCCGGAAAATTCGGCCACCTGGGGCTCTTTAACATGCACAGACGATGAACAGTACATGTGCCCCTAGCATTTTGCCTCCATCGAAATGCGACCACTGCCACCGGGATCGAACCCCCGCGTTCCGGGTCTGCAGTAGGGCGCCATAACCAGTAAGCCACTACGGCCGCAAATTTCATCTTAGGTATGCGCATTTTACCTAACGTCGACGCCTACAACGGCGCACAAAAATTAGGAGGAAAGAAGAACTGAATTATCTGCCTCAAGTTTCGTGCTGCTGATTCTCTGTTATTCACTTTTAGGTATCACCTGTTCTTTCCAGTAAATACGCATAGTGCATACATAAGGTGAATTACGCAGTTTTATATTTTAAAGGGAATTAAAATAAATGATTTAGCAGGTGTCTCTGACAGGCATCAAATACCAGTTGTAAAAATTTTCACAGGAACCAAACTAATGGCCCTGATAATGGTCATTCCAGTATTCGATCTGATGAAAGACACGGTGCGTGCTATGTTTCTTGGAAGAAATAAAGAAGCAACGTGGAAGAAAAAAAAGCACAAACAAATAAAATGAGCGAGCTCATCCCACCTCGTTTCTGCCCGAATAGAATGCAACCTCTTTCAGGCTTCAGAAGACATCACAGGACCCGGTTTATTGCGCAGTCATCGTTTATATCGCTCAGAATTTTGCAGTTTGAAAACGTGAATCAGTATAAACTATCAGTTAAAGATATTCTTCTACAGGTCCAAATTTCTGCCTATATCAGCCGGTCTTAGCTCAGAAATGTTATCAATTCACTCTCGGCGCATTTTCAGGAGTCTTCGGGAAATACAAAGCGTTAGTAAACATGGCTCGTGCAAATAGCTGTCTGCAAACAGCCCCACTTTGATATGTTCCCTGGGGAATGCCTTTGATACAACGGAAACGAAAAAGAAAACTCTCCTCTATGCACACGCTTACAATCGATAAAGGCTGTTTTCGCTTTGGTTGTTTCTAACGTCGGTGCGAACACGCACACGAGGGACTGTTTTCCCTTCGGAATACTATGAAGGCGATGGGGTTTTATTCTTGTCAATAGCGGGACATCTTTCAACGCCCGAAGACGTGTTTGCGAGCGCTTCTTTCAAAGGGTATAGTAGTGCGAGAAATATTTGAAGCAAATCTATGTAAATCAGCGTAATGGGTGCTTTCTTTTCCACTATCGATTTTGTCGGCTGCAGCGGGAGTATATCTATACAGGAAACTACACAGATTTTGGACTTAGCCTCGGTCCTTTGAATTTTTATTCCTCACCTTCGATTGTCTACGGCACTAGCACATGTCTCTCTAACACTTCCATCGAAGAACTTTTCTTTGTCGCTTTGAGCTGACAAGACGACAAACAAATTACCATGACCAGCGTTGAATGACTCTCCTCTATTTCTTTCTGCATTAGGTGTGATTTCCTAGCAGTGGTTTCAATTTCTGTGGCAGCGTATTTGCCCTCATAACGTGATGACGTCATTCTATGGCAGCGCAGAGAAAAACGTTTTTCAACTTGAGGGAGCCAGTGCCATTTGGTGTCCTAAAATTAACGTCTTTTGTTCATTGAGAAGGGCGTATAGATTTCGGACTAGCAAAAGTGCTTACCTTGCAGATTGTTTCTTTGCCAAATACGAAAGGAATGTTACGCTGCGTATGTGACCTCATGAGCGCTAATTGCTTGCAATCACGGGCATGTTTGTAGCTTCTTTAAACCTAGTTTTGTCCAGCAAACTTGCACAAATCGTGACATTTCCAAGTGAAAACATAGCGCAAAGTGTGTTTACCGTACCATTTGCATTTCTAACTCGACCGTGCTATTGCGATGGTCTGCAGAGTAGGAGCTCATAACTTCGCTGTGGACGCAGGCGTGACGCAGGCGTGACGTTCTACGTCACGCCTGCGGTCACTCAGGACGTTCTACGTCCGCCGCTTATGAACGTGGGTGGCGCTGATGAACACTCTCAAGGTTAGGTTACTTGTAAACATAAATACCCCCGAAAGCAGAAGATTTGACAGCCGTCGCCGTAGCTCAGAGGTAGAGCACCGGACGCGTAATTCGGAGGTCGTGGGTTCGGATCCCACCGGCGGCATGTGGTTGTTTTTTCTTCTGCTTTTCTAATCAATTAGCTTTAAGCGATGACATATTCAGTAATATTCTAAATTTATCAACACTACTAAATAAATAAATGAACTAAAAAAAATCTCCTCTGCCCCTTGGTTTCTGTGGCTGTTGGCTTCTGTCATATTTATAACGAGCCCCTCATTCCCCTTCCTCTGTGGAAGAAATGTTAGTCTTAACATTGAGAACCTGGGCTAACAACTTTTTACACCTTATAGGAGCAAACATTGGTTTGGTTTGGTTTATCGGGTTTAACGTCCCAAAGCGACTCAGGCTATGAGAGACGCCGTAGTGAAGGGCTCCGGAAATTTCGACCACCTGGGGTTCTTTAACGTGCACTGACATCGCACAGTACACGGGCCTCTAGAATTTCTCTTCCAAAGAAATTCTAGCCGCCGCGGCCGGGATCGAACCCGCGTCTTTTGGGTCAGCAGCCGAGCACCATAACCGCTGAGCCACCGCAGCGGCAGGAGCAAACATTGGTCTTATTGATATAAACAGAGTAAAATTTGCGTTACTTGTTGTGTCAGTAAAGCTTACGCTGTGCAGTGATAGTCTGAAGAGACCGTTGGCCTTTGTTTTCCGGGCGCTGTAAAAAACATTAGGCGCTGTAAAAAAGGCAAGTGAAACGGAAAAGCAGTGGAATCCGTCGTGCAATCTAAAAATCCTATTTTCCTGCTCGTCCGAGTAATTTACCTTCTTTCCTGCAGCGAACCGCGAAGCCGCGTGTGCGCTTCAAAACTGAAATCAAGCATTACTTGTTTGTATGCACTAAAGCGGCGTTTGAGCTTGCCTTTTTTTAGCTCGCTAACCATGAATACGTACCAATTAGTCAACTTCTCACGTTAATGCACAAACCACGCTGAATTCCTGCACAGAATTCTCCCTGCGCTGTTTCAACGGCCGGCTGGCGCAAGAACTGTCTTGCGAACGTCACTTGTATCTCACTTTCGGCTGCTCAGATAAACAAAAAATAGATAAATAAATAATAAAGGCTCTTTGATTTATGTGCTGCTGCCTTGCACCACAAGCGTTACACGTACTCACTGTGAACTCTAAAAGAAAGATGCCATATTGTTTTACATGGAATGAAAGAAACAAAAAATATCCGGAGCATTTCAAGTTTGGTATTTTGCCTTTTGTTCAGGGCTTCGGTCTGTAAACAAAGACATGATTAGAAGGCCTGCCGCGAGGAAGAGGAGACGGTCTGCTCTAGATAATTTTGTAAAGCCGGGTGCTTTTAAATGAGGAGGGTTCTCTGATAACACAATTTCGCCAGACAGTGCACATCATTAGCGTGGATGATAAATTTGTTTCGCTCTTTCAAAAGAGCCAGAAATGAGTAGTGCAGTTTATTCGTCAAAGAGAAGTGACCCTTAATATTCGTTCGTGAGTAAATTTTACATCTGAGATCTCAACTTCGTTACACCGCGTGCTTGATTTTTACCCCTCCAATGTTCTAACGCGAATGCGCGAGCTTCCATCGCCGAGTCAGTAAGCACCGTTTCACGAAATACAGCGGCGAAATGTGCGAGAATAAGGGTACACGTTCAATGAACACTCCGGTGAGAGTGTCCTCTGCTAAGCTGTTCTGGGAAAAAGAACAACCCCCGTTCTTTCGAGCATGTTATTCTCATCTTTTTTTAGAAATGCAGCTATCAAGTTATAAAAGGTCACATATCAGCGCATGAGCTCAATGGAATGCTATATACACTCGCTAATCATGTAGCCGAAAACTGAAGCTAAAGGATAAAATTAAAGCACCATCGTTTCTGGTTGCTAGGAGCGAGCGTGAGTACTTCTGCTCTTCGCTAGCGTAATAACTTTTTAACTTGTTAGAATATAAACTGGTGCGAATACACAAAATATTCGAAGCGGAAAGTATAAAACGATGAACGAAATATCTCCTGCTTTCGTAATTACGACATTTCTGTGAAGTTTATTTGACATTTACCATTCGATCGAAACGTCCAGCTGCCGATGCTTCGGATCTCGCGCGGTGTTCAAACCATGTGTTCAAATAATGTGATGTCAACTAGGTATCTTGCCTAATAATCAATCCTGGTTAGATTTTTTTTTACAGCGCTCTTACTGAACTCGCTATTTTGCCCAAAGTTCCTTGGCTTAGCTAGGAGACCTAGAGGTAGTATGATTTAGATATCCCTACGTCTAGAGATCTAGATGTAGCATCTCGATGTAGCAGCCGTCATTGTGGTCATCGCGTTCCCTATGTCACAGCAAAAAGATACGCAGCTATGTACCATGCTGCCGTCTCGGGAACGACTCCCTACCGCTGCCTACTGGCTACTCTACTGGGGCCAACTAGGTCAACCGAATTTGAACTGCAGGTGCTAACTCAGACCAAAAGGCAGACAAACTTCTGCTCCACGAATGTTCATAACCATTAATAGGCTACGGTGGTTAATTAAGTGTGTTCTGCGTGAATTGAGTAGTAGTGGCAGTCCTGCTTGGCGTCATCATTGTGTTAATCATTTCGTGAAGAAGCAAGCGCTCAAGCAAGTCAGGTCCTAAGGGTAAGCGGCTGTAGTTTTTTCGGATTCTCAAGACTTTTCGCACATCTTCAGTACATGAAACATTCAAAGCCTAAATTGGGAGAATATAATTTGCGGAAATATACTTATATGGTGCAATATGCAGCAGTTGTTTTATGCTCCCTATGCATGCTATGGCGCATATTTGTAGCGGATTCTGGATGTTATAGCATTTGGCCACTTATGCAAAACAAAGAGCGTTTGATTTTTCTCTGAAAGACACACCACAGAAGTAGTTTTGCCTTCTTCGCAAGCACATGCGAGAGCTCTGAATTGTGGCTTGAAACCCTAAACGGTCGTTTAAATTTCTTATCCGATTTATAAGGACAAAAATTCAAGTACATACGTAGATTTTCAAAACAGAAAACTTGCGTGACGAAATGAATGCCGCCAATCTTTAGGTCACTCTAAAGCAAGCTCCGCAGTTCAACAACGTATGTTCAGAATCCAGTTGGTGAAGCATCTAGAAAGAATACTGCGCAACGGGTCATGGGGAGAGAGAGAAAAAGATAGGTCGCACTTCGACAATAACACTACCACCTGAAGAATTGTAAACATTTTGTTTGGACATAACGAACCATAACCTTAATATCACTGAACAAGAAATATTGATGTCTTTACCTGTTTTCAATACTAACACAAGATACACCGTGCATTGTACATCCTGGCTCTGGGTCGTGTCATGGCGCGGCTGTGGTGATTCGTAGTTTCAGACGCTCGCTCCAAAAACCTTATTTTTAGGAACTCTAGGATTTTTTAGATGCCAAGGGCCCCGTCTAGTAGCGTGTTAAAACCCTCACACACGTACTGTCCTATATAGGCTTGATACTGCGAGTGCGGAAAGAGCAACACTTTTAGCCCGTCTTTGCACTTAGAAATCATGTCGCCGGATTCAATTTGCACACGACATTTGTGCCACAAGTAGGGCAAACATCCTATTCTCTGCCTCTACAAGGGTAAGTGTAATCGCTAAAGGCGTTAAGTACATTTCCTTTTTGTTGTACACGAAAGCATTCATTGTATTAATAAGCACTGAGTGTTTTCATTTGTAATCTCTTTTATTTATAAATCCCATTAAATACATGCACTGCTCAAAACACCCATAAGAGTTCCATTCTGACCATTAATTTTCATTCAAGGCTTGAGGCTCTGTAAAGTAGCAATAAGGCAGACTTTAGTCTAGGCCCCCGTCATCATGTAAACACTGACGGCAAATATAACTTTAGTTATTTTTTTCGGACTTAACATACTCCAAGCCTGCTTAGGCCCAAACACCGACAAACAGTTCACTTTAGGAAATGCGAATATATGCAGCTTCAGAAAATTTTGGTGCCAACTGAAGTTCATTGCTGAGAGAACAGTAAAGTTCATTGACATTTCAAGGAGGGAGATAGATTAAAAAAAAAAAAAACTAGGGAAACAAAGACGCAGGACAAGAAGAAGGCACACACGCTGTCGCCGGCGACAGCGCTGTGTGTGCCTTGTTGTTGTTCTGCGTCTTTGTTTTCGCTGGTTTTTGATACAACATCAATATCCAACTCGCCCAGCAATTCACGCTTCTGAAAGAGGAAGATCCGCCGTGGCGTCAAACGCACCGCCAGCGCACGGCGCGAGGCCGTTGTGTTGACTCTCGCAGCTTGGGCTGTCATTTTTGCTAGCTCTCCTTAGCCTGTTTTCTCTTGGAATCAACCATGTAAATCCTGTTAGAACTTGGTGGAGATGTTGGGTACATCATTTGGCCTACGTCCTGGAGCTTCGCAGCAGAGCCATGTGTCAACTATGCCCAGCGACGCAAGCCACCCATCTGCCCCGTCAACTTCGCCCGTTGTTTGCTCTGACGCTCTCCGACAGCGGGACGTCGCCATCCATTATCGACCATGACCACGACGTAGGGGATTCGTTTTCCTGCTACGAACTGGTAAGCGGCCGCAACCGGTGGGACGAAGCCATGAAGCTAAACGATTGGATGTTTTATCAGTCGTACGTAGCCAGCCTATGGTACGGAAACCACGAAACAGACTTCACAACCTGGTCGGCCATTAAACGCGCGTTTTCTGGTATCTTTGGGCGCCCTCCCGAGCGCAAACTGCGCGTCGAAAAGCGCTGACGAATAAGAGCCCAGAGTCAGGGCGAATCGTTCACCAGTTACATTGAGGATGTAATCAGCCTGCGTACCCGGGTGGTATCGTCTATGTCTGAGGCGGACCGGATCAAGCGCGCTCTGAAAGACATCGAAGCTGACGCACTTCACAAGCTTATTGCCTGGAACTCCACCATCGTTGCCGCTATATTCACCCTGTGCCAGTAACGGGATTTACAAGGTTGACTCCCGGAGAAAACAGCCTGAGGAGACTAGAAAGAATGGCAGTCCGAGCTTCAACAGTCAACGCTACGACCTCGCGCCGTGTGGCGGCGGTGAGGCTGCCGCCATGGCCCATCTTCCTTTTTAGAATATATTTATTTCAACAGAAATTAACATACGCAATTCAGAGGTATATTTCTGACGCGCGCAATTCCTCATGGCGCGGATTAGAATTGGAATTACTATTGCGCTACCCCGGAATGGCGATTCCTTCTTTATATTTATTTTTTGTTATAATTCGTATCATAACAGCTAGGTTGGATAGTAGCTGCTACTGCCTTTTTGAGACGACGTTTTCTTCTAAGTTCCTAACGTATGCCTCAGGAGCTAAAGCGTGTTGGCTGAACATTGTCTTTTTGTACGGTATTTCCGTAGCCCAAAAAATTCGTAGTGCCTCAGCAAGCAGCTATCGATTCCGCTTCAAGTGGTCGATCTCTGAACCTCTGTTGTTTCATCTTGTAATTTTCTTTAATAGAAAGGAGAGCTGGATTGCTGCGCGAAACTGAGGATAAGTATGTTTCCATCGGTTTGTTTTTTGGTTTTGTTGACATTACCATAGGCCATCTCGCTACTAGCAAGGATTTCTTACAGCAAGTCATAAATCATTTTCGCCTTGTGTGTGCTCACTAAGCGGTGGAGTTGGCGCATTTATACTGGAACGCACTGGCCGCAAGTTCTTCTGGCGGTATTGCCCTTTCTCATTTTCATTAGTTTGCTTCGCAGATACGCCACAAACCTTAATGCTAGGCCTACGCAAAGCATTCTTTACATCTCCGCGGTGCTACGCCGAGCTGGGAGAGAAACAACGAGAGCGAAACCATTTCTCTCACTTCTTGGCAAATGATATGAAAATGCAACGGTGCTCGACCTAAATTTCTCTGCAAACTAAAGTAATACGTGCACTCTACAAACTGCGCGCAGCATAGCTCCTCTGTCTCTCCAAACTCTTCCTCTGCCTATGTCAAAGGCCACTCATCACAGCAGCTGACGATTTTGCGAGAACACGTGCGGCAGTACTCCCAAATATTCATGGAGCCCACGCCCAACCGACGCTATCATTCTTCGTGCCGCTTAGAAAGCGAGCTTATTGACCACTGATATCTTTGAAGGACAACTATATTATCCCTGCTATACACAAAAAAAGAAGGACGTTTGGTGGAAGCGGAACGGCGGCATGTGGTTGTTTTTTCTTCTGCGTTCATTAATCTCCCATTGATGAAAAACTACAAATTAAGAAAAAAGGCGTCCCCTATGCCCCGTGGTTTCGGCGGATGTCGGCTTCTCTAATGTAAGCCATAACGAGAAACTCTTTTCGCCCAATTGTATGCTTAATAGTTCAAAGAGAGCCTCGAATCTGGCAGCCTTGATGCCATAGGTAGCATAAGAGGGTCCTCGCGCAGCTTCCGCCCTCATGGTTCCACCACGTTCCTACGCGGCACTCGCGGTAATACAGGACGCACCGTGTTCGCCGCTGTGGACGAGGGTGGCGCTGGTGAGCACTCTCAAGGTTCGCTTACACTACATGCCAATACCCCCCCAAGGCAGCAGATTGGACAGGCGTCGCCGTAACTCAATTGGTAGAGCACGGGACGTGTTATTCGGAGCTCATGGATTCTGATAGAACCGGCGTCATGTGGTTGTTTTTTCTTCTGGTTTTAAAAATCTATCACCAATGAAAAACTAGAAATTAAGAAAAAATACATCCCCTATGCTCCTTGGTTTCGGAGGCTTTTGGCTGTCGTCATGTATCCCATAACGAGCCCCTCTTTCCTAACATGTATGCTTGAGATTTCTTGAAAATGTGTTCCCAGTGTGAAACTGCATTCATGCACAATACGTGTCGGACTGGATGCCTAAGAACTTCATCCCTGTGGCACTTCGACTAAGAGCGTGGTTTGGGCTTGCATGTTGTTTTTTTTCTTTTGTAGCCAGAAAAGCAGCTCCTTGTCTATTGTGCATACTCTCATATAGCGAGCTCCAAAAAAGGAATGCTCAGACCACCATGCAATGTTTCCAATGGTTTCCCGGCTTAACGCTCTAACGGCAGTACGGAAGAGGATACAATACAAGTTCCAGAACAGAGTTCCTGCCGAACAACCGTGTAACTGCACCCACAGCTGCTCCTGCAAAAGGAGGAGCTGCAGTAAAATTGTGATCGCCGTACTCGACCGGAAAAGAAAGCGAAACTTCAAACAGAAAATAAAACTGAAAGAAAATAAACGTGATAGGTACGTGGACTAAAAAAATGTCAAAAGTATACTTATTTCACCTTCTCTCCTTGCCTTCGGTGTGTTTTCTTTCGCGCTCAGTGAACCCTGACGCTTGACTGAAGCGAGGTTCCTACGCTAGCCGTATGACAAAGTGTTTTGAGCCAACCTTTCATTGTGTTTGAGCTCTCGATTCCTGCTTTTATTTTTTCATGGCTGTAGGAAGCGCCGCTGGTGGTCGCTGCGTTTTAAGACCCTTTTGTCGGCATTGCGTTCCGCGCTGCTGTGCCGGCTGTAAAAAAAAAAAAAAAACACGCTCTCGGAGCAAGGCCCTGCTTAGACTCTGGCCATTTCAGGCGCCACTGAATTTTCGCCTTCCGAGGTGGTTTTCCGCTGATGAAAAGCGGGTTTAAATCTTCCTGTTTTTGTGGTTACGGTCATGGTTAGTGGAAATGGGGCTTACAAACTCTAAAGAGCGGTTCTCCCTGGTACCTAATCCGGCAAAGTGGGCGGTTGGGTACCTCCTTGTAGTGAAGAGGATTTTTAACTTTTTTCCCACTGTTTTGTACTCCTCTCTCATCTTCTGCTGGTCTTTTTGCGTTATCTAAAGACATAAAATGTTAAATTTTAGAAAAGGTACCTCTGAACCGTAGTTACTACTGGAGGACTGCACGGAGGTCTTTATTGTGTTGTTGAAATTTAGCGCTCTTGAAATTTTGTGCGCATTGTGCGTGACAGCCTTGGAGAAATTTAATCGCTGGCTTAAAGAGTGACCCCTTCTATAGGTGTATTATTCTGAGTACCAACTAAAAAAGCAGTATATTATGTCATTCTCTTCTCTATAGGAGAATTGAGATCTTCGACAAGCGATAACGCTTCGTTCTTAACCCTTTTTGCTGATTGTCACGACAATGGAAAGGGAGGAATATTATTACTACTAGAATAAAAGAAATTAGAATAAATATAGCGAGCTTAATAGCGTTACACTGGTAGCATATCACGGATTTCGCCTACATTTCAACTGATGTTTATTGCCACTCAGTGCTGAATACAACAGTGCACCCCTGCAGAATAGCAAATAGCGAAATTTGACCAATAAAAAGCTCTTACTGCCAGTAAAAAATTTCCAGCCAAAACATTTGTTTCATCTGTGAGCCATGCTAGACTCTTGTAAATTTGCAGCTTTTCCAAAAAGTAGCGCCGTAGAACAAACAGTGTAAGAATTGAAGCCTCTAGTGAATGCGAGGCATAAGTAGTTGAATAAATTTATTTATCTTTCAGGCTCCTGTGTATTCGCTATATGTGCGTAGCCTAGTTCGAGTAGTCATCGTGCAATTTAGTCTAGAACGCACAGTGGAGCATAAGAGGAAATAATTTTTTCTGAAAAGTGAAAAGCAAGGTTATGCGCCCAACGATGTCTAGCATTCATCTAGCTCGCTTGTTTAGAGAGCGTTCAAGCCTTATTTATTTTTCCCTTTGCTAGATTCGAAGTTGAGACAGCTATCACTAACTTATTTTTATCTCAGCTTGTTGACTCTTGCGGCTACATCGCTTCGTAGAAGTATGGGGAAAACTAAAGCCCTCTAACTTGGTACCTAAACTCACTGCATGCACTGCTCTATTAAACAGCCCGGAAAAATATTCACAAATGTCAACTTTGAGTTCACCGGTAGCATGTAAACCCGCATCAGCTACAGATGCAGGAGCAAGTGCATAGAAAAATAAGGAGACAATGTTTTAGAAGCAAACATAACCTTTGTAAAAGTAAGTTACTGACGTATTGTGGCTTCCGTACTGTTTATCTCCAGAGATTTGCTACGGCATGGATCGAAAGGCGTTGACTAAAATCTGTAGTTAAAATAGTTCATTACCCGCACCGGGAAGCTACTAAGTGTGTGCTCAGCAAATACTACGACCTACGCTGCCGTGTATTGCAAGCGCTAAAAATGTGCTCTAACGCTCGAAATTCCGAGAGCGCTTTGAAGTTTAAGAGTGTTTAAAAGTTTAACAGCCCCGCCGCGGTGGCCCTGTGGTTACGGCGCTCGTCTGCTGACCTGAAAGACGCGGGTTCGACCGCAGCCACGGCGGCCGAATTTCGATGGAGGCGAAATTCCAGAGACCCGTGTACTGTGCGATGTCAGTGCACGTTAAAGACCCCCAGGTGGTCGAAATTTCTGGTGCCCTTCGCTACGGCGTCTCTCATAGCCTGAGTCGCTTTGGGACGTTAAACCCCATAAACCAAACCAAAGGATGAACGAGCTTTAAACTCCAGAGCCGCCATTGTACTCGAGGTAAAGACACCATTACCCGAAGAGGGCAAATACGGGCTGGTTGGTACATGTTTTACGAATTGGAAAAACAGCGCAATCAAAGACGAGACACAAGAGAAGGACAAAACACCAGCGCTGGTGTTTTGTCTTTCTCTTGTGTCTCGTCTTTGATTGCGCTGTTTTTCCAATTCGTAAAACACCATTACCCGCATCGATATTATTAAATCGCCGCATTTTTTTTACTTGAGCCGCTTTATTCAGGACAAGTGTACCCGACTTTCCATTTCGTAGTTCGCAGAGCACGCCCAAGAATATTGCAGCGCCTCTTGGAACTTTACGCCACTCTATGCTGACTTCAAACGCGGTTTGCCGGAAGAGCGAGAATAAGTGAACAGACGCGGCCAACCCGTAGAGTCATCTGCGAGCAGAACGAGGTAAAAATGCAGTATAGTAAGTGCAATACAGTGTTTGTAAATTGATTTAGTTTTTTATTTACACTGACTTTAAACCCAATAAAACCACACGAGACCATGCCAGCTGAGCTTTCTAGGTCTTTCATCTTCAGCGACTTTGTTAATGTAGTCGTTGCCTCCATTATATTTACACAAAAAAGAGTTCTCTGGCAAAAAGTTAGTCGGAATGCCCAACCCCGTTGAACTAAAGTTTAGACTCATATGTGTTCTACGCTCAAATCAGAGGACTCTCGGGTTTTCTATAGACGAAAATATTGAAAGAGGTTTTCTCAATGGCTTGAAGGATACCTCGCCATGAAAGAGCCGCCAATGCAACTTATTCAATAATGTGGAGGAGAACACTTATGCTTCCACATGAGAAAGAACCGCTTAGGAAAAGTGGCTCACGTGTTAGTTCCATGATAAAAACAATGTGTTAGTTGGCTAGTAAAGCTTCCTCCCTTGTTTCTCTTTTTCTATTTCTACGAAATAAATATTTTGAACAAAAGGGTACTTTCTTGAGCTAGTCGGGACATGTTCATGTGCAAGCATTAGGACTAGCGTACGCGGGAGAAATCGTTTAAACGTTTCTGATTCATCGGGAGCTAGACAAGTGCGTCAGCAAACCTTCCGTTGCACTTACATGAAAATGACTACACTACCTCCGCAGCTAAGATAACAGAGTGGTGTATTTTTCTCTACATTTTTGCACATATCTTACCTGTTTTTATTATCCAATTTTTCGATTCGGTACTGTTTTTGCCCTACGCAGTCAATCTTTGAACTAGCGCCACGTGTTCGTTGTGGTCGCTTTTCACCTATTTGTTGCGTGACAGCAATAAAGACCATCAGTCGTGAGTCGACGCTGTGTCTGTCTCTTCTTTCATCTTCTCTCAGTCGTGCTGTATATTTACCTGATCAATTCTGAACAAATGTGTTTGAAGTAAAAAAAATAGATCAAAGCAAAGAGCTGCAGGAAATCTTGTGGATGCCGCTGTCAAAGGCCACCCATACGCTCTGACTAAAGGTGAAATCTCTTTTACAAGGCTTACATAATTTCTTGACTCGTTTTGTTGTTCCTTTCTTTTCAGGAGAATCACCTTGCTTTAAGCAATGCAAGGAATTTTTTTTTCGCTCTAGCAGAAAGAAAAAGCAATGTTCCACTCTGATTTGGCCGCCCTCGGCCTCATTGCGCACCCAGCGTTTCGCTCGTTCGCATCGTTAAGCGTAATTCGAGACCACCGAGGTAATTTCGGCCCTGCGCGTCTGCCCGAGGCTATGAGGCGGAGAGAAAGCTGAAAGGGTCACGGGGGGAAGAGCGATCGAAGAGGCGAGACACACGGTTCGGGAAGAAAGGTTCTCGGAACGAAGGCTGCAGGGTTGAAGTTAGCAAGAACTGAAAGTGTCATTACAGTAAAGGCTGCGGGCGAATTTACGTGATAAGAATTGCGAAGGCGGACATGGAGGTGCGTGAGGCCAAGAACAAGGAGACCAGCGACCAAGCTGCGGGGAAAGAGGAGCAATGGGCGTGTTTTGGGGTAATTAAAGCACACATAGAAATTCAGAGGGTCGTCTAATGATGAGGGAGAAATCAGGGAAAAGATTGAAAGAAGCGCACAAGGAGGACTGACGCCAGGAATAGCGGTAAATGACGATACGTTAAGGTCATGCTGCCGTTCTGGTGTGTGACGTCTTAAAACAGCAAGCTGTGATCCAACACAGTAGTAGCAAATGAGGTGGGGAGGAGGCGGTTGTTTTGTTCTTTGGCCAGCTTTTTCTAACAAGTTTCTTTCGTTGGGCCACCATATTTAGCGGCTTACTGTTCTCTGTTTGTGGTTTTATATAACCAGATGCATAATTCTGCAATAACACAGGATGTCGAGGCTGAGACGTACCATGCCGATATCGCTGTTACTAAAGATGCGAGATTTGCTCCTCGTTGAAGTATGCTATAACGAGGAAGAAAGATGACACCAGATTGTGTGTCAACACATTTCATTATAAAAGCTTTCAATAGCCTTGCTTAGAAAAAAAATCATGTCTTCCCTGCTTTTTACTGACCAGCAGATGGTGAAATGAAAGAAAGGAGTAGAATTTCTTGCAGGAAAAACGCTGCTGCACTCATTGTCCGCCTAGACGAAAACTTTAGGAAGAAAAGTTATGCCGAGCATTAGCTCTCTAGCATTGAAAAATACGATTTAAAATAATATGATATGAAACTTCTATTCATATGAAATTCATCAAGACAACTAAGCTTGTATCACGGGAATAAATAAGAAATGAAGCAAGATCTGTTTAAAGATATCCAGTTTCGGAATTGCTGAGAAGGTCTAGTTTAACTATTCTCGGTAGAACCTCGAGCAAAGTTGGAAAAAATCAGGGTGGAAGGAAGTACAGGTTTACAGAATGTGTTGTTGAAAATTTTTGGGGGGCGATTTAAGGCATTTATTTGCGGGTTTTAGTCACAATACAGGCTGTTTTTAAGACTTGAAGTTGAGCGTGTCTCCATGCTGTCTTATTCGGAATTAGTGTGTAGAATTTCATAGCAGGCTTAGCAGAAGGGTAATTAACACGCCCTTCAGTGGGACTCTGGCAGGTTACGTAGGCGTTTTCTGGACATGAATATCTAAGAAATATCAACCTGCAAGCATCACAGGAATGAATTTCTTGGTAGAATGATGTTTAGGTGCTCGTGGGTGTAGTGAAGATCCCCGCTCTTTTTTGCTGGTGTAAAAGCTATATCAAAATATTTAAAGTAACTGTGTGAAGTTCTGATTTATATTTATTTGCAGCTCCAAATTCGGTAAGAAAATGCAGCAGTATCATTTTCTCAAGCGCCTAAATTTGAGGAACTTCAAACTCTACAATTGCTAACAAAACTAGACTACTCAATCATTTCCTTACCAGAAATTTTCCGCAACGAAAGGGTTAATTTTTTTTGTGCATAGCTCTTAGTATCTCATCAAGCACCATTCTTAGAAAGAATGGTGGTTGCTTCGCGGTTGAAATATTCATCACAATACATAACAGCGCTTTCACCGCATGAACCTCTCCTCGTCCTCCGCTGTCCCTCAGAGCCTGTCGCTTTGGAACGCTAAACCCAACAACCCAAACCAAACTATCTCCTCCTGCTACGAGCTATAAATAGTACAAATTTTGCTAGCAGAACTAACCTCCCACTTTTATAAACGTTGCATTTGATGTGCGTTTAATAAAAAAAACATTCAGTCGCAATAAAGCTTATGTCAGCCTAACTTCACTATTAATGTAGTTAAAGACCTCCTAATGTTCCCGCCTTTGAGGTAAAACACAAACAACTCAAAACATTCTGAACTTTAATGCTTCGTTGAAGACATTGTTACTGCCGTAAAAGCCAAAACAATACCTGTGACAAATGACAACTTCGGCTGTGACGCTCCGCCTCTCCGGGAGTAAAGATGAGCGTTAATGCTCAATCGTACATATAATTATAGAGCGTTAATGCTCAATCGTACATATAATTATTGTAGCGTTTCCCCTCCCGACCAACATGTCCCCCGTCCTGCACGCCGGACGTCGTCATGCGGCCGCACAGCACCATTCCCCTCTCTTTGATACCCAGGGTGTAGCTTACACGGATGCCTCCTTCGTGGCTCCTCGAGGTTCCTGCGGCTACGCCCTGTACCATCCACACCTCCCTGCTCCTGAAACCCACACCAGCGGGCCGTATCTACACCCTCCAGACGCATTGTCCCTCGAGGTCCTCGCCATTGCGCATGCCCTCCAGTCATTTTCCCTCCTTCCCTCTCTCCAAGAGTACACAGTCTATTCGGACTCACAAGCCGCTATACACCACATACAGAAACGCACCCTGACCCCTTCTCTCCAACAGGAGGTCGAACGAGCGGTCTCCGCACTGCAGCCTTCCATCGTTTTCCTCCGCTGGGTCCCTGGGCATTCAGGGATTGACGGCAATGAGCTGGCCCATCAGCTCGCCCGCGACACACTTTTCCGGGCACCGTTGATCCCCTGGCCCAAGCCCTCGGAGGACGGTGGGAGACTCACCCTTCGCCGCACCATAAAAGAGGTCTACCTTGAGCTCCGCCTCGACGAACGCCTTTACCCTCCCCCTCATCCATCACTCACGGTGCCGGAGTCTCGCCTTCTTCGGCACATTCAGATGAATGCAGTTATCACCCCGTCCCGCCTCTTCCTCTATCGCTATCGATCGGACCCTTCCTGTCCCAACTGCCCCTGTATCTATGCGGACCTGGCCCATTGCCTATTCTATTGCCCGGCTGCTCAGCAGTCGGGTTCCTTCTCCCCACCCTCTCTATTCATCACCACCTGGCTCGACTGGATTGGCGCTGAAGGGGAAGAAGAACAGCGGCTTCTGGTCGCCCAGGCGGTCGAAATGCTCGGCCTGTAAATTATGGTCGATTAAAACTCTTTTACTACTACTACTACTACTTGTAGAGTTTTTTAGGCGCATGTGAGGCTGAATTGCCTAGAATGTTGCAGTTGTCAGGCTGCATTATTTAAACAATCAATAGTACCACTCGTCCCTGCTGATGCAAGTTGAAAAAGTTTCCTTGTGCACATTTCACTAGCCGACCAGCCTTTAGATTAAGATCTGTGGGTAGTTTACCCCTCATCTTCACCTTTGGTCTGCTTTCTCGTAATGCACCCTCCCACTACCGGTCTCGAGGAAGGACACGCCACGTCATTCTGTCTAGTTAGCTACCTTAGGTAACAAGAGAGGGCGCCTGCGTCGCAGCGACCTGAGCGCCACGGACGGCGTTATTGCTGCGCGCGCGGGAGAACACACTGTCGGCGGCTCGGGATTTCGGCGCGCGCTGCTGTTCGGACGCGGAGCTCCAGTCTTCGCCAGCGGTGCGAGGCCTCGTGGTGGGAATATTATCCCGCCAGCTCGTCCTGTCCGGCCTCGGAGTTTCTCCCTTGTCCTAGCGTTGACGAACGCTCTCTCGTAACCCT
Organism: Amblyomma mixtum; assembly: GCF_055824585.1. NCBI lineage: Eukaryota > Metazoa > Arthropoda > Arachnida > Ixodida > Ixodidae > Amblyomma > Amblyomma mixtum. The sequence goes on along the minus strand of NC_143012.1, from coordinate 253,238,006 downwards.
GCTGGCGAGTCGGACGTCCTCGCTTCTTAAGCGCATTTTTAAGGCGAAAGCCTTTAATGGCTCATGCTGTCGTGACCAAGACGTGTTAGCTAATTTTTCCGCGTTTCAGATTGGTCGAAATGGTCGTGACGTGACTGCGCGCGAATTTTGACGGGTGTCCACTCAAATACAATTTTCGACTCGTGTCCACCGAAATATGTGAGACAGTTACTAAGTAATTTCCTTTCCTCAAATACAATTTTCATTTTCTTCATTACGGCCCCTCTTTATCTTTCTTCTTTCACTCCACTTCCTCCCTTCCTGTACGGTGCGGTTCAGGTGTCCACCGAGATGACAGAGAATTACTGCGCCATTTTCTTTCTCCAAAACGCGTTGCGTTCAGAGGGCAACGCATCGCGCCGAACGGGTGGTGGCGTTCTGTGGACGCTACAACACGCTGTCGCGTTCCACTCCTAAAGGCAAAGATTAAGCGTCATTAATTGGCAGTTAATTATTGCACCAACAGAATGTGAACAATCGCGCAGCAGAATGCAGTACTCAGGCTTTCGCCTTTACCCACTTTAGCCGCTTAAGTTCCTCGTAATTTTCTTGCTAGCTGGAGTTATTGTCGTTGTAGCAATAAATGCTTTGTTTGTGTCAGCCAGAGTGTCGTTCTTTTGTTCCCTCAGAACAAAGCTAGCCGTGGCCAGCGTGCGCTGGGTAGCGCGCGCGATCACGGGGTGGGGTGTCAGCGGTATTGAATTGTGTCCGTCGCGATTAACCGGTGGAGAACGTATTTATCTCCCCACTTGAAGCTCTACAGATTAATAAATTAAGAAGTGTGCGGAGATAAATTGGCTGCAGCTGGCCCTGGACTGTATAATTGGTGGGAGTGGGCAAGGCCTTTATCTGGCAGTCGACACAGTCACTGCGATAATGTTGATCATTTTAGAAAATGACTTTTATTATGGCACAGCATCACGCATGCACGAAATCAGTTAGCACATTAGCACGTTGTGGTAATCGCTAGTAAATGCTCATATAAAGCGACTGTTCTTATTCTATTCAAAATTGTGCTTGGTTCATCCCCAATATAATCAAAATACTTTTCTTTTCTTTTCTCCATACTCCTAGTGCCTGCTCAGGACATTCTTCTACTTCCACATTAAAGCGATAGAAAACCACCCAAGAGCCGGCACCGACATAAGCACGAATCAGAGCTGCAATGCCTGGAAAACGTTCAAGTTTTGAGGGTAATCATGATTCATGCATTGTAGGAGTAGGCATATGGGAAACTAGCGCCCTAGAGCTACTGACTGAAATTGTAAGTTCCCTATATTTCACATTTATTTTAGTTAAGTACTTTACGACAGGCGCGAAAATTAAAAAAAAAACGGGAAAGGAAGAAGCCTGCATTGCCTCAGGCGCACAAGAAGCGTGCACAAGGCGCAATACTCAATAGCAGTCTAACCTCTATGCTTGATGGATGATCTCACACCATTTTAAAAGAAAACGCGACAAAGTTACGCTAAGATAAGTCGCGTAATGAGCCTACTAAAAGCTGGCCACCCGAGCCTAATTCCAAGAGGAAAGTAGGCATGTTGAATTAACGCTTTAGGGGCGAACCGTGGTCCTCTTCATTTCATTTCACTCGAGGATGCTGCGTGAGAATTCTCTACTTTCACTCAAAGTGTTACCATGTAGACAAAATATGCATCAAGTAAAGGCCTTTGGAGATTTTCTTTGCTCATACCTATGAAAAACAATTCCAGTGTTGAAGCTAGGTATATATCTACTGGAAATATTCTCAAACATCCTTACACGTCGTTCAGGTGTCGGTCTGGATGACTATGACTTGCTCGTTTAACAGCTGTGCTATCTAGAGTCAACGCTTCGAAAATCCACTTCTACACTTCCGTCCGCACTGGGTAAATGGTAATTGTAATTAGTTGGAGACGGCTGTGCCTTTCAATTAAACCAATATTCAATATAAACTGATAAAGAAAAGTAACTGTGCAGTAAAACAGAACGCAAATTCTTCTGAAAGCTGCCGGTATCGTATAGCGCCTGGCTTAGAGCGACAAGCTTGATACGCCGAAGGTGCGTTGCCCCATTTCGGTGCATAAAAGCGGGAATCGTGCCGTGGCACTGCGCTCATGCTGGTCTCGTCGGTCAACCGAGTTGAAGTGAAGTCGATACATGCAGTCGACGTGAAGTCCATACACTGTATACCCTCATTCAGTTGGTGGAAGCTCAAATAGGTACTACGACGGCACTAGTGCAGTAATGCGGAAAGTGCATAGTTATCTCTAATCAGCTACCATTTGCACGAGAGTTCCGAGTGCAAAAGACGGCCAGATAATTGAATATGGTTCATCCGCCACAGCTCCATTGCTGCGCAGCGAAAGCTTTCATCTCTGAGTCCTGAAAATTGTACTTCTTTCGACCTATGCAAGATATATTATTCAAACACCTGCCCTCCTGAGGTAGCACTACTGCTGTACGTTTCCTACAAAGCCTTTTTAAAATAGCCTCCTTATCATTTCAGGATTTCGTTCGGTTCTTTTGTGTTATGTAATTTTCTACTTTATGTTCGTTTCCTCCCCTGAACTTACTCTTTGCGCTGTGGCAGTATCTTTGCTTCTTCGTCGGTCATCCTGCATTTGCACACAAAATTGGAAGCTTATACATCGAATGTCTTCGCTGCTTGGTATGCAGGGAATGTATGTAGCAATGGTGCCAGCGAAATAGAAAAAGCGAATCGAATTGAGACGGTAACGAACGTGCGGACTTGGAAAAGATAGAAAAAATTACGTTGCCAGAAACTGCTGCGCTGATCGAGCGCACACCTACGCGTTCGCTTTGAATATGCAGAATTGTGCAATGCTGCTTGGTTCTTGGGTACTTTAAGTTCAGGATAATTTAAGGCTTTGGAAACTTCAGCCTTGACGAAAGACCACCGAGCTCCTCTTCAAAACTCTTCAGGAAAACCTATACCTTGCCGTCTGGTGAAAGAGGAGAAAAAGCAGACTCTGAAGAATAATATATGTACAAAAGAAACCACTTTTTACATGCTTAGGCTGTCGCATACTGCTGTATGATATTTTTTCTTCGTTGAAAAGAAATTTTGGAGTTCAGAAGAAATGCGCCGTAACTGTAAACAAAATGAGGCCTCTGCTGCTCAATTACAAAAACAGTGGTGGGCGCAGGTCACGGGTGACTGTAAGGGAAAGGGAGAGGGAGACATTCGACTTTGAAATGGAATTCAGCTCTCATTATTATGTTGATAATGATGAGCATAATTATTATGGTGATAGTTATTTTGACGATGCAGACAACAGATATTGAAAATGTGACCTCATGTATTATGGCCCTTTGTTAAAGAAATTGCAGAAAGAAGCTGTAAGCCGTTAGTGCGACCCTTGCGCTTCTCAGCTTACCTGCTGCCTTAGTGATCCAGCCTGTGAATTCCAGATTTTCGATAAAACTTGTCTGTTTATTGTCAGTCACTTCTCTTAGCACGCCTTGACCACCCCAGACCTCACGTGCCTTCTGTCTATTCGGGAATGGTGAAGAAACTTTCATCCTCTTCTAGGGACCGAGGATAAGGCAGGCTTAAGGATAAGGAAGCGCAGTTTGCAGTAAAGCAGTTCCTCTCGAGGCTCTCTTGCTACCCTCATGTATCACCTCTCTTGTTTGCCATCTGACCATCAGGCAAATAGTTTTTTATAGCTTTCCCGTTCTTTTATTGTAACCAAGTATAGACTTCCTAACGCCTTCGCCTGCGCGACCGCACTACCTGTATCCTAACATGGCGCCTGATAGAGCGATCCGTCAACCTCTGTCACAGCGAGCTTAGATACTGAATATTCCAACTGAAATAAATAAAGCATCATTAGCAGCCAGGAGGGAGAAAAAGAGCTCCGTTAGTATATATAATCTATAAAGAATGATAACACCATCGTAATGCCCATAATAAAGGTTTCACGAAGTCTGCATGAAGAAAATACGAGGCGCGCTTAGTTAGGCACTTACCTTTAAATGTGCACATTCATATTTAGTATTATTACATTACTACGTGTAGACATTGTAAAAGCTTCAAAAGAATAATGCGGGTTTGCCGGAAATGATAGTAGGGTGTGTGTATTTACCGCCTCAACGCTGGACATGAGCTGTGAGAGACGCCGTAGCTGAGAGCTTCTAATTCATGTCCACAACTTGGAGTCTTTTGGCCTGCACCGGCATCTCACAGCGCATGAGCGCTTTGACATTTCATCATCATCAGCAGCCTGACTATGCCCACTGCAGTGCAAAAGTCGTCTCCCATATCTCTACAAATAATCTTGTTCTGTGCCAGCTGTGGCCACGCTAACCCCGCAGACATCCTAACCTCTTCCGCCTGCCTAACTTTCTGCCACCCACTGCTACGCTTGCCTTCTCTTGAAGTCCGGTCTGTTATTTTTGAAGACCATCGGCTGCTTGCATTCGCATTACATGGTCTGCCCAAGCCCATTTATTCCATTTGAGTTGACTAGTATATCATTACCCGCGTTTGTTCCCTCACCCAATCAGCCCTCATCCCGTCTCTTGACGCTGCACCTATCATTTCTTGTTCCTCAGCTCGCTAAGTTGTCCTTAAGTTGAACCCTTTTCGTTATTCTCCACGTTTTTGCTTCACAGGTGAGCACCGGCAAGATTCAGCTGTTGTATACTTTTTTTCTGACTTATACTGGTAATCTGCCATTCATTATGTGAGAGAACCTGTCAAATACGCTCCACCGCTGTTAATTCTTCTAGCTATTTCGCTCTAGTGGCTCGGATCTGTGGAACTACGTGCCCTAAGCAGATTTATCTGCTTAACACTTCCGGTACCTCACTGTTAACTGTAAACTTTCGTTCCTTTCCGAGGCTTTTGAACATTACTTTAGTAATCCGCATATTAATTTGTTGACGGCATTAACATGCAGTCACCACTGCTCTGCTCTGCCTACCTAACTCATCGATCATGCTTTGCAGTTTATGTCCTGAGTGACTTAGAGAGGCAATGTAACCAGCAAATGCCAGATTGCTAAGGCGTTCTCTTTTAGCTCTCATCGCCAACTGTTCTCAGTCGAGGCCTATGAAAACCTCCTGTAAACAGGCGGTGAATAGCATTGGCGAGATTGTTTCCCTGCCTGACACGCTACCTTATGAAATTTTTTTTACCGACCTAATGGAGGACTACAGTGGCTGGCCATGTGTTGCAGATATCTATTTTTACAAAAGGCTCTACGACACCTTCATTCCTCAATGCCTGCATGACTGCTGATGTTTAGAATGAGTCAAATGCTCTCTCGTAATCTATTAATTCTATATATAACGGTTGATTATATAATAATAATAATAATAGTAATAATAATAATAATAATAATAATAATAATAATAATAATAATAATAATAATAATAATAATAATAACTTGTTTATTTCCATCAATGATGGGGGAGACTGCGGATAAAAGCCGCTTGACAACAAGCGACTTGATTGAAGCCGGCAGCCTCCCTACAAAGCAGGCAGCGATAGAACAACAATAAAAAAAACTTGCAGAAAGCACAACATTCAAAATTAATGCATGCACACTTGATAGTTACAAGAGGTAAACATAACAAAAGGCAAGATAACACTTTTAGTTGTTATTGTAAGCAAGGACTGTTAATGAAATGTTTGCGTAGGTTCGCACAGAAATTGTATGTAAATCTATGCCTGATTTGTGGAATAAATTTAAAAGGGTTGGCGTGTGTATTACACTGTTTGCCTAGAATAATTTGCCCGCGCAGTGACCACCTTCTACGGTTCTGTGTAACGGGTGGTGTAGGAATGTGTGTTTTTGTCGAGATCTGATAATTCACGAAAAAACTTGAGATTTTCTTTCACCTCCCGTTTGAATGCCAGACGTAACTTACAGTTATAAAGATTAAACGCGCGTATTATGTTTGCTTTCGAAAATAACTCTGAAGTATGAGAATTATACGGTACATTAAAAAGTGCTCGAACAATTTTTTTTGCAGTATATGTATGCTTTCAAGATTTGTACGTGTCGTGGTACCCCATAACAAAACACAATAATACAAAGAAAAAATGAGAGTATTGTAATTAAGAAGCTTTATATTGAAAGATATATTCTGGATGTTTCTCTGTCACTTGACTGATAGTGTCAATATCGTCTATTGACGAAAGCCTGCGTGATCATATGGTTGATTGAAGTTTAAAGTCGCCCTGACTCTATTTGTGATGACCGTAGTAAATACCTTATAGGTAATGGACAGTAAGCTCATCTATCGGTAATTTTTCAAGTCCTTGGCATCTCCTTTCGTTTGCATTGAGATGATGTTAGCGTTCTTTCAAACTTCTGGTACGCTCGAGGTCATAAGGCATTGCATATAGAGCGTGGCTAGTTTTTCTAGCACCATTGCCCCTCCATCCTTCAACAGATCTGCTGTTACCTGATCATAACCACCTGCTGTACCCCTTTGCATTGCTGCTGAGGCTTTCTTTACATACTCTTTACTTCCTGGCAGGATGTCCCATTGCTCTGTGATACTACCTATCTCGCATCCCCTCCGCCACCTAGAATAAAATATGGTGGCCGCGGTGAAGATTCGAGCCCGCGACGTTGTGTTAAGCAACTGAACGTTCAAGCCCCTAAGCAGCCGTGATGGTCCTTCAGTTTCCATACTAATGCTTAATGTAGCATCATTAGCAAATGGTAGTGTGGCGTCCAAAGAATCATTCCACTCTCCCTCGGCTTACAACGCTTCCTATCTCCTCCACGGGGCTACGAACCAAATGCTATTCTCTTTGTCCTCCCTTTTTTCTTCTGCTTCTAGCCCGTCTAATTGTCGATGCTCAGCACAGTCCCTCAGATGTCCTCTAGCATGCTCACAACTGGAGACCGTGGTGTCAAAGTGCACATAATGCGAATATTTTAAAAACGCAACAAGCGGCGCAACGCTACCCGCGCTGCTCCTGGTGCAATTTGCTAGCGCCACATCCCTGCGAACTGGTTTAAGTGAGCTGACGCCTAAGCTGTCTTATTGGAAAAACATAAAACCAAGATAGTTATGAAGCTCAGAACCATTGCCATCGAAACTAATTACGATATCTGCATGATTTTTGTTCAATAATCGTTATCAACAATTGCGGCAGTAGCTATGCTGCACTCACTTGCTGGAATACGACCCACTCCTGCTGACTTCAGTTAATTTTGTCAAAGTGTATAAATGACTTATGCCGGTGTCGCGGCTGGCACGCCTTGCTTCGTTGGTAAAGGGACTCCAAAAAGTGATGCAGGTTTACTGATGGACAGTGTGAATAGATATATGGTGGGAGAAGGCATCGGACACAAAAACAGCTACCTTTTTGCCGAATGAGGTCTACACTAGTAAAAATAAAAAAAAGCAATGTCCAAACTCATTTCGCATCATTTGTAGCACTTTCAGAGGCTTGGCGCAAGAGAAATACGCAAAGAAATTCGTACAGTAGAAGATGGCAAGTTCGCGATAACAAGAAAAATGTTCACGATGGTTGCTTCCAATTCCAGACGTTATAGCATGTTTACGTTGTGAAAAATGGCTTCATAAAGGGAAACATATCGCAGACACGCCGTTATGATTGCAAAGAGGTGTACGACCGTGAAGCAATATTTTGCGGATAACCCTTGGGTGCCCTTCAGAAACATAAATGCCTCTTTAGTTTATTATTATTGTTCTTTATTCGAATTGCGTTTTCGTGCTGCCTGCAAAGCGAGGCCACTAGAATAGAAAAACATGGCCTCATGGCGACAGCGACCTGTCAGCTGAGCTCACTCGCGCGAAAAGCCATATTGCCATAAAAAAAAACGAACTCACAGCTATACGTTGGTTGTGTATACGGGATTTAAGTTCTTAAAACTGCTCGTTCTTTACATGAAACGCGGCACTGGTGAGCTTCGCAGTAATTTCGAGCACCCGAGATACTTGAACATCCACATTCGCTGCACAGCGTGCCGGTGCTTTTGCACTTTGTTTCCAGCGAAAATGGTGTCGCCGCTGCCGGGATAGCATCCCACGACCTTGTACTCAGCCGCTTTATGCCTCGAGACTGTCAAGGCCAGCAAAAGACTCCTTGCTGGTGTTCAGCGCTTTACATGAATCACGAGTTGACGAAACACACTTCTATACTGGTGACAGGTGTGTTCAAATACGCTCACGTTGCGTTCGAGTCTTCCAGATATGCTATGAGAAGTGAAGAAAAAGAAACCATTTCGTCAATGAAAGCTGCTCGCTAGAAGACAACCCATTTGTTGTAAAAGCACAGAAGCCTCTGAATGTCGCACAGGGCCGTGCAATGTGGCTTGTTTTCTATCGCATGCGCTGGAAATTTCTCCACAGAGAGAGGAATCGTATAGCTCTACAGACTGACTTCAAGGAGAGCAGCAAGAGCATTAAGGGGCCTGTTAGTAAACCCGTGGTCTGTATAACTTTTCGAATGTTCTGTGCCATTTAAAGAAACCGTGTTGTGCACATGGTCCTTTTACAGGAAATCTGCACATGAGTGAGACGTACGCATAAACTGAATTAAGGTTCGTTCGCAGGGAGCGCTGTACAGCGCATTGCGATTAGCTACCCTTAAATGACTTACCGCGTGCTTCGGTGCCCTGTGAGCACGTTAACAAATTGGCCGTTCATGCCGCAACAGTGACTCAGGCTGCTTGACCAAAATAAGTGCCGTGACTGAGAAGCTGTGTCTTCGTATACTCCTGTAACTTTACTTACTTAACGTGGGCGAGCATTTTCTCAACAGCCAGGCAGTTGTTGTTAAGTTAACGCGTTTTTTGTTTACTCCTATACTCCACCACATCCCCCTCTCATCCCGTTAACATTTCTTTATTGCATAACTATTTCCTTTACCGTCTCTTCCGTAAAAAATATTTTTCTCTACTTAGGAGGTCATCTAGACGAGGGCTGTCGTTGAATATAAAAAGAAATTGCAGATTATTTTCAGGGAGGAAACAAGCCTGAATCAACAAAAATTAACAAACTCTTATTCACACACATTTTTCTTCTTATTTGCGGCCTTCAAGGGCTCAGCGCATCCGCTCGCGTAGCGTAGTGCACGTAATATACCGGGTGTCCCAACTAAATGTAACCAAACTTTTAAAAAAGGCGAAGTGTCCTAGTCCAGTGAAACCAACTAAGGGTTGTCCATACCCGCGTGGCCTAGTCTTGAGTATTTTTTCACTTTTCAAAGTTAATTAATTAGCTAACTTTAATTAGCTAACTTTTTAACTATTCACTTCAGGAAGAAAGTGTCAATGAAGAGGTTTTAGATCGGCTCGAAAAACCGCTAGTAGTGTTGTTTCCGTCAAGTTACGATTTACGTAGCTTCATTTATTGGCCTTAAAGAAAGTTGTCACGTGACCAGCTGCTCGCTCACTTTTCTGCCCCAATGTGCACCCAAAGTCTCATCGAAGAGAGGACTTCAGAAAAAAAGGATTTTATTCTTTAAGGCGCGTCTTGGGACGTTGAAGTGGCAGAGTTGTCATGTGGAAGCTTTTTCTTATTGCGCGGGGTGTAGTTAATGGCCGGTAAAAAAACTACTTCACGTAAATATTACTGTGCTGCAAATGTCCCAGTAAGCTGTTTCTCAAAGCGGTCTATAACTTTTCCATTTACACTTTGTTCCTCAAGTCAATAATTAAAAAGTAAGTTAATTAAGCTTAGCTAATTAGTCAACCTTGAGGAACAAAAAATACTGCAGACTAGGTCACGCGACTCTGAACAACACTCGTTTGGTTTCATACGGCTAGGACATCCCGCGTTTTTTAAAAGCTTGGTTACATTTAGCTGGGACACCTGGTATATTGGTTTACCTTCTCTTCGTTTCTAGGAAGTGCAAGTGCCAGCCATCGTGACAGGCACCTACTGTAAAGAACCGCTACATCCAGACAGAAAAATAAACAAACCTGCCATTGAAAATCTAATACTCGAAACAACTCGCCGCAGTGTCGCTGCGAGGTTTTCATCAGGAGTTTTTCTGGTACACGGTCGGTTTGGAAAAAGAAGATCCTTTTTTTCGCTCTAAACTCGTGCAAACAATGTAGTTATTAAAATAAGCGACTTTTTGTCATATCGGCCTCATTTCCAGCAATTTAAAAAGGTTAGCAATATTTTATGACGCGCTATAAACTGAGCGCCCTCAGTTTTTGAAAAACATGGTCGTTGTGCTCCGAGTTTAACAGCCCGGAGCGTCCTTCATTTCCTATGTTGATAACAAAAACGAGATAACATGAGACCTGCAGCAAAAATTTCGGGACTGTATCCGTGCATTTCACAGCAGAATTAACACACAGAGCTAGGACGTCTGGTTGCTACTGTTATTTCGTGCTTAGGAAGATTACACGGTCGTTCTCTATTGACGTGATTGAGCAAAGATATGATAGCTTGAATCTTGCGTTATATTTCACACGACAAAAAAACACAGCGTCAGCCGGTGCCTTAAATGCGAGGTAGAACACGATTTTCCTTGCACTGTAATAAAAAAATGTGCCGCGTCATAATGCTTGCTAAAAAACTCCAGTCAAAATAAACCAGCGAACATTCTCCGTTCAATCCCAGAAATCAGCCACAACAGCTGCACTGTAATAATGAATTCATGGCTACATTAATCAGCTTGTGATGTTTGTGTTCTTATGCTAATTTCATCTGTGAAGCCGTACCATAATTTTCTCCTTCAAAAGCCCCTAGATTTACAGCTACTTCGGCCGGATTGCTAGGCTGCTTAAAGATTTCACTAGTGCGTGCGCGTCTCGTGACAGATCAAGCCAGGCACAATTTAACGACGCGTGAACTACTGCACTGAAAATTTAATTTAACTACAAAAGCGCTAATACACGGGTTACGGTTTCATGAATACCATTTAACATCTTGTTTTTTATACGTGTTTGTACATTTGTTCTTTGTATGTGAGTACATAAGGAGAGCAGTACATTTAATAAACAGTTGAAAGTTCGCACACGTATCTGTCTTGTCCTGTTTTTTGCAACTAGTCCTTGTGCCTAAGTACAGCATTCTAACCTGAATATGACAAACCAGCTAGCCGCCATTACAGCATTGCTTGATTCGCAAATATATTAAATCAAAAGTTCGCGGTTGCATTAGCATATGACAAGGGGTCGGTGTGTTTTTACAAGGCTGAAGTCATGCTTGGTTACACATAGGCTATCTTGAATTAAAACTGGTGCAAATATATAAGGACTACTCTGTATCTTCAGTGTCAGGTGCTACGCCGTATCACATAATATTAACAACCAAAGACTGCATCCCTTACGCTTACGGCGGAAAATACTGGACCGAACCACATTTGCTTGCCTTTTACGAATACTGCACTCAAGCATTTCGGCACTTTACAAACAAATAGTCGAAATCTTTTAAAAGCAGTCGAAATATCGAACTGAACTGGCGCAATAGATTGGAGCACCTAAATCAATACATTCTGGCGTCCTGGAGGTGCTGAGAGATCAAGAAGCTAGTGAGACAGGAAAGCGCAAAGCAAGTCCTTTCTTTACTTTTGTTCTTTGATGAATCAGCTCGAAGGCACAAAACGAAAAATGATGGAGGAGGGCGACAAGGATGAAATTACTGCCTTATCCTCATGTCCACTGGTTTACATATGCTGGTCCATCAAAGTGCGTGAGACCAATTAGCCGAAAGGAAGTGTTTCATAAATAAAACAGAAACTTCCGTTGTTCGATGCGGAGAGATTTTTAAGTGCACTAAACAGAGGGCAGCTGAAGCGAGGTGTGTTAGCAGTGTTTTTCTGAGGGACTTCTCAAAAACGGGACGAGTAGAAGTAAAGCTCTTCGGACGGCACTCTACGGAGGCATGGTTTAGGTACCATGTTTTCGCGGTACTGATTCACCTCATTGCTGAATTTAGGCAAGTCAGCAACTTGTTTTACGCATTGATATTCAGTTTATCCTGGAAGGAAATTTAAAGCGACAGCTTTACTACGGCATGTCTCCGCGGCTTCCGCCGACCGCGCGGTAACGACCTTGAGCAGCTCCGCAGCTGCACTGTGCCCTTCACCCTGCAACTAACCACGTGACTTCGCCGAGGTAGTTCCGCCCCCGCAGGCCTCACCAAATTAGTTGCCGTGTGCCCATCTCACAACGTTACGCAGAGGACTTAGCACAATCGTCGGCAAGTGACATCAGACCACACCGTGGACATCGCCCGGTGAGCCGCCTACTTGGAGATGAAGCGGAATGCTGATCGCGCCAGGCTAGCGTCCGAAACCGAAGAAGAGCAGACCGAACGGCTCGCAAAACGACCACGCCAAGAACAGGAACAGCGACAAAAGAAGGCCACGTCCATCATGTTTCTTTTTTTCCCTTCTTTACTGCATTTCCTTTCGCGGCGTTCTAAATTGAACATATTTCTACTAATTATTCGATCTGCACGTTGAGCAAACTGTAGTGGAGGCCAAAAAATGGATAGAAAGATAAAAACTGTAGAAGAGTTTTAAACAGTTAATCGCTCCAAATGGGGTCTAAATTTGATCATAAAAAAAAAGCTGCTTCATCTGTCTATGTGTGTCACATTCCAAAGCTGCATTTGTGCTGTGAGGGGAGCCGTACCGCACCGCTCACGGGAGAGTTTCAATTTTGACTCCATCCAAATGCGACCACCATGGCAAAGATTCGATTCCGCAACCCCAGGCACAGTAACAAATGATATGGACTTTGTGCCACCGTGGCACAACGAACCCTCTTACATATATCATGCAAACGAGGCTTATGTTTCAGTCAAGAACGGTGTTCCTGATTGTCAAAGTTCCAAAACATCCTTAACGACTGCAATCCAAAATTTCGGAAGATGGAGGTTCTCTCCTATCACAACCAAAATTTTAAGACAAAGAAAATTGGACAGGCCAATTAACATAACCTGGACCCCCGCTCACGAATCTGTCCGTGGCAACGAGGCTGCCCATGAGCTGGCCAGAGATCTCTACCACCGAGCAGCTCAAGAAGGGCCCCACCTCGAGAACCGCGAAAGAGAAGGGCGACTAATATCATATCAATGAGTAACTCAGCACTACAGGCAACACCGCAGGCAACTGCCCCCACCCAGTGTGAAGCTCAATAATCAGCAAGCGGTGACGTGGAGACGTCTTAAAACACGCGTCTACCCGCACCCATTATTAATTAAACTTATTGTCTCGGACATTGAGGATGACAAACGTAAGAAACGTGGAGCAAGAGGGACCCTTGACCATATTATATGGGAGTGCACACAATCCCCAGGTAGGGAGAATAAAATAGATAGTAGAGACGCCTGGGAGACCTTGCTACGTAGCCCGCACCTTGAGCATCAGCTCCTCCCCGTTCAACTGGCTGAACAGGCCACCGGAATGCAAGAAATCCAGGCCAGCATCTGACGCCGCGACCCTGTCCTCCCCAATCCCTCCTGGCCCTCACCTCTCGACTGACTGATCTCTCGACTGAGATATGAGGTCGTCTTCTTCTAGTGGACAATAAAGTCTTTCACTCGCTCACTCACTCATCGAGTTCATTGCTTAGAGTACTTTAATCTGACCATTCTTAATTAAATATAGCAGCCAAGGTAAATTTAGCGCAGAACCAGACTGACAGTCGAAGACTGATTTCGAATAGGATGTCATTAATCCTGATTTGCTCCCTCACCTACTCTGACCGCTTCCGGTCTCTTAACATTATACTTAGAATTTTTCTTTGAATAGCTCGCTGCGTTCTCAAGCTGAACCCTTTTCGTTAGCCTCCACGTTTCTGCCCCATAGGTGAGTAGCGATAAGATACAGCTGCTGTATATTTTTCTCTTGAGGGATAAGGATATTCTTCCATTGATGATCTGAGAGAACCAGCCATATGCGCTCCACCCTCATTCGCCTTACCTTGTTTGCTTAATTCTTATTCTTATAGTTATTTCCCTCTCAGATCCGCATCAGCGGTCACTACCTGTCTTAAGTAGACGTATTCTCTTACTACTACCAGCACCTCGCTACCAATAGTGAATTGTTGTTTCGTTGCGAGACTGTTGAATATTACCATGGTTTTCTGCGTGTTAATATCTTAGACCCACCGTTCCGCGCTGCTGTCTTACTCTATGATCATGCTTTACAGTTCATATCCTGAATGAATTTGCAAGGCAATGTCATCAGCGATTCGCAAATTACTTAGGTATTCTCCATTAACCCTTATCGCTATTTGTTCCTAATCCAGGTCTCGGAATGCCTCCTGTAAACAGGCGGTGAATAGTATTGGCGAGATCGTGTCTCTCTGCCTGACACCCTTTCTTCAAGTATTGATATCTTCAAGTATTTTCACATACACCCCTTTGACACCCTGACTCCGCAATGCTTGTATGACTGCTGAATGTTCCACTGAGTCAAATGACTTCTCGTAATCAATGAAGGCCCTATATCGGGTTTGTTTATATTCCTCATTGATAGTGTGAATATTGTCTGTGGTCGAGTATCCATTACGAAAGCTTGCTTGTTCATTTGGTTGATTAAATTCTAAGGTTCTCCTGATCCTATTAGCGATTTCCTTCATAAGCGGACACTAAGCTGATCGGCCTATAAATTTTGAAGTCATTGACGTCTCCTTATTCTATTAGCGATTTCCTTCATAAACGGACAGTAAGCTGATCGGTCTATAAATTTTCAAGTCATTGACGTCTCCTTTCTTATAGATTAAGATAACGTTAGCGTCCTTCAAAGCTTCCGCTACGCTCGAGGTCATAAGGCGTTGTGTATACAGGATGGCTAGTTTTCTAGCACTACCTTCCCTCCGTCCTTCAAGAGATCTGCTGTTACCTGAGCCTCACTAGCTCCTTTCCCCGTTTGCATTGCGCCTAATGCTTTTTTTACTTCCTCTTTCATTACTCTTCTCTACTTCCTTTCTCATTAATGTTGTGATTGCATTGACTACTGTATAGACTCATTTAAAACTCATTGCCTACTTTAACTATCTTATCCATATTGCTAATGATATTACCCTCTTTGGTTCTTAACGAATACATATGGTTTTTACCTATGCCTGGTTTCCTCTTCACCACATTTAGGCTATCTTGTCTTCCTCAGTTAAAGCGGAATATCTGTTCTGCAGCGAAATCCTGAGTTCCTCTACTTTCCCTCTAAATGCTAACTCGTGAATGGCCTTCCGGTTCAGTAGTTTCCTCCTTTATTTCTTCAAATTTAAGCTAATTCGAGACCTTACCATTCTGGGCTCGCGCCAATGCACCTTTCAAATAGCCTCCACATCCTGCACGATACCATGGTGAACACACAGCAGGAAGTCTATTTCATTTTTAGTTTCATCATTTGGGCTCTTCCACATCCCCTTCCTGTTCCCTCATTTCAGGGAGGGGTTCATGAAAAGTAAATTATTTCTCTCTGGGAACTCTAGTAATGGCTCCCCCTGGTATTCCTGGAGCATATGCCACAATCGCCTACCACGTGATCTCTGGCCCGCCTCTTGCCTACCTTCAATGAAGTCACCCATCATGCATTGTACTGTGATTTTACTTTGTTCATTGCCGATTCCATGTCTTCATAGAAGCTTTCAACGATTTGGTCAGAGTAGATGGATGTAGCACGTAGGCATGCACTACCTTCAGCTAGCATCTTCTGTTTGTACTATAGAATTCCTCTATGCTGCTAAATATATCCTGTATGATGAGGAATGCCACACATAGTTTTCTTATGTCCACCAATCCAGGATAGCACAGTACGTGCCCGCCGCTTAGTACTGTACACGCCGCATCTGTCCTCCTAACCTGAATAAGCCCTACGACATCACATTTAATACCCGCCAGTTCCTCGAACAGCACTGTTATGCTAGCCTCACTGGATGGGGTCCTAGCGTTAAATATTGCAACGTTCAGTTTCCAATGGCTATCTGTCCAGAGCCAGAGATTCTTAGCACCCTCCGCTGCCTCACAGGTCTGACCACGGCCCCGGACATTTGCTCCGCAGCCGGTGGGGACCGAGGGTCGATATTAATTGGTTTGCTCATAAAACGTTATTGTCAAGTATTACACCAGGGTGGCCAAATCCTGCTCTGGTGAGGAAGTGCATTGTCTGTTCTGGTCCTCAAGAAGTCCACACCCTAGCTCTGGTTATGCAATTCCATTGACACGCATTTTTTTCTTTTCAAACCCGGTGGAGAATTGCGGGGCACTGAGATTCGAACCCCGGTCTCCTTCCATGACAGGCGGATACTCTACCTCTATACGCCATCGCTGCCAGTGACATATGCGCCTTCAATTTCATGTCTTCGCAGACTTTCATATCAAAATTATGACGCAGCCGTTCGTCGTACAGTGTTTCGGGTGGTGTCAGATGCGCGTACGTGTGTGGGTCTCCCAAGCAGCCCAAACGTCTACGTCTTGCCCACTACACGCGCACTTGGCCAGACTCATCAACATGCAGCGAGATGGTCTGTACGTTGGTGGTCTCGTTCGAAACCAATACGCAAACACATAATCTCGTAGAAAAGATGCAAATGCATGCGCAAACATTACGCATAAGCGATGCACCCAGGGACAGTTATGCTTTCGCATCCCACACGTATGCAGTCTTAAGTGTGTCTGAAAAATTTTATCAGTGTAACCCTTTTTCGCCGTAATACCATAGCATTTGTGGTTATCGGACGCACAGTGAACAACGCATGACTCGTCACTTAGTGTATGACGCGCATAAATCATTATGGAAAATCTCAAAAATCGCAGAATCGGCAAAACGGCACCATGATCCTTCGGGAGCAATCTAGGCGCTTCTAGACAGTCTGGAGAAAACTCCCCCTGCCATGAAAAGAAAATAATAAACCCGCGGAGTGCCAGCCGATAAGAGAGAAGAGTGCTTGAAAAGTAAACATACGCGCACCATTCTCGGCTAATGTTTGCTTAGACAAGAGCAATCCAATGTTTTCGTTGAGCTTCTTTTGCGTATACGTGTTCTTTTCCGAACTCGTTAGGATTGTGTACTCAAGAAGCTTCTTGTTTGAACAAATCACTCTCTCTAGCTCTCCTTTAAATTTATAACATAAGTTATTGTTAGGGCCAGAAAATACTGATATTGTCACCACTCATTCACAGCTCTGCAGGGAAGTTCGGCCCCTAAATAACATGATCCTAACTTTTATTTGACAATAGCGCCATGAAAACAAAAAAACGAGATTTAGGAATTAATATGTCGCCCATAATTATTTGCGCAAGCTTCTTGGGTCACCAAAAAACCCTAATTGACGATTTTGTGCGCTACTATAACTTTATTAGTTTTTTTTTTCATTAAGCGGAACCTGGGACTGCGAACTGAATGTTAGACACTCTTTGAATTTAAAAGCCTGTTGGTTTGGACGACCCAACTATGCATTTATTGACATTATTAGCGCCAAAGCAACAAAGGAGATTAAAACAAGAACACCTGTATCTGTGCTCCCATTTTCATGTCCCGTCTTCTGTTTACGCCAAAAGTTAATCAGTGAATGTAAAAAACATTTCCATTTACCAGGCTAAACAGAGGGAGATATGTTAGTCCTGATTATGAAGTTTGCAGAAATATGGTCACAAGGACGTTTAAATGAACGCTTACGGTAGAGACCTTTTTTCTTGGAGCGTAGATCTTAGGCGTCCGTTCCTGAATTCCGCGTCGTCGTCGGCGGCGTCAGTGTAGTCGGCGTCGGCGGTGTCGGCGTAACCGGTTGTCCAAATAGCAGAGCTAAAGGCCACGGGGATATCCCGGATGATGGTTGGAAGCGTAACACGTCACGCCACCTGCTCTTACGCTCAGGCGTCACACACCGCCTGACAGGTCACAGGTCATCCTGCCACCTGTCACTTGCAATGTTACAAGTGGCAGGTACTGGCAGAGAGCGAAATGCCGCCTGCCATAACGAAAGCGGAGGAATGGACAGCTGGAAGGTGGCTGCGAGGACAAGATCCCGGAGGGTGGATAGCAGCGTAACACATCACCTGCCAGCGGTGGCAGGTGGCGTATGAAGAGCTGCGCTCGAACTACGCATTACCAACTAAAATAATCGGTTGTCAATTTTAGTCTGCGGACCTAGTCCGGTGGTTTTTTGTGATGATCCTGATATTAAACGAAACTTTGAGGAAGATCCATTTGACGTGACAGTCTTTGTACGTGACGCTAGTTTTCTCAGCAGGGTTACATTTGAACTTTCGGACGTTTGCAGTCTTATGAATAGATGAATCAGCCTCCTTTGGCAAGCGACATGCCAAAGGAGCCGTCAGCTGTTTTAAAGAACAGCGCTGTATACTGAGTCCCATCTGAATTACTTAAGATGTATCGGAATAAGCTACCCAAGAGGCAGAGCTCTCCTTCTGTTCACCTTTTGTCCTTAAATCATGCATAAGGTTTGTTACTCTGCTTAAAGTGCTAGCTTTCTTTCCCATTGATCACACCTTCAGTTTTTCTTTGCACACCATGGCGGTTAAGTGGTTATGGTGTTTAGCTAGAGAGCCCGAAGACGCGGTTTGAATTCAGGCCCTGGCGGCCGGATTTCAATTGGAGCGAAATGAAAAACTACCCTGGTACTGTGCGGCATCAGAGCAGGTTAACAAACGCAAAGCGCTGAAAATTAATCCCAAGCCCTGCAATGCAGCATCTTTTACCTGAGTGACATGAAACTCCTCATAATTCCCCCCCCCCCCCCCCCCTTTATCGGGTCGGTTCTGCGTGGGACTTAAAAGGACAAGTCATCATGGCACCCAAGAATTTCCAGCATTCGCATATGTTATCTTGAATGAGAGCAGAAATGTGTGCGCTGGTTTGCAAACTGCGACACAGTAATGAACCATCAAAAGGATAGTGAATTTCACCTTATAGGAAGGCAGGCGCTGATTGTTTATTATGTGTGAGGTTCTGCGACATTTGGATCAACGCTACCGGCATGAAGTCAAATACATTAAAATAACATTTAGCCGGCGGAAACATTTTTCTCATCAAAAGGGTGCATTTGATAAGACACAGTGTCAAGACTACTTGTAATTACTTTTCGTTGCCTTTTCCGATGAGAGGAAAAGAGCGTCGTGGGGAACACTTTTAATTAAAGCTTAACAAAAGCCAGCGCAGACGAGTTCCGAAAAAGCCTCGCGGTTGCGTTCCTCATCAAAGCGCTATTGAAAAAATAAAAAAATTGGAACGTGATCAAGAACCTTAAACTCCAGTGGCGCTGTTTTATTTTTTTTTTTGTTTGTATTACATAACAGCTTCTAGCACTTGAGTTTTTTTTTTCAGGCGATTTTTTCGTCGTGTTTTCAGAAATCAGTATTTCAGTGAATTCCTGCTCCATCGTAAAGATCAAGAAGAGATTGTGCCACACAATGCATCTGGAGTTCAGAGAAAAATGGAGAAATACCTCTTAAACAGAAAGGCAATACCATATTGCCACACTGCTGACACTCTTTTAGCGCCACCATGCGGCCGAACTGTATATCTTTGGTGCGTGGCATGGCGTTTTCTACAGCTCGATTAAGCGTGTTTGTTAAGCGAACCTCGTCCAGTAAACGGCTGTCTTGCTCTTTGCTACGTTCGTCAGTGACATTTGGTCGACGGGGAGGCTGCCGTCCCATGTACGCGGACCGCAAAGGTATCCTTAACGCGGCTCCCTGGCACGTAGACGCTACACCCATCCACAAGGCAAGCCTCGCCTGCAAGGCCTGCAACCCGAGTTTGAGGGACGGACAACGCCGGTGCGGGCCATGCCGCGGTCCCTCTCTGCGTAGAATGGTCTCGCACCATTCGTTTCGGTGCCACCCGTGCACTCTTGAGACGAGGGTAGTCTTTCGATGAAAAGTCGTGAGGTGCATGGCAGACGGCGTACTTCAAGGCAGCAGCGCGGCAAATGCTGCCGCTTTGTGGCTCGAAGCATCTCGGGCCCACAATGGAGTTTTTCCCAGACGCCGCTCACGTGACCCATCTTCATGCGCTTCTTGTGCTGTAGCGGCTAAGGGGCGAAAGGTCGAACTGGGGCGCTATGCCGGAAGGCCCGAGTTTGGCGCTCGCCCGAGTTTCATCCGAGTTTGTGATGACGGCAGTCAGTGAACGAAGATAGCGCGGAACGTGCTCAGGCAGCGGACAATAAAATGTAGAGATAAAGCCACGTAAAGGCGATACAAGCGCACCCTGCGCGCCTGTTTCACACTTCAAACACAAAACACTGCGCAATACCAGGCCGCAGCGCTACCTGAAGTTATCAGCGCCATATCAGCAATCGCGAAATCGTGACTTCTCTGCTATCTATCTGCACACTCGCCGCTAGCTGTTTGACACGCCTTTTCGGGCGCGTCAAAGGCGTGTCTTCTCTTTCAGCTCTATCTGTATCTCCATTTCCGAAGACGAACAGTCCGCACTAGGTGCACTCTTGTATCGACCCTTTCTCTTCTCTCGAATACGTTAAAAGGCAACAGATAATATTATGAACATTTTGTTCATTTCCAAATGTATTTTAAAATCTGAATCCAATGAAGCGTTGTCGAAAAGCATAGCTTTAGGAAATTAACAAAGATTTGACACTTTCTGCCGCTAGAGGCGATAGTGAGGCAATTGCTTGCAGCGTGGCTTGCATACGAACTAGAGCGGCAGCCCACCGTGTCGAAAACGAGAGAGCTCCTGCGCTGACACGCCGCCGGTAGCGCTGCCTTCGACTGGAAAGACTGGGCAACTACTACACGCTGAGTCTGTCTTATTTTTCGGCCATTGCGATAAAATATTTTATTGTGTCGTTTATCAAAATATAACAGTCATGCATCGTCTGGCTTGCATAATAAACAAAAGCAAAAAACTGAACATCACTGCACCCCCGCGTCACTGCTGCTCTCTGCAGTATCCTCAGGTGGAGCTCTCCGCTGCTACGGCCGCTGCCGCACCCCGCTATGGCCAACCATTGCTTTTAGTGCGCTCTTGGCGAATCTCAGCGGTAGAAATTGGCCGTGCGAGCGGCTGTGATGCGGTGTGAGAAAAAAAAATTGCTGTTTGGCTATATTCAATGATTCATTACGTATGCCTGTTGTGTGTGACGCCTCTTTAGTGCACTGCGGATGTGAAGAGCGTGCTACCCAGCGACACAACTCATCCTATGTCATCAGACGCTGACTAAAAGCTGTGAACGGGGTGGCGCGCGTATCTGCGTAGTATTTGTTAACGTCGCGCACTTCAAGGTTTTGCGGACTGGTTTGGTCACTAACGTCGATCGCCGTTGTACACCGCAGGGACATCGCATTAATATCATTCGGGCAGGTGAGGGATCCTGTTTGTAATAATGGAATCGGACTTACAACAGAGAAAGGTGTTTCGGTTGTGAAGTACGCAGTGCTTGCGTGCTAGAAATTACAAACACTTTATTGCACTGGGGCTGGAGCACCGATCGTTTGTCGATCCCAGATGTGTTTGACACATTGATGCTGAGCTTTATCACCGATGAAAGGACGGCCAAGCCAAACACCTGTGATGCGATGTTGTTGGAGTAGGACGTGCTCCAAGCACCGGTTCGTCGTCGTGCTCCGTGTTTGACGCCTTGCAAGCAGGTGTGACGCGCCTTCAGCGTTGTGCTGTGTCTTACGTGGTTGCAACAGGCTATAGTGTTGTGCAATCTTGGTATGCGAGCGAAGAAATCGGCGGCTTTCGCCACGTTGCGTGTCCTTCGCAGAGGTGCTTAGATTTATCAGCGATGACGTCCGTTTTGCCGATGGTTTTGCCGATGGTCGTTTTGCCGATATTTCGATGGTCAACATCGTCGATGCCTGTCAATAATCAGCACAGCCGCGCAGCATACCTGTAGCCGGCAGGAATGTTGGGAGTGGCCCACCCATAGCGCGTACGCCTATAATTTATGTACGGCACGCCGGGGGGTGACCAATGGTTTTGATTGACAGGTGAACTCGGAGCTAAACTCGTGAATGGTGAAGTGTCCCGAATTCTTCTCGGGACTGTCATGGCGGCAGCAGCAGCAGCCTGGGTAATCGCTTCCTCTGACGGCAAATGTCAGTACGGCCGGCTGGACCCGTTTACTGCCATGGCCGACGGCGAATTCCAGCGACATTTTTGCCTGTCCAAAACATCGGTACGATGGTTGTGTAAATAGTTAGGCGTCGACCCACGCCTGCGGAGAGTGCGTACCGGGCTTCATTCGCTTTCGGTCGAAGAGCAAGTCCTCTGCGCCCTCCGGTTCTTCGCGACCGGGAGCTTCCAGGGGAGCGTCGGCGCAGACCGCTTTATTGGACGCCAATAAAGCACTGTGAGCCGCTGTGTGAGGGACATCTCCAACGCGCTTATCGACGCGGCTGCTGCAGAAGCGGTGGCTCGCATTGCCCACGACTGCGGCCGAGCGTGCGTATGTTAAGGAGGATTTCCTTCTGCGCGGCGGCATCACAGACGTCGTGGGATGCGTCCACGGGACCTACATTGGCGTAAAGGCCCCTTCGAAGTCCAGCCCTGACATGGTGAAGGCCAACTATTTCACGAGGAAGGCACATTATGCATTGAACATTGCAATCAGTAAAAAAAATAATTGTTCTCGCCAAGTCCTTTGGGCTACTCTACAGCCCAGTGCCAAAGTCGGTCCCTGACTCTTTTGGCGAAGACTGGATCAGCCGCTAACCGGTTCCACAGAACAATTCATAACATGCCAGGTACCTTAAGAGAGGCCCACAAAAAAAAAGTGGGCTCCTCGGCAACAGCGAAATCGAAAGTTGCAGATGGCCACTTGTTAATCGGGCCACTGCAGAGCACTCACCACTGTGCTAATTAATTAAATCCGACGAATGAATGTCATCTTTCGCACACACCTCTCACTTGCATCTAAAAAGTATAGTCACAATGCTGCAGAATCGGGAAGATAACCGCCACTGCTGACCAAAAGCCGGTGCGAGCTCATTGACAACGAATTTCGGACAGCTCACATTAACGCGGTATGCATGAAATGAACAAATGCATGCAGTTCATTTCAGAACACGGCATAATATTCAAGCGATTCTGAACAAACCGAGTTTTCTCATTCCAGTCACGCGAAATTCAACTTGCGATGAAAAAAAAAATTGTGATAAAAAACTTTCACCATGCGGGATTTGAACCCACGCGCTCCCATTGCCTGTCGACTTTTCGGAGCGACGCGTTAGACCACACGGCCGCAGAACAGCGCGGAGTGATACACCTCTCTTTATTTTTTTTTTTGCGGACTACTTCCGTAGCGTTGCACATGTACCTCGTCGCCATTGGCGGTCAGCTGATGACGGGCGTTGGTAGCGTTCCCTCGCGGTACAAAGCAAAATTTAATAATGCATAAATCACTCCAAAGCGCTTTAAATCCAAATCTTGCACACTATAAAATGCTTATAAAGGTGTATTAAGTGCATTATAAAATTCAACAAACCTCGTTTGTCTAATTGCACACCAGTGCACTTGGTGGAGCGACACACAAATGAAAAGTGCACCGGCGGTTGGCTCACGTGACCCGTTCTTTGTAGACCGCCCAAGAAGCCGATGAGGTGGCGCCGATGTGATGATAAAGCACGGAATATAACCAGATAACCCAATGAAGTTGGAGGCGTGACGAGGGTGGGATTTTGTCTTGCTACCATTAGTTCACTCATCTGAGGGCGTCGCCAGAGCTCGGGAAGATTCCGAGTTTCAGCAAACTCGGGCCTTTCAGCATAGCGCCCCTGGCTGTCGAAAATTCCCAACCTTCGCCTGTGGTGCTACACAGTCGTCCTTGAATGTCAGCTTGATGCATTTAGATCTTAACGCGAAACCGGCTCCCAGTACTACAGCCTCTGCCCTAGTGAAATGATTTACAAGCCTGGAGACCAAGTGTGGGTGTGGAGCCCGATCCGTTGGAGAGGGCGCTTTGTAGAGCTTCTTCCCCTTTACTTTGGCCTATACGAGGTGCTACACCGCTTCAGCAAGGTGAACTACGAGGTGCTCCTGGTGTAGACAGCCAGAGTCTCAAGTTGTATATGTCGCGACAATGAAGCCGTATTACATCCGTTGGCCCCTTTCCACGGTCCACCTACGGCGCCAACGACACTCGCCCCGCATTACATAAGGGGGGAGCGGCCGAAGGGTATTCTGGCATGTTGCCTACCGTTTTTTTTTCCTCTCGAATGAGCGTTCTGTTCGGCGAGCCTTGTCCCAGTAAACACCGGTCTTACGCCTTGCTACATTTGTAGGGGAGAGTATGCTCACCTCCATGACCATTCAGTATTTTAAGGACCCAAAACAATCATTCTATACGGTAGCGTCTTGAAGTGAGATCGGAACACCTTTGCTGATGGGGAACTATAAAGGTTAGGTCACTGGGAGCGATGATGCAAAACATAACAGATTGATCCGACACTCTTCAAGCGCAGTATTTTTCATTATTTTCTCTGTAGCAAAAGGTGCTGAAGGTGACGAACTCGACACGCAAGGGACATGCGCTTTGTTCGCTGCCAGGCTGGATGTTGGTTTTCTTTGTTTCTTTTTTAACCCAGAAAAGCGCCAACCAGTTCCTTCTTGGCACGGCGCAGTTGAAAGGCCGTTCTTAAGGAAAAAATGGCTGTGGCTTAGCTTGGTTAAGCCCGGTAATTGCGAAAGCAATATCCGTAGCTACGCCATGATTCAGCTGGTGGTGGTGCTTGTGGTTAGACTAGTGGTGATGCATCCGTTATAAAATCCAATCCATTCCAATCCAATCCAATCCAATATGCTAATATGGTAGCTACTGGCCGCGCTACGCGACGGGCTGAACGTGCAACTAGTATTCCTTTCGCAACAAAAGACTTTTTTTTTCTGCGCAGTGCTTGATGCTATTTATCATCTTGTCCTCTTGGTGAATGAGTTCTACAGCAAGTCAACCAATGAAAAATATCAATCATATGAAGAGAGGAAACGATCTGTGTTTAAGGTATATCAGCTGGAAACAAATATTTCAGTCCAGACGTTTCAATATCAAGAATGTCGTTAAAATACTCTGCAAAGGTTAAGAAAACATATCCCTTTTGTGTTTACTGACGACTAAATATTCTTCGGAAGGCCAAAAAGCTATAGTGATGAATCTACAAATAAAGAACTACAGGAGATTGAAGCGAACAAAATATTCACCTAAACAAAACAAGTAGCCGATAGAGATTTAGTTTCTTGGCAGAGTAACCCAGTAATTGAAAATCAAAATTCCACACATTCCCGGCCTAAGCGAAACAGTGAGCCCCGGGCAAAAGATCGTGTCTGTGAAAAGCAAAGCCCTCCTTAATTGGTTTTCGCTTCGGAGCAGAATAGGCAGGATTTTTTAGTGCATTTAGTGAGTTTTATCTCTTTTCTCATTTCCCAAATACAAGTTAAAAAAGTCCGCAAAAAACTTCTGAATTCATAGGCCAAATTCAATACAAACATTCAATACTTACAGAAGCTATCATTGAACCTCTTGTAGTACCTGGGGTGTTGCGTTATTATTTTCTCACTTTCATGCCAAAGCGGAGTTGTGGTTGGTCAAGCGTCTGCAATTTATTATCTGTTTGATAATATTGCCAACTTCATGGGACATCATTGCAAGAAGGACATACAAACAAGTATAAGAACTGGAGCAACAGGTTAGGATGAGGGCAACAAAATCGCAGTTTCAGAGCAGTGTTACTTCATTTAAAATTGAACATGTTAAGCCATAAAAGTCAATAAAACTCCCCAACTGAGGTACCAAAACAATAAGTATATAAAATATGAAGAACACAATACCGAGTAGCGAATTTCATGATAAACTGCATGGCAAAACAGCATTCCAAAATTGAAACATTAAGGATAGGTTTTATTTAGAGCGAATAAAATGAACAGATATCGGCTGTGGAGAGAAGACACTAAATAATATTTCTCATTAGGTATTTATAAATGAAGTGAATGCACACCGTTCAATAGAGTATGATAAGAAGCTCAGCAAACTGCAGTTTAATTAATGACCAAAACATCTGCCACACGACAAAATCATTTTCCACTAGCCTTAAATGTTGCACAAGTGTTGCAATAACAGTGATTGCAGTAGTGAGTTTGCTCAAATCTCTAATCACCTGCGGGAAATAAGAATACATCAAAGTATTTTTATTCCCTGCGTACTCGCAGGCTGTATGCTGGTGTTAAGAACACGTTGGTGTAGTGGTTATAAAGGTTATATACTTTGATCTGTGAATGTTTAATTGAGCATGATTTAGTTATAACAGAAACTTTCACCAACCGTCAAGAAAAGGACGCTCCAAGGGAGCCCCCCCCCCCCCCCCCCCCCCTAATGGCTCCTGATAAGCCATATTTAAAAAATGACCGAAGGAAGGCCAGCCGCTCTTAAGGGATCCCTAATTATTTAAGAAGCTTTCTAAAATTTGGTTCTAAGGAAGTGTTTAGTGGTTACAATCAGCCCAATGCTTCTTTCTAGCGGTCACAATTCTATCCTTTGTTTTGCTTCCTCAATAACCACCCGCGCATCTGCGATATTCACGCCGTCTTGATGGAGACCTATGGAGTAGCTGGGCGAGGAACTATTTGCCTAAAACATACCTTAGCTGAATAAAAGATGGGCTATCTCAAATCAGACTTTCTCAAACCCACACACACCTTCCCTCATTTCTGCAGACTGAATGCAATGATATGGGTGCCTCAATTTTTGATACCACTGCTGTATTCTTATGCCTTGCATCTTACACGCAATACATATATGCCCACGTAAGACTCAGATCTTTTAAGAAGCAAGTATATATCTTTTTTTGTACAAAAGTTTTCACCCACTAGCGTAGATTCAAGTGGTTCTAAACGTTTACAGGTGCATTGAGTTTTGTGGGTTGTGTACGTTGAGAAAATTCCTCCAGTCATCTTACGACGTCATTTTCATTTAAGGCGCCTTTAACTATGCATTGTGATTCTGCGGGAAAAACGACCAAGTTTTGCATGCTGTAGTACAAAACGAACGCCTTCTGTGCTAATAAGTGTGATTTTAAAAAGGCCCTAAACGGAAATATCAAATAAGGCAAGACGGTTAGGTTATTCCTTTCCAGACAACTTGAGCTAATTTTGACAGCCAAAGTAGTGATCCATGGGTGAAATTCAAATGGTTTATTGTGAAATTGAAGGTTGTGATGCGGAAGCCCGAAATAAAATTTTCACAGTAAACTTTCTTCGTACTAGCTCGCTAGCGGTGAGTTGAAACATTCAAACGAAACTAAATCGAAATAGAACGCTCACACCGTTAAGCTACCGGCAATTCATTCTTCATCCAGCATGACTGCAGTAGTTCCAATCAGCATGCTGCGAACGACGACGCCCGCAAACTGACGCTTAAAGTATACGCGCAGTCTTGGTCAAAAGTTTTCATTCCAAGCGCTTTTAGCTTGAGTCAAATGACGAAGTTAACAGGGCACCATTAAGGACCAAAAGGCCTTAAAATGCCAGCAGGAGTTTTCTTCTCGTAGCAGAGAAGCTTGCTGCTTAACATGTACTTTGAATGGTCTGCTACACAAAACATTCAAGGGACATTCATTGCACTAAAAGTGAGCGCTCTGGCCTGAGGACTTTTGACGGGGGCGTACACCTTTTACGCCTCTTCTTCGGTGGTGCTAGCTGAGAAAGCCGATCCATATGCAGTTTGTACGATTTATCAGCTCGCTGTTATTGGTAGCCTCACTGTTCAAGCGCTATTCACGCTTGCATGTGCACGTACTTCAGCATGAATATGTGGAATATTTTGAAGGGGATTTTTACCTTTCTGAATGTCTTTGTTATTCTTGTAAGCCTATTTAAGCGCATCTTCTGGGTGTGCACGCTTATTATTTGAGGTATTTGTGTTCGAGGTAAGAGTACTCTACCGGCACGTGCATTTTTGTGAACGGTGCTACTCTACTCTTTTTTGCTACTCTAAGCGTCATTTCGAATCTCCCATGTTATTCTTGTATAAGGCTTGTTGCCGAGAGACGTGTGGCAAGAGCCGCCTGTTTCACGAGGTATTTTACTCTTTTTTGCTCTAATCTTTTCTAAACCTTCACATCTGCTATATCGCCTTCTTCCTGTTTTTTGTCGCGAACTAAATTCTAAATTCATTATTAATAACTTGGCAAGAAGCTCGGCGCTACTTTATATTTAAGAACGAAATTGGTTATCACTTTGAACTTACCGCGTATTAGAACGTAAATGCATCATTCGCGTATGCTGATAGTCAATATGAACGTTGCGCTATGAAAATGCCAATTGCAAAGCAGCATTAATTCAGCCGTAATTAACGTATTAATAACACAAATTGCCCGAACTTGCAACAGCTATTCGAGGGCGCCATAGCTCGTACTAGCCGCAGTTTATATAGCCTACACTCTATGCCACCAACTACGCCGACTACACCTATACAGCTGCGAAAAATGAAAATGTGTACGCATATGAAGTCTAAAGGCTTTCAAGGCGGCCGGCACTACGAAGGGAAATGTTATGAAGGGAAAAGGGCAGAGGAGAAAAAGAGCTGGGAAGGCTCCCAGACGGGGCCTCGGTTGGCCACCATGCATTGAGGCATGAGCACAGCTGACAGAAGGACCGCGACAAACTTATCGGTTATGCGAGAAGCAGCCCGTTTCTAAATCGAGCGTATTGCGATTTCCAGATGCCTCAAGAGATGAAGCAATGTGCGACCAACATTCAAGAGTAGCTAAAAACAGGGCGCAGGACGAATAAAGGAACGCACACAGACACGGTGGTACTTCAACTGAGGTTTTATTCCACGATCGTGACTAATGGTATAACAAGTTGCCAAGGAAGAACAAGGCATTGGTCAGCAAAAGAAACACATACGGCTCTGTAATGATATATCTTCACTGTGGTGGCACTCGCTCAGTCTGATATGAAAGGCTGCTGACATAGCGGTCAGTAGATAATAATCCGCTAGTCCTCGAGCCACACCTTTTGAAGGGGATCAAGCAGACTTTTCGGTAAGCTTCCCACGGGACTGCAGCTGCACGTGCGCCCATCGTATTACGCTCGAAAGCATCCAAGTTTCAAACGAAAGCCGCTCTTCCTGCCTAAAAGAGCCACCTCTAGGCGCTCAGCCGAAGCCTAAGAGTGAGTGCACGTGAAATCCGCTTACATTTAAAGTTGTGCTCCTCTCTTGCTAACCAAAAATATACCAGCAGTAAGCTGCGCTTGTTGCATGTGGATCATTTCTTGTACTCTGAAAGCTTTGTACCTAAAAAAAAATGAAAAAAGCGTTTCGATAACTAAGCCGCCATGTTTCCAAGAAACAAAGCTTTGAACTGTAGGTCTTATTTCTTACCGAATTTTGTTTCCGCGTAGCTCCTTATTTGTTTCTCGAATACATGAACTGCACTGACGTCGTCGAGGCCTACTGGATAGCAGTGAAGGGATCCGCCGTCTGCCGGAAAGGCCACCACTCACTGGAGATGCCTCCTCGAAGACGAAAGGAAACTTGTCATCTTGACTTTGCGCAGTAGGACAATGGGGGCTCAACTTTTGAATTGTTTGTTCAGGCAGACCAAAATATATAATAGCTAGGAAACAAACTAAAGATCCTTAGCTGAATTGACATTGCCTGGTAACACTTGTGTCCGCCAGGTTTGAAGGCGGTAGTTAATCTTCTGCTGGCGAGGTGACCAGCTGGAAGAACTTTGTCAGCCGGCTTTTTGTAACAGTTAAAATCATTTTTCAAAATGACTTTAAACTATGCCTCTAAGTGCCATGTTTTTTTTTTCATTGCCACCTAAGTGAGCTTTAAACTCGGCGGTTTTGCTTCCTGTAGCTGTTGGTTCCATTCTCTCTTCTGCTAATGCCCAACTTTCGGTCTTGTCGTGAGTGCTCGGTGCTTTAAACTCTATTACTCTTCATCAGTGGCAGTGTATTAGGTGTACACATGTGTTCAATGTGTGTGTTTGTGGATTCTCCAAGTAAGGAAACAATCAATTACTGATAAGCATCAGTATCAGAGCAGTGATTTCTATACAAAGCAATGTTCTGAGGCTGTAAAGCATCCACCCAAGCTGGATCATGCAGCTTCACTTTAAAGTTGTATGACCCAGCCTGGGTAGATGCTAATGGAAATACACTCATAAACTCAGCTTTCAGGTGTTTCCCTAATCTGGCTAAATCATTCTTGACGATCTGCCCCTATTTCAGTTGTGTTCCTCGTAAGGTTGTCTCGCCATTTCTCATTGTCGGATCTATTACTCTGAGGTGCACGAATACCTTACTAATGAATTATAAACAGAGGCACGAGCGACGCTTTGGAAGCGAACGTTCACTTCACACAGGCTGCTATGCACTATCCAAGCTCTTAAAGAGTACATACACAATATTTAAGCCGTAAAAAAACGATATGATTTCTTTCATGGGCGAAATGAGATGACTTCTAGCAAGTTTCAGTTGCGTGCGTTGAGTGAAACAATCTGATATGAGTTTTAAGGATGTCCGAGGAGACGCTCCACATTTCCACACGCACCGAGTGATGTCTTGGTGCATTTGCCCCAATTATGGAGAAGTACCAAGCCCAGTGGTTCTTGGCACGAACAAACACTCCTTGCAAGCGAAGCCGATGTCATCGGTATTGTGGTAGTCCAGGATGGCGTGTCGACCGTGGCATCCGTGGGCACTTCAGCACTGCTTGCGACCGACACGGATACTGCCGGTACAAAACCGCTTGCAATCAATTATTAGCGCCGCCCACTGGTGTTTCAAACTCGTTTTCACGATTCCTAGGCATGTATGCTTCTTTGATAGAAAAAAATCGGAAACTCAAAAACTTTGTATCTTTACCCCTTTACGCCTTTAGGTTTTGTATTAAAAAGGGTTAACAAATTAAAATTTTATTAAAACCTAACGTTTCTTTTCAGCGCTTCCTCAAATTTTCTACTTAAGGGCATCATGTGGGAGTTCCTACGCAGTTTGAAAGTCGAGCTAAGGGCCTTTGAAAGAAACTGGTCGCTCTAAGATTTGCATATTGCACAGCATTAAACAAAGGCATTTTAATCGAAACTTCTTGGATGAGTTCTAATAAACCCTTACGTGAAGGGCGTCTGAGGCGAAAAACAAAAAAAAAGTTGTCTGCGAAAGAGCAGTGGTCATGATACTTTTGTGCGCCCATATTTCTTTGCGCTGTTAGTTGGTTCAGGGATATATAGAAACAACCCCTAAGTCAGTAATAAAGAATCCATCCTAACCACGGATTGGCACGCGAAGCGAAGAACTACCCGCTGGACACAGATCGCAGATACATATTCCTCGCTTTCGCACTCCCACTCAGCGCTCTTTTTTACGGCATCTTCTTCTGGTCGCAACTTTCTCTGCGAGTCTCCCAAGACCACTCCGCGGCCTGCGAGTAGCGAGAATAATTCATGAAGGCGTAGCGTCACGTGCGGTTCTTCCGCCTCGGTCTGGCAGGCGGTAATATCTGCGGACTCTGGTCCCAGCGCCTCGAGCGGAGTTCTTAGTGGGGACCGCGTCTTCGCCGTCTACCACCCAAGGGAAAGAGTCCGAGATGCAAAGTCTTGCAACAACAGGCCGTAATGCTTGTCAGCGTGGAATTACGAGGCTGAAAGGGCCGAAAACAAAGCAAAAGCTCTCCACTGTGCTTCGCGAGGCTAGGCAGTAAGCTACAAAGCACCTCTAGCTATGCTTAAAAGTAGGAAATGCAGCAACGGCGAGTTCTGTGCACCTGGGCGGCAAGGATCATCAGTAGACAAATGAGTGAGTTACTCAGATGCGGGCGTTAAGAGCCCAAGAGGTAAGAAAAATGGTGGCGGTGCAAATGCGTTCCGTTTACGTATCTGAGAAGCGCTAGTGTTCGTGAATGGCTTTCTGGTGCTTCTTGAAACGCGATAAGCCGCTGCCGTGCCACTGAGACTCGAGAACTTGTTTCTATCTCAGTACTGCTGGTAACGCAACAACGACAGAAGATAAATGCGGTGGCCGGTAAGCAGCACACCACGTGGCCTATTTTTCTCCTGGGTATGCCTTCCATGAACGAACTAAGATCATTGTGGAAGTAACAGCGCGAAACAAAATGGACGACAAAATAAGATGCACATAGAGCACTGCTTTTTTATTATGCAGCCTCTCTAAAGATATTAAGTGAAAACCAAGAAAACAAGACCACAAATGTTCTATACCCGCGTACATGCTTATGGTGAGAACAAAGCAATTCATCATTTGCATAGAATGACATTTTTTTTTTTACATTGCGCGCTATCTAACTTACCAATTCTTGCCGTTTCTAACCAAAGTTTTCCGTAATTTGTTCCGTTTAAAGCTAAGGAGCTCTGAGAAATGTGTCACACATCTATTCATAACAAATAATATGTAACGCTGTGCTGTCGCTCAAGCACGCTGCGATGCTGCCCTCTATCTTGTCAACCTCGACTAAGCTATATTTCGCTCTTCTCGTGGCCACGGATTGTATGTCAGGGCACGATAGCAAAAACTTGAAAAGACTAACCTTAGCGCATACAAGGTAAACTGCAAAGTTTCATCATGCATTTAGTACTATAATCCTCAGGTGCCATTAAAAAAGAGATGAAAATTCGCCTTTGCACCAGTGGGTGCATTCAGCTCTCAGTTTCCCTGAATCATCTATTGAAGCATACCCTGAGTATGACGTCAGGTGATATTTTTCC
Organism: Amblyomma mixtum; assembly: GCF_055824585.1. Lineage (NCBI taxonomy): Eukaryota > Metazoa > Arthropoda > Arachnida > Ixodida > Ixodidae > Amblyomma > Amblyomma mixtum. Next base: position 253,205,342 of record NC_143012.1, on the reverse strand, counting down.
CCCTTGTTTTTGTTAATGTTTACACCACAGATTCCAAGCCAGCAGTAATGTTTGCCCTCCTTCTCCCTGACAGTATTTTTCTTCGAGCCACTCGCTATTTTTCACCTTGAGGCAATCGCCTTTTTTGTCTGGAAATATTTCACTGATTTGGTGTAGATTTGCTTTTTACCTTCTTCCGTTGCGATCCAATCACAAATCTTTCCAACATACTCTCCCCGAAGTAAACAGGTGTGGCATGCCAAGCTCCCGCAACACTCCATCCGCAGTGGGTAAAGCTCGGAGGAGCTAGCCAATCTTCTTCTTGTGTTTACTCAGGCAGCTTACGTCAACCAATATCGCGACCGCAGGATATTCTCCCCCTGAATGCCTCCATCTCGATTCCTGCTGGTGTTTTCATTTGAATTTATCTTCTTTTATGATGAACAAAAAGTACAAATATATATTACTTTCTGTTTACAGTGAAAACAGACGTCTCGCAGGGGCGGAAGGCCTGACTGCTTTTTCGCATACAGCATCTCATACCCTTTAACTATGTTTCAGTGTTCAGCAGAGAACTTTGAATTTTCAGATATTTTCCTTGTAACGCGGGCAGCAGCAGTCGCGAGGAATTAATTTGTGCAACAGCTCTGAAGTAAATGTTTGACTCTCGCCATCATTCGTTTACAGTGGTGCCACATCTATGAACATTATGACCAAACAATTCACTCCCCAGGGAATCGGCTGTCATGTAAATAATAAATTTCTACGCGCTAAAAAAAGCTTCTTTGTGGACGGCGTAGTGATGAAATCCGGAATAATATAAAAAAAGCGGATTTCCTTAACATGCACTAAAAGCTTAATACAAAACTGTCTTTGAATTTCCCGCCTACAAATTTTTGCATGCGACGGCCTGTATTTAAGTCATCAGGCTGGCCCAGAGAACGTGATCTTCACTGAGGCACTTGGTTAGATAAGTTGCTTTTTATAGTTTTTTTGAAAACAAACTAAAAAGGCTTCGTTGCATACACATCTCTAACGCGAAAAAGGGTGCGCTAACAACAGCAATTTGCCACTGCAGGATTAATGCTCCTTAATATATCTTACTCGGCTCCTTGCACAGACAGATGAATTCTTATCACGATTTCATCCCGCTTGCCATTCCATGTCTACATTCATCCAGAAATAGCAAAATAAAAGTGGCAATATGAAATTTATTACATATAAGCCTATATGCTTCCTTAAATGCCTTTCTATTTTTTACGTGGAATGTAAGTTATGTCATAAGAGTTTGCATAGTTCTGAGTTCCCTATTAGCAAACGAGGCATACTTCAAAGCTCTCGCAAGTACGGGTTGAACACAAAGAAAAATATTGAACTATGTACAAAGCGGGTTAAGGACAGATGAGCCAGGATGAGTTAAGCACCGACAGGCAAAATTAACCTGGTCCACTTACCGCTTCCTTATCGGAACAAGTCAGAGACAAAATAATAGTGGAAACCTCACATACACGGTGCATTTAGCTTCGATGTGAATTAAATTGCGGACAAAGCAAGCCACAAGGTTTCGAACATTCCATATTACCGACTTTGTTGAAAGCGTATAATACTTCTTCGGAGTGCAAATTTTATCCCAACGCAACCTTGCAATCAAGAATTACAGTTTATATAGAAATCCCCTGCGATGTATCATACTGATGGAATTAGGAAAACAAAAGACAAAAAAAAAGCGGGATAGTTTCACCCGGTTACTACTCACAGGACCATAGACAGGTAATATGGGATATTGAAAAGAGCTCAGCAAATCCTTACCTGCGAATGCAAGGTCGATGTTTCTCATAAATATGCCTTAAAAATTCCCTACAAAAATGGCATCGCTAAGCGTTTCCAATGTTTGTGACAGATTTATGGCGTTAAACGTTACGTAGCCCACGTCTTGTTCTTGTATGATACGAGCAGGAATCATAACCTGTGGGTTCCGAGCTAGGCGCCACTTCCATTCTCAGTGCTCGGTGCCCTATCCCTACAAGCGCAAGCTAGAAAGAGGAACACAGGGACCTAAAAGCCAGGCGAACTTATGAATAATGGCTCAGCCGAGCGGCGCGCCGTGGGGAGCTGCGTAGGACACAAACAAATTGTCCTCATTTGTTGCCGCTCACGGTGGAGTCATTTCATCCCCAGCGCTATCCGCTTTACGGGCTTGCTTTCGTCCCTGCTGAACCAACGCCGAGCCTAATTGCGGAGGCTGCGGCACTTGCGCGCCTCGTATAGCTTTATCTCCCTCGCTTGCCTGCCGCTTCCTGCCGGCGCTCAGCCGACGCATCGCTTAACGCACGTGCTGTCCCCACTGTGCACTTGCTTATTCGGAGATTGAAACGCACCGCAGGGTATTCATGTGCGGCCCAGCGTCAGGGCTAGCATCGAGTGAAAATGCCCCAAAGTCGGCTGAGTGGCCGATACGGTGCCATGAATTCTTTACTACTGTTTCTGTTCTTCTGTTCTTTACTGTTTCTGCCTTTATAGACAAGCCCATGGAGGTAGATATCCTTTTTCCCCTTCCTAACGTCCAAAGCAAGAGAACAGAAAGACTTCGACACTGGCATTGAATTCTGCACTTGTTTGAACACTGCTGGATGGACGAATACTTAAATGTTCATTTTCCATGGTGTGTGGTCCCGTTTGCAGAAGTGGCGACTTCGATCCACTCTCGATCCGTTGTTGTTAGCCCAGTGATGCGTAGGCACTGAAAATATGCTAACACACTAAAAGATGGTAAGATGCTTGAATAAAGAGAAGAGACTGCTTGAAGTACATCTGTTATGAAATCACGGCCTTTATAAGAACGAGAAGTTGGCGGTGTGGTGCAGGCTGCATTAATAAGGCATTATAAGCATACACATCAATATATGTTTAAAATATATAAAATTGGAGGCTTATCAAGGTTAAGCCCAGTGGATGCGAAGCATGTCCTTAGCGTTTGGAGGCATCTTGACCGCATACACGCCCGGCGCAAAGACGCTGGCGCGGTTGCGGGCCCAGAGACTGACGCGACGGCGGGCGCGCGCCTCCTCATCCCTGGCGTGACGTACCATATCACGTGATGCAGCGATGGTGGCGCCGCCGCCGCGTCGCGCGCGACGGCGCGAACCGAAGCGTGGAGGCCTCCGCCGGGCGACGTCCGACGGCTCGATATGAGGCCCCATCTGCAGCCGGTGTGACGTCACATCATGTGATCTCACTTCAAGGTCAATGGTGGCCACCGCCGGGAGGCGACCAACGGCGCGATATGAGGCCCCATCTGCAGCCGGTGTGACGTCATCACGTGACGTCATGTCACTTGACCTATTTGAAGGTCACTTGAAGGTCAATGGTGGTCACCGCCGGGCGTCGCGCGAAGGCCCGAAACCTACGTTAATATGCTTCGCATAATAGTTTTTCATCTAGCAGCGCTCATACTATAAACACTGCACGCAAATTACACGGACGGAGTCAATGTGGACAGTGGAAACTGCAATATGTGTGTACCTGCGAAACCAGTGTTTACGCCTCATTTCCGCCACTGAGGTTTTCTCTGCAGTGTGATTTCTAGACTTGCATTATTTAGAGTTCCACTATTGTTCCCACATTTTCTATAAAAGATAACACTGCAAGCGTTCGAGCAGATAATTCCAAGCCATGCACAATGGCCTCTGCCTGGATTGGATTGAGTCTGCACGCTTGCTGCCTGTCAGGCTTAAAAGCTTAAAATGAAGAGCTGTGAAAAATCATGCGCAATGAGAGGACACCATGTATAATACGGACTCTCCCGTTCGCTTTTTAATTCCTCTCTTCTGTTAACCATCTGAAACAACGCTCTCAGAACGTGCACTTTTGGTCAGCTTAAAAGCGTCCAGGTACATGTAATTTTACCTGCTTGAACTTGTAGCGCCCGGCGACGCTATAAAGCGCAGGCGCTGAGATCGGCGTTCCCGCGACAAAAGAAAATAAAGAACGACAGCGCGTGCTCGGAGCGCACGCCCGTCACGCGCAGTCCGGAACTAGAAGCCTGCCACGCTGGTCGTCTCTGTCTGATCTTCCGCTCCGACCCCGCTAATACCTCAACGGTGGTGACCTGGCGAACCGTGCCTTCTATCGCAGCGGCGTTCCAGCATGGCGTACTGGCAGCACCCAAGTTTCGACCCGCCGCTCCCGGCGTTCCGGCCTGCAGGCGTCGGCGGGTGGTTCGCCCAGCTGGAGGCTGCGATGTACCTGAACGGCATCACCATCCAGCCGTTCAAACACGAAGTCCTTTGTGACATCCTCCCGGCCGACCTCCTGCGTTGGCTCACCTACTCTGCTTTCGGCGGCCGGCCCTACGATGAGCTGCGTGCGGCCGTCTTGGCGGACTTCGGCGCCTACTACGTTCCGCCGCCGCTCTACGACGCAGCGGACCCGTTTTCGCCGCCGCCAGCCTCTGTCCCTGGACCGGCCTCGCTCGCGCCCACGCAGCCTTCATCAGAACCCGGCCCGCCTCAGCAGCCCCTCGCCGCATCGCCGCCACTCCCGTCCAGCGTCTCCAGCCCGGCTGTCTCTCTCGACGCCATACCAGGTGGGATCCGCACGAGCTCCGCCTCGCGTCCTGCTCCCACTACTATCCGACCCGCGTCTCTGGCTCTGCCTCCGTGCGCTTCAGTGGCGTTGTCGCCAGAGCCTCCTGCAGCCAAAGACGACTCTGCGGCAGCAGCCGTGCCGAGACTTCCGGCATCTCCATCTACCTCGTCACTACCGCCAACAGCTCTGCAGGCCTCTTCTGTGAGGTTGAAGCCGTCGCCCGCTGATGCTAAAGAGCCCTCGACACCGACCAAGCCTGCTTGTCACACTCCCAGCCCCTCAGAAGGTCCGCAGAGCACTACTCGTCATCAGGAGCAGGATGAGAAAGCCAACCCGATGACAGCAGTAACAGGCATGGCGGTTGCCACCAGCCCCACTTTGCCTGACCCGGTGTCAGCGCTTTCTCTCAAGCCCGACCAGTCCACTGATGTGGGCCCTTCTTGCTCCCCGCCGGTGTTTGCATCTTCAAAGCAGCTTGACACCGCTAGCTGGGCCGCCACCTCATGCCCATTCCCGGTGAGCCCATCTGTCCTTCCTATCGCGAGACGCGCCTGCAAGCCACATCAGAGCCCTGTCGCTCACAATGCGCAACCCGCACCGCTTACCATGGCTCTCTGGGCATCTACCAGCTTCGCAAGTGACTCTGCCTCCGCGACAGACGACACAGCCACCGAAGGTGGTGGCCTGCTTGCGGCATGGACGCGTTTGGGCGGGCCCCATCCAGCACTGCCTGTGGTCGGAGCACCAGCGCATCCCGTTCCTTTCGATGCTCATGTGCCGGACTTCTGCCCTACTCCTCCAACTAGTGCTACCAGTATCGAGTCGGCCATGGCTTTCCCGCCAGATGGCAGCCGCCCGTTGCTCACTCCGCCTACGCCTGCCTTGAAGTTGCTTCGCCGCCTCGAGCACCATCTGCCACACCCTCTGGGGCAACGCACTGCAAACGCTCGCAAGACTGGCCGCCGGTGTATCTTCAGGCTATCCTCGAGCGCACTGTCAGCCCTACCAGTTGCCGTCAATACTTGTTTCCGGCCATCCCGTCGACGTTTCCTGGGTGACTTTTCATGTCGGCTGCCGCTGTCATCACCATCCCCTTTCTGCATCCCTCGCCCGTTGCGAAGCAGCCAGGCTCGTCCACCTGAGCCCGTGCACTCCACCCGACAGCTCTTCCCGGCCCCCGACATGAACTTACCGGACCTTGTAGCGACCCCGTGGGGACACTGTTACTCTAGCTGCCTGCTTGCCTGCCGTGGCTACTCCATCTCTGCCCCGTCGGCACGTACATTCCGACGTTCCGTCTAGGCGGGGGGCCCTGTAGCGCCCGGCGACGCTATAAAGCGCAGGCGCTGAGATCGGCGTTCCCGCGAAAAAAGAAAATAAAGAACGACAGCGCGTGCTCGGAGCGCACGCCCGGCACGCGCAGTCCGGAACTAGAAGCCTGCCACGCTGGTCGTCTCTGTCTGGTGCTCCGCTGCGACCCCGCAAAATCCTCAACAAACTCAATTCGCTGCCTAGAACTATCCATACTTAAAGAACGGAATGAACGAATGTTAACTTAGAAAAAAAAAACGGCAAAGCCATAGACGTTATAATGTTGTTTGCAGACTCCTGAGGCTGTTTGTCGCACCCTCCTCCGCCTTGTTGACGACGGTATCCGATATGAAGGCCTTAGGAAACCAGCTTGCTCCGCCGTTCTCTAGCCTCTTGCAAGATCTCTCATTGAAGTTGTTAGGCGTCGTTCTTAACGAGATGTAACTCACAGTCCTAGAGCTGGACTCAGCAATCAACACGGCACTCAGCTAACCCTAGGCTAGCGCTCATTGCGCAAAAGAGCTGTGTTTCGTTGTGTGTGAACACACATTCGATGCCAATACTGCGCGCAGTGAACTGTCTCTTAAGAAAAACTTCAGACGTCTGTACGGCTGCCTGCTAACGTTGAAACCGTACTCTTATGTTCATAACGGCAGTAAATATTGCGCCTAAAAAAAATGAAGTTTCTAAAACGCCACACAAGCGTCTTCTATAGTGTAAAGACGATCAGTATTTTCGTGTGAACCATCCTAGTGCATGTGTAAAACAAGTAATTTCCTGCACCGGTGATCTTTATATTGGTCCCGAATAGCGTTTAAAACCCGAAAAAGCTGAAACAAAAGGCAGAGCACGTAGAAAGGTCATATGCTATCCACATGATGACCAGCGGTAACCAGGGACAAACAATATGTACGATAACAAGCTTTATCTTACAGTGCTTAGAATATAAGTATATGCGACTGGATTCCATATCGTTTTTTAACAAAATTTCTTCTTTTTCCAGCATTTATGTACAAAACAAAAGTCCTATCTGGGCTATCATGCCAATAGTCGGTAAATACCGCATTCTTGAGATGCGATAATAATTCTGAAATGGGTCGTAACAGTAAGAATCATGGCACGATGTGCATTTCTGATTGTAACACTAAGCGTGCTTCGCATGTCGCCGTGGCAGATTCTCCCGATATTGCACACTGGCCACTGCTTTCACATAGCAAGTTATTCTCAGCGCGACTGCACGGTTCTTACGACTGTCTTATCTGTTTAGCCTGGAAAAAGAGTTTCTTAACATGGTTGTTCTCCACCCAGTTTATAATTGATACTAAAAGATTGCATTGGAGGAGCAACACGGGACAGCTGCGTTCTAGGTCTTGTGTTGTGTTGCCTTTCCCAAGAGAGCCTTTCTGAAGTGTAATCGCTTGTGGGAATTTTATTGCTGATCTCAGAAAACCAGCAATAATTTCTAAGCACTGCCGTAGTTTAGAGTGCAGGTTGAGTGCTCAAACAATGTACATAATGATCATGACACATGACGCGAGAAAACTGCGGTAGCAGTTTGCTATAGCTTCGAAGATCACTTTACTGTCTCTAGTTTAAAGAATGGTCTTACTAGGTGGTGGTGGCGGTGGAGGTGGGGTGCGAAGATTGGTCAAAGGTGGCAGTGGGTGGCGGCTCTGGAAGGCAGCTGGTTTTCCCTCGACGTCTTTGAATACGTCTTCATTGTCGCTTTTCTTTCTGCTGCAGCGCTCACTTCCAGTGGGCGGAGTCCTTGTGTAGGGTGGTGCTAGGTGTGCTGATGTGGTGGTGGTTGGTGGCTCTCCTGGAAGGAGGACTACTGATTTTCACACATAGAAGGGCGTGATTTTGGCCAAGTGCCATTGCTCTTGCCATCTCAGTAAAACTTTCTCATAGGCTATGCACCCGTTTATTTCATTACTTCATTACTTCTCGTAAGCGCCCGAACTTATTACTGATACCGCATCACAAGGGCCTGTGCAGGCGAAAATGGTGACCCCCTGCCAACCTCGCGGTTGGCACTGGCGCCAACCTTGTGACGTCATCACAACCTGCCCACCGTGGGAGGTGGACGTTAATGATTGGTCGCAAGAGGTTGCTCGGGAAGAGCAGCCTCAGTCTGACGAGCTCCGTCGGTGAATGTGCTTGAAAAAGGCACCTGCCTGTGGGCAGGGGCGCATGCATTAGCAGCTGCACCATAGCGCCACGAGTGGCATTAGGACTCCCAGCGAATGCAGCCGCGTGATATCCTAAAGCCGGAGCTACAGCAGAATCAGCAGCAAAAGAGAATGCTAACTCACGCAAACGATCCGCCGAGAATCGCCTAAGAGTTTTCTTGAATATCATAGCCCCAGACTCTAGTGTATACAGCTCATCTTTTGGTGTCTGGCAATGAGTGTAGCTTTGTATGGTTCGAGGAACAAACAGTTCTGCCGGCGCTTACAAGAACTCGATTCGCAAGGGCTGTGCGAGAGGATTCGTACGCACAAGTGTAGCCACAGAATACAAGAACCTACTCGCCTTAGAAGCTGCCTTGAAGAGTTCCTAGGACTTGCTATCTAACCGAGCAAGAGGGGAAGCTTCAATACTAAGCCCTCCTATGTCTTCACACCCTAACTGAAGAGGTGACGCAAGCAAGCGTTTTCAGTGCTGGCTGTTGTTTCTCCTATACGCCAAGTGGCTTCCCTCAGTGAAAAAGAAAATGCCCCGGCGGCATCTCGTTTTCATCAGCGGCTCCAATGCATAAATACTTCTAGCGTTGATACCCTCGCTGTGAAAATAATTCCAGCTCGGACTAACATTCCGAATAGAGAGAAAAAAACGTGAGGATAATTGGAGCTCTAGACGCCTAACTTCTTGCGCAAGAAAAAACGACCGGGAAAACGAGAAAGAAACAAACAACAGAGACCAGAAGCAATGGACGAAAAGAGAAAGCAGAGAACTAAACGAAAAACCAAAAGCACGAATATAGCAGCCTTAACTCTTGGTCGTTTATCTACCGTACTACGACTCCGTTCTTTTCTTTACGCCCGTCATTCAGCAACGACACCGTAATGATACGCTGCCCGGTATCTGCCCGATTGTTTCGCCACACGTCTCACCGTGCTTGAACGTCTTTTTTTTTCTTTATTTATTTATCCCTCTTGTGCAAGCTGTAACCTAGTTCCCCAATCTGCCTCTGTATTATTGCTTTCACTCAAAGGTCTCCAAGAGCAAAGCTCCTCTTACGCTTTGACCTTTTTGATCCCTCAAGCCTATATAAAGCAAGCGGAGTCGGTCCTCCGATCGAATTACTTTGACCACTCCGTGCACTAGCATTGCGAGGTTTCAGGCCTCAATTTCCATTGACCGTACCACCTCTTACGGTTGCTGTCTGGTTGGTAAGAGATGAAGCTTAATCGCCGATCTTCTGAGCGGATAGACGAATAGACGAATAGACGAATTCTATTCGTCTATTCGTCTATTCGTCTATTCGCTCAGAAGATCGGCGATTAAGCTGCTTGTTCGCTAGCACAGTAGGTCACACAGTCAAACCTTCGTACTCAAGTTACCACTGCACTCTTTCTTTTACTGTGCCTAACCTACTGACGTTTTCCTTCTTTGAGCCGATAAACTGGCGCTAGCACAACGTGCATTCGTGTCATAAAACTATGTAGTGTTCTTAGTTTTGGTTTGAGTCGATAGTATTGATATTTACTTATGAATTCATCTATTCTGTCAGCCTTGATCATTTAAAAATGGTTAGTCGAAAGAAAGCACAGCGAACGGCTCAGAGTTATTTCTCCTCTCTTAGCCAATAGCTTATAGCGGTTAAAGAATAAGCTTATGTTGTAAACAGAAACATATTGACATCGCAAACCTTTCGTCGCTAAATAATACTACGAAACTATGCATGCGGTACTAACCTGTAAATAAGGATTCATAAAATTGGACAACGAGCATTACCTTTAAAACACTTCGTGTTTTCCAACAAATTATTTCGAATATATTATTTTAACGTTTTTAATATCAATTCACTTATTCTCTTATTCTAATCACCACTAAAATGAAATTAGTAGTACCGTATTCAGAGCGATAAATGTCAATTACTTTCACATATTCTATAGCGGTGCTGTTAAGTCACTAAAGACGGAGCTTAGATAGCAGCGTAACGATTTTTATCAGCTCATGATCGAGTGTGACCACGTGGACGCCGATGGCCATGTACAGAGGGCAAAACACATGCCTAGAACAACCAAACTCTGTGTTCCGTAGCTCGCAAATCCGCTGCGACCAAGAAAGCAAAAAATGACGATGAAATTCTACGAGTTTAACAGAACATGTTTACATCCAGACCATTTTTAACCAAATCTTGTCGCTAGTTATCGCGTGTTAAGCTCGGAACAGGCTCAGAACGTGTTCTAGACATGCGTTTTGCCCTCTGTACATCAGCATGTGATGCATTTTTGCTCAATTTCTATATTTAGTACAATTCTCGCAATGTTCTGGGTTTATTACGCGTAATTTATTGGCACTACCTAATAGTAGTGCCTGGTAGAGGGATGATTTGTTTCTGATTTTTGGTCCCGATTATTGATTGTTGTCATTGTTCCTTTCACTTCGCCACAAATTGCAGAGGACACCACTATCTTGTGATAAATATGGAAATTTCATTGGCTTTAGAAACACTCGCAAATAGAAGCCTCAGCTTTCGGAGTGAAAAAAAGCGTTTTGCTGCAAACAGAACCAAAGCCTTGTCCATTATAAGGCCACCTTTTTCTAAGTTCACGTTTCCGATGTGAAAATTTACTCAAAAGTAAATTGCATTAATAATATACCAGCGGAGTTGAGAACATATATCTGACGTTTCCTTTCGATTTCATTTCATTTCGGCGCGACGTCAAGCGTATCGAAATCAGCAGGAGTTGGGCAACGAAACGACTAACCACAGCCGCCGCAGTACGTATAGACACGGCGCCACAGCAAAACGGAACACTTCCGCCGCATCCAGCCCGAATTTGTCACAGGGAACACGCTCCGATAATCCTTCGCCCAACCACCACACACTTGCTTCCCCTGATCTGAGTAGCGCCTAAAAAGTTCGTAAGCGTAAGGAACGCCCAGTTAGGCTCTCATCCGTCGCCATCAATGCCAGTTCAGCAGTGAGGCACAGGAGTAGGGAGAGTTATGCGAGTGAATGCGTCATTAGCGCCTTTCAGCCACGACCTGACTGTGGTCACCACCACAGCCTACGTCACCCGGAGCAGCGACCAATGAAATAGGACCAAGCAAAATATTTTAAAGCACAGCCACTCCTGAGGTCCCTCTCTTATGGCACTCCCTCAGGGCACGCTCGTAAACCGGTGAGAACAGTAAGAAGTAGTTTTGGTTTCTGAGAACGCATTATATACAAACTTCCGCACGAGCATGCAAACGCGCACGAATAAAACCCCCAATGCCCTCACTAGCAACTTTAACACACCACATTGATTTAAGCGTTCGTTGAACGTGGCCCACTCTGCAAGGTGCTTAAGCATCAGCGTTCTACGCGTACTGCTTTATCGTCGAAGCCACGGCGCCCAAGAAGGAAATTCTTGGCCTCTTAATCGCCCATTTACGGCGTAACCTGCGAGCCGCCATTATTACCCGGGACGGAATTCCTGTCATTCCCGCCCTGTAGTCGGAGGGGCAATTTTTCCCCACGTTGCAGCACAGCTTTTCTTTTTTATTTTCGCTCCTCTGCCGAGTAATGGCCGCATCGCATTGAGCGCTATTCTTGCGGAACGCGAGAACTCTTGAGAAACGAGGACGCGAGAGAACGGGGATCAAAAGAACCGCTTAGCGGGGTTGTCTATCCAGGGCGAAGCTCCGCTGCTTGATATTATGAAAGGAAACTCGCTGGTCGGGAACGAAAGCTTTCAGAACACATTGCTACAGGGGGATTTTCTTAACATTTACAGATCTTCACTTTAAAAATTGTGAGATGTACATTGGTGTGATCGGTTAAGCTGGACTGAACAGGAAGGCGTACATAGTGTTCGTCATATAGATCAGTACTTAAACGACAAAATCAAATCGTTGCTTAAACATCACTGATGCTGAGGTGCCGAGTTAAAAAGCAAGTTAGTGGTTTGACGGAAACTGCGCCCCCTTTACTAGGCACCGTTAACGCACACATTAATACATTGCTCTTTTTGATATAAAAATCAGAGAACAATACATAGTGCACAAGAAATTGAAAATTGCGAACAACAAATATAAAAGAATACTTTCAAATAGAACGTTGAACCAAATTAAAAAAAACAAAGGCAAAAAGTAAAATACAAACGTCAAACGAAATAAAATTACGCTGGGTGATAAATTGTACGCTATATCAGGTCACTGAGGTGTATTTGTGAAGCTCCGGTCAAACACGTGGCGAATACAGTATCGACGCATCTGTTTCCCGTAATTAGTAGGAGTTGGGGTATGTACCACGATTCATTCGCTTTAATTGCTTAAGGAATTGCCAGCATTTACAAAAATTATTCCTTGTCCGGCAGTCCTGCAATAAATGCGATATCGATTCTGGATGTATCTTCGTGGTTGGCATAATTTGAAGCCCGTGAAAATAGGTTCGGTGTTAAAGTGATAGTTAAACGGATTGTTATGTGGCCGTTTAAAATGTTGCTATCCATGAAAACTTTTAATTTGCATGCAATGAACCTTCTCCTTCATTTTTTTGTACGTTTTTCTCATTTCTCGTATTTGTTCATAATTTTGCACCACAAAATAATCGCATAAAAACAGTGCCACAGAAGTTGTTCAGGACAAGCACAGGCGTGCGCTATCACGGCTTCACCTGCCGCTTCCAGACAAATATATACCAGGTACCCCACCTAAATGTAAGCAAGCTTTTAAAAAAGATAAAGTGCGTGCCTGCGGGCGTCTGCGCCTGGGTCCGTGCATGCAGTCTTTCTGGCTTGCTTGCGTGGGCGTAATGTGTCTGTGGGCCAACTCCTACTGTTGTACAAACAAAAAAAATGTATGTTGTATTTGGTGCATGTTCTGCCAAGCAAGTAGTATATTCACACACACACACACACACACACACACACACACACACACACACACACCCACACACACACACACACACACACACACGCACGCACGCACGCACGCACGCACGCGCACACACACACACGCACACACACACACACACACACACACACACACACACACACGCACACACACACACACACGCACGCACGCACACACACACACACACACACACACACACACACACACACACACACACACGCACGCACGCACGCACACACACACTCTCTCTCACACTCGCACGCTCGCACGCACGCACGCACGCACGCACACACACACTCTCTCTCACACTCGCACGCTCGCACGCACGCACGCACGCACGCACACACACACTCTCTCTCACACTCGCACGCTCGCACACGCACGCGCACACACGCACGCGCACGCACACACGCACGCACGCACACACGCACGCGCGCACGCACGCACGCACGCACACGCGCGCGCGCGCGAGCGCGCGGGCGAAATCGATTATTCAACTGCCTGTGGTTGACATGAACCCGCAGAGCGCCTCTACGGCGAGCCACATGACCCAGAATTTGTTCTTATTACATATGAATTCACAAACCTTTCCCAAAATTTTGGTGCAAGTTGAAGAGCCTCAACTGACATAAAATATCCTGGCGCCTTCCAACTTGAGTCTTCTTTATGAACTGTGGTGGGGTTTTGATATCAGATATAATTTTTATAACATCTGCGTGTCGTATCAGGGCTGCTTTTCCAGTAATCACCAAACGCGTACAATCCCATTCACACTTGATTTCACATTGCACGCAGCACTTCGCTGATAAAGCCTACACACACCTACATTCCTAAGGTAACCGTCCTGACAGCACTTAATCACTGGAGGCTTGTTTCAAATTATGGGTTACATAAAATATTTTGGAACATTACAAGCCACCAAGGTTTCAACAGCTGCCAGAACTTTTGTGGTGTAACATCTGAGGAAGAAAAAGTATCGATAACTTAAGAAGTCTGCCAGAGCGGCAGGTTGCGTACCGCCACCTCAGGAAGGCCAGGCTCTGATACGTCGATAAAGCTTCGTGCTTGTACCATGCCCGGCGCTAGCATGTATCGCCCTACACAGGCTGCCTAGCGGCGTGATTTTCCGCCCCAGTGTCAGGGCAGCCGCGCTAACAGCTGCGACCCGAACCCTTTTCCTAGCCAGGCACGCGTGGAGCCTCGCGAAGCGCGAGGCTGGAGGCCCGCCTTCGATTTCAGCCGGCAATCAATTCGGACGCTCGCATTTTCCACGTTCATCGCCTGCCGCCTAAGTGCCTTCGCGTTACTCGTATTGTTTGGTATATGCTCTTTTTTGCACACTGCTATTCTTATGTTTATAGTTCCGCTGGCAGTTTTGGCTATCCTGTAGCGCGTACACCCGAAACCCCCCGCACTGTCTTCTTCTTGCGCCTTCGTTGCCATAGCAACTGCGCCTTGACGACACCCTGGCCTTTGTACAGTGTTCTTCCCTTTCGACTTTGCTCCCTTCTCGCATCTGGCTCATTTCACCCCTCAGTTTCGTCATTGCTCGTTTCAGAAGAATCTCCTTTATACGTATACGCATAAGAACTGAAGGCCTCAGTGCGAAGTTTGGGCTTTTTTGAACTTTATTCTGCAGTTTAAGGCCTGCTCTTACAATATCATAGAATTTATTCCACTCATCGTTTGTGTTTAGTAGTTGAAAAAAGCTGATACTCACTTTTCGTACTAATGAGCAAAACTCCTTTTGTACTGTTTATTTCATTCATTTGGGTACTAATGAGAGCACAGTTTTTATCAACGACTTCATTTTTTTATTTTTGCCTCCAGAATTTTCACATGATATGCACGGCAACTTGACTAAAGATGCCGAGAAATATAAGTATTTAGGCTTTACTATTACATCCACGCTCAAATGGACAGCACACACTGAGAACGTATGCTATTCAAAGCTCGCACAAAATTAGACTTCTTAAAACATAAATTATGAAGTTCATCAAGTGAGCTGGGAAACAAAGCGTGCAAAGTGATAGTAAGAACCCCTCTAGAGTGCGCAAGCATTTTGTAGGGCCTTCCCACAATAGTAAATATACAGAAAATAGAAAAACTTCAAAGGTTAGCGGCTCGCTTTACATAGGTGGGCTGCCTGAAGGAACGCAGTAAGATTTCTAAAATATATTCCGCAGTTGATTATATTTTTCGAAAATAGGCATAGATCCCCAAGAATACATGATTAAACACTCATTAAAACTCTCGTCATAAGCATGAACACTATATTTAACCAATTTTTGTTCGTACGTGTCTATAAGTATTAACTTTTTTCCCTAATAGGATCGTTTCTTAACTTATTTCTGCATGGCTCTCTTATGCTTGCCCCCGATGAGTGATCTGAGCTGTCAGTTGGCGTCATCGAATATGTACTATGGTGTTGACGTTGAATTCTTTCCTTCCCTGTATGGCTTCTTTACGCGTGACTGCTTCTATATTGTTTTGTACAAGTATGTGTAGTGCATTTTTCTATCTGCTTCTTCTACTTGAACCGTGTTTGGTACGCAGTATCTCAGAAAAAAAATAAAATACAAATCAAATAAAGATTAAAGAAAGGCGTGGCCAGTCATCATTCCTCGCATTAAATGCAATCTGAAATAATTACCACGCTTCAATCGTCTGTATCACATTGCGAGTCTAAGAACTCATTATGGAATTGTATTTACGCAATTTCAAGTTAAGAGATATGGAAAGCGCCATGCCGATACCTAATAAATACAATCGAGGTTGCCGATGCTCGCACGTTACAAAGTCTACAGTCCTTCTCGGAAAACTATATCAAGTATTGGAAATCTTGCACATTGGCTGGGCTGATGCCCAAACAACTTCAAAACAACGCTTCCAATGCAGAACAGCAGATGTCGGAAACGAGAAACTCGGCTAAAGACACAAACGAAGCAAAGCGACAGCTGGATTGTCTTCCGAAGCCCATGGCACGGAAGAAAACGGAAGGAACATCTTATGCAACAGCGCCTCCAGCATAGCGTACAGCTAGACCTTCACGACACGTTTAAACACTCGCCGGTGAAGGGCGCTTTACCTGTAGACGTGCTTTCGATAGAATTTGACGTTGATAACGCGGTCGCCGTCATAGGCGACGCACCCTAAGCCGAGTGCTACGAAAAGAGAACATAAATGTTTGTTTACTGGCAATGCTTGGCGCTTAATTTTCAGAAACACACGGCGCAGTATATACGCACGTATTCCACCAGTGGGGTAGCCTAGGCATTGCGCGTACTACATCGCTAGTTTCTATAAGGATTATAATCCTTTATACGAAACTACAAGCTAGCGTCTAATGCGAATAGCATAGTGGTCGCCGCAAGTTCTGTGAAAGAGCTTGACGCTTTGCGTTCGGTGCAGAAAATAAAACAGACAGCTCGTGGATTTTTTTTTTTTTTGCACTATGCAAGAACACTTCCATGCGTGCTAAGGAGGACTTGAATTGAATGAACGTGCGAGAGAATTGTGCCAGGGAAAACCGGAATCTGCCAAACTCAGGAATTTTCTTAATGTCTACCATACCTTAAACGACGCAATGGTAAAGTTATCGAACCGATTCAGTAAAAAAAAATCAAAACTGGGGAATTTCCTTAAGAAATGCGTAAAAATACACGTACGTCCTTTCAGCGCACGTCTGATGTCAACTTCCAAATTCCGACTGCGTAGCCATTTTGCTCCCAGTGCGCAACCCGAAAATATGCGCCAGTCATCGAGGAACCGTTCTACCTCACATTCTGTACAGTGTCTTCATGAGCAGGCTAAGGAAATTTCATGGTACGTCCATCTTTGTGGCTCGCGTTCGAGCATAATGTCCTTCGCCATGCAATAAATGAAAGGTTTATGCAACCAAGCTTGCCCTGATTTTCGAACAAGATTTGCCGTTAATCGCTCCCATGCAATTCTAGCTTCCTTCTCGAGATAAGTACGCACATACATGAGTGGTGACTTAAGCCGCCAGTCTATCAGAAAAGAAGCCAGATAACACTCCCCGACACCCTTTCATACTGCGAGGGAGGCAGCAGGCACACTCTCTTATGCAAATTAAGTTAGATCTAAATTCTGCCGGCACCGCTTCTTCCTAGCCTCTTAAGTACGCCGCATTGCCACACTGTCCCTTGCGAAAATCTTGCCATAGGCACAAAACATTCATTAGCTGCGAAATAGTGAACTCGAATTTAAATGGTTTGTCTCAACAGACGCAAATGAGTTGACCGAAAAGTCAGCCTTTAAGTACGAGGAACTCGGCTTCATCATCGGAATTCTGCGCAACAGATTATACAGCGCCATGTTAATCGCAAACCCTTTAAATGTTAAACTACCCAATGACCAGTGGAGGATCGGGATTCGAGGTCACTGAGAGAGAAATGTGTGATTTATTTATGAATTGTAATAGTCGGATGCTGAATGCTTCAGGGCTAAAGCTGCAATTTCACTCCACCTGACGCGATTGACAATAGTTCTAGGAAAGTGGACAATTTTGTAATCCTCTGTATTTCGCGTATCTTAGCTCTCGAGCGATGGACCTAGCTTACAGGTATTCAGGTAATGGTCTGCTGTTTTACTTAAGCTACACGAACAAGCGCTGAAAATGAAAATAACCACGGAGAATGCAAACTTCATACGCCTGAAGCCATATTATGAGCGCTAAAGGACCCGAACTGTACGACTTCCGGGCGTGTGCGACGTCGCTGAAATGCTGTCGTGCCGTCCGGTATACTATATCTCGGTGATATATATCTGAAAGAAGCCAAAGTGTTCGAAACGAAAGTGGCGGGTCTGACCCTGACTGCGGAAGTCCCGTTTCAATGCAGGCGAAATGCAAGGCACCCGTGTACTGTGGCATCGACAATAACCTGGGATCCTCGACTATACCGTCCCTTGTAGTCTATGTCGCTTTCGGATGTCAAACACCCTAAACCAAATGAATTCAAACCTGAAATGATAAGGTTGCACCAATACATGCATATCACCGAGATCGTGGCACTGAGACGAGAGGCAGCTAAGTTGTACGCGCAATCAGCTACAACGCGCTGTAGTTAGTGCGCTTTCCCGCAGTGCTGTCCAGTGCACACGAGCGCTGTAATCATGCAGAGAGTTAGGTGCGCTTCACCGCAGAGCGAGCACTGTGCGCACCCGCGCTGTAGCAGACGACACGAAGCACCGCCTCCAGGCCCGTCTGCGCCTGCGCCGCAGAGCTTCGATGCACTACCGCGCCGGATGCGCTCGCGCCCCGCGGAGCGCGGCCACGCTGCGCCGTGTTCGTACTTAGAGTGGACTATCCTGTACATTGGCGCTAACTTATTAATGCTATAGCGTCATTCCCTTAAAGCTGAGCTTAAGTGTCCTCTCCCGTTTAAGTGAGCTACAGCTAAGGATCCTAGTCACTTATTTCGTCGATTTTTGTCTGATGCTCGCTACTTTGAAACCGAACCTAGTATGAAACCTTAAGTGAAGTGAAAACTGAAGTGCTAGCGCAAATAATTCCAATTTAACCGAACCGCACAAAATTGTGCGTAAATTTTTTTTTAAATACAGACCACTCCCGGGCAGACAACAGCAAAGTCTTCGTGCTACTTCTTATGAAATCCGGAAATATGTCATACAAACCTTCAAGCCAAATTGTTACCGATGGCGTCGCCACCATACATGACACAGTCGCATGATCTTTAAACACGCCAGACAAGGTTACATGCGTTTATTGTAACCGAAAAGGGATCAAAGAAACGAAGGAAAGAATATTACGTTCACGTGAAAGCTTACATACAGCTTGTCGCGATAAGCGGACCACTCAGCTACAACAAGACCCACCTTGAATGCGATTCATGCTGGAGCGTGCAACAGAAGTGAACCGAACCTTACAGGTATGAACGTTACAGTTTCAAGCTTATAGCCATTTATGCAGTTTTTTAAAGTAGAAATCATTACGCACTGAAATGGTTTTGCTTCACGTTATTATTGGCATGCAAAACAAACAGATTGTAAAACATATAGAAGCTGGTTGGTGCGCAGAGGTGCTCATATAAGGAAAAAGTGAAAAGCCTCAGAAATTTAGGAAAGCATATGGTAATGCTGCTTGTAATGTTTACTTTTTTTTCGTTTGATAGCGATGCAAACCAATTAAGCAATTACTTGGTATTTTGGATGGAACCGCACTTTCATCATTTGCAGCGCACATCGTTAGCCTTTTAAAGACCGCAAGTGCCATGCAGTATACAGTGGAAGAGGAAAAAGACAGAGCTGACTCGACGTGTCAAGGATACGTATAGTTATTCTTTCACGCATTTATTCTCCAAGGTTCTCTGAAGACGAACTGCATAAATCATGCGAGGGCGTGACAAAATGTGTCCTCGTGCTTAGCAGACAAATAAACTTCAAAACGCTTGTCGTTCTAAAAAAAAAAAGCACATTTACAGCACTGTCCAACCATCTAGCGCCGGCAGAGATGGAAACACAAAACGCTCGTTTTGTCGCTGGAGCGCTTAGGTTCGAACGATCGATGGCGTATACGTCTCGTCGTGAAGAATGAGGCAAAAAAGAGCGATGCCGTAACTTTCACGAATCAAAGCTACTTTTCTGCTGCTCCAAGGCTTGCATGGGCAGATGTGAATCACTCAAGCGCATTTATTTTTCTTGAGTTTGGTGCTAAGTAGGCCGAGTTTCGTCACTTTTTTTTTTCTTTTCATTTCCCGGAAAAATCGATAAAGAACTCCGAAATACTCAGTCGTACTTTGCGTCAGTTTTGAACAAAGAAAACTTTGCACGTCTGTTTATTCTTTCCCTTTCTCCGATGAAATCTATAGACAGCACATGCGTCCTTTCCTGTGAAATCTAAAGGCCTTTTGCAACTTCGTGTGCTCCGTTCACTTAAGAGGGAAATACTAAGTTGCATTTTAACACATTTTTTGACCAAAACGTGGTTTCAGGTAGAAAAGCTCGGTCTTATTTTGAAGTTCTTTACTTGAGTTTTGAAGGGAGCATAGCTCAGACACACTAAATGTATAAAGAATGCACAAGAACGATGGGGTTTAAAAAACGACGCTAAAATACATATGCCAAGCTGCTATGAGTCGCTGAAAGCAATAAAAAGAAAAACTGTAGATGTCGACAACCGTCTATCGATCAGTGCCTAAAATGCACTTCACAGATGCAATCGAGAGGGAAAGAAAAAGCTCCGGTGCTTGAAAAGCCGTCGCTTTGATTTGAAAAGCAAGTATTAAAAGCGACAAGATCGAGAAGGTAAAAGCAGCAGCTTTTCGTTGTGGCGTACTATGCTGAGAACGCCAGAAACGCCGCCATCGGACGCATCCACAGAGAGAAGGTACATCATAAATATATCCCTGTAATATTAGAGAATTACCATTGACCCTCCTTTGTTTCTTCAAGCTCTGCTGACGAAGCTAGAGATAAGTTGTGTCATCTTTGATGACGCTTAAGCTACCAACTATACCAAGTGCCAGAAAGCCGACATATCGACAATGCAATATGGGACTAATAATCGAATACAATGAGCCTGCTCAACATTATCTTCAAGTCTACCTGCGTGACTGTCCCCGTGGCTTAACCTGTAACTGTTTTTATACCAACTGAAGTTCTGATTTAACAATGCCGTTAGAAGTCAAAATGGATTGGCTTTTGTTCGGAAACAGATAGGGGGCCGCACCATCCCTCCGCCTCTTGCCCCTCAAACTGTAGCTTCTCAAAAGACGGTGGCCTCTCCCAAACGCACCCAAAGAGTCTTGACAGTGCAGGACCACGTAGAACTGGAATGGTCTGTATTAGGGACACGCCTTTTACAAAGAGTTTAGGACAAACCGCACCGACAGTACCGACAACACCAATGCCGAACAAAATTTACCCAACAGTAAGTCCGTAGCTCTACCTTCAATTTCAATATATTACAATCAGTTGATCATATTAAGAGGTACGCAAGCGAATTCTTATAACACGATGGAAATGAAGTAGTAACGTCAAAGAGAGAGAAAACATGTAACTCCAGCACTGCCCTGCCCTTAGGTCTATTCTGCTATACTAAGATTCACCGCTGCGTACAAAAGCATATCAAGAATGTATGCAAAGTAACCCCGACATAATAAAAACAAAATAAAATGTCGAAACGTTATGAACAACAAGTAATGCGCAGGCATTAGCGTCGAATTACATCTGCGCTGCCAGATTGACAACTTGCCCAGTAGTAAACAGTAATACGGCTGTGAGAGCTCTTTATAAAAGTGCTCCAGTCGCACAGAAGGACCGCATAAATTGTATTAACTTATGCACATTTTAGAGCTCTGCTCTTAGGGCAGATGTTCACGACTTATGTTCAGTATTTGTGGCAATGAGCATCAAACAGCAGTTCATTAAAATTGGTTTTCACGAAAAAAAAAGAGCCAGAGTAATTGCTTCAATACACGATGGACACCATACCGGCGTCTTAGCGAAAGGAATGCATTTGGTAATGAAGGAAGGGACAGCGAAAGAGCGAAATACAGGAATTATTTCCACCACATGGTGATATTTAACGCGGACTGACACAACAAAGCACACGGGCACCTTTGGCGGCCACGTTTCAGTGGACGCGAAACGCCAAAGGTGCCCGTGTGCTGTGCAATGTCAGTATACGTTAAACAATCGCCGGCTGGAGTGCAGGAGAGATTGCGACGAGAAGCGGAGACGTGGGCGCACCGCGTAAGCATACGAAATGTGTAGTAAATGGGTAGAAACAATAGACCATAATTTAACGGAACATAGCAGTATCCATCCAGAGACCGATACAGGCACAGTAACTCTCACTGATGTCCTAGTGTCTAGAGATGACAAAGGTAAAGTGAACGATTCTGCAATTCTGCAATAAAGTGAACGATTCTGAACGATTCTACAAAAAAGGGCGCTTTCTTTTCTGCGCAATATGTGATTTGTTTTGTTTGTTAAAGTTGGTAGCAGTGAAAACTGAGCGCTTAGAGAGCAGTCTATGTGTTCTGGAAGCAGCGCCGAAGTACTGAGCAAATCACTGAATTTCCAGACGCGAAAAAGCACAAGTTAGACGGTGACGTGTCAAGAGGGTATACAGATGTTGAGACAAAGTACCTCTTCTTGAAAGGCAAAACGACAGAACCATCCTTTCTAAGAACTGCAGAATTGCACTGTTTGGCAGCTCTGATTGAGAAGGTTTGAGTAATGTAAATAAAAGGTATGAGTTACAAACCGTTCCGAACTTCATCGTGTAGCTTAACGCACTTAATTAGCATAGGGTTGTAGTATACCGGCGAGATTTTCACGCTAGTTCTTCTGGCCATTTCAAACAGGTCTCTTTCACGGCTGCTGTTATATTCTATATACCACTCTGTAAACGATCTAAATGCTGCAGTGTGCTACAATTTAATTTAAAACGGCGGTTGCTCAATGCCTGTGGCTCTAAATCTCACTTTATACCATTTAGTGCGTTATGCCAGTGCCTGAAAGCAAGGAAAGGTTTCAATGGCGCAGAAACAGCAAGGGTTAGTAATGAAATAGCGAATTTCAGTGTTTAACGTGCTGACACGACTCATGGGATACAAGGATCGCCGCACTGGAGCGCTCCGGATTAATTGAGACCACCTCGTGTTCTTTAACGCGCTTTCATATTGCATAGGTCCCGGGAACCTTGTTCATTTCGGCTTCAACAGAACACAGCCGCCACATCCGGGGTTAAACCCGTGACTTTGGGATCACCGAATGCCACAAAACCTCACCAACCATGGTGTCTTACTAATAAAAAACGCTTCAGGAGATAGTTAACAATCCAGTAGACGAAATTTATTTGGCCTAAAGTATTTTGGTATAGAGAGCAAGGAGGTGTTTTTTTGTGGTGATGCAGAGGTCTTTCTAATCACTTTTGCGGACCCCGGCTTAGTATGCAGCTTACAGAGCGCACAGACGCGTCTACTGCTGAAGGCCGTATTCTTTCGCATCTCCCAACACTGCCAAAGCGAGAAGAGCCTTTCGTGTCGCAACAACTCAGTTTCCACAAATAAATGCGTACAGCTAGAGATGCAGCTCGGTGGCCAAATCTATGCAGAGGACCAAAGAAATGAGGCGTGAGTCTGTATGTGCGTGAGGGCGCAGGCGGCAGCCTTGAAGGCGTGAGCCCATATGTTGAACTTCATTTGCATGCAACCCATTGTTCTCAGTTAAGAATTCGCCTTTAATGCTGCGCCCTTTCATCTCACAGTTTGGAGCTCCTTTAACAGGCCATCAGTTATTTTAACGCGAAAATTTCCGTGAGAGGTCGAGAGGTTCTGGACGAGAGGTCCCCTCACATTGTGGACGAAATAATAGTTTTCCTTCTGTTCTTTTATTAAAGTTGAATTTTCGGGCGAGTTTAGTGAAAGTTTCAACTTTCGCAGCTGGAATATGGCTCATTCTATTCCAGTGTAGGCCTGCACCATGCATATGGAGAGACACTGACGCACCACACCTTGAATGAGTGAGTGAGTTTCTATTAACCTGAGTCTTTTGCTTTTGCTTCACTCTTTTCGCAAACATGACACTGGTGGTTCCACTTTATTTAAGTACTGTAAAAACCACAAAATATTTAATGGTGGCTTAACCACTGAAGGATCTGTAAGGCTCGAGATAAAGCGCTCGTTTATTACTGAAACTTATATTGAGAATCTTCCTCGATAACCTCACTCGATCAGCTCTGTTGATTCAAGCCGAAAGCCACGACTGCCAACTTATGGTATATTTAGGCTTACCGAGTACTATTCATGTCTTTGTGAAATAGAGAGGATCAATTGAAGAACAAATTAGCAAGAGGAATATAATCAACTATAAATAAAAACGGGAAGATGATGTCTACCTCTTAAACTTGAAAAGCTGCAAATTTAAATTCTTACAAATTAGCTGAAAATTCAGAACAGGATATACACCTAAGAAAAACTGCCTAGCTTGCACTGGCATTGCATCTGCTGTAATATTATCCCACCCAATAAGAGGACTGGGGAACGAGTCATTGGCTGCTCAGGAACAAAGCGTAAATTGAAATAGAAGAAAAAAATACAATAGAAATGGCTAGCATACCTTATTTTTTTTAATATTAAGTTTCATTAATAGCAAGCGCCAGATACGCGGTTCCAACAAACTTTCTTCGCCATTGTGGTAAATACAGGAGGACCACAAAATATCAAAGCCTGTTTTCCTGGCAGGGTTAGCAACCCTGAAACAAAAAGCAAGCGCATACCATTGATAAAACCTAGAGAAAGCGGTTCCCACTGTTAGCCTATCCTGCGCACTCTAGCGAGTGCCGGCATTAGGCAAATTTATTCGCGCGGGAACACTGCGCCCCCTGGGAGCTTCGAAAATTGTAATTGGGCACAGATGGGCGCGCATCGCATTGGGTTCTTCGCCCTCGGGGTGCGCCGAGGTCGCCGATGCTCATTTGAATAGACAAAGGGGCTCTCGCGTCTCCAATCCGTGATTCTGTTCACCACTGCTAAGCTCCGCGCTGCGCTGCATCCAATTTGACAAATGGAACGCGTTTTATTACTGTGCCAATCAGTAGCACAATACGGCAATAGTTTTTGTAACCGCGCGTTTGTCTTCTGCTTTGTATACCTTCGGTAAGACGCTTGTATATGGAGTTTTCTACGTCTCTAATCGTCTCACTAATGAAACTTACCATAGCGACGCCAGGCAGTTAGGTGACATGAGCTTGCCTTTCAGCGTCCTTACCTTGCCTAAGGCTGCATGCAATTATCAGGAATGCGTGCTGGTGTTGCCGCTGGCGTGTGCGTCACCGCGGCTCTTTTCGGAAATGGATGGGGGAAAAAGTTACACGATGATTATGAAGTGATCAGCCTACAATTAAGCGCCGTTCTGAGTTCATTAACCGACCACAGCTTCTTCAGGTGTCATGAGCTACCAGATAACCCTGGATATCATCATCATCATCAGCCTGACTACGCCCACTGCAGGGCAAAGGCCTCTCCCATGTCGCTCCAATTAACCCTGTCCTGCGCCAGCCGCGGCCACCATATTCCCGCAAATTTCTTAATCTCATCCGCCCACCTAACTTTCTGCCGTCCCCTGCAACGTTTGCCTTCTCTTGGAATACACTCCGTTGCCCTTAAGGACCAGCGGTTATCTTGCCTTCGCTTTACATGCCCTCCCCAAGCCCACTTCTTCCTCGTGATTTCAACTAGGATATCAGTAACGCGCGTTTGTTCTCTCACCCACTCCGCCCGCTTCCGATCTCTTAACGTTACACCTATCATTTTTCTTTCCATAGCTTGCTGCGTTGTCCTTAACTTAAGCTGAACCCTCTTTGTTAGCCTCCACGTTTCTGCCCCATAGGTGAGTACCGGCAAGATACACCTGTTGTATACTTTTCTCTTGAGGGATATTGGTAACCTGCCATTCATGATCTGAGATAACCTGCCATATGCGCTCCAGCGCATTGTTATTCTTCTAGTTATTTCCCTCTACCCCTGGATATACCCGATAAATAAAGCAAACTACATGTCTTTCCTAGCCCAGAATCATTTCTCTTGAGAGAAAGAGGAACTGTTCCAAATCAAAATGTGTTGCTTCCTTCAGGATTAAACAGCAACTAGGATGATATAAACAATGTTTGTTCGCAATGCCTCACAAATCTCTAGGAACGTTGTTGTTGCTGCTTATCTCAATAAACAACGCTTGTTAGTGCTGCAAGTATCTTTTGCCATTTCTTTTCGCGGATAGCTTAGTTTCCACGTAGAAACTGCAGCTGGTAATTAAGACCGAGCTGCATACTGTCGAATAGCCGATTACTAAACTAAAACACAGTGAGCATCAACACCAAGCAAAGCTGCACCCATTGTTCCGAACACCGGGCTCCAGAGAACATTGCGCTAGTTCGGCCAGATTGTCCCCATTTTGAACAGCAAGTAAATCTGGCACTTGAGTCCAGTACAGATCAGTGGTGTCTCTTATTCGGTCATATCTTTATTTTTTATTACTGTGTAATACGTTGTAGGCCCAAATCCGCAGTAATAGTTAAGGGAATCTCAAAAAATTACAGAGGAATTTCAAACTACCATTCAAGGCGCCGTGGAGTAGCCCCTATGCATGTGCTGTTAATACCACAAATCATTAAGTTAGCACAGAACCTTCCAAGCGTGTAAACCAGTTATCAAAGCGTAGTGATAGGATGCCCACAAAGGTGGTTATAAGCAGCAAAGTAAGCTATTGCAGTCGGACCTCATCAGTGCCAACTAATTCCATGTGCCGCATATTTATGAACAGTCCTTACTCAATTCTGGGATCTGGGAGGACGCAACAAAAAAAAATAATGACATGCTTCAAGGTCTACTAAATGGCAGTGTTAAGTGAACTGCAATGACGCTAAGTTTGGCACAAATGAAATTGTGGAGTGCATTGCGTAATTTTCTCGCGCAGAACTGACCCGCATGCATGCAATATACTTGACATACATTCCTCTCAGGCGTTCGTGTGCCAGGCATTCTTGTCTAGTGCGATTAGTCAGCATTGAAAAGCTTTGAAAACCATGAGAGTGATTCTGGTATTGCTGCCCGTGCCTGTGGGTACGCGGGGGGTATTTTCTTTATCACAGAAATATGGTAGAAGATGCACTTCTGCAGCAAAAGGCGCTGTCGGCGTCTGCATAGTGCTAGCTCTCCTGTTCACTTTTCTTAAACGCGGCGCAGAGGCCAGAGGGACACAGTTTTCGGAATGCCTCTTAACCCTTTCATGCGCCATTTTTCGTTTTGACTGAAATCAATTATTTTTTCACCTAAGCATTATATTCAGGCCTCAAGAAAGAGAAGTTGTTGGTTTTCGAAAGTGAAAGACCAGCAGGTAAGTTTTCACAATGATTTGGAGAATTGCAAACAAAGTGTCAGATTTGTTAGAAATAGTAACATAGAAATTTTCTAAGGGTCAGGTAAACACCCTAGGGATCGTGGAATCACTTTGGGTTTTGAAGATTGACATTACTATCAAAATTGAGTAAACTGTCAATGTTTTCACTCGCGGCAAAATCTGTCTGCACAAAAACAGTGGACAAAGTGCTACTTAGCTTACTCTTATGGGAAATATTACTGCAGTCGCTATATGGTATAAAAAAGCAACTTATCTGCAACAAGAAGGCTGCTCAATTTGACTTAAATAATGAAACTACTGTTAAGTGCTCCAGTTTCTCAGAAAAAGCTATAAGTTTGCCGCTTGCGCAATTGTGTACAAAGCGCCTGTAAGGGTTAACACGACAGGAGGATTCGGCGGGCACGAAGATGAGCTGAAGGGCTCTGGTGTTGCGCAGACTGGACTACAAAGAACGCTGCGCATGTTTTTCTTTAGAGGTATATAGGAACCCAGTTTATTTTACTGAAACTTCCTTTTCCGGGAGCCAGCGCTGTCTTTACATCGCTGTGCAAGGCACCAGGTGTCTAGCGAGAGTAGAATTCTTCACCACACCACGGTAGCCTTATCACGTGGAATTGTTGTCGGTGTCATTTTACCACGTTTTGGATACTTTGTCTTTAGGATTTGCGGACTAGTTTGTGTAGTATACCGCGGTGTGCTTATGAAAATATTTCAAGCGTTGAAAGACAACAACCTAGTAATTCGGACACTACTTTTCACTCCCTAATACGATACATATGAAATACGTCTTTCGTAATCTAAGTTCTAAGGCAATGGATTGACCTTGTTGTCGCCAGTTTATTCTGCTTTGAGCTGCCTTAACACCGTATCACAAAAACACATCAATTGTTATCTTCAAATTGTTATCTAATTCTGACTTACATGATTCAGTGTCCAGCTGTTGCTTCTTTTTTTAAGGTCTTTATCTTTCCTATGTTTTCTTTGGATGCGATATCTTTTTGTCCCTCTTTCTCCTCTTCCGCTTAACATCGTCTTCTGTGAGACATTTTATTTACTTGCGTAGCGTGCTTTGCTCAGGAATACTACGTTGGAGGGAAATTGGTGTTACGAATCACGTGAAGCAAATAACTAGTCAATATGTGGTTGCTAAACTCCAAAATTCTAAACTAATCATTCACCAAGAAATAAAGACAAAATGAAAAAAATCGTATGAACAGAACACACCTTACAATTTATTAGAGTAAATAGCTTTTTCAGGAACATGTAATGTCTGCCTCGATAGCTCAGCGTCTTTTGTGTTCGTGTGCCGATCCCAACTTCGCAGGATCGAATCGTGAACAAAGAGGCCGCCTTTCGGACGGAAGCGATATGCAAATAAACCCAGGTGATGGCCATATGTCACCATCATCATCAGCCTGACTACGCCCACTGCAGGGGTACCAGTTGATTTTCCTCGAGGAACGCTGAGGATAAGGCCCACGCTCCCGCGAGGAAGGGACGCTCTTGAAGGCTTGTTGAAGGACCATACAAACGTTTATATGTACATTATTTACAGATGTAAGAAAAGCGCCGAGGCAGGTCTGAACAACAGTAGGAAAGCACATGTACAGATCCCACATATCGCACACCACTCCATGACGACTCCACCAGGAGTCCACCACGAGTCCAAGTCCACGTGTACACGCGTCCGCTCCACGTCTTTAAATCAACAATGCCAATGAAACTCTCTTAATAAGCTTTACTCGGTTTTCTTCACTCCCACATGGCAAACCCATCTTTCGACATGAGACAGGCGAATAATCTTCTCCCAGTACTTAGATGGAACTGGTTGTAGTAAATTTCTTTACTGTCTTTATATAGACGATACCAAAAGCCCGAACGGTGTTGGAAGTTTATATGGGTGTTAGCACTTCCATTTTTTAAAAACCAACTAGTCCGGCAACCTCTTCTGAAATCCCTCTCTAATTAACCTTTCCATCTGCCACCTGCGGCCAGCTTACACCTGCAAACTGCTTAACCTCATCCATCCACCCGACTTTCTGCCGCCCCTTGCTAGGCTTGCCTTCTCTTCGAATCCAATCCGTTACCCTTAACGACCATCGGTTATCCTCCCTTCTCATTACATGCCCTGCCCAAGCCCATTTCTTCCTCTTGATTTAGACTACTTTGGCATTAACCCGCGTTTCTTCTCTTATACACCCTGCCCTCTTCCTGTCCACTAACGTTACGAATATCATTTTCCTTTCCATAGCTTGCTGCGTTTCCTTAACTTCAGTTGAACCCCTTTATTTAGCCTCCACGTTTCTGCACTTTAGGTGAGTAAAGCTCATATGGGGCTGTTATACACTTTTCCCTTGAGGGATATCAGCGAATAACCATTGATTATCTCAGGAAGCCTGCCAAATGCGCACCACTCCATCCTTCTCTTCTAGTTATCTCACTCTCGGGATAAGGTTCAGCGGTAACTACTTGCCCTACGTGGACGTACTTCCTTACCACTTCCAGCCCCTCGCTACCAATTGTGAACTGATATTACCTTCCGAAACTGTTAAACAATAATTAGGTTTTCTGAATATTTTTGACCGACCGTTGTCCTCTGCCTGCCTAAGTCATTGATCGCATTTTGCAATTCATCTCCTGAGTGATTTAAGGTAATGAATGTCACCAGCGAATCGCACATTACTCATCCTCATAGGTAGATTCGCTTGTGGAGGTTCAATCCACATAAGCCATAAACCAGCTATGGTATTCTCCATTAACTCTTATCCTCAACTTTTCTCAACCCAGGCCTCTCAACACCTACTGTTAACAGGCGGTAAATAGCATTAGTTAGATTGTGTCTGCCTTTCTGATAATGTTTAGAACTTTAATTTTGTTGCTATCCTTACGGGGGACTATGGTAGCTGTGCAGCCTTTATAGGTATCCAAGTATTTTTACATAAGGTTCACCTACATTCTGATTTGGACATTCCTCCATGACTGCTGCAGTTTTGACTGAGTAAAATGCTTCCTCGTAACCCATGAAGGCCTTAACTGTGGTTGGTAATATTCTCAAATGTCTCTATCAACTGATTTATATCATGAATATGGTCTATTGTTCAGTAGCTGTTACGAAAATTTGCATGATCACTTGGTTGATTGAAGTCTAAGGTTGTCTGACTCTATTAGCGATTGCCTTAAATACCTTGAAGGCAATGGGGAGGGAGCTAATCGGTCGTTTTTTTTTTTTGACGACCTTGACCTCACCTTTCTTCTAGATGACGTCACCGTTCTTCTCAGCTTCTGGCATGCTCTAGGTCAAAGCATTCCGTATACAGGGTGGGCGCCGTTTCTTGCACAATCTCCTCACTGTCCTTCGGCAGATCTCCTGCTACCTGAACCTCGCCTGCTGATTTACCCCTTTGCATTTATCCTAAGGCTTTCTTTACCGGCGGGATGCGGAATTGCTGTGCGCTGCGGCCTCTCATTAATGGCGTGAAAAATTTGTGCAGAACTGTTCGGCTACTGTGTCCTATCAATATCATTATTGACATTGCCATATTTGTCTCTTCATGCATGCACCTGATTTTTGCCTATTGCTAAATTCCTCTTGCCGATTTTAGCTACCTTCGTTCTGTATAGGCTGCTCGGTTTTCGCTATGTTTTTATAGCCTGCTCGGTTTTCTCCAGATTAAATTTCCTTTTTTTGATTACCTTGCGCTTGTTGATTAGGTTTGATAGAACTGGTGTTTCTATTCTGCGTGTTGGGTAACATGTTTTCATACTTCGGCGTTTTTATTAAGATGTTTCGTCTCCTATAGACCTTGCCGGTGTCCTGTCGCATCATCCTACCTCCTACTATTACTGCGCACTCCGTATTGATAGCTTTCAGGTTGTCGTTCATTGCTTGAACATTAAGATCGCCCTCCTCAGTTAAAGCTGAATATCGGTACCGCAACGAGATCCTGAATTCCTCTACTTCTCCTCTTACCGCTAACTCTTAAATGGACTTTCTTGAGCTTCAGTAGTTTCTTCCATTCCCTCTTTATGTGTAGGCTAATTCGAAACCATACCATCCTGTGGTCGCTACATGGCGCCTTTCTGAGGACCTCCACATCCCGCACGATGTCAATGAGAGCGCATAGTATGAAGTCTATTTAATTTTCAGTCTCACCGTTGGGGCTCTTCCACATTCACTTCCTGTTCCCTCGTTTGCAGGTAGAAGGTATTCATGATCCGTAAATTATTTCTTTCTGCGAACTCTTCTAATAACTCCCCCCTGCCATTCATAGAGCCTATTCCTAGTCGTCCTGTGCCTGGTCTGCAGCCTGCTTCTTGCCTGTCTTGGCAATGAAGTGCTGCACAACCGCTGGTTGCTGAATTAATCTGCAGTACTGCTACTGCGTCCCTCATTACCAAAGTGTCATTTTGGGACGGGAAATATCACATATCGCATCACATCGCATAATAAAACTACGTAGATGTCATGTTATGTCATGTATGCGAACAAGTACTATAACTACTACTGAAAGAGATAGCATCAAATTTAGAATGATAATTCCACATACTCTCGGCGTAACTAAGTTTTTGTGTCTGAAAGATTCGGTTGTAATATCATTTTAACTAACAAAGAGAAAGTGAAGGAAGTGCTTTAAAAGCTTTTGTCCATAAATCTGTCGTGTAGGTTTCGCAGATCCAAGAGCTATGCACATGTAATTTTTGTTAATAAATTTCAAACTTTAGCTTTTATCACTTTAGCTTTATCACCTCACATCTTCTAGTTTACCACATTTATGGTCTTCTCTTTTGTGAAGCTGTGCTTGTTTACGCAGAATACTAGATTTGGCCGAGTTCCAGATAAGAGCAAAGCATGGTAAATCAACCGGCCATGTTATGAATGGCTTCAAGGATTACGATTACTCACGGTCAGCCCCCGTCGTAACAAGCTTCGGAGTCTCCAAAATCATTTTCTGTACTCCGATAAACTGTTGTATTGTGCTGGGTTTAATGGCGCATAAGCGGCGAAGGCTATCATGCGCCAAGCTGAGGGTGTAGAAAATTGTTTTATATAGGATGTTATGCAAAAGTGTAAATCAACGGTGTTGTAATGGGTCTGAGAAGTTATTTCGTGCAACCTAGTAAAAATTTCAGACAAGATTTTAGAATTGACTTATGGATCCAATAAACTGTTCACTATCGAAACAAGCTGTAGACGCTATACGAGCCCATATTTGTGATACACAATTTTGTTATGTCCGGCGACAATTTTCTTTCCTCTTTAAAGTAAGCATTTCTAATCTAGGCCTTCGAACTTTCGCACAATTTGCGTTTTAGTTCCTTAGATCTTTCAAGATAGGACCATTTACGAATCAAAAGTTACAATTCTTAACAAAGAAATCCACATAGACGGGAGACTTTACGAACAGTTCCTGTGTCTTTCTCTGCTAAAGTGGTATTAAAAGTAAGAGCAGCGTCACAAGGCTCGTTTTTTATGCGTGAATAGCAAACACAGGCAGCGGTCGACAGGCTGCAGGAGGGAAATGCAGCGTATCCTAGAGCAAGATCGATTGCTGGACGCATCTGTCACCGACATTGTCGTCAGGCCTCCGCCTTCTGCGGCGGCATTTCTTCGTTGGAGATGTTTTTCTTACGCCTAGCTTCTCGAAACTAATTTCTGCATTACTGGAAGGCCATTTTTTTTTGTGTTCATGCAAAGAAGAGGAAAGTAAAAACGTGTATTCAAGCAAAATATATGTGCGTTTTTGCACGTGTTGAATGACCTGTCTTGCGTAGTGTGTTTTATGCAGTCGTCCGAAAAACAAGACATCTATAGTAGCGCTTTCAAAATGTTTTGATTTTACTTAATCCTGTATCTTCAGTGTTTCTCTCTCGACTTGACATTGGAAATTTCTCGCATCTGGCTAACTTAGTTGTTACCTTCACTCAAGTGAAAATTTGAAGGCTTGACAAAAGCATCGTCAACAGCGGTCATTCTTTCGTCGTTCTTTGACGTGTGCAAGATAGCTTCGTCATTATATGTATAGCACTGCCTAAATAGAAACTTACTACCGGAAGAATCACATTTATTTTAATAAGCCACTCACTGTAGCAAGCTGTCATTAAGAAATGATGTGGGCTAGTGTTGATTCCGGATATCTGGACTATCGTTGTCTTTTGGGGCGTGGTCGTTTGCTTAACTTATAGCTTCTTCCTAAATTTGCTCGTCACCGCGGTGTACACTTGCACACAAGGCTAAAAAAAGGGTAATTAATGAGTAAGGCGGGGTTAAAAAAGAGGAATTTGGCTCGCCATAAATGCGGCTGGGTTTATTTTTAAGCCATGTGTTGCGTAGCGGTTGTGTCCAGTGTAAACCAGAGATACGTCACCATTGTATACAGAAATTTGCTCACTCAAAGTTACGATGGGGCGTATAGAGAAACGACCCGTAATGCATGCTATTGAGTCGCCAACGTTAGCACTTGCAATGAGAAGTGTCTAATGCTGGCTACAGAGCAGTGTTCAGAGCAGAGCAGAGCAGTGTTCGTGGAAATGCAGCCAGCGGCAGCCACAGAGAGGCGGAGGTGATAAATTTATAAGATAGCTATGCAAGGCGTTCTTAGCCGGCACCTTCGCTAATCCGATGTTGGCTTTTAAATAAAAAGATTGGTTAGTTTATTGGGTTTAACGTCCCAAAGCGACTAAGGCTATGAGAGACGCCGTAGTGGAGGGCTCCGGAAATTTCGACCACCTGGGGTTCTTTAACGTGCACTGACATCGCACAGTACACGGGCCTCGAATTTCTCCTCCAAAGAAATTCAGCCGCCGCGGCCGGGATCGAACCCGCGTCTTTCGGGCCAGCAGCCGAGCACCATAGCCACTGAGCCACCGCGGCGGCTTTTTAAATAAAAAGAGGCTTGCGAACTGAACACACAATAGCACCCGAGCGCAACCCTACTTCCGCCAGCGTTGTGTTCAGGTTAGACATTTGCAAACTAAAATTTGGTCTTCCGAAGAAATATAACCACTGAATGGCAGACAAAGGTCAAAGGAATGTTTAACATGCACAATTAGTTAATGTCGTCACCAACAAACAATCGGTCAACAATGCCTCAAGGATGTACTTTTGAAAGTGATGTTTTTTTTTCCTTGAGTACTAGTGCTTCCTTTAAATGACAATATTTAATCGCAGTAGCGACGCCGTATATGGGAGGTTCTCTGCAGCCTTGAATTGCTATCCGTGCTGCATCCGTCCGCGCAAGATTCGTACGAAAACGCCAGATACTGTCTGCTAGAACACAGTGAGTTTCCTTGGAGGTGAAAACGGCCTTTTCTAAGACCAAGCACTGATAGCGAAAGTGTTACTGCGCCTGTGTTGATGACAATATCCGGCCTGAAGACAATGTCAGACAGGCTAACCTTGACTGCATGAACACACGGGGGAAATTTTCCTTAACCCCTACTCCATTCTCGCCTGGGTGGTGCATTGCAGCGAATGAAAGCCGAATTTTTAGGTTGCCACAACAATGACAATAACGCACACCTCGACAATAGCGACACCTGCTAAGGTGTTTTTCGTCAATGTAACCACCACTCTCATCAACCCCATAGATGGCTTTGTCATCTGGTTCGGAGAAGGCCCCCTACTTGGCAGTCCCAAAATAGAACACATGCCCGCTCGAGCTGGACTCATGCACTTCGACATATGAGCGTATGAGATGGAGCACTGTTAGCATGGGAAAATACAGAGCCCACAGCAGAATGACCAGCTCAGGAGAGAGCAGCTGTTTCCTTAACTCTGCTTTATGGATCAAGCTGAACTTCGAGTAGCTGCATTTAGTTTTTCTGAAAGCGATGGAGCTCAGACCAAAAACTTTGCTTTTAGCATTAAGGCGCTGAAAAAACGGCTTTATAATGTAGGCGCTTTTAAACAAAGTGTTCTTTCAATAAAAGTGCTCTTTTCATTTAAGAAACGAGCATAAGGACATATGTTTAAACAACTTCACGATATTCTCGGCACCATTCCAACTGCATCTCAAGATGCAACGGCAATTGTAGCCCACTTTCACGTCCCCCTCCGAACGTACTGCCAGCACACCAGAATATCATAACTTCAGAAAGAATATTTAAAGAGTGCGCACTTCCTGAACTATCGTTTATTTTTCTTTAACATGCGAAAAACAAAGTTAGTGATTAAGATTCACTGCGGCGACAACATAAGCGCCATATTCTCTTGGGAAGCACAGCACTCAATCATTTGGAGTAATTGTTTCGTAGCGTGCAACAATCTGCATACCAACAGGTACACATTCAGGCAAGACCACTGCACGGCTGTCCCAAACTATTAACGTCAATTTTGAATGAAGTATCAGACCATGGCGGTGAAGTAATCAGGTTCACAAGGACCAGGGCTCTGAGGATGCGTGGTCACCCCGGTAAAACCGGAACATTCGGTTAGCGACCCAATAAGCATGTGTTATGGCTCCCGAGCATATTTCGAAAGCACTAATACGCTTGTGAAAGCTTTATTTCGGTCCCATGTGGGAAAGTTGCATGGCTCGCACGCTGTGTATAGTCGATGAAATCGTTTTTATGTTGTTCTCGACAATTAAGCATACTTCAAGTTTTTATTACACTACGGCCTTAACGTAGCTTGCACTAGATTTTTTTACCTTAGTTTTCAATCCATAAGTAAATTCGATATCAAAGGGGAGAGCACTAACTTCTTAGCCCATAAAAGGGGAAAAAATAATTACTGTGTACAACAAGAAGAAATCAAGTATGACCAAATCTTTCCTGAAGGCGCGGACACACCCACAGGTTCATTAAGAGAAGTATCATGCCTAGCCGTACCACGGCATCACGCAACGCTGGCCATGGAGGTACGCGAGAAGGAACGGTGCCCAGAAGAGCTCAGAGCGATAGATCCAGCTCCAGTCAATTAGCAGCGACTTACTTACGCTGACGATTCCGCTAAAGCCATCCGCTCGATCGACCAGAAAGGCTCCGAGACACTTCCTGGCACACGTGGTGACGACGTGCCTCTTTTTTTTTTCTTCACAAGCAAGCATTCTCACACAAGGCCACGGTGTAAGAATATATTTAGGTGTTGACACTGCGCTCGGCGGCGCGACCAGGACTTGTTCGCCGCTCCCTGCGCTTCTCTCGAACGCTGACAGATGGCGCTACGCACCCGGGGCCCCTAGTCGCCGAGCTTCGGCAGCCGTAATGCAGATGCCACGGGATCTTTCGGTGCCGCTGCGTGTACGCGTGCTTTGTGAAGTGCGGCAAGACAACGAAGGATTGAAACTGCTGTCTACACCAAATAATTTTGGGCTACTTCGTGTTTTTCTTGCTGAGACTGTATGAATGGGCGGAACAGCAGCGAGGACGCAGCCCTGTGCTGCTTCCGAGCTCGTTATCGAAATGCGTTCATAGCAAATTTTTTTTTCGTTCATCCGCACGACTGCTGTGAGCATAGTTAACTACACTGCCTCTTAAATATAAAAGGTCGGACTCAACGCGCCCACATTTGGCCTGAAGAACCTACGCGTGCATTCAAACATAGCTTGAGCAGTGTATTGCGCCAATGCTGCGAGATGACCGCCGTGTTGAGAACATGGTTAACTTCGGCCACCTGGAGTTCTTTAATTTGCACAGAAACCTCAAGGACGTTTCCGCATTTCGCCTGCATCAGAAATACTTACTCCGCAGCCGCGAATAGAACCCGCGCTCTTGTGCTGTATTGCAGAACGCCACTGCCGCTATACACGCGAACGCCGGGACCAAAACAAAAATCCAAGTGTCCATTTCCGGCTTTTTAATAGCAAGTGCAGTCCACAATTAGGTACGCGAAACGCAAATAGTTACTGGAAATGCCACTGGCGTTGTTTCTGCCAATCTTATCCCTCAGGTCGGCACCGACGATGCTGAGTGGTTGTCTCTAGCACTAGGCCCGAGAACGTAGGTGTAATGCCGGCTGCGGTGGCCGCGAAACAACGCAAAAGGTGCCCGTGTGCTGTGTGATGTGAAGAATCCTATGTGGTCTAAGTTTGGAGCCCTCCATTGCGGCATCTATTAATGCCCATATGCCCCTTCGGGACATTAACAGCACAATTTGCTTTTTTTTTTGCTCAAATGCGGCCTGAATAGCCATTCTGTTGAACAAACAAATTTATTACTACAAGTAGCCTCTCTGAGAGATGTGATTTCCTGTAGTCACTAGGTTACGCACAAAACACAGTGAATCACAACCTACTGGGCTACTTTCGTGTAATCAAGAGCCAAGACCGTGACTGCAATTGTGATGATCACTGCATTCGTTTATTTGGACGATACACTGAGCGAATCATCCTCTATCATCTAGGATGAGCACAGCTTGGCCTGTTTCTTTTTTTCTTGACACTGCTTTGTCATGACTGCATTGGTGTGCTTACAATGCTGCCTCATACGCATGCTGACGTAATAGTGGAGAGCTGTGCGAGTACTTCTTCCTTGTGATCAGCACATGGGAATGTCATCGTGTATGTATCTATTACTGCGTCTATGGTGTCCCAGTACACCATGTGGCAGTCTGCATATTCAACAAAAAACCGCTCCGTATGCTTTAGAAGGTCAAATATGTTGACGTTAGGGTGGGTAAGACCCCCTCTGGTCTTCACATTTGTTAGAGCTGCTTCAGCAAAAGAATTATTTTTTACGCTGAAGGCTGACAAGCAAGCAGCGCAGCTGGTAACTCTTCGCATCTTTCTGCACAAAAAACCGGTGACATAATAAAGTATGCAGTCTGTAATTTGCCCTCCGTCTGATTTGTGTTTCCGAACGATATTTTCACATTCCCAGTCTTCTACTGAAACTAGATCGTCTAGCTTTTCTTTAATTTGATTGATGAATCCTGGGCATGATGCCACTTTGTCGTCTGTTCTAATGAGGGCCCTGAAATATGACGCATCCAGCAATGGTTCCTCACCCTCAACGACTTTGCAATTGCCATACTTCGGAGGTATAAGGATAGTGTAGATCGACAGCGTCTGGTAAAGCTGCATAAAGGTGGGCATCGAAGGGTGATCATTCTGGCTTCCTGCCAACCGTATTTTGCCAAAGAACCGCTCGATAGGATCTTGGTTCATTTTGTTGGTTAGGACATATTTGAAGTTGTGGCAATCAAGCAGCACCTCACAAAGATCCAAAGTGGACTTCAATGTGACTCGAAGTCCCTCGCAAATGCTCTTTGTCAAGAACATGTCTTTTATAATGTTGCCACTTTCCAGTTCTCTTTCCCAGCTGTCCAGCCAGTCAATTCCATGCTTGAGAATTTCGAGGTCTCGGCTGTTCGTTGTGATCCCTT
This sequence comes from Amblyomma mixtum, assembly GCF_055824585.1. Lineage (NCBI taxonomy): Eukaryota > Metazoa > Arthropoda > Arachnida > Ixodida > Ixodidae > Amblyomma > Amblyomma mixtum. The sequence continues at coordinate 253,167,160 of NC_143012.1, read as the reverse complement.
CTGCTGGAAATTGTCTGTTCAGTGCATCAAACAAATTGTTTAAAAACAACGTGAATTCTTGAGTTTTCTCGCTGCCTATGAGTTTGCGGATACCTTGTTCCCGATAAAACTGAATACCCGCCGCCATGGAGCGGCTAAAGACTTGGGTGGTTAACTTCACATGCATCTTCTCACAGTTACTCGGGTATATGTGAGAGTGCGTTATTTTCGGGCAGACTTTTAGGCCCCCCGCGTTGGCAACGTCTTCCATGTAGACTTCAGCATAGTACTCCCACTTGATCCACTGTCCTTCGTTTTTCAAGTATCGCTGCTGCTTAAGTCTATTTCTCACACACTTAAACAAGTGTGGAGTGTCAGAAAACGCAAAAACTTTTCTTTCAGGCTCAACTGGGTGCGTGAACGAGTTGCAGCTCTCCTTGAGGCTTCCATTAACACCTAGAATGTTCCACATGCTCCTGTTTGTTGACGCGCCATCACAGACAAACCCATGAATCTTTGCACCGGCTTCTTCGAGCATCACAATAGCTTGGAGAAGCAACTGAGCGAGAATGGAGCCTTTGGTTGCATTTTTTGCTGCGAACACCCCTATAGGTTGAGCGTAGCTATCGCCAAAAGGACAGAACATGAAAACGAGGGCGTGATCAGCGAGCTCATCAGCGTTTCCAGCGTCTGTTGCCAGCCCTACATATGTCATTGTGCGAGAATTGACACGTTTACTTTTTCTAACCTGCATTTCATCGAACATAATAATCCCATGTCGCTTGAAGTCGTCCATTTTTTTATTTTCCTTTTCAGAGCAGAAAAGAACTTGCTGTCAAATCCCTACTTAAATCCCACCATAGAGACATACCGGCGTATTGTTCGGACTGACGGCAATGCGAGCACTTCGTTTTCCATCAGGAACCTGTAGGCTGCTGGTGACCTGATATGAAGGAGCAAGCAAAGCAGGACCCAGCTGTCCGAGTATCGTCGTCCCTTCTTAGAACCAGTCTTGCCAGCAGCCACACATTCCTTTAACACAAGCTGCTGTGCCTCAGTAAGGTTCGCATCACGAGAAATGCGGTCAAGTGTTTCATCACTTAATTGTTTAAGCTTGGCTTTGCATTTGCTCAGTTCCGCCTCAAGCTTTTTTTTTCCTTTTAGAAGTCGCACTTTGGACCTGTAGCAGGAAATTCTTGCCTTCCGCAAAAGGTCAATGCGGGCTTTTTTGGAAGGGCTGCTTAAACGACGAATGTGCTTCATTTCTCCTCTCTTCTTCATACGGGAGTAATGTATCCGGAGTGTGTCTTTCAATCTTTCGCAACGGTCGCAACTTGCTTGTTCAGAAAATAACATGCAGTTTCTGTGCCGCCACACGCCACATGCGTCGATATATGCACACTCGGGTTGGATGTTGTGGTACATCTCGCCACCGGTGCCACCAGCGCATACGTGCAGGTTGTGAAACTTGTGAATCACACTCTCCAAGTCGCTTAGGCCGCAAGGAACAACATCGCCGCTTATGGCGTTGACAGTTATAGGGTGACCATAAATGAAGGCACGCAGTGACAGCATTCCGCTGGATGAAACTGTAGCATCTAATGACTTCCTCAGGAAAGGTGCCTGGTCGCGTTTCTTCGCCAAAGCCACTTCCGTGAAGACTACAGCCTCCACACCAAAGCTATCAACAACTTGTGTTGCCCACGAGGTTCCTGGAAGTTGAATGCTGGATACATAACTCGAGAGACAAGAAAATGTGAGCGGTTCCTTTTCATCTTGGCCGCTGACAGACACTCCCTCGTGACTTTCCTCGACTAATCCGAGGCTGCTGCATGCTGCCAATGGTGCTTCAGTCTGGACGTGACACAATCCATCTGGACCACCCTGATGTGGACTCGTGCGGTTGTCCTGACGAAAAATGAGAGAAATTATATCAGTGGAAATGGATTTAAGGTATTGTTATAAAACATATGCTACTATCAAAAGCAGCCAAACCCAAAGCTACAGGCAGAAGTTTCGCGGACTGCTTCAAAAGCTAAGGGCTTAATCATGCTGTATGTTAACAACAGCTAAATTATTTAATGTCCTGGGCTGGGCAGTTACTATTAACCTGTATTGCAAGCAACTGTATCTCGTTATCCAGGGGCACCTATAGGTATCTATGGCATGCCGGGAGGACCGATACGGTTAGCAGAAAGTTATGTACAGGGAACACTAAGCACCTAGAATATTAAGTACCCGGAGCAGTGCAGAAGAGAACAAACCTTAACGTCATGAACGCCAAGGAAGACGGAGGTGGCACTTGAGGAGGTGCCTCCAAGTTCCATGGTGGGAAAAGGGCACGTTCCTTGATCACTCCACTCACATGTCTGCAGTTTCTTCTGAGGGCTCGATGATGGATCGGTGCCTTTTTGTTTTTCACAGACCGTCCCAACGGGCAGTGCGACAGCGGCGGGAGCGGGCCGCTTGCTTGACTGATCGCCACACGTGGCCGTAGACTCGTTTTCTAGGAGGCTTTCTTGACCTTGTCGGTTTTGTCAGATATTTCGGACACCCGGGAAAAATACTGCTCACATCATTCGCCGACAGCACCGGGATCTTCTTCGGTACATTTAAAAGTACCTTGCCATTGAACTCGGCATAGTACGATTTTGATATCATATGCTCGGGAAAGTGCTTCGCGCAGACGTGGTCGCTCGGTTGCAATATCCTATCTACTCTGGGAATTGCCCGGCGCCAAAGTTCTAAGCGAGCAGGCTCCGACGGAGCTTTAAAAAGTGAAACTTGATCCGGACAACTCCGTTAGCCCGAACTGCAGTTGGGTACGAAGCACTTCTTACCCATAATTGCGTCTAGCAGACTTCTGGACCCGGCTGAAGTTGACAGGTGTGTCACAGCAACAAACAACAGATCACAGACACAATGCACATAGGCCGCGACGACCGTCCATGGCGTCGGCCCGCGCCACCACGTGCGTTTCCACAACTGTCAATCCGGCTTGTGCCAAACCGCGACACAAAAAGCTAGTTCTAGCAAAATTTGCTCGTCCACGATGGAAGCTGACGACGTGGAAGCTGAGATCGTGGTGTTCACAGCTTGTGATGCACTCTCTCAGCCCAAAACATCGACCAACGCAGCCTAAAAGGGCACCTAAAGCAGGGCACGCCGGAGAAGAGAATATACGGCTCTGGGCACGCCGCTTGCCGCACCGAAAGCGAAGGGCCTCTGCTCCGCAGCGCCCCCGCGCCGCTGCGGTCGGCGCATGTACTAGAGGGCGAACACAATCTGTGCGCGCTCTCCGCCGCGGCGGGCGGCCAGTGTCAACACCTAAATATATTCTTACACCGTGCACAAGGCCGACCTACTCTATACCGGGTGCTACAAAAATGAGGAAGTGAGGAAAAGGAGCCGCCAATAGAGCTACCGGGTTCTGCGTCAGACGGGTCGTGTTCCTACTCTCCTGGAAGCGACATATCCCCCAAAAAGAAAAAAATCCCTTTGTTGTCCCTCACATTGTTCTGCGTCTTTTATTTCGTGATGTTCTTTTCTGGACTTGCTTTTGCGGCCTTGCTCAGTCTTTAGACCTGCTCATCACACAGCTAATTAGTCTCCATGAGTCGTGGACTGCCCAGAACCACTCTCGACTGAGCGACTGCAAGAAATAATATTTGGCTGGAAGGGTGCAGAGCAAAAGCTTCGGTTTTTTATGTGCACACTTGCCCGCTTTTTTTATATATCTTTTTGTGACTCTGGGCCTAATACACGAGGGAAATATAGAAGATAGCACACAGGAGAGAAAGTGTAAAAAGTACCTCTCATAGCTTCTGTTGATACACGTGTTCAGAGAAACATGTATATCTGTGAAAACAAGAAGTAATACGCGTTTGTACGCAGCCTCTAATGTGATGATAGCCACGGCTGTCATTCGTATTTGAGCATATTTCTGGTGGTAATCTGCATGGGTATGACTAAATGAGCCAGAGTGCAACAGGGACCCTTCAGCAAATAATGCATTTGAATTGTATAAGAAAATTTACCTCCAGACTATATGAATGAGTGCTGCGTGCGACAGCCTTTATTTATTTTTTTTTTTACAGCGGAGGAGTTTTGAATGAAAAGAGGTTTACACTGCTACCCTCATGTTCACAGACAAAGGCTGGGTTAGTTTATCTGGCAGAATTACTGGCAGCTGAATTAAAAGAACGCCTATGAAATAGACAAAAGAAACCTGTTTAGTCCCAGCTACTGTTAACTATTTAGCTCTTAATTTTCTTAGCGGCAATAAATGTTAACGTGTAAACTGCAGAAAAATTAGTGGAATAAAAACGCGAACGAATATGCATTAGGAAGAGGTCCTCATACTCACATATTTTGTGTTGAAGCCACTGTAACTAACATAAAAAGAATAGTTTGCATTCTTGAAAAAATAGAGCGGATATTACCACGTGAAACGGCAGCAGATATTAATCCAGTAAACAAGCGTAAAAGCTTGAGCAAATTCTTAATCGTAGTGCTCGATAGACTAATATTTTCAGCTAGAGAAAAAAATAGGGGAATAAAATATGTTCTAGGAACCGAAAAGAAATGATGTGTAGGAAGCGACTGAACCCTTCGAGTTCTGGCCGCAATGCATGAAGTGTCGTCATCATCAGTAACGACGTACTACAGCTTAGGTTGACTACAGGACTAAGCACTATCGCAGTGGTCAGCAAGTAGCCCTTATCTGCGGCAGCCTAGACTATTACTTTTCAGTAAACTCATCTCCCACTCGATTCATGCCACCAAGCCAGTAGCGGTAGTGCTGTCAAGGTCCCCAAGCAAGGCGTCACGCAATCAGTGACGCACGCACACGCGCACGCACGCACGCACGCACGCACACACACACACACACACACACACACACACACACACACACACACACACACACACACACACACACACACACACACACACACACACACGCACGCACGCACGCACACACGTACGCACGCGCGCACGCGCACACACGCACGCGCGCACACACACACACGCGCACACACACACACACACACACACACATACACACAGAGAGAGAGAGAGAGAGAAAGTGAGAAAGAAATTCATTCTCAACGTCGTGCGATCACGTCCCAGAGCGAACGCTTGTTTGCGTGAGAGGAACATACCGCAGTCACCATGAAGGATAAATATTTCATTAACCTGTCACAGCTTTATTACAGACTCCGATGATGCCTTGAAAGATGAACACCATATCGTAAAATAGCGTTAGCTCTTCAAAATATGATTTTAAAGACGGAAATTCGTAAACACGAAACACCAGCAATTCCTCCGAACAGTATCTGCCCTTATTTATAAAGAGCGCGTCTATTCTAGCTTTCTGAATCTGGTCTCTGTTACTGGGAACATTGTTCTTCTTAGTTCACGCTGGCATCTATTTAACTTCCCTGGCTTAGCTGTGAAACGTATGTTGTTCGCATGCTATGACGCTGCCCTATCCTTTCCTAATCGAAGTGCTCGATAGACTAATGTTTTCATCTAGAGGAAAAAATAGGGGAATAAAATATGTGGTTCACTATAGTCGGTGCGTGCGCTAGAATGCCTTGTTTGCTTCACTGTGTTCGTCTCAGCAGCAAATTTAGCAAATACATGCACAAAATAAAAAATACAATTGCTGCTCTACTCTCTATTCTACTTCACCGAAGTGTACATGTCTCCTTGCGATCCTGGGATTAATCTGTGTGTAACCGTTTGCTTAAAGAAGTCACAATGCCATTCACTAATAGTGCATGTTATCTTTTGTTTCAGTTTAGAGACAGTACTGTAGTACAATAACCACCTGAGTAGTTATTAAACAATCACCGCATTATGGGGGCGATAGGATGCCTTATTTTTCAATATATAATTTTGAATTGCCCTTTTTCAGACACGTTTTTGCTATAATCAGCCATAACAAGTTCTGTTTGAACCGATGTGACCTGCACAATAAAATTTTGCATCAGTTTCTGAAGAAATCAATATTTACGAATAAGGTTCTTCGGTCAATAACTGGTGGGTCTGTACATCGTAATCTTCTTTGCATAAAACCAGATAAGCATTAAAAGTGGCATTCGTGAGACATGAAACTGATATTTATAGAACAGCTCCCAATGCTGCCCTTCGTAGTATATTCATTTAACGGAAGCATTTTTATCATTCTGTTGCAAGTTTGGCACTCACTCAGAAACAGTTGTTCTGTTCAACATGTACCGCTCCTTGCAATACATAGATGTTAATAAACGAAACTGCACTACTTGAGTTCCTTCCGAGAGGAGAACCATTCATTCTTTCCCATACAAATCGTTCCTGCATAATCTAGAAGTTGTAGGTAAGGTAGCGCTAACACATTGTTTTGATTTACCACAGTTTGAAAAAACACCTTAGTTTTTCTTTGCCGGAAATTTTTGTATTCTGATAACAGGTCTAATGAAAAAAATGCAGAGACAAAAGATAAGAAACACTGCAATAGTCGCCACTTGTCACTACGAAGATATTAGAGAGTTTAAGTATAGTGTTAGCGTGATAACTGGCATAAGGCAAATTACGTTAGTGGGCCGAAAACAACCTATCCTCACCAAGAGCTTTGTAGAGCGTTCCGAAAACGTTACACGCCATTTGCTTTAGATAAAGGCCCAGTGCCCTTTAAAAATGGCAGTCACCAATAATAATTAGCCAAAATATTAATGAGAGGCTTTTGCACCTTGCAGTACGTAACGCTAATTTGCACTACAAAATTCCCCAAGCATTGCCTCTGAGTTCAAAACTATGCTGACATGGTTGTGCCATCTCGTTCAGAAACAGTTAAGTACAACCGCTTGAGAAAGAATATTTTCCATCGCTTGATATATAACGCTCTAAGTGCTTCTGTAAAGTTAAAATAAAAGTTTCATCCTGTTTTATAAGGCTTGATATGCCGAAGCCACCAAGGCTATTAAGAGCAGTGTCGTGTAAGGCTCCGGATAATTTTTTCCTCAAGCACGGCACTACTACTAGCATCGCACTGGCATCGCACAATACACGGGCACACGGCTCTCTAGCATTCCATCTCCATCGAAATGCCACCGCCGCGGTCCGGATTCAACACGTCTATATCAAGTACATAAAACATCATGATAAAGCTCGAAACCTACTTCTGTTACGCTACGAGCAGTTGCACCTGCTCGTACTCGGCTGCTGCGGGCCTCGACTGCACCGCAGCTCGAGACCTCGTTTGACTTAGGTGCGCCGAAATCGAGGGCGTACTTCAAAATCTGCACCGAAGCACAGCTTAAGCTCCGTCATCGAAGAAAGCTTAGTGAAAACGACAGCCAAAATGAGCAGTAGTTACCGGGAAGCGCACCTATTAGAACCGTAATGACTGCTTATTCGACTGAAGCGGGCTGGTCTCGCTTCGAAGGACACCGGCATGTTTTCTTGCTCAGTGCGCTAGAGCCATGTTACCTCCTTAAAGTTGCGTGCGTACTCTAACGCTTTTTTCATTTTGGCGTTACACGCATGCGCACTCCGAACTAGCTAATCCTCTTATCACACGAGCCTAAACTGAGTCTAAAGGTGGAATATTTCCAGTACATTTCATGCTTCTAAAGCAAAAATGATGTCATGGGTGCACTGATATAACGCCATCTTTAGCGCTTTCATAAATTGGACTAAGTACACCTTCCTCTCATCATTACGTGTTTGTTAATTTCGCTACAAATATGTGATATTAGAGATATGCAGCTAAATGTGCAATAAGGAGTTTCGCTTCTGATGCAATGCAAAGTTAGGCTCATTAGTGTGAGGCGAAGCACGGGTGCATGGGCCTGTTGACATAAACCGTTAAACAGTGCCTCCTTTTCTGCATGGAACACACATGTCGGCCACACGAAACAAACACCTCAAACTAGGATGCAGCGTATGGACGTAAGGCAATCGCGTTAGCCTCGCAGTAAACCTAATTTGCGTACTAGAAGCTGATAGCATGGAATCCTATCAGGAAGACTGTCAGGACCCCTAATTGGTAAACTGCAGGGAACCATTTTCGCAAAAAGCTCGTTATCGTTAGTCCCTCAAGCACGCACTCAGCATATCTGACAGGTTAGCAACTGCAACACAACGTCGTTCCCGAAAGTAGCTAGACGCTTATGCAGATGCTCAGTTTCGACATTCCTGTGCTTACTCGCGCGATAACTGCCAAGTAGAACACCAACACAGCCTGTAATGCTACGCATAAAAGGCCTAGAGTGCAACTTGCTAGGACATTTGGGGGGAAAGTTTTAAAAGCTTATTATTGCTCTTTACTCTCTACTGCAATTCACCCATTGATATCACCAAATATTCCTGATTTCCTAGGTTGCACATCGCAAGGTTTATCGACATTTAGAGCGAATTGCAGAATATTGTGAAAAGTAGTGAGCTCACATAATAAAAAAGGGGGGATGGCGCCGTTTCAAGCAAATGTGTTTGAAGACAATGAAGAAACTCGCAGCTTAGCTACGTTCAAAAAGCGCTACGAAAGGAGTAAATACTTTGGGATGAAGCCATATTAGCAGCATGTAAGATACCATTAAAGCTGAAAACCCACTGAGAGTATTTCATTTCTATGAAAGCCGTTTTGTCAGTTGCTGGAGGGAACAGAGTAAAAACGGTCATCTGCTCAAGCCCGGCCCTAACGAGGGTGGTCTGCGGCGTCACTATACGCAGCTTTTGCTCTTTCTTCTGATACATTTAGCGATGGCGTGCTCAGTTTTTTAAACTCTCTTATAAACTCTTGCATGTTTTGTGTGCAGTCTACTGGCCTGTTCGGAAATCATGTCATCGATCAGCTGCTTTTGTTGTAGCTGATTTTGTTTTGTATCTTGAAGGTATCGTCCGCGGTAACAACGTTCGAGCAGCTTTAATAGCCGTCTTTATCTCCAAATTGATTGTTTGGTTCTTATCTTTTCGTAAAGCTAAAGTAATCAGATAAGATGACTGTCGCATTTAACGCTTCTAGAGTAAATACGGAGAGTGATATTTCCTTGTAAAATAATGATGCCCGGGTCCACAATATCAGATGCATCTTTCAAGCTTTCCGATGTTCTGCTATTCCAAGCACTTAGTCGACAATGAGGCCACCTTGTCGCGTTATTGTTGACTGCTTTATTACCAAACTGAAGAAGGATAATAAAGATAGTTCTAATACATAAACTCCTTTATTGTCCCCTATGTGCCCTTTTTTCCTTCTTTCTCTAAGGAAGCTTTCAAAGCCTGTCGTTGAAGATACTAGCAGAAAAATCAGCCGCTTTTCACACTGAGTTTTCTTCCTGGGGCGCAAAACGACCAATCACGAATGCTGAAATAGACAGTTAGAGGCCTTAAAAAACATCACTGTCAGAGTGCTGCTGCTGTTCACGTAATTTAGGACGTCGTAAAGACAGAGATTCGAAAAGAGCGTTTTTCTGTGGTGGCATATTTTTATATACGAACGGGAAACATATTCGAGCTATATTTTTTAGATATGACAACTTGAGAGCACGAGTTATGCCAGCAGACTGCCAACATTTTCCAAAGTTGTTTCAGTTTGCAGAACTGATGCAAGGATAAGATAACAGCTTCATTAACATCTTGACAGCGCTTTCATCTTTGTTCCTTCGCCTATTACGATAATTTTAAATGCTTCCAGCAAATGCAAACGACTTTCCTCCCGAACTTTTTTTCGGTAACAATTTGGATACAAACAACGCACAGTGCTTTTTCAAATAAGGAACCTAGAACAAATATGTGCCCAACAGCTATGTCCGTGGATTTCAGAACGGCGGAGGGCTGCAAAGCAGCTTTTCTCTACCACGTCGTGTTCGCATACGCGCATAAACGATACCTATGCGCTAGACGAGGAATTCGCAAAAGCTTCTCAGCCTGATTACTGCGTGCAGCAACGGCCTCAGTATTGTCCTAATTAGCGCCAGCTTCGTCCAAACTGAACCTAAGCTGGTTTGGTAGCATATCGCGACATTCTGACGTTTTGACTAAGCTCGCCTTTTCCTATGCGGCGAAAATTTTTAAAGCCCTCCACGAGCGCTGCTTATAGGCTCAGGCCGTAAGTTTAGCATCTGGTTTGGCTATAGCATGGTTAGGTTATATGCGCTAATTTTTCAACTTTTGGATAAAAAGAAAACAATCAGTAGATTCGCACAAGAGCTTCTATCCATAAAACGCCAAATTAGCGTTTCTGCATTCTGCATTCTGGCCGTGTTGCAAGTGTGGCCTTTAGGCTGGCACGCAGCGCAGTAGTACAACTCAGCCCAATGCTCGACATATTAGGTATATTTCACGCTTTGTGATAGTGGTTTTTCATTAGCATATTTTAGACCATCTGCCCAAGCAGTTGCGCAAGCAGTTAAAATTTATGCAGGTGACGGATTAGCCAAAATCAAGCAGCTCCTTAATTTCCTTTTATATTTTTTTTTATTATACACGCGTGCAATGTGTAAGCTGGACAAGTGCGTCCTGATCAATACGTAACCTGATTCCAGCATGACGAATTTTCCACACGACTTCGCATTGCAGTGGAGAGACTTTTGGCTTCAAGTGATGTAGCTAGCTACAGAGAAACAGTGAAAGTTTGTCTTTGGCAATGCGACACAAGATCGCACCTAGCAGAGAGGGGATATCAAAGGCGCTCCCGAATGAAAGAGGGACGTTAGGAAAAACCAAAGGAATTCGGCTTCTAAAATGTACACTGATCCCTAGAATAAGAAACCCGCTGCGAACCAACTGCACTTCTAGCAAACCGAAGCATCTAGCGTATATACAACTATCTCCTCCCAGACAGCTGCAACGCACTGAGTATCCCCATTTTTATGCAAGAGTGCACCTAACTGCTGCTATAGCCTCGGAAGTACTTTTAAACACCCGCGGAAATAGCAGCAAACCAAAACCTGCAGTCAAAAATCTTGACCATTTTCGTTGCGACACATTGCCGGCGCCTGCCGCTCTCAAATGCCGAAGTTTTCAAAGCACCGGTTAAGTGGGTTTCAGTGGGGCTTAGGTAGTGCTCCGGAACATGTTATATAGCATATATAAACACGTCGCTGACTTCGTGCGGACTTGATTGGGACAAGAACTATATCATCAACACCGGCTGCTAAAGTACTGTTTACGTACATTTCACAACATAGCAAGCCCATTAAATGTGGTTGCCGGCTTAAGGCATCTAGATCTCGGTACTTGTGTCCGATTCCTCAGAATTACCATCCTTTCACCTCCAGTATAAAATCTCGGGGGACGCTTAAGCTCTCCTGTAGGGGTATGACATGGTAGCGTTAATGGATCCCTTGAGCGGCCTGCGGTCTTCTTTGCATATCACATCGCATACACGGACAGTGATCTCTTCGACGCGGGTGCAGCGCATGAAGGCTATAGCGTGCTCGCCCTCAATCCGTTGGGATAGCGGCCTACATGAGATCTCAGGGATTTTACTTTGGCCACTGCATGCAGGCGATCAAACGCCACCATCCACTGGAAACCTGAAAAGCCAACATGCACTTTGCTACTGGCTTAATTACTTCTGTAATTATAACCTTTCTAATTACACACACTCATTAGCAGATTCATTTGATACCACTTTACGTGAAAGATCACGGCACATACTTATAAAGCAAAGCTTCTGTCCAAGCCGTAATTAAACATAGCATCCCTGAATTAATTAAATGCAATGGCAATATTCATGGCATTGCATATTCAATTGTAATGCCTCTTTTCTCGTGATTCATTGCTTATGTGTGCTGTTGTGCCAGTGTCTTCTTAATGTTTGTAGATAACTCGTGTATATAAAACGTCGCATCAATGTAATAAATATCATGTTGAAAAAAAAATGCCTGCGTAGTGTAGGGCTATTGAGTAACGACTCGCAACCCAACCTAGAGGTAACGTGTAACGACTGAAATCTCAAATCTTGACTAAAATTTTTAGATTTTTTTAAAGCGTAAATCATTTACTTTATTAAGTTGCATCCTTTGAGATACGCAGCAACCTTTAATTGTCATTGCATGTTTGTTGCTTAATCATTTTCATTCCAAAAATTCACACGTAACGTCACGTCTAGCGTGACGCAAGTTTTGCTGGCCAACAACGTCGACATAACCACGACGCTTTCTTCGCTGGACGGCAGCCTGAAGACTATCGTGTTATAATGCGCGCCAGCTTCAATAAGATTTCCTCTCATGGTGTTAGCCGACTAAATCTTTGTTGCTTCTGTAGCCTCTACTTTCGGCGTATAACCCTTCCCTTGCGACATATTTCATTATGACTTCGAATAACCTTTCATTGATGCAACTTTTAAAGACTTTGAGAGTGCCCACGCTTTGCCACTGACAGGAATTAGCCCACCTAATTTTTATTTCCGTCTTTGTTCTTTAGAATGGTAGTTAGGCATTCTAAACGCTGGTTAGCATGCGTAAATGGCTTATGTAAATAATTATAATTTAGTTTATTTTGTAATGGTATTTCTACTTCTGTTGCGGCAGGAGAACGGTACTATCACGTTAGAGCAGTTTGAAGGTAAAGCGATGCACATAATAGCTGCGACAAAATAGCGTCTTATACACTCGCTGCCCTTCACTCCTTAAGGCAGGCAGCCGAAAGGCTTAAAAATTAAATCGACAAAGCGGGTAATAGAACGCAGCTTCAGCATGCCTTGCAGGACCTGAACCTCACAGCGACGAGTAAAGCTGAAATTACGGATTAGTTGGTACATATTCAATGTGATTTAATGAAAGATGCAACCCAACGGAGTTGCACACAAGTGCCCACATAATTTATGGAAGAAACAGTACATATGTATGCACAGTGCAAAACTTCGTCCTCTCTGATGCGCTGCTGGTGCCCAATGCTACTGCGACGGCGTATCCACGGCTACTGAAACCGAAGAAAATACATGGACGAAAAATTTTATTCCTTTTAGAGCGAAAAGCTCTACTCTTTCCATGCTGAGCCTGAAGGTCATCTGGCTCTCAGATTTGACTTCTAACGGGAGGCACGCCGCACGTGCATCATCGCACGTGGCAGGTGCCTCGATCTTCATCGACGCCATAGCTGCACTCCTGGCAGTCTCGTCCGCCACTGCACTGGCTGCTGCTCGGTCGCTCCTCTTCGTCAGTTGTTGCATGTGATGTGTCAAGTGAATCAATCTTGCGCTTGGCAGTCCGCCGCTGCATCGACAGCCGCTCTGCGCATGGCAGGTGCCTCGATCTTCAACGACGCAGTAGCTGCGCATTTAGCAGTCACGTCCTCCATTGCGTTGGCTGCTGTTCAGCCGCTCCTCACAACGACATCTAGTTTCGAAGCCTTCGATTTTCTGCATGACGCTAGTGTACCGACTGACGAAAGAACAACAACGACATCACCGCCCGGGGAAAAAGGTCACCGAACCGGTTTTCTTGGTCGCTTGGCCAAGAAAGACGTCTGATCTGCGGCGCGCAGATTAGACGGCGCCGGACGTATTATGGTGTTTCGCCGCCGTTCCCCGGTTCGCCTTTGCAGGGTTCTTTATGTTCCCTTGTAGTGCGGCAGCTTTGAAAGAGTCGATATTGGTCCCGTCGGGGATCAGTGATGTCCTCGGCCAGCAAAGGCGATTGCAACAACGAGTGCTGCCGCGTCTTTATTCGCCGCACATCAACTTTCTTTGTGGCCTGAAAGCGAACGGGCGCTCGGGCAGCGAGTTTAGTACTTTTTTTCTGCCACTCTCGCCACTGCACGATTTCCCGCGATCTGCACGTCCGTCGAGAGAAGGACCAAAAAGAAAACACTCATCAAAAACTCGCTTCAACTCGAACTGCCGTCCATGAACCGATGTGGAATTCAGCCGGCGTCAGGACTTTCATTTTCATCTCTGACCAGGCGTCGGCAACATTTTTATTTCAGTCATGATTTCACGTCGCTTAAAAAGGTTGCAACACTCAGCCACATGAACAGGTGGCAGTAACAAATGTAAGCAATATAAATTTGTTATACAAACAGCAATGTGAAATGAACGGCAGCTCAACGAGGACACTAACAAGAAACGGACGCCGCATGCGCACACTACCAATGCGGTGTCCATTTCTTGTTAGTGTCCTTGTTGAGCCGCCGTTCATTTCATTATGCACCAACTCACCCCTCCGGCCGTTTTTTCTGAAACAGCAATGTCCCTTTATAAAAGCAACCGGCAGCTAAAATAGAAGCAACGAGCGGTTCACGGCCTATAGCACTGAAACATGTCCTTCATATGCACGCGTAAGTGCTCCACGCTGAACGCGCTTTCTATAAGAGAAAAGAAAATAAGGTATTCAAAAAGCGTTAAGTCTTTGACCCTGCAGTAATAGCTCGCAAAAGTTACCGCACAATGGTACCGAGTGATCACTGACAATTTCCAGAAATAACCATCTCGTACCAGCACACTTGTGTAGAGATACATATTCACTGACCAAGCATAAAAATTGGCTCCTAGGTTGTTTTTTTTGTATTTTGATAATCACAATTTAGTGTGGTGATTCTAGCTTGCTTCCTGCCACTTGTGCATCTGTGGCATTCATTGGCCTGCAAGTTCGAGAAATATTTCTTCTCAGCTTCCATGCAGACAACTACTTTGCGTTTGCTTATCTCCAGTAATTCACTTCACAGCTAATTGGCATTTTTTGCATCGCCTGAATAGCTGTTTGTTTCTATAGGAATTTTTGTCATTTCTAATTTGCTCGAATCACCTGGTAGAAGAAACAAAACTGTACGTTTAATGAAACTGGAAATATCTACGGGATTATCGAAATATTTCTCTTTTCTTTCTTCTTTTTTGCAATTCATTAAGGATTCAATTCACTGCACCTCCTGCTGCCACGGAGATCTTCGAGATAGCGTACCGGGAGCTAGGAATGGAGCAGAATTGAAAAAACGAAATCTTTAAATTATGCTGATAAAAGCTTCCGCACAGATTCTCAAGCTTGAACCAACTACGTTTGCGTTTTATTTCAATATTTTATCGTCCCTTTCCGGCAACAGCCTCCTGCATGAAGCTAGTAGTATGTTGAAATAAAGAAATAAATTTACTTTTGCGCGGCTTTCATTCTGAGATATTTGGCTGCTCGATTGCTCTGATTTAGCACTGCGCTCAATTCTTCAACAAAGAACCAAAAATACCACCACTACTATTATGAAAACTAAGGGGCACCAAGATAATCAATTTACGTACCTATAAGACCATTAGCCAAGCAGATAACCTAATCGGACATTGCTTGCCTCCACAACCGCAAAAATAAAAGTGTCGTCTTCCTTTTATGTTTTATCGTAAGGGTTGCAGGAAAATTGGCTAGAAAGAATAGCAAGCGATTCCGTATCTGAAGAGCGCAATCATTTCCCGAGTAAAAACGAAACAGCAAAAATTCAACGTTCGTGATTAAAGCGCGTAGAAAGATGTCGCGCGGCACATTCCGGCAAAAAAAAAGGGGGCAGAAATTCTTCCATCCATGGATCACGGTGAAGGTGTTCGTCTTTTGTTGCCCATATGCTCGTTCTTTGAGGCGATTCGATTTCA
This sequence comes from Amblyomma mixtum, assembly GCF_055824585.1. Classification (NCBI taxonomy): domain Eukaryota; kingdom Metazoa; phylum Arthropoda; class Arachnida; order Ixodida; family Ixodidae; genus Amblyomma; species Amblyomma mixtum. The sequence goes on along the minus strand of NC_143012.1, from coordinate 253,151,625 downwards.
TTTTATGTACAGCGCACAAATCCAAAATTTGATAATCATGTAGCAAATGCCTTGCCGGCGATGTCGACGCGCGGAACCAGTGTAGTAAACTGCCAAATTCTACAGATATATGACTCACGGATTACGCTCTGGTAAGTGTTGGCCGCTTGTTTGCTCTATTTGGTTTCAATGAAATTGTAAATGGTAGCCATAAAGCAATTAGGAGCAAGCGTGGCTGGATTTAGAAAATTACTTATTTCACACTTCCTGGTGCTTATACTTTAAAGGAGTTAGGTGTTGGGCTAGGTTTTCCTGTCAAAGTATTCATCTTTTTAGCGCAAACGACACGTCGTAAGGCAAAGGCTTACACGAAAATAGAACTGTCCTTCAGTAGAGTTCTAAGATATGAGGCTCATCGAAGTCTTTTGATATCTCTAACAGCACGCCGAAATTAGACAAAGCTTTATCGTAATTGCATTCTTAAATGATTTTGCATTCAGTGGTCACGGCTTGTATGCATCCAAAGTCTATCAACAGAAGTGTCTTCCTCAGATTTTCCCCCACCTCTTGACAAACCCCTAATCATTTTCTTGGGCTTCGTCGTCCAGTTGACGCACTTCTGTGTCGTTACGTCTATCCATTTCGCGGCGTCACATGAGCAAACAACTAACTCCAAATTTGCCTATATGTGCATACAACTTCCGCTACCCTGTTGTTTCCCTCTCCTGCCCCCTGTTGTCCTGAAACAACACTTACTGATGCCACCCCAGCATTTTTTTTTGTTCACGGCACCTGATGAACAACATGTTTAAACAATTAAGCACCAATAATTGTATACTTTTCAAAATAACCTAATTTTGAAGATTCGTTCGCATTATGCGACCCCTTTAACGTCCACCCTTTTGATTATCAGATTCGAATTACGGGGCGCTAAAAGTAGCAACCAGCACTTATTCATACGCCGTTAAAAAGTCCTGTCAAACATTGCTCCAAGAAGCTAACCCGCAAAGTGAAATTATCCATCCTTGCAGCCACGCCTATGCGAGTTTTTTTTTAGCACTATTGCACTTTAGACGCCACTGTTAATGCTCTGCTTAGGCCTAAATAACAACCATGTCCGTTCTCTGTCGTTCCCAGTGGCATACGAAGTGCGGGCGAAGTCCAGCGGCGGTACCTCTCTGGTGTGCAGCAAAGTGATTTCGGCACACCCAAACTAGTTGGTCAGTCGGACCTGATTGCATGCATGCATGATTCATCGCCACCACGTATTTCCGAGGGCGTTCATGATTTGTAGCCGCACTTCTTTCCTTCTCCCACTTATCTCTCCTTCCAAACATTTTCTTAGGGCAGTTTTCGGCACTCTAACGAGTAGGGAAAGCTACTGCGCACTCCGTATTAGCTTGCCCACCTTGGAATCGGCCGCGCTGGAGTGAGGACAACTTAATAACAGTACCTTTGTCCCACTGTTAATTTTCCTCCGGAAAACGCTTGCTGTCACAGTGTGTATCGCACACAAACTCCAAGGAAGGTTAACGAGCTTTGAATAAATGATTTGGTTATCAATCAGCGCACGTGTGTGCGTTCTTCTCTTCCGTCCCGTCTGTTAGGGCTGCTGCCTGGTTTCGATCAGCACGCACCAACCAGCCCAACTAAGCACTATTCTTGAATTCACGAGCCAGCACCATTTTTTGTATATTGTAGAGTTATATATGCGTCGTCTCTGCTGACCATCGACGCAGATTGCAACTCTTCTGCACCGACAGGGGCAATGACGACTATGGCAACTGCAGTTTTATGCGAACCGTGCTAGTGACTCCTCTCTCTTTCCTGAACGTAATTTTTACCGGCTCTTCGGAGAACAAAGTGCCGTAAAAAGAGTAACATGTATATAATCGCCCTCCTCGTACCGCCTAACAGCTGCGATAGCTTAGAAAAATGGGGTGGACGCGTATTTTGGCAGCAACTTTCTGTCCTGCAAACAGCGAATTCATTAGTTGAAGCAGTTGTATAACTATCGCAGCTTTAAAACCCAAGAAGGCGTGAATTCTTTATATGAGTCTTTACGAACAGAGTAAAGTCGAGTACTAAAATACACGCACATATATAAAAGATACCACATTTATCTCTTATGACTACGCCACGAGCCTGAAAAGATTCTTTTCTTTAAGATTTATAGAAAGCTCCGATCAAAGCTTTAGACGCGTTTCCAAATTCCTTTTTCCTGCACTCTTTCTAGTGGGTGTGTCTCTCAAGAGCACGTGCGGCATGAGCTCACTCTTCTCTATAAACTGACCGACGATGCGAAGCACTTCGCTTTAAACTGACGGAAAGGGTAAGGTCGGTGCTGAAATGCGAACGGTGCACACACGCCGCCACTTACCGTAATGATAAACAATTCCGCGAAAAGCTCTCATGGTTCCAGAATGGTGTGCTGTTCCCATCATAGTCAAAGTCAGTACTAGCGCTTCCCAAGCTGTCTTCTGGTCCACAGTATGCGCGCCTTTATTTACCACGCTTCGAATGGTAGGTATCTTGTATGTAATTAACGACTTCACCTTGCCAGGAAAAGTATAATCGTTGTGTTCGTCACTAGTGACACCTTTCACGCACATTTTTATTCAACCCCTTCGTTTAACCTGAACCAACGAGCTTCCCGTATTTCAATTTCTCGCAGCGACATCTTAATAATCTCTGACCGTCGTTTTTGCACAGGAGACTGATGACGAGAAATTTGAACATCATGGGAACCAGGCGGCACCTTCTTAACTAGGTGTGAACTGCCTTTAGTAACGAAGGTGTTCAAATCGCTAGAAACAGCTGCACAAATCGTCACCATTATCACTCAAACACTTTTCTGCAACAAAATGATCTGCCGCCTGACACCTTTTCCTAACTTTTCACCCTGCTTCATCACGATGGGTCTAAAAATTAATCTGAACAAATATAAATTAAAGAGCAAAAATCTCGAAAGAGAAAATCAATTTACACTGCCAGCGAACCATTGTAAGGCGCATGGGAATACATCTACTTAGGGTAGGTAGTCGCCTCAGATCCTCATCACGAGAGTGAAGTAACTAGAAGAATAAGAGTGGGACGAAGTGCATTAGGCAGGTAGTCTAGTGTCATGAATGGAAGTGTACCACTATTTCTCAAGAGGAATGCATATAACAGCTGTATCTTGTCAGTACTCACCTGTGGGGCTGAAACGGGGAGACTAACGAAAAGGATTGAACTTAAATTCAGGACGTAGTAGCTGGCTATGGAAAGCAAAATGGTAGGTGTAACATTCAGAGATAGGAAGAGAGTAGGGTGGGTCATAGAACAAACGCAAGTTAACGACATCCTTGTCGAAACCATGGAAGAATACCTGTGCTTTCGCAGGGCATGTAATGTGAAAGCAAGATAGCAGATAGTCGTTAAAGGTGCACTGAAGAGGAATCTGAACTCGTCTTTTTGCCGCGGGAACTCGATCTACACGTTCCTAGCATTCTCAGAAACTGCGACTTATTGCCCTGTGTGGCCGATTTCCCTAATTAAATCATATTAACGCCCGGCTCCCGCCATTTTTTTTAATTCTGCCTCGTACGGTGGGCGGAGTCGACCAACGCGGGGAGTGCCTTTCAGCCAGCTCCGTGGAGGCTTTGCTTTCGCTTCATTTTGTTTTTTAGGTTTCCGTGAATAAATTGTTTCATTTGCAGATAATATAGCCGCAAAATAAGCACGCAGAAATAAAAATACGCGCGGACTATTTGCTTCTACGGACTACTACGTAATACTCCGCCGATGGCAGAGCGGCAAGCCGCCACGGGACTGGGTGAAAGGCACTCCCCGCGTTGGTCGACTCCGCCCACCGTACGAGGCAGAATGAAAAAAAAGGCGGGAGCCGGGCGTTAATTCGATTTAATTAGGGAAATCGGCCACACAGGGCAGTAAATTGAAGTTTCTAAGAATGCTCGGAACGTGTAGATCGAGTTCCCGCGGCAGAAAGACGAGTTCAGATTCCTCTTCAGTGCACCTTTAAGGGTAGCGGTCTGTGCTCCAAGATAAGGCAAGGAGAGCTGAGGCGGCCGAAAGCTAGAAGGCGAATGAAATTCGGAATTCTGCGGGGATAAATGGTCCGCACCTGGAACAGGCCACGGTTAATTGGAGAGGTATAAGAGAGGCCTTTGCCCTGCAGTGGACGTAGTTACGCTGACGATGATTACAATGACGTCGCGATCTTCTAAAAAAGTTTAAGTATATAGTACATTCCTTGGACGTGGTCGCCAAATACTTCGACGAACGACAATGAAGTGTGCTTTATGGGCGAAAGTGGTGAGATGTGGATTGCGAGTAAAAATAAGAATTAACTTTTCTAAGGAGCAGCTGTTAAGTGTGGCAAGAAGGAACAGGCTCGAAGATTCTCCTTCTGAAGAACGGTCAATTTTTTTTTTCGACAAAAATAGACCTCGAAAAAAAAAGACAAAATAAATGCTTCCTTCTGACCTGTCGATAGAAGGAACTACAAGTTAGCCTTCATACCCGACATTAAAAAAGTATGCGTGAATGCCCTGAAGTACCTCATCGCAAGGAGCTTGTCACACATTATCGTGCAGATTTCACAAATACTATGGCAAGTGAAGTTATGATGTCAGAAAACATTTCATCCTCGCAGACGAAAATGCTTTCAGCAAACCAAGTTCAATCTCTCTGGATAATGGCTTTTTTTTTGTTCAGGGCACGCTTTACTGGTGCGTAGAGATGACGTTTCAAAATTGGCGCGTGTCCAAGGAAACACAGCATTCATCGGTACAGCGTGCCATCTCTTGGTAACCAAGGGAGATCAATAAAGGAGGCACCAACGTTTGTAATTCGCGCTTACTCCAGCTTCAGATGCGCTGCGCCACCTCGCGGGGTTAGGAGAAGTTATATTAGGATGGGTCGGATGACACCATGGCGCTAAGTAAGAACGCACTTCACGCCCACTATTTTTCTTTACCGGCTGACAGTCCACCGCCTTCAAACACCCACGTCTCTTGTAATTCTTTAGCAGGACAGCAAAATAAAATAGTTTTTCGGTGATTCTTGAGAAGAGTTCCAGGATGCACAATAAGGGCAGGAATGGGAAAAGGGAAAAGGACGTGGAGGAAACCTGTGCATGAGGAATGCGTGGTGTCGTCTAATTGTAAGGCATGAATATCAAGATTTAGAAGGAGAACAACCAGAAAATACGTGAATGCCCTGTGGTATTTGGAAATCCGGCCTCAATTTCATGACAGCAAGGAAAAAAAAGTGCTGCCAGTCCTCTTCCCCTCTACTCACTACTTGAAGGGACAGCCAATTTTAAACCTCTGCCTACCCTTGTACTGCTGTCTATAGGGAGCACTCGATCACTCTCATGTCCACAGAATACCTAGAAGGTTTACGTGACCGCCGATGCCACATTCTTCATCATCGGCATGTGGGAAGAACCGAATTTGATTGTATCCGTACCCGCTTCTATCCGTGATTGTATAAGAGTATCAATGGAGCGCAACTGATATTCCTGTTACGAGAGAGCGTTAATGTGTGCCATAAAGCCCGTGAAGCCCCACTTAGACAGCTATCATTGCGAAGCAAAGAGCTAAGACCAGTGTTTGCATGGACGCGTGACCGTTAATAGAAAATTTTCAGCTCAAATTGTAGAAATGAAGCGCCGCCCTTACAGTTCAAAACCGTCCTTTTGGATTTCTAATGATGCCTGTTTTGGAGAATCTAAAGTGAACAAGGAGCAAACTAATGAGCTACGCAAGGAGGTTATGCACATTCGATTCGTTATATGCCATAATCACACCTACATCACAATCACTACTAGATTGAAGTGAATAAAAGGTACTTCTTTCCGGTAATTCGGCAGCATTTTCCGGTAAACGGCAGCATTGTTAGCCTGTCTATACAAAGTGAAGACATAAAGCTACGCAGGAGACAGGACACATAAAAGATGCAGACAGGAATACGCTCGTCCTGTCTGCATCTTTTCTGTGTCCTGTCTCCTGCGTAGTTTTATGTCTTCAGTATGTCTTACCAACTAGCCTCTCATCACACACTTCTAGAATTCTGTCTATACAAGATGAAAAATAAAACCGGCAGTCTAGTGCACGTGCACAACAGGGGCTAGTCAGATCGGAGATTTTCTTGCAAAAAATAAGAGAAATATAAATTGCCTTCAGACCAAGGTTGTCTAAAAAGAAAAAGGCAGAAACCTTCCACTAGGCACAGAGTTTAAAACTGCGACAAATGCCCTGGACCGCATTTTTTCGTAACTCGCCATCCGCTTAATTTTATTCCCCTGTTCTGTGTTCTTGGGAAAGAGTTTTGCGACTAGTTTAATATATGATAGTTAACTTCTTGAGGTAGCATTGTTTTTAACTCTCATATAACATGAAAGCCACTAGACTGGGCAAAAGTGTCACACACATCCTAAATTCTCGCTTACTTTGAAGATGAAATTTTAACGGATAAAATGACGAACTGAGTTTCAAGATTCATATTTTTGTGAGATTAATTACAGAAATTTTATTTCGAAGTTTTTTTTTCTGGCATTCAAGGAAAAATACATATTTACATTCTTGAGCGTTTGTAGCCACAGTATGCCTTTGGTTTATGAATGCGAGATCGCTGCTCAACTTGAATGTGTGAATAAAACTACAAACCCTCCCCCCCCCCCCCCCCTCATCTCTGCTCACAACGAATATAGAGGAACAACGGGCTGTACAACTAGGAACGGAACACCTATGTGCATGGAGTTGTTTTTTTAGCGACTCTAATTTATTAGGCTCATTATTTATAAAGACTTACGCGTAGGTTTTCAGCTGGTCACATGCTCTCACTCCACTACCGCAGCCGCAGTGCCATTAACATACACTCCAACACAAAAGAAAAAGCTGTAGTTAAGTGGGCACTTGTGTAATTATCACTCAAAAATGTCACATGTTCTCAATAACCGAGTTTCGAACAACGGAGTTCCCATTCAGTTAGAGCGGAAAATTAAATATGAAAGAGACAGCAACACTACTAGCGCCGGTAAGCGAGTTTGGCTTTCACTTTTTCAGTTTTCACGGGTACGCCTCTGGACTTTAAGGCTCTTGCTCTTTCGTAATTTCTTGGTTGAACTTATGAACAAGTGCAGGCCAAAAAAAATATGTTTGAAAAGCATCTTAACTTTTAAGTGCTCTGAAAGCTTGCGGGAAAATAACGGTCAGGTGTGACAACATCCGTGGCCAGCACCCACGTCTGTTCATCCTAGAAGGTGAAGAGTTGACTCAGACATCATACGTATTGCTGCTTTAAAAAGAATGGCAAAGTGAAAATAAGACACTAATAGAAAAATTTAATGCACGTGCCACCTCTAGGAAGTGAATCCTTGCTTCGTATGGTCATTTGTCTCCTGGTATAAATTTGATTTTTCACATCGCTTTCACAGTCACCCCATTTCTCTCCTGCGCTTTTGCTTCGTGCTTTCGTTTCTTGTTCTCTATGTTCTCCGTCCTCACGCACTGCTTAAAAAACTTTCCCTTCCCGCACCAGCAAAATGAATCTTCTATTGATTTCCGATTTTCTACAAACGCTCTGTTGATGGCAGAAGAAAATCAGGCGAACAACCACTTCTCTGCTGCTGAATGAGGAATGCAAGGAATATTATATCGACAAAGTTATTAAGAACACATCACGAGCTAGTTGGTTTTCCATGACCCGAAAATATAATGTAAGCACACGAATTTCGGGCCATCTGGGCGTTCATTGCCGCTACTGTAAATGCACTCCTCACTGGAGTGACACGAGCGTGCTGAGCAGGTGCAGAGACCAAATCACGCGAAAAATAATTGAAGCCAAAAAAATCGCAAGCCTAAAAGACAGCTGTGTCAGTACCCCATCCGTAGCCCTTATGGATAAGGAATTTCGTTTCCTTGCGGCAGCTTGGCATTCATGATTCCCTGCTCGTTTCCTGCTGCGATTGTTTGTTTCATGCATTATCCTTCTTGTTGTTTTCGATGCCTTGTGTATATTAACCGATGTGTCAGAGCAATAAAATTTCAGTTGTTAGTCAGCGCCTGTGTCTCGTCTCCTCTTTCTGCGTCCTTTGTGTAGTTTGCGCTGTCTTCGTGTGAAAGTTATTAAGGTAAATGGACGCCTTACAGCTTTTCAAGCTTCGTAGCCACACGATGTATTTTTTTCTGGTGTGTTGTGACAAGAAGAGAACCCACGCTTTTGATAAATTCACGAGATTCCACCTGCTAAGTGTGCAAAAGGAGGGGCCGCTTTTCTCGCGGCGAATAAAAGCAGAAAGCTTGAAATCACACTAGTCTCCTACACGAGGAGCGAAATGGCCGATATAATTCCGCACAATCTACAAACAAGAAATGATGCGAATAAACAGCGCAGTTGAAGGGAGGCAAAACATGCGCTCTTTCTTGTGTATGATACCATGTTACAACTAGTCAAATAGCGACACTTCTAATGCAGCAGTTTTCTTCAGTTCAAACTAATTTTTTTTGTAATTTGGTGCTAGTCCCAGTTTTCATCAGCCGGAACATTGTCGTTTTAAAAATAACGTAAGGAACAATCCCTGTTTGCCTGACTCATGTATACTAATTTTTATCCTTTAAATGTTGTTTAGACTGCCTAAGGATTTAAGAAAAACTTTTGATCACGCATGTCATGTTCACGATAGTGTTTAGGAATCCCGTTGTAAGTTATCCACAGTTTGCAAGGAGCAAACGTCTATGCTATTGTGGGTTAAAAAGTTTAAGTATCGCTGAGCATTGAACCATATCTAATTAACCATGGCTGTAATGCCCCCCCCCCCCCCCCCTCCCGCCCTTGATGGACAAAGATTTCTTCTATTCTGGAATTTTATTTGGTACATTGGTTGATTACACTAGCCTGCTGAGTCAGGGAAGCTTACTTTGTGCCGCCGAAGACCTTTTTTGAGCAGTACACAAAGGAAAGGTAATAAATGAAACAAAGCAGGAAATGAGTTTTTGTTAAAACTCAAATTCTAAGCCAAAAAAAGTTTATCCAATAGTTTATCACGCTCATTGGGTTTAATTGTTTTTTTTGCACTGAGGCATACTAGTCATCACTTGTTAGTAACTACAGAGCACTACTAAGTTTAACAATCAGCAATTATTAGCGTGCTAGAAAAGTCCAAGTATTCACGTGCTGCAGGTGTGTATGCCCAGCGCCTAAATAGAGGAGGCGCTGCGTGTACTATGCGCAGGACGCTAGCATACTTACTGATACAGAAACAGGAGCCCGTGGCGACAGATGCCTTAATCTCCATCCAGTTATAACCACCTGCGTCACCAGCGAGGCTTTGCGAATGCACAGCTGAAGCCGAGCAGCGTTGACGAGGCTTGAGCGCGTAATCTCATTAAAGACTAGGTAGACGATCTCGTCTACCTAGTAGATCGTCTCGTCGCGCCGACAATGATGAAACGCGACGACACTGGGGATCGTAGATAAGACCGCCCTCGCTGCCCTCCCTTTTCATAGTCATCGAGGACGGTAGAACCCCGTTATCTATTATCTCAGGCCTCGCAGAGCCTATTTAGTTGCGAGTCGCCTGCGATGCAAGCAGTAACCCCGGGCGCCAGAAGGCTCAAACTAGAGCAAGGACGATTGCCGGTAAAAGCCTTCCGAGTGCCGCCATTTTATTAAGTTCGCTGCTTTTACGCGTGGAATCCAAAGGGAGTTAGTATATTTGTTTGCGCCTAAGCGGTCAGCGAGGGTGGTTTATGCCTAAAGCATGGTCCGCATGGAGCGGTTTTCACACGGAAAAACGCCCAGCCTGGTGAAACGCAAGCAGCCGTGTCGCCGAACTTGCACTGTCATTGACGGTTCTCGAGCCCGCGATCATGCAAGTTCGGCCGCACGGCCGCATATGAAAGATTTCCGCGCCGAAAACGATCAATTCTGGCCAGGCTTCAGCTTTATCCCTAAGCTGGTTTCACGTTTTCGATCAGAATACAGTTCAGACCGAGAGAGTACACGAAATACAAATTAGTTTTGCAATTTTTGTGCGTTCATTAAAAGAATGATGAGTGTCCACCAGAAATTACGCTAGAAACTTGCCCATTTTCCGAAGAAATGCGCAGGCTCGGCGCCAGGGTTCCCTCTAAAATTTCCTCGCAATTTTATCAAATATATCATGTTAACTGCATTAACTCATTAAGGGCAATCACTCAACTGTATTAAGAGTACTAAAAATTTACGCTTGCTGAGCTGTTTTCATCTGTGAAGGCGGATGCGTGCAAGATCAGCCAATCCTGATCAAAGCTCCGCGATTATATATTCTCTATCATTTATAGCTAAAAATAGAGTGCAGTCATTTAACACCTTGGTTCAGTAAAGGGAATTAAGCATTGCGAACAGCACTGAACGCACCAATGCACACTGCATGCATGCCTTTGCTTTGCACCGGAGATGAAACTTTGCAGCACATGTCGCCTGTGCACGCACTGCCTCGCTTGTATTCTGACGAAGTCTCTGATATTACAGAAATGGTTCTATGTTAGCATACGGCTCTGTGTATATGCTATCATCTGATGCAAGCTGTTAGCAGTGGGTTTTTGTCATCAAGTTGCAATCAGGCGGAAAATTAAACACTCAGAAACGAAAATAAAGGCACGCTACCTTTTCCGTCATTCCAGTGCTCCTCTTGGGCGCACGCAGCAACACATGGCTTTGTCGAACTTTTCTTGCTCAGGCAACACTGCGCTTTAGGCCCAAGACACTTCCTGCTCGACCGAAAGCTGGCGCGTCACTCCACCGGCGCCTGACCAAACACTGTGCGGCCCCCTTTGCTCGCCACGCTGCCTTATCAGAACCAGCGAGACACGCACTGTCAGCATGTGTTTTTTGAATCGCTGCGCGATGCGCGTTGTCTGCCCCGGCGCGAAGCCTTTTTCAAATACCGCTCCTTGATAGATTGATAAGTTCTGAAAACGCTTTGGGGCTAATGTCATCATCAGCACCCGTGCTTTCTTTTTTTTTCGAAACACAAAAACCGTGCTAGAAAAGCAAAGAACGAGCTGTGTGAAGAAGCGAAAAGGTGGTACAGTTTTATAACAGCCATGAGCGTGGCACCTTCATTGCTTTAATTACAAGTGCTTGGTCACTTTTTTCCTCGTGTTATGTCCTCGCCTGGTGCGCTGAGATGTACCCGGACATGTCAAGGTGTGCTCCCTACGTAAAATCTAGGATGCTCACATGCTATTTTTGTTTTTGTGTAAGCACAGAGAAGTGTCTATACAAGTCTCTCCTTTAATTGAAATGTTCCTTTGTAACCTTGTGGAGCAAGTGATTGTTTGAACGTTTCCTGTGACGGCAAGGTCACTATTCGCATTTGTTCAGTCTGTCCCACCTTCCCTAGGTTTCTCAGTTTGTGAGCGCTTGTTTTTTTTTTTCATTTCGATTGCTTAGTATTTCAGAGTGTCGACGAAAATCGTCGGTCGTCCGTTGTTCTAAAAGGGAGCCCTAATTTTGCTTAGAAAGATAGCGCTATTTGCAGCACTCTTATGCCATTCATGCACAGTAGACAACTAGCACGTTGTCTGCGGGTGGAAATTTTTAATTTGTCGCGCGGGTTAGTTTAGCGACCTTCACGTTGAGACAATTTTCTTGATCTTTCAACTGATAAATTATGACTTTCATAGAAAATTCGCGCTACTATCTGTTTTTATGCGTGCCAACTCAATCGACACAATTTGCCAACCCAATGCTCTCAAACTCGGGCGCTCAAGAACAGCTCCCAAATAAGGAGTAGTAACCGTTACCTCTCTGGCATTACCACGGATAATTGAGCATGTTGATACTTTAACACCTTAAAATTCAGCACGACACAGGAGGAGAAGACGAGGGACGAAGACACAATTAGCGCTGACTATCTAAAAATTGCGTCGGTAGTCCGCGCTCGTCGTGCCATCTTTCTTCGTCCTTGTCTGGTATGTCGTGCCGTGCCAGCGCACGTTCCAGGATTTATTTTTCCCGCATTAAACATGTTGCTATGACGTCATGCTTTTGTTTTTTAACTGTGACGTCACTGTTTACTTGCCCTATGAGTTTCCCGCTCGTTTAGAAGAAGACGCTGGGCTCCGCGCTATACGAGGTCTGTTAGAAAAGTATCCGACTTCATTTTTTTTTTCCGAACACCTGATGGATATGAAACAAGCGCGCTAACAGCAGCTGACCTTGAACCCTCGTGCGCATGCACGAATTTTTTCCCGCCTGCCGGTAGCGTCAGTCGCTGGGAAGCAGCGTTTGAGTGAGGCAGTGCGCAGTGCTCTCGTCGGTTTTTTGTTGCAAAGAAAATGGCGGAGCGAGAGGAGCAGCGCTACTACCTCAAATTTTGCCAGAAACTTGGCGATAGCCAAGTGAAAACCATTCGAAATGTTCAGACGGCTTTCGGTGATGATGCTATGAGCAGCAGACAGATTAAGCAGTGGTGCAACTGGTTTAAAGACAGCCGCACATCCGTGGAGAGAGAGCCACGCTCCGGTCGGCCATCAACATGCCGAAATTACCAGGTAATTGCCGAAGTGAACGCTGTGGTGATGCGGGACTGTTGTGTGACTATCCGAGAAATTGCGGGAGAGGTGAACATCAGAGCTTTTTCTGCACATTCCATTATCACCGAAGATTTGGCCATGGAGAGAGTGGCAGCGAAATTCGTGCCGAAGCTGCTGACAGTGGAGAAAAAGCAGCTTCGTGTTGAAGTCTCACAGGAGATGCTGGATTCCACAGACAGTTACCCTGACTTCACCGACGCCGTAATCACTAGTGACGAGTCTTGGGTGTGCGGGTACGACCCGGAAACCAAATCACAGTCGTCACAGAGGACGCATTCCACGCCACCAAGACCAAAGAAGGCCCGCCAAGTGCGCAGCAATGTCAAAGTGATGCTGACTGCTTTTCTGACTCCCTCTGTGTGGCACACCACGAGTACGCACCCCACAGGGTCAAAGAATGACTAAAGAGTACTACAGAGATGTCCTACATCGCCTACGTGGTGCTGTGCGGCGCAAGAGACCGGAATTGAGGTCAACAAGAAATTGGCGCATCCCTCGCGGCATTGCTACTGCACATTCCTCGCATTTGATTCAGACTTTTCTGGCGAAAACCCAGACTCCTGTAGTTCAACAGGCTCCTTACTCTCATGATATGTCCCCCTACGACTTTTGGCTGTTTCCTAAAATCAAGAGTCCATTGAAAGGAGCGCGATTTCAGAAAAGAAAGGACATTATGGCTGCAACGAGAGCAGAGCTAAATTCCATTCCGAAAAGGGCCTTTTCGGAATACTTTCAACAATGGCAGCACCGCTGGAAGATGTATATGGAGCCCCAAGGAGACTACTTTGAAGGTTATTAGGTTTCTAACGCTCCAGTTATGCCAGTTTTTTTTCTTCTGCCAAAGGTCGGATACTTTTCTAACAGACCTCGTATGTTGCCGTGTTTTGAACATATGTACAGCCCCCTGTCTAAAGTATACAGCCCAAAGGGTTCGCTTCTAAGCTGTTTAGTGCGGCTCCCTAGCATATCTATCAGTCAAAAGCTTGGGAATATTGAGGACGCGAAGCCATTCCTCTTTCGAGAGCTTAGGGTCGCTGAGGTTGCATAACGAGGCATTTTACTGGCCTCGCAAGCAAACCCCTTGGGCTGTATACGTTTGACGGGGGCTGTACGTATAATTAAGCCACTCTAAAAGCAACGCTACCACTCTGCATCTACCTAGCAGCCACTGCCAACATCTACGGTTCCCTCTACTGGCCAGCCTTGCAAACAGTGGCTCGCCTTGTTTCTTCTTGACGCCATGAGATGGCGCTCGTAAAAAGTGCGTGTTTGAGGCGCGATCATGCGATTGCGGTGCCTTAGAACGCGCAGCATCTATAAGTATGCCTACGATGATAATACATGAAGAGTGAACAATACGTCTAAAGAGACAATTCAACATATTTTGTTCTTATATAGCAATGTATATTCCGATGTCCTCACCCGCCAGATCAGCATCGCTGAGGGACTAGAGTTCCGTTATGGCGTTGGTCCTGTGTTGTCTTCCTTTTGACCCTGTTTTCAACGCGACCGCGTCAAGGCTGTTCTTAGCGGAGAACCCGACAGCGTATCAGGACATGCGGATTGGTCGGAAAGGCAGCGACGTCCCACGTGGAGTGGCCCATTTTATTAGCGATAAAACATCATTAACTTGCGAATATAAGTTCGCAATATAACTCCATGGTCGTATAAGACATATCTGAATGTAAAGTAAACAGTTGCACTGAAAATAAAGTATGACCTAGATAGGAGTTGAGCCCATGTCCTTAGATCCCGAGACCGCCACGCCTTCCTTAGGCCACCGAGGCACATTCGTTCGACTTGGGTAAAGGCAGGCGTTGGGTGTCTTGTCCCGCAGCGTCCTTGCGTGATAAGTGATGTGCAAAGAGGAATACAGGCAGCGGAAGGCAGTCATTAACGACACCACGTTATACTCTCGATTGTTTCGCGCTGTTCACCACCCAAAGCAGAGTAACAAATTTGTGTCGCGGTAAGCGTGACTAGAAAAGTGTTTAAAGATAGTAAATTTGAAGAGGAATGAAAGCTGGGGTTAGGGTACTAGGAATCAACATCGATGAAACCTAAAATTATTGGAATTTCTTTTTGAAGGGTTAATTCCATGATACTGCTTATTGATGTTCAGAAATGGGTGACAGATAAAATTAAAAAAAGAAATGCAGCCGATCTACAAAGTTAGGCCAAATGCGAATACGTGCGCTGGCAAGGGGTGTTTCGAAATTTACCACTCCAGGCTACTATCCAGTTATCGCCTGGTTACTTGGTCACACTTTGTTATGCTTCGTTTCACTGCGAAACAAGTCTTCAGACAAACATACAGCCGTTAAATGCAGAGAACGGGCACAATAAGTGCTAGCGCATTGAAAACGGGAGGCGGCATTTAAGCTGTGCCTTAAGGACACGACACGTAGCGTTAAAGGTTTACGGCGAATATATGAGGAACTGATCATTCTCTACCTTGCATTCACAGATTGCTGGAAGTCCCCATACCACTCCTGGGGCAGCGGATCGGCGGTTAATCGATGCGCCACTGCCCAGCGATGGCAGGTGCTGCCATTGGTTGAGCTTCTGAGATTCATGTTGCTCTTCCCTTGCAACCTCTAGCGACCAATCATCAATTTAACGGCTATCTGTCACCGTCGGTAGTTCACTCACAATCCGGTGGACAGGTTGCGATTACGATGCAAGGTCACGTCACTTATATGGCACACCTGCCACTTAGGTTCCTTTTCTTGGAATCTTTAATAGATTTGTTCACGGCCAACGACGCTGCCGATGATTTATCTTCGACACAGGAGCCTTAACGCTACCAGGTTAATATAGAACCGTCGCAGACGGTCAACGCTATCCGTGCTGCGGTCTACGCATTAGCATAAATGTCCACCTAGCCTTTCCGACTCTTGTACTAAGCTTCAGCGGTTAGACAACGCATCTTGCGCTCTGAATTTTCTTTCGCCATGGGTTCGCGGTATGGGGAAGCGTATGGAGGTCTCTGGGTTAGTTGATGGAGCCGTTTGAAGGTTAGATTACGTGGGCTGAAGCTTCTGGATACTGGAGGTTGATAGGGCAGGTGGCCGCTCCAAGGTGGGACACGCACGTTAACCCATGGGTGCCCCATATGCGCTCCCCGGAGGGTGCCTCAAAGGAGGCATCTCTACATCGACATATATACAGACAAAGAATAGGCTGGGGCAACCGAAAAGGAAATAAAAATAATGTGGCCCTGCCTGCTTTATACAGACAGATATATACAGACAAATGAGCGGGCGCCGTCGCTGACGTGTTAGTGGCCACCATGTTTAGTCCTGTCCAGCCTCCCTATTCCGCCCCACTTCTCTGCTTGGCCGCCACGTTTTCTTCTCACCTTCTCTCCACATTGCCCTGAGCAGCATCAAACACTAGAAGACGGGTAGATTTCTTGATGATGGGGGTAGTAGTGCTGATGCATTAAACATCCGTAGTGTGATGGCGCCTGCCACTGCCCCGTTTGGAATAAATGACTCCTGTGATTTATCCACTCCATATCACGAAAGGTAGAGGGCCGGCCATATGTTCCCAGTATCAAACCTCTGACACGTGGTTGTACTTTGCAAAATGAAGACTCCAGAGGAAATGGTATAGAATGCGTAACAATATGTCACAGCTCGCAAGGGGACGTGCACAATAGTGACCGCAACGAGCTGCGAAGCATACAAAGTGCCCAGAAGAAAAAAAAACGATAATTTAGAAGCAATCCAGAATGTGGGCCTGAAGAATAGAGTGCAATGAAGCGCGACCGAAAAGCTTCTCCTCTGGTGGCGGACAGGTAAAACATGGTTTCATGCCATCGTCCCATGTGAGGGCCAGAGTACAATGAGTTTAAATTTTCTAATCATGAAAGATCTTCGGTCTTTATTTTTTACCGTACCTGTCGTACAATGTCCGAAATCGCGACGAAGTTAACTTTCAAACTGAGGCCGCAATGAACGAACTCTCGAGCCTAAATTTATCCCCGAAATGTGTCTAGCAAAAAAAAAAAAAAAAATCTCGGTAGTGGTCTGGCTCGTAGCGTCACTCGATCGTGGAGTAGATCAGTTATCTTACGCGGCCGACTACTCGACCATCGCAAGGTGTCTGTTTTTGAGCAGGGTATTTATTATTTCACCGTACGCTCTGGGTTGCAATTGCTATTTCCCTATGAGAGACGAAGCCACATACTAGCGATTTATTTCATGTGCTTGTGATTGAAGATACAACAAAATATTGGTACTGGTAAATAAACAATACTTCTGGGATTGTAGCTATAGAAGACTGCAGCTGTAGAAGACGTTACGTATGCATATAAAAGTATGGTATGTTCCGTCTTCCATAAGCACTTTTAAAAGCAGTTGTCACAAGCGGCTGCACACTTCAAAGCCCGGTACACCAGTCTGTGTATGCGGGTGAAGAAGCGTGAAGTGACTAGCGAGCTCATCAAAGGCACCTTGCAATTGTTACCGCGCATACTGTCGTGACACCAGCTTACTGCTTCCTTGAGTTGCGAAAACACTTAGAAAAATATTGTGGGATCTTCGAGCTGTAAGGTCTACACTCATATTTTCCTATTCTCGATAACAGCTGGCATGCTTCTACCTATGCACCGCGGTCGAATAAAGATGATTTCATATAACTTGATTTGAAAATCCGGTCACTGCGCTTAGTTCAAACCAAGCGTTCAGGTTTGGTTTATGAGGTTTAACGTCCCAAAGCGACTAAGGCATGACAGACGCCGTAGCGAAGGGCTCCGGAATATTTCGACCACCTGGGGTTCTTTAACGTGCACTTACATCCAACAGTACATGGGCCTCTAGAGTTTCGCCTCCATCGAAATTCGATCGCCGTGGCCGGGAACCCACGTCTTTCGGTCCACTGAGCCACCGCGGCGGTAAGACCGACCGTTCATGCAGCCCAGCATTTTGCAGATGGCGGCGTCAGCCTCATTAACGCATGACATCAAAGGAGTCGCCGGAAAGAGAAAGTTTGAATTTTTTGTTACGAAGTAATAGCGTGTGATTAAATCACTAGTTGAAACTGTTAAAGCATATAGATCAAACGTTGTTGTTAACCGTTCGCAAAATTACAAGACCTTACATTCAGGCCGGAATTGCTTCTTCAAGTTTCGCGCACATTATCGCAAAATACGAGCATTAAAATTTGTTCTGGTTGCAATGCACTGAACTATCTTTCAGAAGGTTGTTCGCAGATAACACGAGCTTTTTCTTGAGAGACCCGCCAACAAATAAGAGCTGCAGGTGAGGATCGCAGCTGCTCAAAGAGGCACAGAAACTCCATTGTCATGACTACCGAAATTAATATTTATTACATTCTTTTAAAATAGCAACAGTGGATACCATTCCTCGTCTGAAAAAGATGTGATCCGACAAACGGCACCTGTGAAGGGAGCGTGCTTCCATTAGCACCACGCTTCGCGCTGTGATTATGAATTATGACACTGTACAAGACGCAGGACACCACTGCAGTTCGGAGTCTGTTTTGCAGTCTCCTTCGGTGCGCTGGCAGAATCAATTACTCGGTGGCAGCTCAGAAACTTGGCTGTGACGCAAGCTCCTGAAAAAGAACGAAATGTATAAGTGAGCAGGATTGTATTGCCCTAGTGATTTGCGCATTTGTTGTATTAATGTGCTAAACCTTACATTCCTGTCATTAATGAAATGTGACATATTTTCGACACCAATTCCTTTAAACTGATTTCGGATAGTCTTGGATAGAAACGGAAGGCTTGAGGCGTCGGGCTCAAAAAGTGAGCAAGGTAGCTGCGCTCTTTTGCGTGCAGTCATGGCAAACGGCAGCGCTTGCTCGATGGATTCAGGAACACGGCAAAGAATTCGCTGCTCATATAATGTGTGCAAGTGATAGCTACATGACTGCAATTCATTTGAAAGGATGTCTGTGCAGACATCTTCTTCATCATAATCAGCATCATCAGCCTGACTGCGCCCCCTGCAGGGCAAAGGCCTCTCCTATGTCCCTCCAATTAACCCTGTCCTTTGCCAGTTGCGGCCACCGTATCCCCGCAAGCTTCTTTATCTCATCCACCCATCTAACTTTCTGCCGCCCCCTACTACGCTTGCCTTCCCTTGGAATCTACTCCGTTACCCTTGCAGACAGCATGCCGCAAAACCTTCATTCTTATCTAATTGATACGATACAAACGCCTTCCCTGAAAGGACCACAAAACCAAAATGCAGTCTAGCGAGACATGCGACTTCGTATGACAGCTGCTCTGTCAACCGGATTATGTTGTTTCGAAGAAGCCGAAAAAGCGCGCCTTGCAGCGCGGTTTCCGATTAAGTCCCTAGAGCGCGCCCCGTCACCATGCCTGAATTGCTACGGCAGGCGCCCGAGTGGGAGCAAGAATGTACAGCTCACATGCGTGGAAATGGCGGAACGCATTGTGAGGGAAAAACAAATCCTGTCTTCGGTAACCAGTTGTTAGGCGGCTGTCTGTCATGTGTGCTGCATGCGGTAATTTAATCACTAAATGTGACCTGCGCCTTAAATGAAGAATTCGATAGATGAGAGAATGTGCATGCGGAGACAAAGTGAAATGAGATGGTGCCTTTCACAGCGAAAGATTGATAAGAAAAAAAAAACAAAAATTTCGGTATGGATACCATCTTTCTTGCGTCGGCGGAGGACAAAGAAAGAAAATTTAAACCTAGCCCGGAAAGAAAATACCTGAAAAGGACTTAAGCGCCGCCGCGATGGCTCAGTGGTTACGGTGCTCGGCTGCTGATACGAAAGGCGAGGGTTCGATTCCGGCCGCGGCGGTTGAATTTTGATGGAGGTGAAATTCTAGAGGGCCGTGCGCTGTGCGATATCAGTGCACGTTAAAGAACCCCAGGTGGTCGAAATTTCCGGAGCCTTTCACTACGGCGTCCCTCATACCCTGAGTCGCTTTGGGACGTTAAACCCCATAAACCAAACCAAACCTAAAAAGGAGTTAAGTCTATGGTCTTCCCAGCTGCAAACTGTGTTTTTGGCTGCTCTGTCCTACCGTGACCCTTAGCGATAAAGCGGTAAAACTCGGTAGGCTTAAAGGTAGGAAAGCTGACCTGTTTAAAAAAAGTGAACGCAGAGTAAGTGCCTCACTTCTCGGCATAGATCTCGCCAGCACCGTAAGGAAGGGATAAAGGGTGTAGTGTGAGATAAAGAAGAGAAAATGAGGTGCCGTAGAGAAGGGGCTCCACCTTATTTCCCCCACCTCGTGTTGTTTAACGTTCGGTGAGATCGCACCCCACACGAGCGTTTTTTGCGCTTGGCCTCTGCCGAAGCGTAGCCGCCGAGGATTTGATGTCCCATCCTCGGGATCAACAGCCGAGTGCAGCAACTTAAGCTGATCTTCTCTAGCAGCACACGTACTGTCTGCTAATAATTTCAGTGCATAGGCTGTTTTCGCCTACGTTTTTTACAGGCATGTCTTCGTGGCGAAACCGCAGGAATCACCAACGCAGCTGTAATTGGCTGGAACTACGAACACTGGCCTGAAACATCTGCGTAGCCTTTGCATCCACTCCATAGAAAATCGGGTGGCGAATATCTATTTCGACATCGTGGAAAGGCCGAGGAATTTATTATGTCGAAAATTAAATTTCTTGCTTTATGCCTACGCCTATGCCGACAAATAGGCTGCGGATAGGAAGCGGCTAGGTTCGAGGAGGGACCGTAGCCAGGGCAAATTTTTTCTTTTTTTTTCAGCTTTGTAAAAGCCCGCCAGCAGAGACCACATAAGTATAACTCCCATCTCATTACTATTCCCAGCAAGCGTGTATAACGTTTGGAGCGTTGTGTAGAAAGAAATTTAACCTGCCGCGGAAAACCTAATTTATATAGTAGCAAGCAGACCATAATAGATACACTAACGGTTAACATTGGTGGCGCTGTATTTCAAAGCTGCACTTGAGAACAAATAAACGCGGAGTGTGCTAATTAAATCCGATATCATTGAAGGAATTTTCCGCCAAATTGCATACATAAAACGCTGCCGCTATGGACAGTAGTAATAGGAACGTGCTTTACATCCGAACAATTTTGTTAAGTATTTAATGGTATTCTACAGAAATTAACGATCAAAAGCAGGGTTTCTATGCGCGACCATTAACTGAGAGGTTCCTGCAACTTTGTTTCGTCTTAAAGGCGCATTTATAGATGCCACGGAGATTGCATAGATCAAGCTCACTTTGCCTTTATGCAGGTAGATTGTGCGTTTTACCTTCTTCCAGTTCTGAAGACTTCGGGAACAGGCCCTTCACGCGCATCGTACCGGCTTCAAAGTATCACCACCACAGTTTCCGTGAGAACCAACAAGGGAGTGACTACCCGCAGTCTTCCGAGCACGCGCAAGTAACTGGTTGCTCTGGCGCCCGCGTGCACACACGTGCTGAAACACGGCGCCACACGCACTTCACTGGCGTTTGCGCGCACCCGTCGTCACGGTGAGGTGAACGGCTCGTCGCGGTCGGCGCTGCGCATGTCGGGAAATGATTGGCTGCTGCCGGCCGTCTCGGTCATTCTTCGCTCCTTCAGCCTGTTGCGCTTGCGGTCAGAGTTTGGCGTTTCGGACAGCATGCGGTGCAGCTTCTGCTTGCGCATGAAGGAGCCCGCATTGGGAGATGTCCTCTGTCTGGGGCTGGGCACGCTCAGGCTGGAACCAAGGGCCTGCTTTTTCCGGGCCTGCGTAGAGTGTAGATGACGCACAAAATGAACTCTGTAGCCTCGTTTACATGAACCCGACAGCGGCGGGTCGAGTCAGGGGATCGAGTTGAGAAAGTGCAGTCCAACTCGACGACTGCGTGTTTACGTGAATTTGATTTTAGAGAGTCGAGACCGGTTCAACGGAAGTGTCAAGCAGAGCAGCGTGAAAGGGCAGTGGCAGCCTCCGAGACTGCGACACAGCACCGCAGCCTCGGCGGCGGGACGGCGCAAGCGAAAAACAGGTACACATTTATCCTCTCCCCTCCCGCTAACCCGACTGTTCGACTCGATGCTTTTACAAAAGCGGGTCAAGCGAGTTAACCTACCTCCTGTAGGCGAGTTAACTCGACTCGCTCTGCCATTTATTTTACTCGACCCGACATCGTTTACATGAACCCGACAACTGTTTTTTTTTTTACCCGACAAGCAAGCTCGACTCGATTCTATCGAGTTCACGAAAACAGGTCTTGTGTCTCTGGAAGAGGGATAAGGGAAGGCGCGGCTTTGTGCAAAATTATTTTTTTCCTTGATCTATTGACGTCAAACCTTTTGACGTATTAGGAATAGCTTTATGACAACCATCAGAAAAGTTCGCTGTTGTGTTTTTAGAAAAACTGTTTTCTAAAATGCATTTTTCCTCTCAATCCAGTGAAACGGTTTCAGAGTTCATAAAATGTTGCAGAAAGGTTGTTCAAAATTTATTGCTTTCCTGTTGTCGCGACACAGGTTGACATATTATTAGAATTTTTTCGCAAAGCATCAAATTAGGCTTGGAATTTTTGCGGCGCAGTGTCCGTGGAGATAACTACACTCAGAAAAAAATTTCATAAAAGGAATTTAAAATTGAGAAATTTGAAAAGAAAAGATAGTCGTGGCCTGCACTAAAGTGTTAGGACTGCAAAAAAAAAAACAAACGTGGTCAGTATAGATAGAAAAAGTCCCTACAAAATCTGCTCCGCAAAGGAAGTGTCCAGACAGAAAACCGTAGACGAAAAAAACGCTTATTTGACGTTTCCCCGCACTACTCAGCCGCCGCACCTTCTGGTTGATTTCAGGAATCAAACTTCGGTAAAACATAAAAAACGAGGCATACCATTGGATACAACAATTATCAGAAAACCAATTTTTCGGCCACTATTGGGGATTCTAGAGACGCGTCTCCCCTTAAATGTAGATTGTCTCTATTGGAGTTTAATGGAAGTGTTTTGTCCTGCCGCGGAACTAGTTGAACCTTGACGATGCTTATCTACTCTGTGAAAGACAACAAATGTTCTTGGTCTAGAGGGCGCGGGCGGCGAGTAGTTACTTATAATGTTCGCAGCTGCAAGAGCAATGGATTACAGTTAGGGCTGCTTAACTGTTCTGTTCTTCAGCCTTCTGAACTAAAACAACTACCCACACTTTGAAGCAGTAGGCAACGATACCAGAAGCTTGGCATAGCGTGCTCTGCTATATTTTTTATCAATGACAGTGGAAGTCGCGCCCAAGCTAGTAAAGCCTTGAAATACAGGGCTATTTCTGATGTCCGGCAATGTTAATCACCTGAATAAAAAACTTATAATGACCTTTGCAGCTCAGCCAGCAACACAAAAACAATTATTTAACAGCTTGGATACGTTTTGGATGGAGGTGCTAAAGTCTACTGGCATGGCCTACTGCTGTTTATTTTTATGTGTTTTTAGGATGAATTTACCTTATTATTGTATACATGACAAGCAATCGCCGCAGGTTTTCAGGTATGAATGTAGTCTGTTGTTTTGGAATCCCTACAATCGATAACCAGAAAGATTTCGCTGATGTAGCCAGCCAGAATCACCCATTCAATTAACAAAATGTGCTTTTATACCAAGGTTGAAATTCGGGCTTGTTGGTTCATACTTCGGAGCAATAGCGCAAACAGGACAAGGGACCAAGAACGAGTAGCGCTGCGTGTGTCTACTCGTTCTTTGTCTCTTGTCCTGTTTGCGCTATCCGAAACGTACCAAGGTCTTTTTGACCGCACGAAAATTGAGTGATATGTTATTCTCCATTACGATTAGGCCTTATAAATTTCGCGATTATCGGGGGGCCACTCACCTGCACAAGTCCGTAGACGAATGCAGCCAGCGTACTTCGCGTGCTGGGGTTGCGGTTCATGGAGCGGGCGCGAGCAATTTTCTTGCCCAGCACAAAGTACGTCTCCATTGTGCCCTTGCCTTTAACTTGTACGAGCCCTCGGCACTGGACGCTGTAGCCATGTTCCTCTAGCAGCTGTGCCGTGGCGCGTGGCACCTGGATGTGGTCCATGGCGCCCGTGGAGTCCATGCGGCTCGCCTCGTTCACTGTGTTACCCCAGATGTCGTAGACGGGCTTGCGGGCCCCGATAACCCCGCCCACCAACGGCCCGTGGCTGATACCTGCATACATACCGCACAACCATTGAAACCAGAAAGTACCGCCCGCTGTGCAAGAACGCATGCAGCCGCAATCTATCGACAACGTAAATTCTACACAGACACAGCGTGCAATACCGAAGAGCTAAAAGCACAATCGTATTTATCGAGTAGCATTCCAGTCCTGTCATCTATCCTCCCGAGCTTAATATAATGCAGTTAACGCCTTAATACAAAAGCTGGGCCCTTTGGCATTTAGGTTGGCTGGCTGGTTGGTTTATGGGGTTTAACATCCCAAAGTGACTCAGGCTATGAGATACGCCGTAGTAAAGGGTTCCGGAAATTTCGACCACCTGGCGTTCTCACCGAATGGGACCACTAAACATCAATATTTAATGACAACATATAAACTGCATCAATACAGTGGTCACCAGACTTGCTAGTAGCCTGCTCTATCGTTGAAGTACGTTTTGCTTATTCTATTTTTGTGAGTTCTTAATGGAAAGCACTTTTGGGCAAAATTTAACAATAGCGACGGTGCATCGTTGGCTTGAAGGCACAAGCAGATTGAGTCTGAGTATAAGCAGCCAGCTTCTATGTCCATTTCTCAGGCATGTCATCGCCGTCATTACAGCCCAATCAGTTCACCGATGGCGAGTAAGAGTTCCTTAGACGCAGCCTTGGACGGAGGCCTCCTGGCCACGCCGGTTCCTCCTTAGTCGCACAGCTAGCATTTAGGCGCCGCTTGTGCCCGGATTGCTCGGACCGGACTCGACAATAGTTTTCATCCCGCACCAGAAATTCGCAAGTTGTGGGCTGCCGTAAGTTACCTCGTACATGGTTAAGAAGAAAGCTGTGGCCTATGAACTCTGTACGAAAGATGTACTTTAAGGAACGGCGGCATGTTGAAGAAATGACGGTATGTACCACCCCCTTTCGGGAGTTGTTTCAAAGAGCAAATCATCAGCGCACCGCTCATATCGCTTCAAGCATTGCTGTTTGCCCAAATGATAACATTTTAAGCCACGATATACACCAACGCCACAGTCCTGGTGCATAGGTGGCCACTGTTTCCAAATGCGATGGGAAAAGCCTACTCTGCTACCACTCATATATGTTCGGCTGTGAACAGTGGCATGAAAATATTGTGAAAGCTAAGAAATATGAGTTTCCAAAACTCATGGGCGGCTAAGTCCAGAATTAGACATATTGCCCCCAATTTTTCTGGCTGTCAAATTAAAGCCACTGATGTTGCCAGAAAATTATGCGCGAAAATTGCACTGCCGTCCTAGCATTAACATGGTAGGTGATTTTCGGTGCATTGCCTATCGCACATAGAGCTACCACAATTCCGAATGGCACAAGCTTGGGGTGTCACAAAATTTTTGAGATGCAAAATTATTTCACCAAAACGGTCCTGATTGTTCTGCTAATTGTTGTGTGAACTACTTTTTACAAAGTCTCAAGCAGGATGTCATTTCACCGTGCCCGAGTCCCAAGCGACAAATTGGCTTCTCAGAGAATTAAAATGCGCAGTCGTGCATAGCAAGCACGCTGTAAACGGTGGTGCTGCTCTCGGCAGCTGTTTAGTTAGTGTAAGGAAGCACGTTTTTAAGTTATGAGTGAGTTACAGCAACTGCAGGGAGTGTGAAAACACGAGTAGCTCACAATACGGTAAGGTGGAGAGTATAGTTCAGTTTTGGAAATAAAGTCGGCTTTCTCCCATGACACATCAATATGAGGAGCATGTAGATAACAGTGAACCATCTGCAAAATTCTGGAGAAGGAAAATGTGGGCTCACTAACGTTTTAGTTGGCATGTCTTTTTCGTCGTGCATCACTGCGCTTAGCCTACAATGAAACTCTGCATATCCACGGCATCCAACATTGTTAGTACGACGCCTGCAAGTGAAACTAGCCATTGTAGAAAATAAACTAGGTTTAACTACATGTAACACATAATGTTTTATTGAAGAACACGCTTAGTTCATCAGAAATTTTGTCTTTGAGCCATTAACTGTAAATGCAAGATAAAATACACATGCGAAAGGCAGGCTTTGCTGTACCTCTGCTTTGCTGTACCCAAAGTACATTTTGGCACTGAAATTTGGGCTCTTCCTTTGTATCTCCTTCTCATTCGGAGCTAGCTTCGCCAAGGCCCGAATGATGTGCTCTTGTCTCAGCTCACTAGCCAAAAATGAATTCTAGCTAACAACCCAAACAAGTGTTGTAAATTTGGCTGCGTAATGTTTCATAACAGCCGTTAATACTTGCGCCGTAAATACTAAGTAGTCGCAGTAAAATCGGAACAGCAGGAGTGACGCCATAATTTCCTGATGTCAAAAAAATCGACGCACATTGAATAAGACAGCGCGACGTGAACAGAAACGCACCTGCGGATGGCGTGAAATGTAAGAGAAGCTCGGAGAAAAATCCTGCGTTTACCGCTGAGAGTGCGCAACCATGCGCATGGTAAGTGATGCTTCCTCCACTTCGCCAGGGAGCGGTAGCGCCCGGCCGAAGATGAAACGTCTCGAAATTTCTGGAAACGTCTCGAAATGAAACGTCTCGAAACGTTTCGAAAATTCTTGCCTGAGCAATGGCGACACGCGCCCCGGTGTTTAGGTGAGAGAGCGTTTTTACTGCCGATATTTTGGGAGTGTGCGTGCCTGTATTGGCGCACGCGAAGTAACTAACAGATGCACCTATCGGTTTCTTCGAAGAAAGGGCTGCCGCATGACAAAGGGAGAAAACCGGTGACGCCAGCTACGGACCTGCAGTGTTGCACGTCACACTACTGGACGGCCCCTTCCGTGATCCTCCTCTCCTCAACCTATTGTAGTGTGCCCGGTGAACAGTTTGTGTTTCTTTGTTTGCCTCTCTTATGTGTTAGCACACCGCTGTTTCAAGATGTTTTGTAATTAGCCTGTGTAATATATTTCATTGCCTGTGTTGAACTGCTTAGCAGAACGCTTTGCATGTGTTCTTATGACGGATCTGTAACTTCTCTGTATCGCTTGCGGCAGCATAAATCTTGTGTCTTCTTTTTTGAACCTTTGATTCGAACCCACACTCTGCCTTGCAATCGGCGAAAGCTGAACACAAAACAGTTACCTAATTCTCAATTGGCAGCTTGATTCCGACTGAGCGTATTCCACTAAGTCGAGGGCACCTCCTCTGAGACCGTAGCTGCTACTCCTTTTGCCCTTCCTCCTACCGCGCCCTAAGGGTGTCTGAGTACGCACACCACACGTCCGTAAGAGGCATCTGACGTCTTAAAACAAACAACATTAAGGCACACTTACCAACACGAAGCTTGAAGTTGTTGAAGGAATGTTTATTGACATCTTCAAGAGCCTCCTTCATAGAAATGGCGAAGTCTACAAGAGCGGTTAGGTGTACCCAAGATGCGAGATTCTGAAACAAAAGTGAAGAATGCAAAGTTTCGCTACAAAACAAAATATACGCTGATATAGAACCAATTGATAAGCAAAAAAAATAGCGCTTCGCAGATAAAAAAAGGCGTGGGCGTAGCTTTTAGTCGCTTCGGCAAAAAATTTATTCCTTGTATTATATCGCTCTTACTGAATGTTGTTGCCGTGCACAAGAAAAAAAAATTTAAGCGGCGGGTAGATTATGATATCCCACACATTAGGACACGCCCGGTATAATGTGTTATAGCATCTACACAAGAAGCGGCCCGCATGGTTCAAAGACTATGACATCCGCTAGACATTTTGTTTCTTTAAGTGCGGCGGAAATGTGATAAAGATGAAGTGTGGCAAGTGCGCTGCACGCACTCGCGCGCACGGGAGTGGAGAAGACGACGAAGTAGCAGAATACAGATCGGCTCGACCGTATGCTACGTGTACTGTTTCATTCTAATTATCATTACTTACGATAAAACATATTTTGGCGACGAGGATGCTGTTTTGATTCAGGACCTTGACGTGGACTGCTCACCATCCGTCATGAGTTTTTCTGGGCTTCAGCCACCACCGCCTGTTCCTGCCGACTCCTGGTCGTCCTGCCCTTCCATGGGAGCAGTGGGAGCTGGCGTTCCGGAATTATATGCTGGCCTCTGGTGCCTCTACTCTGAGCGCGGACAGGCGGAAGGCCATCCTGCTGAACTGCATCGGACTGGAAGGTCAGCGCATTTTTTATACCTTGGCGCCGCCGTCGTCCACTCCAGCGCCTACAGCAGCTGCATCGCACTCCGGTGACGAGGCGCCGCGCCTTGACGAATTTGATGCGGCGATATCCATCCTGTCGGCGCATTACAAATCGTCCGTGAATGTAATCGCCGCACGACATCGCTTTCGCCGTCGAGTTCAGGCTCCAGGAGAGACAACCGATGAGTACGTCGCTGTCCTTCGCAGCCTTGTCGGCGACTGTGGCTTTGGGACCATGGCGGACGATATGATCAGGGACCAGCTGGTGGAGAAGACCTCGAGTTGCCATCTGCGTGAGCGCCTACTCATGGAAGGCTCCTCATTGACTCTGTCGCGCGCCGTGCTCCTTGCTCGACAGTGCGAGCAAGCTTCCCGTGAAGCCAGGGAATTGGCTGAGGAGGACGCTCCAGTACATCGTGTGGGATGCGAGCGCGGATCGAGACAAACACCACCTCAGGCCCATTGCTGCAAGTGCCAAAGTCAACCATCACAACCTGCTGCTGTATTACCAGAGCGCATGTGCTACCGTTGCGGTTCTACAGCTCACCTGGCGAACAACCCTGCATGCCGAGCCCGCAACCGCAAGTGTCGTCGGGGCGGCAAGATGGGCCACTTAGACTCTGTTTGCAAGTCGTCCGACCGTCAAGTTCAGCAAGTTGCAGATACTGCTGACACATCGTCGATGCCGGATGGCTCCAGCAGTGCATCTATTCTCAATGTTGAAAGTAAAAAAAACGGAATTTTCGCCTCGGTCCTGATTGAAGGCAAGTCCATCCGCTTCCTGATTGACACCGGCTCATCTGTGTCAATTATTTCTGAAGACCTATACCACCGATTCTTCGCTGCAATTTTCCCGCTTAAACCAACTGCAGTTCAACTATTGGACTATTCTAAGTCTCGGATTATAGTCCAAGGCTGTTTTGCTGCCTCAGCCAAGTTTCACGACCGTACCGCCTGCATCCTGTTGTACGTTGTCTCGGGAGGCACAACGCTGCTGGGTCTGGATTCCATTGCAGCCCTACAAATGAAGATAAAAGGTGCATCGTTGGAATGTCTTTCCATGACGCCTGATACGCCTCTGTTACCTCCTGAGCTACGTCCACACTTCGAACATCTCTTCTCCAAGGAACTCGGAGTTGCTCGTGGCTACGTGCACAAAGTCAGAGTGCAGGATTCCGTTTCTCCTGTTTCTTGCAAGCTCCGACGGCTGCCGTTTGCCATTCGACAGCAAGTGTCCGAGGAACTCCAGAAGCTTGAAGCTCAAGACATCATTGAACGGGTCGACGCTTCGAAGTGGATTTCACCGATAGTCGTTGCTCGGAAAAAGGATGGCTCCATCCGAATGTGCGTCGATTTGCGTGAGCCGAACAAGGCTATTGTGGTCGACAGTTTTCCTTTGCCTCAAACGGAAGAACTTCTACATAGCTTGGCCGGGTCACAGCGTTTTTCGAAGTTGGACCTTGCCTCGGCTTACCATCAAGTACCACTTAGCCCTGAGAGTCGGGAATTGACCACATTCATTACCCATGATGGCCTCTTCCGCTTCAAACGAGTGTGTTTCGGCCTTGCTTCGGCGCCTTCGGCTTTTCAGATGATGCACTTAATTTTAAAAGGGTGCAAAGGTGTCCTCTTCTACACCGACGATATCATAGTCCATGGCACTACCCGACAGGAGCACCTGACCAACCTTCGTGCTGTTCTCGAGCGCCTGTCCCAAGCCGGACTCAAGCTCAACCACAAATGTGTCTTCGACGTTCCGAAGCTCACTTTCTTGGGGCACGTTGTCAGTGGTGAAGGACTGTTTCCGCTTTCTTCTGCCATCGAGGCGATTACGAAGGCTCCGACTCCATCTAACATCGGTGAGCTTCGCTCCCTCCTTGGACTTGCGGGTTTCTACTCCAAGTTCATCCCGCATTACTCCGACGTCGTTGAGCCTATGCGCGCCCTACTTCGTGGAAGCGACTCAGCCTTCACTTGGACCGCTGCTGCGGATTCAAGCTTCAAACTACTGAAGTCCATGTTGACGTCATGTGACGTGCTGCATTTCTTTGATCCTGCCCTTCCCGTGGTCGTAACGACTGACGCTTCCGGATATGGCCTTGGGGCAGTGCTTCAGCAAGACAACGGCCATTCCCTGCAAACTGTTGCGTTTGCCTCCCGTACCTTGACACCCCAAGAAAGAAAGTACTCTGTTGGCGAACGTGAGGCCCTAGCTTGCGTTTGGGCGTGCGAACGGTGGCACGTGTATTTGTGGGGCCGGCCTTTTGTTCTACGCACCGACCACAGTGCACTTGTCACTTTGCTGTCGACGAAAGGAACGGGTCATCGGCCGTTGCGAATTTCACGTTGGTCGGCTAGCCTGTTGTGCTACAACTACACTGTAGAGTACCGCAAAGGCAACGACAACTCTGTTGCGGACGCTCTGTCTCGCCTTCCCTTACCGACCTCATCATGCAGTGAGCCCAGTGAGTTCGACTCCAGTGACGACGATTTCGTCTGCCTGCTATCGCCAGCCGTGACTCTACAAGAGCTACAAGAGGCAACCATCAGCGACGCGGCAGTTGCTCAAGCCATTCAGTTTACATCTGCGACATGGCCGGACAAGAAATCCCTACCGGAGAACCTCAGGCCATACTATCTCCTGCGATCGGAGCTGTCCGTCGTGCAGGGCGTCTTGTACCGAGGTGACAGGCTCGTCGTTCCCGAAAGTTTGCGACGACGCCTCAGGGACATCGCGCACGAGTCACACCCCGGAATAAGCCGCACGAAAAGTCGACTGCGAGAGCTCTACTGGTGGCCGCGAATGGACGAGCACGTCGAAGAAATGGTACGGACATGCGTTGTCTGCCAGTCCTGTGACAAATCGGCTCGTCCGGTGGCAGCTCCTCTGCAACCTGTCGCCTTCCCAGAAAAACCTTGGGATAAGGTTGCCATTGATATTGTGGGGCCTTTCGATCAAGCTCCCAGTGGCTGCCGCTTCGCGATTACGCTAATGGATTATTATAGCAAGTGGCCAGAGGTTTTCTTCGCGGATGCCATCACAACTCAAACCGTTCAAGAATTCCTGCTTGGCCTCTTTGCTCGTGAGGGTTACCCTCAAGAGATTGTCTCTGACCACGGGCCTCAATTCTCATCGATGGCCATGCAAACTTTCCTCCGCGAACGGGGGATACGCCATTGCTACTCTTCAGTGTACCATCCCCAAGCTAATGGACTCGTGGAACGATTCAATCGAGTGCTTAAGTCCTATATTCAGCTGGCTCTGTGCGAGCGACGCGACCTACGTACAGCTATTGTGGACTACCTCGGTGTCTACCGCTGTACGCCCCATGCCACGACAGGACTTGCACCAGCTGTCCTACTTCATGGCCGGTTGCCCCGCACAAGACTGAACGTCGTAGGACTGCCGGATCAGTGCTTCCCAACGGATCCGACAAAAGCGCTTAAGCTTTTGCGGCAGAGGCTTCAGGAGAAGCAAACGCAGTACAAGCTTTATGCGGACCAGCGGAGTGGCGCCAAGCGTCGTCACTTTCAGATTGGCCAGTACGTGCGTGTTCGCAAACCAACTGTGCGAGGCAAACTGTCAGCTCGGTTTTCGGAGCCTCGGAAGATTGTGGAGCAACGTGGACCTGCATCTTATTTGCTGGATGATGGGCGAGTGTGGCACTCGTCCAAGTTTTCTGCGGTTCGCCCAGAAGTAGTTCGGCAGCAACTGTCCTCCCCAGCTCCAGCGGCCCTTTTCGCTGATATTTCGCCGCCTATCGACGGCGTCAGATTGCCACAGTCCACAGTCCACAGTCCGGAACCGTGGTCCAGGGTGGTTCTTCTTCGGACGCGCCTTCAATCCATCTGATGCCAGCCGCTCAAGTTAGCTGCCCGGGCCCTTCATCGCACCTGGTTTCGCCCGCTCCGGAATCGGCAGCCGCTCCTCAACCCTCGTGTAGTACATCCACAGCGGCAACTGCGGCTTCACTTCCTGCGCCGCCTCGCCGAAGTACTCGCAAAAAGAAGCGGCCCGCATGGTTGAAAGACTATGAGATCCGCTAGACATTTTGTTTTTTTTAAGTGCGGCGGAAATGTGATAAAGATGAAGTGTGGCAGGTGCGCTGCACGCACTCGCGCGCACGGGAGTAGAGAAGACGACGAAGTAGCAGAATACAGATCGGCTCGACCGTATGCTACGTGTACTGTTTCATTCTAATTATCATTACTTACGATACAACACACAGTATTGCATTTGAATAAGCTTCGTGCGCTGCAGAGATGAAAACGAAAGCCTGGTCGAGGGCTTTGTGAGAGAAAGTTGCGCATTGACAAATTATAAAATAAAACTTATTAAAATTATTCTCGTGTAACCGTCCAAGTTGCATGAGTTACATGTTGCAAATTCGTTCAGCATGCTTTCACCGCTATTACTTCATTTTCTTCTTTTTTGCCAATGAGGTAAGACATTCGAAATCTTTGAGTTACCCAGATGCTGAAGCTAAAAAAGAAAGTTTAAGAATGCATATCATTTCTTAGCATTTGTGCTTTAGAGCGCCAAATGCTTAGCTTAAAGAGACAAAGAAATTGAGTGGACTCACCTGATCTTTTGGATTTAGACCGGAAGCTGCCATATAGGTGCTGCTGATTGTCTTGATTTTTTCCAGACATTGAAACCTTTCATCATCAAGAAGCTGTTTAACGAAA
Organism: Amblyomma mixtum; assembly: GCF_055824585.1. Lineage (NCBI taxonomy): Eukaryota > Metazoa > Arthropoda > Arachnida > Ixodida > Ixodidae > Amblyomma > Amblyomma mixtum. The sequence continues at coordinate 253,119,096 of NC_143012.1, read as the reverse complement.
AAAACATAAAAATAAGAGTGTAAAACTTTCCAGCAAAGACACCAACTCTCGCCAGATCAGAATGGTCTATCAGAAGAGCAGACCATATGTTGTATTTGACTGTACCAGCCTTCTATGAAATGTTTATTAAGAGTTTAAAATTGCTGCCAACACTAGCTTCCAATTAATATCAGCCCAGCATTACCCACAGGAGCCATTAGCTCAATGCTTCACTTTTAATAGAGGATTTCACTTATATATTAGCGCGAACAGTATTTGAATACCAAATTCTCACCTGGTCAAAGTCAAATATGATTTCATTCAGTAATCTGATGCATTCCACGCCATTATTGATATCTTCAGAATAAAAATTTGCGAAGTTTGGTATGGAAGCGAACATCACTCCGCAGCAGACATAGGACTGTGCATAGAGTTCCTGCAAAAAGGGGTCGTATGTTAAGCGTAAGGAACCAAAACCAATGTACATGTCACTGAACATAACAGATTTCGAAGTGAGTGCAAGGTGAAATGTTTTCTTTAATTTACGAATTTAAGGAATTGCGAGAAGGGCATCACGAAAGTACAGTAACGCAAGCGGCGACATGAACGCATCTGTCTTAAGTGAGTGCAGAAAACTTTATCTAATCATTGCACCATTGTTCTCATTAAGCAATTATTCCCTGCCTTCCTGTGGCTCTGTTGAGGTTCGTCCAGTAGCAAGACGTATTTATCGCAAGAAAATTTTATTTCAAAAGTTTCCCGCTAGTAAGTTAAATCTCTTGACTTCCCTACACAAAAGGACGCGTTGTCACCGTTTTGATGCGAATGGCAGTGTAGTTTAGCTTCAGATTGATGTCGACGCTCGCATAACCATCATCATCAGCCTGACTACACCCACTGCAGGACAAAGGCCTCTCACATGTCTCTCCAATTAACCCTGTCTTTTGCCAGCTGCGCCCACCATATCCCCGCAAGCTTCTTCATTTCATCCACCCACCTCACTTTTTGCCGCCCCCTGCTACGCATGCCTTATCTAGGAATCCACTCCACTACCCTTGAGGAAAGCGGTTGTCTTGCGCAACTTCGCATTACACGCCCTGATCAAGCCCATTTCGTCCCCTTTGTTTCGACTAGGATGTCCCTCAACCACTCCTCCTGCTTCCGATCTCATAATGTTACACCTATCACTCTTCTTTCCGTAGCTGGCTGCGTTGTCCTTAACTTAAGCTGAACCCTCTTCGTTAGTCTCCATATTTCTATCCCATAGGTGTGTACCGGTAAAATACACCAGTTATATATATTTCTCTTGTGGGATATCGGTAAACTGCCGTAGCTGGCTGCGTTGTCCTTAACTTAAGCTCAACCCTCTTAGTTAGTCTCCATATTTCCACCCCATAGGTGTGTACCGGTAAGATACAGCAGTTATATACTTTTCTCTTGTGGGATATCGGTAAACTGCCATTCATGATCTGAGTGAACCTGCCGTATGGGCTACACCCCATTCTTATTCTTCTCGCAAATTACTTGCGAAATCTGCCAGTGGCGGCGACACGTGCATTTCGTTTTTTTTAGCCTTTACTAAGTTCAACAAGCTGCGTTTTCGGTGACAGCGGTCTCTTTGAGATTAGAATGCTGTGGATAAAGTTCAGCTTCTATTTGCTTTCAGTGTGCCTCCAAAAACATATTCATTGCATTCGCGGTCATTCGGAATCGAGACTGACGGAAATAATGAGGAAGAGTTTGGGTTTCAATATGAAGATGCTAAAGTGATTATACTTAAGTCACATTCTCCAGGCGTCAATCTTCAACCAAGCTAAGGGCCGATATCAGCTAGAGGCACTGTGCTATTGTCGCAAAACTTGTTGGATGGAAGCATGTGAGCATTTGCCGCGATAATGAAATGTAACGACTTTCAGTCACTGCTGAATCTTCTGTTGAAGGAAATGAGATCGCGGAAATATTAAAGTCAATTCGAATGATGTTCACTAGGGATGGTATGGTATGGTATGGTATGGTATGGTATGGTATGGTATGGTATGGTATGGTATGGTATGGTATGGTATGGTATGGCATGGTACGGTATGGTATGGTATGGTATGGTACGGTACGGTACGGTATGGTATGGTATGGTATGGTATGGTATGGTATGGTATGGTATGGTATGGTATGGTATGGTATGGTATGGTATGGTATGGTACAGCATGGTACGGCAATTGCGCTTTAGCGTCGTGAAGTTGCACATGCGCCATGGCTATATGAGACGCTGTAGTATAGGGCTGCAGATTAATTTCTACCCCTGTGGTTCTTTCACGCATACTGACACTGCACAGCACAAGCGAGCGTTTATATTTCGCCTCCGTTCAAAATGAGGCCAATATAGCCAGGAATCGTATGCCGCGGCCTCGACTAAAGACAAATCTCTTGACGACTATGGCGCAGCCCAGAAGAGCAACTTATTTACTCTTGAACAAATTCAGATTTGGGTGCATAAACACTCTACAAAGCGTGTTATGCACGTTTAGTTGGGATCACTAGTGCGAAAATCTCATTATCACAATTTCATACCGCTTTCAACAGCAACCTCCTTGCGAAAGTGCGCTAAAGTGCTGAACTGCAGACGTCTCAGTTCACCAAGCGCACAAAATTTTGCACGAAGAATAGGCTGGGCAAAGCTGTACGCGCCACGGATGACGCAAGTTTTAAATGTCGACGGAAATAAAAAAAAAGGCCAACTATAGTCTGCGCGGGAAGTGTGGCCATTCTTTTCAAATATTGCAGGAAAAAGGTGACCAAGTGCAAAACAATAAGAGTACGGTGTTGTAGGTTTGTACTGAAGAGTTTTAAAGCAATGAAGAAAAAAACGGCTATCCTGGCGCTTCTAAAAAGATAAAGCGTAGTCCCACACATTGATTCGTATTTCGCCATCTCATTTATTTCTAAACTTCAAAATAGAGTTCTAGGAGAGAACTGCTATGCCTTAGACAATACCTGTCATTCTAACCATCCTAACCGACAGATAAAATTATTCAGAAGTTAATGAACCAACTGTATCCAATCGATTATTTGGTGAAAAAAAGGCTTCAACTTGCATTTTTATCACAGTTATAAAAAATAATGAATTATAATAAATTATTAGCAGTAATTTATCTCAACATGCTTGAAGTTAAACTCCGCATTGTGCAACAACTGCAGATTTTCAATAACAAGAATGTCGAAGAGACCGATAGCACTGCGGCTTCTTCTCTGTCTTTGTTTCAGAGATATTTTCGCTGGTGGCCATCTTTGGATGCCGCTATGACAAATAAGGTTCATGTGACGCCATTACACATGGGTGCTCTTTATAAAACGAATGAAACTATAAATGATTCCTTACGTTCATTTTCTGCTTACCTCATTCTTTCTATCGTGAGTTAGAAAATAGGTGGCCACGTGGTCAGGCAGGACATTGCGTAGAAGTTGGGTGTTGTAACTGCATATTTCGCGCATACTCTGCAGGTTAGTCTGTGCTTGGCGCTTCCACAGAAAGTCCAGTCTTGAGGTGACTTCAGTCTGCAATATAAATATTACAATGTAAGATTATTACTTCTGATGCAACGAATCAGGTATCCCGTACATAAGAGAGAAAGTTGGGCTTCATAATGTCCCCATTCGAATATTAGTCGCCAGTCGAAGTAATTACTACGCCTGGAAGTACGCAGAGGAGCCAAGCTAGCCATCAGAAGTATTATTAAGAGACTAGAGCTTCATACGGGGATGGGGGAGGGCTTGGAGCAGATGAAGACAGAACGCGCGCTATCTTATGATCCTGTCTGAAGCGCCAGTCTTTTACACCATCATGAACAACCGACTAGCCCAGCTGTACGCCGTGATGGCTATGAGACTTGCACGGATGCTTTGGCATTGATTTGGGCTTTTGGAAGCACTAGTGTCAGAACGCAGTAAAATTGATTACGCTAATGAGTGCACATGTGCAAGTGGCAAGAAAGGTAACGTCACTGGACTGCCTCGGTAATAGAATAACGCCGTCGTCGTCCATCTGAGCCCATCGAACAGGAAACTAGACAGCAGCGGAAGAGTGTCGCATAACAGTAATAAAGTAAAGAGAGCCAGACTTGAAACTTGTTCTGCGCGTCTAAAGCGTTTACTCTTTTTCAAGGGATTTGTTTAACAAAACACGCATTTAGCTTAGATTCATTCCGACCGAGTATGCAACCCCTGCATACTCGGGACACTAAGTGGGATACGCCAAGCCGTCCACGAAATATACTTACGGAAGTGAACCTGAAGGAATTCAATGAGAGTAATGTGGCCTTTTATTTTTTTCAATAAAGGTAGCTGATATAACTGTTCACTAATGCTCGGAAGTAGTCACCATACCAAAGTTAAATTAATTTGTTAGGACTCGAATTGTGAGCTATTAGCACACAGAACTGGAACATTCAGTATCCTCCACCACAAGATTTCACTTTTTCTTCATTTACTGATATTTTCGGCTGCATTAGAAGTGAATTGACCCTTCAGTGTTCTTATTTTATTCAGAGACAAAAATATAAGCATCTTTAACATTGTCAAGGAATAAGAAAGTGCATCGTCTCAAAAGTTTCTGACCATTTCTGGTTCAAGGACTCACCAGTCTGCAGTGGTAAACAACGATGTAGAAAAATACGGCGATCAAGATTGGCATGCGATCCTCCACAGACAGAATGCTGAAAAAAAAGAGACAGGTCGTTAGCAAGGTTAATAATTAATTCTAATGAGCATTTATGCTCTTCGCTCTTTACCTAGCTTTCCACAGCGCGTGACACCTAACAGTTTTATCTTGGACACTTTAACTGTGTTAACCCTACTTTTCACGTATTTTTAGCAAAGGGAAAAAATTGGTTCAGAACCTTACGTGAAAGATGAGATCAAGAGCGCGCTATTTTAAAGCTGGTATGATTCAAATGACAATTTTGCGCTATGTGGCATGTTGCTGCTAGGAGGTCTTGCTTGTTAATTCAATCTCTCTCTCTCAAACACAAGGTCTCACTCAACAAAAATGAAAATTTCTTGATTTAAAGGAAGTAGCATTCGATAATATGCTCCATGACACATTGAACAGTTGTTCAAATCTGGTTCACAATAAATATTACTATTGCTCAGGCTCAAAAAGAGCACGTTTCTAAAATAAAATATTGTTTTTTGGGGAGTTTAACGCCCCAAAGCAACTTAGGCTATGAGGGACACCATAGTGGAGGGCTCCAGATAATTTAAGCCACCTTGGTTTCTTTCACATGCACTGGCATTGCTCAATACACAGGTCTATCATTTTCCTTGCATCGAAGTGCGACCGCCGTGGCCGAGATCGAACCCACGTCCTTTTGCGTCAGCAGCCAAGCACCATAACCACGAAGCCACTATCGTGGCACAAATAATATGCACCATCTGGACCAAATTGACGTTCTTTTAAATCTACTCCGGCTATGAGGGACGCCGCAGTGAAGGGTTCCAGAAATTTCGAGTCACCTGGGGTTCTTTAACGCTCAATGACATCGCCCAGAAGACGGGCCTCTAGAATTTTACCTCCATATGAATTCGACCGCCGCGGCCGGGATCGAAACCGCGTTTATCGGGTTAGCAGCTGAGGGCCATAACTACTGAGCCACCTCTGCAGCGTTGATCAAGAGCGTGGTTTCTTACGATCGAAAATAGGCTCCCAGTAGGCACCACGTTGCACTTGGAATATAACCGTATTTTATCCGGTAAAAATTTTTTCAGCAAACTTTTACTTAATTGAGCATAAATGTTGCTTAGATAAGTAGCTAAATTTAGCGGTACACATTATTGCAACAATTTGTGAATTATTTCTGTAAGGCGACAGAACTAAATACGCCCCGCATCTTACTTGAGAATCACTTTCGTGGTTGCCAGGTGTCAGCACAATCACACTGACGCATGCTAATAAAGAAAACTATTCGCTGTCATAAATGGCGTATAGCACAAGGGCTGTAATCGAAAGTCATGTTGACGTCTTTTCCGCCAAAAAAGCCCATAGCTAAAACATAGGAAAGTAATGACGACATATACTATGGTGGAAACTGAAATATAGAACCTTGTGAAAATATTTCGAAGGCGAGGCTGTTTAACTTTCCTCCATTTGTGACTAAAAAAAAAAAGGATGCAGTAGTCACCTCTGCGGCAGTCACGGAAAGCGTAAACCAGGACCTTTCAGCACTGCTCCGTGCCTAGACTATGCTGAGCCGGGCCAAAGGCAAAGGTGCACGCGTCTGGTTGTGCTACGAAAAGCCTCTGTACAGGCGTAGAAATTCTATATAAGGTTTTCTCGTGACTACTGAACCAGACGAAAACTCCGTTGAACAAGTTTCAATGCTCGACAAACAGAAAACGCCAGAGCTGGGTTTCACAGTTTCCGAAGCTAAGGCAACGTGAGGCAACTTTGACGCATCGTGATGCGAATTCGAAATTGTATTAACCCATCTAACGCAAGCAGTTTGAGAAAAGCAGTCACGTGCCATCAAAACACTCGAAAGAACATGCGCATGCAGTTTATGTGAATGATGTCAGCAGTTTCTGGATTATTACAAACAAAAACGCGATACCATTCAAAACGAGAACGCTCTTCGCAGACGCAAAATACGGACCAATATACCAGAGAGGTCGTGTATCCACTACCTCGCAGTATTACACTTTTTATGCTGCATCGTAAAGCGTCTAGTATACTCGCCAAGCAACCTCATAGAGCGCATGAGACCCTCGAGTGCGCCTGTGGGAGTCATGGTATAGTGAAGTAGATTGGCGACGATTCCTTTGGTGTTGATTCTATGGTCCCCGGGAGGGCTATAAGCACGCCTTTCTCGTGTTTGTTCACCTGTTTTCACCCAGCAAGCACGTATAAGCATTGGTGTTCATGGTTACGCCTTTCAGACGAGAATCATCACTTCACCGAAGTACTCGCTGCTATTGCGTAGGGAAGTATGGCGGTGCATATTTCATGCTGGAAGCACATTCGAAGCCGAACTGCACAAGGCGTAGGAGACGTCTTTAGAGGAGAATCAAACAACTGCTTACACGTCGTAGCCTTTGTGCGACCTTCTGAAGACGTCTGGGAAGAACACTTTTACGAGCAGGATGTCTGTGAGAGCCATGGCTGTTAGCATAGCAACCTTTATAAGGTAGTTCAGTTTGATGAAGGCAGAACAAGCAACCATATAGAGCATCCAGGAAAATACATAATACTGAAAGGACAAAAGAAAAGGCAGCATCAACCTGTGTTAGCGATTCAAACTTTCATATGCAACACTGGTTTGCATGCATTATGAATTTTTGCACCTAATTTATTCTTCTGAATTCTGCTTTCAACATCTTTGTAGGTTTCGTGCTAACTACCAATGATCTTATCTGTGAAATTGCAGCTGTAGAATAGCTTTGGAGCAATTAGCTTCCTGCTTGTGCCCATGTATGCCAGTCTTAAACATTGTTTTGCAGAGCACTTTCATGAAAGTCAGCAGCTTAAAGAATCTTTTCTACCAGTTAAGTGTTCCTCTTTGCATTAGATTCCTGCTTGAGAAGCCGTTAAATAAGCAAAAAACGTTCCTTCGTTTCATTGACAGGCCCAGGCGCTACCTACACGATTTCTCATTCTTTATACACAAAAAGTAAAGCTTATTTATTGCTTCCTTAATAATAATAATACTGATGGATTATCTTGTGATGCCAAGTAATTAACCTGGTCTTCTTTAAAGGGCTAAAAGTTGGCGGTTTCTCATTTTTTACTTTAACTATAGGTGTGACTTCGCGACAGCAGAAGCAGGCACCTTTCTATTTGCATCATTTTAAAGCTGAACAAGAAACAAGTTCCAAACTATGCGTTTTGGAAGTTACAGCTGCCAGCGAGAAGGCACAGCTCACAGTACCTGAGGGTAGCAGCATAGCGGACTTTCTGAGGGCTCCTGCCGGCACTGAATAGTGGAGTTGCTTGATTGACGGTCACACACAAACTGAAAAATAAAGTTTTTTGGGAAATACTGAGCACGTTTACCCCTCAGCCTTCAGAAAATTGTGCCGGTAAAGAATACAAAAGTAAAAGGACCAGTAGAACATCTGTTCATAAAAAGTTTCAAAACTAAAGACTTCGCAAACATTTTACCTTAGCTTACATACCAATCTATCTCAAGTCTGCTGTTAACTCGTTTACAGATTAATACAATGACCGTACTCAATGCCTCGTTAGCTACTTCTCTTAAGTGCATAAAAAATGTCGAAGCGATTCAGTTGCTGACAAAGTTGATGCACTGCTCAAGCAAGTAACAAAGCTTCTTAAGGCAATATTTTATAAAGTTCAATCGTACTCGTCCGCCGACGGATAGCAAGATGGGGAAGCTTCTTGCTTCCATGATTGCCTCAACCACACTGCGACCTCTTACGGCCTAGCGTAGCCTGATGGTCTAGACTAGGTATAACGTTAAGAAGCATCACTAACGCTTCAGTTTTTAGTCGGTGCCGACGATTGCAAACAAAAGCAGTACATTTTGGTGATCAGCAGTGTTTACACGATTATTTTTCACCTGACACGTACCTAGATGCTTACTTTGGAGAAACCGGCGTTAAGAGCAATGTCACATTCAGAATCTTCTGAAAATATGGCCCTATTTTAGCTCTCTTTAACTGCTTGAGACCATTTAACTTTATTGAAGGCACAAGGTTGGACACCGCAAGCACAGTAAAGGTTCCTACAGCTCCAAGTTACGCATGCCATATATATATATATATATATATATATATATATATATATATATATATATATATATATACTTGTTATCGTTATTTCTCGTCCTAGATTCTGGTTTTTATGCACTTTGCTCGATTTGTAGGAGGCAGTTTTGCGTTAGAACTATAATTACGAAATTACGCTTTTGGTTTCCCTTAGTTTGATTAGTGTTAAATTATGTCGAGGGAATTCTCTCGTAGTTTTATGCTTGCAGCCTGCCCGATTTCTAATAAATCGCTAGGCTTGCTTTTCACAGAATATCTGGAGCCTGGTATTACTGGCTCCGAACAAGCGTACTTACAGATGTCATTTTCCTTGTTCGTCAATGAGTATAATTTTCGCTAAGAATAATTATTCCGTTCTGTAGAGTAGTTTCAGAAATCCGAATTTGACTTTCATTTCACTAAACCTTCCATGGTTCTCTAGTCACCATCGTCGTTCCTAAAGCACAGGTATGACAATTTTTTAGTCTTTAAGAGAACACCCATTGCCACAAAACAGACACCCAAATAAGAACGAAAACGTTATTCTTTAGTAGAACTTAGAATCATTGTCTAAAAGCGCATTACTTTGATATGAATACCTGGACAAATAAAAAATCGTGTCCTGCTTACCATTGTACCTGTGGAAGCAATATACATGAGGAGGATGGTAGAACAAATCACTATATTTCTCCAGAAGCACTGTTCCTCCAAAAGTTTAGAAGCTTTGACAAGACTGGCTGGTGACCAACGGCACTCACTTCCCACGGCGGCAAGGAGAATAATGGCCAGAAGGCTGGACACTACGGAGTACGACACTGTCATAAATAACGACCTGAAAAAGAAAGGAAAGTGTTCCACACGTCTTGCGAGCTTATTTTCATCAATCCCAAAACAATCAACATCGCATAAATGAACTCACTTTGGCAACATAACTGCTTGACAAATGATTATGAAGATCCACGTGATGAAGGCACAAGTCATGTTCGAGCGAAACACCGTGTCGTGAACTTGATGCTGCTGAAACTGAAAGAAAAGTAAAAAAACTGCTTGAAGAGTCTGGTCACCTGTGCTTTACGAAATCTAAAAACGAGAGTATGCTTGGTACTTGACGAACAGTTTATTTCTACACATACACTGGGCATTCCCGGGCCACAAATAGGTTGAGGTTCAAGGAGCCTGGAGAACAATCTTTTCCATTTGTGGCAACAAATTTCAATGCATAAATCATGGCGCTAAAAAATGTATTGATGCTACCGTTAACGGCCAGCCGATATTAAGCGAAAAGAAGGTATACAGGCTTACTCCTTGCGACGCTGATAGTCTCTCAATTCTCACTAATTACCTATGATGGCGTGAAGTTAGGAAAGCAGCTACTTGCTCGACACAAACGCTGCTAATATTTGAAATAATTCCCGGAATATCTGTCAACCTTCATTTAACTCCCCTTCACTCGACTCCGGACTTCATGTGTTCCTAACGGCATAAATGAAAATGCATGCATTTATTCTCTAGCTTCACGCGCACTCTTAATGATGCGCCGAAAACACGTACAAGGAAACATTAAACAGCAAAATGACCGTCAAGAACTACCGATGTCGCCGAGCAGCTACAAGATGTACCGATTATGGAATAACCACACGCAAGAGAGTGTCTTCGATTATGCGCTTGGACCAGAGCACCTGTATCACTATTATCGCTGTCATATGAGCAGAACGGTGCGCCTTTCTTCAATCTTGTCGCACATTTTTAAGATGCGTTTTTGAGCGCTTTCTACCACTTTAAACAGTTTTCATTAAATTTCGCTTTTATATTCTCTTTCTAAACTTTAGTTTCAGAAAAGATTATCGTAGAGTTATCCCCTCGTAATAAGGCGCCGGCATCACCCTCACTGTGGTATTATTTCTTTCTTCTTTCTTGTTCTCGTGGTTTCACGGAGCACCTCATAGTTACTGCATGGTCGTCATTTCATAGCTTAATATTAGCCAGCGCATGTCTGCACGTCTTGCTTGCCCTAGCTTGGAACAAGTGTCAGATCCTTTTTTATTCCTTCACACTACACTAACGTTTATTATTGAACTGCAGTTTCCACTCAGAATTCTCTCTGTAACATCCGCTTCTGATACTTTCTCCCTCAAAACCCCAAACCCATAACCCATAAACATAAACCCCCACACAAGGAAAGTTCCTTCCATTTCATCCTCGGTACTGCCCCTACAGATCCTGACCAGTAAAGAACGTCGTTACTCTCAGGTACGGCTTGCAAATGAATGCAGAGCGAACCTGGTTTTCAGTGAGGTGGCACTTGAAAGAGAGAGTGATCAGGTTGACGTTGTCCCTGCACATCTTCTTGTTGCTCTCGACCTCGATCTCGTGATCAATGATTTCGTCCACGTCCTCGTTGACCGACGACGAGAGGGTGACCGCCTGTGGCTGCTGGCCAGAATATTCGCGCGACTTCTGGCTTCTGCGCACTGAGGATCCACGTGAGTCCTGCCTCGAAGGGCGGCGGCCCGCGTCACAGGATGGTGGATCGACACCTGGCGGCAAAGATGCTTCGCCATCTTCCAAGGTCTCGTCATCGGCGAAGGCGGCCAGCGACTCCAGCTGCAGTAGGAGAACGAGGGCATCCGTCTGAGAATGTAACAATACGCTTCTGCCAAATGTTCCACATATTTGCTATTTCGCAGAACGTTGCTTTCGTGCCACATTCTTTCTATTTCTACAAAGGCGCTGTCATTTTACAAAACCAACCTTTTTTTAGTCAACGCAAGCATTACCGCAGTTCGTCAACGGAAGTTTCAACTTCCGCAACACTTTTCTTCACTGCAATGTGTATAGGATGGTAACGACTCTACTCGCCAAAAGTGTGGCCGTCTGCTTTCATGGAGGACACGTCAGCCAAAGGGTGCATGCAGAGAAGATGTAGACAGGAACTAAACAATGGCTTACGTTTTTGAAGGGTATCTCAGGCGTCCACTCGGCCGTAGCGTCGTCGTCCGTCGCCCCTACAGTACTGTTGGTACTGGCACTGGAGCGATGGTCTCCGCCTGCGCCATTGGCACCGTTGATCATCGGAAGGCTGACAGTACTCTGCCTGTCTTCTGGGTTGCTCCGCCGCTTGCGCCGCTTGTAACCCTACGCAAGTGACAGGAGCATCACGTTCGTCAATGGCACTGCTTTCATTTGTGGCATAGTTTTGATTTGGCTCTTGAAAACATTTGTAGCTTGCAGATACCAATTTGTGAGCTAAAGCAAATTTCTTTGTGTTTAGACAGGTGCAGATTGGTCGTCTTAGCCACTTCCGCCTTCCCTAAGAATATAAGACAGGTACGCTGTGAATATTTTGCTTGTCTTCGAAAGTGTGTTCCGCAACGCTGACCGTTTGGTGGAAAACTGGAGAAAGAAGAGCCATATTTTGTTTTGTTCAATAACTGCAAAGAATTCATTTGAGCAAAAACAGCGAGTAATTCATGTGATTTCGGGAAAAAAGCAAAAAGAGAGCACGTTTTTCACTGTCGTGGAGTATTATTGGAGACTTTCGGAGAATACGCGCATTTGACCCAAGAACTGGAATAAAAATAAAGACTGAAACGCTTATGGTGCGTTTAATTTCTGGAAACATTACAGGAGACCTAGCAGAAAACTTCACAACGGCCAGAAAAATGGCTTTAAAGGTATGAGGTAAACTCTGTTAACGCTTGTTACGTTTGTCTGATAAATCTCATGTTTTGAGCGACAATATAAGAGAACTGTACGTAGATGAACTCTTGCCATGGTCACGTCCAGAGAAAGCATTAAAGTTGTAACAATGAGCAGATTATTGCTACTGCGAGAAAAATATCGCAGCGCTAACCAAGTGTTCACCGTCTCTCCGAAAGAGAACGTGGGATAATAGTCTTTAGAGAGGAAAAATAATGGCACGTGGAAAAAATCCGTCTACTTCGGGCGTGTCGCAAGGGACGGGCAAGAATATCTGAAAGAGTAAGTCTGCTTTCAACGGGAAATTAGAGAAGAAAGCGAATGGCGCGTGGGCCCACCTTAATCGCTCTCCTCAAACTCGCACGTGTCCGAGTTACTTCGTTGATTTAAAGAAAAACAGTCATTCCGTGAAAACAATCCAAGTAAAACGATTCCACGTGTTAACAATATATGGCGGTCACGCGTGTCCAGCGGTACCTGGGGCGACGTCTCGTGACGGCCTGCCACCTGCGTTCCCGGCGAGATTAAGCGCATGCTCAGTTTGAGCATGCAGGGGTGGGCCGCGAGCGAGTCCGTATTTTCGGTGACTCTTCTTTATCGTTGAAAGCATGGAAAACAACATTTCTGATATTTTATTACGGACTACCGCTCACACGTGATGCACTAAAGAAATAGAGGCAATGTCAGTGCGTATGCGTGCCAGGGTGCGGCACGCTAAGACTATCAATGATGGTTAATTTTTCGTGAATATCGGCAATTGTTACGGCGAGCAGACAACGGAGGGTCATTCATGCTTTTAGTCTAGAAATATGGGTGTACTAGGGGCGCGCGACCACTGCCCGGCTCATGCTGTATATGTGTTTAACCTAGCTGGTAAAACAAGTTGCTTAGAAGGAAACGGGACTGATGAAATCGCTTGGAGTGCGACCTCGTGTTGCTCTTAAAACGCCAGAAGTGCTCTGCGCGGCGCTTGGGTAGACTTTTACAAGAAAATTGCTCAATTGGGCACTCGTTTTCAGCCCCTTCTTCACGCGATCGCTGAACCAGTATTATATGTATATATTTTTTAGCGCAAGATCCATCTACGATAACTTTACTCCACTTTCTGAAGTAGCAATTTTCGATTTTAGAAAGCGACTGAATTCTCTGGATGCTTGAGGTACCTATTTAATTCAGTGATGAAAATTGCTGGAGACAGTAAATGTCCTCGGTCCTTATCGAACAATCTCGTATGAATTCATGTGTTTAGTATGAATTTATATGCGTTATTATGAGCTATATGCGTCACAAATGTGTCTCATATGAACTTATAAGGTCAGCATATGAGCTATGTGTCGACAAGCGTGCCTCGTATCAACACATATACTTCATACGAGTTTATATGTGCCGCAGATGTGTCTTGTATGAACAAAGATGGGCTGCATAGGTGATTATGAGCGTCGCAGAGGTCTTGGATGGGCACATGTGCTGCATAGTAGTTCACACGCTCCGCAAATGTGCCTTGTATGGACTTATTACATATGTAGCATTTCTCAACTAACACGCTACACTCATGCGCATCGAAGGGCTCCGATGTGCATTGAATCAGCGTACAACAACGTCGTGCGAAACACATAGCCGCTCATTAGTGCAACGTATACAGTCGGCCGCTCTTGAAACATGTGGAAAAGAAGCGACGCCCAAGTGACTAACAAGTACCTAACCTACGCATAAAAAAAAAATATCTGGCCTGTTTCGCATAATTTTCTTCTTTCTCTCTTTGTGGCCCCTTGGTTGCTGTAAATAGCGGCTACCCAAACAGTGTGGCGTTTGGCGTTTCCAATTTGCTTGGATAAACGTTAAGCTGGAAGGTAAATACGGCCTTCTCTGCTTCGTAGAGCCGTTGTAAAGCTACATAACGAATAACGCAAAGTATTATCGAGGCAGAGCTCCGAATGCGATAAACAAGAGCACTAAGAAGGAAGGTTCCGGCGCTGTGAAAATTATATATATATACAATAGTGTGGCACTGCTTACCACAGTGCACATCAAGATTCGCAATAATATGCAGTAGATGTCCAGCCGGCTAAAGTGCACACCGTGAATCAGGTAAATAAACACGTCACCTTAAATCTAACCGCTGAACTGCAAAGTAGTGGAAAGCATAGCGTAAGTCTTGTCATACAAAATTAATGCCTGAGCTCTCTGTGGCGGTCGTGGTGTAGTGGTTAGTGCAGTGAACTGTAGACCTCCAGGACGGTGGCTCGGGGTGCGTGTAACTTTTTTTTGCCTTTCTTTTTTTTTTACTTTTTTCATCGAATAACTTGTATGGCAGTTCTATTGTTGCCTCCTTTTCAATTCTAGCCCGGCCTTTTCTTTTCCCAATAAACTTCTATACAGCACACATATGACACGTGTGACATACGTGTGCACGTATGATATACGCGGGAAGGTATGTATACACATGACACATATTCCACAATTTCGTATGAACCATATATACGGTACATATATACGGTTGGTTGGTTTATGGGGTTTAACGTCCCAAAGCGACTAAGGCTATGAGAGACGCCGTAGTGGAGGGCTCCGGAAATTTCCACCAACTGGGATTCTTCAACGTGCACTGACATCGCACAGTACACGGGCCTCTAGAATTTCTCCTCCAAAGAAATTCAACCGCCGCGGGCGGGTCGAACCCACCCGCGGGGGTTGAGATTTTTCGATACGGATAGCTTGTTGGGTATTATGTTCACATGCAATACATCAAAACCACACGGTGGGCATGCGTTCTGAGCATACGTTATGGCCGCTGTTAAAGTTAAGGCCCTAGATGTTTTAGTATAGGGTGGGTCCTGACCCTCAGTGTGGGGAAATGGGAAGTTCCTTTTTCTGTGCCGGCTTCAGTTACGCTACTGACTAGCTTTGTTCGCTAACCTAATGAATACACCGCTTGCCTTAGAGTCCATTCAAAAGATTTAGGAGGAGTGGCTGAGAAAACTTCAAGAGGAAGAGGGGGAGGGCAAGACAACGAGGGGTCGCTAAACTGTCACCCCCCGCATCTGCGAATTCCTGCGGCCTTGTTGGAGCATTGCCACTAATGAGCCTGCCTTTCCACACAAAAAAGCTTTGGTAATTGTTATTTATGAATAATTTCAGTGAAAAACAGAAGGTTTGTGATTTTCATATATGAGACAAGTGAACAAGTACAAAATCGTGAAGGAAAAAAAATCTATGTGCATCTGCAAGTTTCTACACTGCCTGTACTGTGTCTGATAATTTTCTGCCCCCGAATTAACGCCAGCACCGGACTTAATCAAAACTAGAATCTCATTTTCAAAGTCCATCGCACGCTAGACAGTTTGTGAGTGGCTTGTGCCCATGACCTTCGCAGTCATAGTCACCGATTGTGGCATGAGTCGAGACTCCGGCCAGTTGACCACTGTTCTTACGTGTGAATCGTTTTGGAATTCCGACTCATGATTTGCTGATGCTTATTGCAGGCTCCACTTTATCAGCCGAGTAGAGGCCGTAGGAAAGTATCGTGGGCGAGATGGCCGAATGTATACCGTAAATTATGAGGAATATAAATGGTTCAGCAAGCAGCATGATGATTCGATTGCTTTCCATGTATCAGAGCTGCCTTCTTTCATCCCGGTGGACGGCCTCTTCGTACTATGGACTCGAGGAAGAGAAAGAGTTTTGACATTGTCCTGCTTAGTGGTTCCATCTATATAACCATCCACAGGAGTCATCATGCGCGTGACTATCATCTGAGTGCATTAACTAATAAACGGAGTTCATTATGCGCCGAGGAAATGGTACTGAATGTATGAATAATCTATATCAAATAAACTTTCCACGCTGTCTTTATCGCTGCCGACCTGTCCCACTGTACGCATCCCACTGTGGATACGCTCCACTGAAAACTACAAGTGCGTGCCTCCGTTGCGTTGTTGTTGTTGTTGTTAGCCTTTGAAAAGCATTGCATGCAAGAAATTGTTCCAATAGTACTTCTTCGTTCTTCGGGAATGAAACAATGTCTCTTCCATTTTTCGATGACAGACACACCCTGAGCACACGATGTTATAGAAACATCTCATGAGATGAAGGTATTTCGGTTAAATTCCCGATGTCGGCGCATCAGGTAAATTTCACATTTCCTTCGGTTTTGTTCATTGTGCGCATAAAAAGGCTTCATTCAGTTAGGCGGTAAATGCAATGGCAGCGCATTAGAAGTGCGCCTGTTTAAGTGCACACTGGAAAGCAGCACGCTTTCCTAGAACAACAGCAGTTAAAATAGCTCGCCTGACAGGAGCGCTGCAACCAGCGAAATTATTCTTATGTGACATCCTGTTCGAACACTTTAAAGAAATTTGGGAGCTACTGACGTTTAGTATAGGATATAACATAGATTTAGTGTGGAAACGCATGGTTAGAACCATGAAGGCACATAAATAACCAAAATAAATTTTGCACTAAAAGCTGGTAACTCATGTCTTATTCTTACAACAAAATCAGATGCTTCAACCATACCACAGGTTTCGCAAGTAATTATGGACAAAGGTGTGCTCTCCGCCTCGGCCGTTTTTGAAGCTGGTACAAAGCGCAAATGGTTAGGAATTTCCAGGCTTTGCAGTGGGAATGGAAACGTGCCTTTTTGTACGTCGTGGGCTCCGTGCGCTTGATGAGGAAAGTTTGCACGTTGTGCTGTCTCAGATATGCGTCTCGAGTCTCTCCGTAGCCGGGCTCCACAGCGTATGAGTCTCCCAGGGCATTCAGAGTGGCTTGAGACACATGGACACGCCTGTAAGAGTGTAATAACAAGTACAGTTGCTTCCACATTTACAACTGGCTGGGTCTTGCGCATCCAGTTTCCGTGGTAGCTGCGGCCACCTTATCCCCCAAACTTATCAATCTCATCTGCCCCCCCCCCCCCCCCCCCCGTTACGCTTGCCTTCTCGTTCTCGTGGAATGTATTCCGTTACTCCTAACAAACTTTGGTTATCTCGCCTTCGTATTACATGCCCTACCCATGCCTATTTATTCTTCATTTCGACCAGCTCTTTCCCTGTCTCTCGTCATTTTCTTTTACACAAATCACTGCGTTATCTTGAAATTAAATGATCAATTTTCGTCATCCTCCATGCTTATGCTCCATAGGTGAGTACCGGCAAGATAAAGTCGTTATATACAGCTGTTGTTTACTTCTGCACAGAGCGAATGTCAAACAATTGTCGTCAAAAAACAATAAGCCTGTTTCTGCCTATTGCCTTACGTTTGCAATCTTTTTTGTTTCTCTGTAGTTCTTTCACATACTGCTTATCAGTTGTAAATTACAATCTTTATGTTTGGTCTATTAGATTAGCTGGCTCTTTGACCAACTGTTTTATATTTTCGTAATTAAAATTTATGTGTTACTAGTTTCGTTTTCTTATCTCATGTTAAATGCGGGTTATGGAAACCTCTCAGCAGCATAAATGAAACGAAACTTCGACGAGTTACGTGCACTGAAGCGGTTACTTTGCCTGAAAGCTTTTTTAAGGTGCATATATGCCGAGGTAACAGCGTGTTCGAAACTCTGTACACTGATATGGAGATTATTTTCAACTTTCAGCGGGCTAGACGCGTCCCACTAAATGAGGAGAATAACAGTAATAGTTACATTGTTAACTATTCAATTTAGTCAAACCAAACTACCTACGAACCAACTTACGAGTAGCACGTCTTAGCTATATTCTGATGCTCTACACCGCAGACAACGCTGTGCTGAAAAGGGCGCTCTTCTAACTCAAACGATCTCGGGTATGCTCTACGATCCTGGATATGCGCTACATACGGGAGCAGCTAATAAGTCTACCGATTGGAATATGTGGAAGAAACTGGTGGAATGAATACTGTTGTGAATGCAACCGACAAAGCTAAGTTGAATCTAGCAGATTCGCATTCGAGCCATTCGCATAAAAGTAGCCCTACCTGAACTAGGCTTGTTCCGTCTA
Organism: Amblyomma mixtum; assembly: GCF_055824585.1. Lineage (NCBI taxonomy): Eukaryota > Metazoa > Arthropoda > Arachnida > Ixodida > Ixodidae > Amblyomma > Amblyomma mixtum. The sequence goes on along the minus strand of NC_143012.1, from coordinate 253,100,692 downwards.
ACCCACTAACGACAAGCAGTAATGAGCTCCTGCTCCAATTTATAAGGCAAAGAATTCGACCGATTAGCATGCTAGCTCACGGCTTCGCCCAACGTAGGCAAATTGCCGTTCGATCATATATCTATACACTGCAACATACATGAATTTCTAAACACTTAAATAATCGAGAATTTGCTAAATAGAAATTACATGACGTCCCGTCCACCCCAGAAGAAAGGAAGCCCTTCCATTTCGATTTTGGGTGCAACCGACAAAAACCAGTTTATTGCGAAAGCAATACTACGCCAGGTCTATAACTGCGCGTCGCGTGGTCCGTGGACCCCCCTGCTCCTCGAGGAGCCGCCGCCGCGCCTAACAGAGGGTGTGACATCAGCCTCTCCGTTGCTATGGCGACTCGTGACGTCAGCTTGTTGTCTCCTCCGACGTACGCGCGCGCGCACGCGGTACTGCCATGTCACGCCGCTTGGCCACCGACGTCTTCGGCGGCTTCGGCGCGCTCTGACGGTGCTGGCGTCGAAACGGAACATGTGCTTATTCTGCGCCGGGCGCGTCGAAGCCGCGAACCCAGAATGCACCGCGCGCGTCGTCTGCGGAGCACGTAGCCGCTACTCGGAGGCAGCAGGCCGGACGAATGGATTTCTGCGCATGCACGCCGCTTGTCGCCCGGCGCTGTCTCGCGTAGACGCGGCTGGAGTGTAGGGGGGCGATTTCAGCCCGGCGCAGCGTCGCCAACGTGACCTGTCCAACAACAACCGCCGCGCTTGCGCGTGCCGAGAACATATAGGACTAAACATCGCAGCGATCGGCAGTTGCGCATGCGCCGTAGCGGCGCATAGCTAGCATGCCGGGGCAACTACCACGCGCCCTCCATCGCCTTTCTCTCTCTCCTCGTTCCTTTCGCAACCCTCCAGACCCAGAGCTAAACCACTGCCAATTCTTTATTCATTTAGCAAGTGTATCTTTCCAGGAGCTTAGCTTTTACAACACTTGGAGATCTTGAAGTGCCAGCCGCTGTATCTGGCTTAACCCATGCGCGCAGATACGAAGGCAAGTCTATGCCTCTTTCAGTCAAATGATCAATCCTCTGGTCGGCAGGCATACACGCCCGGATGGCAAATGACCGAACTGATCATCGAAATCATCTCGATCACCTCAACCAAATAACCTTGAGTCCACTAGCAATAACTTCACATTCTCACCGGCAAGTAGGCTAAATAGCAATGACCAATCCTCATTCTTCGCAAGATGACCGTGTGATCCCAGAGTTATTACTTTGATGTGCTTTTAAGACGACAGCTATGGCGGCGATGCAGTGTTGGTAATGTAAAACTGTGGCCATGTGAAACGTGTAAGTCCCGTGGTGGACACAAAACAACTGTAGTTGCCCCTTTATCACCAAGGAGCATGACGAAAGGTCGGCCAGTTTTTGGTTACGCAGGAGACCCAAATTCTTCAGCCATTACAGCAGCGTAAAATCGCGCCTCGCAATTTTATAGCTGTAGCAGTAAAGTCTGGCCCAATGAAGAAGTAATGGAGGAGGCTCCAGCCTATACAACTGTTTCGAACTGCTTTTTTCAAGCCGTTAACTCAGGCCTAAGAAGGCGAAGTTCCACCCGACGGTCGCCATTCTTGTTAGCTGTTGCACAATAATGTTTCAATACTTTCCCTTGTGCTAAAGGCAGAGCACCATTCTCAACATAAGTGTATTACTTAAAATAAATACTCGCTACGAGATATACAACTTGAGGTTATTCCTGTGAACACTAAAACTTTTCATTTCTTTTGCTGTTTCGAATCCCGAGGACAATTTACAGTGTTTGGTTTGTTTCGGAGAATATATTCTAAATCTTACGAGCGCTAAAAAAAGCGTTGATTCAATCAAAGCTTCCAAGTTTAACTCAGAGCCAGGCCTTTCAGTGTAACCATACAGAATTTTTTCTAACCTATCTTCCACAATAGCAAAGGCACTCGCATGAGCCTTAAACTACTGGCACTCGCAGGCCACGTGCTTCTGACACTGTAAGCCATTCTCAAATAAAACTCCATTTCTCAAGTACATAAGCACCTAACTGTATACACAGTTTTACGAAGTTTCATAGCCCTGTTGATTGAAAACGGGGGATTTTATAAGGAACTCACTTAAAATGTCTTGCATGACAGTAACATATTGGGTTTTCACCCCACTGTTATAAATAATACTATTTATAAAAGCATGAGAAGCTCCTTGTTTGAAGTCTATTTTCCTCTGGTAGCTGTGGTCAGGACTGAAGTAATCCGAAGTAAGCCCGCCGATCATCTCTGTTTGTCAGTTCTTAATCTCCGCGTGTTCTGTATTTCCTTCAAGTGCATCTTTAATATTGGCACTTGATTTAGGGTTATCCGGAGAGTACACTTACCCTGCTATTCCTCCCGACTCCATGTGATTGGCCAATGTGACGTCATTTGACCAGACATCGAACTGCCACTTGTGGAGTCCCAGCACGCCGCACAACACGGAGCCCGTGTGAATCCCAATTCTCATGTTTAGGTCCACGCAGGTTGTCTGCCGAACAAATCTGCAAAGGGGACAAAGTGTACGACACCACTTTTTAGTCATTTCCTCACTCGGGTAGCCCGACTGCAGATCCCAGAGCGAAACAGTTTAAATGATTAAGAAAGAAAATGAAAAACAAATACATTAAATGCCCAGTGATCTTGAACAATCCCAGCTTAAAATACAACAGAATCGGCTCCTTACGACAAGAAACTGCACAATACAACCGGGAATCCTGTTGTTTATATTGACAATAAGTTCTATCGTGAAGTCCCAAAACACTACAGGAATATCTCTTGTGGCAACTGAAAATGCTCTGTTGCGTTGTTTGATAAGGAAGACCTCACCGAAATTACATTTGCGAGATCACAGCCATGTGCTCTTAAGAAAGAGGAGCAGGACTACAGGCACTCTGTTTCCTGTCCTCTGTTGTGTAGAACATCAGTTCTTATTAGCATGCAAAGCTTTTCAATGGTATTAAACGTTACACAAAATTTACTCTATGCTGCTTAAATCCTGACACCCAGTGGGAACTCAGCAGGCTAATCCTGAAGCTTTTGCTTGCTACGTTCTCAGTGCTATGTCTGTGCTATGCGTGTCTTTTGCCTCTGAGAACACACCCGCTCCGCAGCTCGCAGCGCTAGATTAGGGCTAGCCCTTCGCGTGACCTCCTGGATTTTTGCGTCCTGGGGCTCCGCGCCGTAAGACCCATCTTCGGCCACGCCGAGAAGAGAGGAACTCACACAGTGAGCTAACCTCCTCTCGTAGCTTCGAGAATACCATGTCCTCTCCCGCATAGAAATTTCCACCGACACATCTGACCGGCATGAGACTATATATGGAGGAGCAAGTTACAAAACCCGTGCGCCGACTCCACGCTGAGTCCACCGCAGAGCGCTGGCAGCCTTATCTCTGGGGCACCACGAATTTAATACGAGATTTGCGTGTATCCCCAGTAGACGCACTCTCAGAAACAGCTTTAGCTGCAAGACAGTTTGTAGTCGTGAAATATAAAATGCATAAAGCAAGTGGAGCTTACATAGATATTGCAAATGGTTGTTGCGGAAGAAAAGTACCGATAAATAACAACAGCCAATTAGTTTCACTAACGGTGTTCCTTTTTTGGAGTCTTGTATGTGGATACGATTAAGAAAAAAATATTACAAAAGAAACTAACTGCTGCAGTTAGGGGACGTTCTTTGTTGTTGTTCTTCCACAGTTCACGCCTACCTTGCTCTAATCTAGGGTGCTATGTTTTCACGAAGTAACCAATCGCATGCAATGCGCACTGTGCTGTAACTTGACTATGAACATTCTCCGTGTTAAGTGCTGTACACATATCTTGTTTTTTTTATTTAACACGCATGAATAGATTGGAAGAAATCCCTCACCGCTAAGGTTTTATCAGTGCGTCTCATCGATTCAGCTGAACAGCATGTTCCTCGTACAACCGCCATTTTCTCCCCAATTTTTTCATTCGAAGGCAGCTCTCATAGCCACTCCAATAACTTCTCTGAGTCAGCAGATGCTGTTGTGTCAGGCTTGCTTTTTATTCTTCTTGTATTCATGCACACAGTAGTGCGTCGAAACGAGCACCATTGCCAAAGACCAGAACGTGGCAGATGTTCACAACTATCCGCAACACAGAATGCTGCACCTTGTTATTTTCCTTTTCAGGTTTTATATAGAACCATCAGCCTAGTCGCGCAGGCCCACACCCGTTGCCAAAGCCAAAACAAGCTTTAAGGAAACGCTGAATATCGTGAGTGACCAGCCGAAAACACGTAATACATTCGTATAGCGTTCGCAAGTTACGACCACCCTTCCTACAGGACAATAGCAAGGAGGAAGAATGAGTCTTGGAACATTTAATTGACAAGCAGGGATCTAATGGTTAGCACGTATGGCGCAGTACCAATATAGAGAATGGGGCCGAAAACTCTCCCTTCGAAAAGGTTGTGTATATTGTTAGCAGATTTTTTTCTTTGTGCACACAGCTGCGTAACCAGCGCGTTGTCTGCAACGAAGATATTTTCTTATATGTATGGCATCCTAACACTTTATCAAAGCAGACATTTGGGCTAGTTGGTGTGAATCCATGGTGGAAAAAAGAAACCGCGCGAACTAAGACAGAAAACACAGAAAAGAGGGGAGACACTACAAGCGCTGACTCGCAACTAAGGTTTATTAGAAAGAACAGAACAGAATATATACAATAACCACCCACAACTGCGTACGTCATAACAGATTACGTGCAAGGCGTGCAAGATGATCTAAACAGGAGCAGCGCGCGTGTGCACCCGGTTATTTAAGTGTCTAAATTCCAACTCGCGAGACAACCTTCCCGCACACTGCTGGGTTTGCAAATGCACACCCCTTTTCCCGAAAACTAACGTGCTTTTTTTTTCCACCAAGATAAGGTGACCCGGGAGCTGATGGAAGCGTTCTTTATCCGAAAAAACGGCAAACGGTGCGTGAGTGATCCTTCAGTGGCCTTGTCAGATTTGGAATTTAGGTACTTAAATAACCGGGTGCACACGCGCGCTGCTCCTGTTTAGATCATCTTGCACGCCTTGCACGCAATCTGTTATGACGTACGCAGTCGTGGGTTGTTATTGTATATATTCTGTTCTGTTCTTACTAATAAACCTTAGTTGCGAGTCAGCGCTTGTAGTGTCTCCCCTCTTTTCTGTGTTTTCTGTCTTAGTTTGGGCTGTTTTTTTTTTCCACCATGAATCCTAACACTTATTCGCCATATTTTATGTTAACCGCAAAACCTGCTTGTGAACAGTCATCCAGCATTGCAGAAAATGAATCCTCTGGCTGTTAACAAAACAGCGCTGCTTATTCAGCTCAGATACGGATTGGAGGAACAAAATGGCGCTGTCAAAGAGGACTCAAGAGGAATAAACAAAATCATAGCTGCGACCTCTTCATTGTGATAGCATGGAGAAACCACCGGAAAAAGAAACCAAAAGGTAATACAGGATAGCTTTGTTACGGTATGCGGGGTTCAACCTCCGTGAGATGCACATTGTAATAGGATATGCCGTAGCAAAGAGCTCCGATTACTTTCGATCGCCTGGAGTTCTTTAACATGCATCGACATTGCATAGCCCAGTGGAATTTTTACATTCTCCACCATCGAAATGTAGCCGCCGCTGTCGCTCCCACAAAACTGCAATCTTGGACCCAGCAGCAGAATGCCACGGGTACCAAGCCAGTGCGGTGGGTATAAGGGAGGAAAGCACGTTAGTTATAGCTGCAGGCGCCTGGTACCCACTAGGACATAATCGCACCGTGCCAAAATTTTACGAAATTTTGCAAACATTTTTTTATTTTTCGAAGCGGCGCCTCTTGCTGGCTGAAATAAAATCTGTTCTTTTTTTTCGTAACTGGTTAGGAAAGTTTAACTGTCAAGGAAAGTGACATCTCACGAATAAAGGCTGAAAGTAACGCTGCTCTTAATAGGCTAAAAGGACAATTGCCCCCTCCTAAAAAAACATAAACATGGTATGCTGTACACTCTTTCGCCTTTCATATGTTTGTCCCGCTTTATATCTCTTCAAACTCTAACTAGAGACAAGAGTGTAAACAAATGCGAAGCCAAATACAAGACACAATCCCGCAAAAAAAATGAACAGACGAAGTACTTCGTTCCACCAAATGAGCTGAGAGCTCGAAAAATAACTCTAACCCAATCGCCGGCCCACACAACTCAAGGTCGGCCCCGTTAGCTTCCCGGCGGGCTGTGGCAGGCACGAAGCTCGCGTCATTCCTATGCAGCAGCAGCAAAATGGGAACAACAGAGGAGAAAAGCAAAACCAAAGGCGTCTCGATTCGTCGCCCACCCGCCCGACCGCCTCACCCGGAGCGCCAACCGAGCAGGCAAAGTAAGGGAAACAGCGGATGAGGCGTGGCAACGGCGGACAAAATGAAAGCGAAGAATAATAGGAAAATCGATGCCGGGCCTAGATTAGGTCAGGGCTCGGGCGATCAGACGGGCCGGACGTCCGGATCTCACGCGCGACACTTGGTCCCATGGGGAGGCGAGGGTGGGCTCTGCAATGAACGGGCCGACGTTTGTTCCGCTTCGAAGGGTCCGGGCAACAGTTCGATTTCGTGGGTGCCAAATATCGGCCGTTCCTAGCTGTCTATCGACGCACTTTTTTTTAGTTTTTTTTTATTAAACACAAACCGCCTCCTTTTCTTTTCTATTTTTTTTTTTGGCTCAAAGAGAATTTGTGACTTTTTCTGTCGCCTGTCGCTGTGTAGCTCAGCTGCGTAGTCTCCCACGAAATTAGCGCAAATACCGATTTCATTCAGTACTTTCTGAGTTTTGAGATTAACCGTCGAGGCTATGCAGCTAAAAAACGTTATTAAAAAGTCTTAGCCGTACCGTACGGGAAACACGGTAACTAGGCAACTGCGACCGTATGGCAAATATGGCTGGGCATCCCTGGAAACGGTAGCAACGACAACGCGTTAGCGCATTTGTCGTACGGCTCTCCGGCAACGCTAAAACTGTCCTTTGCCTTGCGAAACGTTCCTTGTGCTAGTTACCATAATTTAGAGCTTTTCTGTGTGACTCACAAAAGGCTCAATGTGGATTCTGTATGCCATCGCAGTGAATAAAAGAAATCATAGAAGCTGTCTGCGGGATGTACAGACACCACGTATGTCCACCGCGGAATACACACTCATTCACTAGGACGTGATTTGCATTATGCGAAAACACGTGGAAATTTCAGGGATAGCATAAGGTAACCATGCGAAAACACTGTAATACGCACGCCTTTGCGTAAGGTTTTGCATCATAGAGACTGCTTCTTCTTTATTTTCGTATCCACGGCACAAACCGAACATTCGAAATGGTTTTTCCCCGACTGGGCGCTATGTTTCTTCGAGACAGCAGGCGGAAAAATTCGGGAAACAAAATTCGGAGACATATTGTTGCATAGATGATGAGCAAACTTCGCGCACATAGTTTGCCTCTGTCCTCAAGCCCATGCGTGGTCCTGAAGATAGCGTCAAGCCAGCTAGATGCCAGACCCCCTTCGATAGTTGACGTGCGTGCTCGGGAGCCTCACCGCGACATGGTCGCAAAGTCATTCGGATAAATTTTAAGTATTTTAAATGAGTAAGTTTTAGAGTCCGCACGGAGGAAGGAATTATTTTAGCAGAGGCTGTTACGTCGCAGTTTTTGAATGTGGGCGTGAAAGCTTCCTACCAATACCCCACTCGCTAGTTGGCCGCCATCTCAGCACGCGTGCGCATGCGCCGCAGAAAATGATGCGGACGACGCCGCTGCGTCCAACGTTACTATTCTCTGCGCGACCGGCCAAAGACTCTCAGTAGTAATTGTGAAAACAAGTTATTTCCGGCACCTTCATTGTCATGGAGCTCAGATAGCGGGGGCCTCCTCTGAGCTTTCCTTCCTCTATAAGAGTCGATTTATGAACTAGATGCTAATGGATGTGAATTTTGTATATGTTTTGTACGTGGCTCCCCTTCTTTTCTTGCCATTTTCTGTTTTTCTTTTTGCGCAGGGTAGGCAGTCATACATAGCTACAATTAACATACGTGCACTTCCGCTTTCGTTCTCTCCATTTATAAAAAAAAAAACATTAAGGAAGTAGGCAGGTTATTCTCGTTACAGCGTTTATTTAGTTTCCAAGGTATCACCCCCCCCCCCCCCCCCCCCCCGCTTTTTGTTATTTTGCGGCAAGCACATATTTTTCTTTTTTTGGCACGTTTTTACAGCTATAAACTTCAGAGGATTTATCTAAGGTAAGCGACGTATGCCTTGCATCGGCGCCAGTATTTAGCACCGGTGTCAACAAACGTGCCAGCGTCGGTGCCAAACCCCGCTGCCATGATTTGTGCCCTCGTCGGGACCGCCATTGGCGTAGTGTGAGTTGCAACCAGAGACTCCGATTTTATCTGCGGCACGAAGAGAATGCTGCTAATGTGCACTCCGGCTACAAAGGAAACGTGGTATGTGGTGTGGGTGTTGTAGACCACGCGTTATTTGTGGAGGGGGGGGGGGGCACGGTGGTTAAGTGCGGTAAAGCTGTCAATGTCACTTCTCCACAGGTGAGGGCGATAAGCGTGCTTTTCTTCGTTTTGATTTTCTTTCGGGCCCGCACGCCGATCGAGTTATTTTGCCACTGAGTGCCTCAAAATCATGGTGCGCAGCCAGTAAGGAAGTCATTTAAGATGGGTGTTCACTACGTAGATGAAGTTTACTTGTCACTTGTTATCCAAACCAAAGTGGTGCTGAGACCCACAGAAGTATGATGTAATGTTCTAAAGAGTAATTTGAAGAGGGCGACAGAGGTAAAAAATCTGAAGTGGTTTCTGTCAACAGTGCTGTAACCTATCACAGCAGCAGCCGTTACATGTTGAGGGGTTATTTTAGAAAAACTATTCTAGAGTCAAAGTTTTAAAATTCCACATGGGTAAATCTTTGTAGCGGAAACCATCGTTTCTTCTTCTTGCTGAATATGTTAATGATAGCTTACGTTACCCCCATTTTCTGCTGCCCTGAATTCCATTTGATCGCATTATGCTGCAGGACAGGCTAAGAAAACAAGAAATTGTATTCACTTAATTTGCTTGAAAACTGAACGTGAATACGTACGTGTACGACACGCGATGTCACATTTGCCTAGCGGTGCATTGTAGTTTTCTCATTTCCGGCTTTACAAGTCGGTTAGAAAGTCTCAACGTTGCACCTTTTCTCACAATCTCCTAATCTGCAGCACACCAACTGCTCCAGGAACGTCTGAGCCCAATATTTTGTCTTCCTTGCCACTCTAACTCCGATGGTAGAGCCGGAAACTGCCGCGTCGCGCCCAATACCCTGCCTAACTGCTCAACATAGGCTCGCGCAGCTTTGCCAGGACACCCGCACGTCTGCGCAAGCAAAAACGGCGATGTCCATTGTTCTGCCTCCACAAAAGCCGCCTCACTACGCGCAAACAGCAGCGAACCCAGCCCGCACCAATTAGGGCTCGCCAAGTTCAACGGCGCGTAACGATTCGGCAGCCGTGACCTTGGAGATAAGCGCTGGCTCCGCAGGCGACGCGTTACAAATCCTGGGACCGCTGTGCTACGGGCGCTGGGCTATCTCTGAAGATTGCCAGCTCTGCAAGGATTACGACCTCCCCCTGCTCCGAGTGTTATTCCTTTGCTTTTACATATCCTATTATACGCTCCGCTTCTCGCTCTTTCCATGGCGAGCAGGAACTCGGCGTGAGCGTTAACGTCTCGCGCATGGTTGCACAACTTTCATTGGCATATCATGGCTCCTTTCCTCTATATATAGTGCGGATGGCAGCCGGCGCTCGTGAAGAATTGCCGGAAGTCACCTACTACATGACGTAACTTGAAGTAGCATGTTTTGTTTTGCTGTTGCAGGAATTAAAATGCATTTATTAAGTTTTAACTATATATTTGGACTTTGCAACCTAGCGAGTGCGACGACAAATAAGCTAGAGGTTCATTTGATCCATGTATGGGTATCTGAGTTAGAACAAAGACATATCTGATGTGAGCCAAACAAGCTTTCAAAGGAGAGCAGTGGCTGTGTTGTGCCTACATTTTGGACATAATCGTTTGTAAGCCCCAAAATCACTGTATAAAAGCTGCTCGCGCAGATCAGATAAAAAGCGACATGAAATAGGCGCAGCTACAAACCAGTGTTCGCTAAGTGGAAGACATTCAACGAACATGGTGAAAGATAAAGATGACACTCAGTCCCAATTTCGCGTTGTCTGCGGAAACGAGGCTCAGCCCTGCAGAGAGGTGTGGTCTGGAAATTTGACCGTCTACTGCAAAAGAGCGTATTTCTCTCCAATGTCCTGTTCGTTTGAAAAAGTAGACAACCAAGATCGGATTTAATGGACATCGCAATGAATTTCCGAAACTGTTCATTCTGCGCAAGAACGAAAAAGTGACACCTACGGTTCTACCCGTGGTGCCACTCCCTCTCCTGCGGTGTGACCCGACAGACCGCCCACAGCAAGACGTGGAAAAAACTCGCCAAGATGAGGTTCAGGGGCGGTAAAACTATGGCGTACTTTTTTTTTTGTTCTCGCCGCAAGAAAGAGCGCAACCTGAAACTTTTTACATTACCCAACACATCTTAGCACGACGGAACTGCAGCATTTAAAAAGAAAAGGCAGGACAGAAATATAAAATAATACTGTCCACCAATATTCCCACAGTTCATGAACAAGAAGTAAATATTTTGCTTTTATAGGTTTATGTTTGCCTCGCAAAGTAGTGCATCTAATTTAAGTTCCTGTCATTATTATTAACTGTAATGAGCTAAACTTATTCCAGACATGTTTAATTTTCGCTATTAGTCTTATGTGGGAGCCATGGGCCTTGCGGTCAACAGGACTCAAAACATGTTTCTTTTCGAGAAATTTCGTATGCTAAAGAAATACAGACAGAAAGTTTTTAGTTGTTTTTCTTTCATTGAAAAAGGCTTATAGTCCTAGCAACCATGATAATTAGCTTACAACATGAGTGAGAAGCGCGAATAATGAATTACTAACGATTTTATTCCGGCAGTTTCGGTCACGGTCAGTGCCAACTCTGGAGTGCACCGTGACATCAGGATCGACCTGCCAAATTTGATTATCACATTTTGGTGACGTCGTCGTCACCGGCAAGCACTGGTTATTCCTGTGTACAGCCAGTGGGCTCGATGACGTCATAACAATTAGAGTAACTGCACCTTAAAATCACACCACTCGGGCGAGAATGTCGAATGGCTGCTCATACAGCATTCAAAACGTGAGTAAAATATGTTCCACTACACGCTTGCCGCTGAAATTTGCTACAACGTATCTCCTTACGCTCATGAAACAAAGCATATTGCTTGTTTGCGTTCCAAATTTTCTATCTGTACTTCTTTCAAACGAGCCAGGGAGTATTGCGATTATGCATGATTTCAGAACTTAAAAAAGGAGTACCAGTACTAGACATCTGTACTCATAGCGGCTATGCGAACACTCAATAATCGTACACTGCTATACTGGTTAAGTGCGCGCTGATCCGCATTTCACAGCATAGAGACGCAGTTCGTGTAAGCCGTTCTCTTTCGAGCATCTTGCGGCAAGACTGTCATTTGCATAACATTTTATTGCAGTATACAAACTCCCCCCTTTCCAATGTAAATCTGTCAGTAATAATAATTGTTGTTCCTTGTACTGCGTGAGTTTAGTGATGCAGGAAATGACATTCCGAACGGATTTCACCGACGAAGATAATATTTGCATCAGTGGAAGCACTGACACCTCTCCTTCCGCTCGGGAGAATATTCTCACTGTAGTTTTCAAGCATTTTCTACCACAACTCCTCTCATGAGTGTCACTTACTCCGTCGTTAATTTCTACATTGAATTTGCATGTTTGAGCACTCGAAAAGTCTAGGTAGAGAGTGCGTGGTCACATTTTCGAAGTTCTCTACAAGCTTCAAAATCTTGCACACGTCGTTTCGTAAGATATCAAGCATGCCCTCTGAAACTCAAGTTCCCATCTCGAAGTCCCCTCTCCGGCAGTAATCAGCTTTTTCCAAAGCGTCGCGCCACCCATTTATTTTTTGCATCCTTCTCACTGCTCTTAAATAGTTAGCTTACATCAGCTTGTAAGTTTCCAACAGCCCTTTTTCCCGCTCCGGAAAATTGTAGTCTTTCTGTGAATTGTGACCTGAAAATCTTACATATCTATATTGCGCATAAATGTATCCTACCCACACCTGTTTCTTCTTCTGCGGTAATTGGCTCCACGATTAGAATAATCACCTAAGTAGCACAATTACTCATTTGGACCTGGTTATAACGCATGCGCTCCGGGATTCGTGCGCAATGCACTAATTCCCAAAATAAACCACCGCGAACTCATGAACTCATTTTAGTGCGCTTTTTCTTTAATTTTAGTTCTTTGTGCAATTTTTCAGACCCGCGCACATCTACCCGTGCTTTATTTCCTTCACGCATTTACAATTGTGCGTTCAATCTGCACAACTTCGTAGTACAAAAGGTAGCAATGGAGATTACGAATATATGGAACCCACAGAGTGCGACAGGTTTATTTCTATGCTTTCATCTCGTTTTCGGCACTAGTATGCGAAAAATTATAAGGAGTCACAGACTTCTCAAGGCCGCCATTCACGCCGGGACTTCCATTACAAAATTAGATGTTACAACTCAAGTTTCTGTGCGTTGCTAAAGGTACTGTTCGCATCGATACTTTAATGAAGGGGGGGGGGGGGTATTCCACGTCACATTTCTTTCGCATGCGTGGCGGTTCATGGTCAATTGTGGGAGCGAATAACGCTAGTACAGCCTTGAATCGATATAACCTACGTCAGCCGAGTACAGCTTGGCAATGCACGTATGAAAAATTCAGATAACTCTGTTAAATATACTAACTTACTTTGGTGCGAATACCAGATATCCATGGTTTTCAAATCTTATCTTTCGTTACTAGTGCAACGTTCTGTTTCCCACACAGGGTGAGCTTTGGGTCCAATCTAGCAACACGCGCGGCTAGTTTGTCCGAACAAGAACGAAATCACGATTGTAGATGTCTACAGTGCCCACAAATCTTCCGCGATGATGGCGCAGATCACCAAAAATGCCCTTCGCCACGTCCAAATACAACGCAGTTTGGAGGTACAGTCAGTTTGATTCCAACGACCACCATGTTCCCGCCACGTCGTTTCCTTCGTCCAGCGCATTCCTGCCGTTGAGGGCGCAGGTTCGAGCAATAGGCAGCTTCCTCCCCAGACTTGCATCTGCCGTCCTGATGTCGCCGCTATCGGACATCAAGTGGAGATGTAGACTAAGCCAAGACATTCTCCTGAAGGCCGCCGCCTCAGCCTGAGCCACCTTTCAGGGCTCGATACTGAAGAGCCCACCTAATACCTAACGGTCGTCGAAGTCGGGGCGATGCCGCTCTTTATTTATAAACCCCTGATTGTAAGGGCTTCCATCAGGCCATGTGGGCTCTCCCAGGCATGTGGCACGCAAATTACGCCTTTACTATCACCACTACCACTACTATCACTATACTATCACCATCTACCACAGAGGCCACGTGCAGTAGTGACCCATCAAAAGCCGCGCTACAACAATTCTTCTGGTGCACAGATGTCGACGTTGGTTCCAGCCAGACTGTACAAGATTCCGGCCTCTAAGGGTGTCAATTGTTAATCCAGCACATGTTTTAGATATCGATAGCGTCTGCGCTCCTGCCTTTTTCTAAACCCTCCTGCCTGCCCGTACAATTTTTCCATTACAAAAATCTGTTGATGAGTATAGACGCTATGGCAAGTTGTTAACCTAGATGATGAAGCCCCAAGGGTGCTCAAAAAACATGTTAATCAATGGAAAAAGTCAAATGTAGTCCTCATAGCTTGTGGAGCAGGCGGACTAATCAGTTGCGAACAGAAATATTTCGAGCGTGTACTTCTGTACCGCGCTTTTATTCACGGGGGTACTGTTTCAGTTACATACAGCTAGCCTATTAAGAATTTCAGCCTTCTTAACCATACTGAAAGTTTTTTGAGATATGGAAAGCAAATAATTGTCTAAACACACTGAATTACTACGGATGCCAATAAAAATCATTTGCAATACAAAAACATTGCGGAGTGCGACAAACCCTTACTTGACGCCATTAGTTCATGTTTGTCACAGCGCTGCCTCACCTTTTGTGTCAGTTGGATTTAAAACCTTCTCTTCTGGAAAGGAACCATATGTTACGATTGGAAAAATGGCCTCTAATATCTTCGGCCTGTGAGGCTGCTGCAAGCTCGAGTCGTGTAACGTTAGCCTCACTCTGTCAAGGAATTTTGAAATCTCTGCTTTCGGGGCAAATAACTGACACAGAAGACGAAGACTAGAACCTATCTTGAATAGCTGGTATATCTATTGCCAATTTTGTGTTCTTTGAATAGCCGCCGACATAAAGGACGACTTCAGGTAACGAAGCCCTACATGAATAAGAAACCCTTGATTAAGTCATAGCTATTCAGTGTTCGTAAGAAAAAGGCAATCATTTAACAACAACACACATCTCTAATTGGTAATGCCGGGACAAAGGAGACATTGTGTTTTAACAAAAGTACCTGTTGATTCAACAACTTTTTGCCACTGTATCCTCGTGCGCTTTTATAGTTCCTCTAACTTGTTTATACACTGTACAACAAATATAGAGCTTCCGCGGTGCTAATCCGGGCTCGACGCGAACGTATGTTATACATAAAGTGCATCCGCTCAAGACCATTACCTTTTCTATTCATGTGTAACTATTCAAAAACAGCACACTCACAGGCCTTCAGATCGCACACTCACCGACGGTTCCAGACTTTTAGAGACTTCTTTGAAAGGAAGATTGCCTTCAGAGATAATTTCATGGCCACTTAACCGAAAGAAAACATGACCCTGATCTTAGGCGAGCTCAGACTCATGACGAGTTCAAACTATCGAAGCGTTTAGAGTAAAAAGCTATTCTCCTCTTAGCTTTCTTTTTTTTACTGCAGACCAGGAAGTATTCCTAGATTGTTCCGACATGTGCCTACGTGCACAGCTTCAGCATTATGACTGCTTGAATGACGGGCACCATTGTCCCAGATTTTAATTCCTACGCTCACATTGAGCACCCGAGCTCCAACAAAGGATTCTTTCTGAAGACACGTGGCAAAGCAGGCACACTGCCCAGAACCTGATACACGCGCTGCAGTGTCATTAGGCGCTTCATGATCCATGCTACTTTTATCGGCGAAAGTTCTGGCGGCCCCCGCAAAAGGCTTTGGGCAAAAGAGGACCGTGCATGTAAGGGTTCTATCTTAAGGGCTCCCACAGTTTATGCTTGTATCTGCCTAAAGTCATCTCTGGTTGTTGTCAGTCCGCGGAAATGCTCTTTTCCTAGCGAGGCGCTCTTCCTTAAGCGGGATGCGGCAAAAATAAATGAGACAGTTTACTGCCTTGACCATGGGATTTCCGGACTCAATACGTACGCTCCAGTTACCTTAATCCCTCAAGATGACATCCGAGGCTCATTTCGCTCGAAATACGATGTCGGCTCTACCTTAGCTTCAGCTTTCGGCTTAAACTAGACGTAAAAAGGAGCCCATAAACTAGAAAAAAAAACAAGTCAGAAAGAAATTCTAAAGGACTTCCGTGAAGCTACCGTGGGCTGAAATCATATCCTGTGAGTGCTCCCTTTGGGACTGTCGTCAGTGGTTTTTGGCGCAACAAAATAAAGCCTCTTTTGCTGTCATTCCGGTCATTACTGCAGGCTTCCGGACAAAAACCAAGTTTATCTTAATGAGCGAAGAGTGTAAAGTATTTTTTCCTTTTTAGCCCTACTCAGTTTGCAGGTATTTCTGCACACCGCATTCCAATCACCTCATATTAAGGCGAAAGCCTTTAATGCCTCATACTGTCGTTAGCAGACGCGTCGGCAGGAATGTCGACAGACGCGTCGGCAGGAATGTCGACAGACGCGTCGGCAGGAATGTCGAAAGACGCGTCGGCAGATTTGTCCGCCTTTCGGCGTCACTGCTTCAAAAGAAACTGCGCCGAGGGTGGGAATCGAACCAGGGCCTTTGGCATTTGAAGAGGAGACGCTACCACTCCGCCACGAAGGCTCAAGGTTCCAGCATGAATAAAGGCGCATCTAGTGAATGCATAGGTTTCATAAATAAAATAAAAGGAATAAAGTCAAGAAAAGGAAAATAAAAATAAGAAAATAAGCAAAAATAAAAACAATAAAATAGGATATGAAAATAAAAAACAGTAGAAACAAGATAGGAGCAAAAATAAAAAGAATATGAAAAATAAAAAGTAAATAAAAACAAACTGTGCGCCAGGAAACGCTTTCGCCTTGCAGCATTTTAGAGAGCCAAAGTGCCCCCTGAATTTTGCTGAACCTGGTTGAGAGCAACTATGCGCGGCTTGAGGTCTGTAACGTTTGGTGCGTTCGCGACACTGGATAGGAAGCAATAACACCCTGCCACCTTGACAGGCGGCAGTCAATGCTTGATCGCGAGAGTTTGCTCACACAATGAACACTGCGGTATTTTCTGAACAGCTATTCACTCGTTTGGTCGTTATTACATCACTGCATTTTACATCACGGAATATATTATTGCGTGTTGCACCGGTTTATGTGGAAAATTGATCGCAAAGTTTAGAACTCCTTACATACAGTCGGGCACAAAAGTCTGTGGACCACGTGTTCCTCAAACGAAGCCGATAGCTCTGCTATTATTAGAAGTGCCTGGAGACCACACTTGTGGAGGTGAAAACGAAAAATTTATTTCTCCATTTTCACAAGTGTGGCCTCCGACCGACAGCTAATAGTAGAGCTATAGGCTTCGTTTAATGAACCCGTGGTCCACAGACTTTCGTCTCCGATTGTACCTAGACATGCTATGCTTGACGACTACAGCTAATTTACAGGAAGACATGCCGAAATGATTTAAATACGCCCCAAATAAAAAACAAATCATGAAACTCGAAGCGAAACGTGGAGACGCCGCATTTCTTCCACAGTAGAATGCTATCACACCTCTTCAAGCACTTTTCTTTTTGTTGCGCAAGCAACACTACGCTCGTCACCGAGCCATTTCGCGGAGGCGAGGAAAGGCCATACTGCGCATGCACGAGGATTAGTGACGTCACACAGCGCACAGCTGGCGCGCCGCCACCGTCGCTGCGCGGGTGACTCAGAGGTGCCGCCGCCGCACTCGCCAGTTGCGCATGCGCAGTAGCGGCGCATAGCTAGCGTGCCGGGGTCGCCGCCACCGCCGCGCGCTCTCCATCGCCTCTCTCTCTCTCCTCGTTGCTTTCGCAATTTTCCACGTTTAAACAGATCTCAACTACTGCCATTTTTTTTTTCTATCCTCACTGCACTTGTGAAAAGATGATGAAGGTTGAGCTGAGGTAATGCTTCAAGCGTTCATTACGTGCCGCGGGGAAATAAATCAGCGAAGGTGCGGTAGGAATCGTTGGATTTGTGCCACAAATAAAAAAGGAAAAGATGAACCGCAATCTAATTCATCGATGGCAGACCAGCAGCAGCTTACTTGATTACTTGTATCATGTGCAATCCCATCTCGACGCAGCAGTGCGCGTGGTCAGGCCGAACATGCGGAAGACCGCTGACGCAGTAGTAGCAGTCGCCGAGAAGCTTAATCCGCAGGCAGTGGTTCTCCTGGGGGAAAAGAAAAATATGACGCGTTGCAAGCTTCGGCATATAGAGTTCAGGGAGTCCAAAGAACCCAGCGATTGATTAAGCGCATAGAGAGAATTATTAATGGTTTGCTTGCTTTATTAGATATCGGTCATTGGTTAGACAAATCTTCGCGCCACATCCGGTAGGCAGCTCGCCCCTTGCCTTTCAGCAGCACGAAAATGAAGTTATGATAACCTTTTTTAGAAGGAAAGTTTGGTGTACTTCATGAGCATGAACGCTGGTCAACAAAATTTCAAGTTCCGTATAGCCAAACTTTTAAATGTAGAGGATGGCCAAGTTCCCTTTATTCTAGTAAATAGAAAGTACATGTTTAATTAATAGTAACGGGAATAACAAAACAATGCATGGACTTAACTATGGAGAAGAAGGCCATTGGTATTTGAAGCATTTATTTCATGATTTCTAAGTCATGGCACTATATTTTATAGGCTGCTAATCATAGCTTAATAATTATTTTAAACCATTAATAACAGCCGGCTATCCAGAACGAGTTACACTCAGTTAAGAGAGAAAATTGGCAAAGCAGGGCAGACAGGGGGTTGTGAGACGGTGCTGGCGCTAGAATAAATAGCGCAGTTGTGTGTTCTGAGGCCCTGCTCCTATCTTACACACCTCTGCAGACCAGGACACCCCACCTCCTCATCGTTTGCCCGCAAAGCGATGTCTATCCACACTCATCACCCTCTTAGGACAGTTACTTGGTTAAGCAGGTTGCCGGATCCATCTGAGGACTGTGAGCTATGCATATGCGTCACGAAGAACTGTCATGATCTGGCTACCACAAAGATTCAGGGGCAGTTCCATCACTCTCGTCAATAACGAGACTACCTGACTCCCAGCCTTCTTGATTAAACAAGCGCAACAGTTCAAGTATGTGACTAAAAAGTTTTTAAAAGCAAACTTGCACTTGCGTTTATGCCTGACAGTTCCGTCGTTTAACACGCGCTACTTATTTAATGGCAATAGGATTATCTTGTTCAAGAAGCGGTCTAAGCCCTACTATAAGTTTGTGTGTGCTTATGTCGCCAAAACCAAAACCAGTAATATATTAGTAGAAAATAATGTTCGCCGAAACAAAGCTAGAACAGCGTTCTGAAGTAAGCACCGAAAGATAGCGCGCAATTTTCGAAACCAAAAACCGAGTGCTCTAGCCCCAAGATATCTTTGTGGCGGTTTGTGTCCCCAAAACACAAAACAGTAATCAATTAATAGAAAATATTATTTGCCGAAACAAAGCAAAAACTGCATTGAGAAATCAACAACAAAATATATTCCGCCGAATTTTCCAAAAGCCAAAACCCATAACTCTCACCACTGGATATCGTTGTGGCGTGCGTTCATAACACCAAAACGAAAAGCAGTAATTCATTAGTAGAAAATATTGTTCGCCGAAACAAAGAAAAAAGTGCATTCGGAAATAAACCATGAAACATACCGCTGAATTTTCAACAATAAAAAACGACAACTATAAACAGGCGATATCGTTGTGGCGTATGTTTCTATCTCCAAAATAAAAAGCAGCAATTCATTAGCGGCAAATATTATTCGCCGAAACGAAACGAAACCTTCATTTAGTTATAATCACCTAGATATACCGCCCAATTTTCAAAAATAAAAACCGAGAACTGTAGCTCCTAGACTTCATTGTGGCAGTATTTTTATGACCAAAACAAAAAGCAGTATTTTTGTTTTTAGAAAAGAACATTGGCCCAAAACAAACTGAAAACAACATTACAAAATAAATGCCGAAACATACCACCGATTTTTCAAAAATAAAGTCCTACAACTCTAACCCAAAGAAATCATTGCGGCTTGTTTATAAGGGAAACTGACCGTTTCGGTTGAAAACGAACTTCGAAAATTGAATTCGGCGTGCTTTTATTGGTGTTCTTCAGTGTAAGCCTGCAGGTCCCAACCCAAACTATAACCGAACCGCACATCGAAATATTTGCTTTCAGCGGCTGGCTTTCTTTGAAAACCATTTATCCACTATATTTCATCTGGGTCACAGCAATGCTGACAATAATTGTAGGAAAACGTATACTGCTCATCTGTTGACAAGGGCGTCACTTCAACTCACGCCCTGCTAAGACGGCCAGTGCATTAATCGGAACACCAACATAAGCACGAGAACGTGCGTTATAACGTGCACGGATGTTTCGGTTTTTGTCAGGTGTTTAGAAACGAGGTTATTTGCAAAACTGGAACTAAGAACACGTTTTGGTTCGTCAGATTAAGTGCGTAATTGTTAGCTGCGTACTAATAAACTCACGAATGTAACTCCAGTAGAATCGATGCAGATGCTTTATCAACATGGTCAATATATGACCAGCTGGTCCCAATAATAGCGGTTGCTTTTAATATTATTTTGTTGCAGCGTGAAAGTTGAGAACCAGAAAGCAAAGTAGGACGCCGGATGGAAGATGAGAGCATCCACTTTGAAATGGGGTGGTGGTAGTTGCCACCATGCTTGGTTCTTGTTGTATTTATTTTACGGTGTTACAGATCGGTCTATAAATTGGTCATTCTTTTTAATATTTAATTAAAGCTACAATACTAACTTTAAGTCACCGCTCTGCTGCTTTTAAGCCACCAATCTTCCTGACCAACGAGCTTTTTGCTTACTTCCACCGCGGATTAATTCACATGGCACTTGTTAAGCCCTAGGACCTCAGCGAGAGTGAGTGTTGCTGCATAACTTGTTACTTTGTTGCTTTATTATTTATGGGGGTTTAACGATCTAGAGTGACTCAGGTTATGAGGGACGCCGTTGTGAAGGGCTCCAGAAATTTCGACCTTCTGGTGCTCTTTAACATGCACTGACACTGCACAGTACACGGGTCTCAAGAACATCGCCTCCATTGAAATTCGACCGCTGCGATGGGGGTCCAACCCGCGTTTTTTTGGTCGAGCGCAATAACCACTGATCCTCCGCTGCGATTTTGGCGGCGGCTGCTTCTTAAGTTGTTACTAGATTTTTATGCGAAGCATATTACTAGAGGTACACTACAGCCCTTCGCCGTGGTTACGCGCCGTGCACACCACGTGACACATGACGTCACGACAGAGGAAGATGAGGGTCCACCTCGCGCCGTCGCTGTGGTTGCACGCCGTGCAGACCACGTGGTACAGTGACGACACACCACCTGACATACCATGTGACACATGACGTCACTACAGATCGCCGTCACGCGCTGGGAGAGAGAGAACGATGGCATCGCCCAGACACCGGAATGTCCTCGAGCGGCATTCCCGCGCATTTCGAACGCGCGTTCACACTCGGTGTAGGTGAAACGCTCGCTCCACCGGGCAGGCGGACGCGGCTTCCGTGGCAATCCAGGCGCCCACCCAACGCGCGTCTCGGGGTTAGTCGGCGTTCCGCTGTAGCCATGCCGTTGTCTTCCCCCACGACGAAGGCTTCTAGTGGTTGTATTAAAATGATCAAGTATTCAAACAAGGAAAGCCATGTATTAACAAGCCTAGCCATCAATATGTTTCGCATCTGACCAGGGTTAACCAAGTTGAGCCTCAGCCATTTTTTTTTTCTGAGTCGTCTTGATGTATGTAAATCATTTTATGTTGTTTGGTTATTCTTCATGAGTGATCGCCTACTGCCTTGCGGTTATGAATTAAAATTGAAAATTGAAAGCTTCCCGTGATGCATAATGAAACCAACCTCAAGTTCAATACATGGCTTTGACCTTTCATGGTTGAGGTTTTAAAGGCCATATGTTGAGTCCTACAGATGGTAAATGAATTGAAACGTAACGGTCAGTGCTCCTTAAATTATGCAAAATAAGTTTCGCCTGGCATACAAGCGCGAGCCGTTTTAGTTCCCTCAACCAGGAGTAAACTACCTCTGCTCTGCTCAACCTGGCCGCCGATTCATTCCTTCATTATTCAATGTGACGAACTGAAGCCTTTATTGGATGTTCGGGGGTGCACAGCAGATAGATGTCCGAATAGCACAAACATACGCAAGAAATGTTTGTAAAATTTCTCAATAATATTTTCATCACAGTAAGAATGACACATGGAATGCGTTGAACGTGCTATTTATATTATATTTTTGAAGCACTGGAATCCTTCCCACACAATACTCAATGCCACAATAATGAGATAGGCCCCAGCTTCCATTAATCAGCTCGTTTAAATGTCTCACCGGAGGGCCTATTGTTTGGGCAAAAATTCATTAAAGGCAACCCTTTCATTTCAGCTTGCGCAACTGAAGAACGCTTCATAAAGCTTTCTTCATTACACCCATTTAATCATCCGAGAACACCTGCAGGAATCTAGGCAAAGAAAGCATGACAGACAGCTCAAAATGGGCTTTTACAAGAATCTTCATTAGCGGCCGGTTTTGCGCGCCGGTGTTTGAAAGAGAATAAAAGCACAATCCATTTCAGATTCCGGAATTTTCAACTCACGATCCTCTGTCTTCCCATAAAAAAGAACAAGATGTTTCTACCTCGAGTTTTAAGCCTTATTTTGAGGGAAGCCGGTGTCCTTTGTTACTAAGCCGCTAAGTTTCAAAAAGAGTTCGTTGTTTGTATGTTGCTACATGTTCGCGACACTTAATCTGCTACAGAATGGCGCATCTTGAACTGTCCTAAGTTTGAAACTATCTTGCAAACAAAGCATACCGGGGCCAAGAACTACGCTCGCAAGTATGACATCGCGGCTACCTTCGGCTTGTATCGCTTTCATATATGTTATATCCTCGGTAAGAGACACATACAAGCTCAAAGAAAACAGCGGACCTACACAATTCAAGCCCGGTTGCTCGGCAGTTTCGTCACATTGAAAAAAAAAAAAGAGATGACGACGTCATTATAAATCAAATGAAGACTTGTTGAGGACAAAGCCTGGTAACGTCAGCTTTGTCCTCAGTACGTCGTCGTCTGAAGTTTAATACGAAACTTTTCAAACTTCTATGTAACAAAGGCTTTTTGTCGCTAAGCATTATGATAGGGTGGCAGTGTTGCGCCCGCCATTCGCAAAAATTACGCATTCAGGGAAGGTTTTAAATAAAGCTTCCAGTTTTCGCCACTAATTTCTTTATTGCATGAAAATCATTGAGTATGCGAGCATTCTTTTCACATCTTTCCAGAAGAGGGCTGAAAAAAGTTTTTTTTTTCATTGTTGAATTAAACCCTTGTTGAACCTTAAAGAAATGATGCAATCGATTTTTGTTTCGTACCTTATTTTTTTCTCCATGATTTGAAGGCGGCACTAAAGTAATCATCTGCAATAGCTGTCTCTTTCAACAACCCCTTTAATATAATTTTTCATACCGCAGGATTCAACGCGTACTTTAATGAACTTGTTCATATCCTTGAAGAAAAGCGATCCTAAGATATGCGCCACCGAACGAGAGCAGCGAAAAGCTAGTAAGCGTTAGGGCTTTGACACATGTCGGCTGATAAAGCATTTTTTTCTTTGCGTCGCACCCAAGGGAAGCTCGTAATTCCTGCCTTTTTGGGCTCTGCAGCCTTTGTTTTACGCAGATATTTCCGCGTAGAGTCTTTACTTCTCTTTGGTTTCCAGTTTTGTTTTACAGGTACAGTGCTTTACCTTTTGCGTCGCTTGAACGCCCCTGGAAATTCTTTTCGCACAAAGTCGCCGTTGTCCTTCACTTCAATGAACAATTATTTGCTTCGAGTGCTAAGTGCTTCTAGTGCTTAGCCGCGAGACAGGGTGTAGCCATAGCAAAAATTTAGAGATGCTAAGGACTACTCAGTGCGGATACAACTCGGGATTAAGAGACACCATTATCAGGTATTTCATTATGAGAGCTGCCAACTAAAAGTTAAATAACTAAAAAGCAAGCATTCGAGCGCGTCATTCATTGAGCCGCATCATCATAAGATGAGAAGTTTGACCCGAGACATTGTAGGGTCTTTATGGCATCATCCCTTAGAAGAAAACTTTTAGACAGTCTACAGAGTGTCTATAGACCTCTGTCTATAAAGTCTACAGACTGTCTATAGACAAATCCCTAGAGAACAGTCTATAGGCAATACAAATGCCATAGACAGTCTATAGACAATCTATAGGCTTATGGCCATACACTTTTGGTACACTTTTATCTACAGACTGTCTATAGACTATGAATAGACAAAGAGCAATATCTATAGGAAGTGAATAGAGTGGATAAGAAATCTACAGACTGTCTATAGACCATTTTTATAAAGCGCACTTACTGCCATTCTACTGCTCTTACCGTGTCTTCAGAACGAACACTGTAACGAACAATGCAAGCGAATGGGAACTCCCCATTTTCGCGCTGTCAACACTAGCCCCATCTTTGGCATTTAGATTTCGAGACGTTGCGGGAAAACTTGCAAAGCCCATTCTGCCATGAGGCGAGACCAAAAAGCTGTAATTACTTTCTTTATTTGCATGAAAGGTCGTTGCGCAATGTCAAAACAGGAAATGTCAGTGAGATAGCAGTAACAACATTACTCGCAGCCTTATAACCATGCAACAACGATAATCAAAAAACAAAATCCGCACTTACGCTTGCCAGCCGGTCAAAACGAGCGAAGAGGTCGTTCAGAACCTTCACCAGTTCCTGAGCCGAGCACCTCGAAGCCAGAGCTGTGAACCCTTGAATATCGGCGAAGAGGATGCTAGCCCGATCAGAGAGAAAAGAGAAACATAGTAATGAAAAATGAGCTGAATTATATTTACTTCTATTGATGACGCATTCTAAAGAGCACGTCTTGGAGGAACAGCAGTTTCTTCATCGGAATAAAAGCTGAATAAATTCGTCGGGTTCCACGCAAGAGCCCGACTAGCGTCATTTCGGATCACAGTAGAAAATTATTTCAGCGATTGGAAAAACCCAGCAGAGCGTTATTGTTGATTGTGCGTTGCTCTTTTATTCTGCGCCAATAATATATAATTGCTTTCTTATGGCGAATTTTCCATAGCTGCCGGCAGTTCGTACCTTTTGTACGAGTGTTTACAGATAACCCAATCAAAACTAAATCAATCTGAATCAAAACTGTTTTCCTTGTGCGTACACCTTGGTGTCTCTGAGTCACATATATACCCGCACAAAACATGGCGGTAGTGCCTGGAATGTATATACTTGCCTCTGTCTGTCTCATCGTCGGTAGCGTCTAGTAGCAGCTCGTCATATATCAAGAAGAAAACTATTTCCAGCTGAAGTCATTGTCTTAACTGTTAATAGATTTCTGAGTGCTGCGAATGCACAGAAAGTTTCAGTGGAAAACGTTCAAAAGAGGAGATAAAGTACCATTATGTATTTTGCATACCGTTAGCTTTATGGTGAAGATATTCCCGGCGACCTGAGCAAGGCCGGCGAAATTTAAGCTTTTCTGGGAAAACGCATGTCCTTTCAAGCTCCAGCGCCAGGCAACGTTTCCGACCGGGCTGATCAAATTCTCTGTCCAAGTTTGAACAGCCGCCGTTGATAACAGGATGCTCGAGTAGTTGGAGTGCAGCGCTCTTACGGTGTTTGATGCGCTACCTTCGGTGTGCGGAAACATGCTTTAAAGTACTGTTCTGTTTTCCTTCCGAAGCGTGTTTGCATGTCAACACAAGGAGCAATATTTTGCACTTGAATATCCGGCACGGATACAGACGCACTCATAATGTATGGGGAAAGCCCAAGTTTTGTGAGGCCGTAATAGCAGCGACCACTTGTGTATACGTGTGTGCTTGTGTGGGCATGTGCATCCTTTCTTTTCCTTAGTCTGCTGAACGTAGAAAACAAAGGATAGATTTGTAATCTCATGTAATGGCAATGGACAAAAAAAGTACAATGATAACGACAAAAAAAAACTGCATCGACGGCACGAAAAGCGGAGAAAACACTCTAGACAATCGCTAAGCGATTCTAAGCAGACGAGAAGGAAAGGTCAGTCATTGATCCAAGCAAAGTACCATAAGGAAAAAAAAAGCTTTTTTTTTCTCTAGAAAACACTACTCAAATGCTCAATCAGCCAGACCAACAGGACGGTGAACACCGAGCATGGCTCGCAAAAGCCAACCACTTAAGTGTAATCTTATACAGAAACGAAAAACGTTTAGGTTTCTGTCCAATAACTCTTTCACTTTTATTTTTTTCGTATAAGGCTCTCTCAGTGCTAGTACACACAGCCTGGCCCTCCTATCTCCAACTATGAACACTTGGAAAGTTTCGGGTGGGTATTCGCGTTCCGAAAGAGCGTACTATACATGCACGCAGAAACGCTGGAATTCCTAGACGAACATGAGCGGTGATCAGCTAAATGCATACAACTCCAGCTCTCCTCTACCGTGGCCCTCGTTACAGTCATGATGTGGAGTTTATGCATGCAATGCTATGTGGCCATTTCCGCGTCAGGCAGACCTGCCGTTCTAGCCGGAGGGGGAAAGAGATGTACCCCGCGAACTTGGGCGCACTGGCTCGGGAGAATGCGCGGGCGTATAGATGATCGCCTCCGATCGGGTCTGCGCGCTCGAGCATTCCGCGGGGTCTGGAGTGTTCCGCTGTTTCGAAACGCAAAGTAGGAGAGAAACAGACACGCGGTCCGGTCGTTCACGAAATGCGATAACTTAGTAAGCGCGCTTCCACATCCGATATGCGAGCAGGAAGTCAACTATAAATAAAAAACGCAGCCTTCGCGCACATATGCAAACTTGTCGTGCTCACCTTTTTTCTTGCACATTACAACTCACTGCCTCCAAAAACCGCATACTCACCTTGACGGTCCAAATTTTTTTTTAGATATTTCTACAACTGTTATATTTCTCACCTCTTCCGAATTTTTAATGTTTTTCGTTTTTCTTCATGTCATTAAATAATCAGCATACCTTCCCACAAATGTTTGATTTTGTATATGTATATCATGAAAAGGTACACCAATAGCATTTGTAAAATTTCTTTTCATTACATAGTTTGCCAGTCTGCTGTACGTCATACATTTTTTTTCTTTGTGGTCAAGCTGTCTTAGAGAGAAATGGTTGTGTAAATTTTTTAGCAGTGTAACTACATCAGGAAGAAAAAACCCGTTCTTAAATCCCTAACACCCAGGTCATGAACGTAAAAGGCAGGTTGAGGCTAGAGTTGCCCAACTCATAGGCTATCTGGGCCACCAAGAGCTTTCATACGCGTTACGTTTGCTCCAGAAATAGAATTCCCCAAATCCCTCGTTAAGGAGTCGTTGAGTGGGAGGAGCAGTTTTCCCAACGCTTGAAAACCATAACTCTTCACGCCTGCGCCATTCGCAACGTACCATAAGCGTCAACCCAAAGTGCGATTAGGATCACACGAAAAAAAAAAATATATTAGCAGCTGGAAAACAAGATTAGAAAAATTACCAAGCTGCTGTCTTCGCGCTATCAGAAAGTGAATGGAATGCACTAATAGGCAGTCAGCCTCAAGTGAAATCTTTTTGTTATTTGTTCCCCTTGTTGTAACTGTCTTTTTCGAATTTCATTCGACGCTGACAGTTACTCGTGTTAATCAGAAAGTTCCAATCACAGTGACCCTGCTTCTAGGCTTGCCCCTAGGCTGCAGTGCAATTGCCTTAAATGCGCCCCTTTGCTGCCAATACTCTCGCTGCCTAAAGACCAGGAAACACTTCGGCGTTAAAAGGTGTGTCATAAACGCAATGGAACACACATAAACACAAAAATCTCGTTACAGCTTATTCAAGAGAGCAGGTAGAGACTTGTAATAAAGAAAGAAAGCGTAAAGAACAACGCTTTCTTTTACACTGCTGGAGCGTGCAGCAAACGGGAATGTTTTTCTTTTATTATAAATCGGTGAGGGTGTCCTCCCGCTACAACAAAAGTAACGATAAAAAAGAGATCTCCTTTTTCCGGCAATAACGCGTTATTACAATGTGCCTGGAGGCAAAATGAACAGACGATGTAAAAGAAGTAATTGCATGTCCATCCATTAGCATTCACCTGCATTAGCAGCTCTACCAATAGTTCAGATGTTTTATTATTTGCTTGAATATTAACGTCTAGCACTCACCGTGCTTGCATGTCAAGTTTCTTTTCCTTCATTTTGAAAAGGGGCAATAAAGCGGTGGGGAATTTCGCTGTCTGAGTGCCTCACATTTATGCAAGAGTAATGGTGCCTTACTTTAAATTGTGAATAATGTAAGCCTTCCGGGCACATTCGCGATAGCAAAGCTCTGTCCTCGTCTTTGAGAAGTTTGCTTTCACTGCCGCCGCTCGCACAGATACGAAAGCCAGGCTCCTCGTTTCTTACTTCACTTGCACTCTCGCAACAACATTACTCTTAAGGTCAACCTTCAGCCACCAGAGATCGTGCCGTTGTAACCATTGTTCCAGCGCTCTTCGTTTTTCAAGCCGAAGAGGCACGCTAAAACAATCTTAAACCAGCTCACTGATATTTTATTCCTAACATATTTTCTTTTAGGCCCACCTCATTCGGAAATCTTAACGTTCTTGGCTCACTTTCGAGAATAACTTAAATATATAGGCAAGTATAGCGAGCACGCGATGAAGAGTACAGAACAAATCTACAGCAAGTTCTGCCTTCCTCGGAGAATTACATCGTCAGAGAATCAAACCGAATGCTTTTCAAGGAGCACCACAGCACTATGCACTGGCACAATGACACGCATTCAGTTGTGGAACAAATGAGCCTTTTATTCAGCGTGCTTTTTCTAGACAACGGGCAAAACGACCCTGCCATCCTGACACCATTTTCCGAAAAGTGCGTGCAAATAACCTGAAGATTTGTCACGACTTGTGGCTGTGGTGTCAGATCATAACCCATCTGAAATGAAGGAATTTCGCCATTTTGCGCACCGCTATTTCCTTAAATCGTGAACGCAAATTTCTCATTCACTTTGTTCTTCTCGTTTCAGTGATTTTGTGAGTTTTTGCATCTTCAGCTTATCGTCTACCTTTGAATGTCGAAGAATAAAAAACACAAAGGCGATATCGAAGATGCCGCCACTATGCGGTCATGTAGCACTTAAGGGCAGGGTGTCTGCACTGTACTTCCCTTTTGACGACTTAACTATTCTTTATTAGGACAGTTGTTCATTCTCCTCATCTTCCACACCCGTTCAGTTCTTTAACAGTACGACGCAAGCATCAGCGCTCCATGACACAGCGGAACGGCAAAATTGGCTGTAAAACGCAACAAATTTCCACACACGTGCGTATTCTTCCTCATTATGACGCCTCGTTTCGTCCCACAGCGTAGTACAGCCATTTGTTTGATGAACACATGATACGATTTAAGAATTGGCCTGATACACACGTGGCCTCCTGAAGCTCCGCGCGGGAAGTGTGCCTTTAACTGCTACTCACTTCCCCCACTCATCAATCGAGGTAAGGCCACTGGAACTTTGATAAACACTCCCCATGTTCTAGTCGCTTATACTTATTTTGTTTTGGTTTTAATTCCTTAGTGGTTCATGTCCCCTCCTCATTTATCCGCACAGGATAACCATGTGCCAAAGCAATCATTTGAGACCGGTATTCCGTCATTCGTTTGGCATGCGTATACATAACGGCTAATCTCATACGCGTTAACAGAGTCCGGAAGACAAATATTTTCAAAGCTTCAATATATTGAGCAAACATCAGGGTTGTTCTCGGGATCCAAGGCACAGCCATCCAGAGCCGAGATTTTTAATCCCTGTTCCTCGTATTCGCAAATCGCGAAATATCGGAATACGAGGAATAGCTGTATCAGAATCCGGTGGATCACGAAAAAACCCTGTTTGCGAAAAACTATCGATGCATTGAAAATAATTGCGCCGAAGGATACGGTATTCTAAATTCCGAGAATCTCTTCGTGTTTTGTGCTGCAACTAATTTCCTATAGATCTCAGCTGCAAAGAATTGAAAATCCTTTGCCTGAACCAAGATCATTTCGGAACTATTCTCCGAACGGTGAGCCTGGCTTTGTTAACCCATTATATCTTCCTAAAGTAACAAGGTTCTGCCCGCATGCCCTACAGCAAATGTCCACAGCCGATGCCGTTCCATTTTAAAATTAATGAAGTCCACTGCTCACCACTAAATTCGGTACACACCTAATCTTTTCTTTCATAGGGGACTCAATATCGCTTGCTTCTCGAAGGCTCCGCCCGCAGGGCCGAGGCATTCGTACCGCGTTCACTTCCTGGGGCAGCAACAGCTGGAGTAGCGAGTATAATTACACTTGCTCTTTCTTGTTACATCTCAATCAGAAGGAACCAACCGATAAGCGGTCACGAGCAGGGGATCACATCGGTGAGTTTGAGCATAACATCATTAGTATACAGCAAAGCCGCCGCCTTACCTCACGTTGTCGTAGCAATGAATGTAGATCTTGTGAAACTGGGAGGTAAAAAATTTGCGGTGATCCTCTTCGTTCGATATATCTTTGATGATCTCTTGGGCCACAAAGCGGGGAAGAAGCGACAGCAGCAGGCTTTCCTGCGACCCAGAGACCGGAGCAAGAAAGAAGATACAATGGAGAACTGTGCAACAGAGAATTTCTTTAAGAACGGACTTAATGTAACTGGCATTGTGTCCTTTTCATAGTGCTTAAATGAAGAGGCGTAATTTGGTTCTACGACCATCAACCACGTAACCTGCTGTCGGCATTTCGAAACTGTTAGAGCCGGGGTGTTCTGAACGGGTACCGCCTTAAGCGTAAGAATTACAAAACTTGCTTGCGTCATCAAGACAGTGTGAACACCACTTAGCTCTTCTCTTCCGTCTAAATAATTCACACGTCTAAAGCCAGAAGTTTAACCCATTTGGGAAAGCCGTAATCTAGGGTGGAAACGCGACTTCCTAAAACAAAGAACACCTTGTTATTTGCCAAAAAGTGACGCTGCCATATTTTTTAAACAAAACAACGGCATTATTTTATTTCCTGTACAATTTCTTTCACTCAGTCTTCCTCTTTCCTTCCGAAGCACTCATGCCATGTATGCGAAGTCAACCTGTGCAGCGTCACTGAGAACAAATTCAGCACGCGTAATAAAAACATGATAAACCAAACTATGACTAATCGTTATAGTGTATCTCTTCTTCGAAAGTACCGTAATTTTATCTGCATTAAAATTTACCCACCGTCATAGGACTGCTCAAGCATGCCCGTATTTGCCAAGTCCCTACACATCCACACGCAAACCATGCTGAAATTGGTAACAACTCGAGTACTGACTAACTACGCGAAGTTAGAATGTGATGTAACTAAACTCGCGTGATTGAGCATACCGCGCGCTCCTGGCTGGCAGCACCCGAGATTCTTGCATAATTGAAGTTTCATGAGAGCAGATTGAGACAAGCACGCGATGCTCGACGGCCGCGTGCCGCCGCGAGGCCATTAAAAGTGCCGGCCAGGGAAAGCCGATGCGGCCGCTGGTACGCACCGCGGTGAAGGCCAATTATGCGGAAGGGAAGAAGACGTCGAGGAGGCAGAGCGACGCCTGAAGCCTCGCTGTCTGCAAACACTGAACGCCCCGCGGCCGGCTAAGTGCTTTCCAAGAATGCTAATTTCGGCGCTCCGTCCTGGGATGTGAGTGCTTGGCGAGACGGCCAGCACACGCACTTGGCACAACAGTTAAGGTTAGAGCACGATAGGAAACTAAGCACGAACGCACTCCAACTTCTCGTCGTCGTCCGAGGCGAGGGAGTCCCGACATAACAGCATCAGAACTTCCATGCTGTGTGAATACGGCGTCGGGGACTCCATGAGACTACCATAAGTGCATAGAACGGCGATAAAACCGCGACATGGTACCAGAAATCTAATCATACCGTGGTAACGGAACTCCCTTGATACCGCGATATCAGCATCAAAACTGCTATGGAAACGATGACAACAGCGTCGGAACTCCCATGAGACCATGATAACTGCGTCGGAACCATCCTGAGACTGCCTGCTACGAAGCCCACATTAAACCATATCATTACATATTACACATTCTCGCGAGCATCCACTCCCTGTTTCAAATCCCGAGATCCATAAAAATGCAGGCCCGTTTTCATTAGCATTCCCAGAGTCCTCACTTCCATCTTCTCGTGGTCCTCATGACCCTGGGACGCCTGGGAAAGTTTAGGTTATGATATAGAATTACGACGCCGTTTACAATAAACAAAGTGTCCTATACTAACAGGGCGCTGCAAAAGAATGGCACGAGTCACAAGCCTCAATACAAAACAAGCCCACAGAACAGAAGCAAGGCGAAACGTGTGCGCTCGTTTTTTATAGTAAAACATCCGCGATACGGCTAATTAATGATACGATATATGCGGGTTAAGCAAGTTAACTTGTTTAACATGAGTGTGAAACACCCAGAAGATACGTAAGAAGTGAACGAGTGGTTACCCTTTCCAAGAGATCCGTACTTTTCGCAGTAACTGCCTCATAATGCAGACTGGTAAGGCTTACCTCACGCTCAAGAAATTAGTGTTTCTTTAGAACATTAGGTTAAAAAAATACAGTTTTCAACAAGAACGATATCAAAAGGCCTTGATCAGGGGAAAAAAACTGCATCACAGGGAGTAATGTTCGGGGATCGTAAACACTGAGGAGGTTTTAGAATTCGACGACATAAAAAAAGTGAAATGTGTGAAAGCTGCAGGTAAAGCATGCCAAGTCTTTTTGTGCTAATGTCCAAAATGATGACGTTATCGCTGAATAAAGCTGCGATGAGGTTCAGAGAGCCAGGTGATGACATCTTGTGGAGCGGCAGTACATTTTCAGCACAGAAACATTTTCTCGGAGAAACGAAATCAACGCCATTCAAGTTAAAAGCCGTGAGCACTGTTTATCAGAATAGGAGGACGTACGGAAGGATGTGAACCAAGACAGCGGAAATCTTAGTCGTCACAAACAATGACGTAAATCTGTCGGAAATCTCCACACTACTTCGGTGCATTGAGAAGAAGCCTGAAGATCGCTGTGACTGCAATGGTCGATTACATCACTACTTTAGATGCTATAGCAAAACAACTTGGCATGCTTAACCCACAAACTTCATACATTAAATCACTTCATCTCGCAGAATTTCCTAAAATATGTTACATCTCCACTTTAGGCTCCTAATTGTGCTTACAAATACGAAAATTAAAATTTGATTCCAATAACAAAGCATTTTTCCTGTGACTGTGGAATGACGTTACGCTCAAATGGAATCTCGTTTTAGATGCTCTGCCTAATTTTGAAGTAAATTCTGCGGCGTACTTGAGGCAGAAATTGTATTTACAAATGTTTGCTTGCAATTAATCAGACCTTCCACTGCGCAGGAACTGCGAAAGTTACGAAATATTGTATATTTTGTTGAATTCCTAGCTATGCGGCTCATTTGGGACGCGGCAATCCCGTATCAGGGGTAAAATGTGTTCCCCCTAAGTTAAATAGCGACAATTGCGGGTAACACTACAGTGTTATTTTGGTTCGCTCGTCGATGTCCCAATTTTCGTCTACGTACATTCT
Source organism: Amblyomma mixtum (assembly GCF_055824585.1). Classification (NCBI taxonomy): domain Eukaryota; kingdom Metazoa; phylum Arthropoda; class Arachnida; order Ixodida; family Ixodidae; genus Amblyomma; species Amblyomma mixtum. Next base: position 253,067,433 of record NC_143012.1, on the reverse strand, counting down.
TCTGTGGCACATCCACTATAGGCAGGGTCGCAACACGTGTAATTTTATATATATAGGTTGCACGATTCTACCAAACACAAAGTGAACAAGAAAGATAGAAACCTTAGGAAGTCTCCCTGAGGCTTCCCCATCCCTGGTTGGCTTTGCATTTGCAAGAAACTTATATACCTGCCTTCTCTCTAAAATGAACTACGATCCCCAAGTAACAAGCATGTGGCTTTACCAGGTTCATGAGAAAATTAGCACTTCAACCAAGGCCCTCTAGACAGGCAACAGCGCTTAAATAGCAAATTAGAACACAGCATGCTTAGAACACAGCGGACACCACCTCACCTGCTTCTTGATTTCTTTCTCTGTGCGGTAACGGGTTTCGATAGATCTCCGTGTTTCCAGAAATGCATTCCGTTGTGCTCTGTCCGTCAGATATTTTGTGTACATGCTGACAAAGTTGATGCAGATATACAGGCAAGAGTTGGTTAGAATCTGCAAAGAGAAAAAGAAGGCGATAGATGAAAGGTGTATCAAACACTGAACCTTGTGTAATAAGTGTTTGTTCTGGCAAACATTCAAATAAGCATGTTTATGATTTACCCTTGCAGATGAAGTATCAGGCACTTCGGCTTCAGCATTTCATTATTTCAAGGGCATTCCGTCACAAGGAATGCTCTTTCAGATATTCTACCACGTTTAGGGCGGAAAATAGTCAACGGCAGCAGAGTAGCATCTCAACTTTTACCACAGCGTCTGGACACACACCCATATAATTCAGGCCCGAAGAGAGCACATTACAATAGTGGACACATACTTACGAGTGGTCACCCCTAGAGGCACCAGTCTAAGCTGCGTAACAATGGCAGAAATACCATGACTTTGTTACGAAGGGCGGCGACTTTAATCTCGGTGACTTAGTGGTGCTGGTATCACAAAACGATGAAAAAGTCTCGCATACAGCGAACGCTGTGAATAAAAAACTTCAATTATCACAAAATTTTGACCTATTGCTGCCACACCTAATAACTGCTCGATCAAATTGGTTGTACCGGTTTTCCGACCGGTTATTAAAGCAAGTGGCTTGGAACCTTCTGCACAAAACACTGCCCCCCCCCCCCCCCCCCCCCGCTTATTTTCAAGCCAGCTAGGCTCCATTCTCAGGGGATTCGATAACAAGAATTAGAGGATGCGTCCGAAAAAAGGTTGAAGGCGAGAGCAGACGGGACCACCGGAAGTGGTGAGGGAAAAATAGCAAGAGGTGAACTGTGGCGGCGGTTTCCCTTTAATGGGCCTTGGGCATAGCCACTGGATGGAGGTAGCCTCGAGAAAACTGCTGTTTTTGAGTGACATCTCATGTGCACACTAACATTTTATTTGTTTTTTTTTTACTTCACTTGACCGACAGCTGGCCAAGGACCTATACCGGCCGTGAACGAATACCGCAGTACATGTTGTCCGGTTAACGATCACTGGCCAGTGCGCCAGTAGTACGCGCCCGGTAATTCCTTAAGTACAGACTAGAGCTTTCGCGTTTAGTTTCGCATTCTACGTTCTATATTGTGCGAATGTGCGGTTAATTTTTGAAACGACAACCCCAGAGAACTTTTAGACTACTTCGTAAGCATTATTTTCTGTTAGTCACCTTGCCACTTATACATACTCCCGTTAGTCTGTATCGCTCATTAGGGCGCCTAAATTAATTAATGCTCTTTCTCTAGTGGCGGCAAAGTTAAGGGTGTGCCCCGTAACTTTGTGGTTTAAATGCGTAGTCTGTGTACTCTCTCATTAGGAACACCCAGAACTAATCAAAAATCTGCACCAGGCAGTCAGGTAAATATTGCCTACACAGGCAAGTCTGCTTAGAAACAAAAAAAAAAATCTAATTATGAAACTTTGTAGTGAGGAAGTCTCGAGTGGAAAAAAAAACGATTTGGCAGAGCTAGACGTATTGATTAATAAGCATAAATTAAATATTATAAAATACTAGGCGAAAATTATTAGAGAAGTAAGCAAAGAAGGAGAAAACATATGCATGACAGCAACAAACCTGCCCGTTATTCCGTATTATTTCACCTCAAAAAAGTTATTACGATAATCAAATTATCAATTTGCATACCATCGCAGAAATATCAGGAAACCCTTCATGGGCTTTACAAGATCTCAGCAAGCAATGTGGCACAACCTAGAAATATTATCTGAGTAAAAATGAAAACTCTAGCTAATATATACTGGTAAAAGACCCCTGCCTACCTCTTTTCGTCAGTCTTCAATTTTGGCAGGAGCACATTTTATTACCGGGCTTCCATACTTTCAAAGTGGTGCGGCATGAGTGATGTTCGTGCGGAAACATAATGAGGAAATCAGGTATGAATATTACTGCTAAAATGATTTATTTTTTGGAAGCAGGAGAGAAGCCACCAATATTTTGAGCGATAAGCATTTGTTCTGCAAAACAGTGTACTTCCCATTTTGGCGAAGTATTTAATGATAAAGAGCGTGAGTACGCTATGAGGTGACTCCCGTAAAGGTGGCGACTTTCACGTCTTTTGTTAACTATTGAGCTCATAGTTAAGATGTAAATGTTTAAAAACTGTCGTTAACTTCCGTATCTTCGAGTCGGCCTAGGCAGCCCTGCCAGCTCATAGAAACAAGAAATGTGTGAAAGGCGTCTCAAGGAGCACTTTCGCTTTCGCTTTGAGCGCATGTTACGTTATCCTCCTCAACAGAGGCGCTTGCTGTGAAAGCGCAAATCCTCTCAACCTGCGCCATGAGCGATCGTGACACTGCGATTATAATACTGAGCGATCGTAATACTAATCAGCATGCGAACTAACACGTCTACTACTCTTCATATGAATCATGAGCCTTGGAGTCATCGCGTACGCACTAAATGACTTGCCTCATGGACATGCTTGCACAACTTCCCTCGTTTATCTTCGGCCAATATGTTTAACGCACCGCAATGTTCTTCCCAGAGATGTCATTGAAGTTACTTTATAATTAAATAAACAGGGCTGTCAAGCAGTGCGACAAGGATAACTGCGGGTAAGGTGCGGCGACTTTACATTTCTGATAGGTGCTGAAAATAAGCCGCGAGAGCATCGAACAATATATGCGGACGACAACAGCATCTCACGCGTTGCAGAAACATAAAACAACGTTCATACACTGCTAATCAACGGAAAGGGGTTATACGAATGATGCGAAAAATTGCAGACTCAAAGCCTACGGCCTTTTGTGAGCAAATTATATCACTAACATTAAGTGAAGGAGGATCGTGGTGAAGAACGATAACCTGTATTCTCAGATGAATCTGGACTCAGCTCTGCTTCAAATATCCAGAGAAAGCGTTGCAAATAATGAATGAAAGGAAGAACAAAGCTAACATGTACCTCCTGAAAGAAAGAAACCGGCGTGGCTTTTCCAGTTCTCTCTTTAAATCTGCAGCTCGTCCAACTCACCGCATTGCCAAGATCTGGTTTGTTCGCTTACCCAAGCAAGCTTCAAAAGTAGCACTCCGGTTGATTGCGCTGACTGCAACTGCTCCTTGCAAATTAATGAAATCGGCATAATCCCGATTGTATTCATTAAAACCCCTTATATCCCTAACCTAATCATGCTTGCATGTTTCTTTAACACCTATCCTATTCAAACTGTGCCGCAGAAAATCAATGAAACAGCTCTGGCTGGTTTCAAGCAGTAATGGTGTTCAAAAATAAAATTTTGATTGACGTTGTTAGAGCAATCAAGCCGACAAGGCTCAACAGTGTAAGTGCTAGCAAACAATTTTTGCGACACGCATTTATATTAAGCCGTTCACCAGTGAAAAACACACAGGCGCACATGAAGCACAGCGGTAAGTAACGACTTCTTCCGTGACATAAAGTCATCCCGTCTGTGTGCTTCAAGGAGGACATGACAGGCAACACAGAAAGGCCGTGACAAAAGCAAAAAGAAAGTCCATACAACACGAATTCCCGGCACCACAACATCGAGCACGTTGGACTGTGCAAATGACCGCGGATGTCAAGCAGCTCGTAGAGCGCACGTGCTTGACGATGGCGACCCGGCGAGCGCGACGTGCGCGCCGCCTACCACCTACCATTCGCTCGAACACCGGCTCGTCCAGATAGGCACGGTACACGCTGCTGACGACGAGGTTGACGACCGAAGCCAGCACGCCACACACGATGCACCACTTGAGCGGCAGCGGAAGCATGGCGTATGTCACGAACACGGTGAACATCACGTGCCACACCGTGTCGCCAGACACGTCGCCGCCCGGCTCGAAGCGCAGCTCGCCCCACGTCACGCCGAAGTTGCCGTTGCCTGCGACAGGAAGCGGGGAGTATAGAAAGCGATGTGGCGAAGTAGTGGTGGGTGGGCACCATGGTGCGTGACACGCATGAATCATTCTAGCTTCCGCGTTCTTCGATGTTTTCGGACTGAAATATGCATCCATGCAGTGTTTAAATGAAGGGCGCCTAAAGCCAGCACCAAGCTTTCAAAAAAGAGTGCCACTTGAAAGCTGGCAGAAAAAGTGTATACATAAAATGCAAACTTTCCAAAAAGCACATCAATATCATGGAGACATATTAATTTTCGTTTTACTCTAACCGGCGATTCTCCACCTCGCCCTCAGTAAAAACCGTGCCAGCAGATTTAATCAATATCCATGTACTTGCAATCACTACCAGCAATACGGATATGCTATAGTTTTTTATCTTTACCATTTTACCTCCCCTAAAATGAGTTCTGGTAGGCCAGTCAGGGTCATTTCATCTCCAGTACCTTTATTCGCTTTTCATGGCAGAAAGACCTTTTTTTTAAGGGAAAAACTGAGGAATGATGAATGTAACCTATTCCCGCTAAAACATGGTCTCGTTCCTGACCGTTCTTTAAAAAATTATCGATGGCAACTTGCACCTGAAATTAATTTCACTTATTGCAACTGACATTTTGATCATGAAGAACGATCTGGGGATGAAAAATAGGCGCTAAGAAGCAGACTGGCCGGACTAATCGTTGACATCGTCTATCGGTTATAAGCAGGACCCCCAGAGATCAATATAGGCTGTGTCTTTCTCCTTTTCGCAAAAGAAAGAGTAGAAAGTGAAGAAGTTCTCTTCTTTGGTCAATATAAAAAAGATTGCATCTTCATGTAGGTTTTTCCTTTGCTGCGAAGCTGAAAACCTCATGCATCATATACATTGACCATACGGGGTCAATGTTCCCATTTGGACCGGTCTTCATATTTTCCGGCTCCTATCGGTAATTAAAAACAGACACAGAGCATTTTTCTTCTCTTGGGTGGGCCGGCATCGTAGAAATCTGAAGAGCACCAGAAATGGTCATTGCAGAGATATGTTTCTGGGCGCTGAAAGCGCAACATATTTCGTGGATTCCTATTAGCAGCTCATCCTGACGCTGTTAATGCACAGGCAAGAAGTTCGCTTCCCAAAAAATGAAATACACCGAAGAGCTTCCCTATTGTATTAAGGTTACGTTTCGTGATGGCGGAAGTTTTTTCAGAATAGCATATTAAGTGATGCTTTCAAGTGCAAAGAACCTTGTGAGGCTATGTAACTGCCTATGTTTTATCTGGGTAAAAGTTTGAACACTTTTCAAAATTTTTAAAAGCTACGCGTTGTCCCTGACATAACTGAGTGACGTGTAATGGACTTGAAATTTAGCTTATAACAAACATCGGCTGAAAGTAGCATGGAAAGCAAAAGCTAAAACAATGAAACGTTCTTAAGGCTTCTAGTGTTCAACGCTTACAACGCAGAAATAAAAACTGAAGCAGAGTTACTGATTCCTTTTTATTTATTTTTTGTACCGAGCTTCTAGGCGTCCAAAACTAGGTGTCAGTATATGCGCTTGAAAAAGCTGCCTTTCATTTAGTCTTTCAACGCATTTTGCCAGGTCTAATACTTAACGCGGATAAAATCTCATTGAGAATTTTTTTTTTGTACCGAGCTTCTAGGAATCCAAAACTAGGCGTCCGTATATGCGCTTGACAAGGTCGCGTTTTATTTAGTCTTTCAACGCATCAAGCGAGCTTTAATACTTACCACGTATAAAATCTTAACGAGAGTGGTTCCTGAGTGCGCCTGTGAAGAAAAATTACCTTTTGGGCATTTGACAAAAGCTGCTATATTCTCTATATTTTCTCATTTTGTTCTGTTAGTCTGTGCGAGCAGAACTTTGCGACATTTAAAAAATTTTCTCTCGCGCAGATGTCAGCTATTCAGCGGAACAGCAAATTCATGCAAAAGTCTTTCTTTGTTTATATCAGAACTGTTACAATAATCTGTATGGTGCCGAAATCATATCTGAAAACGTAACAGGCGTTAAAAGGCTGTGCCGAATTATAGCTACCAACATTTCGGAAATGCGGAGCATTGGGTCAAATTTGTGCCGCCTCTTTAATTGCAAGAAGTAGAGAAAACATGGCTACACCTGAAATAAGAGCTTCAGGCGCCAGAAAAAGCTGCGGAAAATTTTAATATCAACGCAGTTGAAGGAGAGCTGGGTTGATAGGTACGCTAACATGACGAGGTGTCACTAATTTGTTTTCCTGTAAAGCTGTTCCTTGTGCTCCAATAGAGTATTACCATTTATTGGGTCTTCCTTTCTGTCTTTAATGCTGTTTATTTGTTTTATTTTAAATTCACGAAAATGAAAGTACAAGAAATATGGGAAACGACAGATAATTCTGTAGGTGCTGTTTGTGGACGCAATGCTATTTCCACAGACAAAATAATGCAGACAACAGCCAGCTGTTTTGTTTTACCGAATCAAGCCCCCCTCCCCCCCTGGAAAAGGATCAGTAAATGATGTTAAGAACTGGAGCAAACCACGAACAAGCAGAAATGAAAGCGTTCGGTAGAAAATTTATCATGCTTTGTTTTTCCATTGTTCTTCGCTCTTTAAGTTATATACACCTTTTTCCTTCTCCATCACTTATGTTTGCATGACAGCACATGGCTCAAGTTAGTCGACTTACATGGTTTACGTACGAAGTAGATGGGAGCCACGCAAAGAAAAAAGCAGCGAGAACGGTGCGGCAGCACGGCTTTGTCGACGTAATATTGCTCACGAGAGGCGCGACAAACGGGTGCCACGCGAAGGACAGAACAACGAGGGTGGGGAAATATATCCTGCATGAGAGGACCGCGATTAACGACCCCAAGCGTTGGGAAAATTCGGGGGCAGATCGTGATTCCCTCTCGCCCCCCCCCCCCCCCCCCCTCTCTCGCCGTGCTTTTGGTCAGAGAAGATGAAGTGATTCGAAGAGCCATCGCTGCCGCCAGCTCATTGATTTAATGATTAAGCGACGAAGATGAACACTCCAGAGCTCGCGGCTCGGACCCATCGCGGCCTGCGCTCGCCTGCTAATTGCATTCCGGGTTTGCCAAAATTTTCACGGTGCGGGCGGTTCCTTCATTGGCGTATCAAAAAATAGAAAGTGAGGGCTAAACAAAACAGCTACAAAGATTTCGACGACGCCTATAATAGTCATGCGAGATGGCAACAACGCCCGTAAACCCACGCCCTGCAGGCTTCATCGATTTCGCGGCAGACGCCACTTTGCCGACGCGACGTTCATCGGCTGCGGTGGTGCGCGATCGCTAACTTCGTTGGCACCCACTAATTATTTTCGAGTAGGCAGTGCCCCGCCACTGGTGATTATGAAGGAAGGCAGGTCGAACGATGGGTGGGAGTGCGGACGGTTGGAAAGAGCGGTGTGGTGAAGACCAAGAGTGTCTGGTGCGGGGGAAGGGTAAGGGAGTGTAAAAGATGGCGGGGGAAATAAATGAGAGAAAGAACAAAATAGATGAGTGAAGAAATTTTGGACGTTCCGGGCTCGTAAGCGTGATTTTAAATCAAATTTCACGCCTTTCTGCCCATGTGAAGCGGCTCCTTGTTGAGAGAATCGTTCGGTTTATTAGTCGCGCTGACGGACGCATGATGCAGCCATGTGTGGCGCTGCTTTAGCGATGTGGAACGGCGGACAAAATGCTTGGATCTCGAGATCCCGAATACTGCCTTTTAGTTATTGTTCTCTTCCATCACTAGACTCTACTACAGAAGCTAATAAAGGAAGGTCTGCAAATACAAGCAGTTAAAGGTAAATTAAGGACGCGACATTTCCAAGTCATAGAATGCTTTTCCTCTTCGTTGCTCACTCGTTTTCACTAAATCGAGAACTTGTTGGATGTAGATTGCTGGCTTCAGCGCTAAATCACCTTTCTCTGCATTCGCAATTCCACAACTACGCGTGCAAGTGCCGGTAATGAAACTCTATTAACACAAGAGTCTTGGACGCGTTAGAAAGCTACCGAAAGTTCACAAAATTTAGTCAGTTGAATGGACGTTTTTAGCGATGTAAGGCTTTTTGTCCGGATGTAAGCCGAGAGTACCAGTCAATTTTCTGCATAAATTCTTTAAGGCTTCGTAATAACAGTGAGCATGCAGACAGGGGCTGTTTTGTTTTCTTAATTTTTTATTCATCTCAGAGCAATGGTTCTAATAACCAAACCACTGCGCAAGTGAAAGCATTCAATGAGTGAAGAAAAGATGACTCTCGCGAAAATTCGCGCGAATTTTAAACTGGAACACAGAAAACTTGCTCGATGCATGAAACCTTTTCAGTGATTCCAGACCACGCATGCTACGCGAGATGACATGCAATTTTCTCTGGGCGATATAACAACCACTAAGCCATCACGGTACTCTGAGGATAGAACAGCTGAAGAAAAGAAAACTATGGACTTTACGGAGCAAGAGTACTCCTGTGACGCATTCCAAAACAATTAGCTTAGCTTTCGTGCCCTTTTAATCTCCGATAATTTATGCATATGTGCCAATTTCTTCGGGCTCTGCAACTTTACGGACATCATGCGCATCAGATCAGTCGTTTCTTGTACCAGAACGTGGTCAGCTAAAAATGCGATCGATTTAAGAAGAATTCTTCAACCTCAGAGCATTAGCGAGATAAGATCCTCCATGTCGATGATGTCCATGTGTCGGAAAATGCATCCTAGAAAAGTATTGAAGAATCCAATTCCGTACAAGCTCGATGTGGGGTTATTGTACACTCAAATTTAAACTTACTTCGCCAAAAGCGAAGTTTCTGCGCTACACGTCTCGTTTCTTTTCGCATTCGGTTCGAGGCTAGGGTTTCATGGTCAGGCTTCTGGTAAAGACCGGCGATAATTGTGGACCCTAGTGGCACAGCACTACAAAATATTGAGACCGCTTAACGCACCTTCGCATTGCGTTGCGGTGTGTTCTGGATCCACTGAGAACAGATCGAAGTTGATAAAGACGACAACGGGCAATGGACGCCACGAGAAATAGGCATTTAAGCACGGGAGGTGATCGGTTGCGGCAATAACATAATGAATTCTTTACGGATATAATGGAATTTTCTTTTTAGCAAGTGAGAATGGTTATGTTGTGCCGTATGATATATGCTGATGTTAGTGGGTTTACGTAGCCCGTGGAAACGCCGAATAACTGTTGAACATGGCGATTATCATGTCAGATATATTCGTCAGTATTTTGGTCATTCAGTTGGTGAAATCGTAGAGGTTTTGAAAACTCAGCCATGTCCACCTGAATGTATAATTGCACTGCAGAAGGTGAAAAACTTAAATCATTTCTCGCGAGACCAGTTGTCTGTAAAACGGATCGCTTTTCCGATTCGTCCATATTATATTTTGTTTTGTGAAATAAGGCAATAAAAAAAGCAGCATAGTTATCTAATGCAGCGGCCAGAGAAGCTGATGTGTTCGCGCCGTCGCGGGTCTGAAACACAGTGGCAGCCATATTTATTCTATTTCTGCAAGTCTCGCTTGCTTCATACAAACAGACAACGGGTTTTCGAGACTTGGAAGTTTTAGAGCTAGTGAACTAAAGCAAAGCCGAATCTTTTTTACGCATGACAAGTAAAAACTCGATGAAGGGCAGAATGGGACGGCATCGAAGAGTTTGCTTTCTAGATAAAAACAGTGCTGACAGTGGCGAAGTGAAAGTCGAGATGTTTCACAATATGTGTGGGTTCTGATTTGAGAAAGAATGGCGGCAGACCCTTTCAAGACTGTTTACATGTGAGAAAGCCTTAGCCCGCCCGCTCACTTTGTGAACGTAGTCGCCGCACGCTGCGGCGTGATGTAACCCGCTGCCACGAAGCTTGCAGTTCTACCCTTGCACGGCTCTACGTAGACACCGCCGCATCCTTAAGGGTATGATGGGATAGCTAATGGGTTAACGACCATAAATGAAGAATTGGCCTTTCTTTATTTCACATTCGGAGATGCCTGGCAGTCCTCATACCACTACTGGAACAGTGGTGCAGCGGTTAAGCGGTGCTCCATTGCCCTGAGATGGGATGGCAGGTGATACTATCTGTTGAATTTGTACGATTCAGGTTGTCCCGAGAAACCCCATGCGACCAATCATTAATTTAACCGCCACCCGCCAGGTTGCATGAGGGCAGCACTTTTTATGGGTACCATCGAGTGTTGTCATACACACACACAGACGGATTTTCACTCAATGGGACAAGTAAGGCTTACGACTTAAAAAACTATTGACCTTAAAAGCAGCCCTGTACAGGCGGCTCAAAAGGATTAGGCTTTGCTTAGCAACACAGCTGAGCGAGGCATAGCCTCGAATGGAAGTTCCAATGACCTCACTTGATCGAGTGCAAAACAAATTTCATCGCGAACTGCTGATGACAGAACTCACCCTGCGCGTTTAATGCCAGCCAAATGAACGCCGCCCCCCAGTGCAGGTAGTTGTTTGCGAAGAACCTCCAGCATGTGAGCACGCAGAGCAGCACGTTCACCACTATCCAGGGGAGGTACCGGAGTAGGGCGCACTGGGTCAGCTCGGGATCTTCGCCTCTTCCGGAGGCGAAGAAGGCCACCAGGAGGGCCAACTTCAGGAACACGTCGATGAGGTTGACGATGACGAGAGCTCGCCGGCGCTGCCGGTGGGAGTAGCGTTGGTAGGCGAGCTCGAGGCGGTCGTCTCGGAAGCTGTTGGTCATGCGCGGGAACGTGAAGCTGCCGAAGCGGAACCCTTTCTTGAAGTGCTGTTGCATGCCTCCCCCTCCCCCGCCGCCTCCTCCTCCGCCATCGCCCTGACCGCCCCCAGGACCGGGAGGCCCCGTGCATCTTGAGCCGGCTATTCCGTCGGTGACGTTGTTATTGTCGGCTCCGTCGGCGCCTTCGTCGAAGGAACCCGCTGCCGATCTGAAGCCAGCTGGTGTGGGCACAGCTACTGCGGTGCTGGTGCTGTCCTGAAATGTGCCAAGTAGAACGATGTTCACCGAAATTCCCCCAACATACGCAGCTTAAAGCAAATATTACCTACCGGTTCATGAAGTAGTAATTTTTTTTTCCAATAAGTGATTTTGTTCACATAGCGATTTTTAAAAATTGCGCAGAAGTGTTGAGCTCAATTAAGATAAAGTACGAAGACATTTTCCGTGGAATGCGTGCTGCGTTGCATACAGTCGCAAAGTGTGTCCTTTTTTCATTTGTCAAAACCATGTGGCCATGGCATTCTCGAGGACGTGCACACGTTCTAGGTGCGTGATCAGCCAAAACACTAGGTCTTTCTCTGCCGACAGCAGCAGAGAATGAGTTGGCAACGAGTTGCAGCCCTGCCATCTCAGAGGCCCAGCAAGTGAACTGATAAATGTTTCCTCTCGCATGTAAAAAAGATGGAACTTAGTTAACTTGAGAAACGTTCCTATAAGATGATCTTCGAAATCCAGTGTAGCTTCTGACAACCCGGCGTCTGTGTAGCATCACCGCAGGTACGCCGGCTTAGGCGGATGCTAGTTTTGTAGCTGAAGAGGTTCACTGTTAACTGACCATGGCTTTTGAAAAAGCCATAGTCAATGACTTATGAACTTCATCAGCCATGATTTTTAATCAGACGGTATGCCGTCCAACCATTAAATACATCTAGTTTGGTGCTGTCGTTATTAGAGCAAAGCAGATGCGACAAGCATCGAGAATATGAGTATGTCCAGTTCAACTAAATTAATGCCAGTTCGTTGTGGCAGAGATAACGCTCACAGCCTTTTCTGAAAGGTTCGGACAAAGACAGTCTGCTTTATGAGTCAAAGTGATCATGCCCGTTAACTGCTTCTGATGCAATTTACCGTAAAGGGGAGGAGCTGGCCGAAGAATAGGTTACTCACGTGGAAGGAGCCGTTGGACTCGGAGCGCGCCGGAGACACCGAGATGACGACCGAGTTGGCGCTGGGGTTTCCGGTTCTCCACAGCTTGGCGGTCTGTCCGTCGGGGAACTGCAGCAGCTCCTGGTCGGCCGGCTGCACGCTGGACGAGCCATTGCAGCCAACGATGGACATGGGCGTGCGGCGGCCGTCCCGGTTGCTCACCGACAGCGACACGGTGCCCAGCGGCTGCAAGCCATGGCAGGGCCCCCCCGGCGGCGGCGACGACCACGAGTCCTGGATGCGCCGGAGCGCCTTGAACCACAGGTACTGCGAGCGGACCCTGTGAATAGCGTAGACGGATGCGGCACCTTATAGGCACTCGAGGAGCTCGTCTATAGACACGCATTCTGTATACCGCCGCTAAATATTGACCAGCATTACATGTTGGTAGGAAGCACGGCAACCGCCAACAGGCCTGACTGCCAACCTCTAGACTGGCTGCGGGAGTGAGTGGTTCCTCATGGCCAAAGGAGAACATGAACATATTCCACGTTGTGAATTGATCTTTCATTTATCTTCCCTCTCCTCTTTCACTTTCTTTATTTACCTCTTCACGTGTAGGGGAGCCAGCCATGCATTACCTGCCTAACCTCCCTGACTACACTTCTGCTGCCTCCCTTTCCAACTACGAATAACACTATGTCCCCAGCTATGATGACGCACGCAACCCCTCTTCAGTAAACGTATCGATTCAGAACTTTCTATGTGAATAAGAACATGCAAATCAATAGCTCTTCCGATGATGCCAACCTATAGCAAAACATCAGGCACCAGGAATGCTTCTGAAAGACGCAGTTCCCGATTCTCGCGCTCCTCCGGAGCTTATTTACACCTGATTATACACTAGGAATTCTCCAACCAAGCGGTTCCGTTTTACTGGTCGTACCTGACTGCCGCCCACTGCCTTGGGCCATATGGCAGAGAACGTATTTGTGCTGCCTTTTTGCCTGCTACATTAAATTCGGGCCAAATTATACGGTACGTGTGGAGGCGTGCAATATCTCACCACGACGCGTAGCGTGCGATGCGCAATAGTTTAGGTTGCTTTTCATTATAATGCCCATCTTTCTTGTTGCTATCATCCTCGCGGGCATTCTTGAGAGCGTAGATTGATTTCGGCTGTACTACTGTTCCGGACGCTCGTTTTATTCCCGAATTCTTGTTATTTTCTGACCAGTTTCGCCGTACAACAGTGCACATACAACTGCTCATTATGCAGCCAAATGTTACATTACCAAATTTTATATATGCCTCTTCATTTCCTTACAAATGTTCACGGCAAAGCTTCACATTTAGCGGAACCCTTTTTTTTTTGGGAGGTACCAGTAAAAATAGCAAAGCGGTTGCTCATGTCTTGCTTTCATCAATGTACATATGTTTGGGTGCCCTGTTCGCTAAATAACGTGATGCGTCAGTTCCATAGCACAGGGCTGTTTTGGGCCTGCTACCAACGGAGTTAAACTGCGCTTCACTTCTGCTTCTCAGTGAGCTGTGCCATTATCAGATGGAAATTATCCAATTTGCAATGATGTGCTCAGTGGTGTACGCTGACTGAAATGAGTGGGTGAATCTGGACTCCGCAAAGCATATATTGTCTTTAATAAACGGTCTCTGCATCATATAATGCCTTAATTGAAAATAGCAGCGTTCATCGCCTCAGTAAATGAGAACATGGCTGGAGTGCGCCGGAGCCATATGGAAGGTGTGGGCCAAGGAATGGGCGGAAAGTGGGTATGAAGGAGAGGTTCCAGTGCGTTGATCTCACTTCTTTGATCCTTGTGAGGGTGAAAAGTGTGTCGCATTTTCTTCTTTTCAACTATTACTAGCCCTGTCCAGCCCGCTAATGTTACTCATGTTGCTAATGTTGCTTCTTAAAGCCACCTTGCTTCGATGTGCAGAATCCTCTGAAAAACGACACTCGTTTTAAAAACTCCCCATCTTCATATGTGATATCAGTGCGTGTGCCGTCTAATGGAATGCGAACTACTATTTTGAACGTTGTCGTTCAGCAGTGAACTGATCGGCTCTGAATTAATCGTCACTTGCTACTCCTGACCGCGTTCCAAAAGTGTCTGGCACGCTGAATAATTTAAGCATGGAAATTAGGGGCTTCCACCATGGCAGTCATGCAAGGGTAAGAACAAGACACGTAATAAGCTTAAACAGCTTTCTTGCTGTTTTCCTGGTGGGGTTGGTGTGCGGAGAAGTAGCGGCACCAGCAGGGTCCCACTGACTTCTGATATGAAATAGCGGAACTACTTCGTAAAGTCACGCATTGCGCACGGCACACAGAAGGCGCAAGTACAGTTCACGTCGCCATTATGTAGAGCCCTCGAGCGGCGCACTTTCCTGCATAATAACCTACACTTTGTCTCAGCTTCTACGATTTAGAGGCAGCGCTTGTGCGCAAGTAGAGATCCATAGACTTGCAACTGTGGTGATCACGGAAACTATTCTCGGAAACCATGAGTGCTTTCTATTTTTAGTTTTGACTGCATGCAGCGCACTGCTCGAGAGCTCTGCACAAGAATGACGCAAACCTTACTGTGAAATAACAGCAATTTAAATCTGAAGGCTGAAGCACCTAGCGACAGCTTCGCATAACTCGTTTTTGTGGCCGTGGGTGAGATAGTTTTAGTTCATCCGTTAGTGCCGCAGTGCCACCATTCGTAAAGTGGCATGGCTTGAACAAGGCGCGCTCGATTTTCGTCTAAGGTCGATAATTTACAGTGTTCGTTTCTTAGTAACAACCCCGTCACATTACTAGACGCAAGCATCATGCGCAACACCGCAAGCCTCTCATTGAATAGTTTTTCTTACGTGAAGAGAGGTATTTCCTGGAGCTAAAACCGGACACCAAGAGGCGGGCTAAGAGCAGGCTCCTGCTTTTTCTGCTTCGTGATATTAGCACTAGAAAGTACTTCTCTTAACACCATTAAAGAGCAAGCCCAAGTAGACTCTGTTATTGGTGATAAACTTTACCTTCGATGCCAAAGAAATGAAAAGAAGAAATTTCATACTCTATTGCGTTTTTATAAAAGGCCGATGTGGCATCCTTATGAACGTAAGCTACACTAGAAGGCGATTAGAAAATAAAAAATGGACAGACTGGCTTCAACTCAAAAAGCTGGCTGTACTCTTTGCGAAACATTTTACCAATCACAGTAAGCGGCTCTAGCTTTGAAGACGAAAAAGCTGTGCGACAAGTGATTCATGACTATACGATGGTTCACAATTAGCGTAATGACCGCCCTATGAAGACTTATGGCATCCACAGTTGGTTAGGAAACTATGGGCTATTTTCATGTCCTTAGCACATCGCAATTTCTTCACTTTCATGGTGCAAGGTTACCGAGAGTAGTATTGATAAAAAACAAGTGTGCTCTAGCAACGAGCCGGCCACTCCATTGCGTTAGGGCCAATGAACTGTTTGAACTAGTATAAAAGCAACATGGCCACTTGAAGAAAAAAAAAAACGGAGAAAAACATCACAGAGGCAATAATTTCGTTATTTACACCCCGCATAATGTGTGTATTATCTGACCCATATAATCTCTCTATACCCAACAAAAAAAGCCAAATGCCTGACATGTCGTAAGCCATATGTGCGCAATCTATTAGTCTGCAGCACAGTCAGTAAATACAACAAATAGAGCCTCAATGAATGTTCTAAAGACAATGAGAAGGCTTGTTCAGCAACATGAGAGACGGATAATTTATTAAGCCACGGCCGTGCCGAGGAATGCTCTACTACTACGCGGCTCTGGATTCTTATATGTTGTGGGAAAATGTAAGCAGTAAATGAAATAGAGCCGTCGTGCACAGACTAGAGCTGATGAAGAGGCAGAGCACGTATACGCGCTGCTTTCCACTAAACCCCTCCTGCACAGTTTCATGTTTTCAAAAAGAAATAAAGATTAAATTGCAGTGCTTGCAAGAGCCGCCTGAACTGCAGTGTTAGAACCTTGGAACTCTTGCAATCGATCTTTGAAGCTTTAAAGCAGCCCTGTCGTGTTTGAAGGACTGGAAACTTCGCCAGTGCTGGCATGTTCGCGAAAAATGATATGTTCCAGAAAGAAAAAAAAGAAAACTCAGTCAGGCAAGGTTTTAACTCACGTTTTGATATTCAAAAGCGAAAGAAAATGGGTGCAGGGGCAGGCAAAGGCTTGAATTAAATCTGGCGTAGTTCGAAGCTGTAGGGGAACTCAAGTAGTCTGAGGAGTGTTGCCTGGGTCCGCGATACTTTTCGTGCAAGATCTCGATGAATCGCATTAAAAAGCACGTTCCACTTGCGGCACTGCTGCTTACGCATATCAAGGACGCAAGCAGAGCGGCGGAGAAAACTTGAGATCTTTTGCAAACTATACGTCATTCTACTCTGGAACGAATTCGTTTGAAAATGCTGCCCAAAATTTGAGCGTGAAGCACGCAAACCGTATTGGGTAAAGTAGAACTGGAATCGGAAATATGAAAATGAGGAAATGTTCGGTTAGCCAGAGCATTGATTTTCTAATCCTTAGATCTTCAGCGTGGTTATGTCTCAGAGCTCAGACGGGTTAGGTGCTACGTGAGTACTATGGCACCAGTTTGTGCTCAGAATAGAACGTAGAAAAAATGTACGCCGAAAAAATCCGGATCCAAAAAAAGACAGTCTTAGCTTCGTGACATAAAGTATATATGAGCATTGGGGCTTTTACTTGTATGCTATCACATCCGGCGGGTATCAATATTAATAAAAAAGAAACATAAAGCGCAAGACAGCCGAATGCCAGTGGACCGAAGCGGCTACACGCCCTTAATAGTAAGCTTATTAAGGGACAGAAGACAGTGGCAGAAGACTATCAGTCATTACGAAGTCAGAGAGCACATTGTCAGTAACCGTTCTTAATCATGTTGTAGTGCACTGCTAAATCGTGTTTTAACCAAGTCGCTTAAAAACGCACTCCCGATCTTGACGTACCACATGTCACCTGTCATAGTTTTAATCACATTTCAGGCGCACGAATAACCAAGAACCATAGGTGTCACTCCAAATTTTTTTTGAAGCGATAGCTTCACTACGCCAGCCACTTCGCCTCGTCGAGCGTGGTCGCACCTCGGCCGTATGCCCGTGGCTGCAGCAGTGCGCCGGAGCCACCACAAGAGCCGTTGCCTAGCAACCGCCGCACCTGCACTTCGCCGCTCTGCCGCGCCATCTAATATGACGTCACCTAACCATTGCGCTCGCCATCGGCGAGAGCGTTCGGTGCGCTATCTGGTATGACGTCATCCAGCCGCCTGGCGGGGATACGTATATATAAAGGCAGTTGGTTCGTCAGTAAACGAACCGTAATGGCGTGCGATGGGCCGTCTACGGCACTTGCGCGCTGGAATGAAACCAAGCGTAGACGGCGTGCCGAGGAGTCAGCAGAAGAGCGCATCGAACGACTGGAGAAACGCCGTGAAGGGGATGCCCATTTTGCCGTCACTCGATGAGTGATGGCAAAGCTACACCAATATAGACATCTTGGCCATAGCGAAACTAGGCGTAGCCAGTGGTACGAAGCTATCGCTTGCAACCACGTTTAATCAGAGCTAAACCACAGCCATTTTTTTTGCGACAGCCTGAAGAGTGTAGAAGTCGTTTTAACATGGTTGTGTTCTATGCCTTGCACCAGCAAAAATCTGCCACGCTTACTACGTCGTGGAACGAAAACCCATCGGCATGGTAACTCAACAAGTGTCTGGTTCCAACGGTAGCAATCCATGCTCTTCTGATCGGATATTGATATATATTCTTTTTAGAATGTGCCCGAGAAAACGCAAAAAGATATTTGGCATAATAACACCTCTAATTAGTAGCCACCAGTTTCACGCCTATCACAGAATCGGAAGATCATAGACCATGGTACAAACATTTCTGGAATACGCATGCAACCTTAACCATTGAGGTCGTGGTATGTATATTCAAGAAGATAGTTTTACGGCAGATCGAATGGAGAACATTTGCTAGACACACGTTAAAACAGAGCAATATTTGAGCCAGAAATGAAATCGAAAGTGCTGGAAAGCTCCTTTAAAAAGCCAGTAGAGGCTGTTTACGTGTTATGTCAACCGGCGGATAAGAAAAATAGGAAAATGCGCAGTCAACCTCTGGCAATGCGTAAGTAATAAAGGGAAGCTGAGGGCAACTTCATCGAATTGTTAGCAGTAACAATTGCCTTTACCCCTCTTCCAGGCTATATGGCAGTTTGCCCAGCAGCAAATATGCAACAATAACCGAGAAAATTGCATTTAAAGATCTTCGCCCCAGTGGAATCGAAATTGCAACGTTCACCCGAAAAAGGCAGGTTGACGCAGTACTCAATTGAATGACGGTCTCGAATTGCCTCAGGGAACCGGGCTTGAAAATCACTGCCGGGACATGCATTTTACTCGCAAGATCGGCCGGCTATGACAGCACGTTTATTTCATTATTTAAATTGTATTTTTTCTAGCTTATAACATCATCGATATCAGTGATAGTGTTTCTTTTTACTTATAACACGGTACCCTATCTATTCCAGAAATATATGTTTCTCCTCAGCGTCCATTTAAAAACAGCAGGATGGGCGTGCTGAGAAGCTAAAACAAAAAAAAAAAGTTTACACAAGCACAGACACGCGAGAACTGATCAGAAAGATTCTGATGGCGCAAAAAGAACAAACAAAGGGAAGAGTAGCGTCCATGGCGTGCATTTATCTGTCTGCGCTACGTGTCAGCGCTAGGCTACTCTCGTAATGTGTCACTAACTGGCACAGCATTGCACACTTCAGCTGTTCGTGCACTTCGGTTCCCAACAAGAGCACCAAACAAAATATCAAAATCTTTGTGCAATACATGTGTATTTTCAATCACGCTTAGTGAAGCACTTTCGTGATGTTAGCGACATTGATAACCAAAAGATTGTTAAAGATTTCAGTCTGATCGGAGACTGAGAGCTTCCAATCGATCCATAGGTGAGTTTTACGACTTACAACGGAGGCCTCCGAATTAGGCCTGCTGTTCCAGACTTGAGTGAAGCAAAACCGGGATATGACCTCAATCCCAGGCTACGACACCTACGTCACTAGGACCGTTAAGGTTTTCAGGGCCTAGTGCTGCACCCGTAAATTAAAAATTCACATAAAAATGAAACTTCATTGGTGCATGTTTAGGAGACTTCACGGGCAGTTGTAGCACCAACAACGGTGTGGAAAAGGATTCTAAGCTTTTAAGCGATTAAAATAAAGCGGATGCCAGCCGTCCGTGTCTAAGAGATGATTCGAAAAGAAAATATATAGAAGGATCGCGTTTTACGATAAACCTTGACGTGCACTCTTTAAAAATTTAGTATTTTAGTGTTTCTATTTTATTTATTTAGGAATTTCGGCTCTCGCGACAAGACAAAATTATTACGCACTAGGTCATATACGTTAGTGAGGTGAGTGCGAATGAGAGGAAGTGTAGTGTTGGTTTGGTTTGGTTTATGGGGTTTAACTTCCCACAGCGACTAAGGCGATGAGAGACGCCGTAGTGGAGGGCTCCGGAAATTTCGACCACCTGGGGTTCTTTTACGTGCACTGACATCGCACAGTACACGGGCCTCTAGAATTCCTCCTCCAAAGAAATTCAACCGCCGCGGCCGGTAAAGACGCGGGTTCGATGCCGGCCGTAGTGTAGTGTAGTGTGTCACAGTGTCTCACAGTGCACCTATGATTGGATCCCCTGTTACAGCGTACGCGCTTCGACGGAGACGAAAGAAAAAAAATTGGCAGTGGCTTAGCTCTCGTTAAACCTGCAGGATTGCGAAAGCAACGAGGAGAGAGAGGCGATGGAGAGCGCGTGGCAGCGGCGGCGGCCCCAGCACGCTAGCTATGCGCCGCTACTGCGCATGCGCAACTGGCGAGCGCGGCGGCGGCGCCTTTGAGTCACCCGCGCAGCGGTGGCGGCGGAGCGCAAGCGGTGCGTCATGTGACGTCACTGCTTCTCGCGCATGCGCAGTATGGCCTTTCCTCGGCTCCGCGAAATGGTTTGGCGACTAGCGTAGTGGTGCTTTTGCAACAAAAAGAATGCCCGTGTATTAGGATTTCTATGCATGTTAAAAAGGCCCTAGTGGTCTAAGTTGATCACAACTCCTCCACTACGGTGTGGTGCGAAGCCGTTTGCTCTGCTTTGGCAAGTGAAAATTTAACCATTACACTTAAGCAAGAGCTTTAGGTCGTGTCACGGCCCCACAGTATTCTCGATATAGCCAGTTGTGCGAGGTCTGAAAATGTCAGCTCTAGCGGCGGTCGCCACTGCGACGTGCTGATGTGCTCGAAACAGCCTAAACGTTGGTGAGTGAGCATTTGCACTTTTTTTCTGATAAAGTATCACCATAGCTTACCTCCGCACGTTCCTACTCAATGCTTGCAAAACGTGGTCTGCATCCTTAACCTATAAAGAGGGGTTGGACTTTTCGGTTTTTATTTGTTCAAAAATCGGAAGGCTTTTTACGATGTGTTATTTCAGAACGCTATCATCAATTTTTTTTCGGCGATTATTATTTTCGACAAATGAAATACTGGCTTTTTTCGGTGATTTCATGCAGCAATTCTGCTGGGCCAAAAGTCACTTACAGTCTATCTCGGTGTTTTTGTCATCCTGAACCCTTTGTTAACCAGTAATTACCGTGATAATGGTAGTATTCGGTGCTGCGCATGCAGAAAAATTTGCTATCGTCACTGAAAGGGTTGCTCAAGTTAAATCCGAAAGACAGAAACGGAAGTGGAAGCTTATTTCCAAGAACTAAGTTGAAATTTTACTGTTAGTTGAAATTTTACTGTTAGGTTGTCACGCGAGGTTGAGCGCGAGTGCGGTGCATCAGGTGAACTGCGTGCTGATTGCGGCGGTGGAACTGCCGCTAAACCATCGTGGTAGCAAGAACAAGCTTTTTTGTGGCGTTCTGGGCAGTTTCGTGTTAATTTCCTGCAGTTTATCAACCAAATCGACTAACTGCGCTAAGCAGACGATGATCACAAGCGAACAGTGCTTAAACAGAAGGCGGCGAGTAGCTGATACTTCCCGGCCTGGTGTGTAAGGTAGCGGAGTTATACTTGAAATCGCACAACTGTCTCCTTATCCAACGATACTACCATCGCACCGTGCCCTGGTTTTTTGCATTGGCAAATGTTCAAATTAACTGAGTGTAACTCGTATTCAACTGTCATATAGCTATGCATTGCATGCCAAGGATACTGACATTTTTGGTTCAATCCGAATTTCGAAAACTGAATTCGGCGCAATTTTATCGGTTTGTTTCGGTTTAAACCGTAACGTCAAACCCATAGGTATAAACATCATTATGAGAAGATTAACTCACCGTACTTCGTCCTGGAGCGCCAGTTACAGGAAAATACAAGAGATATGCAACGAACGGTCTCTGTTTAGAGTTTTGCCCCGTGTTTTCTACCGAAACCGAATGAAATGAAGTTGTACCCAGCCGGAGCACACACGGGTCGTACTTACTGCCTGCCCTGCCTCGATTGGCGCTCTCATGTTTCACTTTGCGCTGAACTTTTTCTTCTTTTTTTTTTCCAAACTGACAACTGCACCGAGAGCACGTAATTTATCTCTAACAACGTGTCAGACGAGAACTGTCGCAAAAAATAAAAGATCCGGGCGAGTAGCGGCGCCCAGTAAACCCGGATACTGTCAGCTGGCTTGCGACACGACGCGAGTTGAATTCTCTCGGGCATCTGTGTCGGCAAGCGCCACTGAAAACTTTGAGTCGTTCATTTTGTCTACGGTTTCCGGAACCCTGCGGCAGCAGCTATGCTGCTGTTCCCCAGCCACGAGTGGCTGAGTCACCTGAGAAGCTTCAGAATAGAAACAAATATTAATTCCATGTTTCTCTTCGTGAGGATATGGGTATTTGGGGGATCAGAAACAAACCAAGTATTAGGACATGAAAGGTGCCTTGAAGGTACACTTAGCAAGTAAACTGAATCCCATGCTAAACGGAAATGACCAATGCAACAAAGATTGTGGTGCTTCCTAGGCAAATTACGCAAGCGGTTATACTTCATTAGACAAGCATCTTTTCAATACATCTGTTTATTTTATGGCGAAAGCCTTTATTGGCTCATACTGGCGTCCGTTAACAAAGCGTGTCACACGCGTTTAACTCGGGAACTAAAAAAGGTAGATGAAAACCAGTGGTAGCTTCAGATAGAGGAGGGAAAAAATGAGCGCAGAAGCGAAGTTTGATTACTGTAGATTAATTAGTTAAATAATTATAGGTAAAAATGTCCAAATTGCGTCGAAATAGCGCGAACGTCGATATAGCCACGGGAATGGTGTGACGTCACATTCACCTGAAGTCGTCACGGCACAGTGAAAATTGTCACAGAATTAAAGGGAAAACGTCGGATTTGTGCCAAATTAGATGGAGAAATGTGCGATTAAGCGTAATGAACACTTCAGATCGCCGAAAGATGTATAATTTGGGTATCGATGTAGCGACGGGAACGGTGTGACGTCACACCCACCAGAAGTCGTCACGGCATAGTGTCATCGGCTTCCGCCTCTGAACACTTAAGTTGCCAAAGTGTCCTCGTAATTTTTTCTTTACAAAAGCACGGGAAAAGTCATCTTAGAAGGCGTGATCATCACTTCTACGGAGTATAAATTTCCTAACCCCGGACGGAGGTAGCGTGCCGCAAATATTACGACGCTGAACAGCAATCGACGTTTTTCTCATCTTGTCAACAGCTATTCGCGATAAGTAAAAGATAAAAAGGACCCGCAACCGGAGAACGAAGAGCATTCTTTACGCCATCTCGATGCTTAAAGCCGTAGAAGACCTGAATTCCCTTGGGGCTGATTGCCTCCAGTTCCAGGGGAAGCTCGGCAGCCAGGCACTTCGCCCAACGAGGTCTTAATGAGTTCTCCCCGAATGAACCTAGCTCCGGGAATTCGGAACTGCGCGACGTACTTCGCTGGCACGATGGAACAGACAGACGCGCACGAACAGAGAGGACGCATGCGCTAAGGACGACGACTAACACGCGCACTCTGCCGCAACGAGGGGGTACTGCGTGAGTGCACTGCGCCAGCCAATTAATGACCGACAGGAAACTGGAAACACTTGGGGCACTCATCTGCAGTGACGCGTTTGCAGCATGTGCAGCCGTAACGGTGACACTCTGATAGCTCGGATGGACGTCTACTAGTGGCTCCAACTAAGCGTTAGGGATGAATCGCCAATATTTATGTACTCCGAACTACACGGCGTGTAACTGGCGACGCCTTAATGCCCATAATGTTCCCTCGCCCAATTTCATTCGAAGTACACATCATTCAAGTCTTGCAATGTTGATTTTAATACAGTAAGCAGAGCAAAGATAAAAGTATACAGAGGAGAAAATAACAGAAAGAAATAAATAAACAAAAAACACGGCAATGCAGAGCAAGTGGGTAAGGTACGTTATTCTTTTTTTGTGTGTGTGAATTGTAGGCCTTGCGCCATGAAGGCACTTTTGCATTTGGCCGTTAACTGTAGTGCTAGTTACTCTACGCGATTAAGCCGCCTGCCTTCCTTTCTCCAATTATCACTATATTCCTTGGCCCCAGTGGTTTGCCCCAGGCCGCTTTGATGAAAACAGTTTTGATGCGGCCGTTAACACTGTATGAAGCTTCGTCCACCGTACTCCACGCAATAGCGTACAATGCCTTTAAGAGGGTGGGAAATGGCGCGTAGGAGCACTGAGGCTTCTCAACAATCCTATTTTCGCCCAGTTCTCCAAACCGCCTTTATCTTTAATATCCAAATTGCACTGCCTGCGTTTGGACCACCCCCGATGTCATCGCCCGGCCTGACAACTGACCATTCTAGCACCCCATGTTATGCTCTGATTCCCTCTGAATTCGCTTGGTTACTCCAAAAGTTCATCGCCACTCTTTCGTCCGCAGTATGCGCTCCGCGCAAGTTCATTTCTTCTTTTTAATTTCTGTTGTGCATCACTAACTCCTCGAGAGTTTACAAGACCATGACGTTAGTTTACTGTCCTTCAACAGTGCACGCGTCATTGTTACTTTCCCAGTACTGCTTACAATTTCTAGCGACTTAATTTCAGTTACTTCTTGCACATGCATATCACAGTCCTTAATGATTATCGGCCAGTGTCTGTCGTCATCAAGCAGGTTCTCTGCTATTCCGCTCCGTGCTTCATGAGGAGAAAGCTGAACTTGGAAAAGAACCTAGATGTGAGACAGAGCAAGTGGCTGGGAAGGTGCGATTTTGGGCTCTGGTTTTGTCGCTGTGCAGAGAAGGGCCTACGACCCAAACACCACTGTGTAAACAAGGCGGACAGCGGCCCTAACGGACGTTTCCTACTCAACCTCTTGGTATTCTTGCAAGGTGCTCACGAAATGCGGACGCTGCTTAGGACGGAATTTGAAATTATGCTTTTAGAGTGACAGGTATTTTAAAAAGAACGAAGTTAAAACACGCACAGACGTGGTTTTCTTACCGAAAGAGATTCTTTATTAATTGCGTCCTCTAGCGCAAAGTCAGCCGTTAGAATTACGAACTTCCTTACGATTGTCATTGGACGAAACAGTGCCGACGCGAAATACCCTGTTCGGAAAGATGAAGCTCTTGTTCATAATTCATTCTTTAGGTAGTTATAAACACGCTTACACAAGACGCCAGGACATACAAAGCAAAGGAGGACTTCTTGAATCCATGGACTGCCATGTTATCATTTCGCAAACTTAGCATGCACTTAAATGAATTCATTATTAGCGGCGATATGAAAACCATTCGCACAACGTTGCAACATGCGAACCACCCAAACATAAACAAGCATTTCATGCATAACCTTGTTCATTGCGTCTTTAAAAAGTATGTTTACTCTAGTACAGCCACACTACTAGCGTTTTCTTAAAATTGGCAAGTTTTTGAATTTATAATGGTTTTTGTTTTCCAAACACAACACGATCTGTTTCTCTCTTTTGTTACCAGTGACAGGCTAAATTACGACCGTGTCAGCCACATATCCTCGTGGCAGAGAGTTGAGCACTGGTGCCGTCATTGGCATTCATTAACCATAAACTGCTTTCGAGCTTTTTGCACCACAGTGCCGATAAACTTTACCTATCAAATCAATAAGTTTGTGACCTTATAAATGCCTCACATCAGCCGCAAGAAGTAAACATAATTTCTCTAACTGCTGAGTCTTATTTATATTATATACGTCATATAATAGGGCTCTTTGGCGGGCTTGTTGGTTCATGAAGTCACCTGAACGAAACAGCGCAGAAGACAACGATGTGACGCGACAGCACAGGCTCCTGTGTTGTCGTGTAAAGTCCATGACTTTTGAGCTGCTTTCTTCACTTGATATCAAGCTAGTTCTCGCTGTCTGTAAGAAAGCCTAACTATTACCAGAAGTTTTGGTAACTCACTCCAAAGCGAGGACAAATGGTAATTCCGTATACGCTCCACAAAACATCATTTGGTCATCCATTAGATTTCTACTCAGTAACCTAATTTAGTATTCTCTAAGCTTCCATTAAAGAGGAGCGGATTTCCTTCGCAATCATAATTAGTTTTTCTAGCCAGAATATTTAGTTATGTAGCAAATCTAAAAAGAAAGAAAAAGCACATTAATATTTTCGGGTCATAAAAGTTCGCATACTCCTAATTTGCAGTCTTATCAGCCTAAATGCACCATTTCTCTTCCACTAAGAAGTAGGGAAAAAAAGAAATGAAAACAAACTCTGAAAAAGTAAACGCAAACGCCTTTTTATCTTACTCCTCTCTTGTGCGTGCCTGAAATGAGGACATTCTTCGACCGACTGGGCGAGTTTCGGAGTGCTATGCCCGAGATAAATGTTAGAATGCAGTCTCCTCTGTGCATTTGAATAGGGAGCGACGGCGAGTAAGTTCACCGCTTGAGTTAGTGCCCAATTTCTTCTTTTCGGCTGTTCCCACGACGCTCCCAGCTTCAGCCGAAAAGCGCTAATAGGACCGTCCGAAAGGAAGCCAGGAGTAATTAAATAAAAAACAAACGAAAAAAGACCTCACAAAGACAACGTAGACCGCTACATGACTCAAATAAAGAGTGCATAAGAAAAAGGAGTAAAAAAGCGAACAAGAAAGAAGTTCTGGTTGAACAGGTGACATTTCGAGTCTAACGCTATACCCAGAGAGACGAATATCGCCTCCTGAAAGAACTCTGAGACCGCCATCTTTTTTTATTATGCTTTCATAAAGACGGAGCAAGCGCTGAAGAAAAAAAAGTTGAGGCCCTAAGCGTGAACCTGCTGCGGTAACGGTCGCGCCCGCGGGTGTCGTTAATGTTTTGCTTTTACGAATGGCAGCGCCATCCATGAACGCCCACAGAAATGAACATCGCCAACGAACGCCACCCGTCACGGGGCGAGCAAATGGCATCCCTGAGCGCGAGAAAAGGGTTCGTCGCGACCAACTCCCCGCCTTCTGGGAACAACCGTCTGTTGTACACGCCATTTCTTTCACAAATGTCGCGCAGTTTGGCTGCAGCCACAGCCGAAACCCTAAATCAGGTCCGGCTGCCAAATAGATAAGAGTCGTCCCAGGACGAGCCCCAGTCAGACGGCGCGTGTTGTGGAGGACAGCGGATCCCTTGTCGTGACATTTGTTTAGCGCAATCCGCCCGAAACTGCAGGCTTCGAAGTGTGTCTTTCTTTTTCTTCCTTCCTTTCTGCGGCGTTTCTTTCGCTTTCTTTCTTTCCCTCGAGTATTTGTTGGCACGCCCTCGTGCAGGATCCTCCCACGGGAGTGTCCCGGCTCGCCTCGACGTCTGCACGTCGGCTCGCTAGACAGCTACTGTTAGTGGCGCCAGTTGCAGCCATGTTTTGTCACCGACTCACCGTTACGGTGGTCGCGTAATTTATTCCTCTGTGTCGCCTAAAGTTCGGGCCTGTCAGGCGTACGACACGGTAAAATAGGGTTGCTAAAATTTACACCCTCAGGAGAAGATGGACGCGACAGCCTTTAACGCTCGGCAAAAAGTGAGAGGAAGAGAGAAGGAGAAAGGTATATAACGCGAATTTCACCCTAAGCAACACAACGAAAAACCCAACTGAAACCGAAGATAGATCGCATACAGAATAATGACGACAGATTAATGTCTAACGAATTGCTCACAAGGAAATAGCCCAATTTGTAGTCCTGAGCAGGTTTTTACCTCCCAAATGATTTATTGCGTAAACAGTATAGCCTTCCTACCCCGAAAAAGCCTGGTCTCTTTCTCTGCGCGTGTCTCTGCTAGTGCGTGCGTGTGTGTGCATGTGTCAGTGTGAGTGCGTGCGGGCGCGTGCGCGTGTGCGTGTGTGTGTGCGTGTGTTACATGTGCGTGTGCGTCTGTGTGTGCGCGTACGCGTGTGCGTGCGTGTGTGTGTTCGGGCGTGTGTGTGTGTGAGCGTGCGTGTGTGTGCGTGCGCGTGTGTGTGTGTATGTGCGCTTGTGTGTGCGTGCGTGCGTGTGTGTGTGTGTGTGCGTGCGTACGTGCCTGTGCGAGTGTGTGTGTGCGTGTGTGTGCGCACGCGTGTGTGTGCGTGTGTGTGTGTTACATGTGCGTGTGTGTATGTGCGTGTGCGTTTGTGTGTGCGTGTGCGTGCGTGTGCGTATGTGTGTGCGCGTACGCGTGTGCGTGCGTGTGTGCGTGTGTGTGTTCGGGCGTGTGTGCGAGCATGCGTGTGTGTGTGCGCGCGCGCGTGTGCGTGTGTGTGTGTGTGCGTGCGTACGTGCCTGTGCGAGTGTGTGTGTGTGCGTGTGTGTGCGCACGCGTGTGTGTGCGTGTGTGTGTGTTACATGTGCGTGTGTGTATGTGCGTGTGCGTTTGTGTGTGCGTGTGCGTGCGTGTGCGTATGTGTGTGCGCGTACGCGTGTGCGTGCGTGTGTGCGTGTGTGTGTTCGGGCGTGTGTGCGAGCATGCGTGTGTGTGTGTGCGCGCGCGCGTGTGCGTGTGTGTGTGTGTGCGTGCGTACGTGCCTGTGCGAGTGTGTGTGTGCGTGTGTGTGCGCACGCGTGTGTGTGCGTGTGTGTGTGTTACATGTGCGTGTGTGTATGTGCGTGTGCGTTTGTGTGTGCGTGTGCGTGCGTGTGCGTATGTGTGTGCGCGTACGCGTGTGCGTGCGTGTGTGCGTGTGTGTGTTCGGGCGTGTGTGCGAGCATGCGTGTGTGTGTGTGCGCGCGCGCGTGTGTGTGTGTGTGCGTGCGCGCGTGTGTGTGTGTGTGTTTGTGTGTGTGTGTGTGTGAATGTGTGTGTGTGTCGCACGCCTGCGACCCTACGGTCACCACCTCCCCATATTCCTACATATTCCCGAAGCCTCCAGTTACCAGAAGCGCATGCTACACCGAAACGACAAAGTAACGATAAAACCCAATTAAGAAAACGAAATAGGAAGGCAATCAATTAAAAAAGCGAGATCACAGCGCATGATCACCAGTGCATTTTCTTTTGTCTTTTCTGCCCTTCCCCGATTCGACCCGAAACAGTCCTTTTATGGCCCTGACGTGCCGCTGGCGATCAGAATGCGTTCGAAGGACTGAAACAGGATCTGAGAAGTCGAAAAACTGAGATCCAGCAAGGAATCGCGAGGGGAGGGGGACGGGAGGGGAGAGGGGGGGGGGGGGGGCAGTTTTTGAAAGGCAGAATGCCGCATATTTTTGTCGTGGAATATAGAAGCTTGCACACCGGTCAGGCACGGGCTTAAAACATGACGTTTAGGTTGGACCACATAGTGGCCTTTTTCTGTTAGACCTTTTTTTAATATCCGCTACCCTTTACAAACGATACCCCATGAGTGGGCCGAAAAATAAGAATACAAAAAACTGCTTTCTCCATAAGATCTTGTCATCAAAGTATGCTGATATGCAGCAGTGTTTTGGAACGGGCTCTGTCTTACAAAGAAAACACATGCAAGTTAATGTACTGAATATATGGGGACGGCGGGAGGAGTTTATCCGCCATGATTTAGTAAAAACTTCACTGCCTGTTTTAAATAGGCTTCGCTATGCCACAAAATTATTAGTTGTCAGGATCACTCCTATAGTACAGAAGACATACCTCGCCGAGAACACCATGCGCCTTCGTCCGCACGAGCTGAAGGACTCCATTTTTAGGTCGAAAATGTTCGAACAGGTAAATTCGTTCTGCGGTTGAAATATTTAAACCTAGCAAACGTTCTCTCTACACCATTGATCAGCATACAATACGCAGTTCTAAAAAACACAGTGCTGGCTACCAACGTCACAAAGAAGAAACTCGTTGTTTTTTTTTCACTTTTGAGGGCGTTCATTGAGCTAGACAGCGCAAATGTGTCCTCAGAAGCTTCATCGGCAATATTGGTTCTGGAACGGGATCCTGTATTGTATTTTGTAGCGAAAGCTACATTGGCCTCGAACTTGCGATTTCGCTGTGGCGGTGCTCCGAGGAGGCACAGAGATCGACCTTGAGCCGTTGCCTAACAACCGCCGCAGCTGGCGGGAGCCGCGTGCTCCTCGCGCCATCTGGCATGACGTCACACCAAGCGCCTCGCCGCGGAGCCGCCGCCGCCGTTTGGTATGACGTCACACCGCTTGCCTCGTCGTTGCGCTCGCCTTAGCTTT
This sequence comes from Amblyomma mixtum, assembly GCF_055824585.1. Taxonomy (NCBI): domain Eukaryota; kingdom Metazoa; phylum Arthropoda; class Arachnida; order Ixodida; family Ixodidae; genus Amblyomma; species Amblyomma mixtum. The sequence continues at coordinate 253,037,536 of NC_143012.1, read as the reverse complement.
CGCTGCGTATATCCTGGCATAGCTGAGCTAAGCCACTGCCAATTTTTTTCTTGCCACAAAAGCATTGATGTGATTTTTCTTGGCTGATTATGCCATTTCCGCTTCCAACTTTCGCTAATTCTAGACCTTAGCATCTATAGTAGCTACACTACACCTTGCTACTTCCAATTCCTGTACAATGCCAGAATGGATGCCCTCTATAAAGCCCACTGCAATTTTATTCTCACCATTAGGGCTCTTCCATGTACCGTCTTTGTCAAAAGTAACCAGGCTGCATGGTTTGCTTCAAGCTTGTAGAGTGGAGCCCTTGTGACTTTCCTAAAGATCAAAAGTTATTGGAAGGTAAGAAGGCCCCCGGTCCTTAGCTTTAACGACCATTTAAATTTCAGGAAAGCTGTAAGGGCTCCACTGTACAAGCTAGAAACAAACCATGCAGCCTGGTTACTTTTGACAAAGACTGTACATTTCCTGCTCCTGTGCGTGCGGAAAAATCCGTTTGTGATTCTTAGATCATTTTTTTTTTGTAAATTCGTGTTATGGTTTTCTATTATTCCTGACTCCTATAGTCTCATTTCCTACGCCTGCTCAGCTAGCTGATTGAGAACGCTCGCAGGTACAGCATCCGGCATTTTTATTTTCCTCATCTAAATTTCGCACTTTTTTAGAGCTATCCACTGTCCCGTCATTAAGACTGCATGCGTTTACACTGGTACAAAAAAAAAATACGCCCGCTCAAAGAGCACCGGAAGTTTGTCAGTTCTGCAGCACAAACAATATGAACACCAAGGAGCTGTAGATATACGGACATAAACACCAACATAAGGCCTCTACACTCTTCTTATTTGGCGCATATCCCTAGAGGAGTAGTCATCTGCATTAAACGAACCTACAAACGCATAACGCATTGTGAGATGTGTTAGCCAAATGAGGAAGGTTTTAAAAATAGTGCATTCCTGCCGAAGGAGAACACTTTCAGAAGCAATCAACTCCTCACTTAAGCCACGGGTTTATGGTACCGACGTACATTCCAGGAATTTCTACTCCCTCTTCTCTAAATGCACGCTATAACCCTGCGTGCGCGTTTGAGTGAAAAAGCTAGCCCAGTGAAAATTTCATACGATTCTATGTACAGGTCTTCAATTGAAGGTCGCACAGTTGTGCAGTGATAAAGAAACGGCCTCTCAACTCAAGCAAAGGCTTCATTGTTTCAGGAGGTAACTTTGCAGGAAAAAGAATAAGACAACAGCAATAGTTATCACCAAAAATCGTGGCTTAAATAATAGCGATTGTTAGCCTTGCTTATGAGTAGCAGCTACCGAATAAGGTCTGTAAAATGTAGTTGTTGACCCTATGTAATTTCCTCCTAACCACCATTATCATCATCAGCCTGACTACGCCCATTGCAGGGCAAAGGCCTCTCTCATGTCTCTTCAATTAACCCTGTCATTTGCCAGCTACGCTTGCCTTCTCTTGAAATTCACTCCGTTACCCTTAAAGCTCAGCGGTTGTCTTGTCTTTGCATTAGAAGCCATTCCCAAGTCATTTTTTCTCTTTGTTTTACGACCAGGATGTCATTAAACCGCGTTTGTTCCTTCACCCACTGCGCCCGCTTCCTATCTCGTAACGTTACACCAATAATTTTTGTTTCCATCGCTCACTGCGCAGTCCTTAACTTAAGCTGAACCCGCTTCGTTAGCCGCCACGTTTCTGACCCATAGGTGAGTACCGGTAGGATATAGCGGTTGCACAATCCCTTGAGTGATGTCGGTAAACTTCCATTCATGATCTGAGAGAACCTGCCACATGCGCTCCACTCCATTCGTATTCTTCTAGCCATTTTCCTCTGATGCTCTTTTCACTCTCATGACTCTCATGAAAGGTCGCTACCTGCTCTAAGTACTCAGTACGTCCCTCAGTACTTCCAGCACCTCGCTACGAATTGCGAACTCCTGTTCCCTTGCTAGACTGTTGAACATTACTTTGGTTTCCTGCATGTTAATTTTTAGCCCCATCATTTGATCATGCTTTGCAGTTTATGCCCTGAGTGATTTAGCGAAGCAATGTTATCAGCGAATCGCAAATTACTTAAGAATTCTCCATTAGTTCTTATCCCCAACTGTTCCCAATTCAGGCCTCGGAATACGTCCTGCAAACAGGCAGTAAATAGCACTGGCGAAATTGTGTCTTCCTGCCTGACACTTTTCTTTATTGCATTTTTTTTGCTGACTTTATGGAGGACTATGGTAGCTGTGCAATCGTCATAAATATCTTCTAATATCTGCACATAACACTCTTCTGCACCTTGATTGCGCGATGCCTGCATGACAGCTAAGGTTTCCACTGATACGAATGCTTTCTCGTAATCAATGGGAGCTACATATAGGGGTCGGTCATATTCTGCGCATTTCTCTATCACCTGATTGATATTGCGCATATGGTCTACTCTCGAGTATTGTTTAAGAAAGCCTGCCGAATAATGTGGTTTATTGAAGTCAAAGGCTGACCTGACTCCATTAGCGATTATCTTAAATACTTTGTGGGCAACGAACAGTAAGATTATCTGCCTGCAATTTTTCAAGCTAACCAGCTGATGCTATGTTGGGCTCTCACCAGTAACCGTTGAAATTATGCGCATCAAAGATATATATTCGGTGTTAAAGTAGTAGTTAGAGTGTCCACGAGTTTATTTTTAATGTAATATTTCGCACGTTGTTACGATTTGATAATTTCGGCACAAGTTCACTAGTATGCGCTTCATTTAGCTCCTTGAACGTTTATGAAACGTGCATACTAAGGCAAGAAATTTCTCCAGCGCAAAGCAAGTGTCTTGAACACTTTGATGCACGCCACTTCTCTTCCATTTGCTCAAGGCATTGCGTGAGTGTGTGCCAGTGAGAGACAGTGTGTCTCTCATCTTCTGGATACTTACCAAACAAGTTATTCAAACAAATCAGTTAATTGTTGCTAAGATGATATCAGAAACGGAAAGCAAAGACACTTTAGAAATATAATCATTGGTGAGCAAAAGGAGTCAATATTTACAATCTCAGCGAATCTTTCATCACCTCTAAATTTATAAATTATAACTTAAAAAACTACGTTGAGAGAGACTAGCTGGTTTGGTTTGGTTTATGGGGTTTAACGTCCCAAAGCGACTAAGGCTATGAGAGACGCCGTAGTGGAGGGCTCCGGAAATTTCGACCACCTGGGGTTCTTTAACGTGCACTGACATCGCACAGTACACGGGCCTCGAATTTCTCCTCCAAAGAAATTCAGCCGCCGCGGCCGGGATCGAACCCGCGTCTTTCGGGCCAGCAGCCGAGCACCATAGCCACTGAGCCACCGCGGCGGCAGAGACTAGCTGTGTCTTCTTCATTTCTATCGCTTCGAGTGTGAGTAGAGCGATTCAAGGAATTTTAAACCAAGTTAGACTTCCTTCCGCTTTTCTATCCTTTCTTTCGTCGATAAAGCCTTTAAAAATGCGTTTTTCTGCGCTGCATTATTCAAGACACTGACTAAGCCAACCACCTATTTAATAAGAGTTCACTCCTATGACACGCCCAAGATTCAAGTGATAGCCAGGCGGCAAGTGAGCGTACGACGATTGTACAATATTCACGTGAAGGAACTTTCCACACCAGGACACTGTCGTTGGTTGCTTATAAATCAGCGTCACACAATAAGCTTTCCTACGCATTTCGAAGTGTGGAATACACAATGCAAATCCTCGAATTCCGACCTATGCTAACGTCGTCTTAACATTGAATACACAAGTCACGCTTTTACTGGTGACTGTAGCAGCATGCAGGCGTACAAGTACATGCAAGCACATGTTACCTTATGACTGCAGTCATAAGCGATATATTATTTATGCCTAGGCACACTCGCACAAAGCACCGCCAATCCTTTTAGACTAACGTCAGAGAGCAACTCTCGCATAAGGTCTGTGCCTGCGCCTCATCACGCTAACTGAAAGCCAAGCGCTGCCAGTACCCCAAATAATCCTTATCTCGTTGCCTGCCCTTAAGTGAGTGTGGGTCAGTGAACGAGCGATTGGTTGGATGATTGATTGAGTGAGTGAGAGACGTAGTAAGTGACTGCTGAGCAGGTGAGTGCGTGAGTCCGTCAGTAAGTAAGTGGGTGGGTGGGCGGATGAGTGACTTTGTCGCTGAGTGAGTGATCAAGAGCGGGTATTGGTCAGGGAATAAATGCTTTGGGGGGAATTAGTGGATGAATGGGTTGGTCAGTGGGTTGGGGAGTGAGTGAGCAGATGCAATGGCAGCTGAGTGAGTGAATGGGTGGGTGAGTGGGTTGATGACGAGTAGGCTGGTGCGTGAGCTGCTGAGTGATTAAGTGAGTGGGTGCATTAGACAGTGATTAAATAAGTGTGCGGATGAGCCGGATGCTAAATGAATGGGTGCTTGAGTGATTGAGTGGGTGACGGGGTCAGTGCGTGTATAAGAAAGTGAGCGTGTGTGCGGGTGGATGTCTGATTCAGTAAGTAGGCCGATGGCTATCTGGGTGAGCGAGTGGGTGGGATAGTGAGTGAGTGGGGGAGTGGACGACTGAGTGAGTGAGCGAGTGTGAGATCGAACGAGTGAATTAGTTATTCACAGAGTTGTCGTGTGGTGATCGAGTCAGTAAGCAGATGAATGAGTGAGCAAACGAATAAGTCAGTACCCTTTTCGTGAGTGGTAGTATTTGGCCAGGGCGACCAATCCAGGCTCCAAAACATGCGTCTAGCAGAAGGTGCCCCTAATGTAAATCTGAGAAACTAAAACATGCCAGATCTGTCGAGCAGCCGAAGCATGCGCTGCATCTAGACTTAAAGCCAGCAGCTCTCTCAGATGTCTCAGCTAAATTATAACCGCTAAAGAATTAAGCGAGAGCTACATGCGGCTTGTCGTTTTGCAGGAGATTTTTATGTATTTTGAGCTAATTAAACAAGCTTATCAGCCGCTTTCAGGAGGGAATTTCGTAGCATCCACATTAAGGCCGACAATAAGCGCTGAAAATATGTTCTTTACTTCCTGTTACCCTAATATTGTGAAAAGCCCTTGCCTGCTAAGACAGTTGGTTGCTACTAAAAAAGAAAGTGTCCTAATCTATAATGAACTGCTGTCTCATGCATTCACCTGTTTTCACTGCTCTCTTTTGCTCTCTCCGTATGTTCTCTGGTTCCTTTGAGTGGTGACTGTAAACCTAAAGTTACAAAGTTTATCTACCTTCCAATTTATCTAGTCGAATTTACTCAAACCGATGAATGTTCTAGAATCAGCTTTTTTGTTTCTTGGGGTTTAATTTTTTCGACGGCGAAGGAGCGGTGGAACGAGAAAAATATGCAGCACCATTCAGAGAAAGAAAAAAAGAAAGCAGAGCACTCCCGAAATATATAACGGCTGACTCTGAGCTTGGAAGAAAACGGTCCTCCCAAAACGATGCTCCTGTTATTTGCCTCGTATGCATGTAAATGAGATTTAGAAGCCAGTCTCGCCAAACGTAATGGGGAACTTTTCGTTAGCCCCTCGACTATAGCTCCTTTTTTATTAGGACTGGAAGCAGACAACTTCTTTCTTGCCGAATACATTTCAGTGCGCAAAGTACTTCGCTGACATTTAACTTACTCATCCGAAAACGATCTCGCTAACGTTTTGTTCACACCTTTCACATAACACTGACTGGTGATTTCAGTCCACTGGGATTAGAAATATCATCAGCCTGTCCCCCATTATTTTTTCGTTATAGCGAAAGACGCTAAAAAAAAAAAAAAGCTGGCTGAGTTCATCTCAAGCTTGGAGCACTTGCTGCGATTGCGAAAAGCAGAGAATTGCAATTTTAAAGCGCGGTGCGTGAAATAACAGGAAAAAACGTAACATATAGGCACTACTGGCGCTTCTATTTCTTGCTTTCATCTGGTTCGCTAACCAGCTCGCTAAATACGTTGACAAAACTTCCACATTCATTTGGGAAGCAAGCATCTACGCCTGTGTACTGAGCTATGCCAGCACACGGTAAAGAACCTCAGGTGGTCGAAATTGCGGACCCGTTCACTATGGCGTCCCTGATAGCCTGAGTCGCTTTGAAACGTTAAACCCCCATAAACCAAACCTAAGCAAGCATCGACGCTAAGTACAATTTCCTTCATTTAATAACGAAGTGGAAAACGACACTCACGTTCCTACGGCTTTCAAATAGCAGCCTTCCCTTGAATGTACGAGCGACCGGTGCTATGTGCAAGTGTCACTTAACGCTTAGCGCTCCGGTATACGGAGCAAAGGCAAACCTGCAAGTAGTCCTTCGCAATGCTCACGTCGGCTTTGAGCCACTAACGCTACTTACGCATTGCTCCTCCAAGTTTATCCATGTCCCTTTCACCAACGTTCTTCCAACAATTTTTTTCTGCCTTTCCTGAAAGTAGCAACACCGCATAATGCTATCTCTCTGATCTTCATACCGTGCGAGACATCACAAAGTGGCTGCAGTTCACACGAACCGGCTAACTAAGAATGAAGACAACGGCTCCATACGCTAAGGGATGTAACTAGAGCGCACCAAGAAAAGACGAGCCATATTTTTCGAGAGCTTAACAATCAGCACTGTACCCGACATCGCCGGTGCTGGACGAGTACGCACGAGACGGCCATTAGAGGGGAGAACCGGTTCGCAGAAGCCCGCTGAGTCGCCTACTCAGGGTGCGGTACCATTAACGGTGTGCCGTGCGAAACCAACAGCCGTCCATCTCATTAGGAAGGCGGCGGGGACGCGCCGATGTACGGCGTGCGGAGTTCCCCAGGCAACCGCGGTGATCCATGTTCCACGCTATTTGCACTCGCCTTCTTCCTGACTTGTTGTTTTATCCTCCTAGTATTGTCTGTTTACGCTCGACGGCGTGCCTTCGCGCGTCTGGGCGGCTAATGTTCGGTATAAACGCAACCCAACCTAACCCAACTCCCCACCCACAGCTTTCTATCTCTAGTGGCTGCACTTGCGGTCAAGCGTAGAGACGAAGCACGTTCTCTAGGGAAGCTAAGAGCGGGTGGTGGGAGCTAGATATGCTTGTGACAGAGGAACGTCACAAAAACAGACATGCACAATGTTCTGCGACACTTCTGCCGTGAGCAGGAACTTAATGACCACCGACCTCGTGGCATAACGCAAGAATGATGGAAGGACTAGTCGTACATACCAGAAGACATGATGTCCCGATTTTCTCTGCCGTACATAACAAAAAGGCAAAAATGGCCGAATAACTGACGTGACCAATTATTCCTTAGCTTTATGGTTTTCGCGCTTTTCCCGGAAGCAACGATCGTGGCCCGCCCAATCGAAATACCGAGGTTGTCAGAGCAAAGTTGCCGGCAACTTACATGACGTGTCCCCGTAGCCGTCTCTTTCATCAAGCAAACACCAAAAGTCGAGGATGATGGTCAGGATTACATAAATGATCGAAACATGCATCGGGGCACTATGGCCTCGTCCGACTTCTCGCTTCGATCACTACAAAGAAAAACAATAAATAAATAGAGCAGCGGCCTGGAACGCTAATTGCATCGGCGTGGCGCGTCGGACCGCGAGCCCGTCATTGATTTGGTTCTGTCAGAGTAAGCGTGTGTTCTTGTGTTGCGTGTGCGTGTTTGCGCATCTTCTTCATTCCCGACCTTTTCATTGGGGTCATTTGCGACAAGGATGATCGCTGGCGAACCGACATCGCGTGGGACTTCCGGGTCTAATGGGTATGCTCGTTATCTTTATTTGCCGTTTTTTTTTCCTTGCGGACATTCTTCTCCCAATCCGGAGCCGTCCTTCTTGATACAGTGCGGTGTACTTATTTTGGGATGAATTCCATGTTCTGATAAATTACATTCCTGGCATGTGCGAAGAGTGATTTACGCCCTCATCTTGCCAGCGCAAGGCTTACGCGCATTCCGCGGAAATCACTGATGAAAGGAAACAACTTGGCCGAGCACCTTTTCATTAGGGCCCAACTACGGAAATAAAAAGGGGTTCTTGTTTCGTTGCAGTTCTTTTTCTTATTTATGCATCTTCCTTTCGCGATCAATCACCGCTGCTTTTATACGAGACAAATAAATATGTACACGAAGTTATAACTTTATCGACTGCAACTAGGACGAAAACATTGAACTTTTTCCATTCAGGGCTCGCTCATGAGGAGATAATGATGCACTGTGTAATGCGCAAGCTTATAATTAAGCCTGCGCAATACCTTTTAAGTCTGTGAGCAAATACGGCGTTTAAATTCATGCTTTTTTGTGCCAATATTGGATCTCAAACTTCAGACAGCGGTTGTAGCTTTCCTGCTGCTTACTAGCCATGACATCACAAAAAGTAAAAGTGAAGAGTAGAGGGCCGAATAACAAACGTAGAAATAACTGCGACAAATATGGCCGCGAGTTGCAGAATGTTTACGTCTAAGCCAAACTACGAAGAACGGATTCCTAAGCGATGCCTGGAGACAAATGCAGGTGTTTGGTTTTCTTGGCCAGAACCCACAAACCGATGTTTTGAGAGGCTTGCTGCAGCGCACATACTCATAGCTTATCTGTCCGAAACGGAACCCCGGGCTTTTATCCTTCTAAGAAAACAGACAGAGAGACGAGTAAAAAAGGATGAAAATATTGCGAAAAGCCCGGATGTGGCTGCCGCGGCAGTTTCCGGCTTTTCTGTGAGTGGAGCGTTTTCCGGCCCATCGTCACCCTTCTGTCCCGCGAAGGAATGAACGTACGCCGAGAGTTTTTGTGTGGGCGCGTATTAGGGTATGCGCTTCTCCCCCCCCCCCCCCCTTCTCTCCCCCCCCCCTTCCCCTCTCCACCCCTCATGTGGAGCGATGAGCATGAGCTCGGTGAGGCTTAACGGCTGGTGACGAGGAAATGAAAGTTGTGTCGAGTGATGCAAAGTTCCGCCTGAAGAAAACAGTGCTACCATTTCCAACCCAGCAGCGCAGTGAAGATAGAGAGTGAGTTGTTTTGCAAGAGCGGCGGCCAGTGACCGTGGATTAGAAGGTCAGTGACTAAAAATTGTGATTATAGCGAATGGATCGAAGGCATCAGCAATAACGGCACGGCAGCACGTAATGTTCCATTCCACTGGCAAATCCGCAATCTCTCTTTCCGGCCCCAGCCACAGTTTAAACGCTCCAGCTGTGAAAAAATGCGAACAAAGAAATTAGCATTGCGTTAGCGTAATAGCCGGCTGAGGTCTTCAGCAAAAATGCAACACAGGCAGCCGGGTGTCGTGTGCTACGACTCTCTGCTCAGCTTAATTCAATTATTCGGTCTATTGGTCAAACTCCCACGATTTACGACTTACTAATGTGTGGACGAAATCAGCTTGTCTCTTGCGGTGAAAGAAACTACGTTTTCGACGCCAAAATGTTATAGGTCGTGCTGAGCCCAATTTGCCCACCTGTCCGCGTAAGCTGTGTAGGGTTTTCAGGTCCAGGTACGCACAAGGTTACTAAATGCTGAATGCCCGACGGATTTAGCTAATCAGAACCTAACTGCTCAGATAACCGCAAACTCGCGAAAAACGCGATGCAACGTAAGTTGCACCTTACCTTTCATGAAGTTTTTGGCTTCATACGGCATTCCTTTCTTGTACCTAAGTGTGTCATCACGGTAAACTTTTCGCGTCTAATCAGGCAGAAGAGAGATCGCGCCAAAAGGCAGCTTTCAAGCTTTCGCGGCCGTTTAAAGTGCACTGTCCAAACTTGTTTGCTCCCAGATTTCAACTGTTGCTGCTGTTGCTTGCCAAGCCAGTAGACTCAATAAAAACAAATAAAAACTATTTAGCGGAATTTCTAGGCGTGAAAGACAAGGAGGATACGAGGATAAAGATACGAAGTGGACAGGACACAGCATTTCTTTGTCCTTGTCTTTCTGCGCTAGAAATTCGGCAGACATTTAACAACTATCCTGCAAGAGTGTTCTCGCCAGTTAAAATAGAAGAATTCACCTATGCTTCTCTCGATTTCAGCAACTGCTGCTGTATTTCGCTGATTAAACAAACTATTCTATTTCAATGTGCCACAACAATGAAGGCGGGCATATCGTCGTTAAGAAACGTACCGAGCGCATCAGAAAAATCCGAATGGGGCAATGCTAGGAGATGATACTACTTCTCCACACGGCCTCTACATGCATGCGGAGCTCTACTCTTCCATACTGTGGAGCGGCCCATTCACTGAAAACAAACCGCTTGTTTGTACGCGCATACGCACTTCATGGTGGCGGCAGGCGAAAGCAGCAGCTGCAAGCGCACGCCTACCACTGAGCATGCGCGCTGGGGCCTCTTGGGATCGAATTCCCCCTTCAGCGTGTTTTAAAGCTGTTTTACGTGCAGCACGAAAGTTTTCCTGTACTCCCAAGAGGGCAACAAATGTTATGAAAAGGACTAGTATCAGCGAAGCAGGAAAATGCGTACTGCCACTTTGTACTTTGACCAGAGAGGATCTCGAGCATCAGTCCTAGCCGGGTAAACAGGAACGCCCTTTATTTCCTTTGTGCGGGCCGAAGCCGAGGGGAAAAACAAGTGGCCCCTTGGTCGCCACCTCGGTCATTCCAAGCCGGATGTTTACCCAAACAGGTCGGAGGTCGCGGGTCAGAGTCAAACAAGGACATCTCTTCACCTCAACACACGTGGAGAACCAAGGGACACTTCCTTCTTGGTTCAGGTCGTCGTGCTCGGCTCATAGGCCACGACTTCCGGTCAGTATTCCCGAGAAACAGCCCCCGTTAACCCAAGTACACTTTACCGGGGTAGTTAGCTTCAAGTCAGGTTCACAACAGCGGGTTGCGCAGCACATCGGCAACAAAACGCACCACGGTTAATATTCGGTTAATATCGGTTAATATTCGGCACTGGTGCATACATATCGGGGTGTGGAGAAAACTTGCTTTGCCATCTATGGATTGGCGTTGATTTCGCAAGCTGGTACTCATTCTTCCTTGGTACAGCCGACAATCCAGCCTTCGACACCTGTGGCTGTGATTAGACTATATGGCATCTCCTTTGTGCGTACCCTGTATTTAGCGTAGAACAACAAACGCTCAGCCGTGCGCTAGATCATCTCGACCTTCGCCCTCTGACAGCGAGTAAAAACTTCGGTCGATGCTCACATTGATCGTCCACCCTGAATGCTTGCCAATCACTGCCTTGTGCTTGCGCGCCAGGTTAGGACACCCTCCTTCACCTGACGTCCTTGCTTCTGTCTTTGTTAATCTCACCCTTTTTACATCTCCCTGTTCGTTACCCTAGTGGAGGGTAGCCGGCAGGAAGACCTCACTGTTTAACCTTCCTGCCTTTCCACTTGCTCCTCCTTGCTCTTTCTGCCTGTGTTCTGATCAAAGGATCAGGCTGTATGGAACGTGGCGGGCTTCTAACTGTTTCTCATCAGGAGAAAACTAAACAAAGAACGAACAGAAAACATAACGCAACAATCGTCCCAAGTTTCTTTTTCACCTCTACTACTCTCCGCTACCAGTTGTGAGGTCAGAATTCATAATTTCACTTGCTATTCGAGTGATTAAAGGCTCAGCCGACTGGCGGCTAAGAGGTGAAAAAATGAACTGAGAAATAAACTGTGGCAAAACGCAGCTCCGGGTGCTGTTGAACTACATAAGCAGTAAGCACTCGACATTTCTTCGGAAGCTCTAAAATTCAACGTGGACGATAACTTTTCGTGTCGAACTTCACCGCTGCTGATAAATAGGCCGATCAACCCCCCTTGGTTTATTGTGAACATAGTCAGCTACTTCCGAGTTCAACAGGTCGGACGAGACGGAACTTTAATTTTTTGTAAAAACAATGTTTGTTGCTTAAAGTGTACCTGCGTTTTGATATGTGCTCAGCCAATGTGGCTTGCACTCAGCCACATTCTTCATTCCAAGTATAACCGCGAGCTGAACAGTGTCCTGCAAAAGAAATAAGCAACTTCTACTGGCTTTCAATCCACTTATCGTACGCCCTTTGCGGCTTCCTTATCCCCATAAACTTCAAGGTTTGCTATGCCGCCATGACAGTTTGCCGCCCCTCCCCCCTTTTTTTCACGCTTTGACGTGCAAATATTCGCACCTAATAAATGCTCACCAACCGGTTGCGCATCGACCTCACATTGCGAATTCCTGCGACTGATTATGTACAAAGTGAATTAGTAATTCAAGGAAACTTGTCGCTATCTCTTTGTTGCTCTATAAAATGCGCACTTCACAGGCTCCTTGCTTCAATAAGCTCTCCGTCAGCGCCTACTTTACAATTATTTTTTGTTTCGTTTCGCCTCCCGGTGTCGTTATAATCATGCTGCTTAGTTTCGGGATGGCTTAACCGTTTTAGCCACAGATTTTTTATTTTGGTCGCAGATTTTTTTGCTCTGTGTTTTTAAAATTTCTAAAGTTTCATAATCATGTAGTAAAACATTAAAGCTCATGGTGCAAGTATTAATTGATTTAAAGACATGATGTCAAAACAGCACATGAGGGCTCAAGGGGTATAAAGCACGAAATGACCGCTTTGGTTAGCGCTATTCACAACAAAGAAGCGAACGAAAAAATATGTTATTTTGCTGTGAGGAGAACTCTAAAGAAGCTTTCTGTTACCTTGCAGGGTATAGATGGATCAAGCAATTGCTACAAAAGGCGCCGCTCTCTCCTGTTCACCGTGCGTATTGCATCATTTGTTCGCGTTCTTGTCGCTAACAGGCGTGTGTTCAAGCCAATCGTATGTTACATCGACATCATATTCTCAAAACTCGTACATCCTTCCTATAAGGTGACTGTGGACAATATGAAGGGTTTTCCTCAAATCTGTAACGCCCTCATGTATCCTGCTTTATGAAACGCTTCAGTAAAACTCAACCCGGAGCCAGGCAAATATAAATTCTCAGCTTGTGCGAGGCACGATGCATCTGGCTTGCGCCTGTTTTCAAGACGCCTGTTTAAAACGGAAGAATTAATAAACTGGGAGATAATCTGTCATGTCAGCATCTCGACCAAATGCTGTTCTGTATATGCGACGAGAAATTCCCTCTCATTCATAGGCTTACGTGGCGCGGATATCTCTCAACCGGGGAGAAAGGAGAAAGTGTTTATGAGCACACCGTGTACGCGACATCGAATACAGCTATCCAGATACGCTGCATTGCTCCCAGCTTCGAGGGTGCACCCCACGTGCAGAATGAGCGGCGGTGCGCGAGTTGCAGTGTGAGTATCCGGGTCGCTTATTGCAGCTCTCTGCCGACACTCACAGGAGGGAGAGAGCGGTACAAAACAAGAAATAAAAGCGCAAGTTTAGGCGTACATTCATTCTCATTGTTCTTTTGTTCGGGTTGCTGTTTTCTGACATCCGCAATGTCATTTCTAGGCTATATCCGGCATTCACATTCACCGTCCACGATAGCGAAAATTTCCAATTTCCAGTTCATCAAAAAGCTAATTTTAACAATCCGTCTCTTGGAAAAGAGGAATATTGACGTCAGCAGTCCAACAACCTCATCAGTAAAGGTGCATACGCTAGAAAACTAGCAGGACTTCCTCTAGAAAGATTACTTAGCATCACTCAAAGGCCACCGCTGACAACCGCTGAACCCTGGTGGTGTTAAAAGCAAACATGTCAAAAACATGTTGCAGCAAAGGCCTTACGCATTCAAAAACATTTATGACGCGTATATTAGCTTGGAATGGTTAGTAATGGTCAGTGAGATATAAGTCTATAAATGTGCTACACCCCGTACGTCTACCATGCTGCTACTTCTTCCTTAGACCGCATATCCTCAATGAAAATGAGTGAGAAGCGAAACCGATAGCAACAAGGAACCCGGAGCAACTATTCTATTAAAATTAATAGTATTTTTGTCCGTTAGTGAGGCGCGAGAGAAATATTTGTGTTGTGGTGTCAACTAACGCCACCATGGCCGGAAGCGCTCATGTTCACTGCCCCCAGCAAAATCAATGCCGCGGAAACAAAAATTACGATGAAGAAAAAAGAATTCCTTTCTCTCTCTCTCTCTCTCACTCTCCTGATACGATACCGGGAACATGCAGGATGTCCATGTTAACTTCAGGAACTTCTTTGAGAGGAAAAAATGAAGGAGGTGAAGTAAACCATGAATGCAGTGATTACACAATTGTTTCCTGCCTTTCTTCTCTTTATTTTCATAAGTCTGGCATAACGGAACAATGAGGAGCGCTTGAATAATACAAAGACGTAGCTTCAAAACCTGTAAATTCCAATGAACCGGGGAGCACATCTTTGACAACATTCGCAAGACCATTCCTCTTTGGCGTTTCGGGGAAAATTCCTCTACCGACCCAAAAGTTTCCATCCTATATACGCAACATTGAGTCGTGCATGTCCTCACTTAGCGTGACGGACAAAATATTCGGTTTTCTCTTCCCCCTGGATACCAGCACATTTTAAAGAATCAGCTGGAAGAATAGGAATAAAATTGACAGGCTAGTTTGCGAAGGACCGAACGGAGAATCTCCAGAAGAGATCAATAAGACGAAGCAAAGAAACTCATCAACAATATTTTGCAGTACCAGGAACCGTACCATGGTTTTCAGGCCCAATAAGTGACGAAAGGTTAAGACTTCACTCTGCATCGAAGCATGTCGGCAAGCAAAGAGAACAGCACGACTTTTCAGATTGTCACAAAAAGCTACGGCCGATTCCAAGAACTTTTGCTTATCACGAACACTCTTTCATAGCATGCTTCCGTGAACCGGAAAAGGGTCGCGGAGGTTCAGAAACCCATTCGAAAATATGTCAGTGCCTTCTGCTGTCAGACGCACTTGCCGGAACATGTGTTTTTATTGCGTGTCAGAAAGCTTGGTCGGCTCGATACTGCGGTCTGCCTCGAAAGCAGCTACCTGCAGCGAGATTGCTGCGGAAAGTGCCGACCTTCCTCAAAGATCGATCAGCTCCATGCCGATGCTGGAACTCTAAGGCAGGTCGGAGCGGGCATTGCAAAGGCGGCAAAAGTTTAAGATCTTTCGCAAAGGCACCGGAGTTTCTTTCTGCGAGTGATGGTGCCCTTATATTGGGCGCCCAGTGGAAGCTTTTATAATTTTACCTTTGACACCTGCAGCCTGAGTCACTATTTCAGCCTGAGTTGCTCTCAGTTTCTTTTTTTTTTATTGTTCTGAGCTGCTTGAAAATACAACTTACTTTTTTTCTGCGCTTCAAATCGCGAAAATCCCGAAACAAAAATTGAAGTTAAGAAAACATCAGATTTGGTATCTATAGGGTCTTTTCAATCGCACCCCAAAAATATTTCCCCGAGAACAGCCCTGAAGTGACTTGAAAAAAAAAAATGTTTTTGTGACCGTTGGTAGAAAATAACTGGCTGAATTCTGCGTGAAAATGCTAGTTTTTTCAAACGTGTTTTTGGACCTGATTGCACTGCTTGAAGAAATCAATGCTTCACAATGACACAAAGGTTTTCATGCGATTTCCTGTTTTGTGTCCCTTGGATTTTTTATGGCTTGGCTTTCCTATATTTCTCATTTACTTCCGCAATTTCTTTCACTGTGTTATTAATTTTACATTACAATAATAAGTACACTATGGAAGCGTGAATATAATACTCTGTGTAGAAAACATTCAGGCTGCCAAATATATTTGGACGATGGCCCTGCCTCAACCATTCTTTAGATAAAACTCAAAAGTGACTTAGGCTCCTGCTATGTTTTGTGGTCACGCCAGGATTTCTGCAACTTTGGTATAGCAACGAAGCATATAAAAGTTTATAATATCAAACTACTTGAAACATTGCATCAAAATTTGTATTTGGGCATTTCGTACTCTTCCAAATAACCTTGCGAAATTTCATCGCTCTGCACACACACACAAAAAAAAAACAAGTTTCAGTTCTCATGTTCCCGTTTTGCTTTAAGTGTTTCCCTTTGTACGTTGGAATTACGTGCATGGTACGCCTTAGGCCCGTGGAATGAGGGCGCAACCTAACACTTCCTTTAAAGTCAGGCTTCGCACCTGCGAGAAATAACCACCGAATGCTATAAACAAGAGAAATGCCAATAAAAATCAGAGTGACGGGTAAAATTGAATTAAAACCGATCCGCATAAAGACGTTCGTCCTGCGGCGTTCAACGTGGCACTCAGCCGACCGTACCAATTACAGAGTTAAATATTACTATATAACCATTACAGAGTTAAATATAACGATAATTATCTCATGTCAGCATTGCCGCTTCTTCGTTTTTGAGCTTCTTCACAGGTATGTTATCCAGACCCGGAGATTTTTGTATTAACACTTCTTTCCCTACACTTTTCTCTCAAAATTTAATATTGGTGGAGGTTGCTGCGTTCACCGTTTCCCATCACCGTGGACCTTCGCAGTCGCACCATCCCGATGTCCAAGACCAGTCAACAGCCCGCCCCCCCGCCGCAGCCCGTCATCTGCTCCGGTGCCGTCCGGCAGCGCGACCCCGCTGTTTTCAGCGGCCACAGCGACCAGGATGTAGAAGATTGGCTGTAATCATACGAACGGGTGAGCCGCCATAACAATTGGGATGACAGCGTCAAACTCACCAACGTTATATTCTACCTGAGCGACGTAGCGAACCTGTGGTTCCGAAACCACGAGGCCGACATCCCCACCTGGACCGTTTTCAAGAGCACACTTGCGGAGGTTTTCGGCCGTCCCGCCGTCCGGAAACTGCGCGCTGAGCAAAGCCTGCGTGTCCGAGCTCAGCACAAGGACGAGACTTTCACGAGCTACATTGAAGATGTAGTTGACCTATGCAAGCGTGTTGATCCGGCTATGTCCGAAGCTGACAAGATTAAGCACGTCCTGAAAGGCATCGACGACGACGCTTTCCAGATGTTGCTGGCGAAGAGCCCCACCACCGTCACCTCGGTTTATACACTGTGCCAAAGTTTTGACGAGTTGCGCAAGCAACGTCTTTGCGCTCGTCGCCCTCCCCCGCCTGCCGACTCCATCTCCGGCCTGGGCATCAACCACGACTTGCTAGCCACAATCAAAGACTTCGTGCGGGAAGAGGTCGCCCGGCAGCTATCGCTCATATCTAACCCCCACCCGTCACCGCCCGTCCTCAGTCCTGGGATCCGGAATGCCATCACGCAGGAGGTCGCCGATGCACTTCCTAGTCTCCGGCAACCGGCACCTTTGGCTCCCCAGGCCGGTCTACTCCCGATCCAGCCCACCCCAGTTGCCGCCCCGTTAAGCTACGACCCTACAGTAAGCGTGCCTCCTGCGCCCGCACCCGTGCCTCTCACGTATGCCGAGGCTGTCAGAAGACCACCGCGGCCGCAGGCCTATGCCTATGCTCCTCCTGCTGTGCCTGCGCCTGTTGTTTCCCGACAGCGTTTCGCGCCCGCTGCCTACAATCCTTGGCGCACGGCTGACAACCGACCGATCTGCTACGCCTGCGGTTTTCCAGGCCACGTCGCTCGCCTATGTCGACGTACTCTACATGCGTCTCTCCACCCCCTGCCGGACTACCGCGATACAGATCGCACCTTTCGCGCACCTTTCGAACCACCGCATCAGGGGACCTCACCTGACCGCGCGCTTGGTCGCCCGCCCTACGTTTCCCACCGCTCGCCCTCCCCTCGCCGCCGCTCCTTGTCGCCCATGAGGCGTCGCCCCGTCCCCGCCGATTCGGAAAACTAGCAGCCGCAGTTCCTGGGGCACGAACTGCGCTATCATCGCCCGGCTTAAGTCCTCGCCTTTCACCGCCAAATCTTCTTGACGTGTTTGTAGACGGCGTCAAGACACTTGCGCTTGTGGACACTAGGGCCTCCGTTTCTGTCATTAACGAAAACTTCTGCCGTTCGCTTCGAAAAGTTACCACCCCATCTTCTGGACTCTCCCTCCGTACAGCTAGCGCCGAGCCCGTTCATCTGTCTGCCGCTTGCACAGCACGCGTAGTCATCGCCGATGTTTTATATGTTGTCGAATTTTTAGTTCTCCGTGCAAGCTCCCATGACGTCATCCTTGGCTGGGATTTTCTATCCCGCCACAGCGCCGTCATTGACTGCGCCCGTGCGCATGTCGTCTTTTCTACGCTCTGTGATGCGCCCTTCGACGAGCCTTCGATTCGCCGTGATGCTAAGTTTGTTGTCGCCGAGGACACTCACATTCCTCCTGACAGTGCTGTGCTTGTCCCTGTTTGCGCCGCCTCTGTTTCTGACGCCACCGTTCTCTTCACGCCTTCCCCCTTCCTTGCTTCTCGCCGACGCCTCTCTGTTCCCTTCGCCGTCATCGACATTCAACACGGTACTGCCGCCATCCTCGTCTCTAGCACCTCCTTCTCTGCCTTCTCCCTGCTCAGTGGCGAGTGCCTTGGCCATTTTGAAACCGCTACCTTGATCACTTCCTTGGACACCGATGTGACCTCCTCCAGTCCCGACATCGCTGCCCTCACCCCACGTGGCCCTACTCCCGATCACCCACTGCCTTCGGACATTTTCGACCGCTCTATTGACCCCGCCCTCGACACAGCTCAACACGCGCAGCTTCTTGCCCTGCTCAACCAGTTTCGCTCATCGTTTGATCACCAGTCCTCTTCTTTGGGCCGTGCGACCAATGTCGAGCACCACATTGAGACCGGTACCCATACTCCTCTCCGCCAGCGCCCCTACCGTGTGTCTTCCCGAGCGCCACCTCATCGCTGAGCAAGTGGACGACATGCTACAACGCGGCATTATTCAGCCATCTGCCAGTCCTTGGTCATCCCCAGTGGTGCTGGTGAAGAAGAAGGATGGCTCGATACGATTTTGCGTGGACTATCGCCGGCTCAACAAAATTACGCGCAAAGACGTCTAGCCGCTACCCCGTATTGACGACGTCCTAGACTGCTTGCAAGGCGCCGAATTCTTCTCCTCTCTGGATCTCCGTTCCGGCTATTGGCAAGTCCCGATGTCCGAGTCAGACCGTCCTAAAACGGCATTCGTTACCCCTGACGGCCTATATGAATTCACCGTAATTCACCGTAATTCACCGGAAGGCGCGAGCCTTCCTGTCTGCTGGACACAATCCTTCCCTACAACCCCGACAGCTCAGAATATACTTCCATTTCTGACATTACCCGCCATGCTGAGCAGTGCCGCCAGTTGGCTCGCTCCTTCACCGCCGAACGTGAATGGCTCCGGAAACATCAGTCGGATCAAGACACGCCCGCTACACACTTCTCCACTGGATCATTGGTCTGGCTCTCTGTTCCGGCTGCGTCCAAATTTTCGGCCAAGCACATTGGTCCTTACCGCATCTTAGAGCGTACGTCACCAGTGAACTATATCATCGAACCGGTGACACCTTCTTTGGACCATCGCCGCCGTGGTCGCGACGTCGTTCATGTCAGCCGCTTGAAGCCTTATTACAGCCCTCTCGTCGTCTCCTTGCCTTGAGCCGCCAGGATGGCTCGCTCTTTCCGCCGGGGCAGTTGGAATGAAGATGATGATTCAGCACCGCCACCAACGACGACGAAGCGCTAGCGCCGCCCGTGAAAGGCTCGTGCTGGAGAACTGCCGCTTGTGTGCCGGGCTCTCGCCTCGCTGGTTCCTAGACGACTTGCGCCCGGGTCTTCGTTGCCGGCGCTTCAACGTGCCAATAAACCACTCTTCAATATGATTATTTTTTTATTTATTTTAACACTCACCTGTTTACTTCCTCGACTTTCTTTCGGATCTCGTCAAAATTTTTCAAATTTTTTTATCCGTTTCCCCAGATTCCTTCATTTTTATTTATGAACCGCATGAGATAAGCCTGGAATAATTTTTCTCCTGTCTCGATCTGCACCGAACTCTGGCCGATCCCCCACCAAGAGTGTGTGTGTCATCGCTTCAGTGGCGGCAAAAACAACGACCGTAAACTTTCGTGTGCAAACGGTGTAAAATTCTCGTTTTTGCCTTTAACTCACTTAAAACTGACTAAATGACGCTCTGTTTGCCAGCAAATCTGGCATGGGAATATCAAGGCCAAGGCTTGTCATACTTAATCGAGAGCAAAGTTCTCCGGTTTGGCGGGATTTTCTGCATACTTCAGGGAAGTGGAAGGGCCTGGTCATTTTTTTTTTCAGAGCCGACCACGGAACGACACAACCTCGAATAAAGAGAGTGCACCAGGTGTCCTTCGCAAACTTCATGAAGCACCTCATTTGTGCCGCAAAGTTTCAACCCATTAAATGCAGAAATAATGACTTATTAAAAGAAAAATTGGGTGTGGTTTAGCTCTGGTTAAACCTGGTAGGTAGCGACAGCCGTCTTTGACCGTCGTGGATTCACTCTCGGAGGTTAAGCGAGCTCGTCTAGCCGCGTCTTCATTACGACGCTTATCGAGGCGTTTGACACGCTCTTCTTCGGACTCTTCAGCACGCTGTCTCCCTGTTTCGTTCCGACGCCGAAGTCTGGCTTCTTTCAGCCTAGCCCACTCATCGCTCCCCATAACGGCTCGCCTCCTGCTACGCCGAACCGTACATATATACACTACGACACCCCCTCTTCCTCTACTACGCATGCGCACAACTGGTGAGGCGATTAGCGTGTGCTCCACGACGAGCGCAACGGCGGAGTGACGTCACGCCAGATAGCGCACCAAGCGGCGACGCCCGCCAGCTGCGCCGGTTGCTAGGCAACAGCTCAAGGTCGATGAGACCACGGATAAAGTGCGACTATGCTGAACAGGCGAAGCGGCTTGCGTAGAGTAGCTCTCGCTACAAAACATATTTCATTTGTTGCGCCAGCGCACTTAGTTCAAGCACGCGATCTGGACTTCGAGACCCCTTAATGCTTTTGAGCGACAGAGACGCTGCGTTGGAAGGTTGCTCGCTCGCGATTTTCACGCCATCTCTTCAGCGACGCTACCTAAGGCATTCTGAGATTCCTCGCAGTCGTGGCTGCCAGTAGCGAAGACGCTTTCTAGAGTTTATAAGGCACCCACTTTGGACGTGTCAGTAACCACCCAATGTTTTATGGTGTTTGCCTCACCGAGAAGAAAATTCCTCTTATCGCTGGGACCCAGGCGAAAAACGGCACGCACACTAAGTAAATAAAACCACGACAAAAACCGTAGCCGCTGCGTTGGGAAACAATTTTTTTTATGGGAGTGCCGGCACCATAACAAAATCCACGCGTGTCGCTCACAAGCTTTCTTTACAAGGCGTACCAAAATGACAATTGGCATTTATCTCTATTTTATCTCTTTTTATATGCTTTAGTACCAGCAAGACGTAGCCCACAATGCTTTTGTACAATTCCGACACATTTTTTGACACAGCGATGGAAGGGAGGGGTGGAATATATCACGAATATATCACGAAAATGGCCCCTGTGGATAATGCATTACAAAAAGTAGCCCGCGCTGTTACCGGCTTCAAGCAATTCTCGTGACCAAACGTAGACGTGATAAACTCTGTGCAAGCGCTCTTTAGGAACTACACTCTATAAGTCGCGGCTTTTTGTAGGCATGAGAAACGTTCATAGATCACATTTTTCGTCATCGCGGCCTTAGTGTAGAATAAAACTTTTTACCTAAACACTTGTACTGAACGGGTTAGCCAAAGTAGTACATATCAACCAGCCACATTCTGGTTCTAGGGCCTGTGCACCCTTACATTTATTGCAAAAAGCGCAATATGGTAATGTTCCAGTTTCCGGAAGACATTTGCGTTGCTATGCAGCGCCAGATAAACTTGCTTCTGCTGCTCACATTCACAACCACTGTCTCCATGAGTAAGTGCTCCTTCATGATTTTCCTAGCGTCGTACCCTCCGTTGACTAGTCTGTATTTTCCCCCGTTCTTTTCCTTTCACTCATCTGAAATTTTGGGCTCGTACGCAGCCCATTACGTGTGATTAGTTCGACATTTATTTTCTAAGCCAAACCTACAAGAACTCATGCTTCAACATGCACGAACGAAACGATATGTGAACGTCTCTAACTTTCCTGACCGTCTGTCTCTTGCGCAGTAGTCTTTCCACTCGCCAAAAATATGAACTATCTTTGTTTTCCCTCTGACAGGTCAAACTCCGTGATCTGTCTTCGGATAGATTGGTTTTGTAACACACTGTATTGACAAATAAAAACTAAAAAGAACTTCCTGCTGTCTTTTGCTGCAACCCCCCTTTCGCAAAAACGTCATTTCTGGCAGAATGTCAAAATCAAAGAATACAATGCGGTCGGGTTCCTGTTTAGGTTTAGATTAGTCTGAGTTCACAAATTCCAGGCTGCAGGTAATGAGCTGTTAAAAATGGCTCGCTTAGTGTTCCTCTTCAATGTGCATCACTTTTTTCATACATAAATCAATGCTTCCTCCCGAGATTCGGTCTTCATCTATCTCTCTTAGGAGGATAAAAATAATATGCCCGTTAAAAGCAAACTTGTGCGTTGAGCCACCGTCGTCTGGTGAATATTCAATGAAGTGCAGGTTTTTTTTTTTTGTACTCCGGCTTTCGTCTTGTGTGCCGCTCCAAAATGATCAGGCCTGTCTTTATGGGGCCAGGCAGCCTAATTTATGCAAACATTCAAGCGCAGCTGCTTAGAGCTCGGTAAAGGAAGACACCGCCCCGAAATTCTACACTCAGGGGTTGTTTTCTTAAGGGTCTAATATGCATACAGTTGTGTTGACGCTTTTCAAATTTCTTCTTTTGGTGCGAGCAGAAAAGGAAACATTGCGCAAATATTTGCGAATTAAGGCCGCTTTGAGAGCAATATTGAAAGCATACTGTTGTTTATGTCTATACATGCATTCCAATCGCGAAGCTTTTAATTTTTTTAAAGCTTGCTCCTTTGTATACTGAAAAGCAGTAGCTATATTCTCTAGTGGAATGTTAATGAGGAAAAGCTCTCGGGACCCTCTCGTCAGAGCTAGATACTTTGGCACGTTCGACTCAATATATCAGTGCTTCAAGATGCTTTAAAATATATCAGCGAAACCTTCGAAGTGAGACGCTAATAAATAAAAAATTGCTATTGAGGAAAACATTATTTTGATTGTTCAAATTTCTGAAGTAGGGCATTGGAAAGGTAGGTCTTACTTTTTTTTTCTCGATAATATGGGTTAAGAGCCTGCACAGGCGTGCTTTGAGTTTTATTGTTGAATACTGATTCAGTACGGCTTTAAAAACTTATAAAAGACAAATAGCAAGTTGTTCATGAAAATGCCTTTTTCCCTTATATGATAATTGTGACTGCCTTTTTGGCTTTTGCCGCAGCTCTTCGCCCGGTGCACTGCCCATAGCTGGTCGTCCGGCTGTGAGCTGGAAAAGCGCCTCCTCTCCGTCCTGAGTTGTGGACTACTGTATCTGGCGTACCTGCACTCCACTGGCATGCCCATACCACGCGGTATAAGTTATCCACTTCACCGCACAAGGCGCAGTCGAGATTGTACGAATTTGGAAACTTGTAGCTGGATTTCACTCGGTTGATATAAGTATGTCAGCATTGTTTTTTTTTTCTCCATTGCTTCTCGCTGCTGTTTTTCATCTTTCACATTCCCAATGGAGTACTAGAACAGAAGCGAGTATATTTAGTCGCATGAATAGTCTCGGAGAATTTTCTGGTTGCCGGGGCGACGATCATATTCCCGAGGGGCTCACCGGCGGGACCTAGAATTGTACGGTCGGCTCACCTTCCAAATCGGAACCATATCGCGTGATTAATGGTTCCCAAGTATGCGAAATACGATGAGCAGTGCATTCGAAATGATTAATAGGCGAACGAGCTCGGAGAACGGAAAAATTCGCGTCGGGCGAGCAGTACCGGCACTTCGGATTCCTCATTTTCGTTTCCCCCTGGGAAGTGCGATGTGTCCTTAATAATAGCTTCTCGTAGACGTTTTCTCCATCGCTGTTGAAGATTTTGACTACGCTTTTTTTGGGTTTACTAGTTGAAATAGACTGATGCGAAAAGTTTTCTCTTCATGTTCTTACTTCGCGCAAGCAAGGTTAAAAACTGCGGCACGAGGATTCTTACAAGGCGCTTAAAATATTTTCGTCGCGTTTGCTCTTTGAAATCGGGCAGTAAAAGCCATTCTTTACCGGTAACTCTTCTCTTCAGCGAACGCGTGCAGATCATAAGCAACCCACTTTAAACCTTAGTGCAAGCATTCATGAAAATAAATCTGAGGTTTGGTGCATTTATTTTTTGTAATAATGACGCCTTCAGAGATTTATACATTTATTTATACAAATACCTCACAGGTTCCACACTTGGAACATTGTGTGAGGGGAGGGGTTACAATATTTAGCAGACAAAAGATGGTACAAAGTGGAAAGAACAAAAGTAAACAATATTAAAAACATTGGACTGCAAACAATTATTACACCGTACCTGAAGAAAACAGTATTATATTGACACAGAAGAAAAAACAGCAAACAAATAGCGGCACTGCATGGATTTGACTACACATACGAACACAATTTATGTACAATATCATGGATGCATAAAGGTGGTCAATTCGTTTTTGAGCATGAATGGGTCCCGTCTGATAGCAATGCGATCCGGAAGACCATTCCAACACTTGATAGCACGTGGCAAAGCAGAAGAATGAAAGGCGAGTGTTCGGCCGAATAGACGTTCGAAGCTAAAATTATTATGTAGGCGACGTGAAGTGCGCATTGGGCGTGTAAGTGGCAGTGTGGACGCGTGACGACTGTGTATTAGTTTCTGTAGTAAGCAAAAAAATGCGATGTCCTTAGGTGTCTGTAAACTTGTTAGCGATAAATATAACTTGATGCTTGTTACGCTAGAATGAAGGTTGTAGTCGTGAGAAATAAAACGCACTGCACGGTTCTGAATTGTTTCGAGGGAATGAAATAAGCCTTATGTGGTGACCAGATAGCTGATGCATATTCTAGTTGGGGACGGACAAATGTTAAGTATGCTAGCTTGCGAGTAGAAACAGGTGCGCTATGAAGATTTCTCTTCAGGTGATAAATGCGATGAACTGAAGAACAGCAAATAGCTCAGCAAGAAATAAATACGATTGATTGGGTTCTTGGCTGAAGCCTCACAAAGGTAAAGGAAGGTTGCGTGCCTAGAAGGTAAACATGGGCAAAAATAAGGTGTCCACGCACACTCAATGGCGCGCCGTTACGCAAGTAGAATCGGTCGCAAGGGCTTTCAGACCTCAGGTAACAGAAGAGGACCGTCACTGCCTTACAGCGCCGATGATTGGTGAGGCCAGCGTCTGCAGATGACCTTTTCCAAGGAAGGGGGGGGGGGGGGGGGGTAGTTGTTGTCCACCACGCTTAGCGAAGTGGGCAGCTGACGTCGATCGCGACAAGACGAATGACCCCAAGACAGCAACAAGAAAGCACTCGATTTTGTTGGCTAACCGTCAGAAATCCCAGTCGGTCATCGGTCATTCTGATAAGACAGCCGCTCGTGGTCTGTGTCACAGACTCACAGAAGGCAAAGAAAATCCAGAAAAAGGTGGCTATATAGTACGTTGGCGTTTTTTTTATATATTTTGATCATTCTCATATTTAGTGGAGTTCAGTTCCATGCAAGGCAATTACCTTCCCAAATGGGTTCCAAATTACTCCCGTTTAGCGCCGGTCACGGCCGTGCTGCCCTCCAGTTTCCGAAGCATGACAAAACGCCTGACTCTCTGCCAACCTCTGCTAGGTTTTTCTACTTTTGGAATTTCATTGTCATTCTCAAAGGACACCGTTTATTAGATGCACTCATTTCTTTTCTCAGCATGTTTACTGACAGTTTGCCGACAGCAGTTCGAACTGTTTACAACTGGTGACGCCAGTACGCAATACTCCTTCGCGTAGTATTGAAACTACATGAAGGAAGTAGGGCTACTGTTTCTCTGGGAGAATTGTGGAAAATTCAAAGACGCTGTCTGTATATGGGCTGTTCGTCGAAAAGGCCACCGTTTTTCTGAAATGTAAATTGCAAGTTCATGCTGGTTTCTGTCCAGAAAGAAAGTCTATGAGCTGCTGTGCCGAAAAAAAAAATGACAGAATTATCAACATCCTACGTGCCACGCTATTTCAGCGCCGGCAGTAGTTGCTTAACCGCGAGAACGAGCCAGTGAGCTTCACAGCACCCCGCAAACTATTTAAAAGAATATTATTGTGGCAGTTAGTGTGAACACCTTCATAATAAATACATCGTGCGGAGAAGGTTAACCTGTGCATGCCTCAAATCATGTTTGCTTTTGAGGCTGATCTTTCGATGGAGGCAAAATTCTAGATGCCCGTGTGCTGTGCGATGTCAGTGGACGTTAAAGAACCCCAGGTGGACGACATTTCCGGAGCCCTTGACTGCGGCGTCCCTCATAGCCTTAGTCACTTTGAGACGTTAAGCCCTATAAACCTTAAACCTTAAACCAATAAATCAAATGATCGTTTCGTTTAGAACTACGCATACGGAGTGAAAAGTGGCGAATTTTTTTACGGTGCGAGTTTGCAATTTCAGCTAACGCCGGCTGGCAGCTCCGACCTGTTCTAATTGCTCAAGCATTTTTATTTCTTACGTTCACCAGATCCCGAGCGAACACCGCTGAGCGCTTGAACTGGCCTTTCAGCAACGTGTACGCTCTTCTTTTTGGAGCCTGAACGTTAAGGTAAGACAAGACAATAACTCTGAAATCACCCGCTGATCACACGCACTTGCACGTTCATTTGAACATTTTGAATGCAGCGCTAAGCGGGGAGCATTTTCAGCAAGTCTATGCGCATATCCCTCTCTTCGAGAAAGGCAGCGAGCCCTGGAAAGCATGCTTTGAAGCGTGCAATCTGCGCAGTTTGACTTCGAATTAAGTGGCCCAAAAGCGCGCCAGATATCGAACTTACAGAAAGATGTAAAGATGGGCAGCTGCATAAACCTCTTTGTAGACACAGTCCAACCGTCGCGGTCAATCAGGAGGAGACGAGTAAATAATGTGCCTGAATGAAACATTTGGAGCCCCAACAATTACTATGCGCATTCACACAAAAGTTTTAAGCCGACCGCCAGCTATTCATCCACAATGAGAGCCGGAATAGCGCCTTGCAGCAGGGGGGCCGGCGCGCAGGCAGCCGTCGAAATAAGAAAGCCCGAAGGCCAGCGACGGCAGAAAGGTCACGCTACAAAATATAGGCTGTTTAACCTAAGGCATGCCCACAAATTTCTCATAAATGCATTTTTCAACGGGATATAGGTCAAGAACTCACAATCGTCATACATTGTAAGCTTTTACCAAAACATTCAATATATGTAACAAGTGAAGGCGGGCTAGTTGGTGGTTGACAATGGAGTGCATATTGCAACCGCGCTAAAACGACGCAGGACAAGAAAGGAAAGCACAGGACAAGACGCGGAACTTCAACTAAAGTTTACTACGGGAAAACCACATTTATACAGGAAACGTAATCACACCAGATAAACAGCCGAAACCATCAAATAACACAGGCACGAGGGCGCGCGTGGCACAAGTTCACATCTAGGTAGTTTAACTCTTTCTTAGATAAAGATACTGAAGTGGAGCTGATGCAACGGTCATTTTCTTTTTTTTTTTTTTTTTTTTTTTATGCAGTAGGCTTCAAAGATTTCCCTGCTAAGCTGGGTCGTCAATTTTTTTAAGACAATTGTGTCGCGGAACCTGGGTGTGCAATTATTACAATGGCGACAATGTTTTGCCAGTTCCCCGCCTCCCGCCAATGATTCAACAGCGGCGCGATGCTCCTGAAGTCTGACATTCAGGCATCGTCCAGTTTGCCCAATGTAGCAATTCCCACTTTGCTTTCCTTTCTTGTCCTGCGTCGTTTTAGCGCGGTTGCAATATGCACTCCATTGAACATTCAATATATCAGCCGATACTCCTGCGGCAGGCTTGCATTGCCAGTCATATTTTTGCCGTCATCGAAATCGCTGGCCATTGGTTTTCTATGACACTCTGAAAGACTCATTGCGAACGATGGACATTTAAAACAGAGATTTTACCACGCATCGGAAGAATGGATCATTCCTTTCAATCTTTCCATAACAATGGCAAACAATATTGCCATATTAAAAAATAATGTCTACGAATGCTGGTCTTGATGTTCTGCAACTTTTAAAACTACGATTTTTGAGTGAGAAGAACGCTTTTGTTTTTCAGCATAGCATTATCAGCGGTGTAGCGCATAAGAAAACGGCTACCACGTGCCAGCGGATACGCTGTTTAAGAGGACATGATTCAGAACATTCATTATTAGTTTTCGTGCCAGGTGATCTAAAATTTCGCAGTTTTGAGATCTTTGCAAGCCTTTTTTTTTTCAAATCTGTTCCCAATTCACGCCCATCCTGCTTGGTTTAATTTTTTTAAATTATGGGCTTCAAAGAAAGGGATGATTTGTGCACTTATTTACCGCCCGTATAAACTTACGATAGCTCCGAAAAATGTCTCATTTTGCTCACCATAATTTCCTTCATGAAATGAGAAAAATGTTTACCATGAATAAAGCTTTCGATTTAATAAAAAATATTAACCTTTCGAATGTTTCTTTAAGATATGACCACAACGTCTGTAACAAATTTGAATCTCATTCCCAGCCATAAATTACAATAAAATAGTATAGCTGCATTCTGCAGAGGGTAAGGCACATTCATACTGAATTCCATTCTGATGCGACAAAGTAACTCCAATAATGTCCTGTGCGCGCAGGGTGGTTGCACGAAAATCGTAAACGAAGGAAACTCCGTTCCACCTTATTAAAATCAACAGTGGCGATGCAGCTTCGGTTTACATAAAAACGCTAGGTTTGAATTGTTTTTCCAGTCAATAAGCTGCTGGAGGTTGCGTCTAAAATAAGAAGTCGCCCTTTACCCGTGTGCAGCACCGCAATGGCTAGAAACACACCCATTTAAATTTGTTGCATTCGTGAAAGTAGCTCAGCTGTGCTCGTTTTTCGGTCACTTGGCGTGTTTACGTCGCATGTTCTTGAAAATGAAAGAAAAGGGTTTGCACAAAATAAAAAAATCGCAAATGAAAAATGCGATTTTTCGACAAATAGCTTTTTCACCTGCGTGCCCTCTTAAGTAGTGTTGAAGGGTTAATTTTTCAACTATTACTGTTACTGTCCTTCCTTAATAGGAGGCATGTGGCCCATCGAAGTAATATCAAGGTCAGTTTTCAGAATTTCGGAAGCTGAATTATTCTCGGCGCTGGGGTCCAACGAATTATATCCAACGAAACTAGTTCAACGAAACTACACGCGCTTTAGAAAAGCTTGCAACGAGAGCAACCCCACCAGTCGATGTAATTTGTCGAAATCGCCAAAAATCCTTGGGCCACAACGGCTAGGGCTTTCAAAATTCTGAAATACTGAAAGGGATATATCACTTACGCTGGTCAACCCACCAATAAGGTCTATACGATAAGTACATAACCAGTAATAGTTCAAACAGTAACTTCTGAATATAAGTTAACCAGCCTACTAGTTAGCACGTCTTAGCTATATTCTGAAGATTACACAGCTGACAGTGCTACGCCGAAAAAAAAACCGTTATTCTAACTAAAAAAAAACTGTTTTTAAAAATTGCACAGCATTTTAGGTGAAATACCCGATATATGGTGGCGCCATGCTTTCTGACTGGAAATCGTCTGTCACTATGGCTGCGGGAACTAAGGCGGTCGAAATTAACCGGGAGCACTACAGCACGGCGTTTCAAGCAGCCCAAGTTCAGCTGCAAGACAATAAACTGCACATACCGAACAGTCCTACAGATTATAATTATATGCAAACAAAATCACACCATAAGCCTGACTACGCCCACTGCAGGGCAAAAGCCTCTCCCATGACTCAATTAATTCTGTCCTTTGCCAGCTGCGGCCACCGTATCCCCGCAAATTTCTTAATCTCATCCGCCTACCTAACTTTCTGCTGATCCCTGCTACGCTTGCATTCTCTTGGAATCCACTCCGTTACCCTTCAGGACCAGCGGTTATCTTGCCTTCGTATTACATGCTCTGCCCAAGCAAATTTCTTCCTCTTGGTTTCGACTAGGATGTCGTTAACCCGCCTGTGTTCTCTCACTCACTCAGCTCGCTTCCGATCACTTAACGTTACGCCTATCATTTTTCTTTCCATAGCTCGCTGCGTTGTCCTTAACTCAATCTGAACTCTCTCCGTTGACCTCCACGTTTCTGCCCCATAGGTGAGTACCGGTAATATACTGCTGTTGTATACTTTGTATCACATAATCAGTACCATATATTAAGATATATGTTATTACATGGAAAGCAGTTTTGACCACTTGTTCTACCAGTCATATGTGTTAGCTGCTAGAAGGTAATAATAGAAGGCAGTGAGGGTCAAAAACGAGATTTTTCAAAAGCTATCCCAAGAACGGCCTTTCGCGTAGCGGCGACCACTTGCTACGTTTGACCTTTAGAATGACCCCTGACGCCATACCATGCCTAGTGACGTCACAGCGTGACGTCTTACCAGGAGCGAGAGACGGGCTACCAACTTGGCTCGTCGGGTAACGGCGGCCGCTCACCACGGCGCGCCGCGCTCCTCCCGGTAGAGGCGCTAGTGACGTTATGGCGTGACGTCATACCAGGAGCGATAGACGGGCTATCAACTCGGCTCGTAGGGTAACGGCGGCCGCTTGGCACGGCGCGCCGCGCTCTTCCCACTAGAGGCGCTGCATATGCAGTATAAAAGACCTGCTTTTGCAACCTACCAGGCTTAACCAAAGCTAAGCCCCCGCCAATTTTTCATGGGGATTAGCATCGCTTCATTTGCTACCATAAGAGTTCTGCCCAGTCATGGTACTCTGCGTAATAACCACCTCATTATGATCAAACTAGAAAAAAAATGGGGGGGGGGGGCGTAATGTGCAGTCAGAAACATCTTTGTCTAGTGAACCTTCTTTCGCTGGATTTCTAAACCCATTTTACTTTCGAGACGGAGAAGAACCCCATTATTTCGAGGCAAGTTGTAAAAAAAAATTGCAATCGAACATATCGTCCAAGGCAGTGGTTTTGCTCTCGCGTCGGCAAGGAATCGGTTTTAAGATCAAAGAATCGTTGGACTTTTCGTACATGATGTACAGCACTCCTTTCAACACACGACGAAAACTACTGCTATAAACTTGCGGGTAAAAAAGCGGCGAGTGTTATAGAAACAGCCAACTGCCAGCGCAACCACACCTTACATCACTAATTCTCCCATCGTGAGCATCGCGCTTTCGACTAGACACTGCGTCCGACATAGCCTGACCAATTAGTTATGGAAGGTTTCCCTAACAACCACATTGGTGCCATTTTGGCCTTTCCATGCCCTATCATACTGGCGGATTTTTTTTTATGTAGATGCTGAGCAGCATTGAAAAGCAAAACTTTAAAAACAGTGATATGATACCTCGTGGGAGTCAATAATGCTTTGTAGGGGGCTAGTTGTTAGTGCATACTGCGACTGGGCAGCGCTAGATTCTAGGCAAAGGGACAACACCACTAAGGAACACCACGAGACGAGCGCAACAATGTTAGGATATTCGCGAAGCACTCAAGTTGCTATGGCTGTAAAAACTCGCAGTCATCTGCACCTGTGAATTTAATGAAAGGAATTACCACACGTTATTACATTGACCCCCTTATAAATGATGCAAGTGCAGAATAGATGTGCGCTTTATGAAGAGGCGGTAACCTGAACGCGAGCGTATGCCGACAGAAAGAGGAAGGTGGGAATCCTAACGATAATCCTGGAGGCTTTAAAAGCATGGCTCCATTGCAAATAGTCTTTTCACAACCGATGCATTTCATAGGACGAAAGCAGAGTACGTAATTAGGCTCTGTATAGTAGTCACCCCAGTTTTGAACTCAATCTCAAAGGACTGGGCAGCTTGCGTATTCTTATAAGATGCATTGTTGCTTGAAAAATCACTTTACGCATTTGCAAGAAGAGAACGTAGTTTATGAACAACGCATGCGCCTCCAGCCGGCGCTGCCATAAATTGCTTCCAGGAAATGTCTTCACATTTTCGCAAGCGGCCTCATCTCGTGTATTAAAAAAACTAGGCCATGCGTCGGGCTCCTATTACTAAAGTGTGATGTAGCATGAATGCTTGAAGTAGCGGTCTCAAATTGCAGAGCCTTACTTTGTGAACAGAGCAAATTTCCGGCGCTGGTAAACAAGTGAAACAGCAATAACTTAAAAGCTTGGTTCCGAGGTGCTCTCGTTACTTTTCACCGGGAAAAGGATAAGACACAAAAAGGTACTGAAAGCGGCGAGCATACTTCGAACACCACAGCAGGATGGAGCCTAGGCAAAAACAAAATACTGCCCGAGGAGGTCGTCTCTAAAGGACAGTGCTAAGTAATGAAGCCTACGCTGTTTTATCAACTCCCTCCCGTAAGAGTACACAAAGAATGCACAAGCTGCAGATTGTAAAGCGTAAAGAAGCATCGCATCGAATTTCCGAGCACCTAGCCTAATCGCTTATATTGGGTCACAGCTTCAGGAGACACGTCAAGGGTCGCATGTGGCAGGCAATGGGTACTATCGCCTGTGCAAGTCATTGCGCTACGTTGCAGTATGCGTCAAGAACGCGCGTCAGCTGGGACACTGTTTCTTAGAATGTGAGTGAGTGAGTGAGTGAGTGAGTGAGTGAGTGAGTGAGTGAGTGAGTGAGTGAGTGAGTGAGTGAGTGAGTGAGTGAGTGAGTGAGTGAGTGAGTGAGTGAGTGAGTGAGTGAGTGAGTGAGTGAGTGAGTGAGTGAGTGAGTGAGTGAGTGAGTGAGTGAGTGAGTGAGTGAGTGAGTGAGTGAGTGAGTGAGTGAGTGAGTGAGTGAGTGAGTGAATGAGTGAGTGAGTGAGTGAGTGAGTTCTGGTTGGTTGGTTGGTTTATGGGGTTTAACGTCCCAAAGCGACTAAGGCTATGAGGGACGCCGTAGTGGAGGGCTCCGGAAATTTCGTCCACCCGGGATTCTTTAACGTGCACTGACATCGCACAGTGCACGGGCCTCTAGAATTTCTCCTCCAAAGAAATTCGACCAGCGCGGCCGGGATCGAACCCGCGTCTTTCGGGTCAGCAGCCGAGCACCATAACCACTGAGCCACCGCGGCGGCGAGTGAGTTCTATACACTCCCATGGACTCAGTGCCCTAACGAAACGGGGTTCGAGACCAATGATATTTCCAATCACATGAAACCCATTCGCACGAAGTTTATGCGATAAGGTACGGACTCATGACGATACACACATCTTCACAGCGTATTCACAGCGGCCAAAGCCCAACTTTACTGCCGCGGTCATCGAGAACTTCAGCCGATCTGAAAATGGGAACACGCTTTTGCAGCAACGTATACTGTAACGCACCACTTAAACCTTCATACTCTTGCCTGGCGTAGCGTTCATCGAGAAAGAATCTTCCCTGCTGCGGCATGTTTTAACCGTTGTAGAGGCGAACGCAATAGGCATCAGATATTCCAGGACACCCAGGAGCGGCTATCTGATTCTGCGGCTTTTGGAATGGAATGGCCACCAGGGGAGCAAATCCGTTTAGCACGCGCGGCAGGTAGCTGATTTTCCTCGTAGCGAGAATAATTCCGGGGCGAATGTTTTGGTAGAGCAGGGGGAGAAAAGCGCGGATTTCCACCGGCATGCAGGCCGTGCAGAGAACCGTTTTCAAGTGCCTGAGAGGCATTTCTCGACACGCCAGCGAAATTCGATAACAGCGCGTGAATTGCGCGATTCGACTGAATCTGCTTCCGGCGTGGAATGAAATGAAGCTGAACCGAGAACGCGACGGGTTGAGAGCTAAAAAAAAAAGGTCCCGAAGAAAAAGGATGGCGAGGCGCGCGAGAGAGAGCGAATGGTGTTGAGAAGTTCACGCGCCTCAGACATTCAAGGTTATAAGCGTTGAAATTTCTTATGTACTTTGTTTGCTCCTTCGCCTGTTACAGAAGCGCAAAGAAAAAAACACTGCCTGCAGTCGTGATTGAAGTCGCACCGTCCTTTCAAGGACTCCTTTCGATTGTTTTTTTTTTCTTTTACGCTCCATATAAGAGCATTTCGGTTCAGATTTGATTGGGAGCTTGGATATGGAGAAAAGGCGATCGAGATACGTTCAGTTTTAATAGAACCCCCCTCCCCTCTACCTTCTCTCATCTGCTTTCTTTCTTTCTCTCAACGTCTCTCTCGCTCACTCCCCGCTCCGTCCTTTCCATTTCTTTCTGACTAACGTAGAAAAGTTAGCCACCGCCTCTTGGCACCGCTGCCTTTCGACGAGTCGACGGATTCTGGATGTCAGTTTGGGGAGGACGACGACGCGGCTCTTGGAGAGTCGCTAATAGTATTACGTGTGCCAATGTGGCGCCCGATACGACAGCCGTTCTGCAGCGCGCGCTGTTTTCACGCTTCGCGTACTCTCGAAGCGAGCGCCGAATTTGTCTTCCGCAGAGCCCCCGCCCCTATTTCCCCCTCATTCCTGCGTTTTCCCTCCCTCGTACATAGCTTTACTTCATTTGAGTAAGGCTGTCGTCAAGACATGACAACCTAGTTTGTAATGTTTTTTTTTATATCGTAGTGGCGCTGACGTAGGAGTCAGAGAGCTCCTGGGACGAGTGTCCTATGAAAGTGACAAGAAAGCTAAAAACCTAAATATCGCGATTCAAAGCGAACGTTGCTCTGCAACTGCTAGAGCGAGCAACTGTCTGAGCCCCTTTTTGCGCCGGCGATAATGCGTTTAGCCCCGCGTTTCTTCTTGAATCTAGGCAATTAAGGGACGCATAAAAGCGAGTAGAAAAAAGTAACACGTGCGCGGGAGCCTTTGAAAATCCTCTGCAGGACTCATATAGCGAGCAGAAGCGGCACGTGTGTTCCTTTTATGTTGTTATTCTTTTCTTTTTGGTTTTCAAATACCACATTAGCTGTCTGCACATTCATTAACTATGCTTGTGCAAGCGTCTCGGGCACCATGCACGGATGAAAACGGGTTAGCCATCCCCTCTTTCATTTTTTTTTATAAGATCCTATAAAGATAAGAACGATGCATCCGCCATCATGCCAGTGAATTATCGTTCCTTTAGGTAGCGACACGCCTTATTGCGAAGGTTGCTAAAAATGGCCAGTCTGTCGATAAGAAGCGAGTCCTTGGCAAACACTGCAGGTCTTGCGTTGGCCGCTAAAGGCGTGTGCTTTGATTTCTTCATTAAAGGCACTTCTCGTGCAATTTTTACCCGTGTTTGCTTTCTTGCCTTTCGTACACAATGAAATGTCGCTCCATCAACTTTATATTCAATTATCGAGCGAGGAGACTCCGCCTTCTCTGGTTTGGTTGCTTAGCTGCACGTGGCGAAGTAATGCAGTCGGTGTATAGCTTTGCGGTGCCAAGATGGCTAAGTGGTTTTGACTCTCAGTCGCTGAGCTCAAAGGAACGGAATCGTATCTTAGTTGCATTGCCCGACTTTCCGCTAATAGAAACGCAGAAGTCCCACGTGCTATGTAACATCTGCGCACGCTAAAATGCTCCAGATGCTCGTAATTACTCCGCAGCCCTCTCCTACAGCGTCCCTCGTAGCAAATGTGCATCAACGGGGTGTTGAAAGTTTGGAGCAATACGCTTAGTTTCGACGGTGACGTATGAGCCGGTTCAGTGTCAGCTGCTTATTTTAACTTATACACGTTCTTGCGTTCGGACATGCACTAGGGGTTAAGGAAAAGATAAGCCACAGGCTATGGACCTACCTTATATTAGGAAAAAGTATACGTGGCGTTTAATATGCGACCAAACTGTGTTCCACTCCAAAGTTTTCTTATTAGCACGATTTAATAAAAGTCAAAGTGCTAATCGCCATTCAACGGCTGAAATACTTTTATGCAGTAAAGTCACTGCTCAACATTTCACAACACAGCTGCCATACTGACACAAGTAATACAAATTCATCATAATATACCGTCAGGAACTGTAGTCACAATGAACGTGTAGCCATTTCACTCAGCGTACATGACCTCTCAAAGCGTTTTCGCTGTGGTCGGGTTGTCTACTTTTAATTTGCGGGGACCTTCGAATCCTCCACGGCTGGGAATAAACTGTGGGGGCGCTTAAGTCACCTCAACAGTGGATTGAGATAGCGAAAGAATTCACATTTGTCGCAGTTTCTGTTGCAACTTCTGCCTGTGTCTGGGTCAGTTTCATTGAAACTCTTGGTCCATCAACGACCATATTTTGACTGCTGCTGCCATCGCAGGTATTTTTTATGTGGTGACGGTTCCGGCATGTGCATATGCCACATTTTTTGTGATATTTAATTTTGATTCTCCATTTGCGTAGACCACAACCCGATGGGCAGGCGGTAATGTAGTTCTAATAATCAATCGCTATCTGTAATCAAAGTGCACTGCTATCATTGCACATATCAACCCATACAACTTTTACTTTCAGCAGGCATTCACAAGCTGTCTCGCCTTCGTAAAATGCGATATCAAAATTTTTCTATTACTTAATACTTCATTAATGACGTCCTCTACAAGCTTTGTTCATATTAACCATTCAAGAGCTACTCGACACAAGCATGCACTCACTCTTCAAGAATTCTTCGGTTCCGTTAATGCCTTCCGATGTTATTTTTTTCCGCGGGCAGTCCGACATAGAAACCAGTTGCACCCACCAATTACAATTCAGCATACCGTGGCCAAATCTATCAATCTATAATATAGCTGAGAACTCTGTTCTCACATTTACTTCGGCATGAATCTTATTCCTTCTTCTTTTTTACTGGTGTGCTTTCTTCCAATGTATTTATGATATGCAAGTGCCATTCTTGTTTTATGACTTGATAACTTCTTTGTACCACACGAGTTGCTTGTGTATCATCCTATTGTTAAGCTTCAAACTCTAGTCAGTGAAACTGTATTTGTATACTGTGCGTTCTTCTCCACTCCTGTAAAAATCCCAGACAGGAATTGTCAGTGTTGCGAAATCAACAATTATCAACAAATAAATCAATAAATTATATTAATCAACCAATCAATATTTTAATTGCTTCTGTCCATCGTGTCCACCTGGCACGATGGACAGGTTGTGATGACGTCTCATGGTTCCGTGATCTCTCTCGACCAATTAGCGAATTTTGTTAGAGCAGCCACTGGCGAGGTTTGCTCACTATCCGGTGGCCAGGTTCCCATCTGGCACGGTGGGCAGGCTCTGATGTTGTCACAAGGCCACGTGACCTTTCTCGACCAATCAGTGAATTTCGTGACGCCGTACATCGTCTGGGTTTGGTTTGACGGCAACACTAATGTTACGGTATCTAAAGGAAAACGGGAATATTTAGACATGATAGAAGCAATTTTTCTTCAAGAAAAACGGTGCGAAGTGCGCCTACTGAAAAGAATCACAGTAGATGTCTCTACAGATGTCGCAAACCAGTACGGAAAGTTTCCGTCGGGAACCGATGCCTCAGGGCGTGTTTCTCTAAGAGAGCAAGCAATCCCGTCGCAACGCGACGTAAACATAGGAAAGCGGCTCGCGTCTATAGACAGAAGAAGGTGGAGAGGAAAACGGGAAAGGGTGGAGCGTAAACAGTGCGTGTCCGCCCCACGCAGCCGTCGCCTCGGGATACGGCGCTTGACAGCGTAGCCGAAACCAATCACCCCGTGAGAACTGTGACACGCCCTTTCGATAGGCCTC
The DNA here is from genome assembly GCF_055824585.1 of Amblyomma mixtum. NCBI lineage: Eukaryota > Metazoa > Arthropoda > Arachnida > Ixodida > Ixodidae > Amblyomma > Amblyomma mixtum. The sequence continues at coordinate 252,999,925 of NC_143012.1, read as the reverse complement.
GAAGAGCCGGGTTAGGAAAACGGCGAGGGGGGAGAGGAGGCAGCGCTGCACACAGCTGTTCGAAGCGGTGTACCGAGCCTGTCGAGATCGAAACCCAGCCGGCCGTAACGACAAGATGATTTGCCCAAGCGAGGCCTTGTTTGTTTTACCTGCTCCGGTTGGTTTCTCTAGCGGAGTCAAATATCAATCCGCTTTTAGGGGCTAAACTCTGGCTACGCAAACACGTGAGCCCGTTGGAAAAGGAAAGGAGGCTGGATGGAAGTGAGTAGGGAAATTTGAGTGCGTGGCGTTTTTAGACAGTAAATGCAGGGCTTCAGCAGACAGGATGAACAACACTGAGATGAGACGTCGCTTCGCGTGGGCTCTGCCTGCCATCCTGGGCCAATAATCGCAGTGGCAGTGATTGAGCATTCGCATGCCGGCTGTGTACGGTGGAGCTATTGGAGGCCTTGGGTTTTCGGTTCGCCCCTGTTCTCTACTTATTGAAATGGGGACTCGAGGCGAAATAAATCGTGGTGGGATGGAGTGCTCTAGGGAAAAAAAGTATTAAAAAAAAAACAGCCGATGAAGAAAGAAAAATAGACAGTATCGCGATTCTCCTTTGCATTTTGAGCGCTTTTCTAGAGCCCTGTGTCACGCTTTGGGTCTCCTTTAAGCAAGGCACGCCGACGATGTTATGAGCGACGAGTATGCCCTGCCCTGAAAGGAATGCGTGCCCTTCAATGTCTGCTGCACGCTCCTCCTGATTGAAGAATTAGGGGTCATTAAATAGTTTTCGTCGGACAATTTGAGATATTTAAGTACCAGCTCTGCCCTAATGAGTGCTTGCCATGTAACTGTATTGATTTTGGTTAGAACGAAAAGCGCTAATAATTATTTGCTAACAACAATGGGATTGTAATATTTTTATTGTCTTCTATTTATCTGGTGCCGCATTTTTCCGTGTTCGTTTTCTTCGATTCATTCCTTCCCCTCTCTCTGATTGGGTGTCGCGTCGTTGACGACAGCATCGATAGCGAACATTGACTTTCCCTGTCTCTGGTGTCAAAATGGAGGCATACCAGTGTCAAGGATGACCAATAAAGGATAGTAAAAAGAATCATCGTAAAATACTGCCCGTGATGGGCAATCACCGTCGAAAGTGTTCACGCTGCATGATTTGCCTTTCAGCTGCGTTCTGCAGAATTCAAGGCGCACGCCAAGGTGTAAATATCCGTAAGGTGGGAATAACCCTCGCCCCAGGTTTTCAGCAGCCATAGTTTTCAAAGGGTGCCAGGAGTGTTGCAACGTGCGGCTCAAAAGGAGGCTGCGTGGGCCGAATACTTTAGACCAAAGCTGTAAGTTTTGTGCTAAACTTGAATTGGCATATTTAAAGAGAATTGGCATATTAACTTTCGTCTCCCTATTACCAAGATAATTTTGTTATCGGAATCCTAGCTATCTTATTTCACGTTGAGTGTTTTGTGCTCGCGAATTCTTAAACACTGGGATATTTGTTTGTACGGCAATTCCCTCGCAATTCAGTTTTCCTTCTAGGCTGCAGCGAACACACATTTTCAAACAACATTGAGGAGAATCAAAAAGCTACTAAAAGAAACATGGCGTCGCACATCAGGTACCTACTGAGAAGGGCGTATTGTCGGGAAATAAAAGCGCCTTAATTATTATTGGAAAACCTCGAAAATCCGTCCGCTCAACTGATGTTAAATTCAAATATACACGCATAAAGTTAACAAAATAACAAGAAGGGCAAAGCTCACTGTAATAGAGTTGTGGAGTGTACGATAAGAGCGTACTAACATGTGTGGTCGCTGGCTTTAGTCCTAATAGGAAGCCTCACAAAACTCAGGAGCCTAGAAGAACGAATTAAGCTCGTAGCAGCATTACGCAGGTAACAAGCTTTCCTTTTCGCATTCAAACAGTGGGTAAGTGGGCAGCCAGTGGGATACGAAACAAATTTTCTATCATCTTTTTCAAAATTACTGATAGAACAATTCCCTTGGAATTCTCTCCGAAAAGACATTAGCCCGTTCCAAAAACTGCCTCGGCGAGCTCGAAGACATCTGAAAAAAAAAAAAGAGGTTCTGGATAGCCTACTTCTTAACGTACTTATTTTTATACGCGAAATTTCAGCCACATTATTTGTTTTAGTTTGTGCACAACACAGAATCTATACAGGTTTCAGCATGTGCGCACACATCGCTGATGTATGCGCCTTTTGGCCTCTTTTATGCCTGTACGTTTGCGAACGCGAGCAAGAATATTGAGCTAAACTTTTCTGTGCGCTCGAACTCAAAACCTTTTTCAGAAAAGTGGTATTTGCTGTATAAGTGAGGCATCCACGTGTGTGTGTGTGCATAAAACAATAAATAGCTGCAGCTGCAAGTTAGCCCAAAAAGAATGGTGCAGCGGTCCCTAACCGGAATCTGCAATGATTTAATCGAATGGATATGCAGTACATAGTTTGTTAGCGCAAAGAGCAGCTCCAGAACTAAATGTAAATTTCCTTATTATGTCCTAACATGGCCTGACTAGCAGTTAAGATAACAGTTGCTCAATTACAATCTCAGCCGAATAACTAATACGAATTCACACCACACCCACAACCCTTATTGTTAAGCTGCGCTCGTGAAGCTGCACTGTAGGAAAGATGCACTGCTGCGCGGTCGCCATGCTGCAGAATTCTGCACCCATTAACCTGCACCCGTAGTACATAGCGCATATTGCTCAGCAAAAAGAAGTGCTGAATGCCAAGCGTAGTTCTCCTTCTCCCGTTGTTCATTCCGTGACCTTTGACCAGATTTCCTCCCAGGCTTTGCGTGTCGACCGCAGACCGAGTCGGCAAACCGCATGCAAGCCCTTGCTAGCTGCTATATTAAATCTGCTCTCGGCTCGTTCAAGCAAAGTTTCTAAAGCTAGACGCGGCGAGACATCTCCGCTATGAAAGAAAACGCGTCTGGGGCTTTCTGTCGTCATGGTTACGACGACGTCTGCGGCGTTGAGGCAAAACTGATTTCGCCCAGAAAACTCGAGCCAGCTGTTTACAGAATGCGGTAGGGAATTCGCTGCTCGTAATTAAAGCGGAGATGCCTGCGGAAGACAGAATTTTGTCATTTGTACTTTAGGACATGAGACAGCGCTTCGTGCTTTACAAGTCAGGAAGCAACCGGCGCCAGCAGCGCTGTTCAGGTGTTAGCGGCGATTAGCGTAAAAGCATAGTTAAGCTCTTTTTTCGCTATGATGCTTCATAGATTCCGCTCGGAGAAGCTGGTGTTTTCTATGCGAATGGGGCAAAAAGAATCCTTACACACGTACGTATGTGACACGTTTAAAGCCATTTTTTTCTTGGTCGGTAACGTACTGCGCCGTGGTTTGTAAGCAGTATTTATTTTTTACTAAACACCTATAGTCCGATTCGTATGCATCAAAATAACGCTACGACAAGCAGTAAAGAAAAATAAGCATGTCCAACGCACGTCCACCTAAATCGATTCGTGCAGTTTTTCAAACACAATTTCCAACTTTCCTGGCATCCTTACACACCTGTGAGAAAAACCGCGACCTATGGAAGCACTGCGACACCACTTAAGAGCAGCTTCACAGTGTGAGTGCTTATCGTATTTGGTGACCCAGGATTCTAAAGACGGCAAGAAAGGAAGCGGGAAGTCATTGCCATGAGTGGACGCGGATTTCTTAGCGTTATGGGTTATGAAAACTGCCAACAACACAAAAAGGCTAGCCTCGAGAATAACGGAACAATTAAATTATGAATTTTTTTTTAGCCCTAGCATCACGTGCTCATACAGTGTAATGCGGACAGGCGTGCGAACGCAAGCAGCAGAATTACCGCACTCAAAACTGTTCATCACTACCAGTTATCATTTTTAAAAATGCTGCTGAAAACGGACCTTAAAATAACTATCATAGAAGAAGAAAAAAAAAGGGGGGGGGGACACACTGAGATACTTTTACAAATCATACAGTGGAGGGACCGGAAAATGTGTAAGGTGTCAGGCAGATGCAGATTAACTTAACTGAATGCTTACTACTGCCAGCTTGTTAGTTTTGAGTATATGTGCGACTGTATTGAAGCAAAAGTTACCTACAAAGAGGCTATCTCGTGAGATCCTTATTTTACTTTCATCATTAAAATATACATAAAAAAAAGGCTTTGATCAATCACGCACTGTTTTGCAACAATACAAGCGGACAAATGTAGAACCAAACAGTTGTTCAGGCAGAAATCTTGTCAACAAATGTTTGCCCGCATTGATCTTTTCAGCACAAACAACGAAGCGCAGATCTAAGTTAAAGCTGGAAGAAGTTTTAAGAGGGCCTCTTATTCTCTACCTGATGGCGCGGAGATAAGTTCTGTCTTTACAACTATGGCTAGGAATTACTCGCGGCCTTGCCAAAATTGTCCAATCTTCACCGCCTGTGGAGCAAATTAGGAAAGTTGTGTACTGTATATAAACGAAGCTTAATGTAACGCATTCTGGACGAAAGCAAAATCTCCTACAGTTGTTCCCGCCGACACCCAGAAGGTATCCGGTACTATGTTGGAAAGAGCTTCTCTCAGAAGCATAGCTGAAGAGATGTATACACCGTGAGCGCAAAACGACGCTTGTCGCCTAGGAAAGCGCAGATACTTAACATCGAAGCAGATGCGCCCGACAGATCTGCGCCAGTGTAAGTGCGTTGGGCGGGAAAGATAGTAGGGTGTAACAACGGAGAGAGCTTACTGCGCAGCTGCTGAATGCATATGGGCGCTGTGTCGGACAACAGTTCGGTTACTTTGACCACAAGCTGGGGAGTTGCTTGTCCGCTGAGTAGCATAAGCTAAACCCTACATACTTCTGCGTAGCTAGGAAGAATATCGAAAAGCGCAGCTGTGCCCACGGGCGGCTAATTCTAATCATGGCCGAAGCGCCGCTTCCGAAGCAGTGGAAGTTTCGAGGCTCCGAGATGTTCAAGTTTAGCGTCGTGTATACGGAGCACTGTATATGCCTTCGGCGACGCGTATTATACGACGCTCAGCCGGCTACCCTGGGCAAACAATTTACTTTGACGACATTATACAGAAGCACTTCTTTCCTACTTTTCATGTCCTTCACCAGTTGCTGCCACCAGATGGAAATACATAGCGAGAATGCCGATTGGAATGCCACTTTATGAGCTTTTTTATTCAGGCATAAATATTAGAACGATTCCGGTGTAAGAAATTCTTGCTTTTTGAATTATCTCTGTTATTGGTCCTGCTACTTCGAAGCACCGCTCTTCCTATAAACCTAGAGCCTTCATTGATAAGAGAGCTATGTTTTCAAAGAGAGTCAACAGTAAAGCGCATTCGCAGTCTAAGACGAAATTATTCGCATCGCATCTCCAGGGAGATTTTTTTCACTCGCTTCCGTGCCAATTCTGCCCGCTCGGAATGAGGCGCCTTGCCGATCTAGAAGCAATTTCAAAAAAAACCCGTACTCCGCTGGAGATGGCTTTCTAGCGGGTCTACGACGATCCGACGTGCATCTAAAACGACGGGTGCTACGAAGAAAAACGATTATACTTCTCTTCTTCGCGCCATTTGTTGCCTGTGCTTGACGCGGCTATAAACTGCATATATGCGCGCCCGCAAGAAAATTATACCCGAACGAAAGAATAATAAAAAAAATTGTGGATGGCTGGGAAATCGAATGCAGTGAGAGTACGTGGGAGACCGGCCAGCCGTCTTTTCAGAATCCGCGTATGTGGCATCTCCGTTTTCCTTTTCCATTCTTCCCAGAGCAAGAATCGCCGAAACAGGAACGAACGGGCTGTTCTGTGCTACGCAGACTTACAAAAAGAAAAGGTCATACGGAAGTGCGGTTTTCGTCCCCGACAAAGGAATCAACCATCCACCGCACTTGCAGGGTATAGGAATTCCGTTGTAATGGCGACACGGCAAAGCAGGTACTCGGCTTCCCGGAACGGCTCAACAATGCGCGCACATCAGCATCTTTGACTAAACGGCACTCCTGCATTGCTTCCTCTCGGTCACCGTTTCCTTCTCCTCCTCTTTGACCTCTTTCTCTCTTGTTCCCTCTCTCTCCCACTAGCTTGCACTCTCTTTCCGTCTTTATTTTCTCCCTTCATCTCGCAAGCTCAGTCGATGCGATTTTGGTGTATCTGAGAATTTGCTACTTGCTTGGCCTCTTTTGAATGAGTAGTCACAGGGAAGGTTCGAGAAGAAGTAAAAAAAGAAGATTTGCAGAACTTTCTCCGAGGCAGCCGATATTACATTCCTTCCAGTCAAAGGAAAAGCTATTGGTCGAACGCTGGGTCAGCAAGAACGATAGAAAAGGAAAAAAGAAAGAAAAAACTGCCCACATGGGCAAGGCGGTGAGTGGGCCGACAAACAGCCCGGACACAGAGAACTAGGCTTCCAGTTTCAGCCACCGCTGATATACGGATACAACAACAGCTGTCGTTCTTCAAAAGGTGGGAGAGGAGGAAAGTGGGAAGGTGTGGGTGTTGAGAGAAAAGTAGAGAAATATTCGACTGACTTTCGCCGAGGCTGTAGACGCGGGAAGGCACAAACATGTCAGGCTTTCACGACCAGGAAGCACATTTCGACGGGTCACAGCGCGCGGGTCTAAATAAAGAACTGCGGATCATGCAGAAAATAAAGAGGCTGCCTAGCGCCGCAAGTGTTAACGATGTGGGGCGAGCTGAAATCTGCGGCTGGCGCTTGAAAGCTCTGTGTTTATGCGTCGTACAGAAAAGATAAATTGGCGAACAAAGCGGATGCTGGGAACAACTTATTCTGCCGAAGCCTACTAGTGACGTGGAATATTTCCCGGGAATATTTTAGCCACCGCTGCTTTATTGAATGCCCCGGCAGGTACTCAAGTGTGGCGGGTATGTATATTTTAGCAGGCTAAGCTTTAAAGTCAACCGAAGAAATTTTACCGGGCTTTGCTAGGAAATAATGGATGAGGCCTCTCAAAGTCAAAACGTGCCCTGGGACATTTTTAGCGAAACACTGCGAGAACGCAGACCTAAGGTTCGAATAAAAAATGACGCTGCCACAAGAACAGTGTTTTTCTCTGGCTTCCTCAGAAAAAAAATTATAAGCTGTTGCTCGGTACTTTTTGCGACGTAAGGGATTGACAGGCGTGGGCGTATGTTCATGACTATTACTTGAGTCCCGAAATCTGACGGTTCTTCTCGTCAAGTCAAACTCTTGTGTAACTTTTTCTGTTTGTTATCTCCCTCTCTCGGAAATGTGTTGTAATGTGGATAATGTGTTTTATCTTTTTTGACTTTCTGTCACAAACTTGTTTCCGGCTTCCTCGCCAGCGTTTAATCAGGACAACTACGGTCACATATCCTAAATATATGTGTGAATGTATGCATCCGTGAAAACATGTATGTATGTATGTATGTATGTATGTATGTATGTATGTATGTATGTATGTATGTATGTATGTATGTATGTATGTATGTATGTATGTATGTATGTATGTATGTATGTATGTATGTATGTATGTATGTATGTATGTATGTATGTATGTATGTATGTATGTATGTATGTATGTATGTATGTATGTATGTATGTATGTATGTATGTATGGTTTGGTTTATGGGGTTTAACGTCCCAAAGCGACTAAGGCTATGAGAGACGCCGTAGTGGAGGGCTCCGGAAATTTCGACCACCTGGGGTTCTTTAACGTGCACTGACATCGCACAGTACACGGGCCTCTAGAATTTCTCCTCCAAAGAAATTCAACCGCCGCGGCCGGGATCGAACCCGCGTCTTTCGGGTCAGCAGCCGAGCACCATAACCACTGAGCCACCGCGGCGGCTGTATGTATGTATGTATGTATGTATGTATGTATGTATGTATGTATGTATGTATGTATGTATGTATGTATGTATGTATGTATGTATGTATGTATGTATGTATGTATGTATGTATGTATGTATGTATGTATGTATGTATGTATGTATGTATGTATGTATGTATGTATGTATGTATGTATGCATGCATGCATGTATGTATGTATGTATGTATGTATGTATGTATGCATGCATGTATGTATGTATGTATGTATGTATGTATGTATGTATGTATGTATGTATGTATGTATGTATGTATGTATGTATGTGCGTGTGTGCGGTGTGAGTGTCGTGTGTGTGCGCGTGTGTGTGTGTACTCACGCACGCTTCTATGTATTCAAGTAGGCATGTTTGTACGTGTGTGTGTGTGTGTGTGTGTATTAAAGAATGCATGTATATACGTATGTATGGTATGTAGGTATGTACATGTATGTATGTAGATATGCACGTATGCAGAGTCTTTGTGAAAAGGTTAAAGCCCAGGGGGTTTGCTTCTTAGCTGTGTAGTGAGGATTCTGTAGCATTATTGAAAGATTTACCCGTCGGAGGGGACAGGACGAAAAATCTCCTTGCCTTCAGGAGATTTGGACCGTTGAGGAATAATTGCGAGCCATACAGTGTGTTTCGAAAACAAGCCCCGTGGGCTCTTAACTTTTGGCAATAATGTGCGTACATACATACTTACATACATTTATACATATGGTACGCGTGTACATATATATGCGTATCTACCCCCTTTGCCAAAAGTAACCGAGCAGCAGGTTTTTGCTTCTCAACCATATAACTTAGTCTTTACGGCACCCATAAACACTGAAAGGTGTTAAAAAGTATAAGGACAAGGGTTCACCTTACCTACACAGACTCAGAGCTTAAGGGCCGCTGTAAGCGCTTCGGTACGCGGCTAAGAAAGGAATCGCCGTTGTCCGGTTACTTTTGGTAAAGACTGTACGTATATAATATATACTTATTTCTACTATGGATATTCACACATAAAAATTAGAGCATGGCTTAGCAAAGCTAGGGCAGAAGTATCCATGATTCAAGCCCAAATGAGAGAACTACTTCAAGCGCTTTCGATAAATGAACCCTTCCTGGTACAGCACTGAAAAATCCTTCATATAGTACGTGCTCATTCGAACGGGTGGCACGCCTTTATGGGCGCAAACAACGTTTTAAAAACCTCACTGCATCTATGCATGTGACAGCGTGTGTACACGGCGTGGCTTTGTTCGGGCTCTGCCGGGCACGAATGTATTCTCGGTCAGAGACAAAAGGCGTTTCCGTACGCTGCCCATTATCAACGAACGTGACGAGCGCTTCGCCTCCTCGGTTGCTCGACAAAGGCACGTGTTACGTCGGTGCGCGGTCACCGCGCAATGGGAAACCGCTTCGAGTCCCCGCACTGCCGAATTGTCTGCGTGGAATTGAAACGCCGACGGCCAAACTTAGCCGCGCTGCGAAAAGCAGATATTGAAAGTGGGCGTTTTTGTCTCCGGTTTCATTGTGTTAGGAAACATCGCTTTCACGACGAATACCCGCGCCTTTATGGGAGCTGGTCTGCGTCGGCAAACACAATAAATTGAAGCTGTATAAGGTCACCCTTATTTAGGCACCAAATACAAAGAGAGCACAATAGTTACTTGCGTTTCGGAAAGCAGTATTACATATACTTGACGTAAAAAGGCATAAACGAGCGTCAAGGTATTGCATTATGAGCGAAGATATAGCAATGCGTGATCCGCAATTCTACCACGATGCGTTGCTGCACGTCGCCAGTGCCTACGCGCTGATCGGCCCGAACGCGGCACGCTTGCGCGCAGCTAGCCGGCAACTGGCGACATCTGACGCCCCCCCCCCCCCCCCTCCCCAAGGCAATCTGCGCATGCTCAGTGGCACTGCGCGAAAGGAGACTGCGGTACCAGATCGCGGAACACGCTATTCTATAACTGTGCCGCAAATATTCTAGGGGCTATGTTATAACTCTACTTTAATACGGGAATAATACTTTAATACCTTAATAACTCTAATACGGGAATTGGACATTCAATCCTTGGACTATCACGCAGGTGTATCAGGCCTCGTTATTGTTGTCATGGCAGTTCTGTGATGCCCAGGGATAAGGCCACTCTCTGTCAGAAACAAAAATGGCAGCTTTCTCTTATTTCAACTAGGCGATAAAAATTATATTCCGTGTTCATAGAACTCTCCCAACAAATTGCTTCCTCGAGACGCCAAAAATAAAATTCGGAAAGTAAGAGCAAAGGCCACCTGACGGTTTCATTTCGGTCAAACTCCAATAATCCTCTCGTTCTGTTATCCACAGCCTCAGTGCCCAATATGGCGCGAATATAGCGAAGCAGTGGAGCCTGTCCACAGTGCGTCTGGACAAATGGGGTGAAAAGCCGCTCTGAAATCCGAGTAACGATGATAGCAATTTTCTTTTTCGCGACAAGTTCGCCATCGATGAGTATGTATACTCTAAATGGCATGATAGTTGGCTGCTCGCTTTTAAATATTCTGCCGTTGCTTAAAAAATCTACCATAAAGTTACGCCTGAAATTTACTGAAGCAAATGTAAAAATGTTCGCGATTCTCATAGGTGGAATAAATTTTCCTATCGCATATATTGACCTTAAAGAGCTGCTTGAAATAAGCGGCTACTTGATTTCTTGAAAAGTTGCAATGGCATAGTGAAAGATTTTTCACAAAATGCCGACCGGCCCTAAGCGAGATGAACTGAAAGGCTTCTGCCACTAACTCGTAAATCTTTAAGATTTACTCTTTCTGTGATGTCAGGTCTTAGTCATTGTAGAGCTTCGAAAGAAGACGTTTCTGGGCCTGTCTTAAATCTGTTTCTATTTTCATTTATAGCTATAGCTCGGCTGTTTCATGGCATTCGTTTTCACTGTTGGTTCTTGTGATCAGTTTTGATAGATGTGGATATGTCGCTTCGAATTCTCAGAATAAAAATCTGAACGTTTTTCAGGTTCGTTTCTTTTTTTTTTTTAGTACTACTGCAACGCGGTCTTAACAAAAATATTAATTTTTCACGTTTACTATTTCAGACAGTGCAGCCTCAACAGTGTAATCAAATGCTGTGGCAAATCCAGCATCGTGCAATCCTTTTTATTCTTTCTTATTATTACACCATTTGGCACTTCGTTTTCAAATGAAGAATATCAAGTCATCTTGCCTAAATATCTTGCTTCGAATAATCGAACATAAAATGCTCTTCGTCCTTTTCACGTGTGTTACCTTTCATCTTGCCGAAGCAAGCCAAGGCAAGTCGTTCAGCTTCATGAAGAAAACTTGCGAAAAACATAAAAAAATGCAGTTATGGCTTTGCAGCTACACAACTGAAGGCAGATATTTTTCTTTGCTTACTCGTATTCGTCAAGCCGGAAGCATAGCGAACAATAGCGCTGCGCAATATCTTTGGTGAGCCCGGTCCGTGAGAGTCCTTCGATGTCTGCTTAGAAAAAGGCAGATCCAGCGGGATGCTGCTCTCTTCTGGCTTCTTCAAAGAACATTCCAAAAAAGAGATCACTGCCGTTTCCTCTAAAACATTCTTTTCTGAAAGATAGGTATGGCAATATTTCAAGCACGGGCACTCTGATGCCGCATTCCGATCATAACAGTACCGAAGCACCCTCATTGAAGTTTCAGCGCTCGCATTTCGACACCAAGTTTTGTCTGGTATTGCAGATTTCGCGAAGCAGACTATTTGCGGGAGACGGCAAAGTTCAATAAATGGCAGGCAAATACCCGAACGACAAGTGTTTTCAAGTTATTGAAGTTTCTGAAGGAGTTGTCCGAGCTCCATTATTTGCCTTCGAACAAGAATGCTCGAGGGTGGGAGAAGTCATTGCAGAGATATATGAAGCTTGGATGCTGAGTCGTCCATTGTGTGCCTAAAATGTTTGGAGTGCTGAATACCCATACAAGCACTCTCTTAAGCATGTGAAGGAAGTTCAGATTCCCAAACTGGCTGAGGAGTTAACAGCTGAATACAAGTTCGTATTTTTGAAAGCTGGCGAAACAAAAAACGCCAGAGTACAGTAATGCTCGTGGACGGTATAGAGACACTGCGAAGTAATCGAAGTTGGCCGGTATTGATAAAATTTTCATACTAACGAAAAAGACACCGCTTTTATGGAAAACTGAGTTTTTATAATCTTGAAAAAACGAAACTACACCTGTCGCCACCTCTGGCTGATTTGGCCACTACACTCCGATGGGTCGAATGCTTGCAGTCAATTAGGTGGTGCGCTTCTATAGATCATCTTCTCAGCTGAAAACTTTGTCTTATTTGTCATCTTCGCACCTTGATTGGCTATGTGTTCCAGCGCAGCAGCATTACGAACGCAAAAGTAAAAATTCTGACATGCTTATTTCCGAATATCCCTCCTCCTATAAGCCCTGCTTCTATTAACATTTACTGATACATTTTAATACAAAACGTTGCCGTGAAAAATGCGCTAGGGCTGCCTAACCCCGTGTTTATTATTGCGAAAGCACTACAAGGCTATGTCGGCGGGGTCGTGTCCGCAAAATGTGTAGGCAGTAGCTGTGGGGAGCTCAGAAGAGGTAGTGTCAAACGAATGGTTGTAATCGAAAGAGGATGATGTGAGAATGCTGCGCAAGAAAGAAAATTAAATCAGATGAATAGAAAATTAATGAGAGCCAAATATGTTCAGAAAACGGGCGGGGCTAGAACAAAAGAAGCGCTAAATTTGAAAATGCCGGAAGTGTGGGGTGTTGCGGCTCGAGGTAGCGTGGCCAGTTGTTGTTGCACCAAGGGGGCTCGTCCGGGATGAAGGAAACGGTCTGAACTTCAGAATGGGTTAGAGATTACAAAAACAAGCAGATTTAATGGTAAGAAACTAAGACACTTATTTACAAAAATTTACAAAAAGAAGAGCAAGGAATCAAAAGTTAAGAGTTCATAGCGTCGAGCGTCTGGATGAGCCTGTTATCCAAGGCTCAGAGCCACTGGATGAACCTATTACCCAAGGTTCAGAGCCACACTGGATGAACCTATTACCGAAGGTCCAGAGCGTTCGTGCCCACTTTGGTCGCAGGTTATATAGCCCAAGACTCCGCCCCTGCACCAGGCGACATTCCACCGCGACACAAAAGATCGGCACCAGCACCGCCATCGAAGACCTGTTGAGCCTCCTCACTAGGCGGTAACTCATCGTGGCACAAAAGATCGGCACCACACGTCACTGCCAACTAAGACACCTGCTTAGAGCCCGCACGTGGGAACTGGCGAGTCCGCAGTCCGCATTCCTATAGCATTGTGTCGTGTTGACGTCACAGCCGCAGCTGCGCAGGCTTCCTCTGATTCGTTCCGGGTTTTTTTTTCAAGACGAGGGACAGCCTTTCTTCTCCTGTCGTCGGTTGCTTCTCGAAGGGGAGGTCGTTTTCGCCGAGCCGAGTGTGGGAAGAGCCTCGTCGGCCACTTCCCAGAAAGTCACCCTTTTTCGTGAGGTCATCGTGGGGTCAAGTTGAAGTCAAACGACCCGTCAAAATTGCCGCTACGTTGAATCTCCCTCTGTTTCATCTCGGGTCTCAAGATGGGTCGTAACAGCTACCTCCCCCGCCAGACGAGTCTCGGCGAGTAGCAGTCATCGCTGCTGCACGAAGAGACGACTTGCAGAAGCATGCCAGAAGTATGCCAGAAGCCCTCTGCCGCTCGCAACGTGGTCTTCTATTACGCCGGCCAAATTCTTTGAGGCGTCTCTGAAACCTCAACCACATGCGCAAGCAAGCACTCAACTTTCCTCCGAGCAAACCAGTTCCAAAAGAGGGTGCTATAATCCGGTTAGTATAGTCGTTGTAGAAAAGCTCACACTGAAAACCCCCAAGACCTACGCAAGCTGAGAAAAACCGAACCTGCTACTGTACCCTTCACTTTCAAAAACGCACGAGAAAACTTATAGTAGTAATTTTGGTTCATAAAGAGCATTCCGGACTGCTTAAAAAGAACAGGTAAGAAGTCCGCGTCCCTTCCTGCATGTACAAAAAAAAGTAAACAGCTCCAAAAGCTGCATAACTGAGTGAAAATCACAAACTTTACAAAGACCACTCAGCATTAGCACTAAAAAAACTGGAAACTCGTTTGCCTTCACCCCTGTCTCGTTTTTTTTACAGTGAGTCAATGCACGAAAAAAAAAAAAGGGGGCAAACAATTATTCCTCGAATTGGACAACCTTTAGCCGCGCCCTGCGCGGTCGGGGTCGGATGGCCGGTCCACAAGCAGGTGCTTCAAGAAAACTGCGTGCTTGATTGGTTCCGCCTCCGCTCGACCTACTGAGGAAAGGGTGCCTCCACCATTTCTTTGTCCCTGCCTGCAGGGACCCCCTCCGACTCACGCGCTCTCTGTGGCGCCCTTTTGTGTGGCTGTCGAGCCCTATTCTTCGTAACATGTAGCATGCGTCACGTGTCCAACGACTGCGCCGTCTGTCCCTCTTTCGGCCCACCAGGGCAGTCACCTGGGCTTTCATCGGGCCCATCCGCCTTCGGGAAAATTTCACTGATTTTCCTTCTCGGTCATTAGCTTTCGTGGTGCCGTCCCTTGTTGATCTGCCGGCCCTTGCATCAGCATGAACACCTGCCCTGGCACTTCTCAATCGCTTGTCGCGTTCGCGATGTTTGTTCAATGGACAATGGTGCCTTCGGCCTGCAAGGGCAGTCACCTTGGCTTTCCTCGGGCCCAGCCGCCTTCGGGAAAATGACACTGTTGGTTTTCCCTTTTCTTTCACAGTTCTCGCGGTGCTGTCCCGAGTTAATTTGCCGGCCCTCGCATCAGCATTAACACCTGCCCTAGCATTCCTCATTCGCTTGTCGCGTTCGCGGTTTTTCCTGCGCCGCGACGCTACTTGCGGTTTACCACTCACAGTGCCAGGCGGCGGCTCAACTGTTGAATCGTCCACTCCTGTGTTTCCATCTGAGCACCAAAGCTCATTTTCCTGCTGCCTTTCTTTCGGAGCAGCATCAAACCCATTCAGGGCAACAGAAACAATCTCGTCTGTACGGCACTTTTCCGGGAACGTTGCGCTCTTCCCTGGCGCTTCACGGCTGCCGTCGGGCGATTCCCGTTCACTCTTTGTGTCGCTTAGTACAGCCTCAACTTTCTGACCGCCAGTGCTCGCCAGCTGCACCAGCGGTGTCCCTTGTCTGGTTCTGTCATCGCGTGCACACCGAACCTCACTGCATTCTTTCTGGCGCGGGACCTCAGTCTTATCTGCCAACGCGCTATCTGTCTCAGGGCTAACAGTACGCGCGTCACACCTTTCTTTTTCCTCGCAAAGGTTTCGCTCTTCCTGTTCTTTCTCCACGCGGAGGCTTTTCTGCGGAATAGTCTCACACCTCTCGCCTGCCTCCTTGTTGAGAAGAGGTACCACTTGCTGGGGACAACCGCCCGACCTCTTGCTCAACTCCATTTCTAACTTACTGAGCTCAGTCCTTAGCTTCAGTAATTTTGCTTCCCTCTCACGTTCGCGCTGACGCCACTTTTCCTCTCTTTCTCGCTCTTCCTGCTGTCTGAGCTGCTCTTTTTCCTGCTCTTTTCGCTGTCTGAGCTGCTCTTCCTTTTTTTGTTCGATGAGACTCCACTCTTCAATGAGCTCCTCATCATCTGCCCCCAAATCAGTAATGGCCTGAATTATCATGGGTTTTCGTGCCAAACCCCTTGTCTCAATCCCCAATTCCTCACACAACAGCAACAGGTCCGACTCCTGCAGTTTCTGTAGGTCCATGACAGTTCTGAGTCTGAGCTATTTCCAAAACAACTATGCAAAAATACCAAACCTGTAAGATTTAAGCACAGGTGTCTACCAGTTCTAAATTTTAACCCTCTCTTAGAACCTGGTCCACATCAAAGGAAAAGCCAAGCACTCACCCACACACGTGATCATGACCCGAGACAGCTGCACTCTCGCTGGCCGACCGTTGTTGTCGCTTGTGGCTTCAGATTCCCATCGCTGATCCACAGTTGTTGGGTCTTCGTATCTCACCAGTCTTTTCAGATCCCAAGGCTTCGGATCCCAGGCGTCGGATCCCAGGCTTCGGATCCCAGGCTTCGGATCCCAGGCTTCGTATCCCACCGCTGCCACCAGTTGTTGGGACGCAAGGTAGCAGATCCCACCGCTGCCACCAGTTGTTGTGACGCAAGGTAGCAGATCCCACCGCTGCCACCAGTTGTTGTGGCTCGAGGTAGCAGATCCCACCGCTGCCACCAGTTGTTGCGGCTCGAGGTAGCGTGGCCAGTTGTTGTTGCACCAAGGGGGCTCGTCCGGGATGAAGGAAACGGTCTGAACTTCAGAATGGGTTAGAGATTACAAAAACAAGCAGATTTAATGGTAAGAAACTAAGACACTTATTTACAAAAATTTACAAAAAGAAGAGCAAGGAATCAAAAGTTAAGAGTTCATAGCGTCGAGCGTCTGGATGAGCCTGTTATCCAAGGCTCAGAGCCACTGGATGAACCTATTACCCAAGGTTCAGAGCCACACTGGATGAACCTATTACCGAAGGTCCAGAGCGTTCGTGCCCACTTTGGTCGCAGGTTATATAGCCCAAGACTCCGCCCCTGCACCAGGCGACATTCCACCGCGACACAAAAGATCGGCACCAGCACCGCCATCGAAGACCTGTTGAGCCTCCTCACTAGGCGGTAACTCATCGTGGCACAAAAGATCGGCACCACACGTCACTGCCAACTAAGACACCTGCTTAGAGCCCGCACGTGGGAACTGGCGAGTCCGCAGTCCGCATTCCTATAGCATTGTGTCGTGTTGACGTCACAGCCGCAGCTGCGCAGGCTTCCTCTGATTCGTTCCGGGTTTTTTTTTCAAGACGAGGGACAGCCTTTCTTCTCCTGTCGTCGGTTGCTTCTCGAAGGGGAGGTCGTTTTCGCCGAGCCGAGTGTGGGAAGAGCCTCGTCGGCCACTTCCCAGAAAGTCACCCTTTTTCGTGAGGTCATCGTGGGGTCAAGTTGAAGTCAAACGACCCGTCAAAATTGCCGCTACGTTGAATCTCCCTCTGTTTCATCTCGGGTCTCAAGATGGGTCGTAACAGGGGCCAAATGACCGGAAGTGTGGACGGAGCCAATGCGGGGCGCCAAATTTGAAGGTCCGGAATGAATACTGAGATGAAACGAGGGAAACTGTGCAGTTAATCGAAATTCAATCAATAATTAATGACAATAGAAAGCGTCAAAAGTGCATTAAGGTGAATTAAGGTGCAATAATTGTGACTAGAGGTGATTTAATTATGAATTAAGGTTCATTAATCTGATTTAAGTGTGAATTAATGGTGGATCAAGGGTAAAATAAGAGAAATAACTATGAATTAATTGTGAATTAAGGGTGAATAAATGAATAATTGTGAATTAAGGGTGATTAATTGAATTAATTGTGAATGAATCGGGTGATTAAGGAACCATTTAAAAACAAAAAGCAACTTGAAATAAAGCGGCGTCATTGATTACGCATTACTCCAACGCGGGTTAGCGCAGTGACCTCCAATTTTTGCTGTTCTCGGAGGATCACACGTATTTCTCAGCTTGAGCGTCATTTGCTTTGCAATTTTACGCATATATATCAGCACAAATTGAGGCCAGTATAAGAAAGTAGCATAGCTGTTCTTGTCATGGTGTGAGAGGATGGTTCGCAAAGCATACAGTTCTTAAGCCTTAATCCCCTGCTTACTTCCATTTGGATCACTGCAACTTTTCCGTCAATATGCGCTTGGATACCACAAATATACGTACTAACACAAAAAAAGGAACTGATCCCCCCTCCAAGTTCCGATCTGGGCCGCACTGCATACGGGCGCCACCTGAAAATGCACTCCTGGTGTACAGACCGGCGCCGGTGTCAACACCAGTACTGCATCGTCAGGTGGTGCTATGTGGCTTATCTTCACCATTCCATGTGGCCAATGCTCGGTTATTTCTATCCAGGATTGCAAGGACAGGTACACAGAATACTTTCTGTTGGAACCCAACACAGACGCTGTCCCGCGGTCGCGCACAGGCAAGCCTAAACAGACGAATGCAATCCCACGCATCCGGAAAAATTTTTTACGTCTAATATTTCAAATTTCCGCGGTTCCCGAGTAGCTACCTGTTTATTACGGATCTACCACCGGCTACTTCTAAAATCCATGTACAGCTTGAAAAGATATATCAAGCTGCAAAATCCATTGTGCCTTTCGGTCTCACTCAAACTCGTCGTCACTTAAAAAATGCCTGAAATTCTCACCACTTCTCCAATATGAGGTTTCACTCAACGACAGCACGCTAGAGACAACCAACACAAGGCTCTAAAACGATCGCCGAGGCTGGTATTTTGAGAACACTTTCATCTTCATTAAAATAAATCTTGCTCTTCAAGAGTCTATAAGAGAGACGCTAAAAACAGACATACAAAACAACAAGAACTTGGTTAAACACTGTTGCTTCGATCTGCTTACATCTGCGAGGTGTCTGTGACAGCCAAATATTCACTTGCGCTACCATCTTTTTCAAGAAAAAAACTCAAACCCTCTGAAGGAGAGAGCTGACAGGAAACTGACGCGCAACTTATTCGAGAACGTCAATCAACTGAAAAAAGAAAAGAAAGCTTCTGAGCGCTACGCTTCCTCTCAAAGACAATGCTCAGCCCTATTTTCAATGTGCTGAATCTCGATTTAGTTCTGCAAAAAAGGACGGCCAGTAACAAAGAAAGACTGCCTAAAAATGAAAAGATAATATAAAGCACAGCTGGGACGTGCTGCGTGGGCCAGAGCTCGTTATAACGGAGGAAACCGTTCTCTGAACGAGTCTTTCGCGCACGGATTGCTCAAGCCCGTCCCAAGTTTCGGCTGCAGAGGCACGCACGGGAATACAAGTATTAGTATTTACACGGCCACAACACGCTCACAAATGTGAAACATGCCTACTGACAACTCACAGTTTTCCACCTCTTCACGAGTGCTGCGAATAGACTCTCAGTAACAGAAGCCTTCACTACTACAGCCCCCCCGCCCCCCCCCTCCCTGAGGCAAGGGATGATTGAAGACGGCCGCGAGTTTCCGCTTGCGCCGAACACGAAGCAATCAGCAAGCGTAGACGTGCGAGAATTCTGTGCCTATTGATGGAATGGTAGCGCGCAAATGTTTTCGCCCCGAGAACACCGCACAGATTGAGAAAAGCGAGAAAAAAAGAAACGATGCCGAACCTTTCAGAATTCGCGTTTCCTAGACAGACAGAAGTGCGACCTTCACGCGCTCGTTTCTTTTCCCATGCAAATGGGCATAAAATAGTGTTTTTCACGAAATATCTCTTCAGCGTGATGTAAGAAGAGACATGAGCGTACGTGTGTCTGAACTTTGAAGGAGCGGAAGTTTTATTAGGCGACGCTGTGCATGTCTACTTATCGTATGCCCTTATACATTATGTGCTATGCTGCTTTGGCCTTTTGAAGCAAGGCGGACAGCCGAGCGAAGGCAGATTTTCATGGCAACGCTTGTGGATGTTGCACAAAAAGTATTTTTCATACATTACGATGAGAAAAGCTCCCCGCCTTATTCAGTTGAAGAATAATGTGTTAAACAATGCCTGCACCTTAAATTGCAGATGGTCTAAAATTCCTCTGCATGGCGTTTTTTTTTTTTTAAGCGATTCCAAGCTTGATGTGACATACTGATGCCAAACAACAAATTGTAGCATGGAGCGTGCTAGCATTATGAGTGTCGAAATAACATTTTCCAGACAATGTACGTCACCTAAAGGAAAGTGCAACCAGTACACAAGTCATGTCAAATACGTACCACGCAGTTACGCTTCCTTTTCAGTTGCAACAGCACCATATTTGTCTGCAATGAGACACGGCAGAAAAAAAGATAATACAGCGAAAAGTATTCTGTTTACAGAGTCACTAATTTCGGGAAGCTCGAACTCGCGCATGCAACTCAGTACCTGCAAAGGGCCTCCGGCCACGCGTAAATATAATGAGGGACTTGCCCTTCTTTGTATTCATTGTAGGCCGCCAGTGTATGCCCGCTGAGAGCGATGAAAGCAGTTGTTAGCGAACTCTCAGTCCTTAACTCGCACTGACCCGCCTCTTCTTTCTGTTCGCTCCCGTACTCTTTGCCAGCTTAATTCTCACCCAGACTGCGCAAGTGACAGATAGGTGAGAGAGAAAGAAAGAAAGAGAGGGGTCTTTTATTCCCGACGAGACAGTTGAAAGCGGGTCGTACTAGTTCGGCTTAAACTTTCTTGTCATCACTAGCTTTAATGAACCTTGGCATCAGTGCGCAGCATCGCACACTGGTCTACTTGCCATTTATACTCTGCACCTGCATGCAACCTGGAGCATGTTAGCAATTAATTAATATTCAGCACGCCGTTAATATTCCGCCTAGATGCACAACAACCACCGGTTGAAGTTTGAACAATGGCACCACAGCATATTCATGCCCTACAGCTGTAAGAGGCCTCGTCAGAGAGCGAGGGCGAGAGAGAACTGTAGTGTGTCGGTTCAATGCTTGCTTCAAATCAACGTTCGGTCCCGGGCATATCCCTCTCTACCCATCGTTTATTCAGACTATTCGCCACTAACCCTGCTCACCCAATGTTCGCCAGGCGTCGGTCCGTTAAAATATTAAAGTTCGTCCGGGACACGCTCTAAATAAAGATAACGTTAGCAACGTTGCGAAAACAATCGAAACAAGCTTGTTACTGAGCACTCTTTAGAAATCCTCGGCAGGTGTGCGGTTTAGGAGCGCACAATAGGTCACTTTACTATTGAAAGCGGTGCAGAATGTGGCCCGGTCGAGTACTGTGATTACAGAAGGCGTAAGTAACAAATGCATCTACTACAATGTCTGCAGGATGGAGGGCTAGCAGCGGAAAACATTTCACAAAGCTCTGCCCTCACTTTGCCATGCATTCCTTTTTTCTTAACCCTAAAGCTGTAACTCTCTATATCACCTCAATCGTGTTACATTACAGGCAGAGCTCGTACCCGTCGTTGATGATAACAGAGGCCCGTCTTGCACTGTTTACAATTTATTAATTTTTTTTTTCGCAAGGAGGGGAAATGTTCTTGCTATGACTGCCAGCCTCCCATACCAAACCAAAACAGGCCTGGTTTTTGGTATATCAAGGAAGGCTTAGAGTACTAGACAAACTTGCTCTTTGTGGTTTCAGTTACGTGCGACAAGCTTCGCGCAGGTATGATAGAAACTTTACCACGCGTCTGGGGTAACTTATTTTTTCAGCACTATTCTCGACATTGTGTGCATTTTTCTCCTGTTCTGCGTTTTTAGTACCGTCGTCCTCTCTTTCCCTGCTTCATTGTTTTCGTTTATTTTTATTAATTTTCTTTTTTGTTTTAGTAGGAGTGTTCTATTTCTTTATCGGATGTTTATCAACATTCCGCCTGCAATTAGAAAAAAAAACAAGTCAGCATTCACGACAGCGTGTGCAACCGCACCCGAATATACGGCATACTCCCCTAGTTAAAATGACTACTGCATAAAAACAAACCTTCGCCGCTTGTGTACTCTACTTTACATTAGATATATAAAATTATAAATACTGAACTAATACGATATCCTCCTTGAAGATCGCACGCACAACGCACTTCATTTAAAATGCGAGCCTTCCTTTGCATTTCCCAAAGCAAGACTGAAACTTTAAGCAACATGTACGCCGAGTATCCATTTAAAAAGAGCGGAGATATACATTCGCACCAAGACAGATGATAAATAAAAGCATATAAAGCTTCTTCCGCCCTGTAGCTGAGATTCAATATGCTAAACAGGATGCTTCTACAAAGCCTGCTACGAACTGAGCATAGTGCCCTAGATATTCTTAGTCGCCCGAAAACCAATGAAAAACTAGAAAAAAAGTCGACGCTTTTCCGAACAAGCTTCGAAGAACACAGACTTGCATACGCATCCAGAAACCATTTGTGATCGCGAACAGGCGTAACACGACAACAGCGTCAGAACCGGATGTAACGCACGCAAGAGCAAATCGTGCAGACCGGGGGGTTTTGAAGACTGATGGCTTGTTTATGCTCTCCGCTGGCACGCTTTTCCGCCTTTATTACCCAAAACAAAACATCGCTTCTAAAAGAAAAAAAAAATGCCTGACGCCGCTAAAGGCCGCTCTCTCTAGCTTCTGGGCTCAGGCGTCAACATGAATCAGGACGCCACATAACGCAAGAAATGAGCCCACCCTTCTCCTTGGCGCTGGTAACAATGACGAATGCCTTTTCTTCAACCACTGCGTTATACCTTGCGGCATGGCGCACAAGAGCTCTTTTACGCTTGAAACTAAGGAAGGCCCCCGCCTTTAGCGAAATGCGCATTACATGAGCCGGTACGGCGACTGCACATTAGGCGAGGTGGGAGATGGTTGCCGTCTAGGAGCCGAAACATTACCGCGTTATTTCATAGCCCGACAATCCGTACCTACTCCAGTATACATTGAAACTCGCGGGCAATGGGTTGATTCCTGTAGCGTGCGCTGAAGACCTGATACGCCCTCTCATATAGCCTGGACGTAGCGCGAAAATGAAAAATGCTTAAAAGAAAGCGCCTGGCTTGGAGTTGTTTGCTCAGCCTATCCCAAAAAGAAAGACGAGACACAAGAGAGGTGGACTTTCTTTCTCTTCCCTGGCTCTTGCTCAGTTTCTTCCCGAATGCATAGAAGATATGATTATTCTTCCCTACCCCCCCCCCCCTTTTTTTTCATCCCGGTTATCCCTTAAGCGGATGAAACGCAAGGCTGTGCTCGGCGTTCCGCTCTTTGCGTTTGCATCAACGTGAAATCCTCTTTTCTGCATGCAAAGCAACGTCACGGCAGCGTCGGTCTCGAATTTGGCCCTCGTCTTTTTTACAGACCTTTGTTCAATGTTTATCTCCTTTTTCTTGTTCTTACTTTCCTTACAGACAGACGCACCAAAAAGAGATGCACTTCCTGTCACTATAGTGAATTCCAAAAAAAAGGAAAAGTCTCGCTTCCGCTATCTTGTTTCTCACAAATCAGATGATGGCCTAGCGTGCATGCACCGTGAAGCAAGAGCGGACAGCACACTTTGTGCCCTGGAAAAGCAGAATGACGTCAGACATGGTACGCGGATGGTGTCGACACAGTTCTGCGTCTGGTTCTCTGCAAATTCTACGCAACGGTACAGTGGCCGCTCCGTCAGGCTTTGCTGGGGGGAAGAAGAACCGCGTGCCTCTTTTCTTGGTAAGTTCTCTGTCAAGATTCTCTTTTTGATAAGTTCTTTGGACGGGTGGACGTCGGCAGCGCACACAACACGGTACTTCTTTAACCGTTCTTTTCTGTCGCAGGCCACAGGCAACCCAGAACAAATTCCTCTCCTCCATCTGCAGAGTCGCGACTGGGTAAAATAAAACAAGTAGAAATCCATGCCCATCCGCTGTGTCCGTGTCGAGAATGGCAGCCAGAAATAAAAGGGAAGAAACGAATTTACGTGTGGGCGTTCGCTGAGTAAAAGCCAGGCGGAAGCGATGATCAATGCAGTCTGTTTTTTTTCGCATTTAGGGCTTTGGTTTCTTCCGCAAGACAAGTCCTAAATAGAATTTCAGAGCTGTCTGATCTGCGGTTTCTAATACAGACGGCAGTCTGCCGGACAGACTGGCCTCACAGAGAAAACAGGCCTCTGCCCTTTTACAACTCTAAAGTACAAGACAAAGCTGCAGGAAGAAGTGTCAGGCGACGGCTCTTTATTCCTTTTAAAACTCAGACAGGCCACGGCTTTTATACCGAAAAGAAATGAGGTCTGCACACTAGCTTTTAACATTTCAACGTTTCGCTATCTTGAAAGATATCTTCTTCCTTCACCAGGAATGTATTAAGAGTTTGGCGACGAATATATATATATACACTGACGGCTCAAAGACAGCATCCGGCTAGGCATCAGCTGTTGGGCTTTTATTTATGAGTGTATGTAACAACGCTAAAGCTGTCGGCTTTCAGTTGCGATATTTTCAATGCCAATGGAGCTCTGCGTCGTACTTTTCGCTGCACAGCTCACGCAGGCGCCGGTGTAACTTGAAGCATAGTCTATTCTATTAATAGCCTTAATTAATGACCTTAATATATTGCGGATTTTTCAAATTATGACATAGTTTGCTTCTCCACCATCGGCTGGAACTTGTGGAAGCTGTTTTAGATTCCATACTACTCCCGTGTCTTACCGGTTGCTAAAGCGAGCTGGCTTGAAAATGCTGCTCACAACTCAGCGTCTGTGGCCCTTATTTCATTGCCAAGTGCTGATCGAAAAGCGTGAATTCTGCGGCCCTGTATAGGTCACCTTCTGCTAAAGTTCTGTTTTTACAAGTTAAGCACTCTTTTGGAGTTTCTGCTGAATATGTAATACTAGAGCATACTCGAAATGGCAGCAGTACGGATAGTGCCGATAGAAATCGATATCGACAAACGGAGCTTCGCTTACGCGTGTATGAGATTATTGTATTTTTTTTTTTTGCTGGCGCTCCTAGTTTTGAGAATTCTCCAATGCGTTCTCAAGTGCCGCACTCGGTATGAGTCACAGAACTCTTCTGGCAGAGTACGAGCTGGCAGTGAGGCTAGAGGAGCGTTCTTTGATTATGCATAGACTGCTTAGGGCGTAGTACAAACACCAAAATGCAAGTAAATGCATCAAGAGCGCTTTAATACCTTTAAAAAATCTCTGGGAAAGTGCGTTACAAAGTTGACTTCAACTGCTACTTGAGTCCTCGTGCGTGTGCACGTGCGCGTGTGTGCGTGTCTCTCTTGGATCACTATATATAAACAACGGTCCGCTTCTTTCCCTTTGCGATCGCAGTTCGGTGTTACCTTGAGATGTATGCTTTAGAGTTTCACGTGTCCGCATATAACATGCAAACTACATTGTTGTGTAATACGTAATAAAAGTAACACACAGTTTGCTAAGCCGGAAGAACAGAATCTTGCAGCCATGTCCAGAGGGGATAAATTTTAAAACTTTTCTAGGTGTCTTCCCAGATATAGGCGATATCTGCAAACATACGGTGCTCTCTGCAACCACAACACTTCTTCCCTCAACACAAACACCTGCGGTAACCACTCATTTGCGCTCTAGTTAACCACAATGGGTCTCGTTACTCAGCGTTTCATCGGGGAAATTCAGCGGGCGCATAAAAATATGCTTGAATGGCCAGGCGCGCAAGCAACAGGCTGCGTAAATAAACAAATCGAGTTGTTTGTTTAAACCAGCCAAGGCTTCGCATTCGCGCGCATGGCTTATAACGCCCTACGAAGTGCAACAAAACAGGAAAGAAATTGGTGGTATCGAACCAAGATGAGTACGCGAAAACGTCTCTCTTGGGAATGCAAAGTTTCGCGTTTTATTATTTACAAAGGGATACGCGGAACAAACAACCGCAGATCGAAATTCCACTCGCTCTTCTCTCGTGCACACTTACGGCCCCCTCAGGAATCGGGAAGAAAATTTCAGTTTCCTCTTCACGAAGAAAGATGCGATAATAAAACACAGGGCACACACCTTTCTTTTGTGTTGTCGGGCAGCGCAACGCTCTTAAGATGCGAGGCTTACTCCAGGGAGAGCGGAGGCGACATTAAAGGGAAACAAAGGACCCACATCGTGGTGCAAAAGCAGCGGCGTTTGCTCTGTTCAGAAAGCGGGTAGCACAAGAGTGTTTTCCACTGTTTCATTCATTTGATACATGGGAGTTTTTTTCTTTCAATGCTAGACACAAAATAGTAGTGAAACATTCGTGTTGAATGCAGTAAAAAAAGAAAAAAGACTGCCTTGGCAAAGGCAAGATGTATAGCCGTGTGGAGCTCCCTGTAACGCAACCGAACAACGAGCCCGGGAATCCTGATGGGCGACCGCGGCTAATTCAGTTTCCGTGTTATTTTGGCTGTTGATTGGGTGCGACTTCAGGAGTTTATTTTAATACCACACAATCCGGTAAATAAAGCATTGCATGCCTTTAAGCGCTCAATGAGACCAAACCTGTTTTCGTCGAGCAAAACTAGAGTCCCGATAAACCTTAACCGCCCCGGAAATGGGCTGCTGTCACGTTAATCGCCGCAGTAATAAAAATAATAAACAATATATCCACAAATGGAGCATCAGTACATGAAAGTCCATGCGACTTTCTCCGACAGCGAGGTAAAAAATAATCCTTTTGACCTTTTTATTTGAATTTGAACAAGCCAATAGCGATTATTACTGCTTGAAAGTTGGCACAACGCGAAAATAATGGTCAACGCTACACCCTCTCTGCTTAAATCAGTTTTTTTTGCGCTGTTTTCTTTTGTGTCTTTTGTGCGAATGAAGCCTTCTTGCTCCGTGCGCTAAAACCGGCTAGGCTGCATGTTCTGGTAATTTTGTTTATATTATGTTCATATTTGCGTCTCCTTGCGAAGGGTTTCAGTGGATCACAACATAAAATAAAAAAAGATGCTCCAGAAAGAAAATAATATGCCAGTTAATTATAAAAACACTACCCTGGGCCACAAGCCAGTAAAGGCGCTCTCAAAGCGTCTTCTGAGTACCGAGCGGAGGCATTAAATATGCATATCTGCCGTCAAGCTTTAAAGCTACCAGAAAGCTGAACCACCGCGCGTCAAAACAACGACAGGTCAGTCTTCACGGCTCAAGGTCTCATTTTTTCACCCAGGAAATGAATTTCTACTCCCGTCCGCCCCTGAAATATATATAACCATGATATACGAGGAATAGAGCGCGCACGCAGATGTCAGACATATGGCCCGGATTTGCCTCAACTATTTCTTGCTGTGCCGAGGCGAATGTTGGTGGCGTGAGACAGCGTAGCAGGAAAGAAAACACGACGGAAATATTTCAAATATTTCAAAGGCACATAAGGTTCACATGTATATAAAAAAATATAAAAATTTGCGCACTGTTTTGTAGCAATGTTACGACGGCGGAAAATATCCCATCGTGGTGTACAACCCCGCTGCATAAATTCTGCAGCTAACAAACATATATCATGCACTGTATCACTAAAAATACTCGTCGAAGTTTTCCATGAAAGCACACTACGGTCACTACGCAAAACCTTGAATGGAAATACTGAGAGTTTCGCAAGAAAAAATACACAAAAACTGCAGTAGTTCTGCTTTAAACTCCTTTGCCCTACATAGCTTTTGTAATCCCTACAGATGCTTCAGGCATTCGGCTTTGCAAATTAGAAATCTACATTATAAGTAAAAATATGTGTATGTGTTATGTTGACAATTTTATTTGCTTGATTGCAAGTGTTTATGTTAGTTTTAGTATATATTCAAATTTCTGTCGAAATTTTGATTCATATTCACCGCCAGGACTTACTTAAAGCTTAAACGTAAAACAGCATGCACGACGGTGAATGTAGTAGCTGGTATATTCGTTTTCAAATGAACAGCTAACACCACTTTCATTGCAATGTTTCATACAAACCGACGTTTATTAGCAGATAATATGCAGTCATTAAATCATTTACAGGCGCAAATATCAATACAGACTGCGGCTACGTAAGAGCCACGCTGATTCTAACTTCGTCGACTGCCACTAAAAAAAAAACGCCATCCTGTACTGATTGTTTATTTAGGTATTATTACACTGAAATTGCTATTGGTGGCCTCGAAATATAACTCAAATTTTGATATATGTTTACATCGTGCATTAGCCAGCTTTTACAAGATGTAAAAATGGCTTAGAGCTCACAGAGATCAAAATTGTGGGTAACTCTCGCCATGGGATGACGACTCACTAGATTAATCTGAGGCAAAGTTATGGGTCTACAAACCACAAAACTCCGCTAAAGTCGCAAGTTCGAGATTCAAATTTTGGCAGCAGGCTGTGGTCAGTTGGCCTAGGTATCAGAGTTTCAGAAACCAAAACCACATCCCAGAATATCTATTCATCAAGGAATTCGATGTCGCGGTCATTGGGCAGAAAATAAACCAGCGTTACAGCACTAAATATTTGTTCAAACTTTGAATTATTTGAACTTGAAACAAATTAGTATGATTGAGAAGACTAATTAGGAGGAGCGACGGTTCTCGAACTATTTCTCGCCCGTTCTGAGTTAGCTAGAGAGCTTAGAGAAACAGAAAATGTTCCGTAATAGAAAAAGTTATCGCACGCTCTATAAATCTTTCACTGTGTGAATTTTTTCTTCTAGACTGCGTCATTCTGAGTGGTGGCCAAGAACAGACGTGCTCTCTCATTCGTATCTTCAATTTTGTTAGTTCAAAAACGATTCCTACCCATATCTGCCCGTGCCATTTTGCCTTTCTGTGTAATAAGAATAAGCATGCTGGTCGAGTGTGAATAACAGCATTCGGTTCTGTGTGCAGCTTTCATGCGAGCGAGGAGGTCGATGGATATTCCGGACGCTTGCACGAGTAACGATTGTCCTGTACCTTAGACTATAACAATTATGACAAAATAAAAAACACTTTATTTGATTTTTAGTCGTACGAGAGAACCGATGTCCAAGGCTCTGGTGCAGTTGTTCTCAGTCCTCACGTGGTTGCAATGCTCGTTTCAAGTGTTTAAGATGTTTAACGCCGAGAACCAGCATGCGTTGACGTATTCATTTTGGTCACTTACATTGAGAGGCACAAAAATCCACCGTTGCAGAGAAGTTAAGGGTAAGGTTCGTTGGTTGCTTTATGGGGTTTAACGTCCCAAAGCGACTAAGGCTATGAGAGACGCCGTAGTGGAGGGCTACGGAAATTTCGGTTACCTGGGGTTCTTTAACGTGCACTGACATCGCACAGTACACGGGCCTCTAGAATTTCTCCTCCAAAGAAATTCAACCGCCGCAGCCGGGATCGAACCCGCGTCTTTCGGGTCAGCAGCCGAGCACCATAAACACTGAGCCACCGCGGCGGCTAACTGTAAGGTGATATCTGTTTATTTGATTTATGTGCGCTGACGACGCACAGTACACGGGCGACATTCTAGAGGCCCGTGTACTGTGCGTTGTCAGTGCACGTTAAAGAACCCCAGGTGGTCGAAATTTCCGGAGCCCTCCGCTACGGCGTCCCTCACAGCCTGAGTCGCTTTGGGCGTTAAACCTCAATAAACCGAACCAATAAACCAAACCATTTTTATTTAATTTATTCCTTTTATTTGATCAATCGCAGCAGTCCCATATTTTGTCCCTCCATATCTTCACTGTCTTCACTTTTATCGCAATATTGTGCATTGCGTTGGTAAAATGCATTGTGAATTTTACCATCCTATTGACCCGATGGAAGCTAGTTTACAGCGTAAATTTCCAAGCGACAGCAATGAACAGAGCAGTAGGGTTAATGCCTATCATCTGCAGCACTGCAAGCAGGAATGTGTAACATGTAAATCAGTAATGCAGTTCATTTTGGAGAAGCAACGACGAAAGCCAGAAATTATCACTGTCTTGTAATCTTTACACTGAGAGCGACCAATACTCGTTGGAATTTCTCAGCACACCGCAGAGCTCACCCCAGGAGCATTCTGCAAAGTTTCGGCGCTATGGCTACAGTACTTGATACTTTTTGCTTAGCGCAGGTTCGCTACATGTCGTAATTTTAGCTTTTTGAAAGCATTCGCAGAGTAAAGAAGCTTACGGGCAAAATCATCTCCATCCTTGTCGCACGTGCTGGAGCTTTCACTTCAGGTTCTGAGGAGAAACTCATGAAAATATGGTGTGGTTCGTTCATTTGCCTTTTTGTGGACGGATTCCGAACGAAAAACCGCTGCACTACTGTGACGCGCGCCAAAAGCACACTTTCAGGCGGATGTAGGCACTGCCGCTTCGAAAATCCGCCAAAAAAAAACGGTGAAATTAAAATAGTTACGTAAACATGTTACTCTCAAACTTTTCTATTGTTCAGAAAAACGTCCTTCTCATATCAGAAAGGGGACTCATCTCATAGTAATACCGGTTCTTTTCGTGTTCTTTATAGAATATCAATGCCCGGCTGACCCGAACCCTCATTGCAAAAGGACCGCCAGAAGGATTTACGAGAAATCAGGCGAGTTCCCAAAGCATTCGTCCAGCCTATCCAGCCCGTACCTTTCTGCCTTCTTTCCCTTTCAATCTTATTTACGTTCGAATGACTGCCTTTCAGTCTCAGAGGCCCATTTTCATTTTCATTCCCCTTAATCCGAATTCGATTACGGGAGCCTCCAATCTGTTGCAAAGAAGAGCTTGGAACGAATTGCCATTTTTTTCTTTTCAGCGCTGGAAAACGAAACGTGGGAAATGGACTCACTAGGCAACTACCAGGTTTGATATACATCTATAATTTACAGTTATAATTAACTGGTTTTTGCAAACCTGCACCTGTATGCTTCTTTTCTTGCATACGCGTCAGCTCCTTGCGTGCTCAGATGAGTACGCAGACAATTTCGCGTTTAGACCGCACTGCAGCTCATCACTTTTGCTCACATTCTTGAAACGACCACTGCGTTTCAAGCATTTCAGTTTTAGTCCGCTTTGGTTTTTGTTTCACTTCGTCCTCTACTTCGCACACTCACTTCCGGTATTTTCACATCCGGTTCGGGTCAAATTTCACCTGCGACCGGTCCACTGTTCTCGTTTCCTGCTTTAGTTGTCGTGTCTGTTCAAAGATAGGTAAATACATTCAATTTCGTTTCTTTTTTCACTATCTCAAGAGGAAGGAACAACGCAATTGCGTCTAACAAAAATCCTGGCATAGAATAGGCCGTCTGCCAAGGAGAGTGGCTGTTTTTATCACGCTCTATAGGAGTGGTGACATTTAGAAGAAAGGAAAACGCCTCTCCTCACCCCCTCAGTCTGGGCTAGAGTAGAAAGCAAGATCATAAGCCGCAGATGATGTTCAGCAGGAATGTCGCAACAAACTAGACGATCAAAGTATACCAGCTTAAAATTGCGATGTTCGCAATCACTAGGAATAAAGATAAAGAGCTCGCTAAACAAACTTGTGCCAGTTTGCAATGTGCTGTCGCTTGCTAAAGTTTGTGGAACACTGCAAGTGCCAAAAACTGAAAAGAAAAGCGCAAACGTTTTTTCTGGACCAGCTTGCAGAATAGAACGGACCACTGCAGTCAGAAAGTTTGGCGCGCCGTTTCAGTGTCCTATCAGCAACAAACGAATCGGGAAGATAATAAAAATTCCAAAATAAAAAGGGAAATATATTAGCTTCTGAAGAGAAAATACAAATGAGGCTGATTGACGCTTCGAAAGAAAAGTCATCGCCCTTCAGAGTGAAATCAACCTTCGCTATAGTCTTGAGATTCCTCTGGCTAAGACTTTCTCATTTAGCTCTTCGAGCTTGAATTGGGCTATTCACGTTTCTTTTTTGCTCATAGTACCTCCCGTTCTCAATTTAAAATTCATTTAACTTACGACCGCCGTGTCCTACAAACTGCACAACAAAAGCTCGAGGTGATATGCAAGGGGCTCGGGCAATACATAGGAATATAAAAGACACTTTTCTGCATACAAAGCTTTTACTGTATTTGTCCGGGGTACTAATGCAGTTTGTTACTTAAGGGTTTGCTGCAAGGTTAGCGAGTGGACACTCACATACGCATAAAATTTATGTAGCGGTACAAAAGCACTTTGAGTGCTCTTATCAACATCGTAGGCAATAAACAATGAGAAGCAAAGGTAAAATAGGAAAGCGTCACATGGATATAAACTAGCAGAGGGACATCGTATTCTGAATGTCATACAGACAAAGTCTACATAAAGGGTACAAAAGTACATTGACTCTCCATGCCTTGACACGCACGCGAGGTTGTTTAACTTAAGCCCTTTATAACAAAGTTTAAAGGACGGACTAATTAACTGCGATTAAGTCATGCAATTGTTTCATAGAAAAAGCGATGGCTCACAGAGAGGACCAGCACCTTATATAAAGTTTTGCTTGTATTTACTATAACCAAAACTCGATCTTCATGCAGCACCTTCTGAATATTAGGCGCAAGATCAAGCACTATGAGCTTGTTGTTGTTTACATCAGCACCTAAGGGTCATTGGAGCACGAAAGCAGAAAATGGGAAAGTTTTAATTAGCGCCTCAGGCCTGAATCGTGGGACTCTTAACGATGTTCGATGCGGCTTGAGATGGAGGAAAGGAGGAATGATTGCGATGCGGCTTGAGATTAGGGGGAGGTGAACAGTTGTTTCCCAGCACATGGGTGTTGTGGGCCACCAGCATATTATTTACAAAATATATCATGAAAACTTGCAAACACAACATCAAATGCATTGCACAAGCTGCTGCTCATTTGACTGGCAAAGAAAGCGCATCCTATCTCGCGAGGATGGTTTGTGAGTAGCCTGTGCTAGTGCGCTAATCAAGAAGGCCAATAAAAGGTAACTGTACTTGGTTTTTAACAACTGTGACATGGAGCCACGATAAGTATATATGGTACAAAATTATAATTGAGCGTTAGCGTATGAGGTTGTTTGAAGAAAAAGTATATAGCCACCAAGTATGCTGATTCGTGACTGGCTCGCCACTATACCTTAGGATGCCGTCAGAGGGAGAGCGAACGTCAGCCTGTTGAAACAGAGATTGGATAATTTGCGAATGCTGTTCTGAAATAATTCAGCAGCTGCTCACGGACTGATTAGTGCGCAGTTTAACTTACTGTAAGCATCTTTTGGGTACTGTCCATCGATTCAGAACACAGACTGAGGATTTACGATAATGGGAACAATAGTTTTTTCTAAGATACCTGTTCCAATAACTTCATTCCAGAAAAGTGGAGCAACAGGCTTGTGGAAAGCTTGCACCTATTGAAAAACCTGGAGGTACCCGGCGGTCCTGGAGATCGAACCCCGCACTTCCCGCGTGGGGAGCTGGTGCTCGAAACTCTAAGCCACCTCTATGGAAGGAATACCTCTAGCTGCTGCCGCAGCGGTAAGTGGAAATGTAGCCGAAATTGCTCTCTGGCTCTCTTTGAGCGCTTTAGGTGATCAGAAACGCTCCCAGATTTCAGCCAACGAACCACGTGCCGACGCTTACGTCTACACTACTTAAACTCTAGCAGGAACCAACTTGAAATTGGCTGCTAATATTAATACGCTTTTGGTCACATGCAAACTGGTCACACGCAAATCAGACCTGTCTCCGATTCTTCTTTTCTTCTGAATGGTGGCTGCAATGATTCCTGCCATAATGGTCGCTCTCATGAGAGCAGTATAGTCTCTGCTCAATAATCTGACAATCAGCAGGGACAGTAGACCTATGGGGCTAATATTTCGCGAGCCTCCGCAAGCCGGTGGCAACTAGTGACGCTTTATTTTTCTTTGCTATCAAAGGTTCAGAGCAAAGCCGCCGTCACTGCTAGTGTGGCGTTAAGTACCTTTTCCAACAAATCAGGCAATATCGTGTCAGCCTAGCCGCACTTATCAGTGCGCCAGTTTCATTTAATTCCTTCTTATTAGACTCGGACTCCCCAAAAGCGACCTCAGCAATAAAAAAAAGAAAAAAGAGAGAGCGAATTAATGTTATACTACTCTTCCGTTTGGCATCGGCTCAACTAGAGGGTTAATGCAATATTATTCGATTATGCGTAAGTGCACACTACATGAATTTGTTTGACAGAAACAGGAGCGCTTATATCTAGGGCTTCTTGTGGCAAGAAAAGTCATGCTGTCTCCACGAACTTCTGAACTCTGTTTTCGTGGTATTTCACGAAAATAAAAATTCATACCAAACAGCTGCTGGAGGAGATTCCACATCTGAAATGCGCACGCAGTCCACTGTTTCATTCACCTTGTTTACTTCTTCCCGTTCACCCAATCGAACCCACCGCATGATGCACGTGTCTTTCTGTGCAGACAATCAGCGTACCACAGGAACTCTCTGCCGGCCATCCACTTTCTGTGCAAACACAAATGCTCAGTCCACCAACACGACGTGATCAAGCATACTTCCGGGCACACTACCTTGCAGCGAGGAAGTGGGAGTCTTCGCGCCTCTGCCCTTCCTTCTCAGCCCATGGTCGTCGACAAGCCGCGGAAATGAGCGCGGGGTAAACAATGACTGGGCCAGGCCAGGATTCCTTGGGTCGCTATAGGGACAACAAAACAAACGCAAGTGCAAAAAAGCAAGAACTAAGTGCTTTCATGGCAGAGGTGATTCTTCTCGACAGGTGGTCATGCCAGAGCGGAAACTGCTTTTTCACTTTCAGGGCAGCTGTGGTCTCTATATAAATTTTTAGAGGCACCTTTTCGTTCACTGAGGCCCGGAAATGGCTCTCTTTTTCACCCGCTTCTTTATTACATCGCTGAGCGGTAACAGTCTTAAATGGAGATATAGTCTCAGTATTAAAAGACGCATACAGTCTTAAAGAGACACCGAAGAGAATGCAAAGTCAGGCTAGTCTGATATATTTGCATTACTTGATGGTTTGGTTTGGTTTTATGGGATATAACGTCCAAAAGCGACTCAGGCTATGAGGGACGCTGTATGGAAGGACCCCGGAAATTTCGACCACCTGGGATTCTTTAACGTGCGCTGACATCGCACAGTACATGGGCCTCCGGAATTTCTCTTTCATCAAAATTCGACCGCCGCAGGCGTAATAGAACACGCTTCTTTCGGGTCAGCAGCCGAGTTTGCTTCACGTGATAGCAAATATGTCATTTTCACTGAAAACAACCCTTTTATAAGCCAGAAATATGCGTAAAAGAGAGGTGCACGTGGCACCGACATTTCAAGATTCGTCCAGCGGCGACGAGTGATGTATTCGTGAGGTTTCTGGCTAAGCGCTCGATGTGATATTACCGTCGAAAAACGAGGAAAGCAGCGCGGCGAGCTTAGACCACAGTGCGAAGAGTCGCGAAATTAAAGCAGCGCAAAACATCGCTGATGGTGGTCGATCGTCGTGTCTGGGTGGCTGTCAGAGAACACGTGTAGCTGTCGGTCGTACTGGCAAGCTCTGGCATCTAGAGTGTTCTCTACTGTGGCCAGCTCAATGGTGAATTCTGCTTCGGTCTTCAGTGAACTGCCGTCCAGGCCGGCGAAAAGATGCTCCTTAAAACCTCGCATTAGGAAGCCCACCCTCTTCTCTTCGCTCATGGTGGGATCTGCGCGTCGAAAAAGAAGTTCAATTTCTTCGAAATACACTGTCACGGCCTCATTTGGGTGTTGAGTTCGCAACTGCAGTAGAACCTCCGCTCTTTCTTTCCGGAGGTCGCTAATCAATGTCATCACAAGCTGTTTCTTCCAGCCTTTCATTGAAGGTCGTGGAGAGGGAATTGAAGGTGCATGAACGCACAGTCGGCTGACTGTGCCCTGCCCGTGTGATGTACGTCTGTCTCATCCTAACATAGTCGCTGCGTAAACGCAAAAGAGAAAGACCTGCAGCTCTCTCTGACTCTTGCTTTATCTCTACCGTTTGCTTCTGGCGCATGCTGCCATCTCCGTCACGATCTTCCCACCCTATAGTCGTCAGACCTAATGAAGAGAGGCAGACGCCCCAGTTCCTGGCTTCCCGTAAATCCGTGCACGCCATTTTCTTCTACGCTCAGTCCGGGTTATGCTACAAGAAGTAAAACGCACTGTCAGTTCGTGCCAATGCGAATCTGTTCCTTTTGTCCGGTTAGCGCCCGAGCAGTGGGCAGCCCATAGATCCGGCGGCCTCTGAGGCGCCAAGGCGTCGCAAGTTGCGAGCTTGTAATGCCGGCAAGGGGGAGGTCGATGACCTCCGTCTCCTGCTATTGCTGCACATCAGTGAGCCCTCCATTGCCGTTCGGAGAGCGCCCGTCGCCCGGGAAAGCCCATAACGAATGACGGGCGACGACTTCGCTGACGCGCGGGCCGTTCAGTCTAACCAACTCGATTTGTGCGCAACTTAATCTATTTTTCTCCCTGGTGTCGAACTAGCCAGGGCTATAGGAAGGGTGGTAAAGCCGTGCTTCCTGCCCCTTGGCCGGCGCATCAGGGACATGCGTCTTAAAGGGCGGATTTATGAGCAAAGTTTTCGAAGCGGAATACGTACTGCGGTGCTGCAGACATTCACAAGCGTTGCTCTTTGTGATCAACGCCTGTACCCTTTCCGGAGTAAAGACTTCAATATCCTTCGTCAACCTAGTTCCTTTGAAGTTGGATGCAATATCGCAGTGATCTTTTAATATTTCTACTTCTTCGTCAACCTATAGTTTCTTTGAAGTTGGATGCACTATCGCAGTGATATTTTAATATTTATCTTCTTCGCGGCAGACGTTATGTGAAACCTATGCAAAACACGCGTATTTGGCCCTTTTATTTGATAACTATGTCCGACTTCATCAGTGTTCCCTTATTCTCAAGGCATACATGTTGCTTTTGGAAGCCGATCCGTTAAATTCGGCGTATGTTTCAGGAAAGGAAAAGAAGACGTTAGGCACCGATGCTGACAACACGAAAACATTGCAAAGATGTAAGTACGACAGAAGTGGATCATTGGTGATAAACCGTCGTACCTT
Source organism: Amblyomma mixtum (assembly GCF_055824585.1). NCBI lineage: Eukaryota > Metazoa > Arthropoda > Arachnida > Ixodida > Ixodidae > Amblyomma > Amblyomma mixtum. The sequence continues at coordinate 252,963,566 of NC_143012.1, read as the reverse complement.
TTATAACAGCTCCAGACATCTGTGGGCAAAGATCCAGTTGGGCGAACACAAAGACGAGTTGAATAAGGAGAGTGGCATCCAGCCACTGTGGCTGTAACGGTGATTGCATGCTGCACGACCGCCGCCAGGCAAATAAATATTTGTCGTTACAGCAATCCTGCTTGAGCTGCGTCTGTATAGTGTACAGAGACGAAATTCTCAATCGTAACATATGAATGCAAGCTTTCAGTTTAAGTTATGTCAATATCTTTATTGCACTATTTGGCAGGATACGCTGTTGGGCGAGTTGGTTCATGACTAAGGAAGATAAGTGCGCGAAAAGGGCGATCACGAGAGAAGAGACAGGACGGGACGAGCGCAACTCCCGTCCTGTCTCTTCTCTCGTGATCGTCCTTTTTGCGCACTTACCTTCCCTTTACAATATTTGGAAAGGCCGTTTTCTATCCCATACACAACAACGACTCTGCATTGTGCACATGCCATCTCCTGTTATTCACGTTCTATCATGTTTTCCCTGCTCGGCTTCAAACTCCTTCATACCTAAACGTCCGCCACCTAAGGAATTTTCTCTGAGTTCTCCGCTCCATCACTTCAAAGAAAAACCATTCTCAAACGACTTCCGCGGCGAATAAAAGTGAGAGCTAGAGAGTACAGAAACATTTCAGAGAAGCGTTCACGCACTTTTCCTCAGCCGTGTCAGCAAAAGCCAACACATCAAGCAGGCAGTCACAAATCGAGCGAGAAATATCGCAGGCACTTTTTCCTATGATAGGAATCGCATCTGTCCCGAAGCGCCCTTCTGGGGACAGTTGGTTGTGACAGCGCGGTCATTCCCCCGGCGCCCCTTTTCACCGCATTTCATCCCCTACCCTAGGTCCACGCTATTTGTCCTCGGCGGGAAGAGCACTCAGGGATAGCAGCAGTTTTCTTTTTCTTTATTCCTGCTAGAGCTTTCTCAGCACCGACGCGTTCCGTCATATAAGCGAAGGAAGAACGGTAGGGGTCGCAGCAACTACGCGCAGTGGCGACACACCGTGGTGCTTCTGCCCGCTTACGCAATGACTCGCCTATCGCTGATGACAGCCCTGTAAGCGCGCATTACGAAGCCCGAGATATGTTTGCCCCTTTGCTCGCTTGCTACTGGAACGCGTATAGATTACGAAGTCACCTCTCACTTGCGCACACGCCTATGACGACGTTGCCTAGCGTGCTTGTGAGAAAAGAAGCAGCCTAGAAGGTTTCCCCACCACGAAGTGAATCCCTTAAGATGCTAAGTGCCAGTTGAAACCGGTTAGACAACAGAAAAAAATGGTGCGACCCATGCCCTTTCATTCTCTTGCCGAGAAATGTTTCAATGAAACCATGAAAGTTAACTTTATCGTCGATGTTTCGGACGTCAAAAGCCTAGATTTTCTTGCAGCAGTGAGGCTTTCGCTGCGGGCAAGCTGCTTTCAGCGGAAATCAAACTCGATCTTAAACACTCGGCGATATAGGCTCGAGCCATGCTCAGTTTTCAAAAGGATCACGAAAGGACGTATTCAAGATTTAGTACCGGCGAGTTTCAGGTACAACATGGCGAAAAAAAATAAAAGAAAGCGCGGCAGGCGCACAACTCGAAAACACCGCCGTCTCAGGTAACATGTTTTCCGCCGGAGTAGCGGAGATTGCAAAGTCATCCATCCTTTTTCTCCTCTCAAAGGCACCGAGAAACCATAGAAGGTATGATCCCGCTGACGCACTTTAGTGCTTGTTTTATAGAGTGGGCTGGTTTTGTCGTTTGTTGTTGTCTTTTTGTTGTTACTCTCTGAACCTTCCTAGATCCGAGTGACCAGGCATCGGCGAGCAAAGCCACATTTACTACTTTTGTCGCCTTCACGGTAGTGTTTGCAACATTATATTCCCCGTTCGACCACTCACAAAAACACTGCTGTAGCTGAGATTTTACTGTTGAGGTTTTACTTTTACTGCTTTTTCATAGGCATCAAATCAGCCTATGCTTTTCGAATGATGCAACGCGTAACACATTGTGGACGACCGTGAGGACTACTGTTGGAGGCGGTGGAGCATAGGTGCAAGAAGTTTAGGCCAAAAAAGCACTAAAAGCATGCCAAGAACTCTTGGTTGTTAGCTTCAATGTAGGTAGCAGGGAAGCATGCGCATTAATTTTCATTCATCCAGCAAATAAAAAAAAACATCGCGATGAGAAATATGTAGCCTTAGCATACCTCTCCGGGGATAACTGCTATCGGGTTGCATTTCTTTGGAGGCGCGATACGTACGAGCGCGAGCAACAAAGGAGATACTGCGAGAATCGTGACAGATCTGAGTGTCAACGCTCTCCGAAAATTTATTTTTTATTTATTTATTTATTTATTTATTTGTTTAGAAATACTGTCAACCCTCAGTTGAGGGTCATAACAGAGAGGGATGTTACATATACGTTCATACAAGATACAGCCAGATACAAAAAGAAATATGCACATGCACTACAGTGTCCTACGGATACAAGACAAGATACGATATACAGATACAACACAAGATACGATATACAGACTGTAAGACATGTATTCAAATGTTCAACCAGCGGCCGCACGCACACAAACAGAAAAAAAGGAAAAGGATAAAAAAAGAGAAAAGAAAAACACTTTACAATATCCACATGGCACAGTTTTAGTAAAGAACCTTGAATGCATTTGTAAATAATGCAGTATCAGAACTGCGAACAATTTCTGCAGGCAGCTTATTCCACAGCTCTATTGACTCTGGGAAGAACGAACAACGAAAGGCATTAATTCGGGAAAAGTACGGTTGAATAGCTTCACTATGATTTAAGCGGGAGCTCAGTCTGCCTGGAGGTTTTAAATACAAATATTTATTAATTTTTAGTTCGCCGTGAATTATTTGAAATAACGTTTTTACTCTCTGCTTCTTGCACCGATCTTCCAATAATTCAAGACCGCAAGACTTTAACATCGCCGAAACTGAGTCTGTCCTTCTATATTTCGAACAAATAAAGCGCGCCGTCCGGCGTTGCACCTTCTCTATTTTGGCCCACATTACCTTTTGATGGGCGCCTATGCTACTAACGCATGGGCGCTAGTGTATCGCATATTCCGTGTTCACCGTCCCTAACATGCTGGCTTGTTCCCCCACGCATTTCCGTAGGGTACGACTTTATCGACAGATAAATTCACAAGGGACCACTATTCACTTCCGCGATGGCAGCCTGTCTCGGCAAGCTAGTTAGCGCACGAGCGTGCTATTTTATTGTTGTCTCTATCGCAAGTCTCTATCGTAGCACAACTATTCGCGTAGGTTCTGCATGGACTCTAAAGCAACGCTCGGCTTCCATTGAACGGCGGTCTTTTCCAGGTCCCCATGCTTCGGATTGAAAACTACATTGGTCTAGTGCGCTTATTGTGCAGTTAGCCTATTGAGTGAACTCACGCTGGAGAGCTTTGAAAGAAATTTGTTCAACGCGTTAGCAGGAAACGAGTTTAGTTGTGGCACAATAGAGCCTTGCGCTGGGGGCTGATTGGTGAAACTGCTGAAGCGCGTAATTCACTTGCTCGGACACCCTGCCACCGCGGCGGAAACTTGTCAGTTGAAAAACCCGTGTCTGACTGAAATGCGTGGGCCAACATGCTGCGTAGTGCGCACTGCGCAATATTTCGGCAACAGACACGCGCCGTCAGATAGGGCTGACAGAAAGCGCTATGACCGTCCCCGTGGTCACTCCGCTTCTGTCCCCGCTTGCTCTTTGAATTGCATTACCATTTCTGAGTATTTATAGAGAAAAATTCAGCTAGAAAATATCTGGTGGCATTTATTCGAAGGTAAATCGGTATTAAAACTGCGTCATTTAACATTGCACTTGAGATAAATCACTCTTGCAGGTGTCAATTGCGCTCGAGGTAGAAAGGAGATCAGTCTCATTTATAAATTCGCGGGAGTTTGTTCATAAAAACAAAGGCAGCAAAGGCAAAAAGAAATAAACTTCAGTAAAACGGCAAGTTGAGCGATTTGGTGCGTACTTGAACAAAAAATTGGCGGTGGCATAGAGAGAGCTGTGGTTAAGCCTGGGAGGTTGCGAAAGCAAAAGCGCAGCGCCTCCAACAGAAGGAACGCAGTGCGCCGCGTCTACAGGTCACGCGTGGCTACCTAAAGGAGTGTGCCAGCTAAAGGTAGCCAAAGTTTTAAAAGAAGATGTGGTCACCTGAGCCGGTGAAACCAAATGAGTGCAGTTGAGAGTGGTGTGTCTAGTTAAGCTCTTTCTTGTTCTCTAAGTTTAAATTATTAGAGAAGAATAATTAGCTCACTTTTTAAAATATTCACTTCAGGTATAATTTGTCAATTCAGAATAGCTTTGAAAAGCAGCCTGCTGAAACGTTTGCATCCAGATAGCATAGACGTAGTTTTTTTTACTGGCCATTTTGGGAATCGAAAGACTGCAAAATGTTACAAAATAACCTTGGCACTTGTCTATTTAAGACGCATTTACTCTCTCTCTTCCTGGTGCCCTGCTTGACGCGTTTGGTGCTTTATGGATGGAACTTTCTGCTTTCCTAAGTGACACTAATACTGGCATTCAACCTCGCAAAATGTACTCTGCTCCCACTTTCCAGATTAAATAACACTTGATTTTAGCTCATCCGCACGCCGTCGTTGTTTCTTACCCGTTCAGACATTTATTGGTTCAGAGTCCTTTCTTCAGAATGGTGTTCAGAACGGAGTTCCTTTTTTCCTCTGAAGTCCCATCGCCGCCTTCAAGCTTGCTTTTCGCTTAACTTATTCACCAGTACGCTATTGTTTGGTGACTGTCCGCATATTGCCTCCCACCTCTTATTCGATCGAAACAACATTAAAACGTGTGTCTGCGTTTATTAAGTCTCTTTTGTTTAAGTACATGGCACTACGCCATGCAACCCGCGCATGCTCCAAACCTGCGGTGGCTAATGATGTTGTTGTGTCACATACCTGCCTGTCGTCCTCTGCTCTTGCGCATCATTTTATTGTTTACATTCTTTCATGTGAGGTAAACAAGACGCAACAGGGACGCACAGCAGCTCAAGACGTTAATTACGCTGGATGTTTCACGCCAGATTACTCTCTGAATACCTCAGAAAGCTGCTGCGCGAACCCTTTTCTTTTTCGAAGAGCTCAAATATATTCCGGGAGGTGATTCAGAAGGTGATTAATTGGAGCGCAGTATTGATTAAATGCATGCCTTGTTTCGAGACCAGGAACACTTACTCGGGAAGAGAGGCCTGCCGGAAAACACCCAGTCAGCCAGAAGGTAATAAAATCCAACAAACAAAACAGCTAACCGGTATTGCCTGTTCTAGCACTACCCTACGCTTCACGGGAACGCTGCAGCGAGTGTAATGAGGAGACTCGCTCTGTTCACTCGCTCTCTTCGCTCAAGAGTGCGTCAGAGAACAAAAGAGCTTGGCGCCGACGTAGGAGAACTAAAGACAGCGATCCTCGCGGAACGGTGCTAGTTCGCTGATTAAGGCCCGTAATTTTAGCGGGGCAGGATGAAAGCTTCGTTATGACTCTCGTCAGGCGCTCTCTCCTCATGGGCTACGTCAGTCGACACCTCTCCTGCTCTGGTTCTTTTTTCCTGAATTGTTTCAGTGATATGTTATTCTTTCACCGCCTGGCCCGCAATCTAGCACTTTCTTTTTAATATAGAAAATGCTCTTCGCTGATAGTTACAATAGATGGCGTTGTTACTGTCTTTTCCTTTTCTGCTGTCAGCATCTGCTCGAAAGCACCCTCCCCCTTCCACCCTGTCTCGCTTCCTATCATCTGGGAAACTTGCCTTGCTCGTGTTACTGCTCGAAGGGACTCTCTTCCAGCAATTACCTGTCGCTGATAAACGAGCCAGCCAGCCAGTCTGTGCGATAGCTGGCCCAGCTGTAACAACGTGGAAGACACTGGAAGCGCCAGAAGACGGCCGTAAGCAAGCAAAGAAGCCTGTGCGCATGCGTGGCATCAGCTAAGCACGTGTCACGGAGGACGACGGTTGACAATGGGCCTCTTCTGTGAAACATCAGATTTCGGTCGAGACAGGACTGAGAGTGGGAGAAGAGAAAAGAAAACGAAAAGAGAAGCTATAGCGCATTTTTATTTGCTCACTCGCTTCTTTCCGCCTGCCTCTAGGCCATATAGAGTTTGCCGTTTAAAATGTCGAGAACGAAGCTGTAGCTCTCTGTGGAAAATACCCTAACTGCATGTTCTCGGTGCTCGTGTTAACTTATCCACGTTAGCGACAAAAAGAACGCTACAGGACAACAAACAAACGGTGAAGAAAGAGCAGAGGAAAACGAGATTCGCGATACGAGGAAGAGAGAACGAAGAGGCGTGGAGAGTACAGGAATAGAGAGAAATGGTGGGGGTAGGGCAGCAGACGTGTCACTGACCCCTTGCCGGCGCTGTCTGTCTGGCACGGCCGAGCGTTGTCTGAGTGACGGCAATGCCGGTATGGTCTCACCTACGCTAGCGACACGGCCCGCCTATGAGGATGAACGACGCACCACCATCAATTGCTCGTTGGCCCCCGAGGTCGCTGCTAACCAAGTAGGCCGCGAAGCGGGAAAGGTAATTTAGTGATTGCACCTGCCTCCTCCACCGCTTCGGTCATTTATCGCGCTGCTCCCAGACAAAACCAATGAAACGAGGCGGCACGTGGGTGCACGGGCTATTGTGCAAGGCATATTTCTGCCGTTCTTCTTGCTGAAGAAGTTGTTTCCTCACCTTAGTGAAATCACTATGTAGGGTTATTCTTTCAACAAGTGAAGCCCTGATAAAACTTTATTTGGCTTCTTTCTCAGTGAAATGCTTCTCGGCTCATAAACGACTCACAAGAGGCCGCGAAACTTCCCTGCTGCACTCCCTCTATGGCGTAACACAATAGGAGTACTGTAATGTTTGCTATGAAATACACGGCTTCGCTTAGTGTATCTTTCTTTCTCTCGAAGGTAGAATTAGGCCCTGTAGACTAATTACCTGTGTAATCCGAAAATTATGGGAGCCAGAGATGTTTTTAATAGATGCTACATATCAGATCAAACCTGTTCCGCGTACACAGTGGCAGTCAAAAACATCTTTTTGACCTACGTCACAAGCTTCTGCATGGAACCTCTGGCCACACTTCCTGCAGTAAGCAAATTTCTTACTGCCTTTCAAATGCAAGTCCGTAAAAGCAAATGGAAATCGAGAGAGAGAGATACGTTCTGCGTGATGAGGTCCACTGGAGCCATAATAATAAAAAAAACATATATGCGGCCAGACAGATATAATTCCAGACGCAGAAAAGCAAAAAAAAAAAGAGACCGTATACTAAAGAGCCAATGCGCTGCGACCACCGGTTTCATTCTTCATTTTATCACACCTGCCGCCGGCAACAACACAGTGAAGTGTAGAAAGAAATAAATTGGCAAAGAACGGAAAGAAGACTCCAGGGAAATTTGAAGGTCCTACCTCAGGCGCCATATAGAATACGCCACGGTCGGCGCATCTGCAACAAGTACACTGTCGCCTGAGCGGCGAGTTCAAAGACGTTCAATCTTCGAAATCGATCCTCGTTCATGCTGAACACCGCACCCGACGATACTGAGTAGACATCTTTCGTCGTCGCATTCAACCTGATGGCCTCGGAGCGGAGCGCTTCAAACCTACGGAGCGATCGAGGTCGCCGTCGGGAGTCGACAACGATGGCAAAAGGAGAAAAAGAAACTATAACGAGCATTTCCAAGAGTCCGGAAAAAATTTGGGTCCGTAATAGTGGGAGAAAAGTAAACAAAAACAAACAAACAAACAATGTAGCTAGATTATTTCTTGAGAGCCCAGACACTTGCCAAGTGCTGGAACTGTTTACTCGTAAAGCGCGCCAGGGCAAAAAAAAAAGCATATACATAATAAAAGCGGGGATGCATGTTCTTAGCTTTTCAGCATACCATACTGCACGCCCTGCGGCACTTACCATCATTGTCGGCGGCGTTGACGTTCAGTTGAAAGCTGGTATACATATAACCTGCCACTTGCGAGTTCTCAGTGCTTACATTTCTGGAGGCAATTCCACAAACTTTGCTCTTTCTTCATTACACTTGCCTTGCAAGCGGAGTTATTTGCTTTTTGTTGAAACGTCAGCTTCGGTGGAGCTCTTTATTTTTTCAGTAAATAATGGGTAATAACTTACCTCAGTCACAAATATTAAGTTTTTTCTTTTGTCTCTGGGGAAAGAGGTGCTATGGGGATTGAATGTGTTCCTTTATTTCGTTCTTGCGCGCTTGTACGCATTAATTTCCAAGGCTGTATTGCAAGCTCTCATGTCGGGATAAAATAGACAAAAATATATTGTTTCTCTGCTGTACCAAGCAGAAGGAAGATGGAATGTGCTTTGACGGGTGGTGGCTGTCCTCGCCGGGGTGATAATGAAGAATATTTAAGAAGGAGTTGATATGTTAATATACTGCACACTTTTCATTCGTTTCTCTTAATATATGAAAAAGTTTGCCCGGAAAACAAGTCATTTAACCTTGAAGAATCCTACGAACTGTGCAGATAATTAGAAAACTTGGGCACTCAGTGCAGCGTTCATCATTAAAGTGATCGATTTAGAAAATTAAGAAAAAGTTTCGCTCGAAGCGAAAGAATTAGGACTTCGTGTGCGAGGTAACTTGTAATAAGGGGTGGGAAGAAAGTGAAAGAGTGCACGTTTTTGGCAGTGTTTTTTTCTCTCGGCGCGGGGGGGAGAAGTGAGCTGGTGAAGTACATGCAGTAATAGATTAGAAGTTTGGTTTTCTGCTTTAGAAGGCTTGCATTTAAAGCGTCTCTACATAGCATCTGACAGAAGATCACGCTTCTTGTTATATATATGCAATTTTGGGCCTGTCTACTGCCTATGCACGTAATGGAAGACAATTCGGCAGTAAAAAATGTTCGCAAAAAGGCACGCCATGCAAAACTTGCTCTTGTGAAACGCTATACGGTCAAGATCAGAAGGAGCAAATATAGCGCCGTGTTTGTTCCTAGCTGTGTCGACTTGCAAGACTATCCGAGGGCAGTCGCTTGACGCCTGATTGGTAGCGTAGACACGCTTGCCCCGTAATTGCGTTTTTCGACGGCACCGAACATCATTCATTCCTCCAGGCCCATGCCACCACAAGTGAATTTGGCTGTTAATGTTCTTCGGGAAAGCTGTCGATGGGAGTGACAACAAACGGCAAATTACTTCAATGAGATAAAGCTTGCCTCTGCTGCGAAAAAAAAAAAAAGACACTCAGTACCGAAGTAAGGCACGAAAAGTAAACATTTCGGCACAACTGTCTGTGCTGTTGGCTGGGTCCGCAAAACCTAACAAATTATCAAAAGAGGCTCTTTCTCGAATCTTGGCATGTTGAAATGACCTCAAAACAATGTCAACCGTGCAAGGGAAACCTCCCTACTGGGGAAACCACAGGGGCTTTGCTCCCCAGTCCAAAGAACAAAAGACGCCAGTGATCATCCGTGACTCAAAACCGTAACCGCCTGTTTCGATCCGTCCCCAATTCCACTCGCACCCGTCACATCGCCGTATTCCTTTTTTCGTCTCCACAGTGTGTACCTAAAGACGCAAGCCACTGACCCCAGTAACCACTGAAGAAGAAGCCGAGCAGGCTCCGAAAAGTTGGCTTTTAAATTACAAAAGTTTTGGTCCGAGATGTACCGCAGTTCACAAGATGTCAGGAATGTGTTGTAGAGTTTAGTTGCAATTTATTTACAGCTCTCTTCTTTACACAGATCCTGGAGCAAAGCCATCAAGTGTTCGCCAGGAGCAGAGTGAAGGACCTTAAAACTTAAAAAAAAAGCATCAACTTACAACCCAAGGTGCCAAGACCTTTCATTGTACGATCCTAGTCTGGTAATAGCATTCCCCTCTACTAGTTTCCTCATTTCCAAAATCCGGTGAACTTTTCCGTCCTGTTGTCTTTCTCTCTTGAGCCATAACTTTCCGAATATGCCATTAGGTCGGCAGCTTTGACTAACTTCATTTGGTGAGAGAAAAAAAGCATAGCAAAGACTGATAATCGTGTCTTCGAGAATGATTTCGTAGGAAAGCTTTCTATAGTAGGAACGTTCCCTCTACGGTAAAGATGTAGCCCTTCATTGACTTCCTCCGCAGAAAAGATGAAACCACCTAAGCCATGAGGAATTTCTCCGAATCTTCGCCTGCGGGTAATCTTCACAGGATGAGGACCGTTTCCGTCCGCAAGACAAAGACATAGATAAACGATGGATGCCACCATCGCATAGACAACAGCGCTACCAGGAAGCAGGGCACGAAAAGTATAAGCAACCAGGAGCCCCGAATAAAGTACTGCTTCCGAACCCCTAGATTGATGATGCTGACAACAAAGGACGACTTATAGATGGTGTCATTTACGGACGACAGCTAAAAAATCGTCTTTAGATTAAGTCGATCTGTCGACTCGTCGCCAAATGCTGCTTAGCATGGGCGTTTTTTGCTGTATGAAGGCAAGATAGGACGACATTTTTCTATTACGCCGTCTGAGAAGGCAATGACCGTACACGGAGGGTAGCTTTGGAGCGTGCTGGTATTGTGTTTTCGTCATGATACGTTATAAGTATCGGAAAACAATTGAGTGCCTATTTTTCCACCAATGTGCACTGCATTTACTCGTTCTGAGAACTAGTCCCACAAAAATACGCAGAACGATAAATTATTTTTCAGCAACAAATGGGCTGTTAACTATCATGTGTCTTTCTTCTCATCGCATTCTTTCCTTTCCCAGATTGTGCGGGTCATACCTTAAACTGGTTATGAGTATTTCCAGGAGGGCATTTTTTTTCGGATTGATTTTCCTAAGCATGGCTTAGAGGTACATATTTCCATGAACCCTTTTCGCACTCCACACTTATATGAAACTGCGCATTCCGTATATGTATCCTGCGTTTGAGAAACCTCTTAAAATTTGTGAGTTGCCCAGAAGCTAAAAGCCATTCACCCCAGTGATGTCCCTTCTTGCTTCTACCGTGCCTAGTCGGTCTCGCCACCGTAGCGCATAGAAATCGTCCTTTGTGAATGCGAGTGTCTTAAATCGAAGTTTTACGGTAGCTGTATGAACCAGAAGAACAACTCCCCCTCTTTGAACGCTCGTTATTTCCACACATGAAGGCAGTTATTATTAACAAATTATTTTTGTGACCAGATCGCAACAGGGCATGGCGCGTTTGTTTCAGATGCACTGTCATCGTTTTCCTTTCTTTAGTGACGTTCAATACATAGGCAACGGGACAAAGGCAGTGCAGAAAATTTCCCTGCGGTCATTTTAGCTTAACTCTTGTTTATTAATTTATTTCTTCCACAGGTTGTTACTGGCTCATAAAGCATGAAAACACAGCGAGCTAGGCGGAGGAAGGGGACGGATGATGATGAGAAACAAAAACATATCAAGCTAGTCCCGTGTTTATAAATCAAATCAAGCATGACCCGGGCATAGCGCTTCAAACATGCCAATCAGGACAACACAACTTACGAAGAAAACAGAAGCGAAAAGTTCACTGCGACTAAGAAAATAATGTAGAACTCGGCTGGGTCTTTGAATGTGTGGCGGCTTAATGCTGTGGCGCTATATTTCGCGCCCATTGCCCGTTTGGCTAAAATAAGAGAGGGCTGGTATTAACAGGGTCTCCCTTCCTTACTCGCCACCTCAAATAACATGAAATATTTGTTGACTAAGCGTCTCACGTGAACACATTAAACGAAGTGTTATACAAGGCAAACGAAGCTGTCGTTATCCTTCGAGCTAGAAAACACGTTTCTTAGCCCTAAACTTAATTTGGAAAGCGTAAAACGGAACGACCTCAATTTCCCCCGAATGCGCCCCTAGTGCCGAGAAGAAACTTCCATCTATATTCTCCTGCCTCTACTCACAGACGGCGAATATGCAGGACAAAAAATAGATAAGAAATTATACAATAATAAATAAAGAAAAGAAACACGGGAAAGGTATTTCTTTCCACTGATCGAAATTCACAGACACCGACAACTTTCTTCCGCCATTTTCTTCTTCTTCAGTCATTCGCGTCCCAAGGGAGCGCGGCGAAGAAAGCAGCCACATTATCGATGCCCGAAAGCAACGCCAGCACCCGCGCCTCTACGTCGCAACCTGTCACTTTCGCTAAGGCACACGCACACAAGCTTGGCCCAACCATGGCCCAGCAGCGGCAAAATAGCAGCAGGAGAAAGCCGCGTGAATGGGTGGTAGAGCGAACGCGCGTCGACGTGCCAATCTTTTGTGTCCCGGGCCACGGCAGGCTGTCCAAGAGTGTCTATCCTTTCGTAGATTGTCATAAGGCGTGACGTGCACTTGCAGGATGCCGCCGCCGCGCGACGACGCTCTGTGCCGTCTTATATACGCGCACAAACTCGACGGCCGCATCCATCAATAGGCAAGCATGCCACCGCCGCGCCCCCTGTCCCGCGCACCCTTCGCCGCCTTCCCCGCCTCCCCAAAGCCAACCCAAGAACATGCCCCGCGAGCATCAGGAATGCCCTCGGGTTTCTCCCCTTCTTTACTGAACCACTGGTGCGGCGTGTGAGGCTTTGCTTGCGTTTGGAGTTGAACCCGAAGCCTACTATTTCCCGTTATTGTTTTTTTTTTTCTTCGGGTTTAGTGACACGACGTTATCGGTGAGCGCAGGCACGCCCATTTTCCGCTCCAGGCGACAAGGCTCCCGTTCGTCGAGCAGCCCCAGACGCCAGAGCGTATGCGGGGAGTGAAGGAAAATGCGGGAAACGGGAAAGACAATGGGAAAGGCGTAGGAGTCGCTGCCGCATGCATAACAAAGGAGCTACGGTACGGCGCGCCGTGCAGCGCCGCGTTAGTGTTTTTGATTTGCCCCCCGCTCGAGAAGCGGAAATTTGAAGCGCCTGCTTTTTGTGAAACAAGGCGCCCGGAGAAAATTATGAAGTGAAAAGTGAGTGAACGGAGATGGGAACGGGAATGACAGGTTTCGGTTAGCTTTCTGGCTGTTCTGACGCTGGAACGAGACTGTCTGGTTGAAAATAAATATTAAATGCGTGAAAAATGTGTAGGTCAGCTACGTCTCATAACCATCCTTGAAAGCCTTCTGTTTGGAAGTGCGCAAGAACAGCAACAATGACACGATTGCTGCTCATACTTCCGCTTTAAACGACGCAAGACGTGGTGCTTTAGGGCGTATATTTGCCCAAGTGACAGCTGCCTTGACGTGGAAAGAGCCAGAACGAAAAACAACAACAAAATGGAGTCACTAGGAGTTATATCTCCTCAGCCAAAAAATGGTGTGAAGAAATGTATGCGAAAGAAAACAACGGTACCGAAAAGGACGTACAATTCATATTGCACATAATCAGTGTTAAGAAAACACGAAAAATTCATGACTAGTCAAAAAGAAACATTTTTTATTGTCCTTTTGATGCTGAATTTTTTTGTGACTATTCATTAGCTAGTTCGCCCTATTATTATTCTAAACAAAGTCTAAAGGGGCTTTTCTTCAACAACCGAAAAAAAAACGAGCTACTTTAGCCTTTCCTTAAAGAGACCTTTGAAGGAATGATGACGAGACAGTAGCCGTTCTTTCTTGCGATTCTCAAATATTGAAATTCATAATAAGGCGTGATATTTGAACATCGGTCCCAAGCTTTACTACTGAGAGATTAGAGCAGAATTATCTATTACGCTAGTCATGTTGGTCACAAACTCTCCGGTTCTCCAACGAGTATGCGTGCGTTTCCAATGCGGAAACCAAAAAAAAAAAATGTCACTCATCCTGAATGTCCTCATTCTTGTCTTCCTTCTTGTGCTCTAGTCGGCGCAGCTGTTATTAAACAAATTTCAAACTGTTATATCATTTTTCTAACTCCAAAGCTGACCCGTCAGGAACGCATATTACGAAGGTAAGCGGAGTTGATTGGTGAATCGCTGCTGTTGTCGCATTTTTCGATTTTGCCAGAAGGAAAAAAGAAAATTCAATAGCAAGCAATCTGCAACGCAACACTTTTTTTATTGTTGCTATTGTTCAATACTGCAGATTATTGTGTCCGACTGGACTCTGTCTTTTACCACGATCGAACGCCACGCCGTGAGCACAATCATCGACCTGTCCCTAAAGGGACCTGAGCCGCAAAAATCTTCTTGCTATCTCTTTTGCTGCTTATCCTTGTTCCAATTTCACTTCTTATATAGACGACTATTGTTCAGTAATGGCGCTCTAACCACCGGCATGCGCTTTGTGATAAGGCTGATCCGCAAAGCACTATGGTAAATTACCTCACACAATCGCAGCGCTACTCGTCCCTCTTACTTCCATTGTAATATGAAGGTCGAGGGCAAACAGAGTCGGGATTAAAAAAGCCCCTGCAGCACTTTTGTTTTGGGCTCATTCTCCACTTCAAAGCCCTGTAGGTCCGCTTCTTAAAGAAGTCTTTCTACTCAATCCACATCTCTCTGTAATCATGCACCTTAGCGTAATACGCAAGACACAATTCACTTCTGGCTCCTCTTATCAACTGCCTGTAATAGCCTCGATGTTATTCTAATTAAGCCTGCTTTCACTCTCGTTACAAAACTCCCTATGAGAGCATGGTCAAAGAATAACTTACGCTCGTTCTTGCGAGATTTCTTCTGTTTAGGCCTCCACCGTGGCTTTTAATGCCCCTAGTTTCCGCGGCTATGTTTCAGTCCATTAATCTGTTATCTTATGAAACACTCGAGCACGCGATGACGCAAGGCAGTCAAGATTTTTTGGCGACCACTCGGGAGAAAATCACTAGGTGCGCGCTAGTCAGTGGGTGGAACATTTTCGCCGGTTTATTTTGTTTCCACGAACTTTCGAAAAACACCTAATACTTGCTTCATCATTTTAGCTATGTGCACTTTGATGTATTGAACTCGTAATTGCGCTCATTTATTTTACAGTATGCAGAACCCTGACAAGCTCTGATAGAGAGCTGAGCTTACTGTACTGCCCGAATTTCCACTCTTTCTCTCTCTTTCCCAACGATTCACGATAGCACGATGTTAATGAGGCGTATGATGTTACGCACAATCATAACGAAAGTCAGTGTCGAGATCAGGTGCCCTATAATCTGAGTCACGAGTCACTGATCTGTCGCCTAAATAAAGTAGTGTTAATTTTTAAAACTGTCAGCCATGAAAGTACGGTTAAAACCCAAAATGACAAAATGCAAAAGTCGACCAGACTAAACAAACCGTACTTAGGCTAAAATACCGCAAGCACAGCGGCCGAAGCTTCTATAGACACTTTTGGAATTTAACTTAGGCGAAAAATTAGATAAAGTAGTGTTTTCTGCGTGAATACACAAAAAGTTGAAGCCGTCATGGTGTGAGAATCAGCAGGGATGGCGGATGAACTTAGTGATTACCGGTCTGTACAGCGTTTTTTTTTCTATATGAAAAATCTTGTGATCAAAATTATACCTTACGCACATAATTACAGCTCTGTTCACCATTAAAGCAAACAAGAATATGGCAATTTGGTTCGATACCAATATTTCAATTGCACCATTTTTTCTTTAAGTACCGAATTTTAAAATTTGTGGGACAAAATGAAATACAATTTTCATTTTATTGAGCTGTTGTAGACAATAAAATCAAGGTATATGATCCAGCATGCATCAATACAAGATTCAGAGGACAAAAAATTTAACAAACCTACCAACACATTTAAACACGAGACCAAAGTCACACTATCTTCTCTGTCACGCATCATTCCTCCTGCTTTAATTTGTTCTACACATTGGGCAAATTCGTCTATTGCTTTATTCTGCCTTGATTAAATTTATGCAGCATATAAATTTCGAGATTAAGTTCATGCTATCCTTAATGTTATATTGGCGTGCATCCTTGCCCACATGCATACAAAACTGGCATGTAATGCGTAGTTACAATTCTCATACTCTATACTCATTATGCAAACACGTAGTTTTTCCACCCGTTACAGTGCAGCCCGATTTCTACACCACCCGGTCTCACATAGCATCTTAAATTATCAGGTTCATTTGAACCAAAATTCGCACTCGGTGGTGATTCAGGTTCTTGAACAAAAGAAGAAGAAAACCAAAAATTGACACCGTGTTTCGGTCGCTGATCTTCATCTTCCACGCAAGGCTATTCGGAGAAATACCCCTTTAGTAGACGCGTGCATCACCTCACTGGAAGCCTTACTTTAGCACAGAAAGCAGTCTTTTCTGCTCGGCAGGAGTGCTCGGGGAGAAGTGTGGAGCGTAAAGATGAGAGGAAAAAAAAAAAAAAAGAGGAATGAGGCAGAATGTTGAAATTTCTCAGGCTTGTAGTGCAAACTCGTGAGTAAAACCTTGCATGTGAAACTATAGCGCTAGTTTTCTATTTGCCAAGCAAGCTGTATTGAAAGTTTGGTAAAAATAGCGACAACGACGTGGGACGTCCTCACGCAAGATGTGAAGTAAGCCTGTCCTTACCGTGACTCAAAATGATCGTTCACAAATTAAGACGGTGGTCCCAGGTAACAAACCGAGGAAGGTGACTTGAGGCAGAAGAGCAAGGTTCCGGGCTAGTTGGTAATGCATTTGAAGGAACAAACAGCGCGACGAAACACGGACACACGTAGAAAAGACACACACACGAGCGCTGAACAATTAATAGAGCCCGAAGAACAAGAGATGAAGTTCAGAAGAGCAAGGTTCCGGGCTAGTTGGTAATGCATTTGAAGGAACAAACAGCGCGACGAAACACGGACACACGTAGAAAAGACACACACACGAGCGCTGAACAATTAATAGAGCCCGAAGAACAAGAGATGAAGTTCAGAAGAGCAAGGTTCCGGGCTAGTTGGTAATGCATTTGAAGGAACAAACAGCGCGACGAAACACGGACACACGTAGAAAAGACACACACACGAGCGCTGAACAATTAATAGAGCCCGAAGAACAAGAGATGAAGTTCAGAAGAGCAAGGTTCCGGGCTAGTTGGTAATGCATTTGAAGGAACAAACAGCGCGACGAAACACGGACACACGTAGAAAAGACACACACACGAGCGCTGAACAATTAATAGAGCCCGAAGAACAAGAGATGAAGTTCAGAAGAGCAAGGTTCCGGGCTAGTTGGTAATGCATTTGAAGGAACAAACAGCGCGACGAAACACGGACACACGTAGAAAAGACACACACACGAGCGCTGAACAATTAATAGAGCCCGAAGAACAAGAGATGAAGTTCAGAAGAGCAAGGTTCCGGGCTAGTTGGTAATGCATTTGAAGGAACAAACAGCGCGACGAAACACGGACACACGTAGAAAAGACACACACACGAGCGCTGAACAATTAATAGAGCCCGAAGAACAAGAGATGAAGTTCAGAAGAGCAAGGTTCCGGGCTAGTTGGTAATGCATTTGAAGGAACAAACAGCGCGACGAAACACGGACACACGTAGAAAAGACACACACACGAGCGCTGAACAATTAATAGAGCCCGAAGAACAAGAGATGAAGTTCAGAAGAGCAAGGTTCCGGGCTAGTTGGTAATGCATTTGAAGGAACAAACAGCGCGACGAAACACGGACACACGTAGAAAAGACACACACACGAGCGCTGAACAATTAATAGAGCCCGAAGAACAAGAGATGAAGTTCAGAAGAGCAAGGTTCCGGGCTAGTTGGTAATGCATTTGAAGGAACAAACAGCGCGACGAAACACGGACACACGTAGAAAAGACACACACACGAGCGCTGAACAATTAATAGAGCCCGAAGAACAAGAGATGAAGTTCAGAAGAGCAAGGTTCCGGGCTAGTTGGTAATGCATTTGAAGGAACAAACAGCGCGACGAAACACGGACACACGTAGAAAAGACACACACACGAGCGCTGAACAATTAATAGAGCCCGAAGAACAAGAGATGAAGTTCAGAAGAGCAAGGTTCCGGGCTAGTTGGTAATGCATTTGAAGGAACAAACAGCGCGACGAAACACGGACACACGTAGAAAAGACACACACACGAGCGCTGAACAATTAATAGAGCCCGAAGAACAAGAGATGAAGTTCAGAAGAGCAAGGTTCCGGGCTAGTTGGTAATGCATTTGAAGGAACAAACAGCGCGACGAAACACGGACACACGTAGAAAAGACACACACACGAGCGCTGAACAATTAATAGAGCCCGAAGAACAAGAGATGAAGTTCAGAAGAGCAAGGTTCCGGGCTAGTTGGTAATGCATTTGAAGGAACAAACAGCGCGACGAAACACGGACACACGTAGAAAAGACACACACACGAGCGCTGAACAATTAATAGAGCCCGAAGAACAAGAGATGAAGTTCAGAAGAGCAAGGTTCCGGGCTAGTTGGTAATGCATTTGAAGGAACAAACAGCGCGACGAAACACGGACACACGTAGAAAAGACACACACACGAGCGCTGAACAATTAATAGAGCCCGAAGAACAAGAGATGAAGTTCAGAAGAGCAAGGTTCCGGGCTAGTTGGTAATGCATTTGAAGGAACAAACAGCGCGACGAAACACGGACACACGTAGAAAAGACACACACACGAGCGCATCCTTCCTTCCTTCAAATGCATTACCAACTAGCGCTTCCTTCAAATGCATTACCAACTAGCCCGGAACCTTGCTCTTCTGAACTTCATCTCTTGTTCTTCGGGCTCTATTAATTGTTCAGCGCTCGTGTGTGTGTCTTTTCTACGTGTGTCCGTGTTTCGTCGCGCTGTTTGTTCCTTCAAATGCATTACCAACTAGCCCGGAACCTTGCTCTTCTGAACTTCATCTCTTGTTCTTCGGGCTCTATTAATTGTTCAGCGCTCGTGTGTGTGTCTTTTCTACGTGTGTCCGTGTTTCGTCGCGCTGTTTGTTCCTTCAAATGCATTACCAACTAGCCCGGAACCTTGCTCTTCTGAACTTCATCTCTTGTTCTTCGGGCTCTATTAATTGTTCAGCGCTCGTGTGTGTGTCTTTTCTACGTGTGTCCGTGTTTCGTCGCGCTGTTTGTTCCTTCAAATGCATTACCAACTAGCCCGGAACCTTGCTCTTCTGAACTTCATCTCTTGTTCTTCGGGCTCTATTAATTGTTCAGCGCTCGTGTGTGTGTCTTTTCTACGTGTGTCCGTGTTTCGTCGCGCTGTTTGTTCCTTCAAATGCATTACCAACTAGCCCGGAACCTTGCTCTTCTGAACTTCATCTCTTGTTCTTCGGGCTCTATTAATTGTTCAGCGCTCGTGTGTGTGTCTTTTCTACGTGTGTCCGTGTTTCGTCGCGCTGTTTGTTCCTTCAAATGCATTACCAACTAGCCCGGAACCTTGCTCTTCTGAACTTCATCTCTTGTTCTTCGGGCTCTATTAATTGTTCAGCGCTCGTGTGTGTGTCTTTTCTACGTGTGTCCGTGTTTCGTCGCGCTGTTTGTTCCTTCAAAAGACTTGAGGCAGTAAAGTCAACTATCATGCCGAGTAACCTGTGGCTTCTTCGCTCCGTGCGGAAATGTCAAGGTTGGCTCGGATATTTACTCGTTTATATGCAATACACGGCTCCTCTTTGTAAAAGCTCCTTCACTCGAAACGTGCATCAGCTTCAAAAACAGGCGGCTTGCTTCATGTGTTGCACGACACCGCTCTTGAAAGGAAGACGTGTACTTACTCATTAAAAACACCTGCCTAACTCAAACAAGTGGAATATGCTCAAGAAGAAGGAAGTAGAAGTCATTTACTTGTGCCACTTGTACCGAGTATATTTGGAACTATAGCAGTGTACGTCGTGGTCTTCGCCATGTGTACACTGTACGCTGGCCTTAAACTGTAGCAAGAACAAGAGTTAATGGGCCAGCTTTCACTCTTTAAGACATCTACTATTTTAGTTTGCTCAAGAACCGGTATTCATCTTCGGCATTAGTATCTTCAAAAGCAAATAATTTCCTTCAGATTTTGCTTTTGAAGCCACAGCATGCTAATACAAAATTATTTGAGTGCCAGGGCATGAATACAACAACTGCCTCCGCGCTGCGTTTCGATTTCAGTATGACTGAACCTATTAATCAGCATAATGGTTCCGCGTACTTTGCGAGAAAAAGATATGCGGCATATCTAACACTGCACGCTATGCATGGATGCACGGCGAACCTTACAAGGAAACAAAAGTGAAGGCGGACGACAGCATGCTAAAAGTTTTCTACAAACCGAGACACAACAGGGGAAAAGAAAAGTTCCGCCCTTTCGTGAACAGACGAGTGTCCGGTTTGTGGTAAACAAAAAAAGAAAACAATGTGGCAATTGTTGTTCAAGCCCAGAGAGCAGAACCTCGTCAGTGCCGTCATTTTAATTTGTATCCATAGTTTTTCTCCTTCCAATGACATGTATTCATAAATACGAGGGGGTACCCAAAAGAAACCAGACTAAATTTTTTGGTCGGCAAAGCTTCTGTGGTACCGCGTTTTGCCACTAGGACCACATAGAACGAACATTCCAGAGTCAGTAAGCCGAGTGCCGTCGTTGAAGGAGGTCAGACTAGTTTAGGCAGAGTTTTAGAGTTACGACTGTTTTGTGTAAATGTCGTTTTTGCAATGGCTGATTTTCGTGAACAGTGTTCGCCGGTGAAATTCTGATTTTTTCTCGGAAACAGTGGAACGGAAACTCTTGAAATATTCAGAAAGACGTTCAAGGACGATGCTATGGGGGCAACTCAAGTGTTCCTGAATTAAATCCTGAATCAAAGCAACAGTCATGCCAATGGAAAACTTCAAATTCATCTCGCCTCAAGAAAGCTCGTCAGGTGAAACCAAACCTCAAAACAATGCTGATTTGTTTTTTTCGACGTGAGAGGATTCGTCCATTGAGAATTTGTTCCGCAGGGTCAGACAGTTAGCCAGGCTTTCTACTTGGATGTTTTGAAAAGATTGGGCAACAGTGTGCGGTGGAAGCGGCCAGATTTGTGGCGGTCGGGTGACTGGTTTTTCCACCATGGCAATGCCCCTGCTCACACAGCCCTGTCTCTACGACAATTTTGGACCAAAAATGGCATGACCCCTATTCCTCAACCCTCATACTCTCCTGACCTTGCTCCATGCTACTTTCTTTGTTTCCTAGAATGAAAAAATAGGTGAATGGAAAGCGTTTCGCTGATGTTGCTGAAGGGAAGAAAAAAACGACGGAGGCACTGTCAAGCATCACAAAAGATGAATTTAAAGAATGTTTTGAAAAATGGAATGAAAGATTCGACAAGCGTATCATTGCAAGTGGGGAATACTTTGAAGGAGATTGAAGGTCTGTGCTTAAAATGTGAACAAATAAGTTCAAACAAAAATAAGTCCGGTTTCTTTTGGGTAACCCCTCGTAGACGATGTTGGCGCCTTGAAATAGCGATACCTACACCATGTTCATGTCCAACAATCTGGCACAAAAATCTCGAATATTGGAAAACTAAGCTACTTGCATAAAAATATTGAAGCTAATTATTCATTATTTTGATAAAAGACAAAAATCTTTCTTTTACAGTATTTCCATCAGTCGCATCGAGCAAGTCTGCCATAGAAAACCAATGAGGAACGCTTACTACGATAGCAGAATTGTTAATAGCAAAAGAATGGAAGACTGCCGACGGGAGATGGTTGATAAATTGATTGTTACAGTGAAATCTATACAATATATGAAAAAATTGCGCTTACAAACTTTTCCCCATTCAAAAATGCTTTTGACAGAACTGTTGAGTATGGAAAATGCATATGAAATTCAAAGCTCACGCTACTTTGTAAACAAAGAACCAATGAGTCTCGAAGGAGCCTCATTGGAGGCTTGTACATTAAAACACTTTTAATACAGTGCAAAAAAACCCAGCATATTTAGGATGTTGGGAAATTATTTTACATTCGTTTTGAATATTTACTTGCGAAATTTTAATGCGGAGAACCGTGCGCAAGGGAAGCACTTCGCATGCATTATGGTACGTGCGCTATGTTGGCACAATTTCTCGCCCCGGTCGTAGGGACAGTACAGAGACTCTGCCTGCAGCAACATTCTGACTGTAGCTACAACGCACATTTGCAATGAGCATTTTTGTCACGTGTGTAGTTGCACGTTACAGCTAAGAGCTAACTAGCCATGAGCCACTTGGACTTTGATTATTGCGTTGCCTTCGTAAATTAAAACCTCGTGTCATACGACGCTGGACTTAACGTCTAGAAACAGGTAGTTCCCGGTAGCTTAAGAACCAATGTCTTCATCATTTATCAATCTCGCTTTCTCTTTACCTTGTCATAGTTTAAGTGACTCTCACTAGGAACGCACAGAAACATTCTTTACTCAAGAAAAAGGAATCTTCGTCAAGCTTCCACCGAAAACAGTGCAAAGCAGATTGCCTTTGTACAACCCCACCTGCCACCTTTTCTCCGCGCCTCTTTTCCATTCTTAAGATTTCTCACGCATTTCCGGGAACGCTTTTTATGGGGAGTGATTAACGACGCATGCTGCCATCCTGAAAACAAAAGCGGAGCACACTACAAGCTCCACCTGCACGCCCCCCGTCCCTTCCTCTTTTTAATCTTTCACTTCTTCCTTACGATTAAGCAGCCTTTGCCACTAGCTCGACCGGGTTCCCCCCATCAGTGGCCTGATGGACGACGTCCCGCAAGCGCCGACTTGCTCCCATTTTGACGGTGAAAAATGACGTCGGCGTCGCTAGCGAGCGAGCGAGCGAGTGAGCCAGCTATAGAATGAAAGAAGTGAGCTCTCTCCCAGTGCTCTTCCGTCACGAAGCCCCGCCGAAGCAGGCGGCGACGAAAGGGAAGAGAACGGACCGGCGCTTGTTGGTCGTTCGCCCCGACGACATCGACCTCGTGTGCACAGGGTCGCGCGTGGGGCGATACCCGGGGTCAAAGCGCGCTCGGAGAGAACGAGGAAAGAAAAAGGAACAGCGGGACACCAATGCGCATTTGGGTCAAAGGAGGGTGAGAGAGAAAGCCTGCAGTTGCTCTTCGCCGTTACAGTCAATTTGGAATATACACGGCAGGCATAGTACTCATTGTGGAATAGCGCCGGTCTTTAAGTGAGGAAGCAATTAATTTTTTTTGTTCCCTTTCGAACGCCCTTTTCTTTCGTAATGCTTGCGTCATGCCGTTCCTCTGCTACGCTCCCACTGATGAGCCATGCTGGGGGCTAAAGACTCAAATCAAGTTTTTACGAAATCCCTCTACGGATCTCAAAGTCATTGCGATATCGGGTCCTTTCAGGGATTACGTTGCTGCGGTTTTTGATCCTCATATAGAGCGGCGTTTTCCTCGGTCTATCTACTAACATTTTTGCCCGACTCGTAGTGAATTCACTGCTTTTAAGGTAGTTTGTTCAGGCACAACTTTGTATAAAATTTCTAAGAGTGAAAGATAAGTGCAATGTACATGTAATAAAAGTAAACTTTAGATGTTTATAAAACTTCTCGTCTGAAGCAATGGTGACCTTGCAGATCTGGAGGAGATATCTATTTGTAATGCAAGAGACTGGGATATTTCCAAACTTTATGAACCTCAGGGGGGAATTCTTTAATATTCTTTGTCACCGCCATGGCAGTTCACTGATAAGCCCTAATTTCTTGAAGAATACTTGTTTTAAAGACACATGATCTTTGACTTCAACCTTGGCCCTTAGTACCTACTTATGTATAACTTTGAAAAGGTAGATGCAGAATGGTAAGCTCTGCTGTGGGATGTTTTTTTTTTTTTTCGCGAGGAGAATGAAAATATGTCGCGAAAGAGAATAAGAATGAAAGAAGCCCAGAAGCAACTGTAACGCCCCACTGTAGCACAGTTAACAATGATTGAATAAATATATTAACCATATCATAATATTTCTTCTTAACTACGCAGTCTGACGCTAAGCGGATTATATTAAAGCCTGTTACCGTCATGGTTCACACGTCTGCGCCTTTAACAGCTGAATATTGGCCATGCTTTGTACTCTGGATTATCGCCGTAAAAAACTGCCGAGAGAAACACCCTCGAATGCCCCTCGTGGACGAAATCGATTTAAAGAGACTAAACTTACTTAAAAAGAGCAATTTCTGAGCTGCTAACGTCTACACTGCTCCCAATGGCCTTCAGGTCTATTCGTTTCAAGTATTCGTAAACGAAAGCCCGCTTTAGCAATCGGCTGAAATCTCTGCGAGAGATCGTTGTAAGCCACCGAATTTGATCGTTCAGACTTCTGAGTACATGCACGCATGTCAAAACCTGGCTCTAACGACCGCTTACAGCCCGAATTACACCACTGCTACTAGAATGCACTTGTCTGCAGACGTAATATATAGAGCGATAATTATATTAACACTCTGTTGAAACACTGATAACCAGTGGTTACTGTTTTTTACGTTTGTATTCCTTGCTTTCTTCTTCGGGGCGTCTGTATTATTATTTTTCGGATTCTTATAGGTATTGTCTCCAGTCCTGTGTTGTTATTGATAAATCTATTGGACAGGGCGTTCAGTGCAAATAGGCCGTTTACGGATAAAAGGTGGTGCTCATATGGGGTGTTTCCCGTGTCCAGAGATCACTTCCAATTTTAACTGCACTGCTGCTAAAATGGCATCACTTGAACGCGTATTGTTTAGATCAATCATATAAAATTGAGATTTAGGAAGAGCCCTTTAACTTTGCCCGTATTCCCCAAAACGTCCTCGCTCATAAAACACGATCTTTATGACCATGCTTTCAGTGCGTGCTAAAAGCAGTATTTCAGTTGTATGCGGCTAAGGACAGCATATCGGTGCGGGTAAATACCTTGACTGAGACTGGCACGCTGAGACTATAAATGTAACAGATACGGCGCTATCTTCATGCGCTAAGTCATTGGCGAAAGAAGACACTGACACTACCATATGCAATGTTGCATAATGTGGAGCATATGATATGTATGTTTTAATCAAGTCTTAGCTAAATAACGGACATAGCTCTTCTGTTTTCAAAACTTTCTCTTCCTTAGGACGTACGTGAAATAATAAACGCTTGCAAGAAGTTTAGTCGCAATAAAGGGAGAGATGATTGCACATTAAAAACGTTTAAGGCTAAACTTAGTTTTTACGTTACGTGAAATGCGTTTTATTTTTAAGCGGTTCTAAAGGATCACTCACTATGGGTGTTTCATTTGAAAGGCGTTGCTGATTCATTATCTCTCTCCTCCCTCCAACGAGTTCATATACACAGTCCTCTTCAGTGAAGTTATTTTATGGCTGCGTACAAACCCGTTGCTTGCATTGATGCCTTGACGGTCGTTTGGAGCGCTCAGAGAAAGCAATATATTCTGTTGTTTATAATACAAAATGCAAAATATATAAATGAGTTAGTGATAAAACGAAGGAAGTTCTCAGACCCGTACCGTGACGTCTTTCTATTGGCGAAAAGAAATATGCACAAGACAGGCACAGAAGCTCTTGCAAAAGAAGCACGCTGTTCATAGAATATCGGCTATAAAGGGTCCATCCGCTTTATATGACGCTAGAATTTACTTCATAAAATGAAACTTCCCTTTCCAGTCAACGCTCCATTCAGCCAGTCAGTATAGGAACAAATTTTCTTCCGGGTTGATTTGGCAAAATCAATATCTACTTAGGCCGCTGTCATTGTGCTGCAAAACCACACACGCCCATGCTCTTTGGACGCCATATTTATAGATAAGTTTCTTCAATTACGACGAAGGGGCATGCTCTTCAACACAGGGAGTTACGCGACCCAAATGTTCCGAAAGTTATTTGCTTGTCATGCGGAAAGTAATCACCAGTGACCTTAAGAACACGAGGCGTTTTTTTTTGTAACCCTTTCAAACAAGTGGCCGCGAAGTTCGCCCTGTTTCACCGATCGAAAGGAACGAAAAGATTCCAACATATCAAAACGAAATCGCGCCTACCTCTTTGAAGACGCCGACGGCTACTGTCCTTTGGTAAACACCACTCGCTCAGGAACTTCCTCTCAATTACGAGAGAATCAACTTCCGCGTGGCGACACGCTCCAGTGCGGCTGTTGTGGTTTCTGAGCAGCTCCAAAGTGCGCTGCTGGTTCTCAAGAAAGCTGGAGTAAACACGCATCCGAAGAAATTGTAATGCGCTCCACTCCACGCTAACTAAATCTGACTAGTGCTTATGCATGAAGAGGGCTTTGCTTTCAAACTGCCTACACGCTTTCAGAACAAGAATGAAAAGCAAAATGAGGACAAGGGGGTTGTTTTGATGCCCCCCTCACCTCAGCTTCTGGAGATTCTTCAGATGACAAGATTTCTCAAGAAGGGAAAGTGAAGGTGCTTTAAGAAAAGGAGAGCGTCTAGCTGAAGTGAAGGAGCTGAAAGCAGCTGGCGTTGAACAGGAGAAGCTCTCTTCACTAGTCATCAGAGAAAAAAAAAAAGGAAACAAGGTCAAGTTTTGAAGGGTTGTCCTCGATGGCAGTTTCCATGATCCAAACATTTATGCAAATACACTGATTTGGAAAGGTGCACGGGGCTTAACTGAATTACTTTCCGAGACGTGATAAGAAACTTCGCCCTTAACCCTCCGTCCGGCGTGCTGAGAGCCCGGAAAGGACCACAGCTACGAGGAGCTCGAAATGCAGCGTGTAGTGCTGCAGAGACTCGGGTATAGCCATCGCGAGGGACCGGTGGAGAGGTTGGGGCCGCAGCCCCATACGCTGGGAGCGGTGCATAATTCCTCAAATGAGGGATTATGCAAATGTGTGCCGTGCCGTGCACTGAGCGCCTGTTGTTGTGTACGCCAGATGAGGAATATAAGCGAGAAATAAAACAAGAAGAAGTCGAACACTCGCCCTGGAAGTTCTCTGCCAGGAGTTTATACCCCCAGCTCGCATGTGATGCTATTCTTCAAGAAGCTCCTGGTACAAGCATTAATCTCAGTTCAATGCTTAATTAGGAGTTTGCCACCATGTTACTTTCAGCTTCGTATACCGACAGGCTAATAGTAATTTACTTGGGGACGTGCTCAGGTTGCAAACACCACCTGTGAAGTGCGCTCCGCCTATTAAGCGGGCAGGCCTTCATTTCATTATAGCGCTTCTCTCTGTCTCTATCCCACACCGCTGCACACAAACCTATTGCTTTTTCTGCACTGCCTGATAAATTATGCGATGGCATAATAATCGACCTGCGACGAATGCTACGTTCTGACTGTGCTTCCAACAGTCTCAGATACATCAAAAAGGACAGTAGGCTTGCTTTTGATGATTTCAGGGGATTACAACAAAGATGTTTAGCGGACGCAGCGTGCAACCGAAACTGCGGAAAGGTTTCACCGTAACGCGCTACACGTGCCAGGGTTTAAAGCTCAATTGCCTAACGTACCCGGCTTCCAAAACCACTCCAATGAGCCGAACAAGGGTCACCATCGGACTTTAACGAAAGTGCTGAAGGAAACAAGCTGCGTGAGTAGACAGAAACGAACTAAATTGAAAACTGACAGTAGGCACAACATTTAATAGATCTAGTAGCGTAAGCATCCTCTCAGACATCTTTGAGAGCTCTAGAAAGCTCGAAGAGAAAAAAGTTATGTAGTATATAGTACAACCTACAACCGTTACAGACTGTGTGTCGACACTCGAATCAATCAATCAATCAATCAATCAATCAATCAATCAATCAATCAATCAATCAATCAATCAATCAATCAATCAATCAATCAATCAATCAATCAATCAATCAATCAATTTGTTAGTTAATCCCTCAGCAAGATCTAGGTCTCTTTTCAGCTGTTTAGTGCAACTCTTGAATTTTAGTCAAAATTATTTTTGCAACTTCGAATGCTTTATGCATTACTGTAAGCGTGTTGCCAGAGAGTTTGCGGCAGTTGTAATGGGCTTTTGAATGCTAGCTACGGAACGATGTCTAGGCGCCGCAACCTTTCATTGTATCCCTTCCAGTGACATCAGAAGTGGGCTTTGTTCTCACATTCGTACGCTGCAAAGGAAAAAAAAAAAAACCAGCTGCGACCCGTGTACCTTGAAGAGCACAAAACACCCAAACAATTGCAGTGAAAGAAAACACGGCGTTTTCTTTTCCTTGCTTCAGTCCTCCTTCTTAGGCACGTCTTCGAATCGACACCGCAGGCGCAATAGAAACAGAGTTGATGCAACCCCCTTTAAAGCGGCGACCCGTCGAGACGATAAAAAAAAAAAGGTATCATTCATTATTTGTAGGGCGTACCAAGTCAGACGCACAGCCACGAGTACTGTCCAGCAAGGAAAGGTTCGTTAACCCGCACCCTTCACTTGCCGACCTGCTTCACAAACTGGAGAGGAGAAAAGACGAGAAGGGAAGAAACTAAATCTGAAGAATGGAAGGGGTCGTAGTGCCTGCCAGTTCTTGGGCGTTCCTTGCTTTTATGGTTTGTGCGTCAGTTCGCGAAAAGAGATAGATTTAGGGGATTATTACAATTGTTATTATCTAAGGCGCTTTAAATATCTCGTTTTCAGGGCGTTTTTCAATTGAATAAAAATGCGCGACCCGCATCTAAAACGATTTCCACGCAGCCGCTCCTCCGCACCCTCACGCATCGTTCTCGTGAAATCGTTCTTGCCTCGCGCGGTTCCCGTCTCTTGAGTATGAAGGCGCCGAGAAATTCTCTTTACCTTCTCAGTGTCTGCAAGGGAGCACGCACAAATACTTACGCACAAAAAAAACGCAATTACAAAACGGGCGCATCGGCAGTGAAGAAAATATTAACCCATACTCTGAGCGATAACGAACAAAGGCCGGATTTCGAGAGGAGCTCGCAGAAGCTGGCGTGTCCCACGCCATGATCAGTTTTCTTCATCCCCGCACAGACGGAACTTGCTGCTTTTTTTCCCGTACCTCTCTCTAGTTTTTGAAGCACGGATTTTCCGCTTTAGCGGGAATGATAAGCACAGCTTCCGTTGCCTGATCGCACGGGTTTGTCGTGTTTCTTCCGAAGGCTGGGCTAAAGAATGTTATCAAGAAATAAACACGCTGGTGTCGCATTCTAAGAGGTCTCCGTCGCTGAAATTTCTATTCCATCTACTTAAATGCCACCAGGTCACATGGAGTCTGTCTCAACGGGAAGCACGAAATATGCATGATATGGCTTCTGCAATGAAATAGGAACCTCTTAAAACAATTCTTCTTCCCTGTTGGGCATTCGTGTTCACAAAAGATTTTTTGCTCATTAAGTATCTTAACTTAAACCCAATTCTTGAGTTATTCGGAGAAATCACGAGGAAACATAACTGTCTGCTTACGGAACCAGTCCACAGGCTACTACAAAGCTTTAGCTGGAAAATATGGACACGAAGTAATAAGCAGACATATTCACGATTATAAAAGAGTAAACTATAACAAGTGACAAGGAATCCAAAACACACAGCAATGACAGGGTTACCGTGCGCCCTAAAGGAAACCAGGAAACGGCTACGGATTCACTGCCGTGCCGTATCGCTGTGCGCGCTGTATCCCTCAATTCCGGAAATTGAATTCAGCCATTCTTGGCAGGTGCTAAAAAACAAAAACTGACACCTGTACTTTTATACACTCTCAGCTAGCTTGAACGATGAGAAGTAAGAAAAGTAACCTGAGGTAGGACTGTAAGAAAAGCACTGAAACTATTGAATCCGACAAAAATAAGCAAAAGTAGAATTTAAAAGAAATTGCACACGGTTCAGATAGTTTACGTTTTCAGAAAACATTATAGCACATACAATAGGCAAAAACATAAAATAGGATGGACACGGGTCAAGTATAAAATCGCTTGTCCCGTGTCCATCCTCTTTTATGTGTTTGCTCGATGTATGACCTATAATGCTTCCTGTGAACAGTAGAATTGTAAAGGTTCAAAAAACGCCGAAAAAAATGAGATCTGCAAATAAAAAAGAATGGGACTAAAGTATCAAGGACCTAAATTTTAATTTATACAATCCCGTAAGGTATGTGAATAAAATAGCTTCTTCTACCAAGACATTGAAGGAAAAAAGGCGCACGACCAACACACTTCATCAGGATGTCGTCGTCTGCAAGCTGAGCTCTGAAATGTATTTCCTCCAGGGTGGCCTTAGTTCGACACAAAATCCTTGAAGTCAGCTTAGAAATAAGGTTTTCGTAGCAGGTTCATATCCCGCGATGGCGCTCTAAATATTAACAAGAAAAAAAAACTATCGCATGTACAGCTGCGGATAATGCACGGATGCGTGGCATATGTTGCTGAAGAATGCTATCTGTGAGACTGCAGCTTGCACATGGAATGCTGGAGCGTCTGACATGACACGTCTTCATGCGATCCGAGATTGCTGCATGAGGCGATATTGGTGAAATGTTGTTTAACTTTTAGACTACCCCTGGTGCTTTCTTAATGCTTTCCACGATATAAAAATCTCCTGAAAAATTTACGCTCCCTAAACTTAACATTATACCTTCCGAAAATTGGCACATATGGATGGTTGATATACTAAATAAGAGGACAAGTGCTATATATGGTAACGATCCGACCGATTCGAGGCGCTCCATTTGCAACTCAGCCCTCGAAACTTGGAAAAAAGAATTTTTTTCAGCAAACACCAGAACATACAGCAATGCAATTCTGGAAAATTTACTAGATGTTTCTTCAGCGAGAAGTGCTTTCCCTCTAAGTCAAAAAATGAGAAAGCTCCGACGGAGTGTCGGTGTCGTCTTAGAACTCACTTATCTAAAAGGTGTTCTTTTTTTTCTAAAGAGAGTTTATTCGGTACGTCTTCGAGAGCAATGCGTACCGAAATGAAACATAAAATTCTTGCTCCCGATCATCCGATTCTATCCTGGCGCTCTGTTGCAAGATCTAGTTTG
Organism: Amblyomma mixtum; assembly: GCF_055824585.1. NCBI lineage: Eukaryota > Metazoa > Arthropoda > Arachnida > Ixodida > Ixodidae > Amblyomma > Amblyomma mixtum. The sequence continues at coordinate 252,932,717 of NC_143012.1, read as the reverse complement.
GATTTCTCAATCCGTCTTACTGACGCCTAAAACGAAGTTGCAGTCCGTACTCAGATTTTCGGCTGAATCTCTGGGCGTTATTTTTTTCTATTCAGGTATTTTACAAAATTCGAGTAGTGTCGAAAGCGTTTATTATTATTTTTTTTGGCTTAGTCAGTGCCTGCAAAATACATCGTCATCACATAAACTTAAAAAGAGATAGTCTGAAAGGGAGTTATCAGCTTTTTAAAATGATCACTTGTATGTTATTGTAGTCGCTGCGTGAATAACAGAGAGGCTAAATTGTTACCATAGCTTAGTTACATTGCAGCATGAAGCGACTGAATTCAGCGCACGTGTACTATAGCACTCACGCTTCACCGAACAAGGCTAAGCGGATTCTGAGCGGCCTCCTTTCTTGCGAAAGGCTGGAGACATCTTCAACATTTATTCTGAAATTACCTCCGACATTTTGCAGAGTCATTTAAAGCAGAAACTGCACCAATTGTTCCGCCGCTGGGATTGATACAATTGTTGAGTCTATGCTCTGTTTATCAAAAAGGTATGGCATTTGACTGAAACAGCATCAGATCGTCAGAATCTCGTTTAAACTTTGACATGAGTGCTTCAGGCGCTGTGCACCATGCTGGGAGATCTTGATGAAACGCGATAACGAGGCCGGACGTGTGTATGGCAATTATAGGCGCCATTTCGGAAACTGCGGCGTATGTTCCATTTTAACGCTCGTGTTATGTTCATTGTGCGTTGCGCTAAAGAAATCAGCAAAGTTTGGTTAAATTTTTTCAGAGCGACACGTTTTCATGTCTTATGATTTCTAAACTTGTTCTGTTAGATTTTCAGTGTCCCGTTCGTCTGAAATGAGACAATCTAAGACATTAATGTGTCCAGCCATTGACGGATTCGAGGGTATATGACATGCAGATCAAGTCATTCACCCCCCTTACGCGAGATGTTCGCCACTGCGCGGAGACTCCTTCTTGACTTGTGAAAAGACGTGGCTACTCATCTTAGGGTTTTGCTGAGCACCGTGTCTGTGTTCCGAGTAGCGACGCACCTTTCTACTTTTTTTCTAAGCCCCACAAGGCTTTTAGTTACTTCGTAAGCACCCAAAATTATACCTGTTTGCTTGGGTCGGGCGTCGCCTATTCAGCACGAGTAGCTTCCCGCGCGCATGGCAAGGCCGACCTCTTCAGTAACCGCAGTGCTCCTCACACTTTATGAATCGAAATTTGGAACTAACGTCGGCTGAGTTGCCATAATTCGCAGCCCATTTTGATGAAATGGAGACACCTAAAACATAACGTGGCTTTATAGCTTCGCCGATAACGTGTATCTGGCTCCGCACAGAGCTTCTTCTCAGTAATCTCTGCAAGAAAAAGTAGGCTACCTGGACTTTTGCCCTCCTCTGGACTTAATCCAGCAATGGGGAGTTTTAGAAAACCGTTATCGCATACCGCTACCGTCAACCGTAAAACAGCGCATGAACACATTGCCCCGACTAGCGCATCTGGCCCACACGTTACATCTCGGGGCCATCTGCACATGCATCTCTCGCGCTTTTGGTAGCGGCATGCGGTAGTGGTGTGTGGTGACAATGACGATGAATTGTTATCGCCAAGTGCATCTGTGGCCAAAGAGTGCCATGGAACACGATGTTTCGCCTAGTCAAAGTGGGGTCAAAGACCAAATTTCTGTGTTTCACCCCAAAGAGGCTGAACACCGGGCCAGATCAAAGCTTGTACCCATTGTATTAACGGTGGGAACCCGGCCGAACGAGGCCACCGCTGCGATGTGAAGTAGCAGTATGCGCTAGCGCTATACGATAGCGTCACGCGGTAAGGCGAGATTGAAACACTGAAAAGTTGTGCCACGGCCCCCTGAACCACACCGTCACACAAAGAACATTCTCAAAGACGCTCTCTCCCATGCTCCTGGCTAATGTTATTATTTGCCAACTCATTGATACCGTAGTGTGCGCTTAGAAAGTACCAAGAGGCCGGCAATCCTGTAGCCTGGAGGTGCTCCACACATCTAGCGCTTACAATCGACTTTTTCCTCTACAGTATGCTTTCTTCATAGACTTATCGTCTGAAAACTTCGCCGTACTATGGAACGCATGGCAGAGTCACGAGTGTGTTGATTAACCAGCGCCTTCATCCGGTCGCAGCGATAAGTAGGGCGTTAGATGGAAGGCAATTTAAGCACGGGCAGCCCCCTAGCAGCGAGCGTCGGAGAAGCGGCAAGTAAGAAGATGTAATAGGTAGAGCTCTGTACCTAGCATATTTTTCACTGTAAATCAGAGCCCGCTGTGAGTTCTTCAGGCCATTATTTGATAAAACAATGTGACACGTCGCACCGCCCTTAGGCACGTTGAACTCGAAACACATCCTAACGCACCTCTCCGTCCCTCCCTTGCGAGCACCGCCCCCTAGGAGCGGTGCTAAAGAGCTGCTTTTTAACGCGACGTTTCCAGCCCGACCTCGTCAGCAGCATCCACGTAACTACGCGTCATCTTACGCATCGGTGATACAGGAGGCGTTCTACTTGCGCCCTCTATCGCTGTTGCACGGTTGGGCAAAAGTTAGGATTGTAGCGAATGATAGCAATACTCAGTCAACGCCTGCATGGGGCCTTGCGTCAAGGTGTGTTGCCGGACTAATCATGATTGATGAGCCTTGGCGCTTGCTTTGGTGACGTTATCATTTTTGTGCTTCTGCGCCTGCCTTGTCACATCTATTTGTTGCGCTCGCACAACAAATACATTCAGTTTTTAGTGAGCGCTCGTGTGTCCTCGCTTTTCTCGGGTAATTTTTTTTTTGGCCTGTTTCCTTTTACAATGATGAGGTTTTGTACATTTTTTCCCCGCTTTTGATGGAAAGAGCTGCGTTATGAATGCACTCTCTTATTACTGTCGAGTGTGAGCGGAAACGTCCGGTTAAGTAATTGGGAACTTTATGATCACAGTATCATATCCGTCGGGATTACAAAGAGGCACCCTGGGTACGCACTCATATGTGCGCAAGATTACGGCTGACGTTTGCGTCAGGTTAACAAGAATAGAAAATTTGCCGCTCGTTTATGCAAATTCGCGTTTTCTCCATCTAGGCTCTGGTTGCTGCAAGTCTGACGGGCGCAACAAAAGTTTGCAATGAAACTATGTTACCTACGCCGAAACAGGTTGCGGTGTTGTATTTCGCATACGCGAATTATGCAGCACGACTCGCTCAGATAGGAAAAGTAACAGTACGAAAAAAAAAAAACTGCGATTTCGAGCCAGAAAAACTGGAAGAGAAGCCGTTCCCTAATCTAATGGGATGGGTAACAAACTGACTTTGTTTGTCGGCGCTGGGCTCCTGGGACACACGCCGTCGCCGTCGGCCGACTGCGAATGCGTGTTTCGAGGCTGCAGCCTGGCTCGGTCTCATGCAGTTATTCTAGCCACCGCTCTGCCAAGCGCAGCTAAGTGCGTTTTACGGTTCGATGGGCGTTGCGTGCTGTGGGTTCGGTAGAGGAGTTCAGCGTTTAGCAACCCAGGCATCGCTTTCCCCATACCGCGCTGGGCGCCGAACGGGGCAGCCCGATAACGAATGAGTTGCATCGGCTGGACACTGTGGGTGCGCTAACGTTCGCTAACAGAAGCTACCAACTGCCGCGTGACGAAAGAAGGTTACTTTAGTCGCCTGTGAATGACTAGCCAGCAGTCCGCCGATGGTCGCATCCATGGCGTTCCCCTGGAAAGGCGAAAGCCATTTACGCTTTGCTAAACTGTGCCGGTTTCATGCCTTTTTGTGAAGGACAGAGTAACTCCTCTAATGAAGCGGAAAGTAGAGAATCGTGATTATGTCTATCAAAGAGGATCCCCCCTTTGGGGGCCGAATCCCAGAGTTTAAGAACGGATGGATGAATACTCGTTCCAATGCAAATTTGGTGTCCATGACTGCTAGAACTGGGCGTAAACTATTCAATACTTCATAAGAAGAGTGTTTCTTGAAGTTTTATTGATAGAGGCATGTTTAAAAATTTACAGCGTTGTCATGCTGATCGCATGGAAGCTACCAAGTATGATTCTATAGTTCCGCAGAGCAACTCTAAAACTTTTGCAAAAAAATCCTAACAGTAGAGTGGATACCCAAAAGCGAAAGATCAAACGGCGCTTCTCCAGAGTCCTAGGTCCTGACTAATTACTTTTCTCTTTCTTACCGTTTAATAAAGATGGTCAGAACGGTGTCATTTATCCGTTTTTTTTTAAGTAGTCAATCCTTTCACACTTTTTTTAAGGTCGCATTTCGAAGTCCGCCGTGCGTTTCTTTGTCTGCGAAAGCGCGAGAGGCATTGTGCGCGGCTGATCACCTGCATTGTCTGAGGTAAGCTCATAATGGTCCGTCTCTGGGAGAGCCATTTGCATTAACGACGAAACCCGGCCGTCGTTCGATGTTGTTTGCTTTAGATATGGGTAGTCTACGGCACTCCACTGGAGCGCCGAATAGGTTATACCTAGAATCCACGAACACAACGATGACTGCATATTCGTTCAATTCTTTCTATAGCACGGCTACCGAACCATTAATCTCTTCGCCGCGGCGACCGCGATGTCGAGCTGCTTCAAAGATGACGGCACTTATCTCACGGCATTGTGTACATTTTGACGGGCTGATAATACCTGCGTTAGTTTTATCAGAAAATTAGACAAGTCGTTTATTAAAATCGTAGATATGCGAATTAAAAATGTGTTGTTCCTACACAACAACGCGTACTTTTAGATCACGATGAGCTGGATCATTGCTAGCCTCAATCACCACGAGCTTTCGACTTCGCCAGTTCTTGACATCATAACCCTCATTGAGAGGAACAGACAACGTGTGGAATCAATTTCAGCAAGCTTGTGTGTCGCTTAAACAGCATTTCGAAAAACAAAAAAAAATGGGGCATTTAAAGTGACATCATATGACTATTCAGCACACCAGAGACAACGAATTATAAAAATATTTTAACTTCATACCATTGAAGCATGGAAGGCGCCGCAAGTAATTTGAAGAGAGCTCCTGCTCGTTGCAAGTGCTAAGAAATCAATGGTAACATGATATTATTTCGGATTCATAATAGACCCACGACACAATTACGAACCTAAAATAGAACTAAGTATTCTCCAATGGTAAATCTCATGCACCATGTTTTGCTTCATTATTCGAATCGAATCCGCTATAGTGAAAAAAAGAATAAAGATTGAGACAAACGCAAGTTTTACTTTAACGATGAACACTGCTCGCGAAGACGCTTATCCTTCCTTTAAAATGCGCTACCAGGTTTCAGCGGCGCAAACACAGGTTTGATTTCTAGTTTTCTCGTGCGTTACAGATTCGGGAGGAGCTGTATTTTTTTTTTATTCCTCGCATAAAGGAGGACTTACCCTTTTAGTGCACGCTAGCAATCGCTGATATTCATTATGAGGCGGCGGCTGAATTTCGATAGAGGCGAAATTCTAGAGGTCCGTGTGCTGTGCGATGTCAGTGCACGTTAAAGAACTCCAGGTGGTCGAAATTTCCGGAGCCCTTCACTGCTGCGTCCCTCATAGCCTGAGTAGCTTTGGGACGTTAAATCCCAATAAACCATAAACTTATAATGAGGCCCTTACTTCCAAGCCGATTTTTATTTTCTTTCCAATTTCATCTAGCTTATCACAAATCATACCAGTCGCTTTCTCACCCGCTAGAAAAAAAGCTTTTTCTTTTTGTGGCGGCAGAAACATGGTGTGCACCACCGCAGGAACGAGGCTGATATCAACGGGTGTGAGGATATCTGTAATTCATAAATATAACGATGATGAAAAACAGTGGAAACATATTGTTGCAGCACTGCGTTCATTAAATTCTATGCAAACAGCGAATACGCATAAAGGTAAGCATTGGACATTAAGAAACATGCTAGTCACGTAATTGACGTTCGCATAATGCAATAAACACTCCAGAATCCCAAGTACTACAAAGGTACCGTTGGTGAAGCATATGGCCAATTACGCAATTTTTGAGAGCAACTGAACTCCAGAGCTTTCACAAATAGCTCCTAATTAGAAAAGAACTGCCCCTTCCAAGAATTTCAGCTGCCACAAAAAAAGGCTCAAGTGGTGCGGATGCTTTTGGGTAGGTGTAACGTGGCTGAAAGTCACTCAGCGTCCTGATCTTAACCATATGATAGCATTGGTGACTCAAACAATAAGGACATTATTTACCACATGCCAACAAGTCATCATACGTAGAAGAATCAATCAACTAAACAAAAACCGAACTCAGTAACTACTACACATATCGACCTCAGTAGGGCAACAACCCCTGGTCTATTTCAGTGTGACTCAATTCGATTGAATCGCTCCGACTCCACATCACGCAACAACTGAAGATATCAAATATTTCCTTCCACGGTTAAAAGCTAGTCGCACCGCAGTAGCAGCGATCGAAACTTGCTATTGATTTTATTCCGAAACTGCGGCAGGTGTGCTTCACAAGGGTTTCTAGATTTGTGAAGAACAAAAGCCAATGCTTTTTTTTGCAGTAAAAAGAGGCTTAATGGACGGCTGTCTTTATCGAACTCATCACTTGTATCGATAACAAAAAAAATATTGAGACATTCGAAATTTATGCTCCAGAGAATCTATTGCTTTGAATCGGAATGTACCGTGACGTAGAGTATACAAAAAGTACCTCGAACAAACGGGAGGTGGTTTTTGTTATCAAGTATTTAGGACTTTTTATCAGTGAATGCTGCCTGATTCGGCGACGCTAAACTACAAGCAGGATATAGCGTTCCAAGTACCGAGTAGGTATTGGTTAAAAACCTAAAAGAAATGTGCCCGGAACAAGCCTGAATGATTGATTTTAACCAAAAAACGCACCAAACAATTTTCGTAACTAACGAAAAAAAAATAAAACCCCGAAGCAACCAGCGGGACAACATTACTTTTCACAGCACTAATATTGTTTTTCCTTTCACGATAGTTTGCAGTACGACCACGTTTATAACCCATAATGCATTTGTGTTCATGCTTACCGAGCCAGTGACAGGATGAACACGACTAATAGCTCTTAATTTGAATGATGTATCTCACGCGATTTCACTGTGGAACACAATGAATGCAATATAGGGAATTTAATTACCCTTGCATGAAAGATACTTTGATTTAGCTGTATAAAGAACATAATGGAACTCAGACAGTTTACCGGCTTTTGTTCTTACCTGCAAAGAGAGAACTGAGAAAGCTAATTTTTCCTAGCGAAGGAAGCAGACAGTGAAGTATACATGAACAATCCCCAGAGGAGGTGGCAAGAGAATGGCTAGTAGCCGATAGGGTATGCGCTACTTCGTACAAGAAACCACTAGCATTGTTAGTTTATTTTGCAATGGCAGAAGATATAAACAGAGGCAAAATAGCTGCGCTGTTTGTTGTTTTTTTTTTAACTTCCATGGACATCCTGAAAATTGATATGCCACTGAATGGGTCCCCGCGTTTCTTGTCGACGTCACTACATGACCTGTAGCACATCTATGCCACACAATTTACGCACAATCAGAAATATGTAGATTAAAAACTTTGAAAAGTTTTCATTTTCTTCTTTTTGAGCGCACTTGTTAGCTGCACTTAAACGTAATAATTATACACAACGCGTTTCTTTAATTGTCAAAGCCTCACATTGTTTGTCACATAGTGTCTGACAGCGACAGCGCTCATACAGTTTAAACGCCTAATGCATATACAACTGACCGGCACCTACATTCCGAGTCGCCCTAATTGCCTTACCCTTTTTATCTTCAGCTCAACCCTTTGATGGGAGCCGAAGGGCCTGTGCTTAATTAGCGGCAACTATCATCTACTACACTGCCACCTTGGTAAGAAGCTATGATGAGTCACTGGCGTGCTCATTAAAAACAATCTGTTCGGTAAGGCCCATTGCGTAATTCTGTTTGTGCGCAAAAGTAACGATGCCCATCGTTAACGTGCATGCGCGGATATACTACGCGCATTAGCTAATTTTTGGCAGGCATAAAAGCTTGGCCGCGAAGCGCAATGTCGAAATGAAGCCGGCCTCATAATGCCTACTTGGGCGCGGAATGCTGAGTTGAACCAGCTGCCTCATAGATGGCTAGTCATCTCGCACGGGAGCTGCTAAGAGCCGTACCAGCTTCCTTTCCAAATGTCCATGGTCCTCTCGGGAAGCAGCACGCTATATTTCCGGTGATAAGCTGCACTGCACGTCACTTCATAGATGGCAGTTTTTCGTTCGGCTCCATGGACGGTCTAAGCAACGCCATAAACGACGCGCACTGCAAAATGAAAAAGAGGCACGCTATACGGCTCTATTCAGCTCGTAGTGATGCGTTGCTGTATTCGCTTTGTTCGCCAACGGGTGAGTGGCTCTCTGACGGGCTCCTACTAATGCGAGACGTGAGCGCCGTTCGGGATTACGACGAGGCCGTCAGTGGATGCCTGCTTCGTGACAGCTCGGCCTGGCGGGATTACGTAGGAATAAAGCGGATTCCGCTCAGCATTAGCACTCGGACGTCAGCGGAACGCAAATTCTCCATAGATATGTGGACCCCCCCGTTCGCTGGTTGACGCATTTTTAGCTAATGATGGATAATCCGAGAAAAACATGGATATTATGTAAAAATGTGCACTGCATGTGGGGTTTCAAACCTGTCTGAAACGCTGGAGTGTCATTTCGAGCATTAAATTCTTTTAGCCAACATTTTCAGTGCGCTGTGGGAGGAACAGAGGGAGAACACGGATCCTAACCTAAGCGAACTTTGGCGAATTTTTCAGTAACCCCTTAGTGCCTAGATGCTGCGGTGCAAGTGGAGCAGAACATGCGTCAGCGAGACCATCTCTACAGTGTGCTACACCTGTTACTGCGCATGCGGGACCGTGTAGTTCATCGCAGCGTTGGATTGAAAACCGGGAGGTCGAAGCATCTACGTCCCCCCCCCCCCCCCCCCCCTACCTCGCTGTCATCTGGTACGCAGGTCATAGCACCCTATGCAAAGGGGAACCTGCTGTTGTACTAGTTAGCATGCAAAACTGCGGCGCGTTCATCAGCAGTGTTCCTAACGAATGACTATAAATTCGTATGCTGCAAGCACAAGGAGGAAAGCAAATATTTATAAAAAGAGACCGAAAGCTTGCGGTCCCAATCAGCTCATTAATTTTCTTTTTAGCTTTCTTATCTATGGTTTGTTAGTACTGCGCGGAGAAAAGCTGGTTTTGAGAAAACTAAGGGTGGGGTATATAACTATGTCACTTCTGTGTGGACACCTCAACCACACATTGACAGAACAGAGGAACACGGGCTGAGGAAAAGGAAACGGGGCCAGCATGCTTTGCTCTGCCGAGGCGTAGGTCCTAGAGTTCGAAACACTGCGTTCTGGCACTGCACACCAGGCAAGCGAAGGAGGCCGAGCGCGGTGTTCAACTAAAAAAAAAAGCAGCTGATGGCTCCTGAAGACTCCAGTGCAGTTACCACCATCTATGTAACACCCTGGAGCGCGGTACACGTTTCGTGTAACAGCGCATTCTAAAATAAAAGTCGACAAAAGAATAACATAGCTGCTGGACCTCTTTGAGATGTATTATAAAGGGCGCGAAGCGCCGTGTCTGCCTGGAGAAAACTACAAGAATATTCGCGCTGCTTTCTTTCAGTATGCCGACGCAAAGCCGAGCCCTTTCCTGGCTACCTGAGCGCATCCATCAGAAAGGACGAAGTCACAATAGAAGTGGCGGCATACACGCAGTCTAGCGCAGTGCCATGGAAGACGCGAAAATAGCGAGTGTGGCGGGAAGTCGCAACATCCGAAAAGACCCGCACCTCCACGTGCGCCTCCTAGTACGTCGGGAGAGAATACGACTGGAATATTTGACGTGACAAGCTAAGCTCCGGTGGTCTCTGCCTGCATGGGCCCCTGTAAGTGGCACTGAAAGCCCATAACCGGGCCGAGGAGACGCGGAAATTCACGCTGAGTGCCCATCCACTATTGGTCAGCTCGAGTACGACTATCCGTCTTTCCTGGGGCAGGCGCTGCGTGAGAAATGGTCCGAGGCCTGATAAATTTCGTAGCAGGAAGCCCTGGCACCGGCACGTGCCCATATATAAATGCACCGTATAAGTAAGAACGACCGCTTCCGGCAGCTGCTCCGCCGTCTGGGATAAAATTTTGTCTGTCCAGAGAGGAAACGAAATTTCATTGGCCTTATAAACACATCTTTCCTGCTAGGTATAGCCCTAAATCTACTGCGGCGGGAAAAGAGTTGACTTCCGAAATGTTGAGTTCGCTAAAGCATATGAAAAAGATATGGCAACAATGGTGAGGGTATAGATCTCCTGCGTTTCAAGCCTTTCATTGAAGAGACATATTTATGCATATGTCACTTTCCTAGCCCACATAAATTTATTTATGTAAACCGCACACAACTAGCGCAGGGAGCAAGGGCAGAAATCTGCAACCTGACTGACATTAACTGCATACGTATTTATACTCAGCATAGACGTATTTTTTTCGAGGAGGGTAGATTTCCTTTCTGTCGCCTTGCCCACGTATGGTACGTCTATATTTCTACAAAGTCATGCAGAAAGCTGTAGAAAAGAAAGCGGACGATTTAAATCCCAGAATGAAAATAACTAACACCTGCGTCTCATGGGACCGAAGTAGCTGAGGCTTCACCATTGCTCGGTCTACATCTTAATGTTACTTCATTCCCTGCAAGTTTCTGACAGATCTTGCAGCCTTCGTACTGGAGTAATTTTCTAGATTAACAACTGACAGAGAAAGAAAGCAAGAGTAATTGGACAGCCCCCAATTCTTTTCCTCACGCATGCTTCCTTGTGTCTCCGACGACAGGCCGACAGTACACCCCGAAGAGCATAGTTTCTTCTGGACACCACAATACTCAGACAACACCCCGTATATTTTTCCGGCAACAATAATAAAAAAACAAGCTCCGAATGAGTGACAGAGTGGACAGAGGACCACCTGCCCCCCAATTCTAGGTCAGCCACGTGACAGCGTAAACAGTGCCTGTCCATGACGTCCTGGCGGCCATCTTTTAATCAGCGCCGAACATCGACAGGCGCGCGACAAAAGGGCAGCCCCGCCCTACGAGCAGCCCGCCTAAGCAGACGACAAAAAAGTACAATCTTTAGGCATAAAAAAACAGGAGAGCCCAATGTTCCTCTACAGGAACAAGCTTGAGCCGTACGACAGCCTGCTGCTACTAACGGGGCTGACGAAGCGGCGCTGGGTAAGGGGGAGGGGGGGCTATACCGGCACGGACTCACGCACAGCTGTCACGCTGCTTGTCGAGCGAACAGCGACGAAGTAAAGCCGGAACAGAATGTCTCTCCACTACCCAGGTGCTCTTCTTCGTTGCAAAGGTTTGTGCAGAAGGCGCGCGCACCGAGTTCATCAGAGCGGCCTTCACGCGAGGGATGTCCTTTCTCAACTTCCTCCGTTCACGGTGAAACAGGCGTTTTGCTCTTTCTACCCGCGCCGCCAGAAAGACACGGGAGTGGCCGAGGGAGGAGACAGGACGAGCCGTGGATAAGAGTAGCGGAGAGCCTTTGCGTCGGTGTCGGCCCGAACCGCCCGACATTTCCCAATTAAAGGGAGAAGTTTCTTAATTCCGGGATAGCGGGCTCCTTTCCGCTACCTTCGTGTCCTTTCTTTCCCACTCCTCTCTTTTCTCTCTCTCTCTCTCCCTGATCTATGCTCTGAGGTGCACCGATCCCCCGCTGCCTTGGCCGCATCTGCGTTCATAGCACGCGACCTTTAGCCGGTGAACGTAAGCTTCCAAGACCGAGGAAGTGGGAGCCGCTTCTTTTTAGAACAGACTGAGCCGCCTGGAGCGAAGAAAAAAAGAAGTGGCGAATCGCGTTCCTCCAAACCATAGCCAATTACAAAGGTCATGTGGTGTCTCTGTAGGCTTTTCTTTTTCTTTACGTTGAATATTTAGCAAAATAAGTATCTTGGGCACATTAAGTCAGGCGCAAGGAAATCCGGGTACCGCTAATGTGAATAGTAAGAGATTCGTAGTATTTGCTCAGAAGAGGAGGATAATTCTGAGATTTGGTGCGCCATTGTGTTCAAGAGGGCGGCTTCGGCCTGGAAGTCTTGGCGGTGATTAAATGAGAGCAGTTGCAATGAATGGTAATTCCTACAACGCACGCGTACTGTTCAGCGTGGGCAGGAAATGGTGGAAGTCTGCGTTTATTTCGCGGTGCTCTGCAGTCTTGAATCGAACATCTAGAAAACTAGCCGCGCAGGTACGACTGTATGTCGGCGACGGTTGGACGACAGCGTGGATATTTTGGGACTCTGGATTGAAACATTCGGCATGCAATGTTTTGTTTGAATTTGGTTCTCATTCATTTGGCACTACTACCCCAAGCACTTCAAGGAAGAGTGAGCGCCCCGTTTGTGTAAAAAGTGCGCATTTATTCTGCTCAGACTTCCCAAGGCAGAAAGGTAAAAAAAATCAATTTCTCGACGACAGCGCATTCGTGGGGCCTTCATTATGAGAAGTATTATTTATGCTTGCTAAGTAACGAATTGCTTTCATATAAAGATGTGATTAACTTAAAGAATTTTAAAGCAAAAGGGTGGAAAACTGGGCGAGTTGGTACGCATCCGGATTAACGAAGCACCACAAGGACGAGGATGGAGACTTAGAAAGACAGAACAGGTGTTCACTATCAACTGACAAAAATTTATTCGGACGCGCAATATATACAAAACAGAAAACAAAACCTAAGAGTAGAAAAGAGTCATTATGACGTGGACGCGGTGTTTCCGGCAAAAAAAAAAAAAACTCGGCCGAATTTTCGCTGCCATAGAGAGATATGACACACCGCATGAGACCAAGAACGGGTGTGGTGTGAGTCACTTCGATCTGTCAGTAGATTGTGCTTGCGGGGTGATTTCCACCAGTCCGCTATATTTTGGCCTGCATTATACTAGTGAGACAGGGCGCTGTCTAAACGTGCGCCTTCTTGAACATGCTAGGTCACTTAATGCTTCAGGGACACATCTGGTCAAGCAAGCTAAGAGCCACAAGTGCACTCCGCTGTTCGAAAAAACGCACGTTCTGTGGAGACAAAGAGATAAGACAGCACGAGAGGTTATGGAGGCTTTTAGAATAAGAAAGTCAGCTGATACATATGTGAGTGCACCTTCGCTGCTCTTACTTGATTTAGAGTTCGAGTATCTTGAAAATGCACTATCCTTGTGATGCGGTTCGAATCGCGGTGTTGCATCACGTGCTGTTTTTCTGACTGAACGCTGCAATCATAGTTTGGACTGCGCATGTCATGTGCTTTTCTGCTCTTTTGTTTTGTTTTCTGTTTTGTATATATTGCGTGTCCCAATAAGTTTTTATCAGTTGATAGCGAGCAACTGTTCTGTCTTTCTACGTCTCTGCCCTCGTCCTTGTGGTGCCTCGTTAACTTGGAAAGAATTTTAGCTGCGTATTAACATAGTTATCTTGTTTTACTTACACTCTCCTGAAAACATTTGAAAAACATGCACCAAAGAAAAAAGTACGCATCGGACGGAACAGCACTGATTTGAATTTATCAGTCCGATATGTGCAGTCATGATCAAAAGTTTACGACATGCAAATAAGTCGAAAAAAATATTTCTGCTTTGCGTTGTTAGCCACAAACTTGGTTTGTTGGCTCCAGGGGATGCAACACGCATGTCCCCTGATGCTTTTAGGGTTTTCATTGACTCGCTTTACTTGACTATGCTGAAACATTTTCCGTGAACGCGTATCTCCCAAACTTTGGTCGGTAAATATAAGGGGTATTTTCAGTGTTTGCCCAATTATATGGAACTGATTGGACGCGTGACAACAGCCGACATTGATATGTGTTCTGAGGCTTATGTAGCACCCTTGGCAGTCTGGAAATCATCAGACTAAAGGAAGTGCTGCCCTCCTCAAACATTGAGCTGTGAAGCGAGGGATTACAATGGAAGACCCACTTCGAGGTTCTTCTGCAGCATCGTTAATGCTTGCAATGATTTCCTTGCTTTAGATGATGACTGATGATTTTCTGCCTCATGTGCGAATTATTTGACTGCACTCTAGTTCTTGTGACACGTCTGGTGCGCGAGCGAAACGCAATACCTGCGACGCACGTCACTTAAACCAGGTTTACCTAGAGCTCACAAAACAACGCATCTATGTGCCATTTAGTGTACAGATAAAAGACTAATGACCTGACGAATTCACCGTGGTGTCTTCGAGTCAAGTCGCCGCAATAGTTTGGTTCACCCTGAAGTTTCCGTTAAATCCGGACTTGCCCATCGTCTTGTCGCTGTAATTAATAGGGTAAAAATCTAAGCTCTAGAAAAGGACCATTATATAAAGGAGAGGCAAGGAGGCTGACCCGAGACAGGTTCCTTCAATGAGCTGCTCTGCGTGGGGACAAGGAAAAGCGAGAAAGAGAGGGCGGCGTGTGGGCGCGATTCCCTAACCTACATTTCCTTATCGCTGTCCAATTCTTGAATGGTGGATAAGGGTCTCGTTGCGCAAAATTGTCAGCAAAATATAAATCACTTAAGAAGTGAATTTGGATAGAGGTTCTATGTACTGTTTAGTCTCTGGATATCTGTAGAGGTGGTCCAGGACTGTGGTTAAGGTAAAGCATGGTATGGTATGGTATGGTTTGGTATGGTATGGTATGGTATGGTATGGTATGGTATGGTATGGTACGTTGTGGTGTGATACAGTATGGTATTATATGGTATAGTGTTATTGGTATGGTGTGGTGTAATGTGGGGTGGTGCAGTATTTATTTATTTATTTATTCAATAAACCCCTAAAGGCCCTCAATCAAGGGTATTACATAGGGGGGAGCAATGACACACAACACAAAATAATATTGAGCAAGCGCCAATGTGCTATACATAAGAACAGAAAGCACATGTAGAAAACAAAAGAAATAAACAAAAACCTGTAATTCATTGTAATTTACACAAAAAAAAAGAACAGATAGTGTTTTAGAGGCATAACAACCGCAGGAACAAAACAAAATAACAAAAAAGCTGAATGCAGCATGTGGTAAAATCAATTAGTGAAGCTAAACAGACATTTGGGTAAGAAGGTCCTGAAACTTATTAAGATCCCGTTCAGAAGCGATGTGTGATGGAAGATTATTCCAGTCGACTATAGTACGTGGTATGAAAGAGTCAGCAAACGAAGAAGTGTGGCATGATATGCGTTTAACTTTCAGCGGGTGGTCGCGACGTGGAAAAAAAGATTCAGGTGATTGAAAAAAATCGTCATGGAGCAGAACATGATGGTAAAGTTTATGGAAAAGGGTCAAGCGTGATAGTTTGCGGCGATGTGATAACGTATCAAGTTCGGCGCGAGCCTTTAGTGCGGTGACGCTAGTATGACGAGAATAATCAGAAAAGATGAATCTAACGGCACGGTTTTGCAAAGATTCCAAGTCATCAATAAGGTATGCTTGATCCGGGTCCCAGATGGCCGACGCATATTCGATTTTAGGCCGTATTAAGGTAACATATGCTAGTTTTTTCAGGTGGAAAGGCGCTTGTTTAAGGTTACGTTTTAGAAGACCCAGAGAGCGGTTAGCAGCAGCAAGAATATGCTAAGATGGTAATTCCATGTTAAATTAGACTGAAGGTGTAGTCCCAAATACTTGTAGGAAGTAGAAAGTTCAACCGGGTTATTAAGGAGAGTGTAAGATGTTGGGATGCGACAAGACTTGCGAGTGAAAGAGACAAGTTTAGTTTTAGAGGAATTAAGGGTCATTAACCAAGAAGAACAGCACTTACTAATGGAATCTAAATCAGTTTGCAAAGATTGGCGGTCAGAGTCGTTAGAAATGCTACGGTATATAACACAATCATCAGCGAATAATCTGATTTTGGATGATACGCAGGCGGGTAAGTCATTTATGAAGATTAGAAAAAGTAAAGGACCCAAAACGCTACCCTGGGGAACACCGGACGAAACGGGTGAGGAGGACGAAAGATGATTATTGACAGAAATGAACTGAGATCGGCATGCAAGAAAAGCTTTAACCCAGGCAATAACATCGGAATGAATGTTCAAGTGGGTTAGTTTGAGCAAAAGTCTGTAATGGGGGACCCGGTCAAATGCTTTAGAAAAGTCAAGGAATAGCGCATAGACTTGTTTGCCTGCGTCTATTGATGAAAAGAGGTCGTAAGTGAAGCCGGAAAGTTGAGTGTCACATGAGAAACCCCTTCGAAATCCATGCTGGTATTTGAATATGATGTGGTGGTGCTCAAGATAGCTGATAATATTAGTGTAAACAACATGTTCCATTAGCTTAGATATGGAGCTAGTTAAGGATATTAGACGATAGTTGAGAGGATTAGAGTGGTCACCAGATTTGAATATGGGTATTACTTTAGCTACGCGCCAATTGCTAGGAATCGATCCAGTTGATAATGACCGAGAAAAGAGTGATGACAATACTGGATAAATGCTCTCAGAAATGTTTTTAAGAATCTTGTTGTTAAAGCCCAGAGGATCAGAGCTAGAAGTTAGTTTAACGTTATTCAGGAGGGATTTAATTCCTTTGTCATTAATAACTAATTGGGGCATAGAAACCTCAAGAAATTGATCTAGGATGGGAGCTGTAGCGATGTCTTCTAAAGTAAATACGGAAGAAAATGCTGAAAGAAACATCTGAGCACATTCGGATGCAGGAATTGGAGTGTTATTCGAGTCAGTAAGGATAATGTCATCAGAGCTGCGGGGATTAATAACGCGCCAGAATCTACGTGGGTTATTGGTGATGATTGTTGGCAAAACATTGCTGAAGAATTCTCTGCGGGTTTTTTTTTAGTAATATTTGGTATTCTTTATCGCTTTGCTTATACCTTTCAAGAGAATGAGTAGTTCGATGCGCTTTGGCTTGTCTGTACAGACGTTTTTTTCTTATTATTAGCTCTACGAAGCCTGAGATCAAACCAGGGTACACTTGGGTTACACTTTATCGATATAAGAGGAATGCAATCATTGATGAGGTTAGTAAGTGTAGTTTTGAACAACATCCAGTTTTCCTCAACAGAATGAGAGGACCAATCAGAAAGGTATTGCACTGAGAAGGTGGTTAATTCGGAGTTCATTTTGTGAAAGTTAGCCCTGTTGTAGCATCTTATCTTTTTGGAACAGTTGTTCTTTCGCTGAGCAGATAGTTGATGTGCCCGGTGATAATGTCGTGATCGGAAAGGCCTTCATGATGAATGATATCTGAACAAATATTTGGGTCAGTGGCTAGGAAGAGGTCCAGAATGTTTGAGGAATGCACCGATGACCGAGTAGGTTGAGAGGTAATTTGAGATAACGAAAAGTCGAGACACGTCTGTATGAAGGCATGGGCTTCTTTGTCACTAGGAGGGGCAGACAACATATCCCAGCTAATGTTGGGAAAATTAAAGTCACCGAGAATGAGTAAAATAGAATTCGGGAAACGTGCACACACTTCACCTAATATGCGATGTAATTCTTCAGCAAAACCGTCGCACATGTCAGGAGGACGGTAACATACTCCAATTATAAGGTTAGCAATGCCGCATTTCAAAAAAAAAAACACACATTCAATGAAAGAGGTGACTATTACAGGTATAGCTACAATTTCCTTCTTAATTGCAATGAGGACACCGCCTCCTCTCCGGAACTTCCTATCGCAACGAAAAATATTAAAGCAGGATTCACTCAGCAGAACACTACTGTCTGGAATAGCATCGTGCAACCATGTTTCCGTTAAGGCAACAATCGAGGCAGAATTAGAGTCAATGAAGGAAGAGAGAGCAGCGGCTTTAGGAACAACGCTTCTGATGTTAGTGTAAAGAAAAGAAGTGAACTTAACTGAACGCTCGGAACAAGGTGGAAACGAAGATGAAAGAAGGGGAGTTGAAGGACCGCTTAAACGACTTCATGTACTTGTGGAACGGGAGATACAAACTGCACTGCTGCTGTTGTGATCCCACTGATATACATCTTTATTGATGTGAAGTTTGTCAAACACAAGCTTAGTTTTGTCCCCCTCTTTCTTTACTTCTTTACAAAAATTCAGCAAGTTCCTGCGCTTTTCGCGAACGGCAGCAGAATAATCACGAGAAACACTAAAGCTCGAATCCTTTAACTTGTGCCCATTGCTGAGAACGTTTTCAATTTCTTTACTGCTGTTAAATTTAGCGATGATGGGCCGCGTCTTATCTGAGGAATGACGCCCTAGGCGATGAGCACGCTGAATTGAACCAACAGTGATTTCGAGTTCGCGACTGCAGAAATCAGTCACGAGCTGTTCAGAAGTTTCCCAAGATTCAGACTTATCAGTATCCTTGAGGCCATAGAATAGCAAATTAGACCGCCGGGAATTGTTTTCAAGGTAATCAATTTTTTGCTCTAATTTGGACAAATTACCATTACCGTCACTTGGAGGCTGTTGAGAAGAAAGAGACACAACCTTTGCTTCAAGATCATGAACGCGTTTGCTCAATTGATCTATATCAGTTTTTAGGCTGATATGAATGAGAAGAACCTTATTTACAGCCTCAAGAATACTGGTGTTATTGGTCTCAAGACGTTGAACGGCATCAAAGACGGAATCCAGCTTTTCTTCCTGGGCCTTCGTCATCGGCCCAGGATTAGCTTCTACGTCGCCGCCGAGCAAGAGCAGGCGCCAAAGATGCAACAAGTGCGCTCGAGTTCGCTTCAGACAATTTGGTACATTGGGAGGCCACGACACCATCACAAGGCAAACGTTATTGTCGCGATAACAGTTGGTTTTCAAATAACTAACCTGTGAAAACATTGGACGTTGAAGCGGATGCACAAAAGTGGTGTCGTGGCCCAAGGTGTCCGCGGGAAGACTGCGCTTAGTATGGTATGGTATGGTATGGTATGGTATGGTATGGTATGGTATGGTATGGTATGGTATGGTATGGTAAGGTATGGTATGGTATGGTATGGTATGGTATGGTATGGTATGGTATGGTATGGTATGGTATGGTTTATGGTTTATGGTTTATGGTTTATGGTTTATGGTTTATGGGGTTTAACGTCCCAAAGCGACTAAGGCTATGAGAGACGCCGTAGTGGAGGGCTCCGGAAATTTCGACCACCTGGGGTTCTTTAACGTGCACTGACATCGCAGAGTACACGAGCCTCTAGAATTTCTCCTCCAAAGAAATTCAACCGCCGCGGCCGGGATCGAACTCGCGTCTTTCGGGTCAGCAGCCGAGCATCATAACCACTGAGCCACCGCGGCGGCGTATGGTATGGTATGGTATGGTATGGTATGGTATGGTATGGTATGGTATGGTATGGTATGGTATGGTATGGTATGGTATGGTATGGTATGGTGTGGTGTGGTGTGGTCTACAAAGACCGCACGCAGTGCACGCTCACGCATCGTGGCGTGAATCAGACACCTAGCCGTAATCAGTCTGAGTGCGTACTGTTACTGCGCTGCACTCCAAGCGGTGGTCTAAGAAACAATATGTTGCAGTAAACCCTGCATAGGAGCCCGCTACGTTAGTTTAGGTCTTCCAACGACTTATCATCGCGCCACACAAAACATCCAAGCCTGCGATTAACCAGCCGTGAATGCCACACAGAAAATATTTCAGAGTCCACACGTGTGCCAGACCTGACCGATCGCATTGTCTTCGTGCAGATGCCTCCTTCGTGGCTGTCCACGTTTAATTTGCACCGTTCAAACCTCTCAAGTGCTGCCGACGCTGCATGCCTCTTTCATTGTGCGGTAAATTAATATGAGAGCATGCCGACTCGCACCTCTTATATTATAGGCGCTCAATACAACAGAACGCGGACTATGCGAGGAGATATGAAGCGCACCCGCCGTCCAACGACAAATGAATGTGTTTATGGCGAAGAATCTTAAATTCTGCGGATTCAAGGCGCATTGTATGCGGTTTAATAGCGGACTGTAATGAGCGCATTCAAATTTGGGTGCATATATTTCTTTCGGGAAGCATAGTGAAACCATGGTGAAATTAAGTTTGTTTTCGCTAATATCGCGTTCATACAATTTGTGCTGCGGGTATGAAAAATTGGCTTTCTATTAGCAACTATTATCGGTAGTACACATAGTAGTCATTCACTAAGAATAAGACAAAAATGAAATATAAACGACCGTGAGCCCTGCAAGGATAACCTTGCTTTACAGCTTGTTTCGCCATAATGTTGCACAATGTGTCTAACAGAACACTCAAATGAACTGGGAGTTTTGTGTTTCCGATTACGCAAATGCAGGCGGAGGCGAGTACCTTTTAGCCTGATGCCCGAAGCCGCTAACATCTGCTGGGAATTTTCCGCAGATTGCACAAGACAGCAAACCCACACGCTTGATTAAATGGGTTTTAAAAATCTCTCATGGGAACGACTTACGTAACACGCGTGCTCGAAGTGCGCCCACCTTCGCTTGATTAGGGTAATTTTAAGCCTTTTCGGGTGTATGTTCGTTTCCTTTTCTTCATTTTCGTTCACTGACCTCGCCAGGTATCCCAATTTTAACATGCATTCAGCTTGTTTTCGAAATAGCGGGTGCTTCAGGGAAGCCCGGCAACAATTTTTTAAAATAGGCTTTTTTGAGGTAAAATATTACAGAGAATGTTTACGAAATCTGAATTCAGTGTGAAAGCGCGTCTTTTTACTGTTGTTTTTCTCTAATTTAAACTTAATCTGAAATTTTCACGCATTCTGACTTATTTCAGGCACACACATAATGGCATATATAATTCTTCGTCTATGCTTCAAGCTTTTGAGCAGCGTCTTGATTCACGAAGATTAACGCCGCAGTTCTGTCGCAGACAGACCGAAGGGACACAGGCAGGGCTCTTTCATGGCTACGAGAGAACGAACACGTGGTACGCAGCTGATTAGTTGGTTGGGTGGTTGGCCTCAAATAAAATGGCACGTACCCACTACCGAGGAGTCGCCAAGACACAGGCGGTGAACTGCTGGAAAGAGGAGCATTTATAGAGGAAAGGGAGTAGTAATATGGTATAGGCTGACGGATTGGACAACGCAACTACAGGGGACCTGTTAGCTGGGAGATCAGTACCCTGAGGAAGACGACGACGCTCGGTCAGTGCCGCGTGGCGGAGCGCTGGCGCTAGGCCAGCTGCGAACTGACAACGGGACAATGGACGATTTTGCTCGGTATTTGTACCGATCGGATTAGTGCTTGCAAGATGGCCTGCTCGGCAAAGTCTATCACTGTTGGGAGACCTCAGAAAACTGGGGAACCATGTTAAGTAGTAAGCTGGTTACCTAAATTCTAGCGGTTAATATTTTTAATCAATACAAGTACGTCCTTGGTTGCAATTAGATATTTGTGCCTGATCATCAGTAATAGCAATTTTCGTTTTGAGAATTTTAGAAACGTTATTACATTTGGCGATGCAGCTGTCATTTTTTTTCTATTTGTCGCGGAAATCCAAAACTGCGCGCAGGATGTGCACGCAGACCAACGTCCATGAAAGCGTTTCACTCGTATCTCATGTGCCACGTGACCTTGTCTGTGTCGTACGCGCTACCCGAGCTGCGCTGCTCCTGCCGAGGCGGAGACGACAAGGTCACGTGCCACATACACCGGGCAGTGATAATACGAAGTTATAACATAGCGCCATGCGCGATCCGCTACCATGAACCACTTCCGTGGGGCACCACTGCGCATGCGCACAATGCCATGAGGGTGCCAGATGGCGCCACGTTCTCGTCAGCTGCGTGCGCACCTGGTCAGCTACTAATGGTCAGCTACAGATCTCTAATTTGCAACCGAGGACCTACCTACAATCTTCATGACAAAAAATAGTGCAAAGCGAACACGAAGGCCAGAGAGGATGACGCAGACAAGCGCTACGTACACCAACTAGCCCTACTTTCGGTTTTTCCACGTTTAATAGTTAAAAAAATATATATATTAGAATTTTGGTAACCGGCTTAGCGTTAAAATCCTTTACCTGTTTTCCGCCGTCCGCCAACTTCGTCACAACTTTGCCGAAACCTTCATCTAGGAAGCTGTTTTAGCTTTTGTTGTCATATCGCCTGGGTTGTACTGGGAAAACTACAGCATCAGCCGTAAGTCCTTAATTATTTGAAAAATTAACTTAACTTATTGGAATATAAATTTGATTCAAGTGAATTGCTACCGGCCAACTGTGGCAAGAGTTGGCAGATGACAAAAAGGAGAGAGAGAAATTCTTATCCCAGCTTTTAAGAGAGAGGAGACAGAAGGATGTGTACGAGGAAAGATAGAGAGGGGTGGGAGAGTACCGTCCGGGTGGCCTAGTGGTTTGGGAGGTTATGTCAAGAATGGACAAGTATGCAATCGGGATGTGGCTGCCACGACAAGAGCCCAGATGGCAGCTGAAGAGGAAGGAGAAGGTTGCGACGAGGGTGGAGGAATTTGCAACCTGAGCGTGGCTCCACAGCATAACTCAGGGCTATGTGGCTTGAATGAAGCTGTAGTTGACTTCGCTTATTCACGTGCTAAGCTTGTAAACCAAATGTTTTAGCTTAAAAAGCCTATTTTTGGTAGTCAGGTATCCTATGGATTTAAAAAATGTTATCACGTTTAATAGTACCAACCACAATTTTAAAGCAGATCAGATATGCCATTTTCACAGCTTCCATTGACCTCAGCAGGTTGGCGAAAATGAATTTGTAACAAGTTGCAATGCGAATGTTTTCATAAAACTAGAGCATATATGTCCACAAGAATTGAATAGAGGACTATAGAGCTCCGTTACACTAATAAACATGATGGACTTCTAAATACCAAATGGATTTTATACTTACAGTAATCGGGCACGTTCGTAATTTCATATTGAAGTACGCCTCTGGTGATCACAGCATCAACGACAAACTGAGGCGAAGCTGTGAAGGCATGTTTATTTTTATATTTTATTTCACAAGTCAGCACCTAGAAGACTCACCAAAGTCTTCTCAGTTATATATATTTGTAATTAATATGAGGTTCCCGCTCCCGAAAAGCGGATTTCTAGTCGAGCAGTGTGCGATTCTGTAATCTGTTAAAGAGACAGCGTGAGATTCTTTGTGGATGAGCCATAGAAAGGCTGTTCCGGATGTCTGCGCAATCAAATATACGGAGTGTTCTACTTAAAATGTTACAGAATTTTTAAAAAAGGTTTTTTTTTTAGTTAGAAGAGTAATTTTTCAGCATATCATTGTCAGCGATGTAGTTCATCAGATACAGCTAAAACGTGCAAACTAGTAGGGTTGTTAAATAATATTGAATTCTTAGGCTGCCTAATTATTGAGAGCCGTGTAGCCCATAGTAATGCGCATATCAGTTTTTTAGAATTTCAAAAACGGGGTTACCCTCAGCGTTGTGGCCCAATAAGTTTTGGCTACACCGCACCAAAAGACATGAGCTTTCGGGAAGCTTTCAGGCAAAGCAACCTCTCCAGCGCATGTAACTGATCGAAACAGCCGAAATTGTTGGGTCACAGCGCCGAGGGTAACCTCATTTTTGAACTCCTAAAATCTGATATTGATATTACTTACGGTGGGCTGTACGTCTCTCAATAATTAAAGAGCCCAACAGTATTAGTTAAAATGTTAATTATTCCTTAACAGTTAACCTGCCTGCTATTTAGCACGTATTGGCTGTATTCTGATGGCGTACACCCCTGACAATGTTATGCTGAAAACAACTCTTTTAACTAAAAAATCCTAGTTTTAAAAACTGTGTATAGTCTTAGGTGAAACACCCTGGATACACAAGCCGCATGCACTAGTGTTAGAGTTTTCTTTCTTCTCGTGTGTCTTCGACCAATTTCTGCACTCTGTTACATTCACATTATCTGTCACACAGTGCAACTCTCTTAACCAACGCAAATACCTTTTTCCAGCATGTTTTTTTTTGTAATTTCGTAAAGGAGATGCGGACTACCATTAGCGCCCTGGAAGGTTTCTTCTCTTATAGAGTTATGTGTGCGAAGAAGCACATCTACTTTCCGACGTAAGATGCTCACATGAACATCAATGCAATGCGTCCATTTGTTCTCCTCTATTTGGAAAGGCCTGCTTGCTTCGTGCCCATCAAGGTGTCTGACTATTGCACAAGGTGCCGTCCATGAACGCTGTATTTCACTGTCTTCCCTCTGAGTGCACTTTCTTGTTGCGCGTTTCCGATTCTCCATTCGTGCTTTGGTACGGCTTTTTCAACCGTAACAACCTTCCCTCCTCTGCGGCGCTTTGTTGCTGTTATTTATTTTCCTTTGAGTTCGGCTCTTTGTATTACCCAAGCTCTGAGCTGCGTCTGTTGTTTCCCATCGCCATTTCCACATTGATGCAATTAACTGGCGCGCTAAAAGATCATTCAGAGCCACATTGTATTCCAGACATTTAGAGCGAGGGAATGTCCCATGTTATTGCATCCAAGAATAGTAGCAGGATTATCCTCTGGTAATTGAGATTTCTTCTAAGGGATCAACACTTGCGAAACCTGACCCGAGCGCCCACTGCACACTGGAGAGGGCTGTTCGCATGGCTGCACACCGACAAAAGAGCCTGCTCGAGCGGCCAGCTAATGCAGTTCCCGTGGTCTCCGCTAAGCACCTTAAGCGCTGCCTGATTTTGTTCTGACCTCTGCGTGTTTATTTTCTTTTAAACATTCTGAGGTTTAAGAGAAAGCCAAACCTAGAGTACAGCTCATTGCCATACGAGTTTCTCGAGAGAGCCCTAATTTATTATTTAGAAGTTCGACGAAGAAATTTCCGGAGAAAGTTTTCTCTCGCCCTTGGTTAAAAGGCAGTCGCGAACAGGTCGCGCTCATTTTGTACGTCTGCATCTAAAAAACACGCACGGACTTTGGGCTCCGCGCTCATTTTCGACTTTTTAGCTAGAAAAGTATCTTACCCTTTTAGTTCACTTTCTTTTTGAGTGCACACGCTATTTTCTTTCCCAATCGAAAATACATAAACAGAAACTGCGTCGCGTGATTGGCTAAGATTTCTTTAGGCTTTCTGAGCCCAGTCTATGTTTCGTCTCCTTCTACGTACTTATTTTCTTCTCGGAACCAAGACAAGAGGATTTCCTCCAGCAGAGGCTGTACTGATGACGGCCAGCGTCCAAGAGCTGATTCGAGTGTTTACCTTTTGTCTTCGACTGTCTCGAAACAAACAGCGCAGAAGCGATGCAGAGACAGCACTAAAAGCCGAGAGGACGAAGGAAGACAAGATTTCTTAAGGCAGTTCCGGTGGTTCACCTCTGAGGCTGTATTCGGCAACGCTTTCCCTCAGTAGCCCTTGGATTGCCTTCCTCTGAATCGAGTGAGTGCCGCTAGACTCTGATGCGCTCACAAGACATTGCTGGCTCTGTGCTGCTTTGACCTAGAGGCTCCAAATCACGGGTCAGCAGTTCTCCAGTTCTACAAACGACCATCATACATTACGAGGTACGGCACATTATGTGATATTTGGCCTGCATTCTTTTTAGCATCGGTAACCTTATTCGAGATCTAGGCTGGTTGTGATAATGCTTCAGTAGCGGGCTCTTTATCCAGACTCCTTTATACATTACTGCACGATTGGTTAATCGACATTCGTTTGCCGAATGCAATTGCCCATGAATCTTCTCTGTAGTCTGCCTCTTATCTTAGAGGGACTGCCCGGCCTTTTGATTGCCTAGACAAAGAGTAATGCTTACTTTATTAGTCTATACACGGCACTACATCATCTTTAGGAACTAAAAGAGGGCTGTTGTCTAGATTCCCTCTTTGTCGCACTGGGTGCAAAGGCACAAATTTAAACCAGGAACAAGAAATATAAAACACAGGACCTGGGAAACAATGGCCAGCGAAGCGAAATGAAAAGTAAAACAGAAAGATGCAAGGAAGGGGCTGGAAGCAGTCAATGATTTTCTCTACAAATCGTGGAGGAATTTCAAAACACTATCGAATGTGAAAAACTTCACTCGAAACAAACGAGCAGCTGCAACTAGCACCTCAGTGATAGTGCGAAAGCCTGGCTGAATGAAATTCTTGCAAAATCTTTCTCAAATATGATAAACCTTGGTGCAATCTTTATGTGTGCTCTGCAAGAAAGAGAGCAAAACTGTATTTAACCAAAAAAGCTAGACTGTCTGCTGCATAGAGTACACTGAGAACGAACTAACGATTTCTTGCGTGTGTACTTGTAATCTATTCGCTCCTTGGGGTGCTCTGATGTAAATACAACGGTTAGACATGAATCCTTTATCGCTCGGTGGTCTAGACAAGATAACCGCTGGTCATTAAGGGTAACGGAGTGTATTCCAAGAGAAGGCATGCGTTGCAGGGGGCGGCAGAGACTTAGGTGAGGGATGAGATCAAGACATTTGCGGGAATACGGTGGCCGCAACTGGCGAAGGACAGGGTCAATTGGAGAGACATTTGAGAGGCCTTTGCCCTGCAGTGGGCGTAGTCACGCTGATGATGATGATTGTCTAGACGGATGCAGTTGGCACAGTAAAGCTGGAAGTCGATTTGGCAGCCAAAGCAAAGGCAGCAAAGCAATCGAAACAAAAATAACTCATAATAGAGTCGTGACGTTCGCACGTACTGTAGCCGCAGAAGACAATGAGAAAACGTGACAGAAACTACCTGGCTTCGCCATCGCAATCGCAGAGCCTCTGAATTTCATGCGTCTCTTTTGTGCACTTCCACTATAACATAGTGCATCGCTTAAGCTCTTGATTTTGTCCAGATACAAGTCGGAAAGAATACTTTGTTAAGATCTCATTATTTATTCTCTAACAATGAAAATACCAGACTGCTCAGTGACGCAAAGACAGAACAATATTGGTGCGCTCGTTTGATAACTAATACCTGATAACTGATAAGTTGCCGCCCCCCCCCCCCCCCCCCCCCCGCCACCTCAATAGGGCGCAATCCTCGCCCAAGAATCAAACCTCTATGCCACATGTCAACATATCGCGCATTATAATTATCGTATTCTCAATCGTTTGCAGCCAAATGTGGTGATCTAATCGCGGAGTGCTGACAAAATTGAACAATTATCTGTGTAGAACAGATAACCTATTAATGTTACGCCAAATACGGCTGTGGAAACCAGAACTACTCCATAAAACCCGGTAACCCTTCCTAGCGAAGCTATTATTAGAAAAGAAAATTAGTGAAGACCAAAGTCTATATAGGCTGCTTACCTAAGCGCGTGCGAGCCAATGCGGGCGTGTTGGCTCTGCAATATAGGATGCGGGTACTTTTTTGCTTGTGGATGAAATCAGGCGCAACGAGACGGGGCGACGCGTCTGCCCTCGCGCATGAAAAGCAGAAGCGAAATGAACTTTTGTGCTTTTTATTTTATGGTCGCAACAAGCCTCTATCCCCGACTTTGCGCGATTTCGCCAAGCAGTCTGCACACTTAACAGCCTTTTAAAGCGAAGCTCTTAAGCACCCGCTTGTGAGTTGTGCAGAGTTGCCACCGTCGGGGTAACCGATCGCTAGCATAAATAAATAAATTAAATTAAACATTGCCGCGACTAGGATTCGAACCCGCGGCGCTGCGGACAAATCAGCTTTTCTGGCCACTGCACGAGGGCATTAAGCTATCGCTGCAGCTGAACACGCCTCGTGTTAAACTTCCACACACTTTCCCCGTTTGCATTGCACATCGTCGTCCCACATAATATTGCTATTGCACTTATATACACAGTATGGCGCGCTGTGCAATTAAACTTCAACGCATTTTCGCGTTGTGCATTGCACTTTGCCGTCTTCATCAACTAACACTGCTGTCGAAGTGATATCGTCACCAGGCGTACAGACAACCCAGCAAGGCAAAACAATGAGCCTACTGCATTTCACAGCAGCACTTGGACCATTTTGCAACAGTGCATCTACACTTCATGGTAGCATGGCACTTTTGGCACTTTATAATAACGCTTTTGCATTTCCTGAATCTCGTAGCTTTCGCAACAGTGTGAATGATGGCCAGTTTTAGCTGGTCACTTTTCCTTCACGGTAACGCGAGTGGAATAAGATTCTTGATTTGTATTCTTTCTTTACAAAGGCCTACGGTGTATACATGGGAGGGCATTCCAGCGAGAAGCATGAATGGGAGCGGTTCAATACCCTGCATAAATATCTTGCATCGATAGCATAGTGCTCTCGTGCAGCAGCCAGCGAAGCTGATCTGTCCGCGCCGCCGCGGGTCGGCAAGGTTTTCAAGTCGCGGCAATGTTTATTTTATTTCTGCAAGGGCTATTGTTATGCTATGATCGGCAAAGGTCACCCTCAAGTGACTGAGAGATTTAGGCTAACGCCGCAGCCGATCAGGCCACGTGTTAAACTGCAACACACTGTTGCGCTGTGCATCGCACATCGTCGTCTTCTTTTATTATGTGCTATCGAACTCGTATACACGTTTTCGCACACTGTGCATTGCATATCGTCGTCTTTTCCAACTAATACTACTGTCAAACTAATATCGTCGCCAGACGTGCCGACAACCCAACTAGGCAAAACCATAAGCCTATAGAGCCTGAGACGCCGACAGAGCTGTGCTCAAATTTCGCATTAGGGACAATCGTAATGGCCCTTACATTCTTTTTCTTCTGTAGTCGGTGTGGGTTGGACCCATGAGGACCTCACCAACGGTCTTCGCCTGGACTGACGGTTCTAAAAGAGCAAAGTTCATTGTGCGAGCTATGCGAGAGGGTTTCGAAACGAGCATAGGTTACGCATTATTGAGTGCGCACCTGTGTTGTAACGACCTGAAATAGAGTGCAGTGACTGCTTTGTAAGAAAGCCACGGCTCGGATGAGGACCGTGGAGTATGAAATATGTTCCCATATTCCAGCGCCTCCAGCTATAAAAGAGTGCATTTCGCAACTTCGACTTGCGGTCCTTTCCCGCGACTGGTGCATATAAACGACCCGAGTGGAGCAGGACTGAGCAAGATATATCTCCAGTATTGTCAGTAGCGAGACCGAAGTGACTTACATGTAACTTGTTTTAAATGCTGGAATATGTTTTCACAAAAGAAAGCATTCTATACACATATTTATTATATGTATGTACTTAGGGCAGGTAGTGACCGCCGATCCGGATCATGAGAGAGAAAGAACTAGAAGAATAAGAATGGGGTGGAGCGCATATGGCACGTTCTCTCAGATCATGAATGGTAGCTTACCAATATCCCTGAAGAGAAAAGTATACAACAGCTGTATCCTACCGGTACTCACCTATGGGGCAGAAACGTGGAGGCTAACAAAGAGGGTTCAGCTTAAGTTAAGAACAACGCAGCGAGCTATGGAAAGGAAAATGATACGTGTAACGTTAAGAGATCGGAAGAGGGCGGAGTGGGTGAGGAAACAAACGCGGGTTAATGACATCTTAGTTGAAATCAAGAGGAAGAAATGGGCTTGGGCAGGGCATGTAATGAGAAGGCAAGATAACCGCTGGTCCTTAAGGGTAACGGAGTGGATTCCAAGAGAAAGCAAACGTAGCAGGGGATGGCAGAAAGTTAGGTGGGCGGATGAGATTAAGAAGTTTGCGGGGATACAGTGGCCGCACTGGCAAAGGACAGGGTTAACTGGAGAGACATTGGAGAGGCCTTTGCCCTGCAGTGGGTGTAGTCAGGCTGCTGATGATGGTGATGATGATTATGGAATTAGGGCTGGAGAGCAGAAACTGCTTCTAAATTAGAATGGAGAAACAAGTGGCAACGCCTCTTGTGCATGATGTGCCGCAAAGGCTCGAGTCGCATGTTTAAGTATAACGAGAACAACGCTAACAAGTTGCAAAACAACTGCAGTTAAGTGCTTGCAGGGGCACTTAATAGAGAACTGAGAGAGCCAATAAAATGAAGTGGCGTGCATAACCAGCGAAAGTTTAGTTACCTATCATTTTTCGCGCAGCTGTCAGTTCCTTAAGAGCACGGGGACAGATATTCCCTCGAAGCTAATAAAAAACCAAACATCAAACGATAAGAGGGGCTCAAAGTTTCTTCGTGTTCCAACAACTTCGAAATGCCGGGGAATCCCGAAGCTCCCAACAGCTCTCCGTGTCATCTGAGCTTCGGTTGTCCTTGGGGATGAGCTTTGTTCGCCCGGCTAAATCCTTCATTAAACGCGTGCGCCGTAGCAAGAGTTTCCATCTCCGGGCTATTTAGAGGCTGTGTGCGCGTTTCCCTAATAGCTGTCATCGTTTTTTTTTTTCAATTCCAAGGGCTGAAGGAATTTTCTGTTAGCGGCGTAACAATGTCTACCCTTACTATTAAGGTTTACTAGCACAAGGGCCAAAACCTCCCGACGTTCGCTGCAGTGCTCACGCAAATGTTGCCAAAGCTGAGAATAACGCAAAAAAAAACCTGAAAGCATTGCGACGAAATCGGATTATTCTAGAGCGAACGACACACACGACATTCTCTTCATCCTTCATTAACCTTTGCGTGGCTTTTAAAGGTACTATTGTTTTCTTTTAATGAAACATTCTCTGTTCTCTATCAAGAGTTTCAAGCAGTTCCTGGCGCCATATCACGCAACATTCCCGGCAGGCTTCGGCTTCAGTTTTTAAATTTGTATCCAATATTATTACTCTAGCGAAAGTTAAAGACTGATGTTTCAGTCAGGGGCAATTTTTTGAACGCATGCTCTCACTGTATTACGAAACTGGCACCAACGACGCCAAAAAAAAAAATTAAGTTTTCCTCGGTTTTTCATATTATCAATCCAGAGAAGAAATGTCATTGTGCGAACTTAAGTTAAAGTTATACTTGATTATATCACCACTTCATAACCCTTTCTTAATCGCGCACGTAACGAAACGCGCATTCATTCCGTGTGGGTATGGCGAGTCAGTTACAGCGTAATCGACACTGCTTGCGATAACCTACAGCCGCAATCCGGCTTTTCTCTCAACTTTTTTTTTGGTTCTGTTTCATCTCTTTCTCCCTCTTTTAGATCTTCTTCTCTTTATTCCGGTTGATGTTTTTTTTTTACTTTCTTAACACAGGATCAGAAGGAGGAATGGGAAAACTCCTAAGCACAAGCAGAGAGCACTCCCGATTCCATGACTACGATTTAACAGCCGTTTCGCAAGCTAGCGACGGAGGCTCCAAGCTCAGGTCTCAGAGCGAGCAGAAGAAGCTACGATCAAACGAGGATTTAACATCGGAGAAATGGCCTCCCTAGATGGCCGGTAGCGGTAACATGGTGGACGGTGTGGAGACGGGCCCTCGCCTCTGCAGCGAGTGGTCCGCTGATCGCTTACTGATCCCCAGGCTGACTCGCAAAAAGGCGTTACTTGACTCCTGACGCCGGATCTGGGTTAAGGCAGAGCCCTGGCCGACGAATGCATGCCCTGAGCCCCGGTCCTGCACAAGGGACGACCTTGGCTAGAGAGAGGAGAGCGCTGGTCTTCGGCTGCATTAATGCCGTCGGCGGGGAAGATTGCTTTCTGCCCACCACGTTTATTTTGTTTTACGCCCGTTCCGCGGGATAGAAACGCTATATTTCGTTCCTCGCGGCGACGTCTGCTGTCGCAGTATGGCCTTTGCGAAGAGGGGTTAGGTGAGTGAGAGGAAGGGAAAGCGGGCATCCCGCAGGGGGATAGCGCCTGTTATGACGGGATTATACAGCCGGTAAGGCGGACTCAGAACAGCGGTGGTTGTTCTTTTCCTCTGGTGGACCGCTGACAGCGCACTAGTATTGCTGCAGTTCTTGTTGAGCGTTAGCTACTATCCGCATTAAAGTGAAAGCTATTACACTGAAGAAATTACCACTGCTTTAGTTTATTTCAATGTCCTGGCGAACAATGAAAAACAAAGCTTTCGGAGTCTTCAATATTGCCTTTTCTTTTCAGACGATGGGTTCACGCTTTACGTAACTACTGTGAGTGAGTGTAGTGAGTGTAGTGAGTGAGTGTAGTGAGTGTAGTGAGTGTAGTGAGTGAGTGAGTGAGTGAGTGAGTGAGTGAGTGAGTGAGTGAGTGAGTGAGTGAGTGAGTGAGTGAGTGAGTGAGTGAGTGAGTGAGTGAGTGAGTGAGTGAGTGAGTGAGTGAGTGAGTGAGTGAGTGAGTGAGTGAGTGAGTGAGTGAGTGAGTGAGTGAGTGAGTGAGTGAGTGAGTGAGTGAGTGAGTGAGTGAGTGAGTGAGTGAGTGAGTGAGTGAGTGAGTGAGTGAGTGAGTGAGTGAGTGTGTGAGTGAGTGCGAGCACAGTGAGCTTTCTCTGCCAGCGATACTGCAATCTTTCGACTTATAATTGAATTTTTTAGCACGTCAGCCACTGCTTCATATAAGACGGCAAACATGCTGTCGGAACTCAGCAGCATTCAACCATCCACTGAGGAGCACATCTGTTACTCACTTTGCTCCCTCCTTACTGTTCTCATCCTTCTGCCCTCTCGATATCTGGAAGAGAGCTGCTGTTTGTTCTTATAAACAACAAGCGAACGTCTATCTTCCTAAACGTTCCCATTTTCCACAAAAAAAAAAAAAACAGGCAAAACCGAGTGGGGGCATGTTTGCCCAGAACTTCGTCCTCACGCAGACGTAGGCAAAGAACAGAAGCAGTAAGCAGAAGAAGTTTTCCGCTCTCATCTTCTCTCATTTCGTACTTTTTCCGAGGGATAAAAAATCTTCCTCGCTTTTTTTTATTTTCTTTTCTTCCAGGAAGCCAGGGGAAGATGGCAGCAAGTGAAAAGCCACGGGCAAAATGACTCATCCGTGCTTTGGTGGTTTGCTCTACTTGGAGAGAGGATAAAGAAAGGAGAGGGAAAGCACAGTGCTGTCAGCGCTGGTTGCAACACGGCTAATAACGGTTCCATGTTGCCGCCGCGGCGACAACAATATGGCAAGATAGGAAAGAGGATAAAGTGCCTGTTCCTTAAAAAGGCCATCGTGTCTTCCTAGCTTACAAAACCGACCCTTTGTCTTCCTAGCAGCAACAAGGAGCGCAAAAAATTCTGCCTCCCGCGAGAAGCATGCCAGTGAAAAGTGCGTCATCGGTATGCATAGTACATCTACTAAACTCGACTGCCAAAGAAACCCTGTTGACGTCAACGAATCGAATTTGTCAAGGAAGTTCTCTAATGCGACAGAAATATGTGGTCAGACGAATTGCCGAACTCTATTTGCTGTTTTCTTTGTTCACTGCCATCGATAAAAACCATTTCACTGTATGCGGGACGCTCCACGTAACGTCAACCTAGCGTGTAAGAAAAGTGGTAACGAAAAAAATGCGTGCAAATGAGACTGAAGCAAAAATAATTGTAAAGGCGTAGAGCGAGCATATGTGCAATTTGTTTTGCAGTTGTGTAATCTTTCCAGTTTAATAATTCATTAATTTCTCAGTCGCTGAAGATTCCAAGCCGTTTGCCACAAGGCTAAAAGCGGTCATAAGAAACTCCGAATTGTGTATTTTCCTATGCAGCATAATCATTTAACTATTTAAACTACTCCGGAAAAGTAACGCTGCTCAGGCGTACCCCGGAAATATGCCAAGAAAAATATCAGTCAAGAAAACGGTAAAATCGATTGATTAATGGAAGAGGAATTATTTTCTTCCCTTAATATTTTCAATACTGTCAAAACAGCTAAAGTCTTCAATGCTGTCTACTTTTATTTTACAGCTCCATGTAAGTAAGTTAAAAAGAAAGATGTCTAGGCTTTTAATCTGACCTCTGCAAAAACCTGTAAAGCAGTAAAACTGTAAAGGAGAGAAAAAATCATTCATCAACTTTGAATCTTAAACCTACAATGCGTCGTTATTTCCCACATAAAGGTTTCAGAAGCCAAGGAAAACAAGACTAGCGATTTCACGCGCAGTTTAACCGAGCATGTTGATTTGACCTGTTTTAAAAGCTGTAGCATATTTGTTTCCAAAAGATGCTCTCGTAAAATTGCTAAAGCTTGATAAGTTTGCTATTTTCCCACCTTCTGCGAAAGAATATTTTTGTTTTATAAAAACAATCTTATATTATAAGCCCGCTTCTATAAGCAACTAACCTTATATGTTTTAGTGAATGCCATAAATGTTATCCGTAGAGTTGCAGTTGTCGCCTAAAGCCAACATTTCATGTCCCCGGTCTATTTTCACTGAAAACATAAGTTGGACCTGAGCTAAGCCTTCCTTTTAGGAAGAGCTGCTTTTGCCATTTATAAGAGATCCATTCGTTGGCTCTGCGCCTCTCACTGATGGGACGCCCCAGATATGGTGGCGTTGACCTCATCGATAAGACCTGCATCGAAGTTTTCGAATCCAGGAGCATCTCAAAACCTACATTTTCAAAACAGGACGGCCGCGCCAGCCCGGGATAAGCTCAGGAAAATAGGAATGCCCGCGGAGCTGAAAGCTCCGGCTCCAGAGCACGATTGCTCGCTCGCCTATACCCAGTCGATCCTTTCCTCAGGACCGACTTAGGATTGGGGGGAAAACGCGGACAATCCGGGGCTTCTAAGAATTTTTCTTGTTTATTCCACTTCTCCCGACCGGCACCGCGAAAGATCTTCTGCTCATTTACTGTGACTTCCTCGCCTTTCTGAAGTGCCCTGCAGCCATTGGATTTAGAAATACAGAGCCCTAGGAACCCACAGGAACGGGCAGGCTTGGGCGAGAAGAGCAGAATGTCATCGTCGCTTCGGGGCTGGAAAGAGGTCAGGACCTCTCCGTTCCTTTACTGGACCTTTATCTTCGCAGTATTTAACGTTGCGCACTTAAATGTAGTCTGACTTTCTAGAGTCACACACTCCGTCGCCGTGATGGCGGTAGAAGACGCATTTTGCCAAAGGGGATGCCACTGCCTGAGCGCGACCATGGTGATAAAACCGTTGACTTATCCAATAACTGTGGCAGGTTTGAAGCAGCCGCTGTAACACAAAAATAGCAATTTAACGCGAGTATCTAGCAACACATAGGATACTCTGGCACTAACGAAGTGTTTATTTAGAACAATATCCAAACTTTTGATTCTAAGTCGGTGACTTGTAATTACGTTTTAAATCAACTCTTGGCTGGTGCGATGGTCTCCTCTGTGGATAGTACTTTATCGCCTCCCATAAAATATTCGCGAGCTTCGCGTCCTGTAGAGGGCACCGTCCGAAGACGAACATGGTGGACAACCGGATGATCGAGAACGTCTGACAGATTCATTTCATTCGTTTAGTAACTGATTAACCATTAGATATGTTGGCCGTTTGCCCAACTCTTTTTCTTTGCAAGGCGTAACAAAGTCAATCTGGTGGCATTGCGCTTCTAGATGGAAGCGAAAGGCAAAGTGATACCTACTTAGCACGTGATCTGGCACACTGACTCAGTACAGATACACACAGCGCAGTAGAGTGAATGAAAACGCATTTTAGCGTCTTATTTTGAACATTAACAATAGCAAATATTAGTCAATGAACATTGAAATTATCCGCGGTGCTAGCTCGGCGTCCAGCCCCGTGGACAGCACACCATGAAGACAATGCAAATATGTACACGCCAATAAATACTGGCGGTCGAAATTCGGAGCCTTCCACTGTAATGCTATCATGTTCAAGGCAGAGCTTCAGCCGACAAATCTCGGCCTACAGTAATTTATAAAACTAAGGCAAGTGTACGAAAACCGCGGGCCCAGGTAGTAAGCCTCCGGGCACGCATCAGTCGAGGGCATCCACATTTTATTTCAAAACAGAATTGATCACTTTTTTTTGCCTGTAGCTATAAATTTCACAAATCGAAGCCGAGATAAGCAACTGATACTATACGATGCATAATTTACAAACACACGGGATGAACTGTGTTAGTGAGCGTAAACAAGAAAATCATTGGTATGCAATATTAGTTCTTCAAAACTCAAAGATATTTCATCCACGCGATCTTCTTTAATTACAAGTGCAGTAATACCGCAAGTGACAATTTGGAAATAGCAGAAACCACTTTCACACACACTCACTCTCATGGTGCTACAAAGCGATGTGAATAGCAAGAAAAATAATTATCCAGCAATAAAGACCTTGCGACAAGGCGCTGACACTACCTACTCCATACCAAATAAAGTCACTGTGATACTGAGTAGCTGAAAAACGCTTGTATGGCTTTCAAGTTTCGCCATGTTCCGTAGTAATGTTTCAATGACTAAGTAATGAGCTAACAAACATAGGTTCTGTTTAAGCGATTGTCTTAATTTTCATTCACACATTTAACGTCTTTCACGTTTACCCATTAGACCACATTGTTTACTCTAAAGGAGCATGCAAGCAAGCGGGATTTAGGTGTATTATAAATGAGGCAGTGTTTTGAATAGAAACGTGGACTACACGCCGGCAAAAAAACATCGCACTGGGTAACCGCAGTGGAAGACCCCCTCATCAGTACAACTTCTATGGAGCTGCCGCGGTGGCTCAGTGGTTATCGGGCTGAGCTGCGGATCCGAAAGACGCGGAGTCGATCCCGGCAGTGGCGGTCGCGTTTCGATGGAGGCGAAATACTAGAGGCCTGTGTACTGTGCGACGTCAGTGCAAGCTGAGTAACCACGCGTATTAGAGATTATCCGGAGCCTCTACTACAGCGTCCGCCATAGCCAGAGTAAGTTCGGGACATTAAACCCCATAAAACCTTAAAACAGCTTCCAAGGGCATTGCACTCCTTATTTAATACAGCGTCTGCCCGTGAAACTCGAGTTTTCTTCGTCAATGAAGTTCCTATCACTGGCGAAAAAGCTTGCCTAATAATCATCCCACAAATATTGAAAAAAAAAAATTTGATGGAATAAACAAGCTGCATTAGGAAAGAAGCGACAAAACAAAACGACGTGCACAGCAGAAGCGCGCAAACGAAATGCCGCGAACCTGAGTGGTGGCGCTTGTCTCTGAAACTCGCTAATCGCTTTAAAGTAATTCTCATCAGGTTAATCGTTCGTTAAAGCGCTTTTATGCGCCAAACAGCATTATGGTGCTACGAAGCTCACGCTAATGGAAAGCTACGTATTTATTTATACCACCTATAGCAGTACACAGGCGTTTTCGCATTTCACCTCGCCTCAGCAATAGAATGCAATAGCCACTGAGCCACCAGAGCTGGTGCATTATTATTATCATGGGCAGTTCGAACAGGAGAAGTGGCGAGAAACAGTTGTTGTATTATAGTTCTACAACACTGCACTGGTAGTCGCCATTACATTAAATTACACCTTATATTCACCGCCGTGCGTTCGCGGCTTGCAAGAGCGTCCTAAAAGCACCAAGCTTCCCAACATTATCGCAAAACCAAACTAGGCTTCCTTCTTTCATCTGTCACTGTCCCGTTTCAGTCTTCTCGCGGAGAGTTTCTGAAAGAAATACGCAATGCAAGCTCAGTCCTCATCCCAGCATCTCAGGCTGGTTTTATTTGTCACATTCGTTAGGCTTACCGAGTCACGCACGAACGGCGCAGCAGCGATGAGGAGGCCGATTACGCGCCAAGGTCTGATCCCGAGTCGTCGCGATGCTCGCTACGGGCAAAACAACGAGCACGCACGCTGCCGTGAAAGTCGGCCGGGTCAGTCGCGTCGCAGGGGGCGAGGGTGTACTCCGCGCCTCGTTGCGCTTAGGAAGCAGCCTGGCGCAAAGAGATTATCGCCTCTTCGGTCCGACACGCCGGCTGTCGCCCTAACGAGCAGCAGGCAGCGCCACATGCGACGGGGCCAGCGATAGAGCCCGCGACAGATGGGCACCCAGGCAACGGGATTCCGTCGGTCGGGACGCGCTCCCTACACTGGCACGCCGCAGTTGCTGTTAAGCTCTTTCGTTACACGTGGGAAAAAGTAATGTCTTGACGAGCGATTGACGTGCTCTTTGTAGCGATGTTCCCGGCGCTGTGCGATCAAGCCAATTTGTGTCTTCGAGCTGCATTAGTCCCATTATTTTTTTTTTTTCAATTCGAGTACTGTTCTCTTTTCTGAATCAGGTAGGTTTTCTTTTCGTGCGACTTGATCGCCTGTCCCTTTTCCAGTTTCCTTTGTCTTTCATGTTTTGCAATAAAGAGCATTATCAAAACGCGACAGCATCTTGCAACGCTGCCAGGGAGTCCACAGAACGCCATCGCCAATTCGGCTGTACGCCTTGCTGGACGGTAAATTTATTTTTTTAGGAAAGGAAATGTATCTCTCTCGCATATCTGGGTGGACACCTGCACCTCGCCGTAAGGGAAAGGGGGAAGATGGGAGTGAACGAAGACGCCGTATTAGCAAGACGCGCCTTTGTTCATTCCAAACCATTCAGCTGGCATTACGGAGTGGCTAGCGTGCTCGTATCGCACTCCGGAGACCCTGGTTCGATTCCCCAATCGACCAATTTCGTTCTCGGTTTTATTGATTTATGCGGTCTAACTAGAAAGGTTAATTAGGCTATTTCATATTTATATTATTGTATTTCTATCCATCGTGTTCTGTCATTCACCTGCCAATTGTTGGAACTGTCTAGGATGTTCGACACAACGTATATGAAACGAGCAACGTCGAACTGAGTGGGGAAGTGCGTGGTGGTGGAGCGAACGCGGCTTCGTACTTATCTGTTTTTTTCAGCAGCGTCTCCTTCCGCGGACGTTGTTGTCGATGCGGCGCGCGTGTTTCTTTACTTTTCTTCTGACTTCTTCATTCTCCTCTATCTTAATTAGGCTAATTGATTAATTAAGCAATTAACTAAACTCATTCCAACTTAGTTGGAGCATCACTATACGATCCCTTTGATTGGTTGCATGGTTACTAGCCAAAGTACAATTGGCCCCATTTGAAATTCGCGCACTGTGACGTCACGAGCATTTCGACTAATTGAAAAGCGTGACATTTTCTGTCGACAACTCTGCTTACAACGATGAGGCATTAAAGGCTTCCGCCTTAATAATAACAATATTTATAGATTGATTTTATAGCACTGAAATTAATGTGACAAGGGCATGGACCAACTCCCGTGAGCAAAATAGATATTTTTGTACCAAATGCGTATTAAAACCAATCAGTGACACACACGCCTTTTCCGTCTAGGGCCAAATTTGTTTCCTTAGGAGCCTGGTGAACTAACTAAGACGCAATACTGATATTTCAGACGCTAATGCGATCTAACACGGAACCGAGTCCATCTGCTACAACGTGTAGGCTTACCTCCTTGGTTATTCTTTTATTAAAGGATTACAAATCATAACAGAGCCATCAATAGAGCATTAAAACCAAAGCGTCCGAAATATCTACCTGCTCGAACTGTTGGGACAATTGCAGCTTCCGGGATATAGGGTCGAACTAAACGAGCAACATAGTAAAAGATACCGAGTATGCGTCGAAACGAATCGTGCTAATAACGTGCGGCAAGAAAATTGATACGGCCAGAAGAATGTCGGCGGAAGATATTTTCTCCTCTCCCTATGGCGATAAGCAGGACTACCGTGCGTGGTGTCGTGGCGCGCAGCGCTACGTGCTATTTTGAAAACAACGCCCGCTCTAGCCGCCCGGAGCTGAGACGACAAGGGGCGCGCAGCGAACCTTGGAACGACACGACTACCTTGTTGCGAACTATTGCTGCGCTACGCTACGCCGCGCTACCTAATGCCTTTCTGCGTTTTGCCACGCATCACTGCAACTGCACTGCGGAGACGTTTAACAAAGCGCACCGACAGGATTGTTGACAGGTGCTGTTGCTGAAGCCTTGAGTTCGACAAAGATGCGTTCCAGTTATCCGCACATGGTGCAGTACTGAAGAAATTCAGCGTAAGTGAGAGTGAGTGACTGAGAGTGTACGATTGAGTGAAAATGACTGAGTGGCTGAGAGTGTACGAGTGAGTGAAAATGAGTGAGTGAGAAAGAGAGTGTGTGAGCGAGCGAGTGTGTGAGCGAGCGAGTGAGTGAGTGAGTGAGTGAGTGAGCGAGCGAGCGAGCGAGCGAGCGAGTGAGTGAGTGAGTGAGTGAGTGAGTGAGTGAGTGAGTGAGTGAGTGAGTGAGTGAGTGAGTGAGTGAGTGAGTGAGTGAGTGAGTGAGTGAGTGAGTGAGTGAGTGAGTGAGTGAGTGAGTGAGTGAGTGAGTGAGTGAGTGAGTGAGTGAGTGAGTGAGTGAGTGAGTGAGTGAGTGAGTGAGCGAGCGAGCGAGCGAGCGAGCGAGCGAGCGAGTGAGTGAGTGAGTGAGTGAGTGAGTGAGTGAGTGAGTGAGTGAGTGAGTGAGTGAGTGAGTGAGTGAGTGAGTGAGTGAGTGAGTGAGTGAGTGAGTGAGTGAGTGAACGAACGAGCGAGCATGCGAGCTGATGTGTTAGTTTGGTGGCAGTACACCCAAAAGTACACACCGCAAGGCTTTTCGCATTGGATGTGAGTTACAAGGCCTTTTTTACAGCCAGATATTAGCTTAACGTTTTCATTTAAATGCGGCATTTGTTAATTCTGGCGAGTTCGCTTATCCCAGGTATGGCGTCTGAGGAGCAAAAGTTTCCTGGTTTGCCATCAACAAGACGGGAGACGCAATTTCAGTCTCTATCCGATCGACGTCCGCTAGACGTATATCTGATAGCGTTTCCACGTTCTAAGCGTTCACCGTTAATCAACGCCAGAGTTAATCAATACATTGGAGAGAGCCTAAAGATAGACCTTGGATTCGAGTGGCCACCGTGGTTAAAGTGCACGGAGAGTGTGCGCAATCGAATGATCCGAGTCTCTCTCTAGGCTCGCGCAGTTATGCAGGACGAGCATGTGATGCAACTTAGTGCAAGAACCTGGTGCGCACTGATCCCTTGTTACATAATCTGGCTAACGACACTGTGACGTAAGATGTATTGTATAGCCGACTGTTACTTAGTAGCCCTTTTCTCTTTATTTTGTTTTATTTATTTACACAATACTGCAGACGTTTTGCTTAATCGGGGAAGCGAAACCATCGCAAATGACCTGCTTGGCACGGTGCTTTTCCAGCGGTGTTCCATTCAGAGAATTTCCAATTTTTCGTGGAATTCAAGTATTAAAATTTAGGGAACGGAGAAATTTTATGGAATGTCATGGAATTATAAAATCTAAATTATCAGACTTTGTTTATTATTGATTGAAGTGTCATGAAAAAAGGGCCTTAAATTCATAATTTTGGGTGTAATTGAAAGAATTTTCTCTTATCCATATAAAATTACTCCTTCCCTTTCCTTTTTTTTCGGCCTCTAGTTTTCGGCAGAAGGCTCTGTGGGTATTTGAGATTAAGGAGTTTGTGGGGAGAATTGAGGTGGCCGCGGCTGGAACAGTACAAGGTTAATTAGAAAGATTTGGTACAGGCCTTTGTCCTGCAGTGGGTGCAGTCAGCCTGATGATGATGACGACAGCGTTTGTGCTGCGGATACTTCATTCCTTGAAATCTTTCACTGCTTAGAGGCAAAAAATTGACCGTAAAACGTGCCCCGTGCAGATTCAAGAAAAGTGCTGCCACATTTTTCGCTTGGAGGGAAATTTAGAGGGAACGCTTGGAGGGAAATTAGATGCCCCATTTGTTTAGTGATTTTCAATCAGAGCTCGTTGAAACGCGAGCCTTTTCATGTCCCTTCTGGGAACTGCAATTCCAGCGGCTAATCTTTCTCCTCTGAGAAAACGCAGTAAACAACTAAACGCGCCATAACTGATGCGTCCACTTACGCTGTTTGGAATAGGAAGCGCTCATTAAAAAACGATCCTGTTCTCTTGCGCAGCTCCAAGACGGGGACATGCACCGGCATATTAGACACCGGCGTCATTACCCGCTGAAAGGGTTAAATGGGACCAAGGGGAGAGGGGCATACTTCTTTACTTCTGTGCAGAGAAGCGTTACTCGACACCTTAGAGGACGGCAGCAACATTGCTCTCAGGGGTATCCATAGCAGCGGTACAACGCCTTGTGCGTGCGACGCAAAGTGCAAAAAACGTCTGCGAAACGGAGTGGTCGGAAACTGTTCCAAGATCAAAGGGAGGTCGTCGTTGTCGCTGGTAACGGGACCACAGCAAGGTAACGGGAGAGGTGTGCACGTGCCTACCGCTACCTCCGCAGGCCACGCTGTGAAACTGCTGTCGTCGCCCCAGCATCGCAGCAGTAACAGCAGCATTGACGTTAGCGAGCTCGCCGAAAGAGACCCGGGGCGCCGCGGTGCAAACAAGGGCTCGAGGTCGCGAGCTACAGCGACAACCCGCTGTGTATTGGCCTGACAGGTCTGCAGCCCCGAGCGCTGGAGAGCCATCTCGCGCGCGTTTCGTATCGCGAGAGAAAAGCGACCCCGTCGAGCCGTATAGCGTTTCCAGCGAATAAAAAACGCCTCTCGAGCACGAACACGCGTCTGGGCACGCAGCCCCGCTTCCAATCTCGGTAATTGTGCGCAGCGTTTGCAGGAGCCTGTCGGCTCCGTTTGCGAAATCTTGAGACGCAAAGGAGGCTTTCGGATATTATGTATCACACCGTTCGCTCCCTGTAACGCTTTTCACCGTTAGCTGTCTCAAGAGTGTCATGAGTTCCATACAGTAGAAGCTCTTAGTGTATACTCGCACTACTTACAGCGAGGCATGGGTGATCACGGAGAGGAAGGACTCTGCACTTTGTATTTCCTCTCTGCCACTGCACAGAACTGATATGTTTCGCTAATGGCTGCACACTCGTGCGCCATTAATAACCGAAAAGAATGGGGTCCGAAATGCACTGTGTTCCAGGTGCTCGCAGCTGAAGGCGAAGACTGCATCGCACCTTTTGTTCTTTTTTTTTTCTTTATTTCGCTGCGATGACAAGCTGTTGTCCAGACAACACGCCTGTTCGGTGCTTTCTGTTGTGGAGTGTGCATGTGTAAGCGGTAAAAACACGAGGAATAAAAAAAATACTTCTACAGGAGTGTCCGACCTGCCTTTGACGCTCGAGCCAGCAGTACGCGAGCGTGCTCGAAAGCGGGGCGGCTATTTTTCTCGTCGAGATGAGTGTCACTTTGAAAACGTTAATGAAGCACAGATTGTTTACACCGGCACCTCCCTTACTTGCCATCCTCTTTCTCATTCAATGCGCAAGTGTTTGTATACGTTGCCTGTTTGTTTAGGCGTGCGAAAGTGTAAGTAGTCAGGACGAGCACTTGTTTGTTCAGAATAGAAAGCAGATATGTGTAGACGCGCGTTTGTTGTCGACTGTGAGAGCTTCGTTTCCCGTCGTACAGATGAAAATATAAACAGGTGGGAGCCTACCAGGATGCAATATTGATTGAAATGTGCACCAGGAATGTCTGTCAAGATGTCAGAGACATGCCTAATTTATTTGTCATTCGTTATTTACTCTCACGGTGTCCAGAGAGCCCTTACTGAGGAGAGCGAGTAACGATCCCATTAAAGCGGTAACCGTAAAGTAAGGACTGTGAAGAAGAGATAAGAATGGCTACCAGAACAAGAACTGGAAATAAAAGAAAACAGCGTTAAAATACGGACACGCTGGAGGAAACATTCCTTCTAAGGCACCCATAAAGTTTATTAGCACTGTCCATCTCGGGCTAAATTGCTATAATGTACTCCTGGAATCATTGCTATAGCGTAGTTAAAATGCTAAGAAGAAAATTTTTAACGTTAAGGCAAAATGAAAACCTAGTCCGACAGCAAGTCCGATACAATTAATTGTTTGACAAAGAAAAGTTCACCAGAGGTGGTAATAAGTTCTACGTGTAAATGGAAGGTTCCAGTACTGTTATTCCGATACGTGTTATGAGTATGGCGTGATTGATGTGGTAACATGCCCAGGCAGTAGCGCTAACCCAACCGGACTAGAAGGCATTCTAACGCTGACCTGGCATATGTCGCACTCTCGGAGTTTGCTCGTCGTCATCATCTAGTTGCTGCCTACACAATAAATCTCCGCCGCAAGTTGGTGGGTGTAAACCATACAGTAAGGGTCCGCAATAAAGTATGCATTCATAAACGTTCTTTGTCAAAGGTAACCAGGCTGCATGGTTTGCTTCTAGTTCGTACAGTGGAGCCCTTACCGCTTCCCTGAAGCTGAAGTGGACGTTAAAGGTAAGGACTGGGGCTCTTCTTACCTTCCAACAACTTTTGTCTTTTAGGAAAGCCACAAGGTCTCCACTATACAAGCTAGAAGCAAATCATGTAGACTGGTTACTTTTGACAAAGACGGCACGTACAAACGCCGGTGAGCTAAAACAGCTGTCGAACCTGGGCGCTATGCTTGCTAATAAGTGAGAAAATTCGAGCTTTCAGAGCCGAAGCT
The DNA here is from genome assembly GCF_055824585.1 of Amblyomma mixtum. Classification (NCBI taxonomy): domain Eukaryota; kingdom Metazoa; phylum Arthropoda; class Arachnida; order Ixodida; family Ixodidae; genus Amblyomma; species Amblyomma mixtum. Next base: position 252,888,496 of record NC_143012.1, on the reverse strand, counting down.
CATCATTTCTGCTAGTGAATTAAGTGCATTTAAGCATTAAGGAGAAACAATGTTTGGGAAATTTCTTTTTTTTTTTGGCGTGCTCATAATACTCCGGCTCGGTTAGCAGTTGCCATAATATTGCTACGTATCACTGTAGTGTCCGTTCGTTCATGCTCAAGGCCGCAGGAACGGGGTGTTATCACTTTTGTTCGTGACGCGAGAAGCGACCGGACTAATCTCGGTTGATCACAGCCATGAAGAACTGCATCTACGTTTTTTCCAGATTACTGTAGTTGTTTTTGACCGGTTAGCTCAAAGTTTCCTTGCCGGCTTTAAATTGAGCGATGCAGCGAGCGGCGGGAATTCGTAGTTCGACGACTGACGACCACGTTTGTTGCTTACGCCGCTGCCGTATAGTTTAGTTTTTTTGCGGGCATAAGTCAGCCCAAATAAAGAGCTTCGTTTGCAAGTCTTGTTTCTGTCTTCCTGACCGCTGGGCTGCCGTCACTACAACGTGACAATATTGTTGCTGATGGCCCGTCGCTTCACGCAGTGTTATGCGTGTGCAGCATTGGCAAGTATACATCGTGAATTGCCGCATTGCCTGCGAACGTTGAGCAACGCTCCTTGAATACGGACATGACTGCACCATTACCTTAGGAAATATTTCAGCTGCTGGAAGAATCGGCAGACCCGGTGCGAACTGTTAGCTGTCGGGAGCAGGTCTAGCAAATGCATTACGCGTAGCAACAAAAATAATGTATAGTGCGCTCTGAAGAAGCTTGTGCAAAGAAAAGATAAACAAGTTGGCGAGAAGAACAAGACGGCCTTTTCCACTCACAAAGATACAAAGAAAGGCTCAAAATTTAGAGCGGAAAGCACGGCGAAATTTCTATAGACAAACAATGAGAATGCACTAGAAAAGAAAAAGAAAAGAAACAAGTTCCCATTGATAGTCTAGAAGAGGCGACTCGCGTCATGCTGCAAAAAAATGTATAATTTGCAGGTTAGCGCAGTTTTGGTATTGTTGCTCTGAAGGCAATGAACAGTGGTTTGCCTTCATTTTAAATTGTTTTCAGTTCGTCATGGATTCGTTAGCGGGTATGTTTATTCCTTCTTATTTGGTTTTGTTTGGTTAAGTGAATACTTTTATTATTTTTTTATTTTCGGAGAAAGCAGAACTCACTCGAATAGGCACAGCGTTAAACGTTTTCTTTTCTTTTAAAGGCTACAAGCATTCATTATCAAGCATGCTTAATCCCTCCTTTCACATTTCCCACCAAGAAGAAGTCAGTGAAAAACTTCCTTCGTATTTGCCCCACTGTTTTGATAACTTTTACCTCTGCTTTACATGCGGAAATTGCACCCAGGTTTTCGTTTTCCCACGGCACTTCTAGAAGCAGCCGAGCAAACGGACAAGTGCAGTGGAGTGGCACGTACTTTGCTCTTTCTGAGCACGATTCCTTCACTCGGGTGGGAAATGAGCGCGAGAAGATAGAAAATCCTTCCCATGGGACAAAAACAAGAGCATCGCACAGCTCAAGTCATCGTCCAAGGAAGCACGCTAAGACGACAACACAAGAAAGAAGGCGCACCACCCCCACCCGCCACACCGACATCGCTCGTCTCTGATTGCGTTCCAAGAATAGTAACGGGCAAATAGAGTGGCTAACGGCAGAATCCCTTATTTACGAGCAGCTTTCTCCAGTCTGGCCTTGTGACCTAGCACACCAGAGTTGTAGCTTCAGCACGACTTATTCCGCGACGTTGCTCTCCTGAAGATGCATCTGTTCTATATTAAATTAGCAAAAAAAAAAAAGAACAGCTCAGCAAGGAACCACCCTCAAACTTCGGCACCCTCCTGTTCTATCGCTTGTGCGAGGAGAAATTCACCTCCAGGGTGTGGTTCTTCTTTTGCACACGATAAACAAAAAAGAAAAACTGTGAACAAAGAACTGTCGAATGACACCACTGGCAAGCGGCGTTTATTGTACAGCAGAAAGAAGGGCGAAAAAAATCTGCTTCTCTTTATTCCTGTTCCTGACAGCTCTGTTGCACTGCGTAATGAAAATTCATTTTCGTGTTTAGGGCAAGGTGCCGTTAATTAGAAACGAGTTAGATGGATGCCGCCACAGTGGCGAGCGGTGAGCTAGTGAAAGCGGTTTGGTTAGGTAAACGCAGGGCAGAAGAAGGGGTGGGGCGTTGTCGCTAAGCTCTGTAACTTAGGATGTGGTCATGACAGCCTGAACAAACTTAGTTTCCACCGCCTACGAGCGACTGGGAGGTGAGTCTCGCCACCCGCCTTCTTGAGAGACGTTAGCGTTTATTATTGCCACGAGGGCCGTCACAACCGCACGCAACTTCATCACTTCGCGAAGACGCTTTCTCAACATGGTTAGCTCAGTGCTAAAGTCGATCAAGAGAAATGCCGAGCAAGAAAAAAAATGCCTGCCAGTAAGAAGAAAAGTCAGCGGCGGAGGGGGGCTATTACTGCATTGAAAACTAACGATTAGACAACAGCAAGGCGCCACCACTGCTTTATACCTATGGAGATACAATTTTAATGCGAGAGGTTAGGAAAGCCATGACGACTTAAACTGTCCGACGTCGGCTTCAGTATGAAGCCTTCACCTTCTAACCATGGCAGCTGGCTTCTCGAGTGCTTCCCGCTCTCCACCTGCTATAACACTTTCTATAACGAAACACCGGTTATAATAAACCAAACACCCGCTTTAGTGAAATAATGGCGATAGAAACTTGGTAAGGAAACTTCAGCGATCTATAATACTGGTTGGGGACTGGTGATAATAGGGGCTTTAATAGCAGTAGTTGTAGTAGTGCAGTTTATGCTCCAGGCACCGCAGCGATAGCACAAAAGTAAAAAAGGTAGAGAAGAACGCTCTCGCATTTCCTCCGCATCTAACCAATTGATCACCCCTCAATTGTTTTTAATATTTCGGTTAAACTGGATCAAAGACGAGGCCTGCCGGTACGCACCCGCTAAAATCACCGATTATTTTGCGTAAGTTGATTTAGAGCAGTTGCAAGAAAATAGCTCCAGGACGAACAAAAAAATATTTGACCTCGAATACTATAGTTCAGAACTTTGACCTGAGATATGCAAGACTCAATAGCCACTTTGTATGGTAGAAATTGAATTTGAGCCCGGAAACTGCTGACGGGAACGCCTCACGCCAAGTGAGGCAATTTGAAGGCGAGAATGACGCTTCTTTGTCCGGCGAGAAAGCCATGAAACAGAACTGTTATCATAGGCCTAGAAAGAGGTGGTTGTTCGGGCGAAGGATTCCGAGCGAGCGACCATTAAACCACTTCAGCTCCCATCTATTCGGCCTGCCTCATATTAATGGCTCCAAATTCATCCTCAAGAAAACGTTTCCTCTGGGCTTGTATGCATGCTAGCCGGCAACCAACGGAAAGGAAACAGAAGTTTTAGAAACGACGCCATTATAAACAGGAGGAAGAAGAAGAAGGCACCGGCAGCACACCAGCGCTGGTCATAAAAATTTCACGCGCAGCGGTGGAAGCACAGAAAAACACGTTGTTCAGTTCGCAGGCGCAGTGTTCAAAGCTATGCCAGGAAAAGACACCACAATACAGCGAGGGAGTAATGCTGCATTATTGCTGTTTAACTGACTAAGGTTATTTAGAGCACCGAGACATTTGTACATCGTTCACGCTATTCCTTTCAAGACGTAGTCAACAGATTTATTTCTAAATATCGCGCGCAGTTTAACGCGAGTTGGAGAGAAATAGATTGATGAAAACCACCACTAGAAAGATGGTGATGAAGAAGTAAGAGAAGCAGTTCGTATGGAGCACATGAGGGAGAATATGAGAACAGGCAGTCCCCGCAGCTGTGAAGCAGAGCACGGGAGGTACGGCAGGCAGTGAAGGTAGGGGAAGAAAGAAATTAGGTCAAAGAAAAACAGGGAAGTAAACATGATGTTCGATTGGTTAACAAGCAGTGGGCAAAGGTGGCAAAAACAGCGACCAGGCGCTTTCATTCGGTAGTCCAAGATCATGGTGAATGGGTCGCTTAGAGCATAGGGGAAGATATTGAACGCTTCAGTTTTTTTGAGCTCTTTGTTGGTTATGTTCTTAGATCACAAAAGACTGTTATGCTACACTCTTACCCAATATTGCTCTCTCTTTCGCAACTGCAAGAGTACTGTGCTGCAGCGCTTTCGGCACACTTTTTGCCTGCGAATCTTGAGCCCGTTCACCCAACTTTTTTTTTTCTCTGCATTCACACTTTTTTTTTTTTTGCAGTTAAGCCAAAATCAAGGCGAACTCTAATTTTTATATTGGTTTCTTGTGTTTCTTAGGTACATGGGACGCTCATAATAATAAGGATATTTTATTCAGGTTACTATATCGCTCACGATTACGTGTCTTCGCACATGAACTTTCGATTCATGACGCCTCGTGCATTAACGCACCAATGCAGCCACGATGCAGAGTGCTGAATTTTTCATGAGCGTCTCTTGATCGCCCCTATACCCCTTCCCCGCAGCTTTAGCAGCGTTGACCGGAATAACCAAAAGCTTATGTTGCAGAAGTCGAGGTGCCTTCTTTTTCTCTTACATCTTCATTTTTACTTCTAATGCCACCGGGATCTAACGTCTTTATCACGCCTCCGACTGCTGGCCCATTGCGTTTCCCTCTCGGTCATTAATTACAGGCTAATGGCTGTACGATGCACTCAGACCTCTTTACTAGACTGCATATTCGTATTTACTGCTGTTTGTTACGATGGAAGTGCGTTTATTCCAGCACATTTTCCGACCGACATCCAAACCAGCTCGCGTTTACGTGACTAAAGGCCTAGCACTCTCTCTTTTCCACTGCCTCTGATCAGCTGGATTGCAACGTGTAGCGTCGCGCTTCGCGAGTTCATGAGCCCCTAAGAAACATGATTCGGACGGCTCTGCCGGGTTGGAGATCGGGCGAACTCAAGTTTCACGGCAGCGTTGTACGCCCCTGCCGAACCGGCGGCTCGCGCGATGCAGCTGTTGCTCGGTGGTTCATCGAATTCAAGCCTCTACTGCCCAAGAAAGAGAGAGATAGATACGAGAGAGAAATGCAGGGATGTTCACCCGGAGAAGATGCCACCTTTGTGCTACCTTGCATTGCAGAGCATGTTAAAAGGATACCGGGCGGAAACATAAGGGATGTCAAAATAGAGTTAAATTAATATTAAGTATACAAACAAAGTAGGGGCTTTGCACACGGCAAAAAGATAGCCTGTTACGGAGGCATGAGACCCTAAAGAAACGGAACAGAACATGGCAAAGCTTAAGAGCTGATGATCCTTGCGGCCAGCGTCCGAGAATCATCATTTCCGTCAGTGAGCGAGTATCAAGTCGGTCCAGCGCAGGGCGTAACAACTGCCTTTCAGCCTTTAATACATGGCATGCACAAAGAACGTGTTCTGTTGACAACATCTCCAATGAACTTCAACGTACGTATTGCCCCAATATAAATGAATCGATATTATTATGTGGCAGTGGCTACAGGCACAGACGCAGCCGTAGGCGAAAGACAAGCAGGATGGCAAAAAATAATCGCACTGTTTATTCTGCTAACTTGATCCCACAAACAGAACACAAGTGGGCGTGTGTGGTAGCAGCAAGGCTACTCAATGGTCGCAAGGCTCGAAATGGCCAACGCTCTCGGCCGCGCTCAATTTGAAGGTTACTGGGAACATTCTCTACATGGCCCTTATGAAACACCGGGAACAATCTCAAACATCAGAGAAACTCCCGCGCATGATCACGAATGTACAAGAATAATCTGGTCACGTCTAAATTAGCAAATACAGAGTGTTCAGTTGGCATGCTTCTAGCGATAAACGAAGAACATGCAAAAGCAAGCTTAACGAAGACGTGTGAGCTGTGAGCGACATGTGGGCCAGAGATGTACTGAACGCTCTCAGGGGCAAAATGCTCTACTTTTTATTCTAAAAAAAAAAACCAAACGACCCGCCCTCCCTCTCACCATCTATCTTTTCTGTCACCAAGGCCACAACAGAATTCTTCGGATATATGCTCCTATTCTAGGCAATTGAAATATCATAGAGTGAACTCTGACACGTCCTGCAGCTGTCGCCATGTAAAGCTCTTAGTTTCGTGCGCAATAAATACCTGGGACTGAAATACGCCCACGGTTCAATGCAATCGTGTGCTTATAGACGAGGGCACTCTTCGACGCAAGTGAAGAAACACACGGCAGCACAGCGTTTTGGGTCTTCGCGCTTTTCTTTCACGATGTAACGGCTGTGAAGAGGTCGGACAACTGCATTGCTTCGATTAGACTTGACAGTTTCGAAACAAACTAGACTTCCTGTGGAGCATTTAATACGTTCAAGCGCGCGTTTATCGGGGATCAATCAGTTATTTATTTCCCTTTTTTTGGTCAGGGGCACAAGCTACAATTAGAGAATATTACCTATGCAGGCAAGGTTACGGTTGGTGGTTGTTCTATCTACTCGAAGGTCTGCTCATTGTCACCGGGTAAATTTAACGATCTCATAGAAAAGTAAAACAGAAGTTCGGATGTTTTAATTGGTGATTACGGCTTTAGACATATGCTCCGGCCTACGAAGATTAAATACATTTCACTCACGCGCTTCCATGTGGTTCAAATTAGAAGTCGGCCGCTCCACAATTTTAATGGCTGAAGCACTACAGCGAGCCGCTAGGCCGTTAAAAATTCTAGCGATGTAAAGTGCGGCATTTTAAAGTTCAAAGGATAGGACGCAGACCTTTTTCGATGAGTTAGGGTCCATAGTGCAACTTTCTTTTTTACGTCTTCAGATACTGCTGATAGCGCGCGCAGCACAGACACAGAGATCCGGCTCTTGTGGCGAGCGACATCTGCTGTGGCTCTCACAAACAAGGAGAGGTCCCAGCGTTCAGTGTCCCGCAGCGTAAAGCCTGGCTTCAGCGAACCACACATCCGCTGGCACTAGCAGCGACAAAGTTTGCCCAACCGCGCTTACCCGAAAGCCGAGATAAGCTTTCCCCAGCAACGCTCTCGCTAAAGCGGCCGGAACGCAGTGAGGGAGGTCACCGGAGAAACGAATATTAAGTGCTGCGAATGCATGCGTACTCATGGTCAAGCGCTAATGGACTCAATCGCGGCAGAACCCCAAGCCAGACCTCGCGATAGGCCTTAAAGGGTGGTGCTGTGGGGGGACTGGAAACTCTCTGCAGTGGTGGTGAAACCTGATGAAGCTGTAAGACCAGGTGGTTGTAACGAAAGGAAACAGTTCGATACCAATACACCTTCAACAGAAGTTTCAGACAGAAGCGACTTATGGAACCTTGGTAAAATCTGTTTGAGTTGGACTGCCGTGAGGCTGAACTAAGGAGGCAGTAAGCATACAGCTAATAAAAGTGTTTATGATAAACGCAGTGACTGGCATTTATTTTCGGTTTTATTTTTCAAGGATTTTATTTTTCAAGCATAGCCCGCTGCTAGAGCATCCAAAAACTCGCTACGTCCTTCAGTCATTAGAGTAATATTTAATACAATTTTGCATGCTAACCCTAACTCCTGGACTATGATACGCATTCTACGCGAGAGCTCCGTAACAGTACCTTCTACCTCAGTCCTCAAATAGCACCTGAACCTCGCCACATGGGCCTTTTTGCGTTTTCCCTTAAACTGCCTCCGCTGGCTGTCTGGAGTAGCATGCCACGCCTATAACCAAGCAGACCTCTCCATTATTCATTAAAGTCTCTCTCTCCGCTGCCTGAGCGCCGCAGCTACTTGCGTATATAGGTGGCTACGACTTCGACTCCCGAATCCCAAACTGTCGCACTAACAGCCGATCTCTGGACCCTCCAGTATTATTCTCTTAATTTCCTAAAAATATACACCTGATCAATGCACAAATAAGAAACGCACTAAGTCGTACAAAGAATACTGCCAGGGCACAATGCGGCGGAAATGGCGGCACGCTAACGATTCAACTGGTGGAATCCAGTCTGGGAGTCATTTTGTCAGTCACCATTACGTAGGTCCAGCAGTATTCCGCTCTATCTTTTTCGGACTCTAGTGTTGCATGGTTCAGTTATATCTGCTCACCTATGTTTAATATAAGTCGTAGCTTGCCTTTCTAAACAAACTTCCTCACTTCATATCTACATATGACCCTCCGTCACTCTAGACTACATTTCGCTTCATTTAAATTGAGCTCGATACTACAGAAAACCACTTGTTCTGAGCGTTTCGCTGGATGTCATGTTTTCTTTTATTTTTATTTCAGCTAAATTTGAGCACTCGTGTTCGTTTTGATTTAGACTCTCCGTTTTTCTGTATGAAAGTTCCTCCAAATATTTTTATTCCATCGAATTCCTTGTTTGTGTCCATCTCATTTAAAGCTTATTCCCTAAAGGCGCAACTTTGGGCCACTTGCCGATTTATAGAAACATGGAATATTTGTATACTTCGTGCATGCGGCAATATCAGAAAGTTCGGTAAGCGATCGGGAGTGCTTGCGCAATTGTATGAGGGAAAGAAGTTTTGGTGAAAGTTCCTTCAGCCACCGCAGCCTGAACTCGGCACCCATCTACGCTCTAGACAGCAACTTTTTCTTCCGAAACACATCGTTACTTCCTCACCGCATATTGTAGGCAGTTGTCTCCCCCCCCCCCCCCCCACACACACACACACACACTCACACATCCTTCTACTTCCTGCCTGAGAATGTACTTGGTAGCCGCAGAAAAGACATCGTATCCTTTTACTAAACCATAGAAGTGCAAGTTCTAACACACCACAAACATCATCCGAATTGAACAGGTCAGTAGAAAATTTCCCTTTCTCACACACACATTTGGAATGCAAAACGAAGATCACAACACAGAACGGCAAAAAGTAGGTTTTAATACTTGACTGTTCCTGACTTTAGTTTTACCTGAGTGTAGTTTTCGAGAATGGTCGTTTCGTAGGCCATAATGATTACTGCTATGATCATTTCCGCGTCAGCCTCGCTGATTTTCCGAACTTAAAGGATGACCCTGCGGTCTGATGAGAACGACATTACCAGAATGGTTACGGGAACAACCCTTGTGTCAGCAGCCCGAATATTTTATTTGTAGCAAAGATGGTCATTACTTCTTATCAAGAATGCGCTATTAGGTTGTTGTCGTCGCCATCATCACCTGCAGCAGTTGCGCAAACGTAACCGAAGCATGAACATATGCCTTTCTTTTTCATCTGCCTATGCTTCGCTCCATGCGTTAATAATTACTCTGGACGCATGCTCTCATCAGTATGCACTAATTCCCCTTTTCTCATCATTTTGCCTCGCCTCCTGGGACACCTGGGCCAATGTAATACAATAATTACATTTCCATTCGATTCAATTATTCATTCTTTTCGCCATCTGTTATTGAATCGATTGGTGCTGCCCCCCACTCCACCCTATCGCCAAAATGGTAAGAATTGAATTGAAGGAGATAGCGGACCTGCTGTCTACACTGCCTTACAGCACCTGTAGCGCCTTCTATGAAAAGAGCTGCTTCGCCTAATCTGTTCCTCTCTCGCACGAGCCCGCTTTTCTTCTCGGCTGTCTGCAGCGTGACAGGCCGAAATGGCACTCACAAAAGGCACGGAACGAACACGGACGTGATCGTGACGCGGCTAAATGCGGTCCATTGCTCCGGTCAGACGCAGCTACTCCGCGAATACGAGCGCGTGCGAGAAGTTGCACCTGTGCGCGGGGCGCATTAGTTTCCGGATATGGCTCGCTCTTCTGTCTATGACGTCATGCCTGCCGAACCTCGTCTGACGCACATTTGCTGCCCTGTGCGCGCACGGTCGAAGCCCACGTCATGAACAATGGTGTCAGACTGCCCGTTTTAATCGGTTGCAGAAAGCGTTCTTCATCTGGACTGCTTCTTCCCATCTCAAAAAATTTAACTGTCCTTCGAAACAGTTCGCTTCTAGCTCTTCGTTCAATAGACTGCACTTCGTACAGAGGGCAAAACACATGCCTAGAACAACCAAACTCTGTGTTCCGGAGCTCCCAAAGCCGCTGCCACCAAGAAGACAAAAAAATACGATGAAATTCTATGCGTTTAACAGACCATGTTTACATCCAGACCATTTTTTACCAAATCTAATCGCTAGTTATCGCGTGTTACGCCCGAAACACGCTCAGAGCGTGTTCTAGAGATGCGTTTTGCCCTCTGTACATGTTTCACACTATTTTCATTTCCCCTTGAAAAGTGACAAAGAAATGTAGAGCTCGTGTTCATTCACGATGCCTTTTTTGTCCGAAAAGCCGAAGGCTGCTTTTGATTGCTCGATTCAGTGCTAATGCTTCGTGCATAACAACGGATGAAATTTGCTTGTTGTATAGACGACAGTTTCTTATTCTGCTTGTGATAATTCAGGACATTACCACTGCGCTCCAACATCCTGATCGTGTGACACACAAGGAAACACCAATCCCTTAAAAGGAAAGAAAAACTTTTACTTCAATTTCAACACGCGTCTGGACCTGTGCCAGAAAGTCTTTCCGCATCATTGGCGAAGCTGAATTCGTTCTCTTTTAATTTATTTAGACCATTGGTCTCAATCAAAGAGACGAAGTCATATTCTATGAAACAAACAGCAAGAAACATTTGGTTAAAGTAAAGTCAAAGTAAGAGTGTGATGGTCCCGTGATAATACACTGAGTTCAGACTAGTTTACTTGCTTGGGTACTCATCCGAGTTCAGTGTGCTGCTTTCTGGCGCGAACACTTTCCCTCAGCTGCAGGCATCTGATCAGTGACCTGATTCTATAAGAGCATCTTCAAGCCCAGTACACGCACTTTCCTAGCCTCTAATCACTCAAATGAGGTAAAAGCCGTGCTTTTTCGAATTTTTGGATCACTAATTAAGAGCTGAACTTCGTGGAACAATGCACGCAGCTACTTACCTTAATCAGCGATCCGTCGTTGTTGCACACGTCCTAGCACGCAATCAAGTTGAAAGCTCTGTCGGCAAATGCCACTCAAGTTTCCAGCCTCTTCAGCTCAGCCTCGGCTCACTTGTGTCGACACTTCCGCACCAGAGTTCGAACCGTGGTGCTTGCCCAGCGCCGGCGACACGCGGCCCGAGTCGAAGAGAGCGTAGCACAGCGGGAGCGATGCGCGCGCTCCGAGATTTAAGCGCCGACGCCGCGGAGGATCCCCTCTTTCCGATCAAAACAAGCACGCTTTGCCGCCGCCGCCTCGTCCAGCCAGCTTCCGTTTCCGTCCGCAGGGGAAATGAAGGCGCTGCGTCTGTGCCATCGGGGGTAGCCACCCGCCCACCCTGGGCTCCCTGTCCGGGTGTTCGAGCGGACGCAATGGTGGCGACCCCTGTCGCCCGTCCGGCGAGACGGAAGAGGTAGGAACGCAGGGCCAAAGCGCGGAGCGCGCGACATCTGTCCGCAAGCGTTCACTCTGCTATGCTCCTTTCCCTGCTTTCGAACTTTGTCTCCCTGATGCCTTTCCCTCTGAGAACAAAGTCGGAGGAGATTAAACTGCCGAGGAAGTCACGAAACCCGCGTGTGAATAAAAATTTGGACTTTCCGCTCAATTACTTCCACTCTGAACCAAGAAATATTTGAATATTTGTGAATGAATGAATGAATGAATGAATGAATGAATGAATGAATGAATGAATTATTCATTCATCACATGTATACTAAAACCGCTTTAGGGTAGTTAGAAAATGTTAAATTAGCCCTCTGCGCGTTCTTGACCGCAGTACAGTGCATGTTTGGTTCCTGGACACAAGGAGACGTTTTGACGGAGGATGAGCATAAAAACTCCGGCAGGTGTTCAATAAATCGATGGATTATTCCGAATTGACCCGTAGTGCACCACCATTATGCATAGTCGTGAAGCAGGTGGTAACTTAAGGCGTTAAATATTGCATACAAATTTAGTTCGATCTTGCGCGGTTGGTGTCACTTGCAAGTACGGTGAAGGATAGAACGATTGAAAGGACGCGTTGACGGCCTCATAATAGTGACGCATGACGCATAATGAAAATGATAGCTTTTCAGTCGATAGCAACTGTTGCGGATGTTACAATTCTGTACTGTACAGTGGTGAACTCGCAATACCCCTTTGGTTCTTCACACGTGCTACCTCGACAAGCTCTGAAATGTATCTGATTCTAAAGGAATGAGACATAAAAGTTATAAATATTGCTTATAAAAAAATGATTTTAGTAGAAGAATAAGTTATTCTTGACAACCAAGGTAAGTACAAAGGTGTACAAAGTCTTTCAGTACAAGGATATAGCTATATCTTCTCAGCTGAACTGACAGCCAGAAACAGCTATTTTGGATACGAGACTGATGAATAAGCATGAACTGCTCTTGTCAGCAATGCAAATGGGTCTTCTGTTGCGAGCGTGATCAGCGGCTTTTCTCCGATAAAAAGAAAAAACGCCAGAGTTCTGAGTTGTCGAAAATGATAAAACAAAACGTAAAGTACCCCAGGCAGTTGAAATTGATCCGAAGATGGACACTGAAGGGAGGCTCAGATCTCCCGTGTACATTCGGCGCGCAAAAAAGCACATTTCTAGAGAATGCAAAATATTCAACTCATAAGCTTGAATTGAGTTATTGCGGCAACAGAGTTATTGCGGCAACAGAGTATTGAGTTATTGCGGCAACAGAACATGTACAAACGTAGGTAAATAAATCACATTCAAGTTACACAGGTGGCTCCGATAGCCCGACATGCCACTGTGATTTCCGAACACTGTAATAAAAGTAGATACAGTGGGACATAGGAATACTCATTCTGCTTCCCTATTTGCAGTGGCCGCAAGTCTGACAGCCCATACGTCGTTTCCGTATCGTGCACTACTGAGTTTAGAAGGCGTAACAGATTTTCTCCCATAAACTCGTACAAAGCGAGCATTTTGTTTCGCTGTTTTCATACAGAACACAATTTTTTTTTATTCCTCCACAAGAATTAATTATTCCTGTTAACACAGTACCCTTCTGCCCTTACGGGCTCTTTACGGGTAAAAACAATTAGTTTGTGTAGCCAATGTCCGATGGAAAATATCAGCAAAACGGTGTTTTCATCTTTGCGGCTGAATTTAAACGTATTCGAATTTGACCACACTGCCCCCGTCTTAAAATGAAAATAGTTCACCCCTTATTGGTAAGTCATGCCTTCCTAATGACGGTATCTGCATTTTTATGGGGATTATGCGCTGAAGTCCGAAATCTTCTGGCAGCTTTTTGCGGCTGGCGACTCATCGCCGAATCAGTAACGCTTTACTAAACTAGTTCAAATTAGGAGAAAATTACACCTGCTAAACTTTCAGGCGGTAGGAAGAAAACAATGAGGGAAAACAAGCCTACTATCTCGATAACAAAGGTGGTAATTATGCGCGGTTGCAGCCTGTCACAGAAGTAGCGTGGCTGAGTTCGACAGCATACGAAACTAGCATCACTAAAAAGAAACTGCTCATTACGTTTGTCAGTCTGTACGGTCGGTTTTACAGCACAGAGTTAACAGCGATGCTGTCTCGACAGCCTACGGAGGAACAAGCGCGGGCGTACACCCTCCTAAACATTCTTTTAAGACCATCACTATCACATTAGTGCCTTTTAGCACGCCCCTATGCACGGTATTATCCTTCGATGAATAACTTTCGATTTGATTTCAACCTGAAAGGCAGCAATGGGTTGCTTGGAAAATATAAGAAAACACACACTAGCAAGCCTCAGAGAAATGCTGAGTTCTGTAGTTTTGCATTTTACTTAGCGACTGTGTCCCGCCAAGCAGCCAAGAAGCATAATGAGTTCTGATGAGGCGAGCACATCCTTCCCTTTAATTAAAGTCAGAGGGCTGCAAGACCATCTCCATTTTTATTCAGAAGCTGCGCACTATGATCCCCTCTCTCAATTAAGAGACCGCAGTATTTAATAAGCGCCTTGAGTTCATGACCGGAAAACAAAGCAAATGCATGAAAAACCGATGTTCTCTGGGCATAAATCTTTCTCAAGCCAGCCAAAATGTAGGAGATTAGCCCTTGCTAAGCTTCTCGAGAAAATGTGGGGCTGCATTTCATTTCGTTTATCAAGCACAGGAAACGAATGTAAAGTGAGCTTAAGCAGAACACGGTCCTATTAAGCAGCAGAAATACGCTCAGTTTTACTCAAGCTACTTTCTTTCGCTCTTTCGTGCAAGACTTCGAAGCTGTTGCAGATGCGTTTTTAGGCTTTCATGCAGATGATGCCTTGGTTTTAAAAGAGTGTTGGGATCAAGCAGCTGCTTAGCATTACAAGCCACATCATAATGAAAAGCCGACGTCCCTCGTTTCTCTCTCGGAGAGATAGACGGCATTGCTTTCTGGATTTATCTGATTTTGCCCCTCCTATGTGAGTGTTTTCATGGGTGGGTGTTTGGATACCATTTTTAAAAGAACAAATAAAAATACCCAAAGATATTTATAACGATTGCACAGCTACTATAGTTATCCATAAAGTCAGCAATAAAATTCTAATACGGAAAGGTGTCAGGCAGGGAGACACGATCTCGCCAAAGTTCTTCCCTGCCTGCTTACAGGAGGTATTCCGGGGACTGAAATGGCAACAGTTGGGATAAGAGTTAATGGAGAATTACCTGAGTAATTTGCGATTCGCTGATGACATTGCCTTGCTAAGCCACTCAGGACAAGAACTGCAAAGCATGATCAATCAGTTAGACAGGCAGAGCAGAACGGTGGGGCTAAGAATTAACATGCAGAAAACCAAAGTAATGTTCAACAGCCTAGCAAGGGAACAGCAGTTCGCAATTAGTAGCGAGGTGCTGGAAGTAGTAAGAGAATACGTCTACTTAGGGCAGGTAGTGACCGCAGATCCGGATCATGAGAGGGAAATAACTAGAAGAATAAGAATGGGGTGGAGCGCATATTGTCACGTTGTAGTGACGGCAGTCCAGTGGTCAGGAAGACACAAGAAAGACTTGCAAACGAAGCTCTTTATTTGGGCTGACTTGCGCCCGCAAAAGAACTGGATCACTCGGTGGCGGCGTAAGCAACAAGCGTGCTCGTCAATCGTCGAACTACGAATGTCCGCCGCTCGCGGCATCGCTCAATTTAAAGCCGGCAAGGAAACTTCCAGATAACAGGTCAAGATCATCTACGGTAATCTGGAAAAACCTAGATGCAGCCTTTCATGGCTGCGAACAATCGAGATTAGTCTGGTCGCTTCTCGCGCCACGAACAAAAGTGATAACGACCCTTTCCTGCTGCGTTGAGCGTGAACGAACACACACTGCAATGATACGTGGCATTACCCCCCTTCCAAAGAAGCATCGTCTCGATGCTTTATAATGAGAATAAACACGGACAATGAAAACTTCCAGTCCTTTAGCGTTCATAATATGGCTTCAGGCGTACGACATGTACGACTTCCGGGCGTGTGCGGCGTCGCTGAGATGCTGTCGTGCCGTCGGGGATGACTTCGTAGTCGAGGTCACCGATGCGACGGAGAACCTTGTACGGGCCAAAGTAGCGTCGCAGCAACTTTTCACTCAATCCACGGCGGCGAACTGGCGTCCATATCCAAACACGATCACCTGGCTTGTAATGCGTGTCTCGTCGGCGCAGATTGTAGCGTCGGGCGTCGGTGTGCTGCTGGTCTTGAATGCGAAGCCGCGCAAGTCTTCGGGCTTCCTCGGCGCGATGAAGGTAGGCGGCGACGTCGAGGTTGTCTTCGTCAGAAACGTGCGGGAGCATTGTGTCGAGTGTTGTCGTGGGCTTCCTGCCGTATACCAGCTGGAATGGGGTAAACCTGGTTGTCTCCTGGACGGCAGTATTGTACGCGAAGATCACGTAGGGCAGAATGGAGTCCCACGTCTTGTGTTCGGCGTCGATGTACATGGAGAGCATGTCTGCGATGGTCTTGTTCAGACGCTCTGTGAGTCCGTTGGTTTGTGGATGATAGGCAGTTGTCCTCCGATGGCTTGTCTGGCTGTAGTTTAAAAAGGCTTGCGTCAGCTCCGCTGTAAATGCCGTCCCTCTGTCTGTGATGAGCACTTCGGGGGCGCCGTGTCGCAGGAGAATTTGCTCGACAAAAAATTTTGCGACTTCTGTTGCGGTACCATTAGGCAACGCTTTTGCTTCGGCGTATCGGGTCATGTAGTCGGTGGCCACGATGTTCCACTTGTTACCTGATGATGAAGTCGGAAAGGGGCCGAGGAGGTCCATTCCTATTTGCTGAAAGGGCTTAGTTGCAGGTGGTATGGGGTTGAGGAGTCCGGCTGGTCTAGTCGGAGGCGTTTTGCGTCGCTGACACTCACGGCACGTTTTCACGTAATGGGAAACGTCGGTAGCTAGCCGCGGCCAATAGTACTTCTCCTGGATGCGGTGCAACGTGCGAGCAATCCCGAGATGTCCTGCAGTCGGCTCATCATGACATGCCTGCATAATGTCTTCCCTAAGATTCTTGGGCACGACAAGAAGATGTACTGTCCTGTTGGGCGCGAAGTTCTTCTTCAGGAGGACATTATTGTGAAGGACGAAGGACGACAGTTGGCGCTTGAACTCCCGGGGAGGCGATGCGGTCTTGCCTTTCAAATAATCAACTAGGCTTTGCAACTCATGATCCGAGCGCTGCTGCTGCGCGAAACTGCTGGCGCTTACCGGTCCTAGGAAAGCATCGTCGTCGTCTTCTTCCGGT
Organism: Amblyomma mixtum; assembly: GCF_055824585.1. NCBI lineage: Eukaryota > Metazoa > Arthropoda > Arachnida > Ixodida > Ixodidae > Amblyomma > Amblyomma mixtum. The sequence goes on along the minus strand of NC_143012.1, from coordinate 252,871,795 downwards.
GCTGCGTCTACGGGGGCTCGCGATAGGCAGTCTGCATCGGAATGTTTGCGGCCAGATTTGTAGACTACAGTTATGTCGAATTCTTGAAGACGCAGGCTCCATCGAGCAAGGCGGCCGGAGGGATCTTTCAAATTGGCCAGCCAGCAGAGAGCATGATGATCGCTCACAACCTTGAATGGTCGTCCGTATAGGTAGGGGCGAAATTTCGACGTGGCCCAAATAATGGCGAGACATTCTTTCTCTGTCGTCGAATAGTTGGCTTCGGCTCTCGACAGTGAACGGCTAGCGTACGCGATAACTTTCTCCTCTCTGCCATTTTTCTGAACGAGGACCGCTCCTAAGCCCACACTGCTTGCATCAGTATGAACTTCGGTTTCGGCGTTTTCATCAAAGTGCCCGAGCACAGGAGGGGACTGTAAGCGGCGCTTCAGCTCGTTGAAAGCTTCCTCTTGCGGCCTTTCCCATTTAAAAGGCACGTCAGCCTTGGTAAGTTGGGTCAAAGGTTCAGCGATGCGCGAAAAGTTCTTGACGAATCGCCGGTAATAAGCGCACAATCCAAGGAATCTGCGTATAGCTTTCTTGTCATTAGGCTGTGGAAACTCTGCGATCGCAGCCGTCTTCTGGGGGTCTGGGCGAACTCCATCCTTGCTTACGACGTGACCAAGGAACAGCAGCTCCTCGTAGGCGAAGTGGCACTTCTCTGGTTTCAGTGTCAGGCCTGAAGACTTGATCGTTTCCAGCACTATCCGAAGCCTTCTGAGGTGGTCTTCAAAGTTTGAGGAGAAGACAACAACGTCATCTAAGTAGACGAGGCAAATCTGCCACTTCTAGCCTGCGAGCACCGTATCCATTACTCGCTGGAACGTCGCTGGTGCAGAGCAGAGGCCGAATGGCATCACCTTGAACTCGAAGAGTCCGTCTGGCGTGATGAACGCAGTCTTCTCGCGATCTCTTTCGTCGACTTCAATTTGCCAGTAGCCGCTCTTCAGGTCCATCGATGAGAAGTACTTAGCGTTGCATAGCCGATCCAGTGTGCCGTCGATGCGGGGGAGGGGGTAGACATCCTTCTTCGTAATGCTGTTCAGGCGGCGGTAATCGACGCAGAAGCGAAGGGTGCCGTCTTTCTTTTTCACTAGGACAACTGGTGCTGCCCAGGGGCTCCTTGATGGCTGGATGACGTCGTCACGTAGCATTTCCTCAACTTGCTTGCGAATAGCTTGGCGTTCTAGCGGCGATACGCGGTAGGGGCTCTGTCGCAGTGGTCGGGCGTGTTCGTCTGTGACAATGCGGTGCTTGGCAAGCTGGGTTCTTCGCACATTCGATGCTGATGAGAAGCAATCGCTGTACTTTTGAAGAAGACTGCGTATTTGTTCTTGTCTGCTCCGTGGTAATGCCGGGTTGATATCAAACGTTCGTTGATGGCCTTGGTTAGATGGTTCTAGGGGTTGGTCGGGTAGGGCACATATGTCTCTGATGTCTGCCAGCTCGTCGAGGAAAGTGATCGTCGTACCTTTGTTTAGATGCCGGTATTCTTCGGTGAAGTTGGTTAGCAGCACTTGGGCTTGGCCATTTCGGATTTGGGCGACTCCCCTTGCGACGCCCAGTCCTCGATCAAGGAGTAACTGGGTGTTCCCCTCGACGACGCCTTCGGCAGTTTCGACGTCTCCACTACCTATGCAGGCGAAGACACTTGATCGGGGTGGCACGCTCAGTACTTCGTCAAGGACGTTTAAGGCAACGCGATGAGTCGCTGTCGTCGCTGCAGATATGGCTTTGTCCGTGGAAAGCTTGATCGACTTGGATCGAAGGTCGATGATCGCCCGATGTTCATTCAGGAAGTCCATTCCTAAAATCACGTCTCGCGAGCATTGCTGTAGGATCAGGAAGGTTGTCGCGTAGGTTCTCCCATTTACAGTAACTCTCGCGGTGCAGCGTCCTGACGGCGTAATCAGGTTACCACCTGCGGTGCGGATCAGCGGGCCATCCCAAGTTGTTGTTACCTTCCTGAGTCGGACAGCGAGTGGCCCACTCATTATGGAGTAGTCAGCTCCGGTGTCCACCAAGGCAGTAACCGCGTGATCGTCGATCATAACTTCAAGGTCACTTGTTCGTGTTTTCGCATTGCACGTTGTCTTCGGTAAACGATCTCGGCTTCGTCGAGTAGTGAGGCTGCGGTGGGCGTACTGCGACGTTACTTCACTGGGCAACGGTAAAAGCTTCAAGTCTGGCGGCGTCGTCGTCGTCGGTGTCGTCGTCGTCGGAGCTGTCGTCGTCGGTGTTGTCATCGTCGGTGTTGTCGTCGTCGGTGTTGTCGTCGTCGGTGTTGTCGTCGTCGGTGTTGTCGTCGTCGGTGTTGTCGTCGTAGTTGAGGTATGGTCTTGAGTACTCGTCGATGGAGGATCTTTATCATTGTGCTTAGAAGCAACCTCACCTCCAGAGGCTGCTTTGTTTAGTTTAACCTTCGGGGGCTGGGAGAGCGTCCACGCATGGCGTAACCTCGGCTAGGAGATACAAAGCGCGGGGACGATGGCGACGGGGAACGTGATAGGCGGCAAGGCGATGAGTATTCTTCCCGACGCAAAAACTCCTCGATTTCGGCTGGACGCTGGCCGGGTCGGGGTCGTGGAGCGTCGTAAGAGAACCCTCGGATGCCCAGTCTTCTGTATGGGCAGTGCCGGAGGACGTGACCGGCTTCGCCACAGTGGAAGCATAGTGGGCGGCGCTGGTCGGGAGTTCTCCACTCGTCGCATTTCCTCGGCTGCGCGCGTCGCTCGTAGGACGGGCGGGTTGGGGCGAGTGGGCGGCGGTCCAACGCAGCTGGCTGAGGGCGATAGGGGCTTGGGTCCCGTCGTCGAGGGGCAGGACGGCGCACAGCTGCGGCGTAAGTCATGGCTGGGGGCTGCAGAGGCTGCCTGGGTGTCGGCGTCACACCCAAGGCCTGTTGAACCTCGTCCCTGATGACGTCCGTGAGCGATGAAATTTGCGGCTGCGTTCCCGTTGGCAGCAATCGTCGGAGCTCCTCTCGCACAACTTGACGTATAACATCCCGCAGGTCATTGCTGTTAGGGGTGTCCAGGCAGCTTGCTGAGAAAATGCGCTGCTGGCGGTCATACTGGCGGGCTCGGGCATCCAGAGTTTTTTCCATCGTGGATGTCTCTTCTACAAATTCCGCGACAGTTTTCGGTGGGTTTCGGACGAGGCCGGCAAAGAGTTGCTCTTTAACTCCTCGCATGAGCAACCTTACTTTTTCTTCTTCCTTCATGTTTGCGTCGGCACGCCGGAAGAGACGCTTCATTTCCTCAGTGTACACAGCAACGGTCTCGTTTGGGTGTTGTATGCGAGACTGTAGCAGCTGCTGGGCTCTCTCCTTTCGCACAACGTTCGTGAAGGTCTTTAGAAGCTGCTCCTTGAAGGTTTCCCAGTTCGTGAGGTTAGCTTCCTCATTCTCAAACCAGACTTTTGCTGGTCCCTCCAAGGCGAAGAAGACGTACCTAAGTTTCGTAGCATCATCCCAGTTGTTGAAGGTAGCCACACGGTCAAACTGTTCCAGCCATTCTTCGGGGTCGGCGCCAGGCGAAGCGTCGAAGGTTGGTGGCACCCGGGGCTGGTGAAGAATGATTGGAGCCGTCGGCTGGGGCAAGCTCATGGTGGACGTTCCTGCTGGCTTTCGTTTCCGGGTAGGGTCAGGCAGAATCCAGAACTCAGGTGCGTCTCCTAGCAGACGTCGGCTTGCGCGGTGGATTGGACTCAGGTCCTGCGGTGAATGACTCGAAGGGCTGGCGTCGCGACTTGCTGGGGGTGTCCGGTACATGGAAGGCTACCCAGCACCTCCACCAGATGTCACGTTGTAGTGACGGCAGTCCAGTGGTCAGGAAGACACAAGAAAGACTTGCAAACGAAGCTCTTTATTTGGGCTGACTTGCGCCCGCAAAAGAACTGGATCACTCGGTGGCGGCGTAAGCAACAAGCGTGCTCGTCAATCGTCGAACTACGAATGTCCGCCGCTCGCGGCATCGCTCAATTTAAAGCCGGCAAGGAAACTTCCAGATAACAGGTCAAGATCATCTACGGTAATCTGGAAAAACCTAGATGCAGCCTTTCATGGCTGCGAACAATCGAGATTAGTCTGGTCGCTTCTCGCGCCACGAACAAAAGTGATAACGACCCTTTCCTGCTGCGTTGAGCGTGAACGAACACACACTGCAATGATACGTGGCAATATGGCAGGTTCTCTCAGATCATGAATGGTAGCTTGCCAATATCCCAGAAGAGAAAAGTGTACAACAGCTGTATCCTACCGGTACTCACCTATGGGGCAGAAACGTGGATTCTAACAAAGAGGGTTCAGCTTAAGTTAAGAAGAACGCAGCGAGCTATGGAAAGGAAAATGATAGGTGTAACGTTAAGAGATCGGAAGAGGGCGGAGTGGGTGAGAGAACAAACGCGAGCTAATGACATCTTAGTTGAAATCAAGAGGAAGAAATGGGCTTGAGCACGGCATGTAATGCGAAGGCAAGATAACCGCTGGTCCTTAAGGGTAACGGAGTGGATTCCAAGAGAAAGCAAACGTAGCAGGGAACGGCAGAAAGTTAGGTGGGCGGATGAGATTAAGAAGTTTGCGGGGATACAGTGGCGGCATCTGACAAAGGACGGGGTAATTCGAGTGACATGGGAGAGGCCTTTGCTCTGCGGTGGGTGTCGTCAGGCTGATGATGATGATGACTCAAACTTGTATCCGTGAGCAGGATTCGCACGCGTGGGGTCCCGAACAGATGCGCTTCGCTGACCGCTGATGTACACCACTCGGTCTTCGCCGCAGTTTCTCATCGCTAATGTAGAACTCCCAGCCTCTCCCGCTGTGCTCGAAGCGCAGTCACTAGTTTTCGCAGCTGCGAATCCGGAGCTCACATGCTAGTTCATTCCCTTCCGCATTCGTCACATTATTCAAACTAATGCAATGTAATGTAAACTAATATCTCCGTCTGTTTTCGCGCTGGCCATTTCGAATCATGTTCCACCAACTAGCCCAAACAGCAATTTTGAAGGAACCATGTCTTTCGCGAAAACTTGGTTGGTCGTTCGGGCCTGCCTCTTGCGAAGAACGAGAAATCAAACCTTCTCTGAAACCATAACTCTTAGAAGCTTGCGAAGGCATGGACTGCATTACACTGAAATCCAGTGCAAGATCATGATGTTTCATCCCATAGTTGTGGCCGTGGATCGTTGCCGTTTGAAAAGTCTTGATTACGTTATGTTAGCCTCACACTCCGTAAAATGCTTAAAAAGATAAGCAGTAACTAATTTACCTGATAAATATGTCAAGGCAAATAGTTACTCCTCCACCAAGTCCTGACGGAAGAAGAGGGCATTATTGCATTATAATAGATTCAGAAATAGCAAACAGGTCTTTTATATGCATGATATTTTCGGTTTATGTGGAAAAACTGAAAATATCACATTGTTTTTGTTCAGTGCTTTACAAGGGTAATCAACGGAAAGGTAAGATGCGTCTTTTAAATTGATACGGAGCGCTTTGCGGTTGCGAAGACCTTTGCGGTTAAGAATGTCAGCGTTTTATACCGATTCATCTGTGGCAAGATGTTGCTTTCTTGATTTGGTCTCTTCAGACTCTCGACCTAACACGATTAATTCTCACGCTTCAGACAGAAGACTAATAAGTCCTCTTAATTCTATCGCTGCACCTGAGTATGCTGTTATTTTCGTTTTTTTTGTTTGCAGTTGAGCATGTTTGTGCATATTACAACCTTTTAAATAGGGTTTCTCCAGGTGTGTCCTTTTTTGTTGTTCTACCCCATTTAGAACAAGCTACTGAATCCTCCGATGAGGATAGCTTGTGACAGATACATCAGCGTAGTATGAAGGTATGCGAAGAAAAAAATTGTGCACGCCTTCCCTCCACTGAAACCAATTGATTCAGCAATGAAGTGTGGCGACGTCTTGGACGAGATTTCGCGGGGTATTTGGAAACGCTGCCTTTCGCGTGAATACCGTGCGAAATTGCGCTCCTATCCCTCACCGCACTAGTGACTTCATACGTTACATATCTTACGGGCTGGAGATGATGTTTAGGGCTAACGCCACATGCCCTGCACCATCATTGAAACACGCCAGTAAAGGATCACTTTGTTGACAAGAAGTTTTTATTCACGCCGTTTACTCCGCACTTCATTCCTCCTTCGTTTACTGCAATTCAGATAGGGGCTTTCAAAGCAGAGGCATGTGATAGGTAGAGTACAAAACGCAGGCAGTCCGCTTCCCGACGAACACGACATCTACAGACGTTTCCTATCTCAAAAATACTGACATCAAACATCTGCGGCAATCGTTTAACCAGCCACTAGCATTCACTCAATCTATCTTCGTGAAAATGCAGTGCTCTTTCGGTCCTTTGCCGATATATACAAAGGCTTAGCGATTAATAAACCGCCTGCATTCAGCTCATTTTGGCCTTCTATAATCGAACCAGACGTTATGCCGTAGCGTAGATTGCAAGTAAACCACTGAACTTTTCCAAGTTTTGTCACAGTTCCAGACAAGGCATAAAACCTGTGCCGCTGCGAATTAATGGGTGGACACAAAATCGGAGGGCCTACTTAAAAATTAAAGGACACATCTCTGCGGTAAAAAAAAATGTTACATTAAGGATAGTATCACTGGCGTAAGTACTAACTGGATATTCCTTCCACGTCACCTCTGAAAGTGTCACTTTTTTTGCGTCATCACATGACGCAATTTATTGATTCCACAGCATCATCTACTTTCCTGAGACGGTTAGCTCTAGTACTAGTTCTCTTAGCTAATAATTACTGCCCGCTTTGACGTTCATGAAGAGCCTCCAAGAGGCTAGCAACATGTGAGCAAGGCTTTCACTTTCTTTGAGTAAAAGCTACTACTATATTCATTCTTCTACAAGTAGCAGCACCCAAGCTTTCCTGTAGTGCTCCTTGTATGCGCCTGTTGAATTCTTAAAGGCCTTACTTGCTCTTCAATTTTATGTTGCCAAACCTCATCGCAAAGCTTCGGATTCTCTGCCTATGCCTTTCAGTTCAGGGAACCATGTTCATGGTTCCGATATAAATTCCAAATCTGGATCGCGGGGAACCCAAAAATAGACTATCTAGTATTCCAAATGCGTGGGTCAGATTGCTGCTATTTCTCTGCGGGCCTTAAATTTTGCTACGAAACAGCATGCCACGCCACCTGTGCGGCCAGCCAATTCTTAACAGAGACCACTATGCCGATTAAATCAGGGCTTTTTAACTAGCGCAATTTCGTAACAAGCGCGGCAGCCTCTAGTTTATATGTCAAGAGCATTGAATGCTCGTAGTCTCGGCCTTGAAGCCACCTGGTCTTGGTACCGTCCACCATCTGAACTTCAACACAAGAAACATAAAATAGCAGTCCCAATATATGCCAATTGAGAATAAAAATTCAAATTTAACTTGCCAGATCAATAGAAAACTGATTAAACAAGCTCCCAATGGCCTAAAGAACTAACACAATGTTTGTCTAAAATGTTTGGTATAACTCCACCATCATTTGCCAACCACACTGTGTGGTATAATGCTTGATGACCTACACCTAAAATTGCAATTTATATAATATAAATGGTAACATTACAGAAACGTGTGTGCCACGTCATTTTCTCTAATCTGAAGCAGACGTTCCAGTGGCAACTATACGTAAGCTTTGTCGTCACAAGCACAATATTAACAAAATATGGCTGACCCGAGCGCCACCTAAAACACGTCTAGAAGCGCCTCGTGAAAGAAAAAAAGCATTTTTTTAAGCACAGCTCTTAAACCAGTCGCGTTAGCAGGGTTTAGAAAAACTCACGACCAACAAAAGCACAAAAACTTACGTGAGCGAAGCTTATAGTTGAATGAACTAAGATATTAGTATCAGTTTTCTGGAGGCATTATTCATTCTGAAGAAAGGGTGTCTTCGTAATCAATTTAAGGCCCAGAGTGTAGACGGTATTCATTTTTGCTGCTCAGAAGAATGAAACTGAACAAAGGAACCCGCAGTTTTTAGCGCAAAGTTAGTGCGACATGTCATCTATTCTGGTGATTTTTTCGTTGCTGCTCACCAGTTGAAAACTTCACAGTCTAGCCGCCGAGACGGCCGAAGTGATCGATTAGTCATGATAGATGAGGTGCTTGAGAGAGTTCCAACCACTGACCGAGTGACTGAGCGACCCGAAGGATAGGCACTCCAACTCATTCTTTTTTATTTTTGCACGAAGTCCCAGAAACATCAAGAAAAGTGAGCGCTGGATCAGAGAACTGTTCTCTCATCGAAACCAAACTCATGATACACTTTCTTCACAACCATGTTAGGTTGGTCAAGGCAATCTTGGTAACTCTGCCTAGCGCTGCCTTTCTATCATTTCCTCTTCAGAGCTGTTTATATTTTGTTGCTCTATTTCTTGTTGTATTCTGAGCCGAAAGAGATAAATTGGGTTTCGAAAATAGCGTAAAGTGCTGGCTCGTGAGGGGATCTGTCTATTTTTTTAGCGTATTCTTTTCTCCTCAGTAAAAACCACAAAGTAAGGAAGAAGTCTCCGTGCTGTCGTCTACAGTGTGCTCTTATTTCACATAGCGTACTTCGTGGTAGAATTTGGTGAGAACTTGACCATTTGCTACCTTATTTAAATGCCTTATTATTTTTTCAGATAGCTGGTAAACATTGTCACACGCACCTCAAAGTGCTAAAACCACTCGCCTACAGATCACTTGTAAGACAGAAACTAGATTAAGCGTATCTCAGGTCCGCGCCAAGCATATCGCATCCACACTCCCGAATCGGTTAAAAGCCGTGCCACGAGGTTCACCGATTCTGCTTATTCATACGCCATCCATCGCTTAAAATATAATGAAATCTGACAGCTTCTTCCTACCCTCTCGCATTGCTTCTCTTTGTTTCTGCGCCTTTTTACAGTTCGCTTGGCCTACTACCCCACCAGACTTCATCGCACCGGCCATCCATTACAAGTCGCAGAAAACAAAGAACCAAACTAACCACAAAAACTAGTAACAACAGTAGCTTATGCTTATGATTCTAGCAAAAGCGGATTTCATTACTTATTAGCATAAATTAATGCAACATTTTTTTGTTTTCATAGTTTCGTGGATGCATATATTCATAGCTGTTAAGAAATTCATGTATAGATATTTGTCTTCAAGTCAGTATAAGCACTGTGACTTTGTTTGAGTTTGCGCGTCTTTCCAGCTTCTTTTTTCCGTAGCCAAGACTTTCAGAACAACGTTCAAGTTTTCTTTGGCAAAATCGCTACACATTTAATTAATATTTGCTCACATTTACTTAATATTTAGCATTTTTGCTGCTGTAGGGCAAGATTCACTTGTTTGTGTCAAACCTTTTACAATAGTGTCTGGGAATTTTTAATGACAAAACATACCTCAGTTCGAATTGCATTAGTGTGGCGTGGTGTGGCTCTCTTATCTAACTATTATTTATCATGCGAGTTCTTTCACGCCTCTCCGTGGCGCGTTCTTAACCTGTGGGGAGCAGTTTATCTATTACTTATTTATTTATCCTCACGATCCAAGGGCATTACAGTTATCCCTAGCAGTTATCTCTAGCGCGGACAGGAGACGCCGATTTCAATCATGAATTTCAGGAGCAGGCGTTGGTAAGGCGAATGATCCAAGTAGCTTGCTCAAAACCCAAAGGCCAACTGAACAGGTGAAGAATGGTCAGTCTGTGTGCCTTCTTTTTTAAATCAAAGAGCATATCACCTCACTTTGTTTTTCAAGTAACGATTTTTTGCAAGCAATATCACACAGAATTTATGGGGTCGACAATGAACAGTCATGAGAGAAATACTGAATAAAGCATTCATGGTAAGCATGCTACCGGGGAACAGGGAGGTGATATATCGAGACACTTTGCGCAGTCGTCTCATCTAGGTCAGTCAAGGAACACCTTATTTCTTTCTTCGGAGCGAACTCTTGCATTAGTCTGAGTGTTAAGTTTTAGATGCGAGAAGCAACGAGAGAAAGCTTGATCAATCCATAACTTTTTTTTCCTTCCAACTCAATGGTTTATGAATAGTGACGCTGCCGGGGTTACGCTTTAACAGTTCGTACCACAGAGTCCAATCTCCATTTTCTAATCAGTGAACTCGGCGCCCCCTGGGATGCTTAACCATGCATGTCTTCCCGGGCACTCTATGGTCCCGACCTCGGAATATTTGGGACGATGAAGTCATTACGGGATCATCAACAGCCCATTATTGCCAGAAACGAGGTGGGATCCGAAAATAGTAAGTGCTCCCTCCAGTCTTGTCCACTGGCAGTACAAGTCTCATGCTGTAAAAGGGGGAGCTCAGGCAAATTAACTGTCACATAAAGAAACTCGCTAGACCATAAAAGATTTTGCCCTGCAAAGAAAGGGTGTAGATTTTGTGTGAGGCCCTCCCTGCACACCCTTCTTAAGCAGAAAATTCTGCCACGAGCATTACTCTATACGCTAAATACATTTTCTACCAGTTACAGGCGTAGAGGTAATTAAAGTTTCGAAGGTTGTCTTGTCACCAATTAAGCGGCAATACTTTCTGAAACCTTAGAAATTGTGATGAAGATTATATGTGTTAACCTGTAGAGAGAGCAGGGAGAATTTTAACACATTCGCTTGTGCAATTTATGAAGTTATTCCAAGACATATTTGACACACAATATGCAGAAAATTGCTGACCACGCGGTAATACATTTTAAATGATGGTAATTGCTTGAATATAATACGCTGACTTTTTTTAAACTTAAGCGATACCCAGATACCAAGGAAAAAAGGATACCAAGAGAAAAATGTCATTGCTGACTGTTGAAGATATATAAACTACTCTGTTTGAGTTTATGAGCTCGGAGCAGTATGGACTTATAATCAGTGCTTCTTTTGTGGGGACCTTTACGTGGTTTTTACGGCGGAATCCTTACTTGCACCATTAAGCGAAAGCCCATGTCTGTATGAGTGCTTGCGCGCATGCGTCCGCCCGTAGACACTTGGGTCTAACGTGTAGCGGGGTTCAGTAACATGCGATAACGTTTATTATCACTGCAATAGTTAACCAAAATCACATCCTGATCCCAGTCCTAAAGGATTGATAGTGTAAGCCTGCATCGTATTTCAATCTTGAGTCCCCACCGAAGCACCGGACCACAAAAATAGAACTTCTATTTCATCATTATCGTCGGGCCAACTACGTCCACTGCATGCAGCACAAGGCCTCTCTAAATGCCTGCAATTAACCTTTCCCTGCTCCAACTGCGGCCTCCTCATGCCCGCAGACTTCCCAACCCCATATGCCCACTTGACTGTCTGCCATCCTTATTAGGTTTGCTTTTGCTTGGAATTCATTTTATTACAGTAAAATGCCATCGGTTATCTTTATTTCGTTTTACATGCTCCGCCCATGCCCATTTCTTCTTCGATTGGATTTAACTAACTCGTATTTATGTCCTCCTCCACTGAGATCTCTTTGTCTCAAAAGCTGCACCCATAGCTTCCTTTCATACCTCCCTGCGCAGTCGGCAATTTAATTTACCTCAACTCTTTTCCTTAGCTTTCAAGTTTCTGGCACATACGGGAGGATTGGCAACATGCAACCATTGTACACTTTACTCTTCAGAACACTGGTAACATGGTATTCACGGCCTGAGAGTACCTGCCAAATGCACTAGATTGTGGTGCGGATTTGCAGCCACTGTCTTCCAAAGAAAGATGAATTACTTAAGGCTTCCAGTGCTTTAGCTATATATTGTAAACATTCGCTCCCTTCACTAGCTGTTACTTTAGCTCTTCTTATATCTTCAGTTGTTTTTCGTCGTAGTAATTTTCAGACCCAACTTCTTGCTTTGCCTGTTGACTCAAGAATGCTCTGTCGTTCGTCTCCTGAGTTACTTAGGTGGACAGTGTCACCAACAAGTTAGAGATTACGATATTCTCCACTACATTTTATCCTCATTCCTTTCCCTGTCCAATTCTCTGGATACCTTCTGTAAACAAGAAATTAATAATAGTGAATGGTAGTGTTCGACTCTACCTCCTTAATATTTTTATGATTAGGATTTTGTCACTTTCCTTCTGGAAGATTACGCTAGCCGCGTGTAATCCCTACAGGCATTTTGCAGTACTTTCGCACCTGTCTCTTCTACACCCCGGTTACGCAAAAGTGGCATGACTGGGGACGTTTAGAGTCAATAAAATGCTTTCTTGTATTCTATCGGGGCTATATTTAAGGGCTGGTTATTTTCTGCTCATATCACTTTCACCTTATTCAAGGTGTAAAAAATGTTCGAAATTCAAAACACTAGATTCGCATCCACTGGGCTTAACCTTGATAAGCCTCCAATTTTTTAATCACAGCACACTGGAAAAACATGTTCTTTCCGGCAGCACCACAAAGCGTTTTGTTTTTGTTTTTTTTTAGAGAGATACTGACGATAGACGCCACCGGTAGGGTAAAGCGGACGCAAAAATTAATGCGACATATCTTTGAGCACTTTTCCGCAGCGTCGCTTATTGACTGAATACCTCTGCGACATGAATTCCAAGCAGTACGTTTTTTAACACCATGAATGCTGTGTAGCAACCAAAGCTATTCCCACGGCATTTGCGACTTCCCCGCACGAACACGTAATGCCAGTGTCTAGATTTTGTGACGTTGTTGTTGGTTGCCTCATTCTGCGACTTCTATTCTACGATTTCACTTCGTTTTCTTTCAGCTTCAGAAAAGGCCGCTGGCAAATTGCCCCTACGCCCGATTTTAGTTCTTCTCACCAAAGGAAGCGGGAGGGCAGAGCCCATCCGATGCTGCAATCAACGCCATTTAGCAAATCTGACGAGTCTACCAACCCTCCTTGGAACGCTTACATGTACGCTGGCTTAAAAAAAATATTCTGGTCGTCATTTTTTTTTATTTAATGGAAGTTAGAAGACGCTATGGCGTAAATAAATGAAGCAGCACAACGCTTGCGGCAGGGTTATGCGTACTGCCAGCGAATTGTTTCAGTTTCTGGATTCGTGTAAAATATTACTTCCAATCTTCAAGTCTTTTCTGAAAGCTTTTCACGTGTGCTGGACTTGGTTAAACGAGACAAGAAACTGCTTGTTTGTAAATAATCACGAAACGAAACACGAAAATGAAAGAGAAAGTACATAGATGACTATTATTCCGTTGTTGCCTCGAACCGCCCATTTTTCGCGGGTGTGGCGAGAAGTCTCAAAACATTCGTGTCGGCAGGTGAAAATGATGGCTTTTCCTAGCCCTTGTCATCAACATATGGGCTCGGTACTAATTACAGTGGAAGCTCGACTAGATGCACCGACTGTTGTGTGTGAATAAATATCTCCCAATTCGACCTGGCTAGATGGCGTCTTATTACGTTTTATTTATTTAATATTGAATTCATGTAAAATAACGCGCACAAAGCTTGGAGTACCTTGCTTTATGAAGTAAAACTCTTCGGAATATTAGAGCGCACTTGCAAACTCCATTGCCTACAATATCAAACTTTTTAGTGACATACTTGTACATCTATCAGTCAAAAGGAAATCGAACGCTTGACCTAGAATTTATTGTTTCTATCGAACCACCTGCTAGCTGCTCTCTTTTCGTTTAAATATATGGTATTTGTCCACACTTTTGATGATATTCAAAAAAGTTCATTTTATTGATTGGTTAATTGATTGACTGGTCGGTTCATTGATTGTTGATTGGTTGATTGCTTGACTGGTTGATTTATTTCTAGATTAATTTACTGACCGACCGACCCACCGACCGACCGACCGACCGACCGACCGACCGACTGATTGACTGCTACGTTGGGCGGGTGTTCTTTGCCCAAGGATGTGCCTTCTGTAACTGACTGATTGACTGCGACGTTGGGCAGAAGTTGGGCCCAAGGATGTGCCTTCTGTAACCATAATCCACTTGAATGGTTAGATGTGCTCCCTTAAAATGAAGGCACCAAGGCGCTTTGCCGGAAAATGAATGATAATAGAGAGGATGCACCAAAACGAGGTCACTTCTCCCAACCACTCCGATTTCGTCTTTGCATGGTTATACAAGCCTTCTTTGCCGCCGCCTTCATATCAAACACCGGAGGGCTAGGCAAACTTGACGCCTCAGCCTAACCAAACGCCTGGTGCGTCGTTCAGAAGGCGTGTTTATCCCGCTGGCCCATCGCCTGCCGAATGCAGCGAATCGGTCATCCTTCTCTGCATTATTGAATGGCGGAACGCAGGAGGGTCCCGCCAGATGGCACGCCCGAACACGAGCCGGCACCGTGGGCAAAGTGCGCCGAAATAACATGTTCCGAAGCGCCCCTTCCAATTTCCCAGAGGGTTCGATCGGCTCTGGACGCCTACGCTATGCAGTCCTACAGACCCGAAACACGGCCTTGGCGCTGCAGGGCCGAGGAAAGTTCACCGCCGTAATGGAAGCCTGCACATGGTTTCGAAGTTAACGTGTATGTGTGTACGTCAAGGGCAGAGTGCTGACTGAGCCTGCTTACTTATTTGGAACAACTGTTTGCCTCATTTGATGAAAGCGCTATAAATGTAGTCGCGTTTGTGAAATTCGCAGCATCAACATATGCGCCAGAATACTAGAAAACGATAGCTGCGCATATAGGAGACGAGGGCGCATGCGCGAGCTCCGCCCAGTACCTTCAGTCATACCGCAAAGAAGCGACAGCAGCAGTATGAATAAGCTAGACTGCGATGCGTGTTGTGAGTATAAACGTGCACTGTTGGATTGAATTTCAGTACTAAACCTAAACAGCACGTAAACTGAAAAGTCAGGTAAGCAAGTTAATACTGATCTTCGCACTCAATTTTACTAACTAGATTTCGTATTGCAAAGGCTGTTTTCATGGCAATTTGAAATGACAACCCCAGATATTAAATTAAATATGCGATCATTAACAGAAAAATACTACCGAAACGAGCAGAAATAAAAGTTTAGTCGTCAGTCGTTAAATGGACTTTCTACCATGAGAGCTACGAAATATTGCTTTACGAGCTGCTGCAGCAAATCAAAAATAGTTATAACGGCTGAAATAGCCTTCGTTATGTTCAGCGTCACTCAAAAATCACACTTGCTGCTGGCGGGTGCGAAATATCGATGTCGCAGATATCCTTCTTGAATCTACTTGAATTTTCTTGAATCATCGGTAAAGGAGACTGAAGAAATTATTACTTTCAAGGTTGATGGAAGACGACTTCTTCTCACAAGACGAATTCCTTCAAAAAATAATCTTTACCGAACGTCTGAGCGCACCGAAAACCCACTTCAAACTCAAAGGCAAGCCTTTGAACGACATGAATGGTCGCTCACAATGCAGACGTTCAAAAAAAAAAGGAACTTCCATTTCCGTGTTTCCAGGCACTACGACTTGTACCGCGGCTTTTCTGCCCAGGCAAACAGCATTCGGCTAAGGGAAGCACCGTTTCATCATTAGGCAGGTAAAAAAGACAAAAAGAAACTACTGCTCCCCGAAGTTGAAGAAGGACACCGACTGCACGGCTTTCCAGCCGCACACAGAAGAGAAAAAGAGGAGAGGGTGGAATGAATGGGGTACGACGTACACGTTCGGGCTAGGAAAGGAGGAAAACAGAAGAGGGCCTGCTTTTTCTACGTCAAGCTGCGGCGGTCACTTCTGTTTATTCGTTTCTCGTACTTTCCCTGGAGAGTTTACTGGCCTCGTGTTTGTCGACATGCATCGAAAACATGAGATGGCACTAACGCAATCTTCCCGTCCGCAAAGGAAGGAGCGCTCGAGCTCCGGTGGGCCTCCGTCCATCTCCAAATAGCAGCCACACAGCGGAAAAAGCCAGAGAAGCCAAGCAAAGCCAGGACCAGCCTTCGCAGCTGCGCACACGAGGAGACTCTATGCAAACACACTGCGCGTCCACTGCTCCCGGAACGAACGAAGAGCGAAGAAAGAACGGGAAAGAATAGAAATCCTCTTTTGACAAGCAAATGGGTTTTGGGCCGCCCTGTCTGTCACTTCTTCCCTTCTAGCTTTACTGCGAAATCAGGACCAGAGCGAGAGCGCACTCCAGGCCGCACTCGCACCCACTGTGGTCCCATGAGGCCGGCCTCCGACGACGCTTTCGAGCTGGACGCAGCGCACTTTCCGCGCCTCATTAGCGCCGGAAAAGCTTTCACATGCAAACTCGCTGGCAAGCTCATTGGGGATAGCCGGAGAGCGTGATGATCCAGAAGATGTGGTGAAGGGAAATAGCGAGAACGGCAAATTACTCAAGAACGGTGCGACGCGCGAATTATTTGGGAACGAAAACCGCTTTTGTAGACACGCGTCCGAATTTTATTTTTTTTTTAGCGCAGGCATTGTACTTTTCGGTATGTGTCGTTAAACTGTAGAGCCGGCTTTGAAGACAATAGATTTTTTGCTGGGACTGTTCAGGGTGCTTATTTCTTCATTTGTACCCGCCTCTTCTAGCGCATCAATTTCGAAAAACTCTTTCTTTCTTTCTTTCTTTCTTTCTTTCTTTCTTTCTTTCTTTCTTTCTTTCTTTCTTTCTTTCTTTCTTTCTTTCTTTCTTTCTTTCTTTCTTTCTTTCTTTCTTTCTTTCTTTCTTTCTCTCTTTCTTTCTTTCTTTCTTTCTTTCTTCCTTTCTTTCTTTCTTTCTTTCCTTCTTTCTTTCTTTCTTTCTTTCTTTCTTCCTTTCTTTCTTTCTTTCTTTCATTCCTTCTTTCTTCCTTTCTTTCTTTCTTTCTTTCTTTCTTCCTTTCTTTCTTTATTTCCTTCTTTCCTTCTTTCTTTCTTCCTTTCTTTCTTTCCTTCTTTCCTTCCTTCTTTCTTTCTTTCTTTTTCTTCTTCCTTCCTTCCTTTCTTTTTTCTTCCTTTCCTTCTTTCTTTCTGTCTTTCTTCCTTTCTTTCTTCATTTCATTCTTTCTTTCTTTCTTTCTTTCTTCATTTCATTCTTTCTTCCTTTCTTCCTTTCTTCCTTTCTTCCCGCAGGATTTCAGAGAGAGGCACACACCTTTGACCATGGCGGGATAAAGCCATGCATGAGGCGAGGAGACAGACAGCCGAATTCACGCGTTACTAAATTATGAATTACGACGCTACGCTTCCAGTAATTCGATCATACTCTTTAATTTATAGTTGTCTCTTTTCTGATGAAAAAAAAACGCGCCTAAATTTTCACAGCCACTTCGCACTGACAGAAAGTACTGTGCCCTCTTTATGCGCTATTATGGTTTTGAGTGATCCGCTCACGTTTCGCCTTCAACGAAACTGTACCAGCCTCTTTACGGTCCTGATACATAAGGCAATAAAAAAAATTACGGTAGAAAAGTGACGTTACGCCACTGCGCCGCCACTACTGTCCACCACGTCTGGATGTGAGAAATGTATTCCAAGCTTCGCAGGCCGAAGTTTATGGAGCTCCGCAGCATCGAAGCACATGACCATGTGCAGCGACAGGTTGCTATCTCATCAACTATTACAGCGCGACCATCCCTCTCTCTCGGTTCTGGGAGAAGATTGGGGAATCTGCATGCAGCATCCCAAACACGGTGATTCCCGTCGGTTGATGGCCACTAAATCAGCATCTGCCTGAGTTTCTTTAGCAGCGACGGCAACGACTCATGGCCTCAATCTAACGATGCACGTCTGTTTTTTCAGGATAGTGGCATATTTTTACATGCCTAATCACTCATACTGCGCAGTGAAGATGCTGCCGCTGCATAGGTGCTTCTAAAATGTCGCGTCTCTTAAAAAGTGCAGTTGAATGGTTGAGTGGCCACCTACTTTAACACTACAGCTAGGGTTTTCTAACTACATGGCAGCCTCACATCCTGGTCTGCTGTATGACGCGGTGAAGGCGCTTGTTGAGACGGTTCCTACTAGCATCAGAGGGGATGTCAAGGTGAAATAATTGAATAAAAGAATTAGCCATTTATTTCCCAGTTTACATCAAGGACTAAGTAGGCAAGGTTGAGGGCTGCAGCTCAGAAATTAAAGTAGCAGGTAGCGAAATGCGAATCAGTACAACTCATGAACTCGAGCTTTCAAGAGCTTAAGAAACATGCTCAGAGCTTTCGACGGTAGTTAACATAGGTGGGTATTCAAAAGCAAAAAGTTGTGACACAAAATCAAGAGATGACGAGGCAACTGGCTGATGCGAGCTTGAAAATAGTTAAGTTTAAGCAACGCGGAAGGAACACGAACGTGTAAATCGAAGGGCTTCGACTTGCTGCAGATAACAATATAAAGGAGGCAGTGAAAACGATGACCACTTGCCTAGGAGCCGAGTTGTCGGAAGGGGACATGGATGTGGTCCATCGTGTGCCATCCGGAGTTAATTCGAATGTTATAGTAGGATCCTCAACAAGGACATCCGGGGAGAAACGTTTGTCTTCAGCTAAGAAAACAAGACTAAACACAAGTCACCTGTTCTTGGAGGGCACTGATAGAAAGCTCATCAATGAGTATCTCTGCATAGGGAATAAGGTGCTATTCAAGGAAGCCCACCAGTTGAAAAGCGCGAGAAACTGGAAGTTTGCATCGATATCCCAGGGTCGGGTTTGAACGCGAAAGTTTATAACCCTATGGTTCTAAATATTCCGTCTGAAGATGACCTTGCGATATAAGTGTAAGTCTTCGCACTGACCTCTTCCTTTGCCGACATTTTTAGTCCTTAAAACCTTAAAACATAAAAGAAAACACTTTTCAGTTTTCCGCTGCAATCTGCGAAGTCTTCGCAGCAATCTAAACACCTTGATTGCCTATAGCCTATAGACTATATAGCGTGGCAAAATATTCTTTTCGACATTATAGCTGTGAGCGAAGCATGGTTGATGGCTGAGAAGACAGTGAGTATGCAGGCTTTCCGGTTGTCATCGCAACCACCGAATTCGTGAGCATTAGGAGGGGGAGTTACCTTGTTTGTACGAGAAAACATTGTACAGAATGTCATTCTTGATGCGTCTGTTAGTCAGGGGGTTATAGAAACGCCTTTTGTTTAGATGGAAGGCGGACCTGTCATTCGTGATGTGTGCTGCCCGCCAAGCTCATCGATCAAAACGCTTATGAAGGAGTTTGAGTCTGTGCCTATGAGCATATCCAGCTTGTACTGCCATTATATTGTAGTTTTCGGTAAGTTTATTATTTACTTCTCTTGTGATACAAGGAATAAATATACGCTGGTTATGAAATCTTTACACTTTCAGAATGAAGTAACTGAGCCTACACGTATCTGTAACACCTGAAGCACTCTTATCAATCGTGCTCCTTGCTATGTTAATAATCGTGGGTGCACTCGGGTGCTTAATGTTCCGAAAGCTACAATTTGGTCTTCTTTGTTGCTCTCAAAACAGAGCCTCTCAATACTAAGCTTTCCAGAGTGAAGACTGTTACAAATGTTGGTTATCACTTATTACGAGGCAAAATAAGCGAAATCGAGTTTCATGTTATACTTAGTGAGGATGTTAACATATGAAAAAAACAATTTCATGGGCTCCCTCAAAAATGTGGTATGAAAGAGCATTAGCCCTACTAACAGCAAATAAACTACTCCAATCTGCCCTTGGATGACGCCCAAAGTATTAGAAATAATGAAAGAAAAGGAAAGCTGGTACCACGAGTGGAGGGAGCGTAGATACAATTAGTACCACCTAAACCAATCCAAACGTGGCAGCTCCTTCGATGAGGAGACGAAAAGAGGAATACTATGCCATGCTCACTGAACAAGCTCAGGGCAGCACCAAAAAGATTTGGGAGATACTTAATGTTGCAGTTGGTCTTGACTTTGAAAGAGGTGTGCAGCCTAATGTTATAACAAAAACAAGTTGGACAGCTTGAAAAACTTTTTGCGAACGTTGGGCGTAATTTGGGGTCACAGTTTCCGGACACTAGGGCTTTTACGCACTCCTCAAAACCTTTTCTAATACCTTTGCCAAGTTTGAAATAGAAAGAAAAAATACGGCATCAATAGTAAAAGATCTGCGAGTTAATAAAGTGACCAGCTTGATGTAATTACAGTTCAAATATTAAAGGTAACATAAAAATTCTGGACGTGCACATGCTGCGCACATTTATTGGCAAGACTGTGATGTATTCTTAATTTGAGTAAGGTCGTGTCTGTGTATAAAAATGAAGACCGTTCAAACGCCTCAAGATAAAGACCGATATCGACCTTAACCTAATTTCTGAAAAACATGCTCTAAGGGAAAATAAAATTGTTGACTTCTAGCCACAGCATTATTTGCCCAAATCAGCATGGTTTCTGGTCCCATAGTT
Organism: Amblyomma mixtum; assembly: GCF_055824585.1. NCBI lineage: Eukaryota > Metazoa > Arthropoda > Arachnida > Ixodida > Ixodidae > Amblyomma > Amblyomma mixtum. The sequence continues at coordinate 252,851,477 of NC_143012.1, read as the reverse complement.
CTACATCTAGTGCAGTACTAGCACTAACTTAACAAGGTAACTAAGTCCAGCAGAACAATATGATTCCTGTGATGGTTTTCCTGAACATAAGGAAGGCATTCCAGTTCGTTAACCACACCATATTGACTCAGCTTCAAGATTAAGGTTTCACAGGCAACACCGATCTGCTCGTGAAATGCTACTCTTCCAGCAGACAGCAACAAGTCTTGATGAGTGGTGTTGTGTTAACAACACAGTTAATCGCCTCTGAGGTACCACAAGGCTTTTTTTTTATTGAACCAGTGCTCTTTTCACTAACAAGTTAATGATTTTTCCTTCCCTTTATTCTACTCCGAAGGTTTAATATACGCACATGAGAAGGGGCTAATCTTTGTTGTTGACAATTTAAATGAGGTTTAATATAAGGTCAATGAGGAGCGACAGAGTTAAGTCATGAATTAAAAGAAATCCATCAAATATTAATACTTATGAAATTGAATGCATGGTTTTTCATACCAGGAGAAAACAGGTGAATTTTGATAGGTTTAATTTATCTTCCTAGAGTGCACTCTTAAAGCGAGTAGCCTCCAATAACTATTTCGGCGTCTATTTGATTCAGATAATAACTGGCACTCAGATATAACTACGACATGTCCGATGCTACCTTATGGTTGCCGCATGTTATTTAAAGCCGTGATTGTTTTGGCACAACGGTTTTGAGTACTGTACATTTCGCATTCGTGCAGTTATATAGCTACTGCATAGAATTTTGAGGCAGCACAATTAAAACATTTAACATCTATTATTTGTTACGAAAAACGGCGATAAGAAATGTTACCTTTTAAAGCAGAACTGATGCTTCAGAAGCACTGTTTCACCTGATGAATGTACTTGTGCTTGACTGTTAATGTGTTAAGTATAGCTGACAATCAGAATACATGAGAACCCTCTGCTATTAAGCTCCTTTACTTTGCCAGCACGGCGTAGTACAACAGCAGCAGCGAACAACTGTTTTTTTATACCAGTTCCAGAAATAGTTACGCTCGAAGGCTAATACAGACAATACTAGAACTCTATACCGACAGATGTGAAAGCAACACGCAATTTTTCTCGCTCCACGAAGCAATTCTTGGGCAGTGTAAAATTAGTATAACTGAAAAAATAGTTACCTTTTACTTGCTGCTACCCTCAGCAGAATTGTTACTTGGATGTTCCATTGTTTGTATTAGTTTTTGCGTTCTTTTGTCCGTATGTTACTGCTTGCTTGACTAATTACGCACTTGGATCACTTGGTCACGCTACTAGCCATTCAGGCAATGATGGCTATGGGACCAAAGAAGTTTTTATACAAAAAAAGTGGCTGGGGTTCAATGGGGCTTGAACCTAGTTATAGTAGCGAAAGCTCTGTTAAGCATCGTCTCCTCTGTCTCAAATCAAGTGCCAAGGTCAAGGGTGAAGATCCAGGTCGGGGCGCCCACTACCTCAAGTGAAATGTGAAGGTAAAGGTGTAACGTCAGGTACCTAAAGGTCATCCACGTGATCACATGGTCATACTACCACAGCGTGAGCCATACCACCACACAGTTCGGTTCAGAACGAGTTTGGTTTGACCTTGTGAGGCACTGAAGGTCATTGTCTCATCCACATCGAAATCGGAAATTGTACCCTGAGGAGTAGAGCTCTCGCTTTAAAAGCCATGTGCCCCCAGAGACTGCATGAGCAACGGTGCACTTTACAAAAAATGGTTCCAGCCCTTCAGTTCAGGTTTCAATTCGGCCCTTACAGGATGGGTAGTGGCAGCATTTTAATAAGATTACTAGTAGTCAATGTATTCAGTTTTTAAGTGCTGTGTAGGGACAGGAAGATAAAAGCAGGCACATTCGCTCAAGGTCAGGCCTGGCTTCCCTCCGCTCTTTGACAGAATCGTGGGCGCGTGTTGCTAATATTTGCGAATGCCTACCCGGTGGGCATTCTTCAGGGTAAACTTTGCATTAATGTTCAAGTTTTCAGTCCTCTCTAACTATGGTCACCCACTATTTGTTCCATTCGCTTTATGAAAAAAAAATATGGGGTCATCCAGCGCAAAGCTCTAAAGTGAACGCTGTCAATGCATTAGCAAGCTGGAGCAGCTAAAGCGTGCCGGTAGGAAACAATTGTAATGGAAAAAAGAAGATGGTGGACAGCCTTATTTTTCGAGCCTAGCTCGGCGCACTACTACGGGCTGTCTCACTTTCGGAACCCTCAAGTAAGAAAAGTATTTACATAACTTTCCCAGCTTGCCTCAGTGCACACGAAAAGAAAACATCTACAAACGCCGTAACAATACTGAAAAGATGTGAAGTTTACTTTTCTCGCGAATCTTCCCCGCGAATAGGCTTTCGCCTGAAAAGGTATTAACCGCGAGAAAAACTTTAGTCTTTTTTATCTTTTCTTCACGCTGCTGTTACCGCTAATCGGCTATGGAGAGGAGAAGCTCGCTTTTTTCGCAGATAAAGGCTTGAAAAACTTGCCTCTGTTCACTGGTGCGAAAAGAGTATTAGAGAATGCGTTCTGAGAGAAAGCCTAAATTTTTTATTCCTGCTGATCATCGCCTTCAGAATCTGGGGGCTCAGACAGAGTGCTTTTACTGTTCCCTACATTAATGAGGGAAGCTTCAGAACAGACATATGAATTCTGCTTTTTTGTTATCGCGAATGTCGGGTTTTTTTCTGCATTATCACCCGACCGGCAGCTTAGTGAAAAATCTATGACGGATAAAAGCCTCGCATTTGAAAGTTTCTCCGTAACTACTTAAAGCCTTTAAACAGAACCAGACGTCAAATCCGTGTAGAGAAGAAGCGCATAAGCTGATTTATTCTACAGGGTCAATCAGCGCATGTGTCTGCCAATATAAAACTTACTAAGTTAAAATTTAGCTTTCGATAATGCGCGCAAAGATATAATGCGTAGATAATGCATACGATATTGCGATGATTAATGCATGGGACACATTCTCGCGTGCCGCTTGATGCCCTCCTGTTAAAATACGACAAGTCACGCGTGTAACTATAACATGAGGGCTTAAAAGTTTTTAATCAAAACTACATCCACTTAAACGGGAACGAAATCCTGTAGTGTTTCTTTCGTGGTTCGTTCATCGCAAACCAAAAAGCCTACTCATATGCCATTTAATGACAAGGAAAAGTTTATCATCACTAATTAGCTTCTCTTTTTGCCTTACAGAAATTTCGTTCCTCAGTTCTTCGCGGGCTATTTCTTTACACCCATATGGCGCGCGATATGGCTCAGAAGGCTGCAAATGTGCAAAAGTGGAACACGCTAGAAGAGCAAGTTTCTTCTCGAGATCACTACGTCGATATCCCTAGCACAAAATAGACAGATTTTACATACAGATTTATAACAACACATTTGTTGTTATGTACAAACAGAACTACGCTGGAGCATTGTACAGTTAAGTGAAACTTCAGGATTTCGGCAGGGTTGATTTCGCGTCACTTTCTCAAGACGGTAAGCAAGAAAACCTCGTCTACCGTCCGTGCAATATAAAAACCTATGGTCTAGTAAGCTAAGCGGACGATGTCTAAGAGCATTGTAATTGCTCAGGTTGACTGCTTTGTACAGAGCTTTCCTCGAAGTGTGTCAGTAGAGGCGAATTTTACAGTGACGTAACTATTATAGATCCTCGTCTTCAGAGACCGCGAGATTCAACAATTGCTAAGCAACGTGCGCTTTGTGAGAAAAGGACAAACCGTTAAGCAGCCGCACGTGACACATACGTGACACCCTGCCAATTTTGACTGCAGTTCCTGTAGCGCATTGAGTAGCGCGTATCGCTTCATACCTGAAATACGTATTGATCTGCTTTCAACTAAGAAATAACGACCTCACTCGCAAAAAAAAAGTTAATAATGCAATACCCTAACCTCGAACCCCCTTTACAGGAACCTTTTAAAAGGTGATAAAACGGGCTGTGGCATTGTGGTTCTAAGCTAGAAGAAAAATCAGGGGCATTTTGTTTCCCCTGTTGGTTAATTGCTTTGTATAACCTCGCAATGTACGCATCTGCATAAGATTTTGCGACAGGCTGGCAATGCCTGCAAAACAAACAACTAAAATACACAACCCAAACAGCAAAATTTCAGCAAGGGTCTCTGACGCAAGGGCTGCTGGAGAGTATGGATGGAAGGTGAAAGAAGTGAGGAGAAAGCGAAAAGTGGAAAGGACATTTCCTGTGGATTCAAAACCATCATGAGAAAGCTAAGCTATACAGTGCGAGGAATTGCACAAGGTCCTTGATATAGCGCTATGTAGGCTTATATGATTGCAGAGAGCCAAATTTTCCGTCACTTTCCGTGACACCGGCGCCAATTGCGTCTCCTCTGCACTGCGACATGGATCTAGAATGAGGCCTGGAGGACTTATGTTTTGCTCTCTATAAGCAGTTTATAGACTGTAGCTTGAGGCACACAGTGTGTTTCGTTGAACACATGACGAAATTTGTGAAGTGCTGTGTAGGTGTTGCGTATAGTATAATGCAGTCGCGTGGCCTCGTTTACATGCGATAGATTGACAGGTGTGTGAACACTCGGTTGACAGAACTCCACAAAAATGTAGAATACAGTGAGCTGACGCAATTGCCCCGCGGTCGCGCGCGAAACTGCACAGCTGTTTTTAAACACTCACGAGTGTTCTACGCACATAGAAACCAAACGACAAGACAGAACGTGGAATCCTTCTTATTATATCGCGGTGAACGGCCCAAAAAGTATCAGCCATCCCAGACTATCACTGACGGAATAAGAAATCTCACTTTTAGATGGTAGATGAGTGCCTTTGCTTATAATATGCACTCCGTTGTTCACGCATTTTGCAGTTTTTTTTTCTTAATCGCCATGATTTATTGTAATCTTAAGAGGATCATGGAACAACACACAGGAAATGACTCAAAACAGCCTCCGACATCAGATTTGTTTGCGCGCAAAAGTAACAAATATTTCTAATAAAATCTTCGTTGAGGGTGAGTGCTTGCAATGTCTTCAACCTTTCGCTAGTGCTGCGCTCCCTTTGCGCCGTTTTTTTGTCGAAATTGAGGCAGTAGTTCGCGCTATGCCCAAAAGGTGGCGCCACCAGTTCAAAATCGCGTCATTTTATCTGGTGCTCGCAGCGCATGGAGTGCAGTACGAACTTCCTCCTCAGAGCTTGCCATGAAATTCAGATGAGGTAAAGGTTTATGTAGTCAAGTCGTGGCCAAATGACGAGGGTGCTTAGATAGGGAGTAAGATTCTTTGTGGCGCTTATTTTCAGCTAGCTGATGTGCCTCTGCAGGCATCTATGACCACTACTAAAAAAAAGATGACAGCAATCGCGTAAACTCGATACGCTGTATATATTTACTCCAAATATTGACTTAGCCAGCTAAGTGTAATTTTATGCACTTTTTATGCATAAACTTTGGCTTCAACATGTCTGCTGGTAAATAATCTCCTTTTCTTCCGCAACCGAATATCAACATTTGTCAGCGAAAATTGAATGCAAATTAGCACGCTTTTATTCAGGAAAGCAGCCGTGTTTCCTTGCTGACGGATGAAAAATTCGGCGCTACTTGCGCTGTTCGTCACTTTAACTGAATAGCGCCAAACTTCTGCAAACGAAACCAACAAATAGCCTGAATTGGGAAGCAGTCCGCCGTTTCTTTTTTTTCGGATGAAGAGGAATTCTTCAAGGCTCGCTGAAGATGTCAGCCGGGCGATTACCTCGCACGCTACTCGAGGCCAGGTTGTTAAGAAGGTCGAACCCAGAGAGGCGAACAACAATAGCAATTAAAAATTACGCGAAAGCATTTGAGGACAACAAAGAGCAGGGTTTTTTGTGCAGGAGGCATACAAGTCCTGTGCCCCTGATTACTTTTAAAGCGGCCTTCGTCACGCGTAAATTAAAGCTGCCTTACATCAGGTCGAGCTGACAATAGAGGCCACAGGCAGTCGTAATTATTGTATACACTAGACCAGAAGCCCATACTTTTTTTTTCGCGGTTTTGATTGGGAGCAGCCCTTTCACGAAACCGGAATTCTCGAGCTCAGTTTTCCACTTATAATGCCAGGAAACTGCTTCATTCTACCATGCAGTTCTGCCATCAATCTGTCTCCTAGCTTCAGATAACTTTAGCGTTACCAGGAATTCGGCACAGTACCCAGAAGTGCCGCGCGGTCTATATCCCTTCAAAGGGAGGCGACAGATATGTATTTTATGATGACTAATTTCATAGACATCGGCCAGGATTTTCTTATATGATTCAGGTATTTTCGGCGATCTTCCAGAACATCTGAAGGCAGCGACACTCCGGTGTTCGATAAATATTTTGTTCCTACGCCTATTCAATTTTTTACGATCCCAGTCTGTGGAAACGGTCGAAATTTTCAGGTTTTTCGAAGACGAAAACCTGATTTGCCAGGTATCTACTGCTACGATCACTTTTTGGCAATGGGGACCGACAGAGGGGGTACGCAGCTTTCTACGCATCAAGATTTTCTTTTTTCTTTAGAACAACGAAAGTTGTCAAAAACTCACATTTTCATAAAACGGTTTTCAAATCACGCATAGTAGGGTTAAAAGCCAACTTGTCCGCAGTTGCGTATTTGTTGCTCTTGGGCAAGCTAGTCTGAAGATTCTACTTCGAAATTGCGATGACGTGTGATAGAATCTGCAATGTTGGCACAACTTTTTTTTTTTCCATATTGTGTCAGCGACCTATCTTAAAATGTTACTACACGCTCAATCTGGCGGCAGCCAAGGGAACTAGAAGTGCTCGTTCTGAATTCCTGGTTATGGGTTTTTCATCGCTATCGATGGCAGCGCCGCTGCTGGGGTCCGTCTCCTCACCACCCTAGTAAAGCATCGTATATCAGTAAAATGTAGTAATGTTCTAATTTTATGGGAATATAAAATTCCCGTAACATTACAGCATTAGCAAGAATGTCTGAGGATACAGAACACCACAGCTTAAAAATGCACAAGGACACAAGCTGAGGTGACGCTCTCTCTAGCCGTCCTGTCGGCGTCAGTTCCTGCCCATGCGTTGCCATCCACTCCAAGTGCATGCGTCTGAATTCTGCTTCAACGGGCATACAGCTGTACAGCGGTGCATGCCGGAACAGAGATAATAATGGAAGCAGCAGGCCGCTTTCGTCATCTGATAGCTCCCCGTCGAGCTTGCCGAGCAAGAAAACTTATACACGCGTAAAACGCAGTAGCTGTTTGCGGATCCCTTTTTCCCAAATTACCGCCTCTCATGTTGCTGGGAGCGGCCGATGTACTAGCGAAGCCTTCGGACGAGTGTATACGGTAATTCATTTTTTTCAAACATCCCTGCTGTGACGTAAAACGGCTGTATATGCATAATAGGTGCTCAAAGCTTTCTCGGATACCACAAGCCGTGCGCGTGGCTCTCGATGATGCAACGCAGTAATTAAATCTCTCATTGAGTGCACTTTCCCAAGCACATAAAGAACCCAGAAAAGTCTCCATCGCGGCTAATTATAGCCCGTAGACCACATGTAATCAGCCTCTATACATGTCCGCGACAGACAGGAGCCGAGCAAACAAACCCCCTGCGTACGCAAGATGCGCTAAACGCTCTCCTTCCATTCTTCTCAGCGACCTTGGATAAAATTCTGCTAGATTACGTGTCAGAGGGCCACAATAAAGCTGTCGCGGTCCCCTTTCATTTCAAAGGCAGCCCCGGGACGCTTCGGTAGTGATATACGACACCAGCGCGGTCTCCCTTAAAGGGCTACGAAAAGAGCACCATTCATTCTGTATTACATCCGCTGAGTTCTTACACCACCGTCGGATCGCCTAGCGACACGAAAGGCGGCGCACAGCCGAGTCGTGACACCGTTTTGGCACGTGTGATGGCGCTGTGGGGCGTTCAGCGAGCCGAAAGAGCACCACTCGCATAGAGCAGGCGCGCTTAGTACCACGCTTTACTTTTGCATAGAAAAGTGAACAAGCGGCGTTCATAGAATTACTAGATCATAGGCTGTCTAGATCAGCGGCTGTCACAAGAGTAGTATCGCCTAGGGTCCAAAGATTAACACCGAGAAAAAAAAAGTGCATGAGAAAGAGATCGTAGTAGATGCGGTCGGCCTCCTGCGTTGTTAGTGACACAGGCAACAGCTCAGACGCATGCGACTTTCGCGTGATTAAAAAAGAAGCGAAGTCTAGATTGTGTCCTATACTCGCCACGGGGGGTTTGTAGTATAAAGATGACAAATGCTCAGTGTGTCAGTGTGTCAGGTATAGCGTGCACATAAGCGCTCCATTCATGGCCCATTTCCTGCTGAAGTGAGGGAATCGACCACCGCCTGGAGCCTCCGATGTACAAAACTTTCGGAAGAGTTTACTCCGTCATATTTTATCTACAGGTTTATGTTATACACATTTTTCTTGAAACAAGCCGGGTGACGAAATCAAACGGAAAAGTAGCATATCTCAGTTCTCATATCTGTCATTCTTTTGAGATCCTAAACCTGTAGAGAAGAAACAAATACTCAGCTATCGAACACCCGTCTTGTATAGAAGGTGCGGGATTCATACCATGTTTCCTGCCTATTTATTCTAAGTCCATTTTTTTTTCTACGTAATCCGCGACTCTTGGTGCTTACAACACGCTCCATTCACTATTGTTGCTTCGAAAAGACAGCGTAAATCCTTGGCCTCTTCCGGCCTATTTCTGAAAAGCCTCGGTTTAAACATTTCTTTGTGAATGGCTGCCTTCTTCTGCTCTTAAGGTGGGCCCCCTCTTGCGTAACCGAACATGTCTCACCCTTTCAGGTCGCTGTCTCTTATCTGGCGTGCACATAAGCGCTCCATTCATGGCCCATTTCCTGCTGAAGTGAGGGAATCGACCACCGCCTGGAGCCTCCGATGTACGTGTTAACACGATCGATAACTGTCACCTTCTTTCGGTGGTTTGTATCAAGAATCAGCATGAAAAATAAACTCTTTAGGAGTGTATATAAAACCTTGACTCTTCATTGCCTTTTTATAAGTACCTTGCAATCTCACTCCTTTTGCGAGCGATGCTTGACTCGCGATTCAGCTGTATAGTGCAATGTCGTTGTGTGAAGAGGCGAAAGCTGAAAACGCTGGTTTTATAACGTTGCATTAATGCGTACCGGCTGAAACCAAGCCCCGGCCTTACGTCTCTATCCGCTCTATCTTCCTCGGATGGTCACTTCACGTCATCCCGGAACACACAGCTTCGTTTGACGCCAGCTTGTGTCCTAACAATTCAAACCGCACTTGTGCAACCCATCGCTGCGTAAGATGTTCGGTAGAAACTAGTGCAGCTATAGCGTTTTGCAAACCTCTACAATTTAAACTGAGGGGCTCTGGCACGGCAAAGTGGATCAACAGACATTCGTTGACTTGTTTGCAATCCAGCTTATGCAGACGGCTGGCAGAGGCAACAGATACAAGGCAACTGGAGAATAACGCAGATATACCGCATATGAAGGAGAAGTTGCCTCGAAGCGGCAATTTCAGGGTCCGCGGTCCTACCCAGGGCTCTCGACAGGGAGCCCTGATAAGGCATCTCAGTCCACAGCCCTTTCCAAACAGGGCGAATATCCGATTTCAGCACGCGCGCATACTGTATTTTGCCTAGAATGCGCTGTAATTATCTCCTTTTAAATGCAGCATTCTACAAAATCTAACTTGGCGTTTGTATCCACATAAACTGGTTGTGAGAGAGGAGCGCTGTAGTGGGGACGGTTATTTAAAATAACCGAGCTTCGGCGCCATTAAGCACGCAAAGAACGCTGCAGCTAGAATAAAGCCAATTCTCAAAGGCCTTTAAAACAAAAAGGAAAACAAAATTGGAAAAAAACACGCGAATGGGTTTCCGCCTGGCGCGCTAGCGTGTCATTACCTCTGGAGTCTCCTGGATTATCGCGCCAGCATCTCCGCGCTGTAAACAATGCCGCCCCCCCCCCCCCCCCCCCGGACTAATCCTGGGACTAATTGAAATACATGCTTCAGCGCGAGGACGAATGGGGCCAGTAAAAAAAAGATAAAGAAACGCGTTATTCCCCTGCTCCGCTCTCAGCGGAATACGGGCGTGTTCAACTCAAGCTCTAACGGGCAACCAACAAGCAACGCATCGAAACTGTGTCGAGAAAACTCTTCGTCGCATTACGTCGTGATCGATAAGCCGATTAGAGAAGACGCATTCTCTTGCTTTTTGGCAACTCTGCCGCCGCATACACGTTGGCGACGGAAAAGACAGCGAAAAGACAACATCGTGATGTTCGTTTTTTTTTTATATTTAGAATTTGTTATCCTAGGACGTACGTGCGACGTGAATTCGAGGGCCCTCCAACCATCTTTTTCCCGTCTATTTTAGATGCAAAGAGCAGTCTAGAATGCCACATTTTTTTTTGCTTTCATTGCCTGCTCTCTGCTCTTCTCTACCGTCGAGCGAGAATTATTCCGGAGCCGCTGTCACTCTGCCCATTATTTTGCTCATTTATCACTGTGCTTGTGTGCATTGAGCGAGTCACTGAGATTAATTTCCTGCTCACGAACGTTAAGTAAGATAAAGCGCCCTTTTTTTTCTTCAGAGCTAGCGATCCCTTTTTACAATTCTATTTATACTTCCCGACCACTGGGGAAACTGAAAGTTCCCTGGGGCAAGGCCTGACCTTTGCTCGACCTTGGATCGAGTTTGGCTGGACGCGTTTAGATGGTCGATTTTACTTCGTGCATCGATTGTGCTACTTAATTATGGTCAGTAGCTTCGCCTAAAAATTACATAAAAGATTTCTTCTAGTAAATAAGCAGCTAGTCCCTTAAACTTTTGTGGGCTAAATGCGCTCGTTCATCGTATTGTGGAAAGACTATCCAGGGATTCCCAATGGAATCTGAAAGGACTCGTTCGTTTTCTGTGCGCGGAATGAATTCAAGCTATTGTGAGGAGTAGTGATTGCTTATCTTTCTTTGTCTATATGTTCAACTTACATGTCAGTGACGTAATTTAATAGGCTCGAAGACGTAGTCAGTTTTTACTCGTTTGCCCTGGCTCTGGGAAATTTTGAAACAATCCGTTATGTAAACCGGCGAAAAGGAATTCTTGCCACATGTTGATTTTTTTTTTTTATCTGGAAGCCCAATTACTGAAGATTTTCTAACATGCGTGTTACTAACTGGCTTGCTTTGGACATCACTTGAAATATTGCTCTTTGTATCTATTGGAGCCTCATACGCTCTACAGGCGGGTGATCGTTCAAGTGTATTAAAAATGTGCGTCAGAATGTTAACTTTATGCTGTTACTTGCAACGATAAGGCTTTGTTCACCCTTTGTCGCTGATGTCATGAAATATTCCATGAGTGAGACAGTTTTTATCAGTCCTCAGTTGTTTGTATACTTGGGGCCGTTATAGAGGCAATGGCCCATCACCACGAACTTCATTGCTGATGGGTCAGTACAAGATTACTCAGAATGAACCCAGAGGCGACGCTTTCTAATGTCTTTTGTCACAATCATACGATTAATTTGTATATTTTGCGTGAACGTGAGTGTGCGCCCTTATGGCATGTGCATTAAGCCATGTTCGCCAGTGTGTTACGTTTCAGTCCAGCTGTCTTGCGTACAGTGAGTGATTAGTGAAGGCATGAGTAGTGAGCGAGCATTAGTGAGGGAGCAATGAGTGAATAATTAGCAATTAGTGAGTGAATGAGCCATAACTGAGTGAGCGGTGAGCGAGTGACTGCTGATGTCTAGATTCGAAGCTTAGTTCTAAAAAAAGGAGGTGGTACCCTGTTTCCAGACAAACAAGCAAAAAGAACTGACTGAGGGATTAAAAAGAGAACGCTAATTCTAAATTTCTTGCCTGCCCTTAATTACAAGATCTCAAGACATGATACCGCTCTTTTAAATTTAACATGCATCCTGCATTATTTTTACCTTTACAAACCTTCCCTGACCTTACACTAACTGCCGCTATTTTAGTAATGTTACCAGAGACAGCACATAACTGCAGAACGCAGAGAAAGCTTCCTTCTGTGAAACCTAGGGCCATATTTACATAATAAATAATAAGTAGCGACAATAACATGATTGTGAAGCTTTTTTTTTTTGGCAAGAAATAAAATCCTGTTCAAGGAACAACTGTGGAGGTCCCCGCGCTCTAACAATTATTAAATGCAGAGTCAAAAACAACACCTTTAGAGTGATGTTGTTTTGCTATTATCATTTTTAAGAAAACAACAAAAGAAACAAATAGGGACTAGGAAAAACAGTGCTTGATTCACACTTCTATTTTCTCTTTTTTTCAGCACGCGTTAAGCGAGAACATTTCGAAGCCTAGTATTGGCAGCAGAAAAAGAAAGAAGGGTACATATTCCTGTTTTAAGTTTGATCTCGCAGGAACCGGAATCCAAAATTTTTGATGACTTTAGTTTTTCTTAATATGTTCTGTAACCTGAGAAAAGAACACAGGAAGGAACACAGCTTTAGCTTTATAAATTAACGTTTTCGCACGTCAGTGTTTTTGAAAATCAGCTTGCATTTTAGTTTAATTTTATTCAGTTAATGAATACACATACATATTTAGGTGCATAGTCTTTGTTGCTAGTGATCACTTCTTGTTATCGCTTTATTCTCCGTTCATGCAGTAAAATTTTGAAGCACGCTTTGTTTTTTTGTTTCAAAGAAACGAAGCAGATGACCCACTCCAATAGTTTCTCAGAACTGCCGAGGTCGCGTTACTTGAGCACCCTGAGGGTAGAGTACCGGCCACACTTTATAACAAAACGCTGTACATAAAGTGCACGGATTCTACGGTTCCATAAAACAAACCTTCGACAAAAGGAGATTCTAGAACAAGGGTACATCAGGATCTGTCAGCCCTGCTGCTTGGGCGAAGGTAAGAGGAGCTCAAAAAGCAAAACGATCACCTTTGATCCCGCTGACGTCTTAAAACGCCGCCTTTCATCTCTTGAACGTGATGGCACTCAGCGAGAGAGCTCACTGAACATACCAGACAGCTCGTGATCTATTTCTCATACAGCCTCGAAAGCAGGATAGGGGATACGTGAGTTCGAAGCACATCCTGTGTGAGCGAATGTTCTGTTTTTGCTATGTTTAGTTGTTTCCTGGGTGGCGTATGTCGAGTGAAGAGAACATCGAAACAAGAAATGAATGTGTACAGCGTTGCGCAGACAAAGACGCACAGATCATCCATTCTGTTAGCCTCGGTACGACTGATGAAGTAAAGAACTATGCACCTTGTACCCCCCAAGGCATTTGAGATTTTAATTAACCTCCGTTACAACTAAACTATTAGTGGAAATATTTCTTGGATGCGCTTCACTGCTCCCCAGGGCAATAAAATTCGCACTGTATAGCGGGCTCAATATGAGTGTTTATTATCAAAGTCGCTCAAATACTAAAATTTCTGCTCTTCCCATTCTCTTTTGCAGATTTTCAACAACCGCAGCCTTGTGTGTTCTGCGGGCTTTTTCTGCACAAAGGCGCCGGCAAGGATATAAAGATGTATACTGCATAATTTCAGCAGCAACCACGTATTTTCTAGCGGAAACTGGTAGGTGCTGCATTGGCTTGCCCAAGATATCTTAAAATATAGGGCGCCAGCACTCTACTACCCTTAGCGTTGCATGGATGAACGCGACTTCATTTGCATTAATAGGCAATGCACTTCTGCCCGCGTTTGTAACGCCCTGTAACCATTCGTGAGAACTCGGGAGTGTTTGGCATGAAATATTGCCAGAATAGTCTGAAAGGCCTGACGCCGAACGAACTGCTGGGTATGCATACTTAGTGTGCAGTAACAGAACTTTCTTAACACACGCGTCGCAGCTCTGAAGCATCTGTGGAGATCGCCCCGACACGTAGCACGTGGGGGGCGCCACAGGAAGAGCCCGGCTGTCGTCGCACTTTTCACGACAAATGGGTGCAGTTTCAAGCCTTAAAAATAACTTTTTATGAAATAAAAAACAAGCAGGGCGGAAAGAGATGCGCTTGAAATTATTGAAAGGATGCCCTAAGCTGCAGTACTGGTCATCGAGGCGAACCAAAAAGTTGTTTTACAGCTCAGGATCTTTTCCAAAGTTCAAGACACAGTGTCAGTTGAAGTTTATTTTTATTTCACAGTAGTAGCTGTTCATGCAGCACCCATGACGTAACCTCACTGCAGCTGCGTTCAGCAAACGCAAGCTCTTGCGTTATTTTGACAATTAGACACCTTTAGCATACCGTGTTATTGTTACCGGTACCGGAGTACCGAGAGCCTGCGCGCAGCCAATGCGCATGCGCAAATCGTCTTGACGGCGCCAGATGGCGCCAGGTACTCGGCAGCACATAGTGCTGCCGAAACATAGTGTAGAACTATAAGAAACATAGTGTAGAACTATATCGATACTGAAAAAGGCAGATCAGGAAAGAATTTTTCTATGATAACTCAAGAGGCAGTGCCCTACTTTTTGAAGCTAGGTCAGGGTGTCTTAGAACGCGCCGCTACAAAAAGAAATTTAACGAAGAAGATGGCACATGTGCAGTGTGTGGTAGATCTGTGGAAACAATGGAACACCTCATAATCAAATGTGGTAGTATCCATCCGGATGTCGATGCAGGCACAGTCACTCTTCCTGAGGCCCTAGGGTTTAAAGATAACAATTGTCATGTAAATAAATCTGCAGTGGAAGTTACCAAAAAGCGATTGGAGGATTGGTGGCTGAAAAGCAGAGATGTGGCATAAGGTTAGAATTGTAGGAAACCGTAGGTAAAGATGATGGCGAATCTTATTGAGAATTGCCAACACAGTAAACAAAAAAAATAGTAAAGAAAGAAAAGCTGAGCATGGTGGCAATTGCCACCACCCCGTTTCAAAGGGGGCGCTCCTATCCATACATCCATCCATCCAGCGCTCGTGCCTGCAGCATCAGGACCAATCAGCGCATGCTCACCGGTGGTGGGCGGCCTCCCGGTACTCCGGTACAGGTAACGATAACACGGTACACGGTATGCTAAAGGTTTCTATTATATGCGCAACAACGCCCGCCAACAGCCAACCACATGCAGCAATCGGGAATAACCTGGCGGAAAGCCGGAGACCAGTTAGACCCGTTTTCTTTTTGAAGTCCGGGTTAAGTTGACGGTCCAGTGCACAGTGAAAAACCTTCAACCTTCAATTAATGGTAACCCTCTTTAAGAATGAAGAAGCCATATCGCTGCTGTATCGTCCTCTCCCCACACTTCCGTCACCATCCCATTAGCGCAGACCACCCCACAGAATAATTAGGTATTAGCGCCAACTCGAGCGTGTCGCATTGAATTTGACACATACATAATGCCACTGTGTCATCACAGGCTGTGCGCTTCTCTGTGCCCTCCCTCTCAGGTCCTCTTCTCACGCCGAGGCAACTTTTGCCCGGTTTTACTTTTTCATCATCCTCCTCTCAGACATGACTTTGTTGACGCTCCAGTAGTCAACTTCGGTACGCAACGAATTGAAGAGCGAGCGGCGGCTGACGAAGAGGAAGACTTCAACCAGTGCTTTCATTCGCGACGCCATCTGTCGGTTGCGCTACGAAGTTACACCCCGATCCGCGTGTTCTTGTTGGCAGAGTCGACTGTCCCGTCCAGTTTGCTCCATGAATCTCTGTATATTTATCACGCCTGCAAGGACGAGTTAACCGCGAAGAACACATTAGAGAGAGCTGCCAGTTAGCCACTCTCCTAAGTTCAAACCAACCCTAAAGGCGCCATCTCTGACCATCATGTAACGCCACAGCTTCCAGTTCTAAGATGCAGAGACGACCAAGTGGAAGCCATTTAGCCCAAATAAAGCTCTTATTTTCACGCCCTGCGACAATACTGAACGCACCTAAATAAAGTAATTTACAAGATATCGCTGTAACATACAGCGATGTAAGTCTCGCGCTGGCATCGTCAGTAAATCAAACCTCCGCCGCCATCTTTGTTTTACTTGAACTTTTTAGAACTAATCTGCCCCATGTTCGGCGCCTACATTGCGGCAGCCGTTATTGATAGCTCAGCGCCACTCCAGCGCAGCTGGTGCTTAAAGAGCTTGCAAACTTGGAGCCCAGACCTTTGTACCACAGAACAGCGAAGGGAAGATAGTGACCTTGCAGCCTTCTTTGTGTACCTGCTTCAGGCACTTCTCTTGTTTTCCTTGAAGAAAGTCTGAACGCGAGAAAATAATGTGTTGCCGGCCTAGGGGAATTGCGTGGGCGAAACGGCGTTCGGAAACGGTTCCCGCTTTATGCATTTCTGCTCACGGGGAGTGCAGGAGGCATGGAACTCGTAAAGCGATGGCGTGGTGCCATTAGGGTTCGCAGACTTCGAGTGTAGTTGTGAAATATGCCTATAATCGCTTCTCATTTCTTGCGCAAACTGGCTTTGAATATTGCACACTGAGGGAAAAAAAAGAGACTATTTGTACAGCCATTCGGCTAAATTTAAATTTTTTTGTGTCTAATTTCAGGTCATTATTTCTAGCAAGGGTGTATTCTGTTGATACGATTTTGATCACGTCTCTCTCCTAAACCTGGGATTTAAGTAGGAACTTAAGTTTTGGGTTTGGAACAAAAGGAAAAACAAAGAACACACGCTGGTTTTCTATTCTGAAGTTTGGCTTTAACAGAAAAAGGTCACTATCCTTGAAATATGCAGGTAGAAGCAATACTACAAGGAACACGGGAGAGCGTAGCCTCCGTGCTTCGCAAACCGCTGCCGCCCACAGACGAAAATAATGAGCGCAACCTGGGCCATGCACGGGAAGAGCAGCCAGCCATAATTACTGGGCATGCGCCTTTGCCGCCGATTTTGTCCGCCTATCGTCAACAGTGGTCCGCAAAGTGCAGCGGCTTCGCGCTCCCGTGTTTCCTCTCATATTGCTTCTACCTGTACGCTACAACTTGTTGGCTATGGAGCAGTTAAACACTGGAGAAGCATTAAAGTGTTCAAGCAAGGAGAGCGGTCGCACGACAGGATTGTAGTATTAAGAAACTCAGTTGTGCGTTTAGAAGCATTGCTCCTCTGCTTTAGACACGCGCCAGACAAGACCATGAGGCTTTGCCACCTCGCCAAGCTGCGCCTAGACGCGTAGTACCATCTTCTCATAGACTTTCATCGTTTTATAGAGCCGTTGCTTCTCTACGCAGGCTTTTACAGAACATGCAAAGGCCTTGACAACGTCTGTCAACAGAAAAAGCCACCTTCTAGGCGAAACCGTGTGCAGCCGTCTCGAATAAAGATAATGTTGTGGCTAACGCGACGGTTTAGCAGAACTTCCATCGCATCATGCAAACTATGAGGTGCCAGGCACTCAGGCTGCTTCTAGAATTCTACTTCGGTGACTTTCAGTGCGTTAGCACTAGGGCACCCCCTCCTTGATTACGCCGTTGTCTGTCCGAAGCCTCCGTGTGCACGCGGGTTACCATGACAACTTCTTCCCCCACCTCAGCGCCCCCTTCCCAGAGAAACGCACGCGGAACAATGTGGCGACACGACAACGGAAGGGGAGGAGCAAGCCGCGGCTCTCACTTAAGGCCACATCGGACACACCGACATCCGAAACGGAAGAGAGGAAAGGCCCCGAAGCCGGAAGTCTACCAGTGAGCGTGCACACGGGGGAAGCGACGCGTGCAGGTGCCGAAGAAAGGAACGACGGACGTGAGGGAAAGTGGCCAGTGTTGGTCTCGAGACGGGTTCTGTCTGTCCCTTTGGGCGGCTGTCCAAAAGGTCCTGGTATAACCTGTCAAAAAGTATGGCTATCAAAATGTCCTGGTATGGTATAGTTTCCCTGGAGGGGAAACGTGAACTTCTCTCAACCTCATCGATACGCTTCTTTAAGGATAACTTTGTGCGCACTAACCCATCCCAATCAGTGCTTTTTAATTTAGTGCGCTCGTACTAAAAGGTTTGCTTTAACCTAAGATTAGCAATGTAAAACGACATGGATTGCTAGCGCACCTCATTCTAATTTAACCAAACTAAGCTAAAATCGCCAGCGATTTTTTTTCTTTCTAATTGGATGCTCTGTTCATTTAAACAGTTTTCTCCTTCCTCAGTTAGTTTTGTGAGTAAAAGAATAAACAGTGTGTAACAAGCAGGGAATCCACTTGCATTTGTCACCATCAGATAAAGGTACTCCGATATACAGGCCTGGTTCCTTATGCATAGGCGAGGCAGTAGCATGTGTCCGTTAGTCTGCTCGTTGCTTCGGCTTTGTGCATCTTTTTGCTTTTAGAAATAAGCTTCCCTTTAATTTTTTGTCGCGTGGACAGATCACTTAACTTCTGCACTGATTCTTTTTCTTACGGTGATAGCGTTCCGTAGTCCAACCGTTGTTCTGTACAAGACGATTTGTGCGTTCACTGCTAGCGTATAAGCTGCTCTTGCTAGCTATCAAGCCGAGATGAACTATAACTTAATTTCCGCTACAAGTGGTGCCACATATACCGGCGAAGAAAAAATAGAATGCAATTCTTATGTGTAAAATCGCGCTAGCCCCTTCCCCCCCCCCCCCCCCCTGCCCCCCCCCCCAAAAAAAGGCCAAGTTTTTTTTAATCTTGAAGAGCAATAAAGCTCCGTTTTAAAGGTATGACGAGAGATCGTTAACGGGTTCGTTCAGCGGCCTGGGATCGTCTTTCTGTATCAGTTCTTAGAGAGGTACACTCTTCTAATTCTTTCATCATCCCAAAACATCTAGCCCACCCTTAAAACTACAATCTGATAGCATTAAAGATCCCTCCCGCAGACGAACTCCTTCTCTGTCGCCTAGGTTCAACTTACATGCCCATATATGCGGAATTCAGCATTCCATACTATAAATTCATATATAACTTGGAGTCCTCATGCCATTTCTGACGCAGTAGTGTAGTTATCAAGAGGAGTGTAACTGTTGTGGCTGATGGCAGTTTTCAACAGTCCTCCGCGTTGCCCTTCCCAACCGACCTCTCGCGACCAATCAGTCATTTAAATGTCACCGGCCGCGAGGGGCGGCTTGTTCGCAATACAGTGGGCAGGTTTCCACCTGCCACTGTGGGCAGGCTGTGATGGCGTCACGACGTCACGTGACGTAGGTGGCAGGAGGGCCACCGGCTTTTCTCAACACGCCGCGATTGCCGCTATCGCATTACAAACAGACGCCAAAAAGTAAAACTAAGTAAAACTCGTGCATATAAGGTACGAATGCTACCACGGCTGGATCAGATCTTCTCACACTTTCTCATCCTCATGTTTATGCTGTGTTTGCTCGCTTTTCGTGTCTTCAAGTTGAACAAACAGCATATTTGCGGCGAGAGCCGTTATCGTGCACCTGTCGCCGTGGGTCGCGCGTAGCTCTTCCACTCTGTGGGAACGCGCCCTACTCGTCCCCTGTGATTGGCTTTTCCGTTCTGTACCCTCCCTAGCCTACTTAGTTCACTGAATCAACAAGGGAGGGTGCCGGCTTCGCAGCGACATGAGCGCCACGGAGCGCCACATGAGCTCGTCCCGGCCGGCCACGCAGTCGGTCGTCCTTGATTCCTTAGTGTATTTTGTGGCTAGCTAGCGTTATTGCTGTTGTAGCAATAAATGCCTGTTTGTGTCAACCAAAGTGTCGTTCATTTGTCTCCTGAGAGCAAGGCCTGCTGTTGTCGGCGTGCGCTCCGTAGCGTACGCGATTACAGGGTGGGGTCCGGTGGTTTTGAACTTTCTCAGCCGCGATTAAACGGGGGAGAACGTATTTATCCCCCCTATTATATCTCCACAACGCCTATTAATCACGTCCTTTCATCGATGCAGCTAAAATAAAGCAAGGGTTAAGATGACAGGGCAGAGGACCTGGCGCCCTCGCCATTTGTTCCATGGTGACAAGGAAAAGCTGGCGAGGGTAGAAGATGGAAATGAAGAGGGTGAAGTTGTAGGGGTGGAACTTCCAGCGCCCTTTACCGCATCCTTTACTGTGCGCTGCTCTAGAAGTGATCCTGAAAAGCTCAGTACTGAAAATTCGCCAAATATAACACCAAGCCGCTATTGCATTATTCAACAATATAATAAACCGATAATCAAAGATGCCGCAAATTCTAGCCTTAGTTGGTTGCTTAACTCCGCCTTCCTGTGTTGCTACTGATCAATGATGCGGTTAAGCGTACAGGTTCCACTGAAATTCTCCTCACCTTATGAAGGACGCTACCGACAGAGACGCCAATGCACTCGTGTGGCACCATCGTGGTTCTCCTGGCTCTTGCGTTGGGTGGCTTTGATTTCATGGACGCGCACCTATTATTCCCAGCGCCGTTGTCTCATCGACGTAAGATCGCATGTCAGGGTGCTCTCACCGTTAACGCTTTCTTTCAGCTTCATAGCCGTGAAACACTGCATTTTAACGTAGTCTTCGCTTGCACTTGCTTTCACGGCGGCCTTTTCTTCTGACTACTGCTGCGGGTGACCAACCTCTACCTAGGAAGCGAGGCACTGAATGAAAACGCGCTCACTATCTATGCGTCAGGAGGCACGCCCCACGAGCCACACATCAGGAGCCACGCGCCACGTGATACCGACGTCTTAAGAACGCACGACTACTAGCTAGGGGAATATCGGCGCCCGTCCCGCCCAAATCTAGCAGTGTAAATTTCCATGCGTCGTCCATGTGGCCATCTGCATCAAGGCTCCAAATCGAGGCTTGTTTTTGTAGAGCTCTTCGTGCCTTCCGTTTCCGTATCTAGCTCCTGCACGGACAAGTGCAAAAGCTGCTTTGGTCTCATAACCCGGTGGAATGCGAATGCTTACCTCATGACGCAGCACTGTACTTTAATATGCAAATAAATAACCCCAACCCTTATTTATTTTTGCTGGGGAAGTCGCATTGCCCCGTTGAATGCACTTCGATTCTGCGCTTCAAAGCTGCCTTATGCATAATGCCCTATATTTCTGCACTCCCTGTCAGCGTAAGGCGCAACTAGAGAAATTTTACTTTATCAGCCCTAGGAAGGCTAACTAGAATTATTTTATTTTTGAAGAAAAAACCCCTACAATATTTCCTCCTCCCGACAAAAACACAGCTTCTTGAATTATCTTCATCTCTATTTTCTTTCACCCCTCACTTACGTGTTTGTTTTAACCTAAGCAAAAGCAGCACATAGCCGTAGTAGGGGTGAAATCAAAAGTGGGTACACAGTGACGACGCCAATTTAATTATGAAGAACAGCGCTGCGTATGAAAGAAAACGCAAAACATTTACTGAGCTCCGGATGCAATATCCGGCCGAAGGATGTTTAGTTAGGTTCATTCTCTGTGTATGACCTGCTCAACACAGCCCTTAACTTTCACAAAGATGAATTAGCATGACTCGTTTCAGTGCAGCATATCAGTGTTCCCGAAAGTACGAAAGGAATCATGCACAGCTCTCTAATAAAGTCTTCAAAGCGCTCTGTTCTTCTCTGGGAGAAACGGGCGCGAGCGGATATGAGATATGATCAGACATGTATTCTCTCCCTAAGCTTAAATGGTTTCTGAATACGCACCAACCAAACAATTGTGTTTGGAAGGCACGACATCATACGTCTACAAAATCTTTTTACAGTCTCTGTTATGCTTATCGTTTATTTTAATGAGCTTTGGAATAAATCGGAATTCAGAAAGTTGATGTCGCAGAGTGCGGTCATTAAAGGATTCGAGACGCCAAGCAAATTGATACAAAATCACCTTTGACCGAATAGTGCTCTTTCACGCACAATAAGCACAAGCACTCCTCCGCTTGCTCACTTAAACCTCGAAATCCACTTCGCGGTGACAAAGCGACGTAGATATTAAAGACGGACGCCGAGAAAAATAGGTGCAAAACGACGCACGCCTTTGAGTCGATTGGAGAGCTGCGCATCTAGGAAGGTTTTCTGGGCTGCAGCGGCGTTTCCAAAAGACCCTAAACCTGATTATGCTTCTGAAAGCCTGGGGCTATCTTTAATGAAAACAAGAAATAAAAATTGCTTTCCACTCAGGAACCCAACCGCCCTAAAGAAAAATCATAAATAAAAAGGATGCGGCGAAAAGCGCGAGACGCAGGACGGCGACTTCGAGCGAAGCGCACAAAGGTGGTTCAATGAGGCGCTCTTTAGCTCGATAGAGGAAAAGAAACTAGAAAACTCAACTGCGCGAGAATTACCGTGGCTCCGCGGAGTTTCTTTGAGGACGAAGAGTCGCCAATACAAGCGGCGAAGCGTGGCTTCGAATTTGAATCGAGTATTTGCGCCCTTTTTTTCCCTCTCTTTTGGCTACAGTGCACGTGCCGTGGTTGCTGAGAAGTGGATCGTAGGGTGTATGTAAGCTCGTACCTACACACTGTTTACAGCAGTCCCCAGCGTTTTCCGCCTCAGAATTACGAAAGCGTTTTATCGCTTGGAAGATATGGCGCACAATACGTAGCATGAGCTCAAGGGACGAGGAACCGCGCTTTGTTGTCGAAAAAGCAATGATGTGATATCATAAAACATTTTTTGCAATTTCCTCAAAGTTTACCTTCCCAGCGATACTAAACTGATACTAAAATGGACCTTTCAGCCATGATATGTAACTGCATTTTTTGCGACAATCAGGAGGCGTAAACAGCTGCAAAGTTAAACGAAAATATTACAGTTTGTTCTTGCCAATTTTGCAGTTCACTCGAAAAATTCATGCGTTCCGCCCAAAGTAAAGCCAACCTTTAGGACTGGGATTATGCAGCTCTATGAAAACAACCCTCTATAGAAATACACCCTTTTTTATTACCGGCGTGCAATGTATACACTGTGAGAACTTTTCCCGGAAGTCGTTTTCTCTAACAAGGACGCAATCTTTGCATAAAGCAAAATTTTCAAGACGCATAGCTTTGTCTGTGGTTATGTGTAGAGCACGCTAGTAAAAAAAACGCTGGATTACGGCCCAAGGCGTGACTAAGTCTGCAAACTAGGGATGATGGAGAAAAAGTAAATGCGTACAGATGCTTGGAGCAGGCAGAAAATAGTACAGTGGCACGTGACTGTTTGCCTACATCAGTAATTATCTTGCTCCACATTAACGCAGGTTAGTTAACCACAAATAAAAAAAAGTTGATTTGCTTTAACGCAGTACATGCAGCACTTGCCTGCCGGTGTGCTCTCACTACATAAATAAGCAAGCCCGCTTTTATCTAGTATTCTAAACTTTTTGCGCCACCAGTGCAGCCTTGGATACCTTTGCTTCTGTTCTAATTCGTATGTAATAATACCAGTGCGCAACGGTGTTCCAGATATCTTCTCACGCCCTCTAGTATCCTAGCCTCGGCGCTTAGGCCCAAAACCTTCTAGTTGCGCTCTGTACCATGCAGCAAAGAACTAATAGTTGAGCTCCGGCATAAAAGGCGCACACACCACCTTGCTGCAATCCCTCTGTAATGCACTAAACCACACCCACTCCTGTCCGCGGTATACCCATCATATACTGAAACCCCAAATCAACCACACTGTGTACACGTCCTTGGACATCACTTTTAATTATGAGGCAACTGTGGAATATTGTAAGATCTGTTATGAACATATTGATCGGAATGGCCTAAACTTCTGATGTCGCAGAAGATGTTGCTTTTAAAGGCTGTTCTGTGCTTGCGTCTAAAAGTAAAGACTATGAGAGCCAACCATTAGGGTTCGTTTTTGGACAATAAATAGTAGAAAGTTACAAGCGTCCCAACGAGGAATCTCAGGATATATTGAGTGTTATTGTGCGACCCTGCAATATGCGAAAAAAAAAATACATTCATAAGCCGCTTCGCGTTGAAAAAAATGTGCTTGTTCAGAATTTACGAGTAAGACAGCCATCGGGAATCCCAGTGACGTAATTGTTTCCTGAGACGTCCCCTGCCCGCGGTCATATCTACACGTGCCACAACACTGCATCCCCGTACAATGTCTATGTTCCCCAAGAAAGGACTCGCTGAGTACTTTGTATGTTTCACAAGTCGTACGGCAGCCATTTTGGATATCCAGGTAGTGAAAGCAGCCGCCGGTAACACGACCACCTGAAGATCGCAGCTGTAGAGGCTATAGCGCCTGAGAAGTTGTGAAATGAGAAAAGTTTTGCTCTCTTTCGCTCTCTCTAAATTTCTGTGAACAATTCTCTCTGTGAATAATTTTTAAGGTACAGAAAGAAAACACCACAGTAATAAAACAGGGTTGATCAAACACTTCCTAATGGAGACTTATCAAACGAAGTGCCGTTTTACTCCGAATACGAATACTACGCTGCTAACAAATTATTTTATGCTCAGCTCAATAAAAGGTACTCAGACTACTGTTCAGAGCAGTTGGTCACACGTATAATGTACTGAGGCGCCACAGATCGCACAACAAGCGGTCTCGACTCAATTTATGCGCGCCCATCCCGTGCGTGGTGAACATCTCACATGTCGTTTGTTTTTTTTTAAGGCATTAGCATTACAACACACATCACAAAAAGTATCTGGAATTGGCGTTGAGTATGACGTGTGAAGCCTCGGTTGGCATGATGAAAAGGGGGAAGGAAGAGTGACCGTGGGAGAGACAATAAGAAGAAAGGAGGCTGTCGGTGGCGAGGGGACATCGTGGTCGCTAATGGGAAACGGCTTGCTTCATTCTGATCGCTGGATTGGATCGGGAGAGTGTAGCGAGGTACGGCGTATCACGCGATGATTGGATGATCCGCGGGTGAATTCGCAACTTATGAGCATCTGGGGGATTGCATGGTTTCGTTAAGTGAGCTAGGACCACATCTGCCATGATGAATGCTATTCTGAGCCAGATCTCCTCCCCTTTTCACTTCGCATAACAGTATAGGCCCTATCTGTAGAAAAATGTTTTGAATCTCTGCATTTCATTGCGCCAACTATAACACAAACAGAGAGAGGTACACATATATTAGTCTCGCCGTGAACAAGAACCGCAGAAGTGCCTATTCTTATAGATATATTCGGATGCTCGGTGCGTAGTAACGTCCGTTTGGCAATGCACCATAACAGTACCACACTCAGTGACGACGCGGAAGTTCCACATGGGACCTAATCGGCCGTGAGTTAAATTCCTGATGAAGAGAATCTGTCCGTGATCACCTTCAGCTCCTTCGGTGACAATAATTTTCTCTCTACACGCGCTTTATTTTTGCTGCTAATACCTTAGCTCGGCAGTTCCATAACCACGAACTGCCCCTCTTTACCTGGCTTGCTTTTCCCACGCATTTCTTTGTGTTAAAAATCATGATCAGACAATATGCAGCAAAAAATGATTTAGATAGCTATTTTCAAACATGAAAAAAAAACATTGCGCATAGTTTCTAGTTCAGGTAATAATTTCGATAACTGTTAAAACCAACTCCCCTCTTAAGTATGTTCGCTGTCACCACTAAACCATTTGGCATTGCTAAGAACGGTGTTATAGCAAGTACACAAGCAACTCCACCAGACGCAAGAAACGACATTTACAGGGGCAAATACCGCTTTTGTTCCTGATATATTGTCACGGGTAGTCACACACATGACAATATGAAACCATGCAAGTGAAAAAGAGAATAATCCCGGCGACAAGCGCTGTCAGAAGCTGAAGTTGCGCTAATTGTTTATGCTACCTAACGCGGACAAGTCAAGCTGGCCGGGGCATGCCGCATGTTTTTCTAAGCCGACCTCATTAATTATGCACAGTGAGAGGACATCCTCAGTCTGTGGGACGCGGGACACTTTTTTTCCCAACTGCGCGTGAGGTTTAACAGCTGCATTGCGATGACAATCTAGCAGCGACGCAGTGCCCGAACAACACGTTGGAGTTACTGGCTGATACCACAGCACAACCCACTATTCGCGTGCCTAAATTTTTGCCGCGTTTGCATCGCACCGTTTGCGCAAGGGAGTGCATAAATACATCAGCAACTAATTCGAGGGTCAACAAAGGCGCCACGGCAGATCAATGAGGTCAGGAAGAGAGAGGAGCGATTTGATCGGATGTCACGTGGTAGCTACCAGTCTGCTCTAAACTAGGCGATGCATCGCTTGTTGTCCGCTTACGCGCCTACGCAGCTAGCAGCGCTTCAAAGCAGCGATTTACGTTGTGGATACCATGCGGAATCGGGTTTAAACAAATTCAGTCCCAGAAAAGAATTTTTTCTCCTTTCAGGATAACAAAACTGACTCGCTTCGAAAGGTTCTCCTAAACAGATATTCATCCTGGCGTGAGCGATCAATAATTATTCGTCTTACTTAGCTTATCACAACAGCCACCAGCTAAAAAAGAAAAACTCCAAACACGAACTCAATTATTTATCGGAGCCGAGCCTAATTCTCTAACTCTACAGATCAGTTTTCAAAGCCTCTAATCTATTTTCCTTATCAGCCCTCTCAACAGGGATCAACGCGTTCCGTGCCCGGTCGTCTGTTTCGTTCTTGTTCACTGGTTTGTTGTGCTCACTGGTTATGTATTTATTGCCGTGTGCATTTCTACAATAATATTTTGACTATGCCCACAGATTGAGTTGAGAGCATTACAAAGGGAAACTGTAAAGATCACTGAACTTCCCCCGACCTCCTCACGCGCCTTCCCTTTTCGAAGTTCTCTCACCGATAACGACCCGATCTTTATAGTAACACATAGCTTTGCCGGCTTCGCGACTGCCGCTGTGTTCATCCGTTACCGAGCCGAAGCCGCTGTCACCAGCTTATCTCGCTCGTTACTGTCTCCCTTTGTGCTCGGCAGAGATGGTTGTGTGCCTTGTGCAAACGGGTGAGCGACGACGTGTTGCGCAACTGTCACACACGTCCTTGGAACAAAGCACCGATCAGCGGGCTGCTGTCGCAAATGTCGCTCGCCTGTCGCGCGTTCACTCGTAGAACCTACAAGCCAACCACCCTGTCGGAAAGATAGGGTACAACGGTGCATTGCCTAGGGTACTGTACATATATGCAGTTGCATTCTTATTCAATTCTCTGGCGTTTTATAATCTATATTTCCTTGATTCTTTTTCTTACGCACACACGTACATTTTTATTGAAGGAGCACAAAGGCATAAGAGAAATAGGAACCTGAATATGCGTGGTTGCATTCATGGTTGAATTCTCTGGCGTTTTATAATTTATATTTTCTTGATTCTTTTTCTTACGCACACACATATATTTTTATTGAATGAGCACAAAGGCATAAGAGAAATAAGAATCCGAATATATTTGGTTTTATGATTTTAGGCTGTCTAGCATCCCAGAGTGACTCCCGCTATGAGCGGTACTATAGCGGAGGGCTCCGGATAATTTCGACCACCTCGAGTTCTTTAATGTCCACTGCCATTTCACAATACAAGGGTCTGTAGAGTTTCGCCTCCATCGAAATGCGACCGCTGCGGCCTAGATCGGACCAACATCTTTCTGTTCAGCAGCCGAGCACCATAACCACCGAGCCACTGTGGCAGCTTGGGCCTGATTATGTTCTCGAAGGAACATCAAACGAAAGAAACTCGTTCGTGTGTAAAAGTGTCTTGAGTAGAAGGGATACACAGTTCCCTCATTCCACTGTGTAAACAAACTGTTTTGTCAAGGTTTGTTTAGCGGTATCTGGTTCACGGATGTCTGAGATATAGCGCTGGCAGTGATTTCTTCATTTACTTCAAAGAGTAGCTGCGTGTTGGATCTTTATAATTAGAAATTGCGCACTCGCTAAAATGAAGCTGTAACGCAAGTTCAGAAAAAAAAAATCGCAGCTTCAGAAGTCGAAGCTGCATCTTCCTTTACGTACACAAAGCAACAAAAACCCGATAGTCCTGAAAGCTGAACAGGAATATTCTTATGCTCATAGAGAATATATTACTCTGTCTGCAAGTCTACATTTTTGTCTCTTCAAGAAGCATGTTAACTCCTGAAGCGCTCAGTACCTCCAGCGTAGCCATGGAATCGTTCCGTTATGGCGTTGGTTTCCTCCTGGTGGCGCTGCTTTCTCGATGAACTTAGGCCCACTCATGTTCGCGCATTAGCACAATAACGACGACTTTTGTGCTTAAGCAAGCGCGTAAAAAGTAAACTGCCCACTTGTGCGAGAACTTGAGCTTCTAACCGTCAGTATGCGGTTAGGAGCTAGCTTACTGAAGGCGAAAATTGAGCATATCAAGTCAATGGATTAAAAAAAAAGAATACAGATGCCACTTGAGGCCAGCATTTGGCCCTTAGTAATAGTCATTGTTCTAGTAGACGAAGAGACGACACACAGTGTCACGCATGGGCGTCTTTTTGGACCACGCGCCAAATACGGGAGCAAATAATACAGCTACAAGCGAAACCGATTTACCGCACATTGAACACCTAAAAGCATTCGAAAGCCTCAGCGATTATTTGTTGACACCTTTCATGCCGTCATACTGCTCGCTCATGCGGGGCAACGTCCGCCTTGTTCCGCGTCCCTTGTATACACCGCTCCTATAATGGACACCAAGTGCAGGTCTGCTGACATACTATAGCAAACCTATTAAGACCCTCATAGAAAGCTTCAAGGAGGCGTCACTAAGAAATCACTAAGAAGAAGCTAAGGAGCGTCTGAAATTCGTTTCTCTATATTTTCATCCTCTTTTCTTTCACCGCAGGGCTTGTACCTAGTTTTCTATCATTTTTTCTTTTTCCCCCATCGGTCTGTCGTTAACTTTGTTTGCTTCGATTGAAGGTTGCCCACAGTGTTTTCCGATGCCAATGAAGTGTTTCTTTTCTTTCGCGAGGACTGCCTGTAAACCGAGCCTAAACATTCTGTCTGCCGTGCCCACAACATGCTCTCTTTATTTGTTGTTATTTACTTTTTATTTTTCATGTTTTGTTTTCTATTTATTTTCTTCGCTCCTTTTCTTAATTTTATTGTTTTTTATTTTTATTTTCACATCCTATTTTTATTTTGTTTTTATTATTGTTTATTTTCTTATTTTTATTTTTTAATTTTCTTTTCTTGACTTTACTCCTTTTATTTTATTTATGAAGCCCATGCATTCACTAGATGCGCCTTTATTCATGCTGGAACCTTGAGCCTTTCAAGCAGTGACGCCGAAAGGCGGACGAATCTGCCGACGCGCCTGTCGACACTCCTGCCGACGCGTCTGTCGACACTTATGCCGACGCGTCTGTCGACACTCCTGCCGACGCGTCTGTCGACACTTCTGCCGACGCGTCTGTCGACACTCCTGCCGACGCGTCAATCGACACGGCTGCCGACGCGTCTGCTAACGACAGTATGAGGCATTAAAGGCTTTCGCCTTAAAAGAATTTTCCACAGAAGAAGAAATGTTTTCAGCTTCGGCCTGATGGTTATATTTAAAAACACTCGTCACTGCATGAAAAGCTTCCACGGGTGACGTGCTTCGCAACAGCTCTGCTTATCATTGAGAACCACTCACGCGGTAAGCAGCTAAAAACAGATTTCACGCAAAGTTTGGCTCAGTGAACAAGGCTCATGAACAGGCAGGGGTTCGAAGACCAGGTGCCATGCACAATCAGTGCATTCCGGATTTAGGCAGAAACTGATTTTCATTTCATTTTATGTTGAGCTCTCACATAGCTTGCTGGATTCTACAAAGTACGCAAGTTTTCCTTATTGTTCAGAAATGCATCAATAGTACTTTTCGAAACCGAATAGAATATGAAAAGACTGGCTTTGCTACCGAATCTAATCGAGTAGTGCAGTTAAATATAGAATGGTATACTGCTAAAATAGTGAAAGAATAGATTTGAACACGAATCTAATAATATTGAGATGATTCGCTACTTGTGCGAATACTTGAATAAAAAAATATGCATTCGAAACAGCAAAGCGAAGGCGACGGCGCTGCAAGTAGTGGAAGTAAAACTGCACTGTCGAAACTCTCAACGCTCATGCCATTAGAGGGTGTACGCAACAGGAGATCTGCATATATTAGCTCTGTCAATGTCGTGTCGTATACGTACAGAAAAATCAACTCTTACTACTGATAGTGACAGCCAACAAACGAGTGCTAAAATTTATTTGATGAGAGGAGGCGGTGGGCTACAGTTCGAGATATAGTTAGTTGATGAAAGGGGCGACAGCTCGAGCTATGGACGCCGATATCGGGCACATAGGCAGGGTTTGCTGAACCTCGCCATACTATTGCGCACCACCCAGTCTTGAAGACCATATGTATATCATTATGAAAGCCTTCCTTTCCGCACAGACGAATTACTGCCCAAATGCCATGCAGAATCGATGTGAATCCTGTTTTTGAAACACCAGGTGAGAAAAAAGTATGGGGGAACTTAAGAAATGGTTATCATGTGTAAATGCGAGAACACTGCTTGTCACGGAGTGTGTCGCTGAGGTATTGACAAGGGGTTGGGGGGTGAACGTTGTTCCACTCCAGCAGCTCGCTTCACACGTATCGCAGAGTTGCGATGGTCGCATACTTCATCGCCAGTGAACTGCCGCCTCCGGCCACGCTTTTCTCTCTCGCCTACTGATCTAGTCACGAGCGATTCAACTTACGAGTAGACCATGAAGACACCATAGCGCCGCAACCTCGCTCGCCAAAAGCTGATGATCAACTGATGGCTGTGGCGGGCACTTTCCCTTTTTTGTGATCTCTGGCGGTGTTTACATAAATACGACAGTGGCGCATCGTATTTCTTAGCGTATCTCGCAGAGGAGAGCCGCCACTGTCTACCTGTACCACATCAAGTCAGGCCAGACAACGGCATCTGGCACACGGTATGCAATGGAGGGGACTAACCACTCCCATTTTCGATTCATTTCTAAAAGTTTTGATTCATTCATCGATTTGAATTGAAGGGTATCTGAATCATTTTTTGAAAATTTAGAATATTTGCACGCCCTATTATTGTTCTTTACGTGAAGCCAAATAAAATACTCTACGGTGTAGCGTCCTTAAGATAGCATCCTCACTGAGCAAAAACCCAACAAACAGGACAAAATCGCCTTTCGCGAAAAAAACTCTCAATTGCACTCAAAGCTGCACTGCTATTCACTTCAAAGAAGTCTCTCTCCCCTACTTGGTGTGCAGGCGTGTCCCCGTGCATTATTGGTGAAAACTATTATACGGAGCTCAAGCGTTATTGGCTTCAGTAAGCCGAGAACACAGGTACACTGTGCTCGCGGCGCCTCTCGCCACCTTCGTCGTGTTTGGCTACGGCGCACGAGCTAACCACACGTGCGAGTATCCGCTTCTTTTTTTTTTGCGGTTTTGAGAGGTTTTTGTGGGCGGTTAGATTGTTAGTTAAACAGTTCATTTGCCGGTAGAGTGTCGGTTCTGGCGGAGGCCTTGGAGCAAGGTCATGGGACTAAGGCGTGCGCACCTATAGCGTCCAAGGCATGTTCGCCTTCTCTGCGGATCAGGGTGCCCGCCACGCTCTGTGAATAGCGGAAACGGGAGGCAGCTAATAGCAACGCTGACCGCTATCACGCCGGCCCCCGCCGCAGCGCAGGCGCCGTTTACGACGGCCGGCGCATTCAACGGGACTTTTCAACTGCAGGTGCGTGACTACGAATTCCGGCACCTGGACTTTGTAATCGTGAACTTGTCTGCCTGCATAGACTGGATCACGGTGGTGTGCGGTATGACATCCGTGGACCGATGGCGAATGCCACGCGCCCAGAAAAAAGCGCCAGACGCTAAGTGCAAAAGCAACGCCCGCCGAGTGCGTTTTGCATACGTCGAATCTAGGAGAAAGGAACATCCTTCCGTTTCTTAGCTGCGGGACGAATGACATCAGCAGGGGCTGTGTATAAAAGCGAGAAAATGCCTTAGCTGCAGTAGCAGCGCCCCTTTAATATACTCCGCAGAATTCTTACCTGTTCTTTGTTACTGGTACACACAAACACCCCAGGAACGTTGAACAAGTGGACGTGTACAACATAGAGACGTCTGTGCCGCGACAAGTTTTTAGGCTTGCCGCGGTGAAACCATGTTGCCATAAGCCACGCTAAGCCTTTTCCGTAATAGATTGAGATTTTTTGGCTCTGATATGATCCAGCCTGTGACAAATGGATATTAATGTTTGCTTTTTCTCTTCGCTTGAGATCACAGTTCCACAAGAGAGCAAATATTTTCTATGAATCCGCATCAGACAGCCCCTTGAGCCTCAGCAAAGACGCTCACGGTGATCAACAAAAAAAATTAATTTCTAAAAACGCACTGATCCTATAGAAGCATTAGGTAATAAAAATAATATTTTTGCCGAGGATTATCAAAATTTTATGCGCAGACAACAGGACACTTGGTATGATTACCGTAAAGGGAAAAAAACTCAGACTACACTATCATCTTCCTTTGATTAAAATCCTATCATAATATCCTATTTATTACTACTTCGCTGTTACTGTTGTTTTTCTTTAGCCTTAAGCAACCAAAAGTAGAAGACAAACAGTTACGGTCTCAGTTAAAATGACACATATGAATTCAGTTCCGCAATTAAACAGACATTCTCAAACACCAGTGCACTCCGTTACCGAAAAGAGTGTAACATGAACTGCTCCCTGCCAAAAAAAAAAGATAGCATTAATCCGGAAACCAATCAAAGCAAGCGGGCCTCCTGAAGAAAAAAATAACCGAGAATAAACTGACCTAGAGCAGCCTACGTAAACGACATTCTCGTACGGGATCAAACTGATTAGATTAGACTCAGGAACGGAGGACTTACCCGTAATCCGCCATGCAGCCGAGAGAACCAGAGTCCTTCGCTCAGCGCAAAAAAGATGAAAGCCTGTCCTTCTAAAACAAAAAGAGAGAAAAAGTATCTAAGGAAGCAAAACGCCGCCGTCGGATGAAGGGTCGCGGCCTTCTCGACAGTGTCCAGGCCTCACGGCAAGCAAGTTTGTTCCACGTTGGCGGCGAAAACAGACAACAACGCGATTTTTTTTTTTAGTTATAAATCTTAGGGAACGGGATGAGAACAAAAGTAATTGTTGTCAGAAGAAATAGAATACCAATGAAAGAAACACAGTAGAACTGCACGACACAGGGCGACCGACGACGTTTTCCAGGACGCGTGTCTTCCGCGGCACCCGCCGTCTCACACGTCGACGGGCACTCCAAGCCACTCGGATGAGAGAGAGGCGAGTGGGTCGAGAAGGACGAGCGAGCTGTTTCCGAGTTAAATCCCCGACGAGCCAGAGCAGAGCACGCCGACCGACCGACCCAGTGTGCGCTTCGGAGCCGCTTTGACGGCAGCGGTCGTGTTCCGTGCTCGCCTCCACGCCCCGGGCTTGTTCCCTTTCCTCCAGCTTCTCCCTCTTTCGTTCCCTCTTCGCACTCTCACACCTCTTCTTCCCTACCGGCCACTTCGAGCCTCCATCAGCAACCTTCGCCAGTTCCTTCTTTCCTTTCCTTTCTCGGCTAGCGATAGAGTGTTTCCCCATTACCCTCTTAGCCGCAGCCTCTCCCTCTCTAGGCCTCCGTCTCAATTTCCTCTAGTTTCCCCTTCTTCCCCTAGAGCGACTCCCTGCCTTCCCTGGTCGCCCTTTCCGCTCAGAAATGGGGAGAGGGGTGCAGCCTCGCTTCTCGCTCTGCTCGGCGCGCCTTGACGAACGAACCGTGCCGGGACACTCCGGTCGTGTTACGCCAGCGCTCAGCAGGGACTGTGTGCACAACGTTTGGCGGCGACGCCTCTGCGGATCTGCGGGAGAAGGTGAAAAAGATAAAAAGAAGTGTGCCGCTCTAGCCAGAGGAGAAGAAGCAAATACATGTGGAACGAGTGGTGGTACAAGAGAGAATATATCGGCCTCGTGGAAGTACAGAAAATTGTCCGGACGCAAAGAGAAGACAAAAACTTGCCTGTCATCTCCTAGCAACTTGCGCGACGCCGTTAACTATTTTTCTTTTTCATTCCCTTGGTTTCATCAACTCGTTTCCGGACACCTGTGGCTTCCTGCCCGAGATTGGACGCCCCCGTGTAAGAACAGAGGTCGGTCGTATGTGAAAAACGAGAATCAACGGCGCACAATATATTATAAATTTTGCATTGAGCGCAGCGTTGATATGTCATGTATACACTATATTAAGTCCAATACCTTGGTGTCGCTTTAATGCGCAAACTAGAGATCACACCAGAAAATCGGGGACTTACTAGTCCCGACACTTCTGCGAAATCGCCATTTCATCATTCTGCTAAGGCTTGTCATCGACATGATTAATTACCGGCCTGAAGGTTCCTCCTTACAGCGTTTATCTCACCATATATGGCTCATTGTTTCACACCTTGTAATATGTTTTGGTCCTAGCATATTCTTTTTGCCGGTAATAGGCCACTATTTAAGCTTACCTATATTTAACGAACTTTGTAGCACCGCAGACCGCTAAGCTCCTAAGATAAAGTAATCCGGCCGATACTTTAGTACAGCTCCTCTGTGCAAAACCTCATAAGAAGCCTGATAATAAGACATATTAAGAGCATTGAATAAATCTACATGAGAGTTATATTCGTTTCGTATGCTACCAATATACGCTAAAATTATCATTTTCTTTAAAAAAACCCAATATAGGCCTTCAAGAGCCGTTCCATAGTAGTGTCTATAGGTACCAACGAACAACTGTCTCTATACTACCGAACAACTCTTTTCGAGCTCAAGTCCTCTGCGCAAAAAAGAACGTAGCATTAAATATTGCACTTTTTCACACCAACACATTACAAGGTAAAACTTCTTTTTTGCAACAGAATGCTGAGATATGTCTTTTTGAGTGTGTGGTGAACTTCAGTATTTATCTCTAGGCGTCATCTTAGAGCCATTGCTTGCTTTCACCAGCACGTTTATGTGCTGGCCTTATCCTGTAACTGCGGTTATCCTTGTTTATACTGTTGTAGTTATAAAATTATTATTACTATCGTTTCTCCATGCCTATCGTTTGGTGGATCCTGGTGGACTGTAGTATGCAAGACGAAATATATGAACACAGCACGTGGGAACGGCACATGGCTGTAGCCGGGTTCATGACAAGCCATCGTTGTAGCCAAGGTGTGATTGTCCGGGAGACAAATTATTTTAAATCTGCGATCAGAGGTCAGCGCGAGCTGCCGCATATTCTTTGATGCCAACAAATCTTAAGAAAGAGTATTAGTGGTCGCTAATCTTTGCTATAGAACGGATACCAATGATTTCCTCAACGAACTGGCCTGCATGAGTTTCAAGAGGCCGTAAAAGACTAAAATCAGAGCATGCCAAACAGAAAAAAAGGCATGAGAACGGACATTGAACACTTTTTAGACACCTTTTGGGTTGTTTTAAAGTAGTTTAAGATCCAAAAAAAGAACATCTCACTAGTAGCTCGCAAGAGCTGACCGGTAACGTAATATTCCGCACAGGATGAACTAGCTTTCTGCCTGTGGTTCGATACTGGTTTTGTTAGTCAACTAGTTTGTGGTAGCTGAGATCTAAGAACAATGAGTGGAAAAAGGCTATCAATCAGTCAAAAGACAAAAAATATGATCAAAAGCGTTGCGTTAAATATTTTCGTGTGCCGTCTGCACCCACATATCCTTTCTTTATTTTATGTTCTGGTTTCTAATCAGTCACTTCACGTGTTAAATATTTTAGCAATGGAGATAGTAACAATTGTGCACGCGACGTTCCGCAGTCGAGAACCAAGTCCGTAAGAGTTTGACCGGAGAGAAGGTTTTAATCTTCAAGTAAGTATCTGAGAGCTGAACAGACTAAATGTGTTAACAAGTCAGACGTACACAGTGTAAAAAAAAATACCTTCACTGGCGCTTCAATTGCAAAAATGTGAGCTTGACCTCGCAAGCTCTATTGCTTTTACATAAAGTGCTTAGCGGCGACCAATCAGTGTCATCAGGAGTCCAAAGTGTCATCAGAAGTTATACGCCTTTTGATTCTGCACTGATTTTCTTAGTCATGATTTGTGCCTCTTCAAAAACATCTAAAAATGTGTTAGTTGGACCGTATTTTGCATGCTTCGGAGATTAATAACAATAAAGGTGAGAATAATTTACTTCTCCTTGCAAAAGAAAATAAAAAAAGTTATCAATAAAGGAAAGGCGTACGAACTTATCACTCGTTTTTTAAGGTTCCTGGATTAAAGCGGGGTGAAAGAGTGTAGTAGGAAGCAGAAATAAAGGGGTACTGTAGTCGGGGCCCCTGAATTATTTTTTACTACATGCTCATTTTTAAGGACCGCTTAGATCGCACACAATATGAAATTTCTGAAATTAAAGTTTTATGTATAGAGCTAACATCTTACCTTAGCAAAGGCAACAAATAAATGCTTATGTGCGAATGTTTTATAAGTTACATGTATTATCTGAAAACAATTGTGTTCTCTGGATGAATCAAAACGATCAGTTAAACTGTGCGCATATCGGGACTGAAAGCTCTTTTTACTATATAACTCTTTCGGGAAACCAGGGAGCTCATTACTAAATCAAAAACAAAAAAACAGCTGGAGCGTAAGGAAAAAAATATTGAGTATTTTTTAAAAAAGCATGCACTAACGGAAGAAGTGGACGTCGAAGAAAAGTGCCAAAAGCTACGTGACCCCATTTGAGTCCAGGATACAGGATCGACACTCAAGTACGGAGAAAGACCTCCCTAAGGAAAACCCCACAAGTTCCGGGGAGGTAATAAAATAGGCTCGGTACCGTGCGCAGAGAGCACTCATCGTCACGAGAGATGGACATCCTTGCTGCGCAAGTTGATTTGGCGATTTGCCCGAGGACGAAAGGCGATAAGGAAGGCAGAAGCAGTCTTGTCAGTGCAGTGTCAAAGATGGGCGACAAGGAGCCTCAACAACGCCACAGAAGACCGGTGCATCCTTGTCGCTTTGTTATCTAGTTTGTTTCTTTTTAAGGGCTTGTTTCGGGCCCAGCCTGCTGTCTTTATTCTGCTATGCTGGTTTTGCGCGCTACATTTGCTCTGCAAATGTTTTCGCTTCCTTTTTATGCGCATTTTCCCGCAGGACTACTCCCTCACCCAGCTCTCTTCTCGCGACGTTTTATGTAATAAATGTTTCAGTGGAAATTTATTTAACTCCGTAACGCACATCTGCAGTAAACAGTTTATAGACTTTCTATTACGAAATACTTCTGAGGGTAAACAAAAAGTACACTGAAAGTAACACTCGGAATGAAATAAATGCTACATCAACTACGAAGAAATGGTGGCTCCGGAAGAAGCAAGGCCAAAAAGAAAAAAGCAAAGCGAGAAAAACAAAATGGGAAGCGAGCCATAAAACTGCGAGTCAGCATCGCATAAAAAAAGACGTCCAAGGCCTTCCCGGAGAAACAAAACATGCGTACAAGAATTATGGCCTGTTCAGCCCGCTGCATGGGACCCCGCCTTCATAACGCAGAATAACTGCGTTGCAGTGCGAATTCCTCCCATTTTGCAGAATTTCGAAGCGGAAAACCATTTCCGTGAACGTTACATTGAATTCAGTAACAGTGTGCGGTGTCAGCCACTTGCATCCATTTCGTCATATTGCCTACGGCAGGGAAACACTGACATGCAAGCTATTAAACAAGCCATCCTTTTGTGTTGCTCTGAACTATAACTGAACACAGGCTGATCTATGGCATATTACGTGACATGATGTGACAAGAGAGCCGGACAGTCTTATCTCACCCTCAGTACATAGGAAATTTATTCTTACCCATTTTAACCATATACAAGTTGGATAGCAACTAGCACCACTGGCGTATATCGCAGTGAGAGTATTTGGGGTCCGCGAGCTAATTGGGTTAATGTTGTGGGTTTCGCTAGTCTATGAACTATTGTTTCGCGCCTCATCTCCACATTTTATTCCTTCTAGTTTCTGGACAAAGACTATGAGCGCACAGCTGGCCCCGTTAATGTCACGTGCAAGACACTTGCTTCCAATAAAAGGATGTTGCAAAATCCTCGAAGCGGACACGTTTGCTCCTCCGCTGTTGGCTGCAGCCTATACTTGCTTGCGGTAGCGCTTTGCGTGAAGCATGCAAGTCTGAACTATTCTGAAGGCTCTCTGGGAAAGCCAAAACGACCCACCTCAGAGTAAAAAAAACAAACAGGTCAGGTGTTTTTCATGCTTTTGAGTTTTAATCATCGCAAGGCGGAGCTTTCCGTCTCAGCAAAGTGCTGTGCATTCGCATAAAAAGCCGGGAATTGCAAGCGTTTTCGCTGTGCACGCTCATACCTTCAACCAATACATTTCTTCCAGAGAGGAAAATACGAGTGAGGCGAAAAAGAAATTACAGCCGAAGTGACGTGTTCTGAAGTGCAAGCATTAGAGAGGGCTACATGACGGGTTCAACGCAGTGAATCGGTGCCTCAAGACGACAGGGAGGTAGCAATCATTAGAAGTCCGTCTTGATTTGGTTGTCATCTCGACGGGACGGAGCACCCACGCTGTCGGAAAGCAATTATTCCTAATAAGTTACACAAGGACATGGGAAAAAAAAAACATGATGGCGCGCAGCATCTCTACTGATACGAATGGTCGCTACATAAGCATCGATAGAAGTAACGGATGAGACTAAAGCACGTAGTACGAAGATTTTCGATGTGAGCCTCCCTCTCGAACAAATGGAGAGACCAAGCTATATTGGGTGCACGCAGAGGATGGCGCAACCAGAAGTGAAGGAAAGGCTCTTAGTCTCTCTCAGAGGCTTAAACAATTCGAGAGCTCAGTTTTCTACCCCCAGTGCGGGCTCAGCCAAGGCGCCTAACAGGGACAAGGGGTTGACATGATGGATGCGCCGGCGCCGCTTTACACGTCTAGGGGTTATTGTCCTGGGAGATGGGTTATTGGAGCAACTATCACCCGACCGCACTGCCAATTTTCCCCACTTTGGGACCCCCGTGCACTTCTTCTGAAGCGCCAAAGAGAATGCACTTTGCAGAGCAGAAATATCACAAAGCGGTTGTGCCTCAAAGTTTTCCATCATTGAGGTTAGGCGCCCGAAAAGAAACAAAATAGAGCGGCAGCGCCTTGGAAGTTATTGTACTTCGCAAATTTCGTCCATGTGTGTGCGTGTGCGTGTGCGTGCGCGTGCGCGTGCGCGTGCGTGCGTGCGTGCGTGCGTGCGCGCGCGCGCGTGTGTGTGTGTGTGTGTGTGTGTGTGTGTGTGTGTGTGTGTGTGTGTGTGTGTGTGTGTGTGTGCGTGCGCGCGTGCGTGCGTGCGTGCGTGCGTGCGTGCGTGCGTACATGCGTGTGCCTGTGTGTGTGTGCAGAGATTTTACACTCACGCATTTGTCCCGTTTTTAACCGTATATCACTCTTCTTGTTCCGACAAGACCATAAGATGCGCATTGTTTTGCGTAAACATATAATGCTGACAAAAGTGCGCATGCTCGTATCAAGGCGGTCGGTGGCGCTAGATGGATGAACTGTCGCGATCAAAAGTTTACGGGATGCGAGCGTGCGAAAAAAAGACTTTATTTCAGCGTAGTCAGGTAGTCCCCTCACCTGAAATGTGACGAGCAGTGAGGGGACGTGCATGTTATATCCGCTGGTAGCAATACCACGCCACTGGGTGGTGAGACACAGCTCGATTGTACATTTTTTCAAGAACGCGCGTCTCGTAATACTTCACTAGCCATAGTGCCTGGTTTTTCATTCTTGCGCCTCCTGTTAGCAGCTATTGAGAAGACGAAGACTAGGACATGAGAGGCACGTTATGATATGCATTTTGAAGGAGGATAACACATACCGAAACCAAGGAAAGCATAGGGCAGTGTGTTTGTTTGTGTTGTCGATCAATCGTAAATTAGGCGGAGGTAAAACAACGACATGCCGCCAGTGGGATCTGAAGCCATGACTTCCGTATGCTGAAAGCGGTTTCCTTACGGTTATTACTTTCTAACAATTACCTTTCGCATAAAAAATGTGAAGCTAGTATTTTCCAGTTCATCAACACCACAAATTAAAAAAACAAAACGCATTTCTTTATGCTTTACTTGGCTTCTGTGACT
The DNA here is from genome assembly GCF_055824585.1 of Amblyomma mixtum. Lineage (NCBI taxonomy): Eukaryota > Metazoa > Arthropoda > Arachnida > Ixodida > Ixodidae > Amblyomma > Amblyomma mixtum. Next base: position 252,811,552 of record NC_143012.1, on the reverse strand, counting down.
GCTGGCGACCTTGCTAACAAATTTTCCTGTTGCATTTTGTGTACTGTTTGCAGTCTGGACGTGATTAATCGTGCGCACATTTCACTAATTATTATTATTGCTATTCTGAATAAAATAGCTAGGACTTTTAGCCTCCAGCTTAGTATCTTGGTGTTACGAATATGAGCCCTTTCTTCTTCGCTTTCGTTTACATATCTTATTACGTGTGACCCTAAAGCCTGCATATTGATCATATTTCGTAGTGCTTTTGCGCCCTCCATAACTTTCCTTCAAGTCCTAGCTGGAGATGACATTCTGCATGCAGTGCCATTTCAATTCGCTGGTGCCTTTTTCCAGACAGTCGTATTCTTTCTTCGTTTAAAGATACAATTCGTCGCAAAATAATATCAGATACTCAGGAATTTTTCAATTGCTGCGCATCGTTTGGACTCTTTCTCAGCAAAATCAGCGCTCTAATATATTCACGAAACTTAAACCATGCTTATAGCTACAGTATACACAAAGGCAACTCTCGCGCCATGGTTCCTTTCACATTAACGCAAGTGGGTCACGGCCGCCTTCTTATTTATAAGGCCACTGAATTCGTCAAAATACAAACAAAGGCAAACATGGGCTTCCTCATGGTTAATTAGTAATCCCAGGGCTGTATAGGAGGGGCACGAGCTCGGGACTCCATCACCACTGCACTTAGCCTAACCTAGTCTAATGTGTTTCCCTATTGGGTCACGTATGTCATTTAAGCTCAACGCCCGAAACAGAACACAGCAGCCTTTTCGGTAGGCGGTGCTGTCGAGCACTGACAGAACCAAGATCAAGCTCTATGTAAGATGTCTGCAAAACACTGTAGGGCACCTCGATAACAAGTAACTCTCTCAACAGTGCTTAGCACATAGTTTTTTTTGCACGGCACTTGGACCCTCAATTCGTGACCAAAAAGATGCGAATGTTCAATTGCCAATTTGATGCGAATTTTTATAGAGCACTTTTCGTAAGTGAGTGGGCTACGTACTTCGCCATCCAGTTTTCTGTTTCAAAACAAGCCTAGATGACTCGCAGTCCGTGCCACTGGGTTCTTTTTTTTTTCCTTATCACTGGTATGGACTCCCAAGGTCTCGTTGCTCGTCCAGTGTCACATATTATTGACTTTCAAGAGCATTGCTTATTACGGTACTTGGAAAGTTGAGAAGCTAGCTATGAAAGCTGGTAGTCTACAGAAGGGTCATGTGTTTATACCTTTTCGGCTCTCTTATCGACCCACCAGAGAAAAGACCACATCCCCCCCCCCCCCCCCCCCCCCCGTTCTCCCCCGAAAGAGTTCAAGGGCAGAGCTCTCGTCGTGCGTTTGCCCAGTAGTAAAAACAACGGTAAGCGTTTGCCGTGCGTCCTTTTGCTTCTGTTTTCTTGCACAGGCCAAAGTCGAGCAGTAAAAAGACAGTCCGTGGTCACTGTGGAAAGGGCGTGACTGCTTTTAGGAAAATGCGTAGCGAATACGTTAACAGGTTGGCGGCGGGCAACACGACGTGCACAGTATTAGGATAGAAGGAAAAAAAACATTCCCACGAAGCGTGGCGAGTTGGGCGACAGTCGCGCGTGGGCTCTTGCGGGTACCGCAAACGAGTCGATTCATTTATTCACGTCGGACGTCGCTTTGCTGCCACGCACCCTCTTCCCTTGCTTGTATGGAGCCCCTAATTCAAACGAATGCTGCTCTTCCATTTAGCGATGAACGATGGGAGATTAGGGAAGCAAACAAGACAGGTGGTAGGAATGACACATTTCTGGAATTTTTTTATCTCTATTTTGGAAGTTGTGTTTTTTTTAACGTTCCATTTCATATTCTGAGTTGTGGTACACGTTGGCGGCCGTTCTATAAATTTGATCCCCTAAGTTGCAACGCCCCTTTGACACCGGCGACAAAACAAAGTAGACTTGTGGTTATTTAAGCATGCGTGCAATCATGAACCGTGGTCGGAAGATAAACATTTCAACGTTGGAAGAGCGAAGTTGGGGCGAATAAAGAATCAATGGCTTACAATTGCATTTTCAAATTTTTGGCATAGGTCTCCGTACCTCTAAACACGTTCTTGACTGCAAAATAGTTTTTTTTTTGTTTTTTTACTAGAGTGTAGATTCAGAAGATTTCTTTTTTCTTTCACTCAGAAAAACGCCGCACTCTTTGTACTTTATAGTTTCATTAAGGTCGTTTTTCTCTCTCTCAGCAAGTGCATCCCGTCGACTGAATCAGAGTGCATTTCTTGATGCTAATGGTTGAAAGTTTGCGCAATATGTTGAGATGAAAGCATTCAGAATCTTGCTGTGCCACAGAGATTTTTTAATTCAGCCTTTCTATTGAAGGATCGGATCGACTTAAAGAGTGCTTAGATCTTTTTGTTTTTTTCGGCGAATGGAGACTATGGCTTGCTGAACCACTGAATGAAGACTTAATGGCAGGAAACCGGATATAGCGCAACCCATACTTTTTGTTTTAAGGTCGTGCAAACAATGGCCAGAATAACGGAGAAAGCTGCATAAAGACGGCACCAATAAGACGGCATTGGGACTACACACATTTCCTTGCTTAATGACGCAGTGACTAATAAATGGCGCTTACCATTAGTTCTCGCCTATAGTATCCAATCATCCATATTCTTGCAGGTATTAGTGAATATTACATACTGTTCTCTACTGACAGCCATTCGTATACATATCGTCTACTGAATGCATTTATGTTCGACAACTAAGAGTGCTGCCTGTTCAACAAAGTGCTTGTCACTATCTGTAGTCATTATCGCATCTTTACCTCATCATCACAGGTACGAGAGCGATTAGAAGGTACAAAATTAATCTGGCATTCCCTTATTGCTTTCTGCTTTCAGCATCGCACCTCACCGAACAACCAAAACATAAAGAAAAGGGAAGAAAACCATGCTGGCGCCATGCGTGGCTATCAAGTGCGTTTTCAAGGCGCGCGGCCCTGAAGACCTTTATTCGAACGAAGGCCCACGTCTCGCTCGTCTGTTCTGCCTTCCCCGGGTATGATCCAGCAAAAAAGCTACCAGTCCCGCCCATAGCCATCAGCTCCGTGCTTCTTTCCCATCTTTGAGTATAGCACTTTTTGTTTCCGACGTCTTTTTCTATATCTGCCCTCCCTGCGGATTTGCTCCTCCTTTTTTACTCCCGTAACTTTACGGCCGCTAACTTGGGCCTCCTTATCTGCTCGTCCAATTTTTGAGCAAAACTCTTCCAGATCAATGCACAGGGCTCGCCTTCTCCCAGCTGTCTCAACTAAGGGCGTTCCTGGGCACTTCCACATTTTATTTAAAGTGCGCATAAATCAACGCACAAATGCGGCTCTTCTTTCCGTGTTTACGCCTCAGAACGCCTCTGACGATGGCTTGCCCGCCTCGCTAAGAGAAACAGAACAAGAATTTTCAATGCCAGGGGCAGGAAAAACAAAAAGTATGAACAAAACTTTAGCAGCCCTAACCGCGGCCTTAAAGAAGAGGCCCGGGATGTCTCGTCTCTGAACCGACAGGCCTGCCTTCATTTTTTCATTTCTCTGCCCTTACTCTTCTTACGCAACAAATGAGATGCGCCTTCTTGTAGAAACACCGTCATGGTGTTGAGCTCAGCCCCGTTGCTCGTTAACGCGTGAGATACAGGCATTGAGCTGAAGAGATGGGGAAGGGAGGGGCGATTTCAGTCTTCCTCATTTGGACACCTTTGGTTACTCGTAGCTTAAAGCTAGCGTTTTCACGCTGGAAAACAACGCAATGAGTTTCTGAAACGCAGACTTCCATTGCCGGCCCTTTTCTTTTACGTCATTTACTCTTGTTTGAAGAGTCTCGAAGCTAATGAGTTCTCATGGTAACCTCCTTGTTACATATTCTGTGGATCAAGCAAGCTTCAAAGCCACCCCTGCCCTCATTTAGCAACTGACGCAAGACTTTAAAGCAGCTAGCTTTTTTTGCGCGTCTCAAATAGTTTTTTTTTTATGCACGCCGCTGTACGACATCCCACCCAGTCTTCTTTCAGTACTCATGATTAGCCATTTTCATCGCCGTACTCGGAGTCATACTAACTCCAATGTTAGGGTTTACACTAGCCTGTATGCCTCTGCCTGAAGGAACCTCTCTTTAGACATGCTCTTATGCCTTATCGGGAGACACTGCAAATTTTATTATTCCAGGAAAATGCAGCAAGGAGAGCTAGCTGTTAAGTTAAATAAAGTTAAGTTAAGTTAAATAGAAACTGTGCTTCACGAGTACGTTATCTTCAAGGCGCTGGTGAACAGTTAGCGCTTCGCTCCTTGCTATTTTGAACGCATGAGACAGGGATATCGAGCGTATTTAATGTGACATGAAGATTCACGTCAACTGTGCAGCGCTGGTTTTGTGTGCGGAGAAGCGCCGGGTTTCGAGATGTTACACAGAACGGACTCTAGTTGCCGTTGATGCGAACACGAAGGCGATACCAGGTGGTATCAAGGTTTTCAGGTCAGCCCTAGCAGTAACTGCGTAGCCAGGGACTAAGAATTCCTAGTACCCACTGTATATAGTCGTGATTGTGGCAGCTTGTCCGTACGTGCGTCCAAACTATATAGAATGTAGGGTTGTAGGTAAGGTTCTTCCGTAGAGTTCCGGCTGTCTCAAAAATGGCATTTCTCTGAACATTGCGGACGCCCCGATTTATCTCTGGGGCCGAATTCTCCTGGGCACACAGAGATAGACTTGGTGCAGCACAAGTCAAGAAATGCAAAAGTTAATTCAATAAAGCCCTAAAAGCACACGGGGCTACTGAATGAGAGCGGTGAGGGGGGATAAGTTCGGAAATGCTTTTCGAATAACCCGTGCAAGAGGTAAAGAAGGATGCCGTCATGTATGGCTCTACAGGCGGCATTGCTTTCATTTAGGATGAGCAAGTCCGACGTGAAAAGCAAGGCAGCCATGATGCCCTCCATGAGCGCAATCTGCTGTGCTTTTACCTGCGATGTAACTTAATCTAAATTTAAGGTTAACGAATATGCCACACGGCACAGCTAGTGTGGTAGTAGTTAGCAGTAGCTAGTAGTAGTTTGGAACGGAGGGGAACTGAGGATTGTTGAGACGTTCGGTTGATGGTTCAGCGTGTGCTTGATGTCTCCGATGACCATACTGAGCGGACTGCGAGGCAGGGTTGTCCCTGGATGGATATCCCTGGGAGAAGACTTTGTAGCGATGGCCAGTAGACGGCGCGTCAACGGCTGCAGGCCGTTAAGTGTCACCCTTTATTGATGACCACTACATTAAATTGGATGTGCACGTCGAATGGTTACTCCATCGTGTTGGTATAACAAATGAAGTCTACGGAACTTTTAGGAAAGAAGCGGAGTCCTTCAGTGGAAGGCACAAAAGTCGATTTCTATAGCTTTCTCCCTTCCACTCCCTTAATTAGGCTTCTCTCTCTATCCTCATTGCACAGGCTTGCGAAGCGGCCAAACTAACTTCCGCCTCACTGACAACTAACATACTACATACAAATATTATTTCGTCATTCGCTTCATGTTAGTGGAACCTCCCACACCTCCCAAACAAAGCCATTGTGTCCTAAATGTTAAGTCTTAACTTACTGACTCGTAAATAAACTCGATGAATTCCACCTGCGCCGGACGTCTCAGGAGATTCTGGGCAGGGACGTGGTGGCTAGTCTGCCTTCAGAACACAAGGATTTTTTAGCAGTGGTTATGTTATTGCTCTTTTTATCTCTCCCTTTCTCTTCCACTGTGTCTTCGTATATTCGTTCTGTGCTTTCGGGTGTGCACGCTGGAGAGGGTCATTTACATGTAACAAAGATAAGCTACGGAAATTCGCAAAAGAGAATAGAGTTTAGTAACCTTGCAGAAATTTTAGCCGATTTGTATTGCCCCGACAGACTGGGAATGAGATGTTACTGGTGTTTCAAGAATCCAGGTGGCATTACAGAAACCGCAAACCATAAAAGACTAATACCGGACTAACTAGATTTCTGAGAGCAGATTAAAATATGACAAGGTGCTTCCCATACATAGATTGCACTACGCAAATGAAACTAGATGTTAACACGGCGTCTTATCCATCTACCGTAAATGTAGTTTTATACGAAAGAGACGAATTGAACGCTGACGTCACACAGTTCATCATAGAAGCCAATTATGGCCACCCAGTCCAACCAACTACTATTTGACACCACCAAATGAGGATATTTCAAACGTGCACATTGCCATGCGTACTTTGTCACCGCAGCAGACGGTCGTATTGCCCAAGTGGAAGCACGTGCGCTCCTGGCGCCCTCATTCGAGTTCAGAAGTCCTCGCCGCTCTATGCCTGCAGGCCATACGCAGCTCTCTTGACACACAGCTCCGACTGTCATTGTACTTCTTACAGGCTAACCAGTTTTAAAAAGGAAACACCAAGGCACCCTGCTTCTTCTAAAGAACTGCCTCATGGCTGCCAGCAGCCGAAGACGGAAGGAAACATCAGGAATAAATTTTCGGTTTGTATTAGTCAGGTTTTAAAAAGAGCTGCTTTGGGGAAAAAAACGTACAATTCTTGTCCGCGAAGCAAAGTTTCTTCTATTCACGTTGCTGTAAATCCTCTTTCAAAATCTCTTCAGAGCTGCGACATTATGGCGGATAAATTTGCGCTTGAAAATTCTGAAGTACATCTTGTTCACCGGCAGCGTGTCTTCCTTCTAGCGCATGCGAGAAGCAGGGCAACTCGTAACTGAAATTGTAACAGGGCTCTGACGTCGACTTTACTCTGCAGCGGCGGATGCACTTTGAGTCGGCCATTGTATGAGATGCGCTCGTTTCCGCGTCGACTAAGTCTCGGAACATTGAGCCTAGTTTTAAGCAGAAACTATGTAACGTCGCCATTTGCGTATCAAAGGAAGCATGCCATGATTTTAAATAAGCGCGCTGAATTTGAACATCGGACTTGGAAAGTGGCCTAGCGCCGCTTTTATTCGGACAGAATGATATATCGAAATGCTTGACAAACGAAGTGGGTCATGAAGGCGATGACTGCATCGTTCTTCCCTATACAGTTCTGGATGGTCCTCTTCTGATTCACTGTTTTCTTAAAAGTTTACGGGCATCAGTTCAACAAATTCATGTCAACAAAAATCACCACTTATGAGTGACATCTCCTCTAGCTATATCAACGAGAATTGTAATTGTTCGTTAGTCTTCCTGGGCGCTTCAGCGCTACAGTGATTCCCAACGAAATTCGCGATGTCGTTTCGTTCCCCAAATGAGTTCAGATTCTAGAGCGTGAATCGGCAAGGAGGAACACACAGCACCGTTTGGGCAGGCGCTGAATTTAGCACGAGTCCTGGTGGTTGTTTGTGTTCGTCTCTTTCTCGTCGCTATGCAACACCAACAAGCCCGAACAAAAATTCTAATTCGCCAGGGCTAGCATTGCTCATATATTCGGCAATTATTGCAGCTTTCGGTCGAACTAAATAAATGGTGTCATATTGCGGGCTTTTAATACCATAAGTTTGGTTTCAAGATGTGCGGAAAAATTGCACGTTTCCGACCGATCTCTCTTATAAAGAGTAAAAATTTTGCCTCAAGAACTATGTCCCTACGCCTTCAAGTTAAGAATGTTGTCAAACCATTAAACCCTTTGTCACGAACAAGGCGAAAAGTTTTGACATTGCATAACGCAGACCTCTCGAACATTTGCGAAGGGCGCTCAATGTGTCGCCGTGTAGAGCATTTACCCTGGATCCTATCTTTCAGCCCTGATGTCTCAAGAAGTGGGCATCCCGTAACGTTTACGCATTGTCCACATGTGCGGCACCTCTCAAAAGCAACTCAAGAGCGGCTTCCAGTGGTATACGAAACACAGCTACGAAATAAATGGTTGTTATGGAGCAAGCACTGAGTTCACCAGCCCAGCTTGTCCCGCTTTGTTGATACGAACGGTATTGAGAACAGATGAGAATGAATGGTGAAGTGGATGAGAGCAAGATAAGAAGTGTCACAACGAGCTGAGTAAACCACGACTGCCGTAAAGCACGCTTTCGGAATTTCACTGCATTGCTCAAGTACCTTACAAGTAAATAGGCCTAGTATCGAAGTGCCTGCTAATGGAACTCTCAACAAGACTGCTTCAACCTCGATCTCGAACACTTTTGCAATGTGTGTGTAAGCCATCAAACAATATAGTTGTTCCTATGTTCCTTTTGTTCGATAGATTTTGTAAATGCATTTCGTTGTAATTAAATGCTAGAGCAGTGATGAAGCAATGCTGATATTCGTGCCATGAAGCGGGCTTTCGAAAACTTCGCTTTCCAAATCAACGCCCGACCTGTGGCCCGGCGCACTGAAGGTATAATGTCGCTGCTCGCCCAAGCCTTAGAGTTCGTTTGCTGCACTTTCTTGCCATTCTTCGGGACATGGTAGCATCTTGACGGCTTTGTTGATACACGCAAAGGTTTCCCTCGTCCCGGATGTCACGTGCAATACTCCTTTCTTGTATGCGCCTAAATGATGTACAGTACGGCCCATTGTCAAAGGGAAAATACGAACGCATGGCCTCCGCGCTTCGCGAAGCCATGTTGCCTAGAAGCCGCGAGAATGGGCGGCATCAGGCACATGCGCGAAAAGACCAGCCACCATGCTTACTATGCATGCATCTTGTACGGTCAATTATCGCACGTTCTGGGCGGCAGTGCTTCCCAAAGCGCGGAAGCCGCGCGATCGCACGTTCCCTTTAACAGTGGACCGTACTGTACATTTCTTGCGCATACAATAAGAGTGAATGATACTTAGAAAAGATTAGAGAATTGCGCCCATTCCATTGCAGCTATTTCAAAAGTGGATTAGAAATTATAAACTTAGCCAGTCATTTTTGTATGCATCTGTCTGCAGCACTCCGCCATGTAGCGCCAACAAGCTCAAACCTATAATATACATAGCTAGGTTGAGTATCTCTCACAGACACATTATTTTCAGCTTCACTTTGAACGAAACAAATGGTGCAATGTTGACAGGTATTCTTATCGTGGGCTGAACTTCGAAGAGTCTTAAATATCGCAGGCATTCTACCAAACTCTCTCATAAAAAAAAAAATGTATGTCGCCTCAGGAAGTAAGTTCCCACGCACTGAACCTAACAACGATGCAAATCGATTTCATCAACGTCTCCAACACGGCGAAAGAATTGAACGTGTCGTAAAGGAGAGCTTTTGATCGCGAAGTGTAATCATTATGTCGCGGTGCAGTGCATTTACTTGGAACCTATCTCTACGTCCTTATGTATCAAGCCGCGGGCATCTCGCAACGTTAACACATTGTCCACATATTCTTTAGCCCCCTCCAAGCATTTCAGGTGCGACTTCTATAGTTCAGAGGCACGGAACACCAAAGCGAAAGAGAGAATGGTTATTCCAGAGTAAAGATAGATTCCGCCAAGTAGTTTTGTCCAGCACTGTCGATAAGTAAGACAGGAAGTAGGGATGAGGAAAAAAAAGTCTAGTTGTTGATAACAAGAAGCGAGGTGCGAGAAAGGCATCTCAGGCAGGCAACAAAGCACGACTGCCGTAACATGCGTTTTCGGCATTTCCCTCCCCACCTCAAATACCTTGCGGGTAAATAGTCCCAGTCTCCCTGGGGCCTACTAAAGGATCTGGGCAGTCTAAGCTCTCAGGTTCAACCACGACCTCGAGCAATTCTGACAGTTGGCGCGCAAGCCATCAAACTGTACTCGTATTCTGGGAAGCCTTTTCTCTCCATACTAAATTAGCGACCTTAATGCTTTTCGTTGCACCTCGAGGCGAAAAACATGGCGAAACACCGCTGATAATATATCGGTGAAGTGGGCTCTCTAAAACATCATGGAGTCTTATTTTTACACTTTTTTTTTTGCAGACATAAGTGGCCCGGTGCACTTAACGCAAAATCTCGCTTCGCGGCCAAGTGTTACAATATGGTGTAGTCTCTTGTAATTCTTCGGTAAAGAGTATCATCCTAATGACTCCATTGATACGTGGCAAAGTTTTTTTTTTTGTCCCAAATGTTGCGTAGATGCCAAATGCCAAATGATGCCAAATTCTTACATCTGGATCGAGTGCGGACGAGGCTTATAGAACAAGATTGTACCACATCTATTATTAGTCTGCCGTGATAGAAAACAGAAATCTCCCAAATATTACGCTTTGGACCGTGACAAAGAGTGGGATCTTCAGGTACACCACATTTCCTCGCTCCCAAAGCGTCCCCTGCTAGACCCGCCCAGAACAAATCACCCACAAAGAACACTCTCATGAGTCCCTCCTGCTAAACATGAGAGCGCGCGCCCCAAAGCCCGCAATTTCCAGACCGACAGATGCCATTTTACTGCGCTAGGCACAAGGTGGTTGCATGGGGTCTAGCTGGCACAACTTTGAAGCTTGGAGATCTTGTGCAACATTCCACACACCAGACGTGGACACAGGGGTTAGGAGACAGCTGAGTTCAAGTGTTTCGTGCATTGTAGTTTTTGTGTCAACATCTTCAGTGCTGAGAGGCTGAGTAAGACCTTAAAGCCTCCTGCTCACCTCGCTAGCACTCTCAGTGACAAGGCGTTCCTATGTAGAATTTCTAGTTACGACCCAAAAGGGCGTAGCTGATGGCGAAGTGTTTGTCATTCAGATAGTGCCCTTTATACGGTGGATGGTGCAAAACGCACTGTTAAAAAAACCACAAAGTAGTAAAATGTACACTGAAATAAAAAAAGAAGGAAATTATCATTAGCAAGAAAACAAGACAAAAGAACTTCGGAACGAAGCAGGCTATACCTACACCGCCCATAGCGCCCCAAAGGCAAAAAATGTCGACACAGGAAGGTGATAATTGTGTTGTGTACACTGATGCAAGGCTCAGTGCTGGGACGGATGTGTACACTGTGCGGAGCCTATAAACCGACGATAGGCTAAGCCTTCATTAAGGGCGCCCTTTACTTGTGCTGTCTTCTATGCTTGCACCGGCATCGAACCCAGTTTCTGTTGCCACCTGCTTATGCTGGAACTCTCCGTGACCTTTCACATGCTCCATTTGCACATCGTAGCTACACAAAACAATCATTTCATATTCTCAAGCTTGTACAAATATACCGCTTCTGAGCTGAGTAGGCAGACTTAGTTGAGTCACTGTTTGTTTTCTTTCTTGATGGTTTTCCTTTTTTTTATTACAGCTAGCCGACAAATACGATTCCTCTCTTCAATTTCGTCCAAAAGCACGCATATTACACATCAGTTTGAATTTTATGAAGAACAAACTCGTTATATACATTCCCGTGGAGAAGTCCGGTCAGAAACCATCTCATACTTTCTATGTTACCAAACTTCTGACCACGCAATAAATATTTTCTTCGTTGAGGTCCCACAGCTGGCTGCATGCTATAAGAGACGCATGATTAATCTGCCGGATAATTTTACCGGAGTAATAAAACCAGATTCTGTGAATGAAATGATGCTTAGTGGTGTTAGCTCGAGACAAAGCGTGACGTATAATCATTCATATGTGCCGCTGTTAGCGAATAAAAATAGGTTACGAGCGCTCACATTCAGGAACATGTCAAGTGAGCGCGTCGTGTGTTGGCTATTTCAAGCGGGTCAAGTCACAATAATCATAAGCGATTTCAGCTTTAAAAAAAACCTCTAGGAAGCGAGCACTTAGACACTTGCTCCAGGTAATAAGACATGCTTCACCTTTAAAGTTCAAAGCAGGACGATTAGCTACGATGTCGAACCTTTTTGAAAAAAGAAATGCGGAATAGCGTGGCGTACTCTACTCGCTGTTCCACTACGGTGTTTTTTTGAATGAACGCATCAAGTTTTTAAAAAGTTGGTGAAATGCCAACTGGCCCCAAGATGCGACGTGCTTACTTTGGTTACAGAGCTTAACGAGCCCTTAAAGCAACGCTGAGGCGAACGTAGATGCTATAAGAGATCATTAGGACATCTACAGGTTGTTAAGTGAGGATTCTAATATTTTCAACAGTGTTTGTTGAGCATTCCTAGGGTCTTAGAAAAACTATACCAGAATAATACCCTCACTAATAGTATAGAGAAATAAAAAATGAGAAACGACTGCGGTCAAGATCTCCAGTGCTACAGAGGCTACCACATATGTCGAAGGGTGCGTGTTCGTGAAAGTATCGCTCAATTCTCAGCCCAATTACCGTTGCAAAACTTCGGTTGCTAGGTTTGAGCTTTATTATATGGATTTTAACGCGCCGCAGCTGCAAGTTGTCCTTGAAAGAGGCACGAAAGTTTGAAAATGCCGGAAATGAACGTAACTTCTCTTCATATTTTTGGGTCGATACGACGTGACAAGAAAACAAGAGTTCATTCCGAGCAGGTCTCGAAGCAGTGGTTCTTCTGTGAGCCCAGAGTCGAGCACTAGCACTGAACCATTTAGCCAGATCGGATGCAGGAAAATCAGAGGAAAGAGCATTTTGCTCAAGCTAGCTTAGCAGATCAAGCGTGTGTTGAAGATGCTGGCGTAAAGACTGAATCCAGTAGTGGGCTTTAATAATTAAGACTGAGGAAATTTCTTGTGTCCTTCCCTCTTCATCCCATTATCGAAGGCTGCAAAATTAGAAAATGCAAGAAGGCCAAATTCGAGCTGTAAGTGAAGGAAATAAAAATAAAGTAAATAATCGCCACCGACTTTTCTACAAAAAAAGGGATCTAACGAAGCTTTTCTATGCAAGATGCTAAGCAGGTCGCAAGCCTTGCATGTAGAAAAGCGGCCCTAGACTACAGCCTGTCATCAAAGGAAAGCAAATCGTGAGGAAAAAGTTAACAAAGACAAAGGATATTGATCAACTTCTGTTCGAAGCATAAATCACTCAAACCGAATGCGCATGTCGAACGACGCCTGTACGTGCGGGAAGAAGGTGACATGAAGACTTGCAGATTTTGTTTTTAAGATTATGAATTTCAGAAGCAGCGAGGAGCAAAAAGAGGCGAGAAGGTTTTAAACTTAAAAATAATCAATTACACGTCATTTATTTCAATGCCCAAACGTCACGCCCGCTTAGCTATGCAGTAGAGTTCGTCCTCACTCCGTGAGTGTACATGAGGACGGCGTCTAACCTCAAAGCAAGACAAGTGCAATAACCGATCGAGTTCTTCCCCTACTGTGCAGCACCACTGCGAAAATGAGCGCTTGTAAAGTTCGACTCCTCCTATTCAGGCGCGATAAAACGCCCGCCTTTCGTCATGGTCTCTCGACCGTCGCTGTAGGTTCACTCACCGGGGTGCTATCTCAGCCCAGCAAATGTCGGGCTCCGTTCGCTGGCAGGGTTGTCCCAGTAGCTCGCGAGCTGTAACCGAATCCAACTTGGCAGGAGCCGACTCATTGGTCATCACGTCTTTCTCTGGCATCGTCATGTTCTTGGACACATCCCCGCACCACAGGTGGCGTTGATGACCGATGCTACTTACACGCGCAGCGCTCTCGTAACTGACACCACAACCATGAACAGCACGACGCAAAGCACTCACTTATCCGCTACGCACAAGGGTTTCTTCGAAATCAGAGCAGGGAAAACACACACCGTCAGCTTGCGAAGCGGAACACAAAGAACGGTTTCTCGCAGAGGTTGCACTACACGGGTAGGGGGCAACGGTTGCGACGTCGCAGCGCAAGCGTAACGCGACGAGCGGAAACAATACACAGCGCAGTAAAACCGACAAGCGTCTCCACCACTTCTTCAATGGACCGTGTCTCTGGCGCACGTTCGATGTGAGACGTGGGCGGGAAAAAGGTGCGCGATATCGGTAATGCGCGTGTTGAATGAAGATAGCGATAAGCTGCGGCGCATCGTGTAATTGACCCGCTTCGAGTGATAAGTGCCGGTTAGGAGTGCCTGTGGAGGAGACGCGACTCTGCTGCTGCCAGTGCCGGTGTTCACTTATCTTTCGTTTCTCTTCCTTATTTCTTTCTTTTGTCTGTGATAACTGCAGATAGCAGTTCTCTTCTCCAAGCGATATTACCGAATTGGGGGTAAGAGAGCGCGATGAACTGCGCACGGTTAGTGCAAATGCCTACCGGACAGTAGCAAATCAGCGATTTTACGAAGCTTGGCGAGGCAGTTAGGTGCCTTAAGTAAATAGACAGCATGCTCTCATGTTTCGCGTCACAGCGAAGGTGATACCAACTACAACGCCACAGACAGTGCGTCCACTCCAAGGCGCATTTGAATCCCCTACCATGAGTTATCACACTTGCAAGCAACTAGAGCTCGTTCGTGAAGAATGACGTCCTGACTGATCGGCAGGCCAAAGCGGGCACTTTCTGTTACGACTCAATGTAACGCCGATGTCATCCATTCCAGTGTAACCCCATTGTACACAATCGGTGGATAACGATGCTGCGCTTCCCTCTAAGAAAAGGTGCCTATAAATTCAACACTTACATTTGTTATTCTGTACTCATGAACAATGCCATAATCATAACTGTTAGCAACACATACCCCCCACCACCTCCACCTTTTTCTCTTCTTTTTAAGCGTGCACAGGTGGAGATGTCAACAACTGCGATTATGAATGTTCATTATCCAGGACTCCAGTAAAAACGATGGCTTCTAACGTCAGCAGAAGGAAGTACGGAAATACTTGCAACTTTTGGAGCTTTTTTCTAATACTTCGGATAGCAAGTGTTATCAGCGGAGAAATTAGATTGGTTAGACTTAACTTCGCTTTTAAAGGATTCTCACGACAAATAGTCACATATACTCAAAAATTCAAAAAAGGCTTGCATAATACCTTATGCTTTTGTTTACATGTTGATTTTTATGATGGATTTTTAATGACCAAAAGCATGGCCAATTAGCGCCTTGGCTCAAGTTGTTTTCGTGTACTCAAGGCGGGCTCACAGACCCGTTTCCCAAGCATTTCACCCTAGATGAACCCAGTTCCAGGGCAGGGGAAAGTTTGTGCGTGTTGTATTATCGGTGGATACCCGGCGGCACTGCGGATTGAACCACATACTTACAGCATCGAGGCGGATGTTTAAACTGTTAGGCCACTGCAGCGGTCGTTCAACTCATCTTCGCGCGGTAATCGGTACTCGCGATTCACAAGACGATGCCCTGTTATCTTTTCTCATTAGTACCTGCGGACACATGCTTGTGTTTGAGAATTTTTCTTCCTCAGTGTTGTTCCAAGCACTTGATTGCTGTAGCGTGTCATCTGCAAATCGAAGAAAATTGGAGAGCTCTCTCCAATCTCCTGCCACAAACTTGTGGCTGCGGCATGAAGTCAACAAATATTCCATTTTGTTCCTCTTCACAAGTCAGGCCAACTCCTTTTGTGCCAACTTTCATTTTTGACCATAGCGAATACATATTTTCAGCTCCGCCGCTCAACAAGCGACCAACAATTTTCTTGGTTGTTGAGTTCGAGGTCAAAACTCGAAGACAAATGACAATGTTCCTCTCGTCGTCAGTTTCTTGGACCAACGCACTCATGTTGTGAATGTCCACGAGAAAATATCACTCGTGGCTGGTACGTCATTGATCGCAATATTGTTACTGCTTTGGTACTGTTCTATTTCTTCAACCTTTGTTTTCGTTAGTTGTTCCATGCACTTAGTATAAGAGGAGGCGGGGGGGGGGGGGGGGGGGGGTTACAAGCCAGACGAGGCTTTTACCCCTTGAACAAGTTTTTCATTCGCTAAACAACACACACACAAAAAAGAAGGGTAGGAGAGGAGTAGAAACGAAGAAAATTCAAATAAGGAAGGGTGTCAAACAGGCAGACACGATCTCGTCAAAGCTATTCATCGCTGCTTTAGAAGAGGTATTCAGGGGCTTGGATTGGGGATAGTTGGGAATGAGAGTTAACGGAGAATACCTTAGTAATCTGCGATTCACTGATGACATAGCGTTGCTAAGTCACTCAGGGGAATGCATTGCAAAGCATGATCAATGACTTGGGCAGAGCAGAATGGTGGGTCTAATACAGAAAACGAAACTAATCTCCAACAGTTTCACAAGGAAACATCAGTTTATAATTGGTAGCGAGGATCTGGAAGGGGATAGTAAATATGTCTATTTAGGGCGTGTAGTGACGGCAGATACGGATCGCGAGAGGGAAATAATTAGGAAAATAAAAATGGTGTGAAGCGCAATTGGCAGGTTGTCTCAGATTATGAATGGCAGTTTACCAATATCGCTCAAGATAAAAGTCTATAACAGCTGTATCTTACAGGTACTTAGCGGTGGGGCTGCAACGTGGAGGCTAACGAAAAGTGCTAAACTTAAATTGAAGACAATGAAGCAAGCTATGAAAAGGAAAATGATATCTGCTACATTAAGGGACAGGAAGAGGGCATAGTTGGTGAGGGAGCAAACGCCGATTAATGACATCCTAGTTGAAATCAAGAGGAAGAAATGAGCTTGTGCAGGGCATGTAATGCGAGGGCAAGATAACCGCTGGTCCTTAAGGGTAACGGAGTGGATCTCAAGATAAAGCAAACGTTGCAGGGGGCAGCAGGAAGTTAGGCGGGCGGGTGAGATTAAAAAATTTGCGGGGATATGGTAGCCGCAGCTGGCATAAGACAGGGAATTTCAGCGTTATGAGAGAGGGCTTTGTCTTGCAGTGGACGTAGTCGGGCTGATGATGGTGACGGTGAGAAACATCGACGCAAATATTCACAGAGAGCTGCTTGTTTTCAACCTTCAGCATCTTACTCTCAGCGATCAAGGCTCTTTGCTCGTTTCTTGGCACCTTCGGGTGCTGGAGTCACTGCTTTGACTTCGAAGAACTCTTGCTACAATGGTGATATTTTGAATCCTCTGAGCATGTTCTCTCTGAGCAGCGCGCAAGTTCCTCTGAAACAATGTAAATAAAGCAAATAAATTCGCTGCCCCTGCGTGCAGAGGACAGATAGTTTCCTCGAAGTGCCCCTTAAGACCTGAATTTCATTCTACGCGCATTATATATACTAGGACAACATTCTTCGCTATGCGTGAGCTAGCAATTTCTTCGTGCCACGCTTACGCGTTCCTTTTCATCTCACAACAAAAAAGGGTTCAGTGCAGTTTCTGAGCAGGGACATCGTCCGCCAAAGACTTGACGTGCACTAGCCCTTCGTTGTCCTTAAAAGCTATCTGCGCTCAAAGCACGCACGCGAAAACACGTCGCGTCGAGCCGCACTCATTGAAGACCAAAATTCGGCCGACCCTTGAGACTCGCTGGTCGCTTTCCAGCGTCTAATCTTGTTCACTTCTTGTTGTAAAGAGAGAAAGCACCCCCCCCCCCCCCCCCCCCGCCCAACCCTCGAAAAAAAGAAAAAGTAAGTGCTGTACTCTGAAGTAGTGCAATGAAATTCTAGAGAAAAGTTCAGCCACCCCTGTTACGAGAGAGCCAACTGTGTCCACAAAAAGGAAAAGAAAATAAACAAAGAAAAAGAAAACCAGCGAGAAAAGGCAGAAGGTTAAGAATATAAACCGTTGCCTGTAGCTACGTTTAAGGAAACAGCATTACCGTTGTCAACAATGCATTCGTAAACAAGTCTCTGCGTTAAAACAAACATCGAGTAAACATTATTTTTTGTGAGTTTTGGCTGCTGATTCCCGTAAGTTTAATTGATAGTCTTGAGAAAAGACCTTTTAGACACGTCATTCGGTACTTTCTCTGCCTCGCATTTAGCGATGCGCTCGCAGTTGGAAACCTAAATGCGCGTGCTTTCATGCAATCGAACTGCAATATCTGGCTACATGAAAAATCGTACCTCAGAGCACTATAGTACATTAGTGCGGGTCAACAGCCAAATAACTCGCTCACCATCGGAAGGGAGTAGTATATCTAACTTCTACTAATTTTAAGCGCCTTTTTTCGGCTGTCGCGATTTCATTCTGAAGTTCTCAAGGTCGAGTTACTACGCTCCTATCAATCCTGTTTCTACAGAGATAAGGTTTTAAAGCAAACTAGCAATTTATGATGAGTTCCATTCGGTCATGCATCTATGCGCTCCTAATGACAATTAATGATTTGTCGCCGCTTACGCTTCACTTCCTATCGCTACAGCCCAGAGCACAGATGTAGACAGATTGAGAAAGGCAGTAATTTGAAGCCTTGATTGAAATTTTTCGAGAAGCCTTGTTAGATTTTAATCGTTAGTCGAACTTTCATGGCACCCGCAAAGACAAAAGACCTGGACTACGAGGACATGTGGTTTTGCGAATCCACAGACATAACAATAAAAACAGGTGCTTCGGTGCAGGATCGCATATTTGAACAATACTGAAACCTCATATCGTTTAAGCAGTTTGCACAGTTGACTAATAAATTATATAACTTGTTAAATTGTTTCTTCGAGAAGTCAAACCTCTGAAGATAGAAATAAATACCCAGTCTTCCACTGCCGCGAGACTTGGAGCCGCTTTTTTTTGCACGTAAAATATCATTACCTACAATATTCTAATATTCCTCTGCCTTTGCCTAAGAAAAAATTTTTGTTACACCCCCACGGGTTCGATGCCTTCTTACCGATTCAACCAGGTTGTGCCTACTATTTCGCTCCTTCGCTAAAAATGTCAAACAAAACGGCGGTGGTTATCTCTTCAAAGACGTAAGTTTCTCTCATGTGAGTTTCTTTACCATCGTTAGCAAAAATACCACCTACTGGATTCTCTGCTGCACTATTCTGTCTAGCTCATTTTGCGTTGTTAGCAGTCCAAATCTCTGCAAATGACGGCACCTCGCGCTTTCGCTCCGGCAACTGCGTAGGACTTGGAGAGGTACTAGAGGTCCCACTACATGGCTCCGAAGTCACCTCTTGGGCTGCATAATATTCACAGTGGCTGTGCGCACAAATAAACAAGTAGAGATAGAAATGGCTTTAGCAACGTATGAAAAGTAATATTTCATTTCGTTTGAAAGTGCACTAATAAGCACTGAAGCTACGAAATACTCTCAGGACCCTTTAAACAATTTTATTTGCATTCCGGGAGCACTTTTGTGCATATTGACTCGAAGGTTTGATAACCACAGCGCCTCGTAGAAGTAAGGCACAAAAACTGATGGCGTCTCACGCTTGCACACTGCTGGAACCTCCCGGAAACACTCCTCTGCTATCAGCAAGGTAACGGTCGAGACGCAGATAATAGTGGTGAAATATTTAGTTTGCTTTGTGCAATACTGAACACACGGCCCACTGGAAAACCTTCTTGGTTCTTAAAAACGGGCTACTTGCACAATGATTGCGATAAGGTTGTTTTGTATGATCGGCGTCAAAGAAATTACTGAATTGTGTAATGAACTTAAAAGTAAAAAAAAACAAAGAGCACTGCTTTGGGGCACCTGTTCATGTTGCCATGCTGATAAGAAAATTTTTCTGAGGTTACTACACCGTCATTTCACACGCGCTAATGTGTGGAATATTGCATTTTACACTGACTGCAATCAAGTGAAATTGGCAGCTTTAGACAGTGCGCAGAAATGCCTGTACTTTTTCAGAAATATTGAACGCATACACCCACTACTCAAACCTGCTTCAATCTCAAACCGTATGCACATTGAAAAAAATGCAGCTTTCAGACTCTTTGGCGCATACACTCGCTTCCACTGCTTCTTTCTACTGCCTATGTCCCACGTCTTTTGAGGTTTTGCGTCCCTGTTACGTCTTACCAACTGACCCTCGACTAAGCCCCCTTAAGTTATTAGTTCTCCTGATACATTAAACACTAATGCACATTCCCCATTGTGTGCAAGGTAAATATCCCTAGGAGTTGGGAAACATTGCTCAGCCCTCCAATACGGCACCTCTTTATCGCTTTCTTCTTTCACTCTCTCCCTTCACCTTTCTCTCATACAGCACCGGAGGTGTCCATCGAAACAGGACAGTTACGGCGCCGTTCCCTTTCCCATAAACATTATTTCCCCTGTGAGCTTTTTTCTCTCACTTCCAGCGGAACACCTCTCAAGAATAACAACACATGACATGCTTGTTTCGCTATACACGTCAACTGAAGAACCATGAGTTAACGATAAAGGAACAACATGCAGTTTGCACTTTCGGAGCAACACTATCTTTAGTTACCTCTCGGGACCGCATGCTTAAAAAGCAAGACATGAAAGTTCTACAAGATTGTGAGTGTATGCAGTTGCTCATCGTCCTTGTTTGTCGCACATGATTCAGCACATGGTTCAGCACATCATGTTTCAGCACATCAAATCAGCACATGGTTCGTTTGCATGAGCAACCGTGAGCATGGCTAAGTAAGCAAAAATTAGACTGAAGATAAGAGAAAGCCCACATTTGCGTCCGGAACATATATCAGTGTAGCCTTCAGCAGAAAGCATCGCTGCAGTTTCCAGCTTTGTGTTCCCGACTTTGTTTCTGCAGCGGAAGTTCCTCGTGAATTCAGTTGCGAACATGTAGGTGTCAAGTTTCGAAGAAATAAATTAAAACCAAGTGACATGCATTAACGCCACCTGTAGCTGTTTCACATTCTTTTCAATAACAGAAGCTCACCGAGCAGTAACAGTTGTTTTTAACAAAATAGAAAAACAAGATGTCAGTTACGCATCATGCTTTGTTACTACTGCTCATTTAGTTTCAAACTCAGCAGCAGGCAGCAGTCGAACAAGATAGCGGTGTACGCTTGCCTCTAGATGACGAGCTTAAAAATGTTTCAGACACTGACTCCACGGATTAAACGAGATATTGGACAGACTTTCAAACCCTGATTTTTGTGTGCAATGTACAAAGCCTGCTCTGTTTCAAAGCTATTGTCTACAATCAACTTTGTCCCGACAGAGATACTTCGCATTCGGCGCAGCTCGCAATGAACTTGGGTGTTTATTAAAACGAGAGACTAGCTAAATGAGTTTACCTTGGCACTTTCGTGTCTTTTGGTGCAAGTCATAAACTGCGTGCAAAAGAAAAAAGATGATCTTTATTGACAGTGTCAACCTAGCTTTATAACTACCTCCCTGCTAAACATCGGTGATTAATAAAGCCTGCCGCCTAAGCCCCACATACCCTGCGCGCACCTGCACCAAGGGCACTCAGGTGAACTGAAACAGTTTTCGAATGTATGATTTAAAAATGCGTTAGCTTTGCGGCTGTTTCGTTGTTATGAACGTTTCCCTGCAGTGAAAGTAATTAAGCATGCCCTAAATATCTTTCTGCGGCGCTTATATGTGAATTCTTCTTTGAGACTAATCTTTCCACTTGAACTGATCCTTCACAGTTGACCTTAGAGCAGGTCCCATGGATGAAGATAAAAAGTAGTAAAGACGAAATCATATGTCACAATGGGACTTAAAATAGGAAGTATCTAAAAAAATTCAGAGATTTCATTTTTCTCAAGCTTTTCAAGAAATATTAATAGCTGTAGTTTTAATACTTCTTATTTCTTTGCTGTATACTTAGCATATAAAAGAACAACTCTGTTACGCTAAGTTTACTTTTATATTTAGTAACCACGCCGACACGCCGTCACTAAATGGTCGAAAATCATTTTACTACCCACTGATTTCTCTTTCGTTTAAGAAACTGTCGAACGAGACGCGCTGGTACACTGCCTGTCAAACGTAACCTGTGCTTCCTGAGTTCTTCTGTTTCTTCCATGGAATTACAGGTCCTTAAGGTCTTTGTTAAACTTATAGACAGCCGCTGGCAGATTTCCCTCGTGTGCGGTCATTTATACTCCGTGGCAAAATTCAGATGTAAGCACCTGCACCGAAATGCGGCAGTCCTTTGTTCTGGTGTTCTAGTGTTTTGCACTAACCACCACTTTAATCTTTGTGTACATCGGTCCACCCGTTGTAACGTGCCACACGCTCGAAGGCCTCAAGCCAGTCCTCGGCGAAATCGAACACGTCTCCATGAAAAGACGGTGGTGTTCGCGGCTGATGGCAGAGGATGTTTGCGGGAAGCCTACTCTCAGATGTCATTGCCGCAGGTGTTACAGGGGCCCGAGGCTGCGTCATCCTGGTATTGCCGGAAGGGGCCCAAATTCCGGGGGCTCTCCACGTAGGCGGCGGCCGAGGCGCTGATGTACCGGAGTAAGCTCCGTAGTGAGAGGTAGATTATGCAGCACTGGAAGCGTACTCGGCACTGCCTCCACCAGATTTGTAACGTAACGTTACAAAGAAATCTCCTGCGCCGACGAACACCAGCAGCCAGTCAGGTCAGCCCGAGACGGGGCAGAGTCACTTCGTCCTTCTCCAATTGCCCGTTGCGTTCTTCCTCATCTTCTAAGGAAGACATGCGTCAATATTATTCAGATACATTTTTTTTTTTAAATCGCTACTCGCCGTAGCTCGTAACTGATTTATGCGACACACCTCAACACGCGTCGCCTGCCGCGATGACGTCAGTGGGCAGACTGGGCGAGCTTGAAGGCTCACCCTTCTGCCCACTGACGTCATCGTGGTAGGGGACGCTCGGTGGGGTGTCGCTCTAATCGGTTACGAGCTACTGCGAGCAGCGATTTTATAAAAAAAACTTTCAAATTCGTCTCCAATGCCCACAAAGACCACCTCTAGAGATCTCTTGCACTAGAATATGCCCATAAAAATCATTTCAGACTCCCGTTAATATCGCTCTCCAAAGCAAAGTACAGTACGCACAGCGTGAAAAATACACACTAATTTTGCAGTGCCAAGCAATACGGCTTTTCACCGACGTACTCAAAAGAAACAAAAGCTAAAACGAGATATACAAAAACACAAAGAATAATAATGCGTGAATTATGTCGAATAGCGCGTTGAGTTGTGAGAGCCATGCCATAAAAAAAAACAAGAAATTATTGCGTTTAGATGCTACAGGACCGCGTCCAAGGATATCATCCACATGAGCTAACCTACATAAGCGGGTGGACGATCAGTCATTTTGTAATATTTTCGAGAACCTTTAGCGCCCAAATTGCAGTCTTGAGAAAAGGCACTTAAGTGGATGAGTCCGAGAGTTCCAGTCCCAAACAAGGGAAAGTATCGTCGATTTCAGAGACGCCAAGTTCTTGTGCCCGTTCGTCAGGTGCGTTGCCCATGCTGTTCCTTCTCTAGCAATGATGCATAGCATCCTACTCTGGACCGACGCTCGCCCCTGCTGTATAATAGATATAATGGCCTGACACAATGGGGCCTAGTTGCCGCTGATGCATCGTTTCCGTGCAACACAGCTCGTGCCGCACAAAGTGCACCTAGAAGGTTAATTTATTAAATGCATCTCTCATGCTGTGAACCACGCCCCTTAGTCCTTCAAAGGCGATGTTTTGTTAATTTGCACTTGCTTTTTTTTGTCAGGTGCAAAAGCATAACAACATTAAGTATGACACTAAAATTATGTACTTCTAGGCTCTCAACTGCTCAACTGCATTATGTCTAGCTGTAAACATTGCGTGCTTAGGCAGAAATAAAAATTATGAACGCAAGCCTGTTTTCAGAAATGGCTCTTCCGAGCCTTTTCTGACTGCCAGAAGCTTAACAGTTATAGACCCAACTACTTCCTTCTAGAAACGAAACTTTCTCGCACAAGCAGGAAGTAGATATGTTGATATAGTAATAAGTATTTCGTTTTTTTTTAAAAATTGGTCATTTTTTTTTAAAAATGAGGCATTCAACAGAATATCCAAGTAAGATATTTCTGACCGAGCTTTAGAAAATGGAACTCTAGGCCTACCGCTTTTGATTGCTTTACTTTTCCGTACATTGGTTTTCACATGTTCAGCGATGATGTTTAGCAGTGGTTTTTCCATCTTTACATTTTCCCCAAGATCTTTCCGTGAGCAGAACGTATGAATTCATCAAACATAAATAAATTTCAAAAAACTCTCTAGACATACTGTATAGAAAGTATTCACCGCTAACCGCAGTCGTCTCCAACCTTCCAAAATGGATCACTCAAATTCTGTGACGCTACCTTGAAGTATTGAGTCGTAAAAAATATTATCCCAAACGGTTTAACGTTTCACATTCAACTATTGGTTTCTAATGCTCCTGCTCTTGAAGGTCAGCAACAGCATTTTTAAGATGAAACAGGAGATGAACACGAAGAATGATGCATTATCAGGAGACATGAACCTTAGTGCAGGTCTTCAATGCGTCCTGACTGTTCTTCAGTGAGTAATATAGATCTCGATTAATGCTCTATTAAAAACCGGCACCTTTTTTTTTGTCGCACCTAGGTGGTCGTGAAACATTATGACGATGAAATTGCGGAGGCTCTCTGTACCAACAACGCACTCATCAGTTACCAGAGGAGGAAGAGAACCAGAGCCCGTGTTCTGAGATTCCGCCCTAATAGACCACACCGCCCACTAAATGTTGGTCGAAACGCTGGAAGAAGGTGTGCCAGCTTGAATGCAGCGAAAACTGTATAAGAAACCAGACACTGACGCCACACAGCGTACGCAACGTGCACGACCGCACTGAAGTAACAGCCAACATGGTGGCCTGCTCTGAAGTGGAGCCTCTCGCTTCGGAGTGCACTCGTCGGTCTGAGTTTTTCGGGACGTCAATTGACTATGGATTTCTTACGGGGCTTGCACTTTGTCTTATCTTCCCTTTAAAAAACTGGATGTAGGATAAATTTGGTCTGTTGTTTTATTTCGCAGCACGAGCGGTAGCGGCAGCTCCTAGACCTAAAGAGCACAGGTTTGCAGAAATTGTTCAAACCATCAAAACCAGATGGCGCCACTATTGCCGGAGTTATCGCCGCGTCTGTGTTTGCGTAATTTGAATGATGATGCACTGTTGCGCAAAACTCTTGTGTTTACTGTATGCCAGCAATGGAGTCGAGATAATTGAAGGATCAGAGCAAAATACTCGCTGTCCCCATTCCCTTCCCACGTCCCATTTCCCTTTCCGCTACTTCCCAGGGGAGGTCAGGGGAGCCTCCCCGGGCCCGCTCTCTCGGCTGTGGGTCGCTAATGTAGCATTTTCCCTATTATTTTATTTTTCCAACCATGGGTGGTCAAATTACAACTTGCCTACGGGCCTCCTCTTTTATTTTTCAATTGGGTTAAGCCTGTTGTGTGTAAACGGTGCAGGCAGGGGCCTATTATTTTTATTTCCTTTTCGGTTGCCCCAACCTATTCAATGTATGCCAGCCTGAAATCACTATTCGAGAACTCTGTTAGCTGTTGAAGCGCCCTGCATCATGATCGTGAGCAATGTTTAGCTGCGTGACCTCGCTCATCATGTGCGCAGATGGTCAGTCATCAATGACGCGCCACTGTATAACTACGCGTTTGACAAGCCAGAGGTGGTTTCTCGGAGTCGCTTACGGTTCTCGATATCCAAATTGCTGTGTCTCCGCGTTGAGCTCTCGAGTTCACAGGCAAGTTGCTTTTCAGGTCTCAATGAGCATGCGTGTGCTTCACGCCTTAGCGAACCTAAAAACTACACATGCAACGTCTCCCAACGCATGCTCGAAGAGAAACACAGGAAGAAGTATTTTTTACCTCATCACTTTTATTATTTACTGCAGAAAAACGAAAAGCCGGACAGTGGCATCTAGCGCTTGTTGCAGTGCCTGCATAAAATGAATGAAAAATGAAAATTGCCGTCTGCACAATGGTCCGATATTGCGTTTAGCGATGTTGTAGACTGAAAGTCGTCAAGGCGTCTTGATGACCGAGCAAAGCAGCGAGCGCGGATTGTGCAGCGATTGTACGCCACACATTTTCCTCTTTGCTCCAACATAAATGTAAAATGCAGTGTTGTGCGAACACACTATAGCTGTCGTCCATTTACCATTGGAGATCGGCGGCTGCAGCGACTGCGATTGGTCACTGCAAAGCCGGGCTTAATTGCTTACAACGTTATCTTTTTAGTGCATCTCGGGCCTTTACAGTCTAGAAAACTGTCTAAAATATTGTTTTTCTTTATTGAACTCACTGGGTGAATAAAGAAGTTCTTTACCTCTTTACTGCGGCACCTCATGTGCAGCTAAACATCTGGCTGAATTTTTCTTCCGCCGCTTTCCATTTCTCGGCAAAAAGCAATAGCGCCGCGGGAAAATTCGCTGCGGAAACCGCAACGCAGTGACATCCTACTTGTGGTGTCTGGTTCAGACCTGACGCATGACACGGGACCACGCAAGCGCAGTATGCAGAAACACTCCCCTTTATTCGTCACAGTGAAGCCACTTATATAGGAAATCATATTGAATGACGATGGCGATATGTACACTGAAAGAAACGAAACTGAAACAAGAAAGGATACAACACTACTGCTACTCACAGTCGTGGCCTTACTTACATCCGCTTCCGGCTTGTCGACCAGTCAGTTGAAGCATAAAAAGGTGATTTCGATTATGACGCAAACTCGGAAATGGGCCCAGGCGAGGTACTCATCAAAGGGAGCGTAGATTGCAGGGGCGCATATTGGTGTCGCTATCGTTAACCGCTCAAGGATCTCATTTAGACCACTCATCGAGGCAATTTTCTCTGAAGATCTCTTCCATTAGCCCAACCCCGCCCCCAGCAAACTGCACACGTTAACGAGAACAGTCGTCATCTATACTAAATCCTGTCAGCACACTTTTAGCAGTCTATGCAGTCCGATGAAGACAGGGTCCCTATTTTTGAATTTCGGGTACATTACGCAGTAAAATATACTTGCGCTGTCGATGAAGCTGGCCTGACTAATGCTGACCTGACACAGTGGATCTCAGATATTCAATTCTTGCAATCATCATGTAGTTGCGAGGTCTTCAAAACCGCATTATACCTAGAAATAAGATGCTGGGAGAAAAACGATAATGGATCATAAAGTTATACTCACCTCGTATAGTTCGCGATGAAGTGTTCAAGGGATATAATTATTCCATTGGGAAGCTCGTCTTTACCGTTCTTATTATGAAACGGCCATTAGAGATGCGTCTTTCGTTAAATGCTTGCATTGCTGTTGATTCTCTCCGTTCTTTCTGCTAATTTTCTCCCAAAGAAAATTATTCTCCGATTCACTTCGTTAAATTACTTGCAATATAGTTTCTCTACCACAATACGCATGTACCGTTCGCAATCGTTTCCTTTTATTGCGGTTTTAGTGACAATGTAAGCGGCAGCTAGCTCGGCGCTGTTTCTGCCCTTTCATTTAGCGGCAGCTGCCCCAGAACCGGATTGACTCCTTTCAACTATGCTGCAGCAGACGCGATACTCCCCGTTCCATTTGGCTGCAGTTGGCATGCGTGGATTTCGTCCTCCCGAGAAGACTGCAGCTGCCGTGAAACCGGTTTTCTTCCTTCACTAGGACGCTAAACGGCCTTACCAGGACACACAACGGCTCTCTCGCTACACACCCACCTAGTTCTAGCGCACTGCGCACCTGCCATTAATTCCATGTGACAGCTGGCAGGTGGTAGCTTCACCCTCAGACAGTACTACACCTTTTTCGCTAGCGGGGCACCTAGTGCAAACGCAACAAAACGCTTTTCATATATTTCATGTTTTGGATGTGAATGTGAATGTGAATAGAGCACTGCTAACTTTCTCTTGAAACGCTGGCTGTCAGAAATTAGTATTAACGGTAAACATTAGATTTCACTTGACAGTTTCAGCCTTCTAATTCTGTAAAAGTTTTGGCTGCTTCATGGAATAATCGGTTCGTTGGTTCATGGCGTTTGACGTCCCAAAGCGACTAAGGCTGTGAGAGACGCCGTAGTGGAGGGCTCCGGAAATTTCGACCACCTGGGGTTCTTTAACGTGCACTGACATCGCACAGTCCACGGGCCTCTAGAATTTCTCCTCCAAAAAAATTCAGCCGCCGCGGCCGGGATCGAACCCGCGTCTTTTGGGTCAACAGCCGAGCACCATAACCACTGAGCCACCGCAATAATGGTAAAAGAAGAATCCTGTACATGTAACAGAATTGAAAGGGTGGAAATTTGGGCTGGTTGGTGCATGATCTGAGGATAAAAAACAGCGCAAACGGGGACGAAGCAGAGAGAGGGACACGACGCTGTCCCTCGCATGACGCACACGACGCACGACGCACACTCACACGACGCAGCGTCGTGTCCCTCTCTCTGCTTCGTCCCCGTTTGCGCTGTTTTTTTATCCTCAGGTAATAGAATTGTATTCCAGCCGTTACTTTCAAAAAGAGCTTCTAAAAGTTTCATTTCAACAAATGCATTTCAAGTAGCGTCGGAACGCTATGACTGATCGCAAGCTCCGCAGCAAAGTCATGTAGAGCAGGACAACTGAATGGAGGAACAATTTTGGCATCGTGCCCTGTCGTACAGGCATTACGAATGACTTCTGTTATACTTAACCTCAAATTTGAGGTTAAGTGTAAGGACCTTAAAATATGAAGGCGGGTTGAGCTGCCCATTGTTACTCCAAAAATCACGCATCAGGGAAATCACCAGGCGAACGAAATTATTTTCTCACCAGTCTCCTTGCACTCTATTACTTTATATATGTTCCAGCGCGATATTTTAGTCAGACTTAGTCGACCAAGTTCCATCCAGTCTCCTATTGATACGCAAATCCTAGACGATTTGTAACCGCCATAAAACAATATGACAAAAAAATTTAGGGTCGATTTGCGTAATTAGGCCAGATGCGAATCAGGTGAGCTAGCAGTTCGGTTTTCTCTTCCGTTTCGGTGTTCAGATCTAGTGTTCACGGAGGGCAGTTGTTCGAATAGCCATAACAGGTTAATGTCCACGTATGCGGAATTGGTCATTCTCTCCATTCATAGATCCATGTGAGTCTTCCTACTACTCCTGGCGCAGTAGTGCAGCGGTTAAGCGATGATCCACTGCCGTCCTTCTCTGGCAGGTTCAGCCATCGGTCCGACTTGGGCTGCTTGGGTTGGGTTGCGACCTAGGCTGTTCTTCTCGATCACCCTCTCATGATTACATAGCTGCCACCTAACACGGTGGGCTGGTTGTTACAATATACCAGGTGTCCCAGCTGAATGTAACCGAGCTTTTAAAAAACACGGGATGTCATAGCCGTCTGAAACCAAATGAGGGTTGTTTAGAGTCTCGTGACCTAGTCTGCAGTATTTTTTTCGTTCTTCAAGGTTGACTAATTAGTTAAGCTTAATTAACTAACTTTTTAATTATTGACTTGAGGAACAAAGTGTCAATGGAAAAGTTGTAGATCTCTTTGAGAAACAGCTTACTGAGAAATTTGCAGCAAAATAATATTTACGTAAAGTAGTTTTTTTGCCTGCCTTTAACCATAACCCGCACAATAAGAAAAAGCTTCCACATGACAACTGTGCCACTTGAACGTCCCAAGACGCGCCTTAAAGCATAAAATCCGATTTTTCTGAAGTCCTCTCCTCGATGAGACTTTGGGGGCACATTGAGGCAGATAAGTGAGCGAGCAGCTGGTCACGTGATAACTTTCTTTTAAGGCCAATAAATGAAGCTACGTAAGTCGTAACTTGACGGAAACCGCACTACTAGCGGTTTTTCATTGACACTTTCTTCTTGACATTGCAGTTATAGATTCTTGGGAGTCATCACACCACTCCTTGCGCAGTGGTGGAGCAGTTAAGCGATGCGTCGCTGCCCTGCGATGGCAGGGGCCCCCAGCGGTGGGCCTAGTGCAACCCAGATCGCTCTTCCCGAGCGACCAGCCATTAATTCAACTGCCACTGGAGTTAGTTTGCTCTAAACCAGGTGGGCAGGTTTTGATTACGCCACAAGGCCACGTGACCCATGTGGCCTACCTGGTTGCTTCTGCGGGGATTTTTCGCTCACAACACCGACGATGCCGGGTTTTCTACAGAAAGCGGCCCTTATCTCTCTCGCATTAAAACCCGTCCCAAGCTCGCCTGGCCGAATTTCCAAGAAGGTTCGATCGGTGCTGCGGAAGCTTTGGCTGCGCGGAGTGTAGTCTACGCACTGCACAGCCGCCTAAGGTTTTCGAGCGCAGAGCAGGGAGCTGAAACTAGATTAGTCAGTCAAGTGACGACAAGTAATGTAAATTGACGTTGCTCATAAAAGACACAAAATTCAGTGACGTCACTTCATATTGCGACAAGGCAGGGGTCTGATTATTGAGTTATTCCCGGCTGTATAGGGCTTTCTTAGAGCATTTGGTCTAAGCAGGTTTGCGTTTGCATGCATATTTCGACAGGAGCTACTAGAGCGTGGGTTGAAATCAGTTTATTATTTATAAGTCCCTGGACCGAGCTGCCCTCGATCTCTTGGTTTCTCGTTATTTTATAAGTGCTCTTCGTTTCAAGTGCTCTTATAGTGTACGTTACACCGCTAACGCCCACGTAACTCGCGCCAGTGTTAACGCAGAAAAATAACGGTAGAGACCGTTTTCTACTCCTACATGCAAGGCAAAGAAATGCCTTGGGACATATCGCCTACTTTCGGCAATCATTTCCACATATGAAACATCGGTAGTGGGGAAATCTCAGTTATCGAAATATAAATCTCATCTCTCTGTGTGGCGCCGGAACTAAGGACTGCATCCAATATGGAAAGCATGACGAGAAAGACAACTAGTGACAGAACGAAACCTCGATAACTCAGTACACATTCCTGTAACATCAATGTAGTTCAATTTACAGGTTCCCACGGAAAGTGCAAAGCATTTATAGCGTTCACTGCATTCACCAAAACTCAAGAACCTCGCCTTTTGTGTCTGGAAAGGCCAACATATCAGGTCTGTTTCGAGAATACTACTATAAAATGCGTAAAGCAGTGAGGTTGTTTCGTTGTCATTATTCCAAGTCAAACGAAAACGAAGAAGGTGTAGCTTGCTAGTTAAAGTGATGTGAAAGGAGTTTTTTTTTTAATTTTTTCTTTATTTATTCTCAGAAACAGTACACAAACTGTTGTTTGGACCCATAGCCTTTACGGCTAGTGAGGGGTCCAAATACAAAACAAGTACAATATTACTGCAGAACGTGTAAAATAAAAAAAAACTTCAAGATTAACACACACAATTGAATTCAATCCTACATTTCCATGGAAATTAAATAGTGTTTTAAAGATGCCGAAAAGTTATTTTTTTTCTTTAACTTCATTAGGGATTTCATTCCACACATGGGCTCCGTTGTATTCTAGGAGTCTCCGGCCGTACATATTGTAACAAGGTGGTAAATTAAATAGATTGTTGGTTGCAGCTCTTGTTTGTTTCATTGGTAATCTAAATAAACTAATGGGCAGGGGGTTGTTAGAT
Organism: Amblyomma mixtum; assembly: GCF_055824585.1. Taxonomy (NCBI): domain Eukaryota; kingdom Metazoa; phylum Arthropoda; class Arachnida; order Ixodida; family Ixodidae; genus Amblyomma; species Amblyomma mixtum. The sequence goes on along the minus strand of NC_143012.1, from coordinate 252,780,420 downwards.
TTTATTACATTGTTTACTATTTCAGCTATCTTCAGTTTATATGCCATTGATAGGGGTAAGATACGAAGCTGCTGAAAGAGTGGCCTGCTGGGGTATGTATTATTTGAATAAGTTATCATACGAATAGCTCGTTTTTGAAGGCGAGAAACAGGATCTAGGTATGTTTTATATGTACCACCCCATGCTTCCAGGCAATAAGATAATTGACTGTGCACAAAGGCGAAATACAGAATGCGTAGAATTGGAAGATCAACGCAGTCCCTGGCCTTTAGTAAAATATGACAACCATAGGCTTATTTGGAGCAAATATTATTAATTTGTTCTTTCCAGTGCATATCAGACGCGAACAGGACACCAAGATACTTGTATTGAGGCACCCTCAGCAGAGTCGTGTTGTCGATTGTTAGAGATATATGTTCGTAGTTCATGTTCTTCCTGCGCGAGTGAAACACGGTTTTTGCAATGAGGAGAAATTCTATGGTATTTAGCTTAAAATTAATAGCCAGGCTCACCAAATATAGACTTCTGGTTCAAGTACAACCCCAATAAAGGTTTCACTGGTCGCGGACAAAATGGGTTTTGGAAATATTTCTGATGTTTTTTTGTTTTTTTTATCCCCCGAAGCACCATCGGTCATATTTAGTTTTTATACTTATAAACAGCAATGTATGCTCTGCCAGTATCTTTTGTATCTTTAGGCAGGTATAAAAATTGGGAAAACATCGCAGGCATCTCTCAGTAGATGCTGAGGAGATGAGCTGACTGCACAGCCTCCATAACCACGCATTTTCCGCAATCAAGTAGAAAATAAATTGGATCCGCCACTCACTCGCGGGCTCAGAGAGCAGAAAGATAAACATCCTTCTTCCCTTTCAAAGCGCATCGGACTTTACGCGGCACCGTCACTCTTTCTCTGCGTCTTCTCAGCGTGATGCAGACTGCTTTTTGTCGACACACGGTGAAAACACGACACAGCACTAACCCAACTCTCGAAAGCATGAAGAACAGAAAAGAAGTCCCCGACTGTAGCAGGCCTTTCGTCCATTTGCAGACCCAGCCACTCAGAAAAAGTACAAAAAAAGGAAGCTGCAGGCACACTTAGGCGAACCAAGCGAAGCCTAGCCTCGCAGACTCAACGCGCACGCGGCGGCACTGAGCAAATATGCCGGGCGTGCAGTGTCTAGAGAAGGAAGAAATATAGAGAAAAAGAAGAGAGAACTTTCTTTTTGGCAAGCAAATGGGTTTTGGGCGCTCTGTCCCTCAGTTACGCTTGTGCCAGGGAATCGGAACGAGTCCAGGAGCTCGGCACGTGAAGCATGGTGGGTTGCAACAACACTGGAAAGTACGCAGTTTCGGGGGTCTGGACACTGGCAGATTGTTTCGAGCGCTGGATTAGCGCGCTTTCCGCGCCTCATTACCAGAGAGGACGCTTCCGCATGCAAATTTAGGCTCCTTCAATTTACTCGGGGAAGGGAGGGGACAGAAAAAATGCGAGGGTGCTAGGGCAGGGCGGGAAGTAAATTGAGCGACACGGGTGAAGGTTGCCGGAAAATGACGTAACCTCACTAATTATGTGTACACGAAAGGGTTGCGCTTCGCTGGGTTCATTTCACTTAGAGCCGCTGGTGAAAAGAAGTGTTGTATATTTATTTACCAATTTTTTTTTCATTACTGAAAAAAATATACATACGTGCAAAGATGCGCGCTTGCATGTGCGTGTGCATGTGTGCGCGTCGTGTCTGTGTGAGTGTGTGCGCGTGTGTGAGTGTATGTAGGATCGTGTGTGCGGGCATACGTGCGTGCGTGCACGCGTACACACACGCACTTACACACGAACGCACAGACTTACACATGAACATGTACACACTATCTGGGGCAGGCTTACATCTAGCAGCAATGGATCTCGAAACGGCTGACGCGGTTACTTTAAATCACCTCTTGAGGTGTTTGCTTTCTCGTTGAATGCATTTATCACACCAGCTTCCGAAAGCCTTGAAAGTTCTTTTGTTTGTTTTTTTAGTTTGTGAGGAGGACAATACGCGGTGGCTAGTGAAAAGCATCTCACATTCACCACTGCTAGAGGGTTGGTGAACCGAAAAAAAAAAACTAGTCGCTGAACTGTCTGGCGTGAGCACGCATTTTTGTAAACACCGGATAATCGACTTCAGAACGCCGCATTAAACTCTCCGTCTCACAATATCTCTGCCTGAAATACACAGAATTCATAAAACGCGCGAACTGCATATAATCGGCTAAAACAAACTTCTGCCATTCTGAGCCGCTGTGATTGATGTCGGCGCTGCGCTCGTGTAGATATGAGCTTTCCTCCTAGTATGTGTGTGTGTATGTGTGTGGTGCTGAAGAATGGAGGTGCTATATTGCACCTAGAAAAAAATGCTTTCTTTCAGCTTACGTTTAAGCAGTGGAATGCTCAAGCGATCTTACGCCTCTCTCTTTTCTTTTGTCTTTTATCTACAATATCCAGTAAGCCCTTCACCGTTCGCAGTTCTCATGCCCAAACGAAACACGGATAATAAAGGTGACATCAAGGTTTTACAAGTGCGTTCTCAGCAGTGTGATAATCTCACACTCAGCAGTCGAAAGCCGCCACTAGCCAACCATATCCGCATAGCCGGATAGCAAAGAAGATAAAGAACAAAATACGATACAAAAATTTCCCGCACATAAAAAAAAATGCTTAACGTTGAACTACATTTACCAGCTACCCAGCTATATTCACTTTGCAAGCCCAGGCTTATTCCCGGTAAAAAATATTGAAACATGTGGACAAGTTTCTGCTCTTGAGCGCAAACAAAAATTCTGTTAATGCACGCTCACCATGCTCCCTGCGTACACACAAAAAAAAATCATTCTTTTCGCCTCACCGGGCTCCCTCCGTACACACAAAAAATCATTCTTTTCGCCGAAGTACAGATAAACGTTCCTGTCGAAAGCGCAATTACTCGAACTTGGGCTTCCTCAATACCTCTGGGAACCAGCAGTTTTGTAATCAAGACAGCAGCTGTTCTGCGGCAGCAAAGGCTAAGAGAGGCTACAGGCGGTGATTGCGGGTCGCAGGACGCAATCAGGTCCAGAAACGGTGGAGAGGGCAGGAACTACCTCTCCTTCTCCAAGTAAACTGTTGAGCGTTCATCCGCAAGGCCTGAAAACAATACCCGGACTGCAGAACAGCGCTCCCACACCGGAAAGGTCACGAAGACGTCCTTGGCCACCGCATGCGGGATTTGTTCGGTGTTTGGGAGTTTTTATTGTCTTGTAAAAAAAGGCAGTATCCTATCGCTAACTGAATATTTTACCAGAATAAGCAAAGGAAACAACGATCACCGTTGCTTTAAAATTTCGCAGTCTCAGTTGTTCTCAATTGAAGTAACCCCTGAGAGTCTGGACCTCAGTCTGAATGCATGCACATAAACTCCTATGAAGCCTTTAAAGGATCCCTGTTCTCACAAGCATAATCATTACATATCCGCAAAAATTCACGTTAATTATATCTTACGAAACAAACATTTACATACGCATATGCCGTCTGAGATTTTTTACATCATCGCAAAACTAACGCCTTTAGAAAGCTGCTTCCAACCAACCTGCACGGCACCGTACGCTTCACACTTATTACAGCGCCCGAACAAGATATACTTATTTGTAGTCTGCTAAGTACTCCTTCACTGAATAAGTTTACTTCCATCTTCTTGCAATGGCTCTCACATGTTCATGTCGAAGTAAACGCTTACTTTTTCTTTTTATTTGCCGTCTTTTGAACGTTTTTAGAAGATGGCTGACCGATGTACTAACCATTGTGCGCGTTCAAGCTTAGATGTCCACCATGTTAAAAATATAACCTGACCGTATCTAAGCGTAAAGAAAAAAGTAAGCGCTATTTCTCGCAAGAGGCAGTCGCGCCTTTGGAGGAGCGCCTGGAGCGACACGAAACTGTTTGGTGATCGTTAGATCTCGCCAAAATACCCTTTCGATAAATGAGCACTTTTCTGACAAGCCATCTGTTCTCCTGCAACTACCACATGTTTATCAGTCCTTATTTTTCATCAAGCACTGGTTAATGGGGATAGCACCCATTGACGTTTCTATTGAACATGCAGAAACATTCGGAGAATGAGTACTGACCGTTGAAACTTGCTTCTACTGCTTGGCTGTTCACTGTACGAAAAACTGTGGGAACAGCAGTCGGGCATCACGTCATCAGCCTGGTAGTTATCGAAAGAGTCTACTTCTAGTAGATGCGGCGAAGCAAATCAGATTGTTTCATTTCTGCACTTGCACGCTAAATTTGCATTCAAATATTAATAAACCATTCATGCATGACAAGTAGTTCTTTAAATTTCTATTGCACAATGCCTTGGAAACAGCAAATGGCATTCAAATTACTACATTTCATGGACTTCATGACTGCAAAACTTTGTTCAACGATGTCCAATTTGCGCTTCATGAGCGCATTCTCAGGACTCTTGATATGGGTGATTCGCAAGCGTCTCTTTTGAATTTAAAAACCCTCAGTGACAATAAAAGCAGAAATTCATTGCCATATAAGTAAAAAAAAGACACGTATAAAGGCAAAAAAAGCTTTATCAGGAAATTTTATTTCAATGGGGTTTCGAGGAATTGCGAACTCTCAGTTGCAGGGTCTCATGTCGCAGCGCGTATGATATTGTCACGTTGTAGTGACGGCAGTCCAGCGGTCACGAAAACACCAACAAGACTTGCAAACGAAGCGCTTTATTTGGGCTGACTTGCGCCCGCAAAAGAATTCAGTCACTCGGCGGCGGCGTAAGCAACAAACGCGCTCGTCAGTCGTCGAACTACGAATGTCCGCCGCTCGCGGCATCGCTCAATTTAAAGCCGGCAAGGAAACTTCCAGATAACAGGACAATATCATCTACAGTAATCTGGAAAAACCTAGATGCAGCCTTTCTTGGCTGCGATCAATCGAGATTAGTCTGGTCGCTTCTCGCGTCACGAACAAAAGTGATAACAACCCTTTCCTGCAGCCTTGAGCGTGAACGAACGAACACTACAATGATACGTGGCAATATATTGGGCAAATTATGTGTCGCATTCCTCTTAAACGTAGCAGCGGCGTTTCTAACACTTTCCTCAATACATATATGCCACGACCGCACAAGACACCAGGTTTGTGGGTGGCACCGCAACCTTGGCGATGCTTCATATCAATTGGATTCTGCAGTTTCACACAGTACGACTATCGGTCGCAATGCCAGTACCAATCTGGCATTAAAACCGCGCCTCGGCCCTGTTTTCATACGGATGTTTTTTTGTAATGAATATACCGAGCTGCCTGAGCGACATTGTCCTGCGGAGAAAACGAGAAAGGTGCAGAACACTTACATGTGCTGTGTCGCAAAAAAAAAAGTGATAGGGGTTTACAGTAGTTAATCCCAGTAGACGTAAGAAAGCATGCGTTTGGCCTGGTTGGCTCATGGTTTTGACCTGCTTGGTCGTAGGCACGTCTGGTGATAATATTAGACTCAAGTTCTGATCGATGTTAAGGTGATCTTTTGGTTTGGTTTGGTTTATTCGGTTGTAACGTCCCAAAGCGACTCAGGCTATGAGGGACGCCGTAGTGAAGGGCTCCGGAAATTCCGGACCACCTGGGGTTCTTAAACGTGCACTGACATTGCACAGAACACGGGCCTCTAGAATTTCGCTTCGATCGAAATTCAGCCGCCGCGGCCGGGATCGAACCCGCGTCTTTCGGGTCAGCAGCCGAACACCGTAACCACTGAGTCATTGCGGCGGGGCTAAGGTGATGTGATTTGTTCGCGCCGTAGATGCATGTTCATGAGAACGATGGTATACAATGAACAGCGCGAAAGTGTGTTGCAATTTAACACGAGGTGTGATCAGGTGCGGCGATAGCACAGTGCTCTCGTGCAGTGGCCGCCAAGCTGATCTGTTCATGCCACCGCGCGTTCTAAGCCCAGTCACGGCAGTATTTGTTTTATTTCTGCATGGGCTGTTGCTGTGCTAGGTTTGGCCAAGGTCACTCTCAGGGTCACCCTTCCATTGGCTATATCTTGCGCGATGCTCTTCAGAGCTAATCCTAGCTTACCCTAGTTACTCCGAGTTCACACAAGGTCCATGGTTGGTACCGCGTTAAATATTGCTTTCGCACGAATGCCACACGCCGACAAGCATTCCATCATGTCCTGCACATTGCTAAAAGAAGAGAACACAAAAAAATCCTCGAGCCTGTTGGAACTTGCATTCGACAAAGGCACACAATATGCGTTTCATATAGCTTTTTAGAGGCGCTAAACTTTATGAAACTGTCTTTGCTACGCGGCAAATATACATCTAAAGTTGTGAATCTGAACTGGGAATTCTGGTTATAATTTCTCGAAGCGACACACGGGCTATAAGGACCACCGTAGAGGAAGGTGCCGGGTTAACTGGGGTCACATGGGGTTTTATAACTGCCGCTGTAATCGCACAGCATACGGGCGCGATTTGCACTTCACCTCCATTGCACATAACCACTTAGCCACCATGGCGCATCGTATGTTTTATCTGTACACCTCTGGGCTGTAAATAGTTTGTCGCCACGAACCAAGCACGACCTGGGGCCGTAGAAGTACCCAAAGTTCACTGTGCATTTAGGATCCGTTTGGTCTTCTGGCATTGGCCGCTGTTATTCGGTGACAAAGCTGCAGCTTCATTGTTCGGAAGAGACCAGACCGGGCTTCGCCAGTGGCTCCATATAACATCCATTGATTAACCGGTGAGTGGGGCAAGTTGCGAAGGCTACCGTGAGCGTGCGGACCCGCTACTTTGCGACTTGAGTGATTGGCCGTTTGCTGTTTTCGTATGAGTCATGCCCATTTCTACGCAAGGTGGTCGCCTGGTATTTAAAAAAACTATGGCCTATATCATTACCGTCATTTTGCTGTAAACTTATCACCATCACTTATTATCACCACTCGCATTCACGACTCTTTAGAGCAGAATTCAATTATATCAAATTGCCAACACGGCTTTCGGAAAGGATACTCTACTGTGACAGAACTTGCATCTATAGTCCAGTACTTCACCTCAGTCCTCGAAAATAACAGTCAGATTTTGACTAACTCTTTTTAGACTTTAGCAAAGCTTTTGATGCAGTTCCTCATAATAGGCTAATAACCAAATTACAAAGAATTGGTTTCCCCAGACCTTTATTTCTTGGACAAGCGACTATCTATGTAACAGACAGCAATACGTAGTACGTGGCTCTAGGCGGGCAACAATCCGGCTCGGTTCCCTTCATGTCTGGTGTGCTCCAGGGAAGCGTCACGGGGCCATTTCTGTTTCTCTTATATATTATTGACAATGCAGATTAAGTTTACCCTGGTTTATCTTGGCAACATTGAAAACTGGGGCACACGTCGTGGCATGGCTCTTAATCCGAAGAAAACTATTTGCATCTTCATTACACTTCAGAAGGATCGCACAAAATATAATTATAACCTCGGGTCTTCTGAGCTCAAAGGAATCACCACTGAAAAATTATTATGGGTGTCAATTACAAGTTATCTATCTTGGAATGCACATATTGACAACATCTGTACAGCAGCATTTAGAAAACTACGTTTCCTGAGGCATCAGCTCTGCAATTCTCCATGCAATCTATAACTTATTAGCTACCTTTCTTGAATCAGGCCAAATGTTCAATACGCGAGTACACCCTGGGCTCCACACACTGCATCGAATATAAAGAAGCTTGAAAAAGTGCAAACGAAAGCTGTCACGTTTGTGTTCACGGAATTTTTGAAATACGGTTCTCGTTCTGAATTAAAGCAAACTCACGATATACCATACTTAGAAAAGAGGCGAAAAAACTTTCGTTTATAATTCCTTTCCTTGTTATTAAGCAACAAGCTTGGGCTTAATCCGCCCCAATATTTGATCCCAAAGCCTGCTAGCAGCATTCGACACTAGCGTACTAGTTTATTATCGCCATATTTTGCACAAAAAAACTTGTATACGTTTCTTTTTTCTCTCGCACCGTCGCTGACTGCAACTGTTTGCCCAGATCTAATTACACCTCCATGGACTAGCGCATGCATTTCTGAACTGTGCTACGCCTTGTAGCTCCTTCTGAGCCGCAATTGTTTTATTGAGCTGCAGGGTCCTCAATTCTTTCAAGTGCCTTCTATGCGGACTCGTTCCTTCCAAATTTTGTATATCTTTCCTAATGTAGCTCAGAGCTCCTCGTACGCCTTAAGTTTTTATTACTTTGCAAATTCTCTATGCTGTAAGTAGAGTTTATGTTGTGAATTGTAGGGTGAATTGCTCTGTACTTTGTATAATTTATTTTGTTTTTTATTACTGTATAAAGCGCCCATCCTACTGGACCTAAGCATGGTCTGCAGTATGTCGGTAAATAAATAAATAAAGAGTACTGACGCCGCGCACACGACTCCGCAAATGAAATGGGAAATAGATATTTATTTCAAATAGATCTTTATACAATATGGCCCCTGGTTTTGGCGTGTGCCTTGCCTTGCGCGCGCACAACTTAGCATTTTATTAATCTATATCAATGTGTTGTGCTTTATATGCTGTTCCTCGTGTCCGATATGAGTGGCGTGCGTCTTGCCTGGCACACTAATGGACTTGAATTCGGATATGCCCATGGAGTGGTTCCATGTCTTTTGTGTGCAGATATTTCCTCCCCCTAGTCTCTTCACGGTTCGGTACATGGGCACAACCACAGGACGAACTTATATTTCGAACCGATGCAAAAACAGCGTAGCACGCAAGAAAAAGAAATAGAGCAGAAAAGACATACCAGGAAAGACCGATATCTATTTCGGCTGCCATGTTCACTTCGTTCCCGGGCCGGGGTCATTTTCTCGCTATTTTTGTCCGACACAGGAAGAAGAAATTGGCTCTGGAATAGGATGGTGGCATATGTTCAACAATCAGTCTAATAGAAAAGGGCCTAATTGACATACCAAATATAATAAGCGCCAGCTTCTTAGCATGATGAAGTCTCAGTTGCTTCGAGCACATTTGCCTTAGTAGGGCGTCGTTAGAAATGTTCGCGACTTGTTCAAATTGCAAATATTAAAACAACGTAGAGTATATTCACTCAATTTTTTCAGCGATGCACATTTTTCAGTGCCAGGTAAATTGATCAGAGCAAGGTAATTAACCCACGGGCCCGCGAGCAAACAGTTGTTTTTTTTCCTTACTTTGGTGCTTAGCAATAAAGAAGCACCTGCCTTCCGTCCACCCTGTATGCATGAGTTATATTTGTTACAATTTAGCTTTTATATCCAAAAGCCATAGATTAGTCATAAAAGGCGTCTAGCATAGTCTACAATGCTCAGCCTGAATATAGACCAATGTCGATAATAGTTATAATGTGAAAACTGTGACGAAGGCAGAAGAATTGACTGCTTTGGCTGCTGATTTTATGAACAAGGTATAGTGCTGCCCCAACCTTTCTGCATCATAAAAATTTGTCGAGTTGTTTGAAAGCAGAGCCACTTTGCTTTTTTATTTTAGTCATTTTAACAACAATCACGTGAATTAAAGCTGTACTAATTATTAACGCTAGCAAGGGGAGCAGCGCACTGAAGAGGGCCACGGAGGTCAGCTGCTAATTAGTTCAAGCATAACGTTAACGCCCTGAGGCGTCTTCGCATTCAAACGAGAACACATCGCTCAAGTTGTGCTTCGCCCACGACAGACAATAAAACAATAACAAAAGAAGGTGAGGCCGACGAATGCACCGCAGTAAACTTTTTACCGCAGTAAACCCCCTGGGTGAGGGAGCTCCTCAGAGTGCAGAGCCATGTGGGCGGTGAAGCATAACCCCGCGTTGCTCGGTACTCCCGGCGCACAACACAAAACTTCTCAGGGCGCACTCAATCCGCCATCTTCGCCAGAGGTAATTTCATTCTCCCTAGTTCGTTAACTACGCCGGGGTGCAAAGCGGCAAACTGGAGCTGCGCTCTTCGCCTGACGTGAATTCTGCGGAGTGCTCAAGAAAGCTTTGAGTTGCTGCACCATGAAGTAAAGATGACGGCTCACACCCAGTCACCATATTCATCCTTGTACATAACTAATATATCTTTAGTTAGTTCCGCAGTTGGTTAGTACGTATGTTAATTGGTAATATGCAAAGGTCAACAGTTAGCTAGGAAGAGAATCGTTTTTTTAGCTTTAAACGTGACTAGTTCAGTTAACTTACAGCTAATTGTACATGGAGGACGCCTACAGGAATCAGAAATAAGGAATATGTAGGGAGAAGGTTAATAAAGCGATAATTATTAATGGAATCCATGAAAGCTCAGCCATACGGCTCCAAATATCCACTCCAACTTGGGAGATTTCCCTAAACATTTGAACAATACTCTTCCCACTTCTAATCATTGATCGCTTTCTTTCTACCGTACGCTAGCAGTCCCGGTAAGCTCAGTTGGAAGAGCGGCCTCACTGGAGCAGCGATGCTTCCGAGTTCAAACCCCAGACCTGGACGAATTTTAACTGCGAAGTTTTGCCGAAGCTGTATGGTTTTGCTTAGTAGTAGTATCGCTACGCTTGGATGGACGCCAATCACTTATTGCTCCCTTATGAGAAATCTGCCCCACCATTGGGTATTTCCCTGAACATTTTAACAGGAGATTGTTGCTTGCTTTTAATTTGTGATGTTCAGCAATGGGAAATAATGGAGTATTTTTTCTTGGCGACAATATCACTTATTAGAAAGAAGACAAAGAAACAACCACATGCGCCTGCAGGATTCGAACTCGCAATCTCTGAATAAGTACAGTCGAGAGAAAAATAAGATGGCACAAAGTTTGAGCTTTTATTTGTTGATTATCCATAATTATATGCGGCAAGCACAGTTTCTTTATGATTTCTAACCAGTTTTCCTCTTGGCATATAGTATCCAAAAGCAACTCTCAAATTCAGTGGCGAAATAACTGACCTCGAAATATCCTGAAAAATTTTCCCACTCATATTGCCCACACCTGTAGGTCAAAATGAGCCCCTCGTTTCTCATTGCTCGTCTGCTGAGTGGTTGCTTCCTTAGTTGGTAGTTAGGTATTTAACTACTCATTTAGTTGGACAGACAGGCAGACAGACAAACAGGCAGACGGATGTAGACGGACGGACGGTCGGTCGGTTGGTTGGTCGGTCGGTCGGTGGGTCATGGCTAGTCAGTTAGCCGCCGCAGTAAATCAGTGGTTAGAGCTTCGGCTCCTGAACCAGAGGACATAGGTTCAATCCTGGTCTTGGCGGCCGCGTTTCGGTCGAAGCGAAACGCAAAAAGCGCCCGTGTGCTCTGCAATTTCGGCGCACGGTAAAGAACCCCAAGTGGTCGCAATTATCCAGAGCCCCCTACTACGGCGTCTCTCATAACCCAAGTGAACTTGCGGAACCTTAAACTCACAATTTACTATTTTTAGTTAGTTACTCAGTTCAACAGTAAAACAGTCAGTACATGCACAGAAAGAGGATTGGCGGCCGTATGCACTCACTGCAAATGTCACTGCACCGTGCTTAGATACGGGTGAGAGGCTCGGGTGTTTTACACATCCTCATAACAGCTGCCTTGATGCGCACTCTTTCAGACGTAATTTGCACTAAATTTAAAGTGTTTTGCCTCGACTGCACCTCATCTTTTTTTTTCTTTATTTCCTCTGATTCATAGGAAAACGCTCTCTGGCCCAGTGGCGAAGAATGATGGAATATACTGGCCATCTTTCATTAGAAGACCCAGGACCTGCGCGCGCGCGCGTATATGTGACTGTGTGCCCTTCAGAGACGAGGTTAAAAAGACCACGGAAAGCTTCGGATCGCTGTCTTCAACAGTTCCCATTACCTCCGAGAAAGACTTCTATCTCTTCTGGCTTTGTGACTTCCATTGGTGAAAAAATAGAAAGAGCTTCAACGTAGGAAGTCCCATAACGCCCCAGCACTTATCCTGAAAGAACGGTAACGGGAATAAAAACGCTAAGAAAGCGAATGTTTGCTTTTGCAGGAATTGTTCGCTGCCTTAAAAGGGTATTGAGAGCTTGAAGAGCTTCCACCCTGTGTTTTCGTTTAAACTCATGTGTATGCACGCGTGTGCGTTTTTACTTTTCCTCTAATGTGCTAGGAGGAAAGTAAGCGCGGTTTCCTCACGAACGTTGCGTGAAAAGAACAGGACAGTTCTTAACGCCCGCACACGTAGGGGAAATACCAAGGACAGCCGATCAAGGGAGAGGGTCGATTTCGGAACTTCTTATCATAAGTCGTCCTCCCTTCAATGCACAGTTTTAGTCCTCAAAATTTCTTACCTATGACACCATCGGAGAAAACAATGAATGGGTTCAGCAATGCTCCCTTCCACTTTCATTTTCCCTCAGGCTAAACAGTTCCCTTGTAGAAAACTACGACTAACTTTCGGAAACATGTACTGCTAAGACTTTCTAAGCTGATTCCAAGTAATTCGTTAGCTGGGGTAAAAAACCCCAGCTTTAGCTGGAGCAAGTAACGGACACGTTGATATCATCTCAGAGGCAACGTTTCAGAATTATACGATTGCATCGACAGCAACAACGCCTCCGGCATGTTAATGCACGCAATGCCTAACGCAGCAGCTGCCACCCCCAACACCTCTCTCTATGATTAATAAATGTTTTCACCACCACCACCACAGTGCCAGCGCTGCTACATGTTTCATGCGGTATCTGCTTGAACTTCTTTTCTCTCCCTAGTCCAACTTTTTCAGCACTTTTTCTTACTGAGCAGACCACGCTGCTTTTTCTTTCAGTGTTTATTGTCGCTCTCTTGTTTGCCCGCTCACGCCTTTTGTTTCTGATTTCATTTGAGACCGGCGATGTGCTACCAATCATCAGCCGCTTTCCTTTGACATTACATATCTACATCATTTTCCTAATGCCGCAGGCCACTGCATAACATTTCACTGAATACCAGCACACTGTGACATTCTGGCCAATGAAAAAGCAGATGAAGCAGCCCATAAAGGCCACCAACATCGTAGATACATTCGGACTTTCTTCACGAAATCTGATGCATTTCAAAGGGCTAAATGATTTACTTCCGAAGAAACGTGTCGGCTCTGGAGTTTGCCGACCCATCACTACCAGTTTCTTTACACCATCAACCCAGATCTCGGATCAAGAATCCCAAGCAGAATCCCTCGCCGTCTGGAAACACTTTATCACCGACGTCGCTTGAACGCTGCATTTACAAACGGCTTGCGGTACCGTTTCGGACGAACGAACAGTCCGCTCTGTGACAACTGCGTCTCGATTGAAGCTGTGGAGCGTATCCTGCTTGAGTGTCCTGCGTATGCTGACGAGCGTGCGCACTATGAACGTTACATGGAGAAGCTCTCCCCAGTGCCTGTAACAATGAGCAGTGTTTTAGGTCCCTTAGCCTGCCTTAATCAACAAATACTTTTCTTTGCATGTCTAAATGACACTGAACATCATGCAAAGCTCTAATTTCACCTTGCATGTTACCATCGCTCATTCTTCACGCAGTGAACTTTGTTAGCCCATTCGCCGGACTATACACTTCATCATATCATACGTTAGACCTTTACTCGCCATTGCGCTATAATACACATTTAATGGCACCCTTTATCGTCTCCCCTTTTAATCGCTTTTATATTACCTTTTCTATGCCACTCTTATTCTGTCTTTGTCTCCCAAATTCCCTTCCCTATGCAGAGCAGCATGCCAGTCATTTTTAAACGCCATCTAACTTCTGTTTTTTATTAAAAGGTTTCTCCCTCCCTCAACATATGAGGGGTGTCCAAGCTAAAATTGAAGCAAGATTTAAGAAAAAAACAAAAATCAAGCTTTCTTACGAATTTAAATCAAGCAAATGTCATTAGGAGTTATCTAGAGTACCGGCTGAAAATTTTCTCGTTCTGCCTGCTTTGACCCTTTAAGGCATTTTGTAAACAACTGTGCACCTTGCGAACTCGCAGCCTTTTCTGAGAGTCAGCTCCAGTAGCACTGATTTCTTTCAGGAGAATTTAGCATCCTTCACCTTTAAAACTAGCCCAAACCAAAGTACTCCTGCCTCCCTTATATGTTCCTCTACGCGGAGCTGCCTTGCAAAAAAGAACAAAGCGAACAGCCTCTACTTAAGGGGCTGCGTCCCTTTCACTAGATTCATGCGACGGACACCAATGCTAGCGAATGAGACAGGAGGCAAAAAAGGTGCAAGGCGAGGGCTTGCTTTTCCGAAACAAGCTCTTCTGATTCGTATCGAAGGAAAGGAGGCATTAGCTCCCGTTACAGCATCTCCCGACGATAGTACTAATGGATTGAAATGATAGCGCAATGGGCTTGTTGTCGCAAGTCTTGGGTCTCGGTCGACTAGAATTGTCTAAGGCCGAGAGATAAATCTGAGTGCATTATCTGATGCATTTCCTGCTCATCGAACACTCCACCGCGTGCTATCGCAATTACGTAACTACGACGGCGTTTCTGCAACAAAAAATGCGACAAGTGTTTTGCCCTTGCCTGTACTTGCACCGATTCAAGAACGACTTATTATCAGTTTCATCAGAAGCTGATTTGCCAGCGGCACAATGAACCAGTTTCACCAACCAATGTTTCGTAAAGGAAGTTTCACTCTTGGTGAGGTCCAATTCAATCTGACAGTTAAATTGAAGTATGCAACCAAATATGATATTTATCTTTCGTCCGAGCGCCTCGTTCTATGTCCATTACATTGACGCCAATTCGTTACTGCATACTTACAACCAAGTTCCTTCCCAGGCATAAATAGCACTTCCTATCTTTTACATTCGCGCTTGGTCTCCTGAGTACAAACATATAATTTATTGACCTTATCTTAACGTGACAATAAAAAAGTTTCTTCTATTTGTCCTGCGGAAGCTTGGAAAGCAGGAAAGCAAAAAAGATAGGTGAATAAAAAAAGAAATCCTTGTGAAAAAATGCTAACCCTCGTGGGAAGCATCGTGGGAAGCTAACCCTCGTGGGAGCACCGCGCACTGTAAGGCATTTTCCTTTTCAGTGGCTATTGTTCGCGTGTTTATCACCCGTGAAAACAGTCGCTCTAGGTTATGCAGTATTGAATGGCACTCTGTCATAAGTGCCATTCAAAATTTCAGCAGCGCTGCGACTAGGAACAAGAACAGAGAAGGAAGACAAGGACAAGCGCCATTCGCAATATGGCGCTGGAAATATTCAATGTTTCTCCTCCTATCCTTCTCTTGTGTCCAGAGTTTAAATGTTGTGACCTAATTGGATCTTTTCTGCTGTTCATTCTGGCACTTAGGTGCGTAAAACACGTTTAATCAGTTTCTATCTTAATTTCTCATGCTGTATAAAAGCTATATATGCAGTCTGTGCCGTTAATATTGGTTTCTTAGATGTCCTTAGCACTCTTGACGTAGGAGTATTTTTTATGCTATTGTGAATACGTTTCTACCTCTACGCACAAGCGAGGCACAAATCTACCTAAATACATACAGCAGCCAGTGTAATCAGGACGTTAATGAAGGAGAGGGAGAGTAGTGCACAATTAGACATCCCGTCAGTAATGAAAGAGGAATTAAAGAAAGCGCTAGGAGCAAAGCAACGAGAGAAAGCAGCTGGTGGGAATCAGGTAACAGCACATCTGTTGAAGGAAGGTGAGGAGATTGTGCTTGAAAAATTACCCACCTTGTATATGCAAAGCCTTATGACTTCTAGCGTACCGGTGTCTTGGAAGAACGCTAACATTATCTCGATACATAAGACATCAGACTGGTCATAGACTTGAAAAATTACAGGCCGATCAGCTTACTGTGCGTTGCAGACAAGGTATTTACTATGACATTCGATGATAGAAACAGGACAACCTTAAGCTTAATCAACCAAATGACCACGCAGGTTTCTATAAAAGCTACTCAACAGAAGGCTATATTCACACTATCACTCAGGTGATACTGAAGCGCTCAGAGTATAACAAAATAATATATACTGTTCTTCAATTATGAGAAAGAATGTCACTCAGCCGAAACTCCAGTAGCCATGCAGGCGCACGGAACCAGGCTGTAGAAGGGCTTCATGTAAAGATGCTGGAAATATCTTTACCATACGGCTGCATAAAGACAGCAATAAAAATAAAATAAGAAAGGCTGTCAGGCAGGCAGATACGAATTCTCCAATGTTATTCACTACTTGTTTATAGGTGCCATTCAGAGACCAAGATCGGGAACAGTTGAGAATAAGAGTTAATGGAGAATACCATAGTAATCTGCGATTTGCTGATGAAATTTCCTTGCTGAATCACTCAGGAGATGAATTTCAAAGCATGATAAATGACTTGGAAAAGAAAAAGCAGAATGGTTGGTCTAAAAAGTAATCAGCAGAAAACTACAGTGTATTTTAACGTAGGAGAACATTAGTTTAGGAATGATAGCGAGGCACTGCAAGCGGCGAAGAAATATTGGGCAGGTAGTAACCGAAGATAATTAACTTGAAATGTGAGAATGGGGCGGGGTGCATTTGGCAGGTTTTTCTGAGATCACGACTGGCAGTTTATCAATATTTCTCAAGAAAAAAGTAAAAAAAACTTCTGTATCTTACCTGTCACCTATGAAGCAGAACCGTGGAGGGTAACGAAAATGTTTCAATTTAACGCAGCGAGTAATAGGAAGCAAAATGATAGGTGTACCGTTAAGAGACAGAAACTGAGCAGAATGGGTCAAGGGACAAACTCGGGTTAATGGCATCCTAGTCGAAGTAAAGAAGAAAAGGGATTGGGCAGGGCATGCAATATGAAGGCAAGATAACTGAAGGTCGTTAAGGTTAGCAGGCTGGATTCTAAGGAAAGGCAAATGTAGCAGAGAGCGGCAGATGGATAGGTGGGCGGATGTGATTAGGAATTTTGCTGGGATAAGGGGGCCTTAGCTGGCGCAGGACAGGCTTCCATGGAGAGATATGGCAACGGTCATTGTCATGTATTCAGGGCAACGAAGCTGATGATGATGGTGATGAGGATGATACTGAACAAACTTGTGGTAATCAGATTGAACGGCTATGGTTTCCTCCTAAAGTGACGCAATAATGAAGTCTATGTCGCCCTAATATTTTTCTAGTAGACAGAGCGAGTGCACGAATTCTTGAGCTTTAGTGCGATGGTGTAACATGAATAATGGGTAAGCGTGTCCATAGCAGGAACTGGCCGAGTATTAAAAGGCGTCCTGTGCATATAATAAATAACCATTAAACTTTGTTCCCCTTTCACGCTGAAGGCACTGAAAGTTGGCGGCGTGCATACTGCTCAAAGTTTGAACGAAGTTGGTGTTTCCATCCATTACAGACACGCCTCGGCTTAGAGACACCACGCAAGTGCTTTCAAGCCTAAAGACACAGAATGACCAGATTCATTCAGCAGAAAAAAAAACTTCGTCGCGATATACTAGCCTCTTCCTCTCCTTCAAGCATAGGCTGCTAGTTTAATGACATAAAACCCAGCCTAGAGGAGCATGCCCGCCCCGTTTTTGGTTCGTACGAGCGCTAGCAAATCAGGGTAGGTTGTTGCGGTCAGGCATGAGTTGCACTATTTTTTTTTTCTTATTGGACACCATCCAGGCTTCGCTCCTCGGATTACATGGGCGACTGCCATCGACAAGCGACAGTCGACACCAAAGCGAATAAATGGGCCGACGCTGCGAGGGCGGGTCCCGGGGTTTATTTTTGCCACAAGCCGCAGCCCCGATACGCGCATGGCTTCTTGGAATAAACAGATCGAAGCAGCCGCTTCTAGGCCTTGAGTGACCTTTATAGACAGACTTCCGTTCAAACAACTTTGTGTCAGATATGTGATACTTTCATTTAGAGTATAACATTATTAGAATCCATGATTGCGCTTGCGCAACAAATGTCAACACGTCGTGTGTAAAAGTAGCTGAACTCCAGTAGAAGAGAAATATGACTTGTTGGAATTCCTACTGCACTACGTAATGATTGTTCTCTAAGACGCTCGAAGATATTGATCAAATATCTGTGCCGATATATGAAGAAAAACAGGCCAAAACTGAGGCAGCAAAATGATGACCAAATACTTAGATTTTTTTCAAGCAGCCCAAGACATGCCTCACGGGTCTTGGTAAGGGCTCACCTTTAAAACGCCTCTTCTAGTCTAAACCAATTTCGTGAAAATCTTGTTACCTTTTTTGCCTTGTCTAACGAAATACAGAATAACGCCTCTAGACTGCCAGTTCGTAAACTGATTATTTCCGCCCTTTTCTTGAATAAAATGCGGATATTACTAGGCCCCCGAATAAGCTGTAGCCAGACTGCTCATTATTTTTTGAGCTGCTCTTATTCTTCAGCAATAATGGCGGACTCAAATATTTCAATCTGTTCTGAAGCATATTTGTCATCCTCCTTTAAGCGTCAGTTTCTTAACCTTTACAGCAGTAAAAAAAATGATTTTCCGAAACTGCCGAGGTCTTATGTAGAAAAAAAAAGTAATGCTGGAAATGAATTCTTTACTGTGCTTCAAATTTCTCTGAAAAGGACAGCTTATATCTATTAATTTACATACGACGCCAAAGACAGAGAAATGTTTAAAAGTGCAAAATGCAATATTCAACAGAGGTTGAGGGCTCAGTGCCTTTCGCTACAGTAAAACGAACAATTAATTCATGCATGGACTGCTCGTAGTTATGCTTCTAGCTCACTTTTTTTTCTGATGAGCATTAAGGGCACAGAACAAGAACAACCCATTTTCGCGTACATATTTTCTGGAGCTGCGCTTCAAGGACATGCATGTCAAAGGCGCGCTCAGAACTGTCTGGAGGTGGGAAAATTCTAGCTTTGGCCTTAGTTTCTCATTTTCTAGGCTAATAATTTTCACGGTACACCAACTCATTGCATAATTCGTTAGTATGCAAATGTGAAAATTAAAAAAAAACTGAAAACGCAAGCTTCAAGACGGACGTTACTTACGGAATGCAAAAGTGATGCTAATGGTAGAGATGGCAGTTACAGTATAAATAGTTGGGAAAGAAGTCTGCAGCAGAGGTAGCTGTTCGTAGCGCTATCCTTAGTTTAGCCCCGGTGACGACTCCGCACTGAAGCTGGAGGTGTTTGCGATGGCAACGCCGGATACGAGATGCTGATTGGCCCGCACGGAATTATTTCCTGGGTGACCGAATTCAATGCGCACAAATCATCGTGCAAACATGTGCAGAGCGTCACAGAGCACCAAAGAAGATGACAAAGGTGCTTTTACAAAAGAAGGCTACATAAGCGTTCTGGATACCAACGACATCAAAACCGTCCAGCACGACAATTTGCTGTAGCACCTCTGATGATTGCTGCTGAAATGTGATGAAAGAAACAGGAGCCTCAGACCACAAAGCTACCAAGTGAACTCGATGTCTAGAATAAAAACGCCAAGCCCGCTGAATCAATCCTGCTTTACGGGCCATGGAGGCAGCAGCAAAGCGACTTGAGCGACAAGACATCGGTTTGGGCCGTGCAAGCAGAAGCAAAGGGACTTAGACGCAAGACCCTGCACTTCGAGTCACGGCAATCCGGACGTATTGACTTAGACGCCAGAACCATAGAGTTCGAGTGGCCAAAGAAGAAGTGGGACAACAGAATCGGAAAACCAAGGCAGCAATCAAGACTGACGCTGCAACCAAGGTGTTCGACAAGCAGTTGTACGAAAAGAGAGCGTGTTGTTGAGCTAGGTGTGTCATCCATCATTAGGAAAAAAACTTCGAAACAAACATGGACGAGAAGCAAACACGTATAAAGTATAAAATGAGTGTAGTTCCGAATATAATCATTTCTGAGTCTGTACCTGTCATGTTCTCTTCCCCTCCATATTTGATCAGTGGAGTTCGTTTCTAATAAAGTTTCTGGACAACCCCTTCGCCCACAGCTGCTCGTCATGCGATCGATTGTGGCTTAAGAGCGATCGCTGTGCCGTGACTCTGCTCTAGCAGCTAGAGATGTAACATTTTCAGAAACTTGGAATGCCAGAATTAGGCGTGGAAAGAAACAATTTAGTCTATGGAACTAATGGAAACATTCCAAACAGAGTTGAAACAACATTATACGTGCCATTTATTGCAGGTACGCCCGGAGTTTGACATCGAAAGGGTTGTTCATACAAGTTCTTGTTTACATGGTTTACGCAATACCGGGTGCTCTGGCTTCCTACGCTTCCTATAAACTGCCATTTGTTGGCGTGTAGCATCGGCGGGATGTACGTTTGTCTGCACTCGAAACCATCATAAGGCGAGCAGCGTTCATCGTATATTAGATAATCCGCCCACTTTGTTCAAGTCGGAGTTTCAAGAATTTATTCTGAATACAGGCTATCCAGGAGCACGCATAATGAAGTTGCGAAATACGCCACAATGGTGTCAAAAGCTAATAGTGCCGGGAAAAAAAACGAAGCTGATAAACAAGCCGATCTGTACACTTTTACAGAAACGGCTTGGTTTGGTTTGGTTTATGGGGTTTAACGTCCCAAAGCGACTCAGGCTATGAGAGACGCCGTAGTGAAGGGCTCCGGAAATTTCGACCACCTGGGGTTCTTTAACGTGCACTGACACCGCACACTACACCGGCCTCTAGAATTTCTCCTCCAAAGAAATTCTGCCGCCGCGGCCGGGATCGAACCCGCGTCTTTCGGGTCAGCAGCCGAGCACCATAACCACTGAGCCACCGCGGCGGCTTTACAGAAACGCCTGTTAAGCGAATTCTATCTGCGTGGAAGAACAAGTCTGATGAGGCGGTGGCACAAACGTTGTGCACTTTTTGGAAAGCTCTGACTAGAAATATACCAATTAGAAGTCTCAAGCTTCGACATGCCGGGCTGCCAGCGTCATGAGCCTCCGGGACATGAACGTTTCAGCGCAGTGGGGCCGTGCGGGGTCCAAGGACCGACGTGTTCAAAACTCCCTTGTACCAAATAAATTTTTCATCATCAAGCTTCGAAGGCTCCCATTCCTGCCGCCGAGAAGGTTGTCGCTGGGCGGGCGACTCTAAGAGGTTAAGTGCGATAGGCTGATGAAGCAAGTAGAAAAGCCCTGAGCTTGGGGCATTTTCGTTTACTGACCACCTGTTGGTAGACCAATACGCACTGGGAGGACGTGATGAACTTTAATTTCGCTACGTCAGGGCTATTCGCCAGCACTATCGTGGAAACTACTAATCGCACGCGAACAGGAATTCCAATAGGGAAGATTGTCAGCCAGGTTGACATGATCTCGCCAAAGTTATTCACCACCTGTTTAAATAAGGTATCAGAGGCCTGCATTGAGAACAGTTAAGGATAACAGCAAATGAAGAACAGCTCAGTATTCTGCGATTCTCTGCTGTCATTGCCTTGATAAGGCGCTCACAGGTAGATTTGCAAAGCATGATCAATGACTTAGGTAACCAGGGCAGTATGATTGGCCGAAAATTAATACGCAGCAAACTATCAACAGTCTTGGAAGCGAACAGTAGTTTACGATTGGTAGCCAGGCGCTGGAAGTAGTAACGAAATACGTCTGCGATTCCGCAGTGACCGCAGATCTTGATCATGAGAAGAAAATAACGAGAAGAATAAGGTCGGAGTGGAGAGCATTTCGCCGGTCCTCCCAGATCATGAATGGCAGTTTACTAATAGCCCTGAAAAACAATATATATAATAGCTGTATCTTACCGGTACTCACCTATGGGGCAAAAACATAGATGCTAACGAAGAGGGTTCAAATTAAGTTAAGGACAACGCAGCCAGCTATAGATAAGAAAATGATAGGTGTAATGTTAAGTGACAGGAAGAGGAGTGCGTGAAAAACAAACGCGGAATTACGATATCCTACCAGAAAGCAAGATTGGGCTTGGGCAGGACATATTATGCTAAGACAAGATAACCGATGGTTGTTAAAGGTAACAAACGGGATACGAAGACAAGGCGACGTAGCGGGGCAGCAGAAAGTTAGGGAGGGGGAATGAGTTAGGTGGGCGGATGAGATTAAGAAATTTGTGGGGATAAAATGGCCTCATCATGCACAGGACAGGGTTAATTGGATAGAAATGGGAGAGGCCTTTGTCTTCCAGTGGGCGTAGTCAGGCTGATGATCATAATCTCTGCACAGTCGTTTATAAAAGTATTCTGAAATAGAGTTCCCAAACATGCATGAAGAGATATGGGTTGCGACCTTAAGTGCGACACTAATGATTACATTGTCGTACGAGCTTCATCGGTTCGTGAACCCAAGAATATTGCAACTGTGCAACGACATGTGCTCGGCAAGTGATGAAAAGTAGAGACGCCAGTCGCAGTTATGAAATCGAAGTCTCTCTAAACGAGAATTCGGTGCATAATAGTGTAGAAAACAAGCAGGCAGAGCCATTTCTGCGTCGCAATGGAGTAAGTACAAATTATTGGACGTGCTCCACGCCCAAGATTATTAGATAAAACAATTTAAATAGTGGACAACTGTAAGGCACTGGTGTAGAAATATTGAAGGTAATGTTTCATTCCTCGGCTATGTAGCAAACTATATCTGTCATAGTTGTTCCAACGCTCGCATCAAGCAGTTAAAACTGGCATTGAACTTCGATGGGGAACGCTTTTGATGATAGCAAAAACATCATTCGCAAAAAAATTCAAGCCTGCCGACGGATGATCTGCGGGTATATTGATTGTTATAGTGAAAACTTAGAAAATACGGTATAAACTGCGCTCATAAACGGTTTCCTGCATAAAAATGCTTTTGTCCAGAATTGCTGGGTATGGTCCGGTTGAAAGCCGGTTTGGAAGCATGTTTAAATCTTTATTGAGGCAACCATCGATGGCAGACTGCGACTTATCATTCCCTTTCTATATCGCTTATTGAGTCCAGCTTCAAAAAACATCTGCAAAGCCACGGCGCCTCCACTGGCTGTAAAAAGAGAGTTCTCGAACATTTTTAATTATTTTGACATGATAGTTGCGCATACTGTGAAACAGCATAAGAGCGTTAATTGTGAAAAAGGCTTAATTTCAGCAACCAGCTGTCCTTCCTGACTACTCAGTGCGAGACCAGTAGCGCGGCAGGAGGAGGAGGAGGAAAAGGAATAAGAGGAAAGGCAGGGAGTATAACCGGAGTAGCGCGGCAAACGCATGACTAGTGCATTATCACTAAAAGTTGCCGTAAAGCGCACGTGACGATCGGTTTCTACGACGATTTTTTTCTTCACTCTAATGAGTTATCTTTCGGCGATAAATTAATTTCACTATTATTTCCCGTTTACTGAATAAAAATATAAAAACATATAGAAAAGTAGAAACATTTCTTTAATCTCATAGTTTCGGTGACTCCACTTGATTCATGTAATCGACGATTACAGTTAGCGGTGCATATAAATACTATCGAATCACTCTCAGGCTATTTTTGTTTGCGGAGCTCAACTAGGATTCCAACACGTGAACTCTGTAGTAAGTGCCAAAGTCTGGAAACAAAAGACAACGTTGCCCGAGGTCAACGAGAGGGCTACCGGTTCGCGAAAAGAGCTCAAGATTATTGGCAGCCACAACGAACAAGCGGATGCCGACGCCGCCGAAAAACCTTAGACTTTCGGGAAACTCTAGGACGTATTATCATCCTCTCGTCAGCTCGCTGGTAATTGTGTACTCTGCCGCCGTATTTGCACGAAAAACGACCAATAATTGCTCCAGGATGACTTAAACATAATACAAACTTGGTGTTCAGAATGGCTCATGCCTTTTAAAGCAGACAAATGTAAATTCATGCACGTGATCGTAAACTGTCTAACCGACTTCCCTTACACTCGCTAAACATGACCGAGCTATCTGAAGTTGCATCTTATAGGCATCTCGGCATCAAAGTAACAAGCAATCTTAACTGGTTTAAGCACATCACGTCACTTGCTACAATCATTTCCAAATCACTCGGCTCATGGTTAAACTAATCGCATATGAAACATTCATGCGCACTAAACTTCAATATGCATCGACTATATTGAACCCCCATCAAGAGTACCTAACTCAGGCGTTCGAGGCAGTACAAAATCGAGCAGCTCGTTTTATGACATCCCAATATGACTCCCGGCTTAGCGATAATAACACTAAAACTTCTATTGGTCTAACTCCGCTGACAGCTCGTCGTAAAAAAGCAAGACTTTGCCTATTTCATAAAATATATAACACTTTCCCCGCAATTGCGTAAGACAGTAATTCTGCCCCCTTGAGATCTTCACGACGTTTTTTTCAATTGCCTAAGTGTTGAGCTGATTTATGGTTCATCGAACGCTTTCAATAAATCATTTTTGCCAACTGCCAAAGCGGAGTGGAACGCACTTCCCGACGATGTGGCCTATGAGAGAAACCCTGTAAAATTTAAACAGTTATCCTTACACTATTTCTCTTTGAGTTCCTAATCAAAGCACTCTTTCTTATTACGTGTTTATTACCGTTTCATTTCCATATCTCATGGTGTCAACAAATGTGTGAACTTTTCCTTGCTATTTATATTTAATTTTATGTACCTTATTTTGATTATGTTTTTCGACCCGTTATTACCATCTGTTCTGCCCCCCCCCCCCCCCCCCTTCCCTTCCCTTCATGAAATGGCCCAACGTGGCCTTTAAGCTACAGATAGCTTAGAAGAAAACCTTTTAGGCAATATATCTGAAACATGCCGACTATGCCTACGCAGCTGAATGCAGCCCCTGCTTTCTCTTATTAGTTTTCTGTTCAAACATTACGTAACACAACTGTCAACCATCAACATAAAACGTCAAGAGAAAGACAGTTTTCAAGATTACAACACATCTGCCAGGCACATCTAGTTATCAGAAGCTTTCATAGATGGCGACAGCCATAACAGCGACGGTGTGAAGGTACCACAGAGCAAGCAACGTGCCCTCAGCCCAGGCGCCTGAAGTACTTCATGGAACGAACCAATTACGGAAGCTCTGTCCCAGTAGCCTTCCCTCCATTGCCAGAACAAGCTGTCGCCAAGTATACCTCTTGCATCCTCCATGTCAGCCAAATATCACTGGCAAAAAAACCTGCTGAAACTTCATAAGTGAGACTAATTATGACGGGCACGTAGTCTGCATCAACACTTGAGACACGAGCACCAAACCGACGAGCTTCGCACCAGCAGAACGCTAGCATGAATATCCCCATAAATCATGCACGCGTAGAGAAATATAGAGGATGCAAACGAAGATGGTCTGTTGAACGAACGCGCTACATGCAGCCCAAGCGAGCGCGGGGAATTCGCTTGTTTAGCTTTCAAACTCAATAAGTCTGTAGTGTGCAAAAACAAAGTTGGGTGCCCGTTAATGCACTTTATCGCGCGGGTGTTGCACGTGTAGCTCGTGGATGGACGGCATCCCTGTGGATTTCTTCGCCACCTACGCACTGCCAAAAAAGAATTCTCTGGGCTAATTTGAATGCACGCATCGGGGCGTAGATCCACGCCGAAGAGGCAGGCATTACTCTCGCGCTGAGCGCTTAGCAGAACAGCGCTCTTTCAGCAGCAAGACGAGCAGGAACGCACAATGCGCATAGAGTGAGCGTCTGAAAACCACGCGTCCCGTGCTCGAACGAGTCGCGGTCGATATTGTAGTGCAAGAAGCCACAATGCTTCGTTTTTATCTTTTTGTTTATATTCTCAACAGGATAATTCTCCCTGACAATGCCTCAGAAAACACCGCTGTTTGGTTTAATCTTTGGTATAAATAATTCTGGAGCTACTGCCTTTATTCGAGAATGCGCCAGCTACGAGTTTGTTAAGCCATCTATTTCGTGCGCAATGATTACCGCAACAAAAAGATAGGGTCAATTTTGCGTTCCGACGCCTCTCTTTCTCTCTTTTTCCTCCTTTGATTGAGTTCAAAGCACTTTCTGCCGCTTTCACGGCACCTCTTGGCGCAATATTTATCACCTAAGCAAAGCTGTCGGTCATTTCAATGGTTAAACGGTAAAACAAAGCGAAGTGCTGACTTTTTTTCTTGTTGCTTGCTGCATTAGCTGAAATTTCATTTTTCACCATTTTTTCACCTTTCATTTTTCGCCACGACAGGCGATGGTCCTCTCCGTCAACCGGGTCGAAGTTCCAACTGGCCTAATTAGAATGAACGATCACGCCGATCCGGAGCGACGATTTTGCCACGCCTCTTGGGTTCAGTGAGTTGAACACCATGATCATATAGAAAAGCGAAGCGGCATTCCGAGGGCTGAGTTTCCTTTTTTGTTTTGTTGAGACCGCAAGGATGTTGCTTACTGCTTAATTGAGGCAATGCCTAACAATGTTTAAAAGAACTCGCAACCCACCTATAGTTATGCGTTGATCATTATCCACTTTCTGGGAAGAAAGGAAGGGTTGGCGATCGTTTCTGCTTCGACGGTCGGATTTTCAACGTCTGCACTCTTTCACACGCAAGCCAGAATGCGACGTTTATCCGGCTGACGCGCATGCTTTCCGAGCTGCAAGAGAAAAAAAAATGTGCTTATGCATAATACATGCCGCTATGGCGAGGACCTCGCAGCTACCCTGAGGCTCCTTGTTTATCTTGCTCGGACACTTGATTAACAAAATTGCTTGGTAACGCCCACGCGACAAGTGATATCCTCTTTAATTACAAGCTGTTGTATCGTTGCCTGTACTTACAAAGAGACTCCAATTAACAGATGATTGTCGAGGGTGGAATATTGCGGGAAGTTCTCTGAAGTAAGGGCCAGGTTATAGCTTTTGGACCGGCTGTGCTTTTGTGTGGTGGTCAGGCCAAACTACTCGCTTCGTACTTTAACAGGGATCATTTCAACGATATTAGTTGACGTCAGCTTCTGCTGTTCAATAGTAACGACGCAGTGGGGTAAATATATAATTTCGCTAGAATTAACATGATGACAAAGACGACAGCGGCGAAAGCAAAACAACCACCGAATATCAAGGACAGTAGTTTCCAACTAATGCGCAAAAAGAAAAACTCACCACTTTCTTGCATAGAACAGAGCAAAAATCCTTGCTAAAATCCTCTTTTACCAAAAACACGTTCGAATGCATGCGCTCCCGGCTATGCGCGTCTGTGCGGCCCGTCCCCAGAAGTTTACTATGCGCATCGGCGGTTCTTCGAAATCCCGTCGCAGAGGAAAAATTGCTACTCGAGTATGGTTTCATTCAGTGCGGCTTCATCCGGCAGTCTCTGCGGACTATGCCAGCCGCTAGCAGTGTTTTCAAGAATTTTTGTTCCGGAATATTCCAACCGCGTTTTCGTAACTGTTTCTCGTCTTTCGCACTGCATCGCTTAGCGCGCACACATACAAGATAAAATGGTGGCAGTATCTGCAACCTGCCTTACAAACTACGAATTGAAATTTCGCAGGAGATTATAACTTGTGCAGACTTCGCGTATATTGAAATGCATATCTGTGTTTCGTTGAGTTCTTGAAAACCGCATTTATTATGCAGGCTAAGTGCCTTGACAGCACAGCAAGAGCATTTCTCTCCCGCATGGTCACTTTTCAAGAACTGCGTGGTGACATGAGCGCTCTGAGGAGCCTTTTGAGATGGTTCCTTTGTCTAAATTAGCGACCTGCTTCTTCCAGTGTCTAAAACTTTGCCGCAAGAATATTTTACATTTTGTTTTTAATATATATTTCCTTGTATCTAATTAGCTAGATCAGTGGCACGAGTTACTGTTCCATGTTTCTGATTAGTTAAACACCCATAATCCATAGTATAGAGAAAAGCCAACACAGAAAGAAGTATTCGATCTGCGGCTGCAGAATCAATGTGTACGCTCCTGGGAACGCCAAGACTTGACGCTGCGAAACCTAACTTTGACTCCATTCTGAAGAGGACATAACAGTGTCCATTACAAAGCTCAACCAGTCTGGTCCACAGAGGTGACAATGCCTCAATAAACACATTCTCTGAAGTGCTACAGTGTCTAACCCACCGGGTTAACATACTCGTTACCGAGAGGTTTAACGCAGATGTCTTCGGAAAGGAATTAGCATGCCAAATCTAACGCCGCTTATACGGCATTACGTCTTGAAAGCAGGTATTCCTGGAACAATTTGCGAACTTCTCTCCAAAGTTTCTTAGGTTCGAAGTTATGAGGCATCTGAGCAAGGACGTCAGACTAAATACTTCTAGAAATGCTGCTGAGGGGCGTTTAGGATGCGACTCTGCAAATGACGGCACGAAAATTTCGGATCCCCCTTTTTTGCCGTTCCCAACAGATGTGCACTCGTGTGGGGCCTTCCGCACACTACTTGTGCTCGCTCCTTTCTTGCTACTGGCTCTCCGCTTCGAACCTCGTCAACAGCAACGCGAGATAAACATTTTTGCTTAGGCCTCTCTTCCTATTGTCTAATACTCTTGTCACAATAGCGCGGTTAAACTCGGTTAACATAACCTCGATTTTCAGTAAGCGTGGTTGCTGCTTTTCGTACGAGAAAATTAACCTAATTCTACCTTCACCGCTTGAGAATTAACCTAATTCTGTGACATGAACAGCGGCAACCACGCTTAGCGAAAACAGTGGTTATCTTAACCAAGGCAAGTGTAATGCTGGTTGAACCAGCGTCGCATGCCGAAGAAGTGCACACGAGTTCTCAAAGCTGCCATATTTTAAGACAATGAGTAGAATGAGCAAGAAAAAATAAATAAAAACAAAACTACACAGCCCGCACCGCCAGCGTGCTTTAAGAGAGTGAACTTGAGCTACTGAAAATTTTTTGCCGTAGCTTTTCAAGCGCCGAGTGATGCATTGGAAGGCTGAAACCAACGCGAGACCTCCGTGCCGTTTTTGAGTCAGAAACGATACCTCGACTGTCTGCGTTACCTCTCGCATTTAGGTAAAAAATTCTCCATATATGTCCAAGATGTTGTTTTGACTGCTGCTGCTATGAGTGAAATCCTGCATGCACCAATGAGCATCTTGTCCGACGCAAAACCTGCTTACACAATTCGAACTCATCTATGCCACGATTCTTTCAGCCATGAAATTAAACCAGTTCCTGTCGGCCACCTCACTTTATAAACCTGCAGCGCCTGACCCAGATAACACCGACCACTTGATTGAACGGTGAAACAGTCGCCAAGCATAATCGGTAGAACAAGCTTTGCGCAAAAAAAAAAAAATCAAATCACCTTTTTTTTTTAGTTTTGACTAGGAATGCTTTGTACGCCTGCTTCGCCAAGGATTTTTTGCACGTCACGGAAATTCGTGATCAGCTCAAAAGAACTAATAGAAAAGCACGGTGTCTGTAGGAATCCAAAACAATAAAGGTTTGACTTTCGGGTTCCATTCATTGGAATCGAGCCCGCTGCGCCGCTTTTACGTCTGCTCAGGGCCACACGCACCAGTGCGAGCAACCAAAGTGGTTACCGCAGTGAACGACGGCCGAGTGTTGATGGAGAGAGGCCCATCGGAGAGGCCCATCGCACAGCGAGGCTTCCAGCCAGGAGGAGCAACGGTAGGTAACAGGGTAACCATGCGAGCTAGTCAATGCGTGTCGTACATAATGGGACCAGCGAACAAACATGGAACTTTCCAAAGAAGTACACAGGTGAACAGTGGCTTGCCAATCCCATTACTAGGAGCACCGATGCTGCGCGACGGAAGAATGAAAAAAATACCAACCTAGCTACACGTTATGCAGAAGCTGATGAGGAGCTCGCAGTGAGGTTCAGTGAACATTCAGTGCCGTAGAACTTTACAAAAAATAATAAAAATAAAACCTCCCGGCCAGTGTCACTTAAATACAAAGCTAAAAAAATGATTTTGGATAGTAGCAAAAAAATTAAACGAAACGTTTGAAAGGAAAGCGGTAAATAAGCTTTCAGGGCTTTCTTGCTGGGCTGGCTATTTTCAATCATTTGATTTTATATAGAAGATTACTATTCCTGCCGGGTTGCCTTGACGAGATTTTCGGCCTATCGCATCGGTGCCGCGTCTGATCTTTGCGAGCGACTTCAATTCAGGAGAGATTTGCTTGCTGGTCTCCGAGCACCCGAACAGTCGCCTCCATCTGGAAACAGACTTTCGACGTTTATGCACTATGCCTAGCCTGCTACATTGATTGGCCGCGCGTGAACGATCTCGTGGTTGCAGATAGTCCGAGTGTCCGCGAATTTTACCACGCTATGCTGCACTACATAACGTTTGATATTTCCCTGACTGCACTTCATGCTGATAACACAACGCAGCGTCATAACCGTCGTCGGCGTCTTGGCACACATGACACTCGCATCAGCCCGGTCAACATTCGCATTCTGCATTCTTATTAATTACTTCAAACGAGAGCTTGCCCGCACCCACATTTCATACCCGTGGCCCCTTTACCTATCATATGAAACGCGAGATAAGCCGAGTTGTCATCGATGCCTCGCAAATAACACGCTGGGACACCTCGACATACATTTATTTTATATTAGAAGCTGTAACCTAGGCGTGACAGTGTACCTGCGTCGCATTATCACGAACAGGGCTGACATACCAATCCGTCATTCCATGAAGGTTCAGCGCTCCTGAAAGTCCGTTAACTCCCTCTTTTCTTTGCAAAAAATTCAGGGGGCACTTTGTTAACTTAAAGTGCGGTGAGGCGAAAGCCTTGAGCGTGGTGTTGCTGCTTGTGTCGCTGATGTGGGGTTAAGATGTTAATTAAGAACACAATTGTTTGTGAATCTTAAGTGCTGGAGACACTGGAGGGTGGTTGTTAAGGGCTCACAAGAGTTTATAGAGATATCAGGTCACTGCCCGGTAATATAAAACACTGGGCCTTTCTGAAAATAGTGTCTCATAACTGCTCATTTCCACGCAGTGCTTTCAAACGTTTGCCGGAAGAAAACACTATGTGAAGCGGATTTTCCAGTAAAAGTTATGTAGACACCGATATTACTCAATTTTCTCAGATTTAAAGCATCGGTAAAACTCTATTTTTGCCCGAAATCGAATATTCATGAGCTCTTGAAGGCCCACAGGGTCCATAACAGTCGAAGTTGTGGTGAGCAACCGACATCAGTGTTTGTTTGTTTCCGTGTTGATTTTTTTTCTATGACCTGAATAACCAAAGCATTATACAGGAGAGTGGTTACGAATGTTCCCAAAAACTTGCAAAATGCGGAACAGAACGCGCTGTTGCGCGAGTTGGTTCTACATGAGTGTAGCAACCGGCGCCCAGACAGGGAAAGAAAAATCGTCAAAACATTTTTTCGCCCCTGTCTCGGCGCCGGTTCCTACACTCAAAATGCGGTGGGTGCAGGTGCTACAAGAACAGATTAAACATGTGACTATTAGGTATATGTGACTGTTAGGTTAGGTATATGACTGCGTAGTGATGCGATTTTAAACGAAGCAATGGACGGGAAGTCCTCTCCACGAAATAGGGATAAAAAAAACCACTATTAGCCTGTACCTAGAAGGAAGGCTAAACTAATCCACAATTCCCGGCGGAAGGCAGTTCTGATGGGCCATTTTGCGCAGAATTAACAATGGCAGGTGTTCATTACGGCGTATTTGTAGAGTACCGAAGTAACGGCGACAATAGCGAACAGTGCCTCAGTGCAGTATTAGTTAAAACAATACGCTTTACGCTCAGATCACGTCTCCTTGAGCACGAAATTAACCGAATCATGCGTTCATCTTTCACCCGCTAATAAAAAACGCAGTCGTGCGGGAATCGCCATTGTTCCGCGGAGGTGCTTCGATGCGGAAGCTTCGCCAGGTAAAGAAGTTCAGCCCAACCATAGAATTTTCTAAAGTATTTATTTTTTATTTTTCTCTCTTCAGCCCCTTCGTGCTCAAGATTCTCAATTTATTTGGTAATACAGCTATGAAGTATAAAACCTACTCGCACATTTTACGAACAAAATAGACCTGGCGTTTGATTTGGCTTAAAGCGCGCTTTCTTTGAATTACGAAGAAATAGTTTGATGATGCGGAAGAAAGGGGAACAATACAGCGTGCGAGATGAGTGCACGAGACAGCGAGTGGAGTTTATTTTTTCTTATTTAAAGGAGACAGGAGGATATGAGCCTCATATAAGTTTTTTCGCACCCTTTCTTTATTACCTTAGTTTTCTAGGGAAGCACTTGAAAAAAAGAACACTGGAATATTTAAATTAGACCACATTTATGCCAAGCATCTTTTCAGGAGGCGTCAACCGCGAACGGTGGCGCGAAGAAAATTTGCATTTGCAAAGTTGATTTTATAAAGACAACCAGATGCATATCCTGAAAAGCCTACCCGCTCAAGCACATGTAGCAAAACAACGGCATACACTAGTCCGCGCACTTCGCAACTCCTCAGAGGAAGCCTTTTACGGGGCTTCTCCTTTAGTATTCCGGGGGAAAAACGTGCTTCAAGCCTTTTTCCACGAAGCTATTGAGCGCTGCGCACAAGAGCTGCCTTTCTGAACATTGCAAGGTTATACAGATAAAGGTTCCCGGTATGAAGTCGCCAGGGAGCCCAGCAAAAGAAGGAGTCGAATGAAAAATTAAAGACGAAACTTGTGACAAAGGTGAGATGCCGCGGCTAACAAAACGCAACATCAATACACCGCTATCATTAAATGACCGCGCTGCGTAAGCGTTCACATTCTTCGCAGTGTTTGCTACAGGCCAACAAAGTTTTTGTTATAACTTAAAAGAAGATATTCTTTGCTTGCTCGCGGTTTCTTTCTTTTCTAACTTTCTTTTTGGCTCCGTGACGAGAATGCGTTAGAATAAAACATCGCCTCTACTCTTGAACAGGCGCAGCTTGGTTTAATTGGATCGACAGTTCGCTGACGCGAGCTCGATTTGTAGGATATCCTCCATTGCCGTTTCACCCTCAACCCTAACGAATAAAGCAAACCTTTGGGCAACTGCTTTTTTCCTCGTCGCTTGTTCAAGCGGAAAGGCACGCAATGATTTTTCGAGAAAAACAGCAGTAAAGAGAGAAACTGTCCCTAGTCTCCTACACCGAGCTTTCAGAAATCCTCTTAAAAACGGCGTCGAGCAAGAGTTTTCACTTTCCCTGGATCCATCCGACCGCACTTAAGTGGATGAATGAAAAAAATAGAAAAAACGCAAAGCATAATATCCAAGTCTCTCCCTCCACAGCATTGAGCTTGTTTAATTTGAGAGGCGAACGTCTTATCCTGTGCTTCGTTATATTACTTCTCGATTAAAGTCATGTGCAAGTCGCGTGCATAGTTCGTAGAAAAGAAAACTAAAAGTAACAATACCTCAGGCACCGACAGGCCTAGTCACGCTGTTAACAGAGTAAAAACTGAAACCACACCAGTATAATGTACGATGCCAGAGTGTGCCCGTTGAGTAATCCCAAGTAATAGAATTTATCTGGAGCCTTCCACTGCGGCCCCTAGCTCTCATAGTTCACGTGCAGCGTGGGGATGTTAAACACCATGGACCATACCACAACCATGGATAATGATTGAGCACATCGCTATTTTCCAATAAAGTATCTATAAACGTCACCCCATTAAAACACTTTTCTCTTGTAAAATTCAAGAGCGAAGTTGCTACTTGAGGAGGCGGGTCGACGTGTCATTTGGAAATTGCGGGTTGCATGCCCTTAGAAACAAGTGAGCAGTAGTTGACTGAAAAGAGCAGTGTAGAAAGAAACAGAGTTAAGGAATAACATCATGCGGCAATAAAACACAATAAAACCCTGAAAGACCTTCATTATTCCGCACCAAACAAGCAGCGTGAACACCCTCTCGGTTTAAAAAATGGTTGGGGTTTAACGTAGTCCAACTGAGTATGCGTGCGAAAGCAGGTGTTCATTCTTCAATTGGAGGGGGCACTTAAACTCCGCCTTAAGGATATGAGGCGATATCTTTATTGGGTTAATGACCATTTATGCATAATTGGCCATTCTCTACATAAAGTCATAGACGGCGGTGAGGAAGGGCAAACATAGCAGGGGTCAGCAGAAAGTTAGGTTGACGGAGGAGATTAGGAAGCTTTTCGGGATACGGTGACGAGATACGGGATACGGAAAAGGACAAGGTTGATTGGAGAGACACCGGAGAAACTTTGCCCTGCAATGGGCGCAGTCAGGCTGATGATGATGAGATTGCGGCGAGCCCTCATACCACTACCAGCGTAGTGGTGCAGCCGTTAAGGGATGCGCCACTATACTGACAGGTGGCTGTTTCTATCACAGCCACCCGTAGGCTTTATGCGACCCTCGTTGCTCTCCCCGAGCAACTCGCGCGCCGCTGGCGCGACGCTCCTCCGAACTTACACGAGTAATTCGGGTAAACTCGGGTGAGTGGCGTCGCTGCTGCTAGGCAACGGCATAAGAAAGATCGGACGCTAGACAAGATTCTTGGCCTCTGTTGGTGAGCGTAGGAGTGCTTTCTTACTAAAATTCACGGCGAGTGGTTAAGAAGTGCGGCACTGAAAGCCTTACATGGCTGTAAAAGGCCACAGTATGAGCAGAATAGAATGGGACAGTGAAATGTCGCAGTATATGGTAGCGGTGAAAGAGTTGACAATCGGCCGCACTGTTACTCTGCCTCAGGCGCCGTCCACGTATTGTGCGGGACAACGGGAAAGAGTGCGTCTTGTTCACAGTCAAAAGCATTGAACACATTTGCTCACGCCCTGTTGGTCAGAGTAGGGCTCGGTAAAATCTGCAAACATCTGACCTTTGGTCCTTAAATTGATTTTATTGACGCACAGAAAACCTTTTTGCAGCCCTTTCTGCTATTTATTCGCTTGTAGGTGGGGAACAAAAATATCTGCATTTGTAAAAACTTCCGAGTGAATACAAGAAAGCTGCTGACCCGAAAGACGCGGGTTCGATCCCGGCCGCGGCGGCTGAATTTCGATGAAGGCGAAATTCTAGAGGCCCGTGTGCTGTGCGATGTCAGTGCACATGAAAGAACCCCAGGTGGTCGAAATTTCCGGAGCCCTTCACTACGGCGTCCCTCATAGCCTGAGTTGCTTCGGGACGTTACACCCCAATAAACGATAAACGATAAACGAATACAAGAAACCGGAGTTCATTCAGAGAGTCCTGGCTGCCGAATCAGGCGACTGGAAAACTGAGTATTTTCAGCTGTTAACGAAAATTTTGAGCGCAGTTATAGAATCAACTTGGGCATAGTCATCTGAAAGGATACGGAAAACTTTCGGTATATATATCACCCAAATGGCAGCACAATATATCGCGAGGAGTGCTTAACGTACGACATAGAATATTGACATTCTTGAAATTACTCCAAACATTCCGTCTGAGCAAAAAGTAGACGAAAAGACAGCATCGCAATGAATTCAAACTAGGATATAGTTCCTTTTGGAGAATGAAGCCGCACGCTACGCCCTCCAAAATCTCTTTTAGCACAGCATCAACGCGTCTTTGATAGCACAAAGAGCAGTTTACAAAAAAATGTTATGCTGTAACGTAGATTTTGCAAACATATCGGATGATGTGCGCGGCGTACATTATCCGATGACCCCATAGCGCAGCTGTAAGCCATAGTGAGTAGCGTTTTGTTCAGTAATTTTTCAATGTATTCTTTCCAACTCGACTCATAAATAGCGAGTACTATGGTTTCAGATCTCAGTACGCTGCTGAAAAGTGAATTACTGCATTTTTTTTCTTACTAGAAGTGAAGCCAGACTTTTAAGTTACATAAAAAAAAGAGCTGCTCTTCGCATTCTTCTGCTAATGTGCGCCATGTGAGCCTTGCGACGCTCCAAATTTTATAGTCACTTTCTGGCTGACGGTACCTTGGCAACTTCATCATCATCATCATCAGCCTGACTACGCCCACTGCAGGGCAAATGCCTCTCCCATGTCTCTCCAATTAACCCTGTCCTTCGCCAGCTGTGGCCACCGCATTCCCACAAATTTCTTAATCTCATCCGCCCACCTAATTTTTTGCCGCCCCCTGCTACGTTTGTCTTCACTTGGAATCCACTCCGTTACCCTTAAGGACAAGCGGTTATCTTGCCTTCGCATTACATGCCCTGCCCAAGCCCATTTCTTCCTCTTGATTTCGACTTATTTAAACTTATTCATACCGTCGGTACAACTAGTTGTAGTACAGTATGCAACGGACATCTGAAACCTATTTTGTGCAGTTTTGTTACTAACAGCTGCTGATTGACCGAGTCTGAAGGTCTAGAAATATCTGAAAAAAGCGCAAAACTTAATGAATTCAGTTCAAATGCCTCATAGAGTTGGTGTGAAAAATTTTTCAGGGTGTTTATTGTTCCCCTCGCCCGAAGGAAACCACACTGCCTATCAGCAAGTAGTGAAATTTTTTGACAAAAATGTTCACGTATCCTAGAAAAAACTTCAGAATTTCTGCCAGGTTAGGGAGAACAGAAGTTGGCCTGCAGTTCTTTACAACATTTCTCTTTCCTCCCTTCAAAAGCGCAATGTTTCTCGGGCAAATTAGTGGAAATGAGATCACCGAATGACCAATTTTGAAGCCAGACTGCGCACGAAGAGAAAATGGCAAGTCTTAGTATTGCTGTGAAAATTATCAGGAGACAAATATATTGCAGTAAAAGTTTCATTGAATATACCAACTTCAGAAGCATTCCGTTTTCTCCTGTAACTCCTTAGAGAATCCACGGTTTGCCTGCGGTAGCCCTTGCCAGATCTGCGTATTACAACGCGCAGCCTTCACCAGTCAGGGCTACACAAACATGGCGGTTGTCTTGAAAATTTTCATCGGCTTGATAATATTTAGAGGGAGGCGAGGCGAACTATGTAGCGTAAACGAGAATGAATAACCTCCCCAAGGCAAACGTCCTGCAGCTAACTGTTTATACTCTCGGCAAACAAGTCGAGTTATTATTCTTCGTAACTTGCTCTTGCACGAATGCATAAAGTACACCCGAAATTGTCGATCGCAACCCAATTTGATAAGAACCAGTATTTACGCACAATGCTGTACCCCGCATAAAAATGAATGCGGCAACTTCTACCAGAGCAGTTTCACTTATACATATAGCCACACTATAAACGCGCACACCACTCCAAGGCTTCCACATCAAGAGCAGTGAAATAGCACAATACACGGTCTGCACCATTTCGCTACCATCGAAATTCAGCCGCCGCGGCCGGAATTGAACCCGTGCCTTATGGGCCAGCAGCCGAGCACCATAAGTGCTGAGCCATAGCGGAGGTTAGAAAACTTGAGCTTCCCTGCGAGCACACGTGGCTCTGATGCATAGGGAATTATATCCCTTCTCTCCCATAAGCGCTTCAAAGAAATGGCGTATCTAACTGAGTTCATGCTGTCCGAGCCATTGCTCCTCATTTCACACCACGTTACCGCATTTCTTAGGGCAAAAAGGCACTGCGATCGCTACGATTCGAAGTTATTTTCACAAACTATAACCTAATATAAACCTTGTTTGCTGACGTAGTCCTCTGTAAACATCGTCCTTAACTGTACTTTAAAAAATATTTCTCTTTCTCACAAGTCTATGGCATAAACTGGAAGTATTCTGCGCAATGCTCAAAGCGTCTCTCACTGGAAAATGGTTCGTGACCTGCTCTCGACCATTTATTTATTTATTTATTTATTTATTTATAGATACTGCGATCTTGTACAGATCATAGCAGGGTGGGACAAAACAAAATACAAGCATATAAACACACACAAATTCACAACATTTACAGGCACTTTTCAAACAGAAGTAAAGAATTTTGATTAACAGTCTCGCTATTAAGTTTGTTCCAATCAGTAATTGTCCTCGGAAAAAAAAGAATATTTAAAGCAGATATTTCGCGCGTTCAAAGGGGTGATTGTTAGTGCATGTCTTTTTCTCGTGTTATAACCTGAGGAGTAAGAAAAATAATTAGAGGTATCAACTTTATAATGTCCTTTTATAAGCTGGAAAAAAAACTTTAATCGGCAAACACGATTGCGCTCAGTGACGGGGGGTAACCCACTTCGCCTCACGAGCTCACTTACAGATGCACGGCCATATGAGTTAAAAACAAATCTAGCTACGTTATGCTGTATTCGCTCTAATTTCTGAATGAAAGGGTCCCAAATGATTACGGCATATTCTAGTAACGGACGGATGAGGGAATTGTACGCCAATAGACGAACACTAGGTGGGGATGACTTTAGGGAGCGCCTCAAGAAAAATAATTTCCGCATTGAGTTTGCTACTACAGCGTCTATGTGTTTTGACCACGAAAGGTTGTTAGTAATCCATAGGCCCAAATATTTATACTCTGTCACTTATAATAATGATATGCTGTTAGTACCGTACACAAAATGAAGAGGCATTTTCTTGTTTGTAATTTTCATGAAGACGGTTTTTTAAAAATTAATGCACATCTGCCATTTGTTGCACCACGCAACCACCTTAACGCAACCACGAAACCACATGAAATTGGCAGCTGTGATTGCCGGCCGTACGACAGGAAAAGGGCCGGCTAATAAAGCACCGTTGAAAAGTGCAAACGACTTTGTCAACTAGGTCCAACATCTGATAGCGCCAGACGCAGCTGCCACTGGAGTGCCAGCAAGTTGTGAGACAGAGCAGGGTGGCCTTTTTTTTTATTTATTCCAAGTTAATAGCATCAGTGCAAGCCGGTAAGTAGGGCAAGATGTTATCTTAACTCCGGGAAGAGCCGATCGAATGCGCGTGGAACATCGAAATGCACTCCGAAATTCTCACGATTGCCTGGCAGCTCCGGCGCCGTAGCCATTCTTGCCTTTTAAAAGCGCCAAGTTGCTCCTTCTGAGCCCGTGTACTACCGTGCGTGGCGACCGCGTTTGGCGCAGCAAAAGGCTTTAGCACAGCATAAAGGTCAAGGCAAACATCACACGGGAGGGACACGAAGAGCCTTCTCCGTCAGACGGCAACTCGACGAAAACTAAAATCTGTGAGGTTATCTCTGCTTTTTTTCACATTAGCTTCATTGTGCTATGCTTTTCTATGTGTCTTCCAGGCTCAACTATGCTTCAAGAGTGCTTTGAAGTGCCATTGATGCCTATAATGTATTCTTCTGTATGACCTGCATTTCGCCTACCACTACGACTCAGTGACTTCTCTGAAAATTGTCACGTTGGCCAAACTGTTTGCTGCCGCTACTTAATGGCACATTGTGCCATAATAAGAAATATATTTCTCCTTTTTTTTCGACTTTTTACGCATTACATATCTCGGCATTTTTGGCTGGCGTTTGTAACACTGACATCTTGCTCTCCGCTGTCGCACGCTTGTTTTTCCTATTTTCCCAACACCTTTTCTGAAGGCGAAGAAAGCGGTGTATTGCACTGTTTATTATGTTGCCCACCTCGTTGACGTCACATGATAAAGACAGTGAAACCTATTTCTTCAAGAGAAACAATGAGCGCCGCGACAAACGCGAGTGAACCGAATATCCTCTATCAGCGCGTCAGCCTCCTTTTAATCTCAAAAGAAACTGCCGTCATTTCTTTCTCTTTAGTGCATCCCGATTTCTGTCGCATTTCAGACACAACATGGGATTCATAATTTTTGCAAACGGTTTCGTGCACTCGTTGCAGCCGGAAAAAAAAAATATGGTCGAAACCATCATTGAGTAAGAAGTAACTGTTAGTCTATTGAAGTACGACTCTGAAAACTTGGAAAACTTGGAGGTGGAGGGTTGGTGATATTTTTAGGATATTCCCAGCTTGTATCCAGCACAGCATATTTCCCGCCAAATAATGCTTCTTGGCATGCTTTTAGTTAATTTGCTAATGCCCATATTTACCGTCTGTAGCCCACCCTGATTAAATTTCCTGCGGCCGATACCCGTAACCAATAAACATTACATACTGATTGCCTCCATACAGCGTGCTGAGCACTGCAGGATAAGAAACATCATTCACAACCATGGAGGTTTACTGAGAAGCTTCAATGATGTCAAATACAAGCTTTGGATTAATAATTCGCATTCAAGGCGCTGAACAAGAAAGAAACACCATGTCTGAAGTGTAATATCAAAGGCAGCATTTTGCTACGTTTCCAAGCAAGTGAAAGTACAGCACTAGCACCAGTTTCTATGCTTCTCCTCAATTCACATCCCATGCGCTACAGTAGGTTCGTTCGGCAGGAATAATTTCCCCAGTGCAGTTACGCAAGGGTCACATAGAAGCGGCCTACGTCTGCTGTTGCGGCATATTGCACAAGGGTGAATCGCATGTAAAGAACACTGATGGATAGACTGTTTTTGTTATGCATTACGCTCTTGTTAGTCCTTTTTTTCCAGAATTATATCCGAAACTTCGTTTGCTTTCGTCTTGAACGCTGTGCCCTTGCTCTCTTTACAGCAAGGCAATGTTCTCCTGAGCAAAGTCAAACTAAGAAAAACAAAAACTAGCAGAGGTTTAGCGCTTGTTAAACCTAGTGTTACGAGCTAAAGCTCTGTTAAGCATGGCTGGGTGCCAAAGTCGGTCCGGCGCGCGCCTTATCCATGGCGAGGTTGAGCTGGCGAGCGCCAGCGAAACAGCTGTTATACTCCCGCTAGTCACGTGGTACAGCAGTGGTGAGGCTCCGAGAGAGCGCAGTTGCGGCGCCTCTCCACAGCGTGTCACATGGTATGGCGTAATTGCACACCTCCACTCCTCCAGCTCAAGGTGAAACGCGCGCCAAACTTGTCCACGGAGGTTGTAGTGCGAAGAGTAGAGCTTTCGCTTTAAGACAATTTGCATTATACACCAGGTTCGCTCTTCCTTCAGTGAAATGGCAAACATGTGATGCTCCAGTCTACGCGCTGGTGTTATTGATTTTGACTTTATATTTTTCTTCTAGCGAAATGTTTTCTATTACAGATGTGCTAGAGAATGTCTTCTCACCGGTGCTAGATATGGTCGTATTAAATGATAAGTGCTTTTAATAAATTAATTACACACTGCACCAACCATCATTCTAGTGGCAAAAAGTGGGGGGCGGCTGTATACGACGAGCACAATATATATAACGCAAGCATTGTAAGCTCAAAACTATTTTATGCACCAAGAAAAGAATCATTAACAAAACATCAAAAGTAACATATCAACGAATACAAAACCAGTATACATACCACCGGGAAATTGAAAAATCATGATTCCATCACTGAATATAAGACACAAG
The DNA here is from genome assembly GCF_055824585.1 of Amblyomma mixtum. Taxonomy (NCBI): domain Eukaryota; kingdom Metazoa; phylum Arthropoda; class Arachnida; order Ixodida; family Ixodidae; genus Amblyomma; species Amblyomma mixtum. The sequence continues at coordinate 252,739,322 of NC_143012.1, read as the reverse complement.
TGGCGAAAGTATGGCTAGTGTTTTAAGGCAATTTGTTCAATTTCCGGCTTGCAAAGCCAAGAAAAAATAAATTCAAGGTAATCAGGCATCCGTTTGATCTGTTGTACTTTCAAAAATTGGTTTTTTCGGTCTATGATATACTGAGGTGTGAGGAAATATGTCGCCTTGTCGATACCGTCATATAGATGATAATTTGCAACAAATAACTACAATGGCAACATCGATGGTTTTCAAATGCCCCCAAAGAAGTATTTTTCAGCTGCTCCACGCGAATATCTCTGCGCTAAATTTTTGACACAGACAGCACTGTTCACAAACTGTTTTGTCAATTTTAAATTCAGCACAGTAAAGTTCTCATTTCTTTCACTTTCCAAATATTTCGTCTCTCAGCAAAACAAAGCTTTTAAAAGAAACTTCAAATTAACGACGATGAGAGAACACCGGAGAGTTTTTAAGATTCAGCCTGCATTTCGCTCGAAGATTCGATAAGCAAAATTCTTGCAATTTGGTTTACGAGTACAAAGATTGTTAACTGCTACAAGAAAGGAGGTGATGTTTGACAGCAGAAACAATAAATGATAAATCGTGTCCGTGTAATACGACTGCTAGCCTTGCTAAAATTCGTTTTGCTTGAAAAGATCAAATTACAGGAGCACTTTCGGAAGTCATATTTCTACAGTTAATCAGGGAATGAAGATTCCAAAAAGACTTCAAGCAACAAGAAAGCACATCGCATTATTCCCACAAAACTGACCTAAACCTGTGATCTTTCTGCCATAAATACAAATGCCGACAGTCAGCCGACCCGGAGCAACGAACAGAAACGATCTCTTCTCACGGATTATATCAAATAGATTAGAGTCGAGGACGAACAGCGACTTACCCGTATTCCGCCATGCCCTCCAGGCGGACGATGCTCGTCGACTAACGCAGAGACGACGAAGGCCTGCTCTGTCAACCAGCGAAACCAAGAAAACCAGCGGCGTACACGTGGTAACCGAAACCAGAACACAATACCAGGAGCGGCAGTGAGAAACGAAGACGACAAAGTCCAGAACCACCGCCTGTGAGGCTTCGTTGTACTCCCGGATAGGAACACTGAAGTCAACCGGTATTGATACAACTGACACGACAGTGCAAAACAAAAAGGGCTGAGCAAACAAAGAAAAATAAGAAAAGAGGAGTACAAGCACACAGTACAGTCACTGACGTTCGGGAACGCACGCGCCTTCCTACCGAGTGTTGTCCCACACGCAGTTCCACGCTCAAAGCCAGTCAGGGAGAAAGAGGAAAAGAAGCGAAGGCCTCGAGAAGAGGAGCGAGCGCTGCTTCGAAGTTAAATCCTCCACGAGCCGCAGCGCAGCAACGAGGCCGCCGACCGACCCAATGCACAGTTACGGACGCAACTGCGCGACGGCGCGCTTGCGGGCTCCCTGTCGTTCCCCAGCACTCTAGAAGGGCCCTCTTCCACTCCCGCGTCGCCCTTCCCTTTTTCCCCAGCTCCCCCTCGCGCCTCTCTCTCTTTCTCCCTGGCGCTCTCTTCCAGAGGCGTCGCTACGCTGCTTCCCGGTTTATATCATTTTGCTTTCGGGAAGACGATATGCTGTATCCTCTCTCAATTTCCGTCTCCTTCACATGCTCGGCTTGCATTTCCCTCGACTTCTTTTCCTTTTTCCCTCCGTGTTTGCCTTGCGCTGCGCGCTCCTGTTTCTCTCATCCCCAGCTTCCCTTAACCTCTTCCCTTTCCGCCTAGCGGCAAGTGGCGCGGCCTGTTTCTCGCTTTGCTCGGGGCGCTTCGGCAAACCCGGCTGGGACTCTCCGATCGCGTTACGCGAACGCTCGGTGGTAACTGTGTACCCAAAAACCTACGACGCCCCCGCGAAAGTTGCAGGTTCCCGAAAGAAATATGGCTCGCTAGCGGAGGCCGACGGAGCAAAACTAGACCGAATGCACGGAGAAAAGGGAGAAATATGTTGGTCGAGACAGAAACCTTTCCCGAAAACGACAGGGCGAGAGAAATAAAAGCTTGTCTATCATCGCCTAACAACTTACTTTACGTCGTGTGCCTTTTCTTCTTGCTCCGTCTTTCCCTTTCTTCCTTCCCGAAAGCTTTGGCGCCTCGAGCAATTTTGCTTGTTTGTCTTCTGTTGCGGCTCACTTGGCTGTGATTCTGTGGCGTTGGGTTGGAACAACATCGTTATCCAGAAACGTGCCTATCCGGGAAAGAAAGCAAACGACGCTGTCTTTTCTCTTTTCTGCTTTTCTTCATGTTTCTTTGCTGCTTCCCTCCACGTCGGTCACTTATAAATCTCAGCAAAGCACTGAGGCGGAGCAGCAAGATACACAGATAGGAAGGTGACCTTCCCTGCAGGACGCTTTCACCAAAGCGTTCCAATCTGCGTCCGCTGTTCGTTACCAACAACCCAATCCGCGCGCCGCATCTAGGCGCAATTCTTTATTGCGCGTAGACGACCACAGGAAATTACACTGCGGCGATGCATTCTGCGTGACTGGACATTGCACAGCGGCCATAGGGAGTGCTACAAACGCTTTTGGGTGGATTGATGTGTCGTCGCACTAAATGTGGAGATAGACAACCGGTATCCGACTTCGCAACCGTTTGTTTTTTTTAGTCCATTTCCTCTTCGATGATGTGGCAGATACTTAAATATCTATGACCTTCTGTGAGAGTCACCGGCTTGCATGGCTTCCTAAGACAAACAGGTACACGATAAGTGACCTTGAAAATAATACTGACCGTGTGAGTTTCCAAAGGCCAAAAGATATTATTTACAGCCTCCGCTAATCCTAAATGCACCCCGCAACGTTTCTTGACCACGTAATCGAGATTTTTCACATAAAGGACTTCAACTTTGTTCACATTACATATAATCTGATGATGTTCATAAGTGTAAATCATGTGCACGCAAAGAGATCATTTTTAAGTAAGCGAGAAAGGGCTACATCGTAACTAACTGTTTAATTGTTTCAAGGTCATCTTTCTGTTTTTTTCATTATTTTTGTACATTAATCTCATTAATTAACGAGAGATCAAGTGGCTGGGCCCGCAGTACGATACCAATTTCATCTTAATGCACATTTCTATAAAAATAAAACAGGAATCTAAAGAGCATATGCCTCACATTCATTCAGGGAAAGTCCTGTATGCATCTAGCGGTTAACGGCATCACGGCTTTAGACAAGTTACCACAAGGCTAGCAATAATTATTACAGCCGAACGAAATGAACTGGTGTTGGTACCAGCCGTAAGGCTGTATTTATGGAATCGTCTTTCTGTAAGTAATTCTTTTGTTTTCTTCTTGCAACTAGCTATTTTTTTCTTTGCTGCCCGCACACAGCGAAAAACAAAATGTATTTGCAGCACGCCAGTATTCGCCTCTTCTGGAACTCTGTGAATGCATCAAGAAGCCCTACTCGAAACTCTTGAATCGCGGAGCTCTTTCCTAATATAGAAAACATTAAAAAAAGCAGACCTTCAACGCACCTTCTTTTCACAAACCCGACAAATAGGCTGCAAACACAAACACCGATTTGTGTACATAAAAAAAAAAACACGACAGATCCACAGAGTCATAACCGAAGTTTCACGCGCCGATAAGACGAGTGGAGGCGGAAAAAAAGTGCCCGGGGGCAAATGTCGCTTCTCGCTTCCGGAGGGCAGAGTAGGTGCTCGAGTGTGAAGAAAGACATGCCACGGATTGCCCGCGAAGTATCTCGTGAGGCAGAGAATACGCATCGCCGCATCGCGCACAGAGCACTCATCTTCGCGAGACACGTACTGTACCTCCTCCCTGAAAGGGCAGATTTGGAGAGTTGCCCCCGGGTTAGGGGGCGACAGAAATGGTGGAGGGAGTGTCGTCACTACAGTGTCAGTAACAGGCTACTAAGAGCCTTATCGACGCCAAATAGAAAGAGCATTGTGTATGCGTGTATGCATTTATTTTTTTCTTGAGATCCACTTTTCTGTGCGACATCCTTGTACTGCTACTTCTGGATAAACAACATGTTTTGTTCATATTTATGTAGTCTGTTTTTACGCGAGATTTTTTTTCCCTGCCTTCTTTATTCAACTGAAGACGGACAAGGTTAGAAGCGAACCGATAGAGAAACTTGAAGTTCAACTTAAAGAGCTCAAGGGTTGTGCATGAATGTTTTCTTTAAGTATCGACCTCAGTGAGCAGTCACTTTATGCTCAGTTTGGGATGTGCACGTTTTGCTTTTCGGCGATCACTAATGCTCGTGCGGCACCGGCAGCGATTCGCAAAAAAAAACAAAAGAAATTCTCAAAATGCGAAAGCATTGGCAGCATTTGTTCCCGAACGTAAAGGTCACAGCAGAGAAGGCCAGGAGAAAAATACATTACTCAGCGTATCAGTAAACAATATGAAGAACATTCAAGAGCAGATAAGAAAATTTTCCAGTAAAGACGAACAGCGCAGCCTGCTAGGTGATGTCCCCGACGATGGCGCAAAGCTGCACATGTATCATGTCTTACAGCTAATTTTGTATATAGGCCACTCAGAGAAATGCACGTCCATGGATTAAGACATTAAGAAAAGTTTGAATTGTGCATTTTTAAAAAGTGTCACGAAAAAGCCATTAATTTGTACAGTCTTCAGCTTTCGATATTCTGTGTGTTTAGCTGCATTGTATTTTCATGTTTTCAGCTGTGAAGAACCGTGTCAGGTGTTCCGTATTCCTGGCATGAAATATTACCTTTTACTGCGAGCAGCAGATGGCCATGTATCGTATAATCCTTTATTTCGCCGGTTAACGGAAAAATTCCAATTCCTTCTCGTAACGATGTTAACAAGCGCCAAAACCATGCCGCAGATTCTGTGTGTCCATAGAATGAGAAAAATGTTTTAATCGAATTTATTCAAGCGATAAAAGTTCCACAAGGAGTTTGAATCATCGTTGCTATTTTTATTAACACCTCATTAGTGCGGTGCGGTAATAACGGTCTCAATAGTATTTAAAATAATAGAAATTTATCACCCGTAACTGCAAGATCGCTGCAATCCAGTGTGTGGCTTTTATAAGCGCATTTAATCGCTGCAGAGTAGTTAGTGTGTGGCGTGTAGAGAAGGGATATATTTAGGAGACAGACCTAGAACACGGGTAGTACGCCATCGCATAAGGCATTGGTTTGTCACCAGACAGACACTTTATGACTCTATTTTATCTACTATTTACACCCTATGATGACAAGCAGTGTAGGGTCGCCTTAAACACATCGCTTTGACGTTTAGAGCTCATGTATGCTTTAGTGTCACCTTTGGTAGAAATAATTCGAAAGTGCGCCTGTCACGGCACCTCCTAAAATTGAAGTCTTTGAACCATGGTAAGGAGGAGATGAGAAGTTGGCGTTAGAGCATTCAGTTTCCTATTAACAGAACAGTTTTTTTTGCAATTTGTTAAAAAGCTAGTTTGGAGAGACAACACGCGCCGAACTATATTGCTTTCAACGAGTGCCGGATGGCTACCGAAGAACTCTTTGAATGGCAATAAACAAAAATTTGCGCGAACAAAGAGAAATGCAACGGTTAGCCTTCTAGTTAAATGTGTCCTCGACAGATCGGGAACATTTCGAAGGCTGTGAACTGTTCGTCGTCTGCGCAGATATAGAAGCGTTAAAGACGTCACCGCGTGTACAACCAGCAGGTGCAATAAAAAGCAATAGAGAAAGTTGCAACACGCATACCGTTGTCATTAACTACCGAAAACTGAAGAAGAAACATTTCAAAGCCTTCCAGTTCATACAATGTAAAGGTCGGCAGACGGCTATGCCACGCGGGAGTTATCTATAAATGCCTCATCTCTGTTAAAAGCAACCCCGGGTAACAGGGGTTGGCTTCTCAGCCGTATAATGGAGTCCTTACGGCGCACCTGAAGACCGAAAGGCCTCGAAAGGTGAGGGCAGGGGCTCCCCTTACCTTAGAGAGGCTTGAAACTTAAAGAGTGTTATGAGCGAGCCACTACATGTCTAGAAACCAAACCCCGTCGCTGAGTTACTTGTGGTGAAGACGGTTCGTGTGTGTATGTAAGTACAGTACATGTACATATATGCACGCAACTGCAGTATGAAAGGGGCCTGTTCCCTGATTGTCAACTAGGTTTGCTTCATATAATGGGCCTCATTGTCCCGATGTCCAACATGGACGATACGCAGATTTCGTGTGCCAGCCCCTGACACGAGTTAACACAACGGGAACAATGTCGACATTGGTTACATGTAAAAACGCACTAAGCGCAGATGTATTTCTTTTCTTAAAACTGCCTATTTCGTCATGAAGAAGTGAAGCAGCATTGCTGTGAGGCACTTCTTTTAATGTAATTTTTTTTTTACTTCTATCATAGAATAACAGACAGATGCATAGAAAAGGCAGGATGCAAGGCTCAACACTCGCATCCAAACAGAACAGCGTGCGTGATCGTGCGGGAGTTAAGGTAATTCAGTTTTATACTAACTAGCTGTTGGAGTCAGTAATGTTCTTTCTAATTTATTCAAATATCTACAATTGCTAATGTGTCTCCAGCTAATATATCGTTATATCAGGAGCAATTTTAGGTGCTGTCAATACGAAAAACTGCTCTTTTACTGTTCGCACCCACCCAGCCCGGTGGTTTCACCCACCTTCAACCATTGAGCAACTAAGGCCTCTTATTTCAGACAAAATTATTTGCCGTTTCTTTCATTCCTCTTGACGCTCCAAGTTTTTATCCGTGTTCTTACGTATGACGACGATATTACTTCGTGGTCTTGTCTGCCTGAGACGTATATATCGAACATTCAGGGCTCCAGCACCCATTGAATGCTTTAGCATCTCGCCCTGACTCCTGAGTCTAGCCCCCTCCGCCTCCAAACCATGATTCATTCGCACTGCCGACAAAGCCGGTTTTCGCAAATCTGCCCATTATACCATAATTATGGTCAATCCTCCCATCACCTAGGTGAAAACGATTTGCCCTCTTGCTCTCGTTCTTACTACGTGTGGAACCACCTCCCTGAGCCTGACAGCCACACGTAAATCCGCTCTCGTCACGCCAAGTCTCATCCGCGACGGTCCTATGTGTTCTGTGGCACCTGCATTCGCATGACCCGCTAGCTTATGCACACGACGCTCCAGGCACGCATAATACACTAAGCCCAATTCCATCACCAAAACCGCCAGCAGTGGGACTCCCTTGTTCCACTCAACCATGGCTATGCGCTCAATTATTTATCTCCCTCGTCTTACACCGATTCTCATGCTACAAATGAACGGTTTACATAATGCGCTTAGTGAACTTATCGCCGAATATGAGGCTAACAGGATTCGGAAACAGTCGTTCCCATTTAATCTAATACGCATTGTACTACCTCCGTGATAGTACTGTCAGCTCTGATATTCGCTCCTCTGTCGCGCCGCCGCTGCGAGCAACCTCGACACTGTCTTACAGGTGCATGGTTGAGTAAGGGTTAGGCGTTCGGTTGATTAAGCACGGCTGGAAACTTCCGCCCTCCACTGTCTGTCTCATCCTCATCTTTATTCCCTTGTGAAATATACGGCCGATACGTCTGATCCACTTGCATAGCAACTTCAAATCATCTACCATGTCACTGTTTCTTTGCGTTACATCCCCACATTAAACGCAGATAGTTGACCTCTACACTGCCTCTCTTGGGCCCTTAACCAGCTTTTTCTAACAGATTGCAGGTCACCCAATCAATTCATTACCTCCCTACACAGTATCCCAGTTCATTGCAAATTCACTATATTCTTGGTCACTTCCTTTCCCCGCATAATACCGTTAAAATTGACATCGATACCCAGGCACATCCTGACGCTCTAGACGACCCGTCACCATACTTACTTCCCTCCAGATCCGCTACCCTGCCAACTTAATTCCTGCGCCAACGAATAAGCAAACCACATTCCTCTTTCTCGTATCGCCCTTGCCCTCTTTTCTCACACGGATGGAGAAGGCACCCGTTTGTGGGGTTGTGGCGGAACACTACCGATCCCTCATGTCTCTTACCGGCGGCGCGACAAAGATCTGTCAACAAATGACAAGTGTCGCCATCAAAATGCCTCACCGGTCGTCTGTGATGTGCGACACCTATTTACGTGACTAGAGACGGTTTAGGCGCCTACATGCTTTGCGAAGGACGCTGGCCTCCGGTGAAACGACACATCCGACTATAATAACTGCACATTACGCAACCTTTTAAAAGACATTTTGCGAGTTCTAGCGTGAGACCCGTCTAGAATAATTTTGAAAACTCTGCGTTCTACTACACCATGCCATTGACATAACTGTCCTAATGGCACATTTATAAATATAAAACTGGCACCTTTGCATTCAGTAACTAGCAAAACGATGGGCACCGAAAAAATTCTATGCACGATGACACTGAGAGGCAGACCTCTTGTTGCTAAGTGCATTCAGAAACTAGGTTATGGCAAGCTGTAAATAATGCCAGAAATATTTTAGCAGAAACAAAGCTGAGCCATATTATAAAGCCCCTAATAACGCGGTAATCTTTTTCGGATTCATTTAAGACTGCGTGACGCTTACCACCGGAGGCACTGAATGCTATTGATGGATAGCGATCACCCTGGTGTCGGAAACGCCCGCCACTAATGATACGGACACAAAACAATAAATTCAGGAAAATTACCATGACCCCTCAGCTTCCGTCCTAAATTGCGAACTTTTTTTTTTCGTCAAATTTTATTACTATCAATCTGTGCCTCCACAGGCACCTCCTTATCACCAAAGAAATCTGCCTGTTCTATAGCATCTGGAAGCTGGTGGTAATAAACGTACTTGTGACTTCTGCAGTAAAAGCAAACTAGTTCTGAAGGGACAGGGACCTACTTTCATCCATACCCCCCTTATGTGAACGTTCCATATTTCTACTAGTACAATGACTCGTACGAATCAAAAGCATTGAGGCCACGAAACCAGGTTCCGCTTAATTTTGATGTGACGCGTACGCTTTATTTAAAGACGCTGAAAAAGGGAGAAAGATCAGAGCACAAACGTACAGCTCTAGACAATGCGTTTTTTTTTTTTCTTACAAGCCATACAGTCATTGAACAGATTCCACTGCTTTAAAAAAAAAAACGCACATGCGCGCATACAAAGTTCGATGCTTTCATCAGCGGTTCTGGAGGCGGGAACCCCGGAGAAAATCCGAAGAGACAACATCGGCGCATCGTCCTCTGTGAAAAGAGGTCGCGTAAACGCTTCCAGAGCCGCGTTTTCGATCCCCGAGCTGCGCTCTGGTCGAGGCGCCTAACAACCGGGGGCCAGGCGTGAGATGATGGATAGATTGGCGCCGGGTTTATTGTTCTGGCTCGATCGTTACGCCAGCCGCCCCGTTGTCCAGCCACGACCTCCTCATCCTTCCGCCTCCCCTACGATCCCTCGCCACCCGAGCCCCGCTACTCCTTGCATCGCATCCGAAACGAACGACTCTTCTCGCCACCACATAAACTTGAACGGCTCCAGTTGGGGAGCCTCCGGGAACAAAGAAAAAGAGTTACGAGGAAGCCTTTACACGTAAACACACATCAACTACAGGTGTGGATTAATGCTTATGTTTGGCACTCTGATTCAAAACAATGGCACAAGATGGACCAAAGCCAGTGATCTTTAGGACATCCCAGACAGGCCTTATTCAATTCTTTTGCCAGTGGTTGCATAAAATTGTGCAGTTCTACAGTTCCGCATATTTACGTCTGAAGAACGCGCCAGGGTTAGCAAAAAGCAACACATTAGCAGTTTTCCCCTGAATACCAAGGGACTGGTTCTCTTCTGAAGACTCAGAGGCTGAAACAACGTTTAGACAAGCTCACAACAGTACTTACCTTCATGACGTCATGAGTCAGTAAAGCGAAATAACGCCGTTCGGGCCCATTTATACAGTTCAAACCTGTATTAGAATGATACTTTCACTCGGATTGCCATTACGTTGTCACTGAACAGAAGGCTGAGAACTCATTCACCTTTAATGATTGAGAACTGGCTACACAATGCACTTTCTGAATCGAATTGGCTCCACGCCGGCTTTCCTGCATGCGTACGCGGCCCAGATAATAAAGGCATATATTGTCACGTAGCAGTTGGTACAGGTAGCGCCGCGTCCAGACGGCAGAGGAACGCCAACACCGAGATGATGCCAGCGCACACCGAGACGGCCAGGATGGAACGTCGAGATTCGTCTTCTTCAGCAGCGAACCGCGTGGCGCACGAGCTGCGTGCCGGACAGCCGCCGAGCGGCTATTGTTGTAGACGCAGCATTACCCTCCCTCTCGGAAAGGGCATCGGCCCGATGCTTTAACAAGAAAATATGGAGAAAGAAACAAAAAAAAACAGAGTAACGCACAGCACTTAGTCACTGAAAGTCTCGCGAAAAATAGGGTTTCATCCGCACTACATGAACAATCTCTGGTCTCTGCTGACGGCGAGTAGTCCGGGAAGCCCCATCCGGGAGTACTTCATAGGTTACGTCGCTTAGCTGACGGAGAACTCGGAAGGGGCCGAAATACTGCTTGAGCAGTTTTTCGGAAAGGCCACGGCGTCGAATGGGGGTCCATACCCACACTGTCGTCCGGGGCGAACGTCATCAGTCTGTGGCGGCGGTTGTAACGTCGGGCGTCACGGTCTTGTTGGTTCAGGATGCGCACTCTTGCAAGTTGTCGAGCTTCTTCTGCGCGAAGCGTGAACTCCTCGGCGCCAACGTCGGGGTCGCGGCCATCATGGGGCAGCATTGCTTCCAACATTGTCGACACTTCGCGGCCGTACAACAGACAGAAGGGCGTCCTCCGCGTGGTTTCCTGTTGAGCCGTGTTATACGCGAAAGTAATATATGGCAGGATATCGTCTCATGATCGATGCTCAACGTCAACATACATGGACAGCATGTCGACGAGAGTTTTGTTCAGGCGCTCGGTCAAGCCATTCGTCTGGGGATGGTAGGCGGTTGTTTTCCTGTGAGTAGTGCCACTCAGCCGCATGAGGGATTCCAAGAGTTTGGCAGTGAAAGCGGTGCCTCTATCCGTGATAATTAGTGCTGGAGCGCCATGCCGGAGGACGATGCGTTCCACGAAAAATTTCGCAGCCTCGGCTGCTGTGCCGCGCTGGAGGGCCTTGGTTTCAGCGTAGCGCGTAAGGTAATCAGTGGCGACGATAATCTACCGGTTTCCCGAAGATGAAGTTGGAAAAGGGCCGAGAAGGTCCATGCCAACTTGCTCAAACGGGAGTCTGGGCACTTGAACGGGATGTAAAAGTCCAGCTGGCTTGACAGGGGATGTTTTTCGTCGTTGACAATTGCGGCAAGTGCGCACATAGTGTCGTAGTCGCCGCAAGCTTAGGCCAGTAATAGCTCTTTTTGATCCGAGCCAGAGTGCGGGCGTAGCCAAGGTGACCTGCGGTGGGCTCGTCGTGACACGCCTGCAAGATTTCTTCACGGAGATTCGCTGGAACGACGAGGAGGTAGTCGCTTCCGGTTGGAGAAAAGTTGGCTTCGTACAGCACGTTGTTGCGCAGACAAAAAGAGGACTGGGTTCTTGCGAAGGGCTGGGGAACCTCCTCGGTACGTGCTTCCAGGAAGTCGATGAGAGGTTTCAGCGCCGGGTCCTCACGTTGCTGACTGGAAATAGTCGCTGCGTCTACGGCTGCGTTGAGAGGAAAGTCCGGTTCGTCGTCGTCGCGCGCAGCCTCGACTGGATATCTGGACAAGCAGTCGGCATCGTTGTGCTGGCGCCCTGATTTGTACACGATGGACATGTCAAACTCCTGAAGACGTAAGCTCCAACGCGCAAGGCGGCCAGAGGGATCCCGTAAGTTCGTCAACCAGCAGAGAGAGTGGTGGTCGGTTACAACTTGAAAATGTCGGCCGTACAGGTAAGGTCGAAATTTTGTCACAGCCCATACCACGGCAAGGCATTCTTTTTCGGTCGTGGAATAATTAGATTCAGCACGAGACAGAGTGCGGCTGGCGTATGCTATTACGCGCTCAGCGCCGTCCTGCCACTGGACGACTACAGCACCGAGACCCACGTTGCTGGCATCTGTGTGGACGAGAGTCTCCGCACGAGAATCGAAATGACCAAGGACAGGCGTGGTTTGCAAACGTCGCCGTAATTCATCAAATGCCTGCTGCTGCTGTTCTGTCCACGTGAATGGGACGTCCTCTCTTGTAAGATGCGTCAACGGTGCAGCAAGTCGGGAAAAGTTGGCAATGAACCGCCGGTAATACGCGCAAAGGCCCAAAAAACGCCGGACCGTTTTCTTGTCCGAAGGAGTGGGAAAGTTGGCGACGGCAGCTGTTTTAGCAGGATCCGGCCGGACTCCACGATGGCTGACGATATGGCCCAGGAAAAGGAGCTCCTCATAACCAAAGTGGCATTTCTCGGGCTTCAACGTCAGGCCGGCAGATCGTATAGCCTGTAGCACGGTCAAGAGGCGCTGGAGGTGTTCTTCGAACGTTGGCGAAAATACAACAAAGTCGTCCAGGTATACCAAGCACGTCTGCCATTTCAGGCCCGACAAAACAGCGTCCATCATTCTCTGAAATGTTGCCGGAGCTGAACACAAACCAAAAGGAAGGACCTTGAACTCATAAAGGCCATCCGGCGTCACGAACGCTGTCTTCTCGCGATCCCGCTCGTCAACTTCGATCTGCCAGTAACCACTTTTTAAGTCCAGCGAAGAAAAGTAGCGCGCGTGCCGCAACTGGTCAAGAGAGTCGTCAATGCGTAGTAACGGGTAGACGTCTTTCTTGGTAACCTGGTTAAGCTTCCGGTAGCTAACGCAAAATCGCAGACTACCATCCTTCTTCTTGACCAAAACCACAGGCGAAGCCCACGGGCTCCTCAACGGCTGAATAACACCATCCTGCAGCATCTCTTTGACTTGTTCAGCTATGGCTTCACGCTCCCGCAGTGAGACACGGTATGGGTTTTGTCGAATTGGACGGGTACTGTAGTCCGTAATGATGCGGTGCTTAGCGAGAGGCGTCTGTTTTCTGCCGACGTAGACGAGAAACAGTCTTGGAACTGATGCAGTAGGCCGACTAGGCTCTCCCTATCGGCTGGGGGTAAGCCTGGGTTCACGTCGAGGATCAGCTGAGGTGTGCAAGAATTGGACGTTTCGCTCTGGAGGGCAAGGCAGTCGTTAATAGCGGCGATGCCCTCGAAGTATGCGACCGCAGTGCCCTTGGCGATGTGTTGCCGTTCGGTCCCGAAATTCGTTAGGACATCTGCCAGGCCGTTCCGTAGCGTGACGATACCTCTGGCGATGCAGACCCCATGAGAGAGCACAAGCGCAGTGTTCTGTTCTGGTACGCCGTCAGCACTGCACCGGTCGTCACAAATGACGGTAACGAGGGCACAGGATCGCGGAGGCACGGTCACATCGGCGTCGATTATGCGCAGGGCCACTCTGCGTGGTTCGGTGTCGGCTGAAATCGTTCCAGGGGTCGAAAATGTAACCAGACGATCAGGAAGGTTTATGATGGCACCATGCTGACGCAAGAAGTCCATTCCGAGGATCAGGTCTTTGCAAAAGTGCGGCAGAACAACAAAAGTGCCAACAAAAGCAGAATTGGCAATGGTGACTCGAGCAGTGCATCTTCCGACAGGCGTCATGAGGTGACCGCCAGCAGTACGAATTTGAGGTCCATACCAGGCTGTCTTTACCTTGCTGAGGCGATCCGCGAGGTGCTTGCTTATTATCGAAAAGTCCGCGCCTGTATCGACTAAAGCAGTCACTGGGTGCCCGTCAACGTGAATGCGGAGGTCGGCGCTAACTGCATCGGTGTCAGGGAAACTCGGGTTCACAGAATCGGGCTGCGGCGGCATCGGGATCTCGGCATCGCGCTCCGGCGGCGTTCGGGGGTCTTCGTTATATCCGCTGTCAGCAACCTTCCCCCCTGAGGTCGCCGCTTTCAGTTTCCCCGGCGCGGGCTTGGAGACCGGCCCCGCAGTCCATCTGAGAAGGCCTGGCGGCTGGGCGACGTGATGCGTGCGGGAGACGGAGATCGGGGTCGGCGGTTAGAGGTGGTGTCATGGGCAGCAAGGTACTCCTCTATTTCGTGGGGTCGCTCACCGAAACGGGGACAAGGAGCGTCACGTGGGAAACCGCGGAGGCCGATTTCACGGTAGGGGCAACGGCGATACAGGTGGCCGGCTTCCCCGCAATGGTAACAGAGCGGCTGCTGATCAGAAGTGCGCCAAACAGCCGCCTTCCGGGCCGGTGGACGCATGGCAGGTCCTCGCTGAGGCCGCTGGTAGAATGACGGTGGCGGAGTGGTTGGCGGCGGCGGGTGGTACGGCAAGCGTTGCACAGGTGGCAACTCGGAACGGAGAGCCGCGGCGTAGCTCATGGGGCGTGGCTCCGGCATGACTGGAGGAGGCGGTGAAAATGCTTGGCGAATCTCGCCGCGAGGCAAGGGTCAGTTTCTGCAGCTCTTCACGGACCACCGCACGTATGAGCTCACGCAGCGACGCATTGTCGCTGGACACGCTCAAACAAGCCGCACTGGCGCTTGGCTCACCGCACAAGGAGTCATTTCGGCGGCAGCGTTGATGCAAGGCCCGCTCAATGGCGGTCGCCTCTTTGATGAAGTCGGCTACCGTCTGCGGGGGATTCCGGACCAAACCAGCGAAGAGTTGGTCCTTCACACCTTGCATCAGGTGGCGGAGCTTCGTGGATTCCGCCATATCTGGGTCAGCGCGCCGACAAAGACGGGTCACGTCCTCGGCGAACATGGCAACGGTCTCATTAGGCTTTTGGACGCGAGCGTCCAGGAGGCGCCGCTCACGATCCCGGCGGTCCGTGCTAGCAAAGGTGTCCCGGACCTGCTGACGGAAGGTATCCCAGCTTTGGAAATCGGCCTCCCTGTTCTCGAATCAAATCTTGGCTCCGTCTTCGAGGGCGAAATACACGTTCCGCAGCTTCTGCGCAGGGCTCCATTGGTTGAAATCGGCAACCCGCTCAAACTGGTCAAGCCAGTCTTCAACGTCTTCGAAAGTGACGCCATGGAAGCTGGCTGGCACGCGGGGTTGCTGGAGCGTCAAGTGTGAAGCGCTAGCCTGAGCCATGGTGGTATGCTCACCAGGTCGATGAGTGCGTGACTCTTTTGGGAGGAGACCAAACTCTGGGACCAGTCCCAGGAGGCGGCGGCTGCTGCGGTGAACGGGCGTGCAGACAAGGGGTAGCTGGTCGGGACTCGATGAGCGGCTGTCTGAAGAGGTGTTGGACATGGGACGTCGAGCCCGCAACCTCCACCAGTGTCACGTAGCAGTTGGTACAGGTAGCGCCGCGTCCAGACGGCAGAGGAACGCCAACACCGAGATGATGCCAGCGCACACCGAGACGGCCAGGATGGAACGTCGAGCTTCGTCTTCTTCAGCAGCGAACCGCGTGGCGCACGAGCTGCGTGCCGGACAGCCGCCGAGCGGCTATTGTTGTAGACGCGGTAATATCACTATCGCTATCACTATATAACTATTTATTACATGGAACACAACGGCATAATTCCATGACACGAGCAATGAGTTACTTAAGTGCCCCTGATAACAGGACGTTTAGCCTTTAAAACTATTACAGTCCTTTTTTGATGTGTGCACTGCGAAAACACGCAATTATATCCCAGAGAACTTTGTCAAGTCAGCAACTTCTTTGGCAACTAGCGGAAAATGTTGATTAACACCTACATGAAATCTATTCATGAGCCCCCTGTTAATAATCCAGTGAGCTAGTTTTCTTTATAACGCTTGGTTTCCTTCATGACTGGTAACAATGCTTACTGAGTACGATAGTGCCTAAGTATCATTTTTTTTGTTCACATATTTAGCTCATGTGACCAAGGGAACGATTCTTCAGAAATTAAAATTGCCTGCTTTTGCTTCTCGTTTATTTGCCACTCATGCTAACATCACTCACGATTTGTGCTGTGGATTGTAATTTGGGCTCACCACCTGAGCTTCAGTGTGTATTACGTTGTCAATTGTACGATTTTTCCCCTTTCCGCAAAGGACTATAGATGGCACTGCTGTCAGGAATTAGCGTGTTTACTTCTTCATCTAAACAAGAAATTTAAGGGTCAAGAGACTGAAAAGACGCTTCCCTCCCATTTTATTCTTCTAACTCTTCTGAAGACCATTGTGGACCAAACTGAGCACTTAATCCGTCGGCAACCTATAAGTACGAAACGAGAACACTATACGGCGATTACATAGCTGCTGATGTGGAAAAGCAACGCTAGCCAGCATGCGTTACTGATGCGCACAGGAAGACGCAGGCAGTGCGGAATACCAGTGCGGGGTTCCTTCCTCCTGTTACGCTCTGGCCCATGAATGCTTTGCGACTACGAACGCACTGGGTGGTCGCATATCGCGCCCCCATATCGTGCTTGGCTGCAAAAATGCTTTTTGACGACGACTACAGATGTTTTGCATGAATATATTCGCCTTAACAACCCACATTGTATTAAAGTTAGCAGGTAATCGGCTTTCGTGCCTTCAAGTCCTCGACCTGTGTCCCGCCAGCTATAGTTACGAAATGTCCTCGAGGTAATGTGAATCTATTTGTAAACTAGAATACCTTTACCGCTCACACTCTCTCCAGCTTCCACAACGCCGAACGGACTTCTCGATGTAAAGCATGCGCCGTAAGGTCAGCTTTATTAATATTTATTTCTCATCATCTTTGCGAACTCATCTTTCTATATTTCTCCAAGCCATATGTTTTTCACTTCGCTTTTTAACAAGACCTTTCTTTCTGGGCAAAGAATAGCCCAAGGTCAGTGACAGAAAATTTTCTTGCTCATCTGTGGGGATTCAACTAAGGAAAACAGTAGTATGAAGTTGACCTACAGATGGCTCTCTACAAAAGTTACAGGCGCTAAAAGGGATGTGCAACGAGCACGCACAGTTGTACAGGCTGAGTCAATTATCATCGCTTTCTTACGAAGGGGCCCTTTGCTTACTTTTAAAAACCACAGTTGACGCAGATGTTCTTCAGCCGGGACGCAGCTGATGTTTTTGACTTCTCCAAGCTCCCTCATATAATCAAAATCGACATTCCGTCGCATCGAGTTGCAGGCACGAAGCAAGCGCGGCGGCCAAAACGGAACACGGCAAAGCTGCTCACAGCCCACCCTTGGGTCCCAGAATAAGCGAGCAACGAAATTGCATAATAAGGGAGAAATTACTCACTGACATCCACCCAAGCACAGCCATACGGCTACAAAGGAAGGCTACGCAGCTTTCAGAGAAACTTCGCAGTTGAAGAAAAATTCGTCCTTCCACGGGGTTCGAACCCGGACCCACCGCTTCACTGGAGCAGTCGCTCTACCAACTAGGCTAACCTGGACGCCAAACTTGCCCACCAGGTTACCGCTACCCGGTTACCGCTTTACCAACTGAGCTAACCGGGACGGCAGGTTAGCTCAGTCGGTGGAGCGTTAACCGGGTAGCGGTGAAGTGGTGGTCCCGGGCTCGAACCTCGGACCAGGACGAATTTTTCTTTGACTGAGATGTTTTGAGAAAGCTGCATAGCTTTCCTGTGTAGCCTTATGGCTGTGCTTGGGTGGAGTCAATTAGTAATTACTCTCTTATTACAAATCCACTAACCTCGGGGGGTTCCCCTCAAGATTCGACCAACGAAATTACATACTCGCAAGCATGGAGACAGGCTCGCATATCTGTTCACTGCGCCAAGCTTTGGTTCCTCGCATGTTCGCAACAAGCGCATGCGCCAGAGTTTACTGGCAGTCATAACTAACCAGACCTTGTGTTGTGAGGGTCGTACGAAAAT
Source organism: Amblyomma mixtum (assembly GCF_055824585.1). Lineage (NCBI taxonomy): Eukaryota > Metazoa > Arthropoda > Arachnida > Ixodida > Ixodidae > Amblyomma > Amblyomma mixtum. The sequence goes on along the minus strand of NC_143012.1, from coordinate 252,721,484 downwards.
AATTTAGAGAGTAGGCTGCTAACCGGTGTCCCCATCAGGAGCAGAAAGCATCAAACAGCACACTAAAACTCGTGGCAACGGCCTCTGCCACGCATCCCATTTCATTAATCCGCAGGGACATTATTTCGAAACTGCGCTTATTCTCACCGAGCAAGGTACTCCTACTCTCTATGCAGGCAAGCAGAACCGCGACTCCGGTAGGCCCGCATCTATTTATCCTAATTGTCCCGCTTCACTGACGACAAGGAGGATTCTACCACAGCAGGCTAAAGGACGGAATGACCACCGCGCGAGCGCGCGGTTGTAAAAAAAGTCGCTGAGGGTAAAACGACCTTCTTTATTGCTTACTTGGTGCTGTTTTTCGAGGTCAGCCACGTCGGGCAGTAAAATGAAGGATCTAAGTTCGCGCAGAAAGGGCGTGACTGCTTTCAGGAAAATGCGCCAACAGGTCGAAGGCAGGAAGCAGGACGGGAAAGAATTAAGCCCAGAGCGCAGACAGTACATAAAAGCCATGGCTTGGAGCCACTGCCATGCAGAGCAAGCTTTGGGAGTGGTGTAAAAGAGTGCAGTTATTTATTTTTTTTTTTGCCGGATGTCGCTGGCAGCACCTTTTACCCACTGTCTGCTCGGATCCACTAATTGGCACGAATGACCTTGTCTCCATCTAATGGTAAATAATTGCTCGTTATTGAGTAAAAAAATGAGGCAGAATATCTCCTCATCTATACCTTTTTACCTACGTGACATGATTTTCAGAATATACATTACAACATATTTTTCTGTGATACCTGCCGACCAGAGCTGGGGTCTCTGCGACCAATACCCGTACTTCCCTTCATTAGAATGACTGCAGGTAATCAAGAACGTGCTACCAATTGATCTCCAGTCAGGGGGCGGGATGGCGCATCGGGCACCAGAAAGTGAAGCCGCCGGAAGTAAGCAGCCACATTCCGGAAGTCAGCCTTTGTCTGTGCACGAAATTGACCATCACCATGGTTCTTCAGTTTCAGTTTCGGTTTTTCTCTTAGCATTTCGTCTCTTCTTCATTGTTGCCTTTTTTCACGACAATTCCTGCCTGCTTCACCGCCAAGTGTAGGAGGAGATCAGCAAAGTCTTCGGGAAAGACATTTCAAAAAGAAGGGTTATTTGCATTGCATTCGGAAGACACTAGCAAACGACAGGACATCACTACACATTGTACGTACGTAAGGTGCCTTGCCTCATCAGCTCAGTGTCGTCCCTTTGAGCTTGCGGCGCCGGTGCTGCGCTCTATGGTGATGCACATTTCCGAGCTCTAAGCCTAAGCTATACCTTCAATGGGGGATAAATTTAAGAAACAATATGTGGAAACCTTCACCAGACAGCCGACTTTGCAGTGAGCACTTTACCTAATTATGTTTCGATCGAACCAGAACGAGGCCGCGGCTACTATCTGGTGAGGTACCGATGGTGTTCTGGTTCTCATCAGCGCCTCCAAAAGTTATGGTAGCCTTTTGAACGGAGTGCATCGAGTACTGTTTCGTATTGTATCACATTATGCCTTAATAAGCTTTTATTCTTGATTCTTGGTGCAGTTGACTCCTAATAACGCCTGCCCTCCGTAACTCTTTCTCGTCCACAATTTCTCTCGGACTGTGCACACAGAAAAAGGCACGCGCTGCGGCATTTGTCCTACTCGTCAGTTGTTCCTCTCGCGTTGTGCGCCTCTTAATACGGTAATGACTAGATCGAAAACTGTTTAGCGCGCTCCTTACGGGTACCCCTGTACAAAACTCGCTTAGCTGTGGAGTTCATTAATGTCTGAACGTAATGACTCAGCATGAGACCCTAGAGGAATCAATTGAACAAATCAAATAAATGGAAAGCCCCTCTAGAAGGTAAATGACGTCTTAAAGCGATAAACATAACCCGCCATCTATGAGACGAGACGTCGCTGCCTGAAGCTGGAAACTGAAACTACAGCAGCGGTATAACGAGCGGTTCTTCGAGGTGCAAGTGTCAGAATTTCCGCCAGCGTTCGCCTTTTCTGACCTAACCACGCCACGGTGCAATTGTTTCTGTTTTTATCAGTTCTTTTTTTCTTGAACGGGGACCTATCTCTCCTCTTCAGTGCGTCATAGTCGTCAAAGTTTAACTACGTTGTCGACCTTCTAATATATTATGCTCCTTACAAAAATTAGTAGTAATTGTCGCCTAAAATGTCAAGAAAACAGTCTCCTTTTGAAACACAGCAGGAAAAGAAATCCTCGTGCACGCTCACTTATCGCCAGCGAGTTCATAGAAGTGCACAGTGCATAATTTTAGATTTTATTTTTACAAGAGCAAAAAATTTTACCCTTTCCTAATGTTGTGCGGTACGTATGTATGCAATAACGTGACTACATCTACATTTCTGTGCTTCCATCACAGCATTTTTTAAGGAGCCTCTACAAATTGTCATATGATCTGTCTGTAACATCCATTGAAGATGTGTAGTGAAGCAAACGTTTGGGGAAGTTTCTGTGGATTCATGGTGGCACAAGCAGAACATGCTTGTATTTTATGATGCCTTTGTTTTTCGTGCGGTTTATTCCCGCGCTGGACGCCTTGGATATCATCGCGCAAAGTGCCTCCGTCGTCTGGAGTGGCATACACTGCTCCTGTAAAGCGACGAGCAGGAGTAGTTTTCCGCAGCCTATGACCCATATTGGCATCATAGTTTCACCCGCTTTTGTCACAAGGCTTCCACAACATGCGCTTGTGCGCTTTGTGTGTGCGTCTTTGTGTCTCTTCTTGTCCCGTCGTCTTCGTGGAGTTTTTGGGCTGTCACAACCACTCGCAAAGTCGGCAGGGGTCCACATTGCGTTCGTGCACTTCTTCTTAGTGCAGTGCAAGTGTTACGTGTCCTGCATAAGCCGATCTCTTGGAACGCTCAACGACAAGCCGGCGCCTACGAGCAGTACTAGCTTATTCAATTACGTAGTGTACCCCTCTACTTTTTGGTCTCGCTGCAGTGCAGTGCGGTGCCGTGCCGCGCCGTGCCATGCCATGCAGTGCAGTGCAGTGCAGTGCAGTGCAGTGCAGTGCAGTGCAGTGCAAAGCAGCGAAATTGCGCCCGGCTACATCCGATCGCCGCTATGTATTCGGTGTGCTCCACTGATTTTCCCTAAACTAGTAAACAAAACGAAATCTGTAAATGGCGCTCGACAACCGTCAAATTTATGGGCTTTCTGTATATACCTCTAGGGTGCTCGCGTTAACCGCGCGTAGTCCAATCAGGTAACGCTACGAAACGCTGTCGCCTGCGTAGTCATCTAATCCTACCGGAGGGCAAATAATTCTTCCACAATTTTTCTTTGTCCCAATTAAAAACAGTGCGGATATACAAGTGCTGAATAAGGCTTTCCTTCCGGTGTTCATGCAACACAACGCTATTTTCGCCGGTGCCGTGATCCTCATTAGAGAAATAAGAAGGGTTGCGTTGCAAGAGAGAAAATGAAATATAACCGCGCAGCGATGCTCGAACAATTCACACCTGAAGAAAGCCACAGTGGTTCCTTGTCAGCGAACAAAGAGGCATGTTTCATTCCTTTATTTCTTTCCTCCCACCTAACAAATCAGATGCGGCTCTGCCTCTTGAAAAATCAGCGGGAGCAACGAATATGGTTAGGCCTCGACGCCGTCGCTCATTAACTCACGAGCTTCCAGCGTGGGAGCATCAGCGCTTCCTAGTTTGAACGGACTCGGCTGCTGAGCAGCCCGCTTATATTTTTCCTGTTTTTCTTTTTTTCTTATGTAACGCAATACTTCATAACCTCCCGCGACAATGAAGGTTTTATATATCGGACTGTTTTATTATTTTTTCCCCTTATTATTATTTATTATGATGCATTACTATTACGAAAGCCTGCTTTTGCAGAGAAGTATGGCAAAATACTTTGACCAGCTTTCTTTAGAGCTTATTTTACCATGTCACTTCACATTGTATTCTTTCATCTTTTGCAGTAACCTAGCTCAACAAGGCGGGCTCCTTCCTTTATCGCCCAGAGCTCCCTGCCCCCTCCCCTTCACTTTAGCGTCCTCACGTTCATGACCAAGCAGTATTCATTAACAATGTTCACTGACGCAGACTTTACTGGTTATTCTGTCAAAACTAAAACCCGCGAAATATGGCTCCCTAAAAGCGAAACGGCCTAACTTTCTTTTATGTACAATGCGCATAGTAACTGTAGAGCTACTTTGTGAAAATAAGTAGGGCCTTGTTCCTTTAGTTCAATTTTCTCCGCAATAAAAATTCTCTGAAGGCTGTGGCGATGGAACTTTAATCTTCTGAACATCGGTCTGGTTCGAGCGCCATTAAAGACAAAAGTTCTTTGCATAGTGTTTCTAATAAGTACCCATGGTTCGCATGCATATTTTCGTCAATCATGCATTCAGTATGCCTAAACTACAAGAATAAAATGATAGTTAAAAAGTAATGTTTAAAACCGTGTTTCTTAACTGTCTGCAAGTGTTCTACGTGCACCACATGTAACTGCGCATTGACACGGCAGCCGTGAGGGTAGTTCGAGAAGAATATGCATGAGAGCCCCACCTGAACCAAGAGGTGAACATTGCATGTATATACCTTCAGCTTTAAATAATATTATTTCGGTTTCAATTTAATGAGCCTGCCTAACCTCAGCCGAACAAGTTCTTGAAACGAGTGCTTATGATCAGGCACTCATGGCTTAAGAGGTACGAATGTGAAGATCGTGTCAGCAAAGTTTTATTTTTCCATCTTCGTCTCTATCTTTCTCCTCTGTTTTATATTGTTCGAACCGATCCTTTTCTTCCTCCGCTTTGGGAGGAAAACAAGAGAGTAATAGCAACAATAAAAGCCTGACGAGGCTCGCGAACTCTGGCAAGTTTGTGAGTTATACAAATATAACCTGGTTAGCCCTGTTCGCGATTGTTGATAAGCCGGGAATTCTATATAGCTCAGCGACATACACATAAATACGATAAAGAGTGATTGACGCTTAAAGCACATTACTTCATACATTACTTAATAGTATCCAATAGTATATTTCGCATGAAATGACAGAGCCGCAGTACCGGCCTGGCTTATTAACTGCCAAAGAGCATCAAGCTTCGATTCTCATATCGGCGCATAGCGCCTTGTTCCGGATTTAGGCCGCACGCGCTTGGCAGTCGACGCCCGCTAGCGATAGCAGCAGCGTTTTGAATGCCCCCCCCCCCCCCCCCCCCCCCAAGAAAAAAAAAATTACCGGTGGGCAAACTCCTTCGTCGCGCTGCTCAATTGTGCATGATGTTCTGCTCTTCCATTCCGCCTGCTCGCACAAAGCAGTGCAGCCCTGTACCGTGAGCACAGCGCGATGGAAAAAAACTCGCAGCCAAAAAGTACACCAAAATAATGCACGCAGATATTACGCGAATCCCGTGATTATCCAGCTTCGGTTTTCATACGAGTGCCTTGTCCGGTTGGTCGTCAGCGGCAAACATCAAAGCAGGGGTTCAAGAATCGCAGTCCTTTGAAAAAGCTAGGAAAGGAAGATTTCATCTGGCGAGCAAACACTTTTACTGGACCAGTAGGCTCCGGACTATTCTTCTGAACGATATTAGAATGAGGGAGAGGATTTATGCAGGATACTCGGGATAGGCTGCGCATGCTTTTATGACAGAGGCGACACACACAGCGGTGTTCATCGACGCATATCCGAAGTGCCTCAGGATTTAAACAGAACCTGTAACCAAGGAGTTACCTAATCGATACATAAAGCCTGAATTCCCGAACGTTCAGCCGCTTCCGAGATTGCACGGCGTTCTGAGCGCTAGGCGTCATACGCGTACACTTACCACAGTTACAGCCGTGTAAGAAGACATTGAATTAACGTAGCGAGCTTAATACTTTCTCCTCAGTTTGAAAAGCAACTGCAGGAAGAGAAACAAAGTAGATTTCAGCTGCCTGCATCAGGGGTTTTGTATCAAGTGGCAGGTTTCTTGCATCATGAGTTGTGTAAGGCCAAATCTCCGCATTATGCTCGCGACGAGAAGACCCTGAATGTGGTACTGACGTCATCAAGATGCGTTCAGTAACGTCTGCTTAATTATACGCGACACCATGTAGAGAAGCTCTCCAAGCTGCCTTCTGTGAGCCGACGTTTACTCCCTTACCGCTAGTTTGTTGGTTTTACTAATGTTAATTGCTTTTGTGCGACCATTATAGCAACACGAGAATGGTTACGATTACTGTCGATATTAGTGCCACAGTATAGTAACCAAAGGTGCTTTGGATATTGCAAATTTGTGGTTCAATCCTCTATAGTATATTTTTATGCCTCCTACTCGGAGACTGGCGGGGGAACCTTAACTATCATTGTACATGGCTGGTCACTCTACCAGCAGCACTGGAGATAAAATGATACTGAAATAAATAGGAAGAGGATACAAGGCAGATAATTATTTTTTGCTCAAGTATGTGAACAACTCAAGTGTTCATAACTGAATTGAGTAAGAGATCAAAATGACAAATCTGTCTCTGGTCGTCTCTTAGGCAGCTGTTCCTTGTATGAGAAGCGAACGAATGATTTTCTCTTGATCGAGCAATGCTGCGTGAATTGTGCGGTGGACATTTCTGGGACATAAACTAATGAGGGAGCCTCTGTCCAGGTGTGCAACGCCCAACTGACAACGGTTCCGATCGTGCATGACTAAGCTGTCTCCAGATAGATTCCAACGCTGTTCAAAGCGTTTTATTATGCTGTAAAAAGAAAGAAGAATAACTTTAGACATTATTCGATGATCTATTCGTTTCTTCGACGCAAGGTAAAAACTGTTGTGCCTCCCCCCGCCCCACCTTGTGCTGCCGGGTGCTCGCCGGTTTTAAAATGGGTGCAAACTTTCCCCTGGCCTGATGCTTGACTACTCTGGGGTGAAAAGATTGGTAAAATTCAGTCTCACATAACCTCTTCCAGAAAAAAATAAACAAGCCATGGAGCGCTTTAACCAAGCTGTACTGGCGCCATTAAAATGAAACCATCTTGATCAATGTAAACTGTCGCGGACACTGCTGGCCACAGCATAAGGTGCCTCCTCGTACTAGATTTAGAAAAGCCACCTAGCGAACATACTGATTTAGTTTGATTGCGTGAGTGCAGTAATGTTCGTACGCCCGCGATGCATCTCATTAAATTTAACCGTGGGAGTGAACATGTCGATCCGGCATTTCTTTCAAAATCTCCCTAAAGCGTTTAACCGTATAATACTTGTATCGGCTTTCAGTCGGAACTCTAAAATATATTTTCGACCTGCGCTCAAGAAACTGCGCTAGGAGCCGCTTCTAAAGCTATGTGAGGTGCACTAAACGGAGCGGAACGAAATCCCTTCATAGTCGGTAACGTCGAAAAAGAAAGAGAAACGAGAATATTCCGTCACGTCTCAGGTGCAAAATTCCAGATCTCTGAACCTCGGGAACCTGTCCCGCGTGCATAAATGACTCTGTAACTCGCTTATTTGCATTGCAGATTCATTAAAAACGACGATGTAGGAAGACATCTAGGTGCGTCGAGTTACACGGGCCTAGCAAAGACGCCCAGCCGTGCGTCTTCTTCGTACAAGCATGCACCCGCTCACGCACGCACCGGCACCCATACAACCACTCCACACACGTGCGGACGCCGTATGAGAGGCTCTTAGAGGTTCTGGGGTAGCGAAAATGTTCACGCACTGCGTCACTTGGATCCAGGTTTTTGCATGCCTCCTTTTGCGGTACCCGGGCACCAAGCGTCGGGCTTAACACATACGGGATGCTGCAGAAAATGTGAGCTTAAAGAGATTACGCTGCCCTTTAAAGTGAAAGAAGACTGGCTAGAAACAAGAGAAAGCTTTATTTACCTGGGTTGCAACTTCGCTTCTTTCTGGCCTGTATCCTCTCCGGACAGAATTCTCCCAGATTTCACGTCCTCAACGAAATGAGTAGGATAGCTGCACAAATATCCTCACCCTCGAGCACTATATATGAGTGCTCCCTCACCAAGGCCTACATCTCATGACTGCCCACTGCACACTCTCCACTGAGGTAGCTCCCTGAATCACGTTTATTACAGCGAAAGCCATTCAACAGGTTCCTGCCCGACTAATTTTGACTTCTTAGTGTAAACCATGAACTTCTGATCACGTGACTGTTGCTGCTTCACGCTCACGTGGCCCTTCACGCGATAAGCCCCACTCACGTCACTATGCGCCCGTTGAAAACGGGCTGATTATAGTAGCCAAGGTTGCCACAAAGTCTGTATATAGATGGTCGACTTTTCTGTACGTCTTAGGCATTAACTAAAGATCGCCACCATCACGAGGAGAGGTTTCGTTGATCTTAACGCAATATGCCGCAGAGTGACACCATTTCGTAAGTTTTCATTTTCCTTTCGAGTTAAGCGTGACGCAGGTACGCATCGTTATGGTTCGTCATGTCCACGTTTCTCAACGCAGCAAATGGTGACTATAACGTGGAATAACGTGAAACCTGATTCTGACTTAACCGCACTTTTAACGTCACACTGTATATTAACAAAATTTACTACTTCTGAAAGCGCCTACGTCTATTTTCTTAATTTTGACATTTGGAATAGGGTAATTCACTGTGGCACAGTTCTGCCATTTCCAGCGTTCGAAAAGCCGGTAGCAGAAAATTTGCACAGAGGACTGACTCGACACCACTGATTTCTGATTCTGCGCCAGTGCTCGGCTTTATTGGACAGTTCTTTTCATTGTCTACCCCCCCCCCCCCCCCCCCCCTTAGCATCTCGTCCTTCGTGGTGTACATCGCGTTTGAACTGGCACACTTCTGCAAAGGTCGCTCAATTATGGCAAATGGCATAGTAGTACCTCCTCCTGGACCGATCATGCCGTCACCTCATCTACTGCCTTACTCTAGAGCCTGATGCTCTTTGCATATATGAGCGAGACGCTAATAAATCGCTCTTTTCAAAACGCCCGAACGCATTCTTTTGCTGGCCTTTTCAGGAAGATATTGACCAGTTACAGTATGTTAGTTTAGAAAGTATCAGAACCATGGCGATATTGTACAGCGTAAAGTTGCCGTGCGGTTTTCTTTCCGACCGTACAGAGCCTTTTGTTTTGAGGCCCAATTTTCGTGAGACGCTGTGTAGGCCCCACAAAGGAAAGAGTCATATCAGGACGCAAGAATAGTCTGAAAACCTCTTTCCGTACTCCCTCGCAGTTGCTCGTCCCGAGACCCGCGACAACAGTGAGATTTATTTTGAGTCTTTTCTTCCGGGAGAGCGCACTCGTAAGCGGCAATATTTTAACCGGAAATATGTTTCTGTAATGGGACCTCTCTATGGCGCATTGCATTTGGACACATAGAATATATTTTTTTTTTACCTGGTTAACGTTATTTCTACAAACAATTCTTCGTAGCACAGTTTTCGCAGATATTGGAAACCACATGTATCATTCGCATAGTAAACTAAATGCAGGCTGGGTGTTCCACCTATGATGTTCAGAATTTGCTAAAAATATGGTTTTCGAGTGAGAAGAGCGCTTTTTTCGGCATAACATGTCACTAGCGTAGCGCTGCAGGATATAGCTCAGATGTGATAACTTGTAGGCTTGGTAACTGATATTGAGTAATTAACGTTCAAAATATTAATGTTATTATTTTTATTTATCGAAACCCGTGTAGCCCACCACAAGTTATATTCATATCAGTTTGTACAATTATGAAAACGCAGCTGCCCCCGGCGCTATAGCCCAAAAAATTTCGACAACATCAGGCCAAAATACATGTTCTTTCGAGAAACTTCCAGGCAAAGCAACCCCCCAAATTAACCATAATGGGCGGATGGACGGAAGGTAGGAACGTCCCCTTTAAAACGGGGAGATGGCAATGGCTACCATGCTCGACTTTTTTTTCTTTATTTTTATTTTACTGTTATAAAATGATCTTAAAATTTTTAATTTTCTTTAAATACGTTTTCGTTCCTACAATTCCAACCTTGCGTCACCACTCTGCTTTTGAGCCACAAAACTTCAAAACGCATTTTGCTAACTTCCACTGCAGATTTATTTACTTGAACATTATTGCCACTAAACCTTCCGGGCTTCCGGCAGAGTGACTGTGCCTGCATTGACATCAGGATGGATACCATCACATTGGAGTATGAGATGTTCAACTATTTCTGCGTACCGTATTTACTCGCATAATCCTCGCACTTTTTTTCGCAGAAAATCGGTGCGAAGTTAGGGAGTGCGATAATTACGCGGGGAAAATTTTTGAACAATGCTTTGGAGTGCTGAAAGCAAATGTAAATAGGCTGTGAACCGGGGTTCTCAAGCCAGCTATTGTAAATTTAACCAAAACTTCAATTGCAAGCAGGACTTACGTTTGTAATAAAACCACAGAGACGACAAACACTAGCTGCAGAAACACTGTAGTTGTCTTAGGCTGTAGCTGGGTCATCCGCTCCTTTGTATCTGTTAGTCCTTTTATCATTAGTTTGGTAATGCTATATTTTGATAGTGCATGCACTTTTCCTTAGTTCTGTCGAGTGATGTTGGGGATGCGATGATTATGCGAGGAAAAAAAAATTCCAATTTTCGATAGGCAATGGGGGGGGTGCGAGCATTATGCGAGTGCGAGCATTATGCGAGTAAATACGGTATTTACCCCTCACAGCACATGTGTCGTCTTCTACGCTAAAAAATGTTTTTAATTCAGTAGCTGCGCTTTCTAAGAAACCCTGATCTTGCTTCAAAGAGCAGGACATTGCGTCTTCAGTTATCAGGAAACGGTTGCATCCGGATCTTCCTTTTCTAGTATCGATTTAGTTCTGTACTATGTTTTTCTTGTCCACTAAATAAATCCAGTTTTTACCTGCCCCGTTTTTTAGCTGTCGATTCATTCTCTTCTTTCTGCGTCCTTGTGTCCTGCGTATTTACTGGTTAGTTTCCCAGGTCTTTTCCACCATTTTTAGGCCACGTTCTTTCCTTTTAAGCATTTAAATACCTTAGCTGCCCACCTGTCATCATTCACTTTCCTGAATCGTTCTTCATATAACATTTTACTCCTAGTTTCCCGTGCTTCGAACGATGCCCAGCCCATATCCTCCTGTACTGCCGCGTTTGCGGCTCTGCCGTGGGCACTTAGCGCTAATCTTCCAACAGCACTTTGGTTTACTTGTAATCTCGACTGATCTTCTGCCCTTAAGCACAGAACTGCATCCCCGTAAGCAAGCCCCGGTGCCATTATTCCTTTCCAAATACCTCTCAGTACTTCATATTTATTGTACCCCCATAATGCCCTATGTTTCATTATCCGCGCATCTCTTCGCCCTTTTGCCCACACAGACTGTTCGTGCTTTTCCGTGTATATCTCTCTTTTGTGTACCCATGTCCCGTGATATCAGTATTTGGCCACTTTTGGTATTTCACGGCCTTCTATTGTAAGCACCCGATCAGTTCTATTGTTAAAAATCATCACACCTGACTAAGTTGAGCTTAAACTGAAATTTTTGCCGCCACAGCGCTGAGGGGAACTGCATTTGCGAAATTGTAAATATTAATATGGACATCATTTATGCTAGGCTCCTCACCTATCGCTAAATAAAAAGGCTAGCAGTAATAGCTAAAACGTTATGTAATTAATTAATTTAAAACTTAGTAGTAAGTACGACTTAGCTGTACTCTGATGTGCTAGACCAATGAGAATGCTGCGATGAGAATAGCATCCCTCTAACTCAAAAAGTCTTATTTTAAATATTGCAAAACATCGAAGATGAAACACCCAGTATAGTGCTCTTCTCTGACTTATCATAATGAAAGACACAATGCCCAGGCAGACCAAGATAATTCCACCAAACCCAGATTGAAATGTATGGCCAGATAGGAAACAAAATGGGGTCTTTTTAAATTGATTTGTCATATCAAGATACGCTGTTCCAAATGTTTCTCTTATACAAGTGAACAAAGCCCGCCAGCTGCATCGATCCGGCCCAGTTCATTCTAGCGTCGGCCTGCTCTTAACGCGAACATGCGGGCGGAATTATCGCCCGAGAGGCATCGTCAGCTTTTCTCAGGGGCCACGGTTGCGCAAACAAGCGTCTAGCGCGGACTTAAATATCCGCTCTGGCTAACAGCACCAGCCAATCTAGGCAACACCCGCTTGCGCTTCTTAGCGCTCTGCATTTTGGAGAACGAGCCGTACTAGCTCTGCGACTCAACTCTATCGTAAAAAAGTAGTGAAAAAATGCTTGTTATTTGATGCGGATAGGTACTCACTCTTCCCACCATACGGAAGGACCCTCATAAGGAGTCTGTCTGACCGTTTTGCTTGCTTCTGGCAAATAAGTATGGCAGTTTCCTAACCACTAACAGCATACAAAGAGTGGAAGCTAGCTGAACTGTCGCATATGCAATACATGCTTCTGCTTCTTTGTCGCTTATTAGGCTGTTAGCAAAAACCTCTACCTGAGAAATTTGTTCTCTTTCTTCAAGTAGAGGTAAATGAACTAACGATGAACTGCTCGATGAACAGTGCTCTTTCCCATGCTGCTCTTGCAGAGTCCCAATGACCGGGCGGGGAAGAGGGTCGGGGGAGAGTGGGAGAAGTGAGGAAGGTGAGACACAGGTGCTCCCCCCCCCCCCCCCCCCCCCCCCCCCCTCTGTCTTTCCTGGACTTCATTAGCTTAGAAAACCTTTTATTCATTCCTACGAACAACACCTTCAATGCAATAAGGAAATAAGCATCCCTTAAAGAAAGCCACGCCGTCATTTTCTGTCTCGTAATCTTAATTCGGACCGAGTCATCGAGACATTGTCCCGATCAGTTTTTCATCTTCTTCATTATTTTTCGCGCTTGATTTTGCTGCGTAATAGATTTCCTCCTTTGCAGTATGCTGTCCGCCAACGATATTCACGTATGCAGACTCGCACACAAAACGCCTGTTATATTAGATGTTCTAAAGCAGGAATAAGAGCAAGGAGAGGATTTTAATTGCTGGCGCGCTTCGCTGAGACATTCAGTTTTGCTGCATAGGTCGGTCAAGCGATATTGCGGCGATGAATGTCATTCGATCCAGACTCATCACGCTTTCCCTTGGCGACTAGAATGCCTCTTGAGTATCCTGATTTTCCCCTTTCCAACGTGTCAACATGTGGAACATTTGGTATCTACGTGGCTCAGAAACCTGTTTCGACAATACGTGCCTTTTTACAACATCCAAAAGACCGCGTCCCAAGAGAAAAACTGCCGCATGTCGTTTACAAAATCTCGTGCTCCAAGTGCCAGGCTTCATACGTCGGCGAAACAAAAAACCTCCATCAAATAATAAGGCAACACAAAAATGACATCCGGCTAACGAATTCGGAAGCCAACCCCCTCGCCGAACAATGCGAGCGCGCTGACCACCCAATAGCCTTCGAGGAGGTGAGCGTCTTGGCTGTGGAGCCAAACCTGTTTAAAAGGCGACATATGGAGTCATGGCACATCCGCCTCACAAAGGCGGCGATGAATAGGACTCCACGAACGCTCCCCTCCGCGTACGTTAGTGGACTGCGCCACGTGCTAACAAAGGGAGACACTTTAGTCACCCCTGAAGAAGGGACCGAGTTGGTCCCCAAACGTTGGGCAAAATTAACATATTGGTTGGCATCAGTTTCTTTCTCTCAACTATCTCAAGAACCCAACCACACGGACTTCCGTTAAATATGTTTTCATTGGAATGGATACAATATGGCGGAAAGAAACACTACAGTAATCTACAGGACTGGGTCCCATCGGGAATGGTAAGTCGCCTAAACCTGCTGCTGACACGTAGCTTTATATTTGCGTTCAGGGTGCGAAATAAGATGCTCTTCTGGCGCATCGATGCGTAATTCTCATCGTCATCACCATCCAAGCTAAGTACGGTGAAGGAATGTGCCCCTCCGAGGAGATTCCTGATGACGCGCTTCTGAGCCAGTCAAGCCTTTGCGTTTATATTTTTGGCGCACGTTTTCTTATACCTTGTTACAGAAACTGCGTTCCGTTTCTTCCTTGTCTCATGTTAGTCGACGAATCATGGGCCTCATGAAAACTTAATAGAATTTTCAACGAAGTGAAACCTGTTAGAGCCAATTTAACATCACTTATTGACATGCGCAACTACATCTTCAGGCCGAGATGTACGCTTCGCAAAATGTTTTAGCCACGTGAAAGACTCTGTGCTCACGACATCCAGGATCCTGTCTTTATTTATCTTCTGCAATAATAGAAAATGTACCTGTTCTAACAATGCGATATTTATTTCCCAAGTTTTCATGACATCAGTTTTCAAGTCTTATTGACCGCACACAGATTCTAGTTGCCGTGACGCTATTACCTGCTAAATTTATTCATCGCTCCTACAGTGCAATGACCGCCATCCAAAAGTGATAATCTCCTTGAGCTAATTTTTTGTCTTGGAGCGCTCCCACCCGGGCACGTTTGTGAGCTTGTGTGTGTGGGCGTCTGTGCGTACGTCTATGCGTGCTAGTACCTGAACCTGTGCAACATTGCTCGCGTTTATTGCTCAGATATCACTTCTTCTAAACGCTACTTTATAAATCCATAAAGATGGGGTCCGCTGGATGCAAAAAAAAAAAACACGTTCGTGTGAGAAATGTTCCCGCAGGAGGGAAACTGCCACAATTTCACTAGTACACGTGAAACTTGAGAGGGGCTTGAAGCAACAAAGCGCTGATTGGTGAAAAAAAAAAAGCGCCTTTTAAGGCGAAAGCCTTTAATGACTCATCTTTTTCCGGCCTTCCGTCCACGAAAACTGTCACATTATAGATGTCAATCATCCAGCTGACATCACCAATGGCGTAATACGCCATAAGCAAACATCATTGAATTCATCGTGGCATAGTATGTCATAACCATTCATTAGCAATTCACCATTGATTAGTAATTAGTCATCATCAATAGAGCCAGTCAAACCGGCGCGAAAAGGCTTTCGTCTCGCGCACTCAGATCGTCAAAGTGCCCCCCTAATTTTTTTAAGGAGCTTTAGCGTACATCATGACACACAAATATTTCGCTTTCAAGCTGTCATGGCTCGTGACGTCACCCTGGTACATCATAGATTCCTTAATCTGATGCTGACGCCGTCAGCCGCTCCCGCAGATACAGTGAGCATGAGTACCACAACAGGTTACACACAATATGAGTATTATACTAGCGCCGTTACGAAAGGCGTTTCATGACAAACATCGCTTTTTCTTCCAGGAGAAGCTAGCAGCCCGACTCCCATGCGTTCTCGTCAGCGCGTGACAACGTTGCCGCGTCACATACCACTCACCGTGGTGCAATGTCAGCCCAGCAACACACAGGTTCCTCTACCGCGCTGGACTGGTCAAGCGGCTCGGGCGCAGTAGGCGGATACCCCTTTGACGAGGCTTCATTCACTGTGTCCACATCCGGCATCATCTCGTTCTCGGAGCCGCCTTGGGAACACCGGCGGCGTCGAAAGCGGCGACCCCGCAGCCCGCTTATGCACTCACCACCACAACAAGGATCACTGCCACAACCATCACTACCAGCACAAGCCTTACTGACTGACTGGCCTGCACTTTATCACTCCTCGTCTACATCCAAATAAAAGGAGCGAGCACAGAACTCCTCCTTTTAGGACGCAGCGAGACGTTGCACACTTTGGCTGCTCAAAATGGGGCTGAAGGCCGCAACAACAGCGGCACGCCGTGGAGCAAACACGACCGAAAGCCGATTGCAGCCCTTCAGGAAAGTGCCAACTTCTCTTTCTGCGGCCACGTGTTTTCTGCGTCGGTGTGTAATGGGGCGTGGTACGGCGTGTGTGCGACCGGGAAGCGCGCGCTATATCTGCGTCGCTGGTGATGGATAAAGGTAGCGAGGACTTTGCACTTCTTGTAGTTGAACCACTATGACAGATAAGCGTAACGTGGGAGCGAAAAGGGAAAATCAGAGCAGATGTTCTTTTACGTATATCTCCGGTTACCAATGAAAGGCCCCCTCCCTGCAAACACCGTTAATGTGTGCTGGTAGTGACTCCAGGAACGATGTGCGCGTGCATCCTAGATACCGCTACCAGCGGCTTCTATGCAGCAGCGGTCCGATGTATAGATAACGCGCCGCGCACTATCAGTTCCCTTCGGCGCTGTCAGGCGACACTCACAAGCATATTAGCGCTAAACAAAGCCTTATTCCCTAAGCTAATCACTCTCTGCGACATTTCTTTGTGGTCAAGCTAGCCGACATGTGATCACATTTATAGTAACCTTCTCTCACAGCCGCAATCTCATCACTGCCAGTGTCATTTAGAAGCGCGGCACTAATACTCATGCCATTCTCCTGGCATTGTTCTCAATCCCGCGCTCATGCCATAGCACCCACGCTTGTCCCATGACATTTAATGATCCTCAGCACGCTTAAACTCGGCCCCTATAAGCGCGGATTTGTAAGACACATGTAGCCTTAATGCGCGTTTCGTATACGCCTATATGCATGGTTCTTGTGTGATATGCGAGGCCTGAACACAAAAGCGTCTCCACATTTTTTTTTTATGCGAAGCATATTACTAGAGGTACACTACAGCCCTTCGCCGTGGTTACGCGCCGTGCACACCACGTGGTACAGTGACGTCACACCACGTGACAAACCAAGTGACACATGACGTCACGACAGAGGAAGACGGGGGTCCACCTCGCGCCGTCGCTGTGGTTGCACGCCGTGCAGACCACGTGGTATAGTGACGTCACACCACGTGACATACCACGTGACACATGACGTCACGACAGATCGCCGTCACGCGCTGGGAGAGGGAGAACGATGCCATCGCACAGACGCCGGAATGTCCTCGAGCGGCATTCCCGCGCATTTTGAACGCGCGTTCACACTCGGTGTAGGTGAAACGCTCGCTCCACCGGGCAGGCAGACGCGGCTTCCGTGGCAATCCAGGCGCTCACCCAACGCGCGTCTCGGGGTTAGTCGGCGTTCCGCTGCAGCCATGCCGTTGTCTTCCCCCACGACGAAGGCTTCTAGTGGTTGTATTAAAATGACCAAGTATTCAACCAAGGAAAGCCATGTATTACCAAGCCTAGCCACCAATATGCTTCGCATCTGACTAGGCTTAACCTTAGCTAAGCCTCAGCCATTTTTTTTGCTCTTATGCACTGTTCTCACTTCATACTGCAAACCGAAACTTCCAAACATCAGGATAGGCAGCCAGAGCGTCATATCGCTCTATACACTTCTACGTTTCTTTCAAAAATCTTGTTGGCGAATAACAAAGAGCTGGGCGAGTTCGTTTTCTTGTAAAGCAGCGCAGAAAACGTAGGATGGCAGAAAGGAATACACAACATATTTAGGCCATAGAATGTCTGCACTAGCTTTTCGCTAGGCGTTCAACATCTGCATAAGCGCGTATGTAGTATGCATGGAAACACACAACTCGTTCCTGGTAGACACTTCAGTAAAGAAAATCTTAGTGGTCAGCCTGATAAGTTATGATCAGGGCAGCTATAATGCAGTATGCAAGATATCCAAACCCTCTCTTACTCTCACCTCCCGCAAGAGTGATAAGTGCTGTTTTAGAGTGCTTATTTTCAACGGAGAAGTATTTTTTATTGAGAAGCGATATGCCAATTTGGTACTTAACCCACGTGTTTATCTTACAGCGGCTGACACGGAGATGATGAGTAATCACCCGAAGTGTCAAAGCTTTTGCAGCCTTGAAAAACCCGAAGAGTTTACCATAAAATTTATTTCTCTGTGTCAGACCGTCAGTGTTAAAATAAAACGCACTATCAAGTGGGATGTTTTAAACTTACGAAATCTTGCATAGCACTCGACGACCGGAAAGGGCTTTCATAATCGCAGAATACTGCCTGACGTTCCTTTGCACTACACAGAGATGACGTGCATTGATCCTTCGTTATCCTCCCCGACTCTTTAGATCCATTTCACGTACGCACATCCGGTACGTCCCGCCTCCCCTCAGTGAGGACAACAAATTGAGTTACAGCTGGAGCGTACTGGACGCAGTCGGCCGCCTAACTCCGGTGTTGTCCTGCCGCCGTTGCTGTGCACATCATAGGAATAATGCGAGGAAGTATTTTGCTTTCCCGGACGGCCACTCGGTTGGG
This sequence comes from Amblyomma mixtum, assembly GCF_055824585.1. Taxonomy (NCBI): domain Eukaryota; kingdom Metazoa; phylum Arthropoda; class Arachnida; order Ixodida; family Ixodidae; genus Amblyomma; species Amblyomma mixtum. Next base: position 252,703,343 of record NC_143012.1, on the reverse strand, counting down.
GCAGCCAGCATGCTCGCCGCCATCGCACGCAAGAAAATTCGGTCTGCGGACGAAAACAAGCAGTACAGCCAAGTACCAAAACTGCGGAAAGGGATGTTTACTAGCGCTCGTCCCGTGTTCTCTCTTTCGTGCCCGTCTATTGCGACGACGCCTTCAAGAATTTTATGCTTAATACTTGGATATTTACTACTTTAAAAGTGGAACTTGAAGCAGTGACGTGCAATGCGTGTTAAAAGGAGTGCCTCTGTCTTCTTCGTGGTTGAAAAGATCCTGCCTCCCTTGCTCTTTCGCGTTGACGCCTCCGTCGACATTCACGCATTAAGCGTGTAATCGAGAGTGTGCGCCTGTTTTTAAAAGTAATCGACACCCCTCACCACTCTGTCGTTGCTGCAGGTGTGTCAATTTATGTCTCAAACAATTGCAAAGACGCGGCAAAATGATGACCCCACGGCTACAGCTCGACAGAGAAGACATAGTAAGGAAGGCACAACAGAGAGCTGTAGACAAGACAGTTTAATGACCGAGTTTATTCTTGTATTCCATGGCTACAGCGCAACACATCGTATGTTATACTTCCTTACTGTGTTGCGCCCGTTGCGCATAGCCATGGAATACAGGAATTAACTAGCCAAACTTCCTCATCGAACTCTGCGCTAAAAATTCGTGGCGTGTACCCTACTCGAAGATGTAACAATGTAGCAAATTGCAGCAAGGTTCGGCAACCATTGCACCCTCATCCTCATTATCGCTCTGATTCAACGCGTTCAGCTTTATCTGCGCTCTTGAACATCAACCTGCGCTCCTGTTTCTTCCCAGACTGTGCAGGAGCTGACGGGCTGGTGGCAAATCCTGCAGAGCGTTTATCTAGTGAATCAAGGTACCAGGGGTTCTATTCTCGTCTCGGCAAAAGGTACTTAATTTTTGTGCTGTACTGTCTGACTACTGGCACTAGTTTAGGCCGGTGTCGACTTTCAAAAACATGGAGGTTCTGCGACTTCCACAGACAACTTGCCTTGAACACTCTTTGCGGTAAATAATTCATCCTCGATTGAATCTGCATTTGATGCTTATGTGCATCCGATGCTGCATTTGATGCTGCATAGGATGCTAAATTTTGTGCTGCATCTGATGTTGCATTCAATGCTTAGAGGTTCAAAATAATATAGCGAAACGGAAATTGAAGTGTCCAAAGTGCCCGATTACTCCAAGGTTGTGTTAGAAACGTCACAATATATTTTCCAAAATTTTGTTGTCAACGGACGTAGCCTTTTATGCGCACCGGTTCTCCGTCAAAAGTAGCAAGCCACAATTATATGCGTTCAACTCCGCATAAACTTTCACATAACCCTACAAAGACCGTAAAAAGATAGCCGCATGCATTAAGCAGATGGGTTATGGATACAGATAGTTTAGTCACATAATGCGACTACCTGTATTGCCAAAGTTTCAGTGTACTAGTCACCTCATCTAATTTTGTGCGATTTTTCTCAGCCCAACTCAAATTCTTCGTTCACCCGCTAGTACCGTGCTTGATTCAATCAATATAAAGCAAGATCGTATTATTCAACCATATCCCAATACTAAGGTTTTGCCACTTCTCGATCCGTTCACGTTTTGCCAATCAAACGCCACCTTCTTTAGCTGCAGTAACCATTTGGATACACTCAGTGATTGTTATCCAGCTGTCATAAGAACAGATATTGAGATTTTTCCGGAGCCTATCTCGGATAGCAGTATCTTTATGCACTGATAAAGCCTCAAGTGAGATAATATTCGCGTTAAAAATAAGACGTCACAGCTGAGGGGCTGTTTATTCCAAAGATTGAGAAAACATGGGCTTTCTGAGGTGCCCGAGTTGCAAGTCCAAAATTTCAGTGAATCTCTAGAAGAGGTCTAAGAGGAACCTTGGTCCCTACACCGTAGATACTGTAGCCACTGATCTCATTTGTTGTTACTCCATTGCATCCCGTTGTCATCTATGCTAAAATTCATTTTATTGTATCATTGCGACTAATGTCCTCACTGGAGCTCAGAAAACTATATTTTCTGCTTAGCCGACTGTCCGACTGAGGTTTCTGTCAATGTATCCGCACACGTACAGTGTATTCGTGTCTGTTTCCCCTTCCACCTGCATTATAGGTGTTACAGTTTGGCCTGTAATCACTGGGTGTTTTTTGCCGCCTCTTACGATCATTGGAGACATACAAAATAAGAGATAAGAGCATTTGTCGAGTTCCTCTGCAAGAGCAGTCTTGACTCACAACCTTGGATCGCATAATGTTAGCCCTATCTCATGCCACATGGGAAGTCAACGATAAGAAAAAAACAATGAGGAGAGCTCCACAGAACTTGCAGACACGCTATAGATGGTTCATAGTTTCAGGAAGTAGTATAGCGCTTTCGCAGTACAGGCACAAACAAGAATAAGAATGCACGCTAGCGCTAACTCACGTCCGCTGGTACGAGTCCCTTACGAAAATAGAAGGCAATATAACTTGCACGGCATGCTAAGGCAACAATGTGGATAAAAATGGGCTGACTAAAGACGATGGCGATCAGGAAGTAGTGTAGCGCATTCACAAAGCAGACGCACACGAGGAGAAGGACATGGGACAAGCGCTAACTTACATTATGTTGCGCGAGTCTATTTGGAAGACAGAAGCCAATGTATCTTCCACGGTATGCAGAAGCGGAGAGATATCCCCTGAGAGATATAAATGCATTGACTTCAGACGTCATCTTTATTGTGTCCAGTGGACGGATCAGTATGGCTAATCGCTTGCTTCAGCATGCGGTGCAGGACACATTGCCGTCTTTCTTCGAAAGGGATTTGTGTCAGCGGATGTGAGTTAGCGCTTCTCCTGTGTCCTTTTCGTTTCTGTCTCTCCTGCAAATGCGCTGTACTACTTCGTGAAACAATGAGGAGAGCGTTAACTCATCGTGTCGCAAGCTTCAGCACATTTGCCTCTTTCACCATCGTTCATTTTCCTTGCGTCCTATCCTTGCCTTTTCTGCATGATGTATGAGTGGGAAGTTAGGAGTGGTAAACATGTCTTGTTTTAATCCTTCTTACGGTTTGCTGCTGCTGTCTCCACCTGCTTAAAGCACTATGTCACTACAAATTGATTGAAGTAATATTTTCAGCTAAACTGATGCGCTAATGCGTTAATATATTGCGTCTTACTTGTTAATGTTTATTTGAGGTAAATTATCCTCATGTTTTATGAATGTCTTGAAGCAAACCAGTTACGTTCAAGTTCTATTATGTGGTGCTTTTAGCCTAAATTCAATGTACTGAATTGTTGAAAGTCTGAAAGTTCAGTTGTATTTTGTGGTGTTGTATTGTATTGTATTGTATTGTATTGTATTGTATTGTATTGTATTGTATTGTATTTTCTCTTATTCTATAATCACAACTCCTGTCCTGGCGTAACGCTGACAGTATGAATAAATAAAAAATTAAGCTCACCTAAAGCTTGTGAGAGCACCTGTTGTGGGGAATATGTAAATGTTGATTCCTCACGCTGGTACCTGCATATGCCTGCTTTTGCATTCCGTGCCAGGAATTTCGTTTCTTATAGCGTATTTTCCATATATAAGGCTTATTGTGGTGCCGTCTGTCTGCACTGAAAGTACCTATCATTGTTCACATTGAAGGGTTGTTATCAGCTGTCTGAGCAACGCCAATAGAGAACGGCAAACTGCTTCCCAACACCCCAGCATTGATCAGACAGTATGATACGTAAGTATAAACTCCTCTAAGGGCCACAGTTTCTTTTTTTTTTTCACTTTGGGTACGAATTTTGAAGGTGTGGCTCATACATAAAAAAAAAACCTATAACCTTATTTGTCTCGCCATTATCTAGACCAAAACAAGGGGTACAATTCATACACAATTGCGACCCTAACACGAGATTACCCTTACTGGTCGTCAGATCACTTTTCGTCAGTCCTAAAACCAGAAGTTTACTGCTTTGAAAACAGACTATATGGTAACCGTGCATGCGCATATACGTTAAAAAGCTTACAGGGGCTCTGAAATGGGCATTAATAAAGTTATGGCTTGCCTGTGATGATAAAGAACGCCGCTTCACGAATATCCTCCAACAAACATTTTTTGGACGGGCTTGTAGGAGCTGAGTCTGCATCTGCAATGCTTAACGTGAGCAGCCAGCATACGACCTCGGGCTTCCGTAGAAGATTACTCAATCCCTTTTTTATTCTTTCCTCTTTCGCCAGTTTTTTACCTCTTTCTACTTTTGTTCCTTACATTCTACTCATTTGGCCCATCTTTTACTATGACTCTGAACGGTCGGATGTGTGACATGATTGAATAGGTATGAAGCCTACGACATACTAAGAGCAAACCACCTTGGTCTGCACGTGGCTCGTTATAAATACATTTTCCGTTAAAAGACTGCATTGGCTGCAACCACTTGTAATGGATTCCGGTTTGGTCACCCAGCCGGGTTTTCACGATGTAGAAGCATTCAACCCGCGAGGAAGGAATACTTTCGTTTTCAGAATAGAGTTGCCATTTTAGGAGCTGGTCAAATGTTTAGGGGAATCCCCCAAGGTGATTTGTAATAAGGGAGTAATTATTCCTGATGGGTTTAAAAGCGCGACAAGATGGAGACGAAAGGAAAAGAACACACACGACAAGCGCTTACTAGCAACAAAAAACGTTTATTGCAACGCTGGGAATAAATAGGGGTCACAGAAAACATAGAGAACCATAAAGTAACAAGGCAGAAAAAGAGATTAGCCGCTACTATCTAAAAACGCTCGTTCCTTCTCCGACAGCAAAATTGAAGGCTGACTGACACAGCCCTTTGTCTCAGCAATATGATAGGCTTCGATGATTTCCCTAGTCTTCTGGTCGTAATGCGGAAAGATCACTGTCGTTAGATCCAATTGGGCTTGGCAGGACTTATCTTGTTCCCCGTGCTTACGCACAAGACTTGCCAGGTGCGTACCTATGCCACTTCCTAAAGCCCGGCGATGTTCTGCGAGGCGCGTGTTAATGCATCGACCAGTTTGGCCGATATACACAGCCCCACTTATTCATTTAATTATTCATTGACATTACAAATCTACTCCAGCTTATCACAAAACTACTCCACCTTGGCGGATTCCCCTAAACATTTGACCAACACTGTTCCCACTTCGAGGTATTGATCAATTCGCTCTCGCCCTACGAAAAGCTTGCCGTCTCGGTAAGCTCAATTGGTAGAGCGACTGCTCCAGTGAAACGGCGGTCCCGAGTTCGAACCCCGAACCAGGACGTATTTTTCTTTAACTTCGAAGTTTCTCATAAAGCTGTATAGCTTTCCTTTGTAGCCGTATGGCTGCGCTTGGGTGGACGTCAATGAGTAATTACTCCCTTATTACAAATCTACTCCACCTTGGGGGATTCCCCTAAAGATTTGACCAACACTGTTCCCACTTCGAGTTATTGATCGATTCGCTCTCGCCCTACCTTAAGCTTGCCCTCCCGATTAACTCAATTGGTAGAGCGACTGCTCCGATGAAGCGGTGGTCCCGGGTTCGAGCCCCGGACAAGGACGAATTTTTAACTTCGAAGTTTCTAAGAAAGCTGTATAGCTTTCTTTTGTAGCCGTATGGTTGCGCTGGGGTATGTCAATGAGTAATTACTCCCATATTACATTTTAGGAGTTAATGATGTGCCGTCCCGTAAATTCATGAAACCAGTGGGAACATGGCTTGGAGCACTCAATGGTTGTCGAAAGCAGAAACCTCATTCGGCAAGAGCAGATTTTCGCGAATTTTTAACGGTCTAAGCAATGATTTTTATTTCGAATTGCTTTGTACAAAACAGTAAACGACAGCATCCTTAAAAGACCAAATAACGAAACCTTACCGTCATACTGCCACCTAGTCTTGCCAGGTGGCGCATATACGAAGTAGGGCGACGACGACGAAGTAGGGCTCGCGCCGTGTGGAGTCTGTCGCTGTTGTTGCCCCAGCTTGCCTGGCCTTCCCTTTCGTGCCTGCTAATAAAGCCCCCCTTCGTCAGCAAGTACGTTACAGTCTGGTGGAGGTGCGGGGTATTCCCGGTGAGGCGCGTCAACGGCTCAGCAATCGTGGAAAAGTTCGCAATAAAGCGCCGATAATACGCACAGAGACCCAGGAAGCGCTGGACAGCTTTCTTGTCGGTCCGAACGGGAAAACGTGCGACGGCGGCAGTCTTTTCGGGGTCCGGCCGCACTCCCTCAGCGCTCACAACGTGACCAAGAGCTCTTCGTAACCGAAATGACACTTCTGGGGCTTCAGGGTAAGGTCTGCCGAGCGGAGGGCTTCGAGGACAGCCCGCAGGCGCTGGAGATGTTGGTCAAATGTTTCCGAAAAAACTACGACGTCGTCCAAGTAAACAAGACAGCTTTGCCACTTGAGGCCTGTGAGGACGGTGTCCATCATCCGTTGGAACGTAGCCGGGGCGGAGCACAAACCGAAAGGAAGCACTTTAAATTCACAGAGGCCATCTGGAGTTACAAAGGCGGTTTTTTCGCGGTCCCGTTCGTCTACTTCAATTTGCCAATAGCCGCTCTTTAAGTCAATGGATGAGAAGTACTTAGCGCGCCGTAATCTATCCAGCGAGTCGTCAATGCGCGGCAACGGGTAGACGTCCTTTTTAGTCACACTGTTCAGTTTGCGATAGTCGACACAAAACCGGAGAGTGCCGTCCTTCTTCTTAACAAGGACTACAGGTGAAGACCACGGGCTTTGGGAAGGTTGAACAACGCCATCGTCAAGCATTTCCTGAACCTGAGTTTGGATAACCGCCCGTTCTTTAGCAGAAACACGATAAGGCTGCTGTCGTATAGGGCGAGCGTCGTCATAGGTGATGATGCGGTGCTGCGTGATGGGTGTTTGACGAACCTTCGAGGAGGAAGCGAAACGCGACTTGTATTCCTTCAGCAGCTGTTCCAAAGCCAGGCGTTGCTCCCGAGACAGGTGGCAGTTTATGTCGACGTTTTCAAGGGAAGGTTCGTCAGTGCCGGCTGCCGCGGACGCAAAACAAACGGGAATATCGGTAACAGGTTCGGCAGAAGCGATAGCAGTACCTGCAAAAAGGTGCCGGTACTCATTAGAAAAATTAGTGACCAGGACCGCAGACCGGCTACCACGAAGCGTCAGTAGACTGCGAGCGGCGCAGATGCCTTGAGTAAGCAGGAGTGAACGGTTAGCCTCGGCGACTGCTTCTGCGTCATGCAAGTCGTTGCAAGTGACTTCAACCAAAACACTGCTCCGTGGCGGCAACGTGACATTGTCTGCACAAATACGAAGGGCGGCACTGCGGTGGCAAGATTCGGCGAGGTGGGTCGCTTTACTGGTCGAAAAGGTGATGATTCGTTGGCGGAGGTCGATGACAGCACCATACTCCCGCAGAAAGTCAATGCCGATAATGAGATCGCGGGAGCAATTGCACAGAACTACACAACTGACGACGAACGTAGACCCCTGAATCTGAACGCGAGCCGTGCAAATACCCTTTGGAGTAACGAGATGACCACCGGCAGTACGGAGATGCACTACAGAACAAGGCGTAAGCACTTTTTTTAGAAGAGTCGCCAATTTATCACTCATAATTGAATAGTCGGCCCCGGTGTCCACTAATGCACTGACTCTGTGACCGTCGAGAAGAACAGGTATGTCCAAGGAAACGCACCTGTCTCGGTCAGATGACGGTGCTATCTGTTCACGGTCGGAGCGTAGCGGCGGCGGCGGGAGGTCTTCAGCGCAGCGACTCCCAGCGACCTCGCCCCCGAAGGTCGCTGGTCTCAGTTTTCCCGGCGAGGGCTCGGCGAGCGACCCTGTACTGCTCGCGAGGAGCTGTGCGGGTTCGGGGAAGAGCTTCTCGGAGAAGATGAGCGCGGCTGATGCGGCGCACGGGCTGAAAGTCGCTGTTCCGCGAGGAAGTCTTCAATGGCTGGAGGCCGGTGGCCAAACCGGGGTCTGGGCGAATCGGCTCGAAATCCCTGCAGACCGAGGCGTCGATAAGAGCAATTGCGGTAGAGATGGCCTGGTTCTCCGCAGTGAAAACAGAGTGGCCGGTTGTCAGATGTGCGCCAGACATCGGCCTTCCGCAAGTGCGCTCGGCGATCGTCGAAATACGGGACTGGTGGAACTGGGGACAGCGGTGCAGGAGGCGTTACTGGAATCGGCGGTGGCGAAGCTGCAGCCGGGCGTCTCGCAACTTCGGCATAGGTGGGGCGGCTGTAGTCTCCCGGCAGAGGTGGTGTTTCGACGGTAGGACCCCTGAACGCCTGTTGCACCTCCTCGCGAACAAGAGCGGAAATCGAGCCAAGTGCAGACTGCGAAGGGCTGCAAAACTTGAGGACCTCTTCACGCACGATGGTGCGAATCAGTTCGCGCAAATCGTCAGGGTGGCTCCCGGCGGTGGCAAACGATTCGGTGACTGCAGCAGCATACACGGGCCGGTTGTAAGTCGCAGAACGTTGTTGAAGAACCTTTTCCATCGTCGCGGCCTCGGCAGGGAATGCAGCGACGGTCGATGGTGGGCTGCGCACGAGGCCTGCAAAGAGCTGTTCTTTGACGCCACGCATCAAATGCCGGACTTTCTTTTCTTCTGGCATGGCCGGATCAGCTCTTCTAAAGAGGCGCGTCATGTCCTCGACGTATATCTGAACGCTTTCGTTCGGCAGCTGGATGCGGGATTGTAGCGCACGCTCAGCTCGTTCGCGACGATCAGCGCTTGTGTAGGCCTCCAGCAGCCGACGACGGAACTCATGCCACGAGATTAGAACGTCCTCTCGGTTCTCAAACCAGGTGCGAGCACTATCCTCGAGGCTGAAGTAAACGTTCCGGAGTTTGGCTGCGTCGTCCCATTGGTTAAACGCAGCTACGCGTTCAAAGTGAAGGAGCCAGTCCTCCACATCCTCAAAAAGTTCCCCACGGAACGTCTTGAGAATCCGCGGAGTCTGCAAGGTGTAGTGGGATGGCGCGGCAGCAGCGGTTTGCAGAGGAGGAAGAGCGGCTGTCGCCATGGCGCCGCTCTCTAATGGTCCAACCTCCGATGGCAGTCCCTGGATCCTCCGGCTGAAGCGATGTACCGGAGTGTCAAGCGGTACAGGGCTGGCTCGACGGCTGCCTGGAGGGGTCTCTTGCATGGGCTCACGGGCACCCAGCACCTCCACCAGACGTTACAATACGTTACAATACGTTACCTCTGTCTGTGCAAAATTACAACCCAAATGAGTCATCGCAGTTCAGCGCGGGCAGCCGCACCTTACACTACATAAAAATAACAGTAAAAAGCGTTGAATAAATGAACGACGGAAATATACTCCAGCACATTCTCTTTCACTCGACACACGCGGAACTATTATATTGACCAGCACAACAACACACGAGTATCCGCCCATAAAATACCACGAAGGCAATGCCATTTTACCTCAGAAAGAGTCCCCTTCAAAGATCAGCTTTAAACGCAACCGTTAACAAGAAAAAGCATTCACACCTGCTTCTTGACCCCAGTATCCTGGTACAGTCGTCAGCAATATCATAGTGAATAAAGTTTGAGCAAGATTTCGTGGTTACTCCATAATTATTTCTCGAAAGCGCAGCTTTTTACTTTTTTCGAAAAATATTTTCTTCTTGGCGTGGAAAAACAGAAGTCATTCTAAAATTCAGTACAGAAATAATGAGAAAATTTGCAATTTTCTTCAAAAAATTTGTTCTCTCTCATACTGATGACGCCTGTACGCTCACCAGTAAAGGATTATCTACGTTGTGGGCCTCACAGCCACTGACGGCACAGCGCAAAAGGTTGTGTGACATGCGCTGCGACGCGCGCCCTTTTTTTTTTTTTTGTACGAGTGTAAGAGGGTGCACTCAGGTATGAAACGACGGCGCGTGTTTCGGCTCTATGAGAGGGGAGCAAGCATCCGACGGGAGCAGTTCAGTGCAACCGCTAAAGCGACAAGGTCACGGTGGCCGTGTGCATCGTGGTTGCGCAATGGCTTACGGACGGCACGTCGCAACCGCCCAGACGTTTTCGGACGGCACCTGACGGAGTGCCGTTATTCTCCGTCCTGCAGAGAAGGTATACAGGCAGCCAACATGGAGACAGAGCCTGATGCGGTACCTGCCGTCTAGTGGCTGTGCCTACGGCAGCCCCGTCACTGTAATACACTGAACTTTGGTTTCCGAAATGTCGCTTTTTTGCTGCTGTCGCGAACTTACCCGCTATGCAGTGCGAAGTTGCATGCATTCTTTTGCTGGTTCGTTTGTTACAATGGCTCCGTCGCACTTGTGAATGTTTTGGTTCGAAAGCACTATCGGCCTCATAACCGGGTGTGTGGTGAAGCATCTGAAGTTAGACACATGATGCCGGAAATTGCGCAAAATAAATGCGGCTTTGAATGAGGATGACCTTGGCCAACCTGGAGAAATAAAATAAATGTTGTCGCGATCGGGCTTCGCACCCGCAGCGGCGCAATCAGCCTCGCTGGTCAAATACTCGACAGCACTATGCTAAACTGTAGCACACTCTGTAGCACACTCTCGTGCTGCGCATTGCACGTCATTGTTTTCATCAACTTTCATCTGTGCACAAGTTCCTAAAGGAAAGGAAATATTGAACTTTCAAGTACGTGGAGTTATTGTCCACCTGCAAAAACCTGTTTTAGCACAATATTTAGTGGTTATCAATGCTAAACCGCCTACAATTTTTTTCTTGGCCTGCAATAAACCGGAGTTTTATCCTCTTATTGTGGCATGCCACACACTGGCTGGCTCACGAACCCCATTGACGAGTAGGCGTGGACATCAACGTACTATAGCCGAAAGAGGCAAGCCGTACCTCATTGGGCTCTAATTTATAATCAAGCATAGGGTGTTGTATCGAGTGCACAAGTGTTTTTGCATTCAGCTTGCGTTGATACGCGACTATGGTACAGCTTCCAACATCGTGCATCCAGTTCCCATCCACGCTCTTTCACATGGTGACTCCGGCAATTTCTTAAGCCAAACGACCAAATATGCGGAGGAAATTCTTGGGATGAACGCTCAGCTAAAGGTCCAGTGCACATTGACTAGAAATAAACGAGTTAGGTTGCACGTAAGTAGACAGAGATTTGCATGTTTAGTCTCCAAGCTTCAAAAAATTAACCTGCAAGCTGGAAATTACAGTTTACATTTTTCTACGGGTCGGCGCTCCATAGTAAAACGCTCAGTAATTGATTTTCGAGAAAACGTATTGGATTTGCAAGTGATGTTTAACCAGCGGAATGAACGTCCAATGCCCACCACATTAGGTTCTCAACCTAAAGTACACTGTCAGTTTCACAGATGTTAAATATACTTTGTTTGTCGTATTGGAAATTTCGTACATCATACATTTCGTACATCTACATGGTTTACATGTATATCACGAGGCCAATTGAAGAAGTCGTTTATTGCATACGCTATGTAAGATCGTCTTCTTCGCGAGTAATAACAAGCTTCAGGCAGCACACAATCAGGGAAAACGAGGCAAGTAGCAAGCGTAGCTACTTTATGGGTAGGCATTACGGAGCGTGCATTCAGACCAGGGGCGAGGGCTTGCTGCGCCTCATATTTAGACTTCAATTAGTTTCTCGTCAGCTTTATTCGCTTACCTGGGTAAAGCAGGGCCCAAATGAGGATTCCTTAACGTTCTAAGAAATCAACTCACCACCAAAAATATGAGAGCGCTGACACAGCTACAGAGTCTCTTAGAAGACAACTGTAGAGGGAAACTTATTACTTTTTTTTATATGCATCTACCGGAACATTAGTTCCAAACGTTCTCTCGAGACCAGACCACTGCCGTGAATGCTCGTGCATAGGAAGCCAGGATACAAGGAGCAGAAAGTACCTGTCAAATTGCGGCGACTTCGCATGGCCCAAGAATGCGCTGAAAGCAGACTCATAACTCAATATCATTTACCTACATCTTCCGGAAGTAAAAAACATTATTTAAGGAGTACCACCTCAGTGTAAGTGTCGCTTCGAGAAATCTGGCTCCAGAATAACAGGGTTGGTGTACCGACGCATAACTTGCATGCCGAACACTTTTGCTTCTTCAACCATCGTAGTTCGGACTAATGGTCAACAAAATAGCCCTTTTATGTATTTTTTTATGGAAGGGATACTCAGCAGGTTTCAAGTTTTAAAGTATTTAGCTATTGGCAAGGATTTGAGGAGGGTGTTGAGATTTGTCTGTTTTAATGACAAACACTGATTAATATGAATGAGGGTTTTTCCAGCTTAATGCATAGTGACGCACCGAGATCGTATTGCAACATAGAAAAACATAATCATTTTATTAGTCTTACTGTACACTGTACAATAGTTCATTACAACTTGTTCCAGAGCAGTTGATCGGGTGAATGTTTCATGTTACTGCACGTAAACATCCTAATCCTTCTTCCCAATGGTGGCGCACTGTATCACAGATTCACATGAACGTCTATCAGAATCACAAGCCAAAGTCAAATCTTCCTTTAACAATAGAATTGCATGTTAAAAAAAGTAACTCAAAATGAACCGACCTAAAGCAGCACATGTCAGCAACTTTCTCGTACACGATCAAAATAATCAGATTGGAGTCTGGAACGGAAGACTTCCTCGTAGTCCGCAATAATCCCGAGGGAGCCAGCGTCCTTTGCTCGGCGCGGAAAGGATGAAAGCCTCTTCTTCTTCAAAAAAAAAAAAACAGGACAAATAAAAATAAGCGTAAAAGCAACGACCGACGAAGAATCTCGACTTTCCCGAGTAGCGTCCAGGCACACGGCAAGCAACTTTATTGGACGTTTTCGGCGAAAACAAAATAAAATGCTTTGTTCTTTAGCTGGACACCTTAAAAGATTGGAGAAAGGAATAAAAATCATGCGTTTCAAAAGGAAGTAAAGGAAACCAAAGCTAGCAGAGCAGATTTCTCAAGAGGCCAACAACAAGTGTTGGAGAGGAGGCGATCGGCGACGTTTAGAGGGGCAAGTGTCTTCCGCCACCCACGCCAACGCACACGAGCACGGCCGCTCCAAGTCCCACGGGTTGGGGAGAGACAAGTATGTGCACAAGGAGGAGCGAGTTGTTTCCTAGTTAAATCCCCGACGGGCGACACCAGAGCACGTCCACCGACCGACCTAGTGCACGCTTCCGAGCTACTTTGGCCGCAGAGCTCGGGTTTCGTGTTTCTCTTGCACGGTCCACGCTGGTTCCTTCTCCCTCGAGTTTGACCCTTTCCCCTTCCCTCACTGTACTCTCACACCTCTCTTTCCCTGCAGAACACTTCAAGCTCCCGTCAGAAATTCCGGTCATTATTTTTTTCTCGTCACCTACACGATGGTGTCTCCCCAATAGCCTCACAGCAGCAGCCTGTCTCCCTCTAACATTCCGTGTAAATTTGCCCTCATTTTATCTTCTTCCCTTCCCACGATTCCCTGTTTCCTATTCTCTCCCGATTCTCACAGCCGCGGTTAGAGGCGCGCAGCCTCGTTTCTTGCTCTTCTCTGCGTGCTTTGCCGAAAGAAACATGCCAAGACTCTTCGGTCGTATTACGCCAGCGTGGAACAAGGACTGGATGCACAACGTTTGTCGGCAAAGCCTGTGAGGTTCTGCCGGGGCGGACGACAAAAGTAGAAAGAAGTATGGTCTTGTAGACACTGGTGAAGAGAACATAATAGGCGCAACAAGCTACGCGGCAAGAGAAAGTATGTCGGCCTCGGGGAAGGTAGGCTGGGTGAAAGAAGACAGAAGCTTTTCTGGACGCGAGAAAAAGACAAAACCTTGTCTGTCATCTCCTAACGACTTACGTAACGTTGTTGCTTTCTTGTTGGCTATATTTTTCTGTTTTTGCTATGTCGTTTCTGAATGTTTTGAAGGGTTGGATTTGTTTTGAGCTTTTCTTTCGCTCCCCGGCCTTCTGCCAGCGATTCCTCAGAAGAAGCCAAGGGCTTGCTGGTTTCCGAGAGGGTGGAGGGTCTACTCAAGCTCCGCGCTCCTTCAAGGAAGCGCTCTCTCGCTCTCTCTTTTTTTCAGAGAGCTGTCACAAGGGACGCCAGACTTCTTAGTTGGGACACGACGCTCCTTTCTTCGACTTTAGGAGGCCGGCTAGGCAGGTAACGGATTGCCGCAGCTGTACCGACACCTGCTCATATGCCCTGAAAATAAGCGGTTTAACGTCTCCAATCGCCATTGTAAAGAGTCTTCGGCAATCTCATTATCAAAGCCAGCGTACAGAAGTACCTACCACCACTCGACCTACTTTTCTGCTGTTATTGATTTTCTATGTAATATGAACTGCTATATGAATCTGCACCTGCAAATCTGAATCTGCAAAAATGAATATGCCCCTTGGCATTTCTGCTCATTCAGCTAGCGGTAACAGAGCTCCTAGAATGGTTACGACTAAGCTTACCGACTATCAATCCGCGCCGGGGTTTTAAAATAGGTTTGTTGGTTTATGGGGTTTAACGCCCCAAAGCGACTAAGGCTGTGAGAGACGCCGTAGTGGAGGGCTCCAGAAATTTCGACCACCTGGGGTTCTTTAACGTGCACCGACATCGCACAGTACATGGGCCTCTAGAATTTCTCCTCCAAAAAAATTCAACCACCGCGACCGGGATCGAACCCGCGTCTTTCGGGTCAGCAGCCGAGCACCATAACCGCTGAGCCATCGCGGCGGCGGGGTTTAAAATAGTTCCTCTGTAAAATAGCATTACTGAGTACCGTAATCGTCCACTTTTCGCGGCTTTCTTAGTCTCTTCCGTCGTGGCACAGACAGGTGTCCACCCCCTCTGTGTGTGCTGCTGCGCCTTTGCTTTGAACTGCTTACAACTGCCATACAGGCGCGCACAGAGCGTCCCAGAGGTGTTTCAAAGTTTTGGCAGCGTCTTATTACTACTGTGCTCCCTACCCTAGCACAGAGAAGGTTGTAGATGCGTGAGGCATGGCCAGCCTGCAAGGATTTGGCGCCTGATCAGAGAGAATTGTAACGCGTAGCCACGCAATCAGAGGCGAGACCATCCCCCAACCTAAGACAAGAAAAGTCCCCTAGGCATGTGCATGGGTGGTTACGTGATCTCCTACTCAACCAACGACAGTAAACCGCCGAACAGACCATTAACAGCTAGGCTGTAAGTAGTCTGCATTGCCAGAGGCATGCGTACAAGGAACAAAGAATACTGGCCAAGGCGCTCGAACTGAACAATTTGAGCTTTGCGCGCGCAGGATATTGTCTTTTTATACACCGCTAAGCAACGTCTCATACCTATCGACCATCAGCCGCTTTTCGTCTGTAGTTTTCACCTACACAAGCCTTAAGTGTTTTCTGTCCTTGTTGGTGTCGTTTCAGCACACCGAAAAAAGACGTCTGTACGACAGAATATTGCGTGCTTTTGACACAAAGAATAATAAAATGATGGCACCTTACTTCTGCTTGGCAAACAGAAATGCAAACGTTTTATGAGGAAAAGAAAAATGCACAAACCTCTCACTCAGTTTGGGTACCTTACTAACGCCGTGAGGGAAGGGATGAATGAGAGAGTAAGAGAAGGCAGAGAGGAAAAGGCGAATTAGTAGAAAGCTCCGAATTAATATCTACCACGTGAGGTTCTGTTACGTGCGTAGAAATTGCACAGGAAATGGTTGTCGTCTTATTTTAGTGTGGATTGAAAGCTAATTTCTTGAAAGCCATGAAATCCCTGCTAAGTGAAACACGTAGCCACACACATATAACAGCTTGGTGACCACCGAACTGCGATCTCCAAAACTCCACACTAAAAAACTCCAAACTCAAAAACCCAAAAACTCCAAACTCCTTCAAATAACTTTATGCTGTGGCCTAACAAAATTGAATGTTCTTCTCCTTCTCAAATAAGTTCATGCTGCGGCCTAACAAAATTGAATGTTACTCTCCTTCTCAAATAACTTCATGCTGTGGCCTAACAAAATTGAATGTTCTTCTCCTTTTCAAATAACTTTATGCTGTGGCCTAACAAAATTGAATGTTCTTCTCCTTCTCAAATAACTTTATGCTGTGGCCTAACAAAATTGAATGTTCTTCTCCTTTTCTTCGAATACTGCATCCTCAATAACCGGATTTCGTAAATCTGAAATACGCACATGCGTTAAAAGATCATTTACAACATCAGTGCTTTAGGAAAACTAACAAGCGGTATACAAAATTTAAAGAAAAATGGCAGGGTGAATGAGAAAGAGATGAAATATCCTGACCGATCATCAACTGGCGACGAGTAAGCGCTAGAGGCAACGTGAGTGCATTTGTGTTCAGTTTACAGGATCGACAGTCAGTTAGGAAGAAAACATTTCATGAGGAAAATCCTACAAGGTCCGGAATGGTACTGACTAGAGCCGCCAGCGCATGTCGCATTAAGAATGTTTAAGACCTGTGAGCTATTGAAATCGAAGTTGTAGGCTTCGCTATCCTATTTCCCTTTGCTCCTCTTAATATCTCATTACTTCTTTCCCTCTCGTTACTCGTAAGTTTTTGACAGTCACTACCAGCACTTTGTGCAGCCGCCTTTAAACTTTCCGGCGGTAAAGCTCTGACCAAAGCATGCAAGCTTCTCAAACTTCTCAGCTGCCCAATAGGGTTCTTGAACCGCGAAGAAAGAAACCATGTGACAGTAGACTCAATTTCTGGTATTTCTGATATATTGGTCCTGTTTTGGTCGTCGTCTAGGAGCTTAATTTAATGATTTGCGTTTATATACAAAGTATCAAAGTGCATGCATTCAGGAAATGCACGTTTCTGACTTGCATAAATCACTTTTGTAATACGCTGGAAAGCACTGAGGGGGAAACGAATTATTAACAAAGTGACTTCTCGAGTGCAACCATCACGGAGGATACTTGTCCGGTGCTGTACAGGGAACAGGGGTCTCTAAGCGACACGAACGTCGCAATAAATACAAAGCTGTCTTAGTTTAGTCGTCTTGTTAATCTGCAGCACCAACCATGCTGTCGAAAACCAATTATCTCTAATAAGTTACACAGAGACTTGAAACAAGCTCGAGGCGGAGCGTCTCATTGCATATATCAATGAATGATCCCTGCATCTTACAATAGAACTGCGGTTGAACTAGACAGCACAAGAAAGAACACGGCACTCGCGCACTGTCTTAATTGCACCACTATTCCGTTGAATTATGCAACAAATCACCCAACAATTCGTTATTCTAAAGTTTCTTATTCTCGCTGCATCATCATAGACAGAGGCAGCAGCTGAGCGAAAACAGGCAATATTATGTAATATAGCACTAGCCTAATATAACATAAAACTTATAATAATATAATAAATTCTAAAAAGATAAAAATCTGATGGTCACAGCTCGAAGAAAGAAGCTACCCCGCTAAATAGGGTGCATGCTGAGAACCAAGCAACCAAAGGTGAAGGAAATGCCATCGGTCTTGCTCAAAGTGTAAAACGACTGGAGTGCTTAGTTTTTCACCCTGTGCCTGTGCTCTTGTAGAGCGCCCGAACTGGGACAAGGGGTTGAGCTGATGGATGGGTCCGCACCATTTTGCACGGTAAGAGGTTATTGTAACACTAACATATTTTTTTTTCCTTTAGAGGTACTGGGAGATCGGATATTCGATCAGCAATCGCTGACTTGGCTGCCACTTTCCTCCACTGTCGAGCCAACCTGCAGTTATTGTGTCGCGCCAAAAAGACAGAGCTATTCAGTACACAAAGACCACTCAGTGGTTGTAGCTACACGTTTTTGTGATAGAGACAAACATCAGCAAAGAAAAAAAATGCGGCGTTCATGTACTGTAACCTTCTGCATATTGTCTCGTCTATGTGTGTTTGTTTACAGGTTACGTACTTAAATAATTTAACATGCTCTTATTGCGTATATCGCCCGCCTTGTTTGGACAAGACTAAAAGATCCCCAGCTTACAGATATATTCTGGATCGTGAAGATCTGTGGTGTTTAGTGGGTGCATCAAGCTTTGCATTCAGATGTGTTTTATTTTAAGCTCATTCTACAGCTGCTTATATATTTCAGTACCCAAAATTAATGCGCCCAATTAGTTGTGTGCACATATCTTAACCAATTAATATTCCCGCCACCAAGAAAATGTAGATAGTTTTAACCGGTTGCTCAACTCCATGGCAGGAAGCTGTGCGCTTTCTTCTTCCATTCCGTTTACAGAGTTTATCAAACAAGCTTCCGACCTTTCCTCCACCGTACTCCTCATAATTCAGATATTCGAATATCTAAATGATATTATCTGAATGAATGAATGAATATTATCTTTATGAACTGAATGATATTATCAGTCGCAAAACAGTGATATGAAGTAGGATTGAAGTTTGCAGATACACCGTATCATTCTGACGCTTTCCAAAAACAAAATGAGCTAAAAACGTTCATGTTCAACAAACGAGAAAGTGTATTTTAACCATAACGTATTCACGGACAAATTTCGCAGCGTTTCTCATGATATTAACGTAGTGGGTCACAGTCGTCTTGTTGTTTATATTCCGTGCGAATTTCCCAGAGTACAAGCACAGAAAATCCCAGGGATTCCTCGGGGTTAAGGAGGAAAACCAGTGCTGTAGATGAGCTGCGCGCGATGGGAACAGGGTCATCACTGCACTTAGCTCAACCTAGTGTAATGCGTTTTCCACCCGAGCCACGCAGGCCTTCAAAGTACAACGACTGATACAGAACACACCATCTTTTTCATCTGGTGGGGCTGTAGAGCACTGAAAGCGCCAAGAGTAGTCTATAAATAGAGAATTAAAAAGATGTAAAACACGATAAGACACTCTCATAACATAAACTAACTAGCTTGACGGTAGTTAGAAAATCGATTCTTTTTCGACGCTTGACCACTCACTCCGCGCATAAACATACTCCCAAGTCCGCCTGTGCCCTTCACTCGAAGGTTTCTGCAGTACTTCCCGAAAATGCGAAAGTTGTGACCTTACAATCATTCTTTCCGGTTCAACACCATGCAAGGTAAGTGGCGGTACCTCACACTGAGTTTTCTTTTTCGCAATCATTTGTATAGGCTCACAAGTTCTCGCAGTTTTTCGGGTCCTGCGCTTAAGTAATTTTCAGGAGCACTGTGTATCAAGATGCTTGCAGAGTAGTGTAGCCAGTTGGGGAAGTTGGTAGTCTGGAAGCGCAGTGAGTTCATCCTAATTCGGCTATTTTATATACTCTGGTAGAAAAACGCAAGGGATGCTCTCCTCCTCCAATCCTTCGGGAAGTTCAAGGGCAGAGTGGATGTCGAGTGAGGCCGTTATGAAAACAATGGAAAGGATTCGCATTATGCTCAAAACACCAGCTAGACAGGCGAGTTGGCAACAGTTGGCAAAGGCCAAGAGCGCGAAAGACGCGGGTGAAAGGTGAGGAAACACAGCACGAGTGCTCTACCTATAAGAATACTGTACCTACAATAGAAAATTTAACTATATTTTCTCGCTTCTGTTTTCCTGCGCATGCTCAAGTTTAGAAGTACAATAATGGTACAGAGGTCACTGCAGAAAGGGCGTGACTGCTTTTAAGAAAACGCGTATCGATTCCGTTCACAGGTCGAACACGGAAAACTAGATGAGCGCGGTATTCGGGGGAAGAAACTGGCAAGGTTTTAACGCATTTAAACCAAGTATATGCCGAAAGAATATGTTTGGCCTGGTTGGCTCATGGTTTTGCTTTGCTGGGCCGTCGGCACGTCTGGCGACGATATTGAACTCAGGTCAAGCTCTGATCGAGGTTAAGCTGATCTGATCTGTTCGCGCCGCACATAGAAGTTGATGAAGACGACCATGTGCAATGCACAGCGAGAGAGTGCGTTGCAGTTTAACACGAGGTGTTATCTGCTGTGGCGATAGCATAGTGCTGCAATAAAAAAAAAAGAAAGCGGCGATAGCACTGTGCCCTCGTGCATTGGCCAGCGAAGGACATCTGCTCGCGCCGGCACTGGTTCGACACCCAGTCTCGGTAATATTTATTTCATTTATTTATTTAGGTCACTCTTTAGCGATGAAATGGCTTTTGAAGCTTTGGTAGCGGATCAGAGCTTTCACTCTAAAACACATTTGCAGTGTGCAGTGAGCTGCGCGAATTTCACACGTGGGCTCTTGGGGATACCGCAAATTCGTCGGTTCATTTATTTAGTGCGCATTTTCTCGTTGCTTGCCCGTAGTCGCTAATTCGAACGAATGTTGAGCCTTCATAGAGCGATGAAGATTGGCTGGTTAGCAATTAAAAAAAAGAAAATGGCAGCATTCATACTATTCCTGGCTTTGTCCCCTTCACTTGCATGGCAATCTTTTTTTTTTTTTTTTCAGCGCTTGATTACACCTTGTCCACATCTGTTAATGCGTCTGAGTTGTACCGCTCACTGTCGGTCGCTCTATAGTTGCAGTCACCAAATTTTAAGCAATATGAGCACAGACGGCGAAAAAAACCGATTTCGATAAGTTTACGTACTGAAGGTTGAGTAATATAGTGGTAAAAAATAGTTTTACGATAGAAGAACAAGGTTTCCTTCGATCTGCTCTTCATTTTTCTAAGTACATTCTTGGTAAGAAAGAGGTGTGACGGACGTTTACTTTACCGAAATATTAAGGTACAAAGCTACCTTCTTTATCTCAGATAGCATGGCGCTGGACTTTTAGATACTACGGTGTTTCATTAAAAAAAAGAAATAACAATACGTTTTTTCTTCTTCCCCTCATTTGTAAAAACGCAGAAATTTCTGATGCTCTGGTGTTTCATTAATGACGTTTTTTTCTCTCCGTAGTTTTGTGTTCCAGGGTTGGTCAACTAACCCAAGAGTCCCTTTTTCCGCATGCCAGTGGAATGATTTTCGCAGAATAAGAAAAGTCAAAAGTAGTTAGAAGGCTGCTCTACTTAAGAATTCGCTTAAAATCAGCCATATTACAGGAGGATCAAATTGATAAGACCTAAAATCGGCTTCCTTTTTCTTACTTAATTCACCACTATGTCTGCATGCTCTCTTGAGAAGAAAAACAGGTTTTGTTGTCTTACGACGTAGGCTGGGGCTCTTTACAATTTTCTAGGGCAGCTCCAAGCTAACGATTGTCCACAGATAGGTCTACAAAGCCAAACGAAAGCCACAACGTCTATTTTTTTCTTCTTGTGAGGAGAGAGAGGGGGATAAGAATTGAATTTGTTAACTCCTGAAAGAAAACTTAATGAAAGGAAACCTGGATTTGCTTAACTTATATATCTTCTTTTTTAAAACGAGCGAGGCATGATCACAAAAACGGAAAACGTTTATGTAGAGAAGACGCCAAGAAGGCGAATGTTAATTTTTTAGTCGGTCGTCGACACTCCGGGTATTTAAAAGACACTCATTTCCTAGCTCGTCAATACATTGGTTAGTTCACGGATAAGTATCGCGAGCGTTCTCCTAATAGCACATAGACATAATTACTCTTTCTAGATGCCCTTCAAACCTAAATATCCTTTCCTATTTACAGTCATTTTTAATGAGGCAAGTGTTTTCCCTTTGATAATATAGTCCTATACTTCGACACTTCATAGAGCAGCTTACGCGGGGGTATAAGAGAAAGTACGTTCCCATTAAAGTGATTCATAACTCACACTGTTATAATCATAAACATTGCTGTACTCTGAAAGAAGATATATCTACATATGTAGCATTAGGGCAATATAACCATGTTTATGCTGGCCAGGTCGAAGCAAACACGCAGTGTAATGGCACAGATAATATGCCATAAATTTGCATATTTTACGGTGGAAATGGCAATCTCGCAGACAGAGGCAAGTTGGCTGGCTTTTATTCGCTTTCACTTTTTAATAATTTCTCCAAAACATGACACTGAAAGCCCGTATTTATGCTCGAGTAAATCCCATTATCAATGGTAACTACTAACAGTGCGTGAACAGTGCTATGTCTCCTAATTTCGCTCAATCCCAGTCATCAGGCCCTCAGTTAGCAGAACTGAAATTTCGTGTACACGGAATCCTACCTGACAGGAACTTTGGTTATAAAAATTTAAATCAACACCGGAGTGGTACTCAAATCTAGGCTAAATTCTAGCTTGCGCTCTTAATAAAAAAAACTCTGACAATGCATTGCGTCACCGAAGTGCTCTTTAAGAAAGTTTAGCCTCGCAGGTACTGCCGACAATCTGAAGCGTAACAACGTGATGACTGCACTACGTACTAAGCACGTAAAATCCTGGACTGTTTGCTGAAATGACCCGATAATCCATTCTAAAACTAAGTCTCCTCTCTTCAGCGAATTTGACGTTCCGCTGTGTTTAATTTTCGCATATTCAGCTCATCTTTGCAAGAACGAAGGCAGCGATAACGTAAAAAAAATTAACCTGGCGCATTGCCTCAATCCTCCTCTTCCTTCAGAGCCACGCATCCCCATACGACAGTGAGAACAAAGGAATAATGTGGCGTCCTCCCTATAATGCAGCGCCTGGCGTTCGCAGAAGCCACCGTTAGCACGTCTTCTAGGCACGCAGCTCTAAAGAGCTCTTTTCGAATGGAGGCCCACGTCTCGCTCGTCTATTCTGATTGCCGCGTGAACGCTCCGGCGAAAATGCGGCCAGTGCCGTGCGGCCCGATCAGCTCGTCGCTTCTATCCAACCTCTGAGAGCAGCCTCTTTAGTTACCTACCTTCTTCCCCACATCTGCCCTCCCTACGTTTTTGCTGCTCCTTTTCGCCTAAACCTAACTTAACGGCCGCTAACTTCGCGCCGCTTATCTGCATGTCCATGCAGTTTTTGAGCAGAATCTTCCAGGTCGATGTACTGGGCACATTTTATCCCAGTTGCCTCTACTAAAGACTTCCCGAGGCAATTCTTTCTACTTCTATAAGGCACGCATAAATCAGCGCGCAAATGTGGCTTTTGTTCTCGTGTTTACTCCTCAGAACGCCACAGACGGTGCCACGCGCGCCTCGCTAAGAGCACAACGAGAAAGCTCAGCCGCAGGGCAGGAAAGAAGATAACTATGAACAAAGCTCTACCAGACATAATAGCGGCACTAAACAAGGCGGCAGACATGTCTTGCCTTTAAACCGACAGGCCTGCTTTAATTTTTCTTGCGCGACAAATGAGCTGCGGCTTCTTGTGGAAACACCACCTAAGGCTCAGTGCCATCGCTCATTAGCGCGCGATATATAAGCCTTGGGGTGCCAGCGCTTCCTCATTTGGGCGCCTTTTGTTTTTCGGAGTGAAACGTTATCGTTTTTGACGCTCTTATACAACCCAACGACAACCTGAACCACAGCCTTCGCACTCCGCATCGTTTCTGTTACGTTTTTTGATTTTCTTCCCACGACCTCGCTGCCAACTAATGCGCACTCATGGCAACCTCTTCGTTACGTATTTTTTATGTTTTCCGAAGAAAGTGACGAAGCAACCCGAGTATTCATTTAGTAACTAATGCTCAAGTTAAAACTAAACTTCCTGTGCTTCTCGATTGCTTTTTTTTTTTCCTTAAAACGGAAGTCGATTTACAGCGTGCCCAAAGGCTCTTGTTTCAGAGCACAGGTCTAGCCGAGTTCATCACGAATCACACAGTCATACTAACAGCAACGTCAGCGTTCTGTGTTTAGACTCTAATAATGAACCTAGATACTACAGCTTAAATGGCCCACGCTTCTGGCATGCTTAAAAAAAATAATCAGGTGGTCCTGGCAATACTAATACGTCATAAAAATGTATCACAAGGAAGTTGACAACGCTGCCGCTGTGCTGCGCAGTGGGCTAAACTCAGCGACAGCTGCCATGTTTGCGCATGTTGTGCTTGTTTGGCTCCGTGACGGTACGCTCTGCCCGTCGCTCCTAGCTTGCACGGTGGTTCTCCTTGCCGCGTACGCTACGTTGTTACTGCCACAGAAAAACAGGAACACCAGATGTAACTGGTGCACAACGGTCCCTGTCGTACTGTGCCAGAGGAAGAAATCAGAGAAGTAGTAAGAAACTACCCAAATATATTTTGAGAACGAAATAAATTACTGTCAACTCCTTACCATGCATCTAATCCGCTACGAAACTGAAATACGAGCCCGAAGCACTATTTTATCCACCACTGTGACTGTAGTTCCCAGGCGCACACCCATCACAGTTCACGCCGACGTCAATGGGTTGGTCGCAGCTGGAAATTGCCGCAGTCCACTCTAAGCAACCACAATTTGTAACCTCAAAAAAAAAAAGGATATTTCCACCGCACATATCTTTCGTTCGTACTTAATTCCGCGACAACTTGCACTACGCACGGCTCAAATGCTTAAATGCCAGCGAGTGTGCTCTAGCCGCTCTCATTAGAGTTTGAATAAACGTCGGGCTAGGCCTCCACGTCACAATCGGCCATTTTGATATAAAGCTGCAAATTTTACTGCAGTCTTTACGGGCTAACGAGCTATAAATACAAAACTCCAAGATAGCCTGCTTCATCTATAGCACTGAGTCAAGGCTCTCTTGCCAGAAAGGGAAGAAAAACTTTAGAGTTATCACATAGTTTTTATTAGTCTTTTTTTTACTTGTTTCAAGTTTATGCTTTTGGGGGACTAACGTCCCAAAAACAGTCAGGCTATAGAGGACACCGTACTGGAGGGCTGCACATATTTTCGACCACCTGGGGTTCTTTAACGTGCACTGACATCGCACAGTACACGACACTAGCCTCTTGAATTTCGCCTCCATTTAAATGCAACCGCCGCGGTGGGACCGATTTCCCCTCTTTCTGGTCAGCAGTTGAGCATCGTAGCCACTGAGCCACCGCGATAGCTTTTACAAGCTTGTGTTTTCGAGAAAGTGCTATCTATATCGTTTTCAAAGCAAAGATTTCAGTAATCACATTAACTTAAATACTCTCTTTACAGTCTCTTCAACGATGCATCTGTATGCGAGCGCAAGTGTCCCTTCAATATTCGAAAGCAAATTTTTCTATTCACTGAGAACGTACCTTGTTTCTATCACATCCCAATAATGAGCAGTCAGTAGCTACAATTGTCCCAGGGGTCTAAAGTCGACTTTTCTTTTTAGCTGTGGACGCAATTCAAGTCTACAATTTTAACGATGTGGTCGTTTTCATGCCATATAACTCTCGGAACGCTGGGGCTCGTTTTAAACAGCAACTATGTGTCGTCGTCACATGCGTATCCATTTGCACATAAACTCATGCGTGCCACGTATTAAAAAAAAAAGCGATGATTCTATGCTTCGGACTTGGAAAGAGGCATCTCGTCGCTTCTTCGCCAGACAGAATGATTTACTGAAATGTTAGGCTGGCCCATCGGGTCGCCATGGTGATGACCGCATCCTTCCATTCTGCGGATCCTGTTCTTAGCTCTGTAACGACTCACTGTTTGGATAGAAGTGGGCGAGTCTAATTTTTAACCTTCGATATTTTTTTTAATCCCTGTCTTAGAGTTGAATACCGTCCAGCTCTAGAAATGGAAGTGAAGTGTAACTGTCCACCAATAACTTTGGGGCGTCAGTGCTACAGTTACTTAATCATGGCAGTCGAAAGCATATATTGTTTTCAAAAGGAGTTAAGATAATAAGTCACCCACATAGATCGCTTATAGATCCGACAATTTTCGCAGCTTTCGGTAGACCAAAATAAATGGCGCCTGCACCAGTCGAAGAAGTCTGGTGAGATGTCCTAACTCTTAATTCTGTATTCTTTTGGAGGGGTGACCACGGATCGCAAAGAACTGATGGGGTCCACTGAGCCGTCGGTGTAGACCTGTTGCCATTTTTCGTGCTGCTCACAGAAGTATTCAAGACAGACTTGTTTTAGTTATGTCGGCCAAAATCGGCCTTCTTCCTAATACCGGCTATGGAAAGGAGCACACGAGATTGGTCCTGGCTCCATAGTGGAGAGAACGGTCCAGAGGCGGGTTTAAAATGGGACGGCAGAAGGGCGCTATGTGCATCAATGGGGTCTGCAAAAGATGTAGGCGGCCTGGTAATAGGAAGCACTTCAGGGTTTACACTATATGGTGTTCCACCTGCGCCACAAAAATAGTTCGATTGTCCGGCACCAATTGCGATAATATGCAATGTTTTGGACAGGGAGAGCTGTTTGTGCAATTACTCTGTTCTAGCAGCTACAAGAGGTAGTGCTGAAAGAATATAACTTCATTGAGACGCATGTTCCTCTAAGTTTGTGTACCATGCCACTTACCTAACAACACCATGACGGACCATAATGTAATCTCAAAGAAGCAAAACACCGTAATCTGATTCGCCTCTCATATGATTAATTGAGTTGTCGAACTAGCGACTTCCCTTGCCAATTACTGGTGTTTTAGCGTAGAATAAGCGCAGCTCTCTCCCTCGGACAGTAACGTACCGAGTCAATGTGGTTTATCTTCGCAACATAAAGAAGTTCATAAAGTACTCGCTAACAATGCACATTTCCAAACCATCAGGATGTTAGAATAAGATTGCTTATGGGATGAGTAGCGGGAACACTGAAGATGGTGAGTCGGTTTGGGACGTTAAACCCCATAAACCAAACCAAACCGAACATGCAAACACAAACAAGAGCTCCACCACCAACAGCAACAACAAGCATTAGCTTCTTGAACACTGATTTCACATCATTGAAATGCCGAAATATTTTATTGCTTGTGTTGCCAAGCGATGTAAATTTCATCTTAAAGAGAGCGTCTCCATTGCAATTCCCAGCTTTTCATACTAGTTTTCCCTGAATTCCGCGGCGAACTGTTGTGAACACGCAGGAGCTGTTTCAAAGAAATAAAACTAAGTGACACGCTGTCATGTGCTATCTAGCTATTTCCTACTTATTAGAGGAACAAAAACTACCAGTACAAAAGGACGGCTAACTTTTTTTAAGAAACAAAACAAGAGATTAATAATGCATCAGGTTTTGTTGCTACCACACTTTCAGTTTCAATGTCGGCTACATACAGCCGTCGGAAAGTGGAACGGTGATGGATTGCCTGTTAGATGACGCGCTTAAAAAGGTTCCACACACTGACCAGACTGATAGAACGAGATAATGGAGAGGCTTTCAAACGCTCTTTCTTTTGTGCATAGACCAAAGCCAATGCTGCTACTGGACCATTTTGAAGGGCCAACTCAATGCCGGCATATACTCTTCTTCGTGTATCGAGGCAGCTGAAGGGTTGGGGCGTTTAATTAAAAAGAAGGTGCAGTTGCTTCCGCCTGTCGTTGCTGTACATGAAAGAATAATGAAGTGAGCTGCCCAAACTTCGCTCGTCGTTGGCGCACCAAAAACATTCGGATCAATTTAACCAGACGTAGAACCCATGATTAAAAGAATCACTTCTTTCACGGCTGTTTCGTTATTCTCTATGTTAATTAACTGCGAAAGGTGGTGATGCTTTTGCAACAGTGAATTTCCCTCATTGAATTTTAATTCCCTGTTCAACCGTTCTAGCAATGTAGACGGAAGAAGAGACAAAATCATTAAAGAGGCCAATACCTCAAAGAATGCGACAGAAAATACATTGCATCTACAGAAAATAGGATATTTTATTTTAAGCTAGCCTGGAATAAAACATATTTGCAATGCTTTTAGTGTTTTATGTGTATCATTGCTTACAGTTAACAACCACGAATTATATTTGTCACGCTAGTTACATTTACGTTTAGCATACACGTCGATACGCTGCCAGAAAATGTTTCAAAAAGTTTTAACAAACTGTTTCCTTCTTCCTTTAATATGCTGCCAAAGGAGACATGCTTGTACACTTCTGTCAAAAGAAACGCTACGTTTTCTGAGCCCTTCAGTTTTTTCCATGGCCAGAGCAGATGCTTAACGACCTAGATAAGCAGTTAGTTACGCAGCCGCAGCTGGATGCCACAAGAAAGTTCAAGTTCATATTCGCCAACTCATTTTAGATACTGCAAAGTAGACCACTACAGCAAAGCGGTGTGTCCTTTCGTTAAGCGGCGCAGTGACCCGAAAATTAGCACTTTTGTAGCGAGAGCTACATTACCCGCAGCCTCGCCGTTTCACTGTGGGCCTTCGGCGCCACTTGTGCGCATGTGCGAAGAGCCGAGTGACGTCACAGCCGCGCAGCTGGTGCGCCGCGCGCCGCGCTGCACGCCTCCGACCGAGAGGAGCCACCGAGAGACGTCACCGCTGCCGGCGCCACGCGCCGACGCCGCTCGCCTCCGACCGAGAGAGAGACTGCGCATGTGCGACACGCAGCTGGCGCGCCGTACTCTACTGCACATATGCGGCAAGGGGAGGAGGAAGATCGCGGTGTATAAATGATGATGATGCTGTGGTAGAGAAAACGCACTGTCATGGCAGCCAAGGAGAGCGAGGCCGACGCTGTGCGGCGTAGGAGACGGGAGAAACTCGAGTCGTCGGACCATGACGATAATCAAACAACTAGACGTAACGAAGGATATACCGTACCTCTCGCTACGTATATTCTGGCATAGCTGAGCTAAGCCACAGCCAAATTTTTTTCACTTAGCGGAAATATGAATTTAAGTGCACACACTACGACACCACGAAACTTATGCCCGCACCCTTATAATGTCCTCATTCATGTGATGCGCGGGTGCCAGAGACGACATAAATTAAAGCTTTATAGCATGACCAAACCTACCAGCTGTTGTTTTTTTCCATAACTATGGTGTACGTGTGATGTATACCAGAAAAAAAAAACAAAGGCCGCCGTATGGATAGGTTATTTTATGAATTACAATCCGCCCACTAAAGTGGACACCATGCCCGTGAGCTATGGCGGCCGCAAGAAGAAATTGTCTGCTCCAAAGACGATGCACATTTTCCTTATACTGCCTCAAAAACAACTTGAGATACCTCGAAATCTATCTTGGATTATGTCGCATTTTAAAAACAATAAAAGCAATCACTCTTGATACTTATACACAAGTAAACTTTGCACTTGATGCACGCGTATGAAGATTTGCGATCGCACGAGCTCTCTTTAGAACATTGTCCTACGGGCGTACTTTGGCAGGCAAAGTAAATAAAAATATCATTGCATTGCTTTCACCTTGGCATTCATTGTGTAGTTCCAAAATTCATGGAAGGGTCAAAAGCACGCGATTTTCCCCACACACTGGATCTTGTTCGAGCATGAATGTGTCCATATACAATGCTAGTTTGAACATGTTCAGCAGCATTGTGCAGCTTCGTGGCATCCAGACACCTGTACAAGAGCCAGAAGTTCATAAGAGCTCTTATACAGGGAGTTTGCTCTTAGAGTTTACGCAATTTTCAAAAATAGGCTTTCTTAGTTAGAATAGCGATTTTTTTCGGCATATCAATGTCAGCGGTGTACTACATCAGAATACAGCTAAGACGTACTAACTAGCAGACTGGTTAACAAATTCTGAATAGTTAACATTTTAATATTGCTGTTAGGTTCCTTAATTATTGACAGGCGTGTAGCCCACGGTAAGTAATATTCATGTGAGTTTTTAGGATTCAGAAAACGCACTTGCCCTCTGAGCTGCGACTCAACAAATATTGGCTATATCACGCAAAAGTGCATGTGCTTCAAGAAGCTTGCAGGCAAAGCAACATCTCCAGTGCACGCAATTCGTCGAAATAGCCAAAATTTGTTAGGCCACAGCCCCGAGGGTAAGCGTGTTTTTGAAATTCTAAAAACTGATATGGATATTGCTTACAGTGGGCTACAGCCTCTCAATAGTTAAGGAACCTAACAGTAGTAGTTAAAAAGTTAATTATTGAGTATTAGTTAACCAGCCCGCTAGATAGCATGTCTTAGCTGTATTCTGATGTTTGGTTTCGTTTATGTAGGTTTAACGGCCCAAAGCGACTCAGGCTATGAGAGACGCGTGAGGACTCCGGAAATTTCGACCACCTGGGGTTCTTTAACGCGCCCTGATATCGCACAGTACACGAGCCTCTAGAATTTCGCCTCCACAGAAATTCGACCGGCGCGGCCGGAATCGAACCCTCGTCTTTTGGGTGAGCAGCCGAGTAGTACACCGCTGACAATGCTATGTCGAAAAAAGCGCTATTGTAGCTAAAAAAAATCTATTTTTAAAAATTGTGTAAAGTCCTGGGTGAAACGCCCTGTATATCTGAAGTACAACATTGAGTGCTTGTGCCACCACCTTCTCTTGAAATGCAATTTGAAGAATGAAAGGAGCATGCGGCCCTCTTTTTGTCCTAAATTGTAATTCCCCAACTGATGACGCATTCTATTAGTTCAATGTAGATGCTTCAACTAATCAAACGAAAGTGTGCAATGTCCTTCAGAAAGTAAATGTAACGCTACTGCCGTGTATGGCGTCCACGTCAGTGTACCAATGCAAAAAACAAGCCCTATTTCGTTAGCTGTCCTTCGTCATCCGAATATACTAAATGAACCGTTCTAACTAGCACTAAAGTGAATAAGAAAGTGGTTTCAGTTCCAAACAAAGGGCAGTAATGTCATTATCTGTGACACTCCAAATGTTTGCGCTGGGTCATCAGGTGCGTCGCCCGGGTCGTTCCCTTCCTCAGAAATGATGCATAGCGCCCTGCGCTCGCCCGTCGGTCATCCCTACCATATCATACATAAAACAGACCTACCACAATGAGATCTACTTTGAGGTGATGCATCCTTCACGCGGAACTTCGCTAATGCAATACAGAGCCCACCTGGCAGTCTGGTTTACTAAATGCGTCCTTCACACCCCGCAGGCGTGATAGACTCCTCAAGTGAAGTGAGCGTTACATAAGGAAGCCTGCGTTCAAGGAGTATAGACGCCTAATTTTGGTGGCATGCTTTCTTGCCTGCAGTGACGCGGAAGGCACTTCTACCTGTATACATGAATCGCCGCGTGGTATTCGCCTACGACCGCTAAATAATTTCAAATGAAATTTTTGTGACATACTATTTCGGTTTCAACAGCCGAATGATGACTGTGACGTCAACGTGTGCTAATAGGCCACGTGAGGCATGAAAAAACTGCATTATAATCACTGCGTATACATTCGTTGTCATTGCAGCTCTTGAGGAAAGCGGTCTTTAGCATCGTAGTGAATGAAAACGAGGAAGAAACGATTTAGTCGCAGTGTTTCATGCCTCATGTTACCTGTAAGCTCACTTTGACATCCCATTCATCTTTCGGCTGTTGAAAGAGCACCAAAACGACACGAGAAAGAAAATCAATTATAAATAACTTATCTGTCGTAGAGGAATAACATACAGTAATTCATATATAATAATGCCTTACGCATCATTACAAAGGAGAAAACACGCACCCAAAAGTTCGGTGTCTTTACTTCTTTAATCGTTTAATTCTAAAATTTTCTTCAAATATACCTCTACGTTTGTTGGTAGACGCTTGCGCTGCTGTTTACTGTCGTCCTGCTTTTCGTTATTTTTTTTAGAAAACAAGTATAGCGAGATAGAGAAAGCTTTATTTCCACGCAACATCAAGCACCAATTATATCTTCGTCCAGGGTAACCAAAGCGAACCGGACGCAGTTGATCTTTTCCATCTTTTCGCATTGCACACATGGCTCTCATGATGTAAGCAGAGCAGTATTACCTTAGACGACTAACGCATCCTGTCAGAAATTAGTAATAGCAGCAAGCAACTGGCTCCGTATGGCAGTTTGAGCATTCTTGTTGCGCAATTGAATGCGCTGCGTTAAATAATTATAAATTAATTAGGCCATATGTGTAAGGGAATCGCATTCGAGCAGTTAATTTCAAGTACAGCCTCCATAAATTTCATTCCAACAACCACATTTGAAATAGCGCCTTAACTCTAAGCCTTTTAGAAAACTGCGTGGCAAAGCCTCGCAAACGATTGCAATTTGTGTAGTAAGTTTAGCACCTTCTTCCACTAAGTTGGCTTATGAATGACTACGAACCCCTGACTACGTCCAGGGTTCGACGAAAGTTCGTCTGGTCAGGCATGATAATGAACCAGCTGAGTGAACAAGGAACCGGTACGGATTCCGAAACGTCCAATTGTAACCCGACATGGTCTAGCTCACGCAAGCGGAAGAAGGCCGAAGATGAACGTGAGCTTACAGACGTCAAACCGGACAGACGCCTGTGAAACATCAAAATATAGCCGCTACTCCCGGCCTCTCGGCCACTAAATCAATCAGCTTTCGCTGATTAGCGCGCTAAGGAGGTGAACTTAGATGTAATAATTTTTAACGGGTGGGGACATCGCGCACCACACGGTTGTTTAGACAGCGAGTGTTGTTATTGCTTCAACTTCGTGCTGGTGGTCTCATCATCGTAGCCTTTGTCGGCGTTGCTGCTGTTTTCTTTCGTGACAATCGGCAGCAAAGCGAGAAGGAGTGACCTTCTCGTTT
Organism: Amblyomma mixtum; assembly: GCF_055824585.1. NCBI lineage: Eukaryota > Metazoa > Arthropoda > Arachnida > Ixodida > Ixodidae > Amblyomma > Amblyomma mixtum. The sequence goes on along the minus strand of NC_143012.1, from coordinate 252,671,013 downwards.
CCATGTTTTAAATGCTTACGAAGAAAATAGACAACGGTGCACAGATTCCCGCGCTTATGTGACTTATCCTGCTTTAAGTGATGCTCTTTTTTCGGATAATGGCTGAAATTAAAAACCATGCCCTCTTTATGTTAAGGAACAAACGTAACTGAATGGCTAGCTGGAATCACGTACTATTCACAGATTAGACGAGCCGCCCGTTTAATTGTAGCAGCAAGATTCGTTAGATAATCGGCAACAGTCTTCATTACGTAAGTCCAAACCTAAGTTAGTTTTTTTACGCGCGTTAGACAAATTAAACAGCTCACCAAAAACTTCTCGTAGAGCGCATTTCAAATGTGAAAAATCTCGCTTTATGCTCAATAGAGATATTCCCCTGGCATGGATTTGATAGCTCTTAAGGAAGTGTATTATTCAGTTGTTTGCTCTGCACACGCCCCTTTGCTTGCCTGTAGCACATTCTTGCCAAGGTTATAGAGACATCCCCATCTCAGCCACGGCATCAAGACATGAAAGGCTACTAAAACCAGACGAATGGTCTTAATGCTGACTTCGACGCTTGCTTGCGCTGCTATTCAGGCGTCTGCCTATTGGACGCCGCGGTGAATCAGTGGTTACGGTGCTCGGCTGCTGACCCGAAAGACGCAGGTTCGATCCCGGCCGCGGTGGTTGAATTTCTTTGGAGGAGAAATTCTAGAGGCCCGTGTACTGTGCGATGTCAGTGCACGTTAAAGAACCTCAGGTGGTCGAAATTTCCGGAGCCCTCCACTACGGCGCCTTAGTCACTTTGGGACGTTAAACCCCATAAACCAACCAAACCAAACCAACGCGTCTGCCTACTCCATCAAATTCGTCATCCTTCCCTGCCAGCGCCCTTTGCAAGAAGCGTTCCCCGAGCCTCACGCACACACACGCACAAACACCTAAGAAAAACACGTTCCCAAGCCCGCCTCGCCGAATTTCCAAGTGGGATTCGATCGGTGCTGCGGACGCCTCTGCCGCGCAGTTGCACAGGTCCTCGGTGTGGCCAACGCACTACCCAGCCAGCGAAGGTTTTTCGAGTGCAGTACTGGGAGCAGCAATTGCTTCAGGCACCCAGGTGACAAGTAATAGTAAATGACATCGCAGGGCAAATACAAAGTAGCATAGATTTTGCCAAAGCAAAAACTAAAGCAAGTTCTTCGCTCGTCCTGCAGGAAATCTAGTTAATCAAGGTATAAGAAGAAAAAAAAGCTCACTAAGAAACGTGATGTCAATTGATGGTAAAACAAGTTAGGGTTCTGGTTTTTCAGTTATTTCTGGCCGTACTGTGTTCCTTGGTGGATTAGTCTATTCGCTGAATTGGCTGGTATTCATGCTTTGACAGGAGGTAATAAAGCTCGAGTTCCAAACGGTTTTTTATAGGGTTGTAGGGTTACCATCAGAAGGTTCTGTGAAAGCGGAAATTACGACCGCCTTATGTCAAGAGGCCATGGCCGGTGATCCACCTGCCCACCGTCCGACGAACGGACTTAGCTAACTACCTAAACACGCTCAGTATACTACCTCGGATATAATGATCTTTAGTATGTCACCTCGTATATAACGTCTCTTGCGTTAACCTCGGTTATAACAAAACTTGATATTCCAGCCTGATTACAATAAAATTCAATATATTAACCTGTAATATCATGAACCTAAGTATGCTACTTCAGGTATAATGAACTTTCATGCCTGGACCTTGGCTGTAACGAACCTAGGTGTACAGCATCGGATATAACAAATTTTAGTTTGTTAACTTCCGTTATAACGAACGTCTGGCTGCTAGTGCATTCAAGTAATCGACTCGGGATCGTTTAAGAGTTTTTATCAATCCGTTCTTAGCCAAAGATGGCATTGTCTCTTGTTTCTCGTGTTTTTTTTTAGAATTTCTCGCTTCATTTACGTGTCCTAACACTTGTCTACCCGGCATATGGTGGTGTGATAGTAATCTAATCAGCATAGCAGAGAAATCTTTGTGCTGTTACATACGAGGCTAATAGGTTCATTGTGCCTTCTGCAGCATTTTGAGCAATTATTTGAAGGCATGAATCCATAATGATGTAAACATTTTACAGTTATGGCAATATTTTTAAAAAGCATTCATTTCACTCAACCGCAGCTCGAAGCTATAATGTCCGGAATGTAATAAAAGCCATCTTTTTATCTGGCGCCGGAACTGGCCTCTCCATAGAAAACAAAAAAAAAGAAAATCTGCAGACATGAACCGCGCCACAGAGAAAGATCGATGACTCTGTACTTAACTCTGCGACGATGATGAAGCAATTGAAACTACGGCTGTGTATTGAGAGAGAAAGGTATTTATTGCGTTTGCTGCACTGACGCTAACACAGAAACCTTGCTGTTCATGCCTGGAAAGTCAAACAGACCTGATTTGTGTCGAGATTGAAGTACAAGAGAGAAAAAATCTGATCCAAGTGATCTTTCGTTTCGATTATTCACAGTCGAAAGAAACCGAATAAGATATAGCGTTCCAGGCAGTGTCGCATGAAAGGAGATTTCGTCTGGAGGAGATTTTCTTTCGAAAGTACCTTACTTTATGCTCCGTCCACCAAGAATACAGCCCTGGTTCACGCACAACTGCAAGACCCGCATCAATAGTCACACATAAAATTGTTGGAGCATTTACGCTGTTTATTTTTGTTTAGTTGTCAAGAGCTCTTCAGGCTATTTATTTTCTGCTCTCGAAATCCTTTGGGAGTCCTCCTTTAATCCTCAGGAAAGAATAAGGAGAGGTCAGACTTGGGGGCATCTTTTTGATCCCAGCCGCGGCGGTCGAATTTCGATGGAGGCGAAATTCTAGAGGCCCGTGTACTGTGCGATGTCAGCGTACGTTAAACAACCCCAGGTGGTCGAAATTTCTGGAGCCCTTCGCTAAGGTGTCTCTCGTAGCTTGAGTCGCTTTGGGACGTCAAACCTTATAAACTAAACCAAACCAAAGCTGCAGACACCAACTCTTCTGCCTCCGTTACTGAGTATCCTCCGAACTCAAGTTGAAGACAAATTGAGTCCGCTGACCACTTAAAAGCTCAGAATAGAGAAAGATAAACATCCTGCTTCTCTTTAAAACCGCGGTGGTCTTCGTGTTCTCTCATCATGATTTCTCTTCGTTTCCTCGGAGTATCCGTACCTCTTTTCGTCAACATGCAGAAAAAACACGACACCGACTGACCCACCTTTTCAGTGCCCAGAAACGAAAAGAAGTGTCAGGTTGCTGTGGACATTCATCCATTTGCTGACTGAGTCATAGAGGGCAAGGAAACAAACTAAGGCAGCTGCTACTAAGCAACGATACTAAGGCAACTGCAGTGAAGCCAACCCCGGTCACGTCAAGCCAAGGCAAGCTGAGCCGAGCCTTAGACGCTTCACTCGTGTGCCGTTGCACTACGCAAACATGCCCAGATTGCGCTGCCCCGATAAGGAAGAAAGGCAAAAAGAAGGGAGAACTTCTCTTTTCACAGGCGAATCGGTTTGGGCCGCTCTGTCTCTCTGTTTCAGTTGTGCCACAGGATCGGCACAAGTCCAGGAACTCGAAACGCGAGGCTCGATGGGCTCGAACAACATTAGAAGGCGCGCAGTTTCGAGGTCTCAACCCTCGACAACGGTTCCGAGCGCTGGCTTAGCCCGCTTTCCGCGCCTCATTAGCGAAGAGAACGCTTTCGCGTGCAAGGTCGCACTTGTTCAATTTCGTCGGGGACGAAGGGCTGGCCAGAGGGAGTGGAAGGGTGTTAGATCAGGGAGGAAAATAATTTGAACGAACCGTCGATGGTTGCCAGAAAACGGCGTAACCTCACTAAATATTCACCCTCAAAAGGACTGCGTTTCTTTCAATGCCCTTCTCTCATTGCGCATGTCAGCAGCCATGTTAAATTTTTTCTATTTATTATTTCCTAGCAAGTAAAAAAGTGTTTTTCAGGGTTCAGTCAACGGGTTTCGATCGAACAGCATTGATCTTGAAAAGCAACATCAAACAGCATCGATCTAGGGACAAATCTAGAAGTGCTCGTTTCCTTATTGACCTCTTTTTATCACACTAGTTGCCCAAAACCTTGGTGGCTTTGTATATTTTTCATGTTTTGAAGGGCGCTTGCAAAGCGGGCTGATTAGGGGTTTTTTCAGAAGCATTCCACTTCTATTTGAACGCGAGAGAAACAAAACCAAACATTAACTGGCTGCAGAGGCGTCTGATATGCGCGCTTGTAGTCGTAAACACTTGATACACGACTTTAGAACAGATCTTTACGTTCCCTGTACCACAATTTCCACGTCTCAAACGTAAATAATTGCAGCTCGTGGGGACTGCGGTCAGCTGCTATAACAAACTAACGCGATACCTGAGCGACTGCTGATGACATCAACGCTGCATTCACGTGCATAAGCATTTCTAGTGTATGTGTTGTTAGAGATGGCAGATTTTGCGTTGCCTGCAAAAATTACCAAATTTCACTCTAAGCAGCGTAAATCCCAACTAATCCCAACTTTTTTTTTTTACCATTGACAAGACCTGGTAATACTTTCAAAATTTTTAGTTTTGGTGTCCCACCGAAATGCTCGGGGCAACGTGGTTAGAGAAAAAAGCGGGCATTACGGCTTTCACTAGTGATTCATCAGCAACATGGGAACCTGAGACTGAATAACCGAAAGCCGCCACTCCCCCATCCATACTTCCATATCCTCACAACAAGGAAGAAAATTACCAATACGCAGTGCGAAAGTTTGCAAAGAACGATAGCATACGTATTCTAACGCAACAATCTGAAGCAAGGCACCCATTTATTGCGCAACAGCATGCTTATTAGATAAATATTGTTATAGATTGTCTTCAGGAGGGCTCTCTGTGCTCCCTCCATGCACGAAATACAAAAAAAATCTTTCCTTTAGCCTAGGGTAGATAAACGTACCTGCGAAAACTGAAATTATTAGATATTCGTCTTTGTTAATACCTCATCGCAGGGACTAACAGTTTTGTAATCAAGGCAGCAGCTGTTCGATGGCAGCTAAGGCTCAGAGAGGCTAGAAGGGGGTATGGCGAGTCGCGAGATGTAATCAAGACCTTGAAAGGCGCAATGGGAAGGAACTCTCTTTCTACTATTAAGTGTTCAGACGTGGGGCCTGAAAACAAAACGTGCGAAACAGAACGCTGTTCTCCGCTGGAAAAGCACTAAATAGCCTTCTTGGATAGGTCATGCGGGATTTTCTTTGGCCTTTTGGCGTTCGTAGTGCCTTGACAGGTGTGGAGGCGGAGGCTAATTAAGCAATTTACCAGAGAAATTGAAGGAACTACTAATCACCCTTCACGTAAAACTTCGCGAGTCTGCTCCGGGACGTACTATCACGATGGAAAGAAAGGCGAACAACGTGGCGCCTAAGAGCTCAGCGCTTTTACCTGGGTGGTAAGAAAAAGACATTAGAGTCGTCCTAGAATGCATCACGCAAAACTCTAGCATCTTTATGCTGCCACCGAAATAAAAGCTTGTTCAGAGGAAATGCGAACAGCGGAGCGCCTAGGCTCCGCTCTGTTCGCGTTTCTTTCTACCGTGATAATACATATGAGTCTGAGCCTCAAACTAAATGCACCCATATCAACATCTGCGTGGCGTCTTAAGGTTTTTGTCTTCTCAGACATACCATAACATCTCCGCGAATACTTGTCCTAAAGATATCTCAAGAAGCAAAACTTGCACATGCATGTACAACCTTAGAGATAGATACAAATAGAGGGAAAGGCAGGCCCAGCATTGGCGCCTAAAAGTATTATTCAGCGTGTATTCAGTTTGTTTATTTAAAATTGCCGCAGTAACCCTGTAGCAAGCCCGATGATTTATGGGGTTTCTTCAAGCAAAAAAATTACAAAACCGGAAATTTTTCTTTCAAGCAAAAAAAAACGTTTTCCTTCTGGTTCCAGTCCGGCAGGAACTGAGAATGAGCTGGCTCTTTACCACTAAAGAAACGAAACAACGCGCCACAAGCTTTGAAATCGCTCACTCTTTAAGCGCGGGAGCATACAATGATCATTCACTGTTGATCCCACATTATTTCATTAAAAATTTTTTAACGACTAGACATTTTGCCTATCTCTTGAGAATTTGTTAAGCCTTATACATATCTAGTGTGCGATAAGAGTGGCGTGTATCTTGACTTGCACGCTATTCGACTTGAATTTCGATATGCTTCTTCAGTAGTCGTAAGCGTTCTTGCACTGCACCCTCGCTCTTTCCGCTCATCGGTATGTGGACGAGGAACGGACGAAACTTATATTCCTCGCTGCAGTAAAACGGCGCATAACGCAAGGACAAGCGAAGAGAACACAAAATACAGATGGATATAAGGGATATGCGTTTCGGCGTGCAATGTTCACTTCATTTTCGTGCCGGTATCATTTTTTCGCCATTCTTTTGCGACGACAGATGGAGAACCTCGCTCTAGAATAAGATACCAGCTTCCCCTGAATACACGTCTCGATAGAAAAAGGCCTACATGAGGTAGCAAATTTATAGTAGGGGCTATGTTTGCAGACGAAGTAAGCCGTACACGATCATCCGTGCACATTGGCTTCAATACTTCAAACGTTACGTATGCGGTTAACGGCCCGTTCAAGCCACTCATACTGAGACGACGTCAAATCTCTCCGTTGGATCCTTCAGCAATGCATGACTTATAATGCAAGTCAACTTCATCTAAGCATGCTGGTTAGACCAACAGCCAAAGGTCTTCTGACACAACAGCAAGCATAAGGTACTTTTAAAACATTTTACCTTTGCCATTTAAAACGCGTAGTTTATTCGTTAAAGGTGTCCAGCGTAGTGCACACGGAGCACAGCGAAAGGCGATAGTGACCGTAACGGGCCAGCTGTGACGGACACATCAGAAGTCGCTGTCTAGGCTACAGATTTTTAAAAAATTTTCGCTGTGGCTCAGCTTGGTTACGCCCGGTAATTGCGAAAGCAATATCCGTACCTACGCCATGGTTCAGCTGGTAGTGTAGCTGGTGGGGGTGCTTGTGGTTAGACTTGTGGCGATGCATCTGTTATACAATGCAATGCAATCCAATCCAATCCAAATTAATCTAATCTATTCTAATCCAATCCAATCCAGTCCAGTACAATCCAGTCCAGTCAGGCCGCTGTTCATGTGCACCGCCGTCGCACACGGACGGCGCCAGATCGCGAAACAATGTTAAGCCGCTGGTGGTTGGCACAGCTACTGCTTTCTAGCGACGTGAGTCGAGCCTAATCTCTTCAGCGTAACGCCACAATCGCGCTCTTAGCGGAGAGCGCAGGAGTTAGGCGCCGGTGGTGGCACCGCCGCGGCTTGCGACGGGCGAGTCGGTCGCCCTTCTCTTCGGCGTGACGTCACAAAGCACCTGTCGCGCTCCTAGCGGAGAGCGCAGGCGTCAGGCGCCGGTGTGGCACCGCTATAGCACCGCCGCGGCTTGCGACGGCGCGAGTCGGTCGCCCTTCTCTTCGGCGTGATGTCACACATGACGTCACACAGAGATCAACTAAAGGTCAATGGTGGCTCCGCCGCGCCACGGCAATGGCTGAAAGTGCAAGTAGTAAAGCTTTCGCTTTAAAAATAAGCAGTGAAATTATACCTCACTCATGCCGAAGCCTTTCTGGCAGCATTAAAATTTGTCGAGTTTTTTTAAAGGAAATTAAGGTCCATTCGTTGTCTTAATTCATTTCAAAACTTCCACACAAGAGGTAGTAATGGCCACGCAAGTCAAGGCAGGGCTAATTATTAGTGCCAACAAGGAGTCAGTATGCCGAGGGCTACACAGGACACCCTTTGCTATATCAGGCATAGTGTTAGCACCCTTCGGCCTCTATGCATCTTAAATGAGCATTGCGCAAGATGTGCTTCGCCTGTATGAATCAAAACAGCAATAATAACAGAAGGAGAGCCCTAATGTTTACAGCAATTAATTTAGCGCCGCGCGAGGTTTTCATCGCAGTAAAACACCTCGGTAGGAGAGCTCCGCAGGGTAGATTACCATACGGGCGGCGCATCATACCTGCAAAGTTCCGTATACACGACGCTCAAACGAGAACTTCTAAGCGGGCACTCAATCGGCCGTCTCTGCCCGAGGTAATTAAAATTTTCCGCACTTAGTTATCCACACCAGTGTGCAAAGCAGTAATCTAAAGCTGCGCTTTCGCCCCACTCGAATTCGACGCAGTGATAAAAAAAATTCTTGGTCTTCACCATCCTGCAGTTAGGAAGACTGCTCACACAAAGCACAATTCGGATTAAACCACCGTCACAGTCTCCTAGAGGTGTACCCTTTGTTGTTGAGGTTAGTTCGCTCGGTTAATCATTCGCTTACGTCTGTTAGCTATCTGATCATTCAGTTAGGTAATGTTGCTTGGATCAAAGAGCCAATCTAAAGGTTGCTGTAGGGGTAAATGGAGCAAGGACACCTTCACCACCGTCAGTGCGGTTCTAGAAATTCAGGTTACAGTTCATTTTACGACACAACGACGTTCACTTAGAGAGTGTTTGTGTACCAAAGACCGCTTTCCAAAGAGGCCTGGCACTTGGCACTTGCCGGCCAGGTCGCTGCACCGGTTTAGATGCGGGCGTGAGACTTGAGTGTTTTCCACATTCCGTTTAACGGCCGGACTCATGCGCGCTCCGGTCGTAATATGCACTAAAGTTATTGTGACGGAAGCCAACAGTCACCGAAAGCAGGATGTGTAGGGAATGCCTTTTTTTTAACCGTGGTTTTTCATCAACGGGAGATTGATAAAAGCAGAAGAAAATCAGCCACATGCCACTGGTGGGATCCCAACTAATGACCTCCGAATTTCGCGTCCGGTGCTCGACGGACCGAGCTACGGTGACAGCTGTTCGATCTTTTGCTCTCGCGGGTATTTACGTGTAGTGTAACCGAACCTTGTAAGTGTTCATAAGCGCCACCTTCGTCTACAGCGGCGGACGTAGTACGTCCTGCATTACCGCGAGTGCCACGTAGGAATGTAGTCGAACGGCAAGGGCAGAAGCTGTGCGAGAACCTTCTTGTGCTATCTATGGCATCAAGAATGCCAAGAATGCCCTATTGAGCAGAGAACGAAGGTAAAGGAAAGAGGCGCTCGTTACGACATATTTGATTGAAGCCAAAAGTAGCCTAATCCAATGACCATAGGGGATGTTTTTTTTTATTGTCTTTATTTCATAAATGGCTGATTAATGAAATTAGATGAAAAAACAAGCGCATGCCGCCGGTTAGATGTGAGCCCACGATTTCCGAATTTCGCGTCTGGTGCTCTCTCAACTAAGCTAAGGCGACGGCTGCCCAATCTTCTGCTTTCGGGGGCATTTGTGAGTAGCGTAACCGAACCTTCAGAGTGTTCACCAGCGCCACCCTCGTCGATAGGCGAACACTCTCAGGGTTCGGTTACACTGCACATAAATACCCCCGAAAGCAGAAGATTGGACACCAGTCGCCGTAGAGCAGTTGGTAGTGCATCAGACGCAAAATTCGTAGATGGGGAGATCGGATCCCACCGGCGGAATGTGGTTGTTTTTTTCTTCTGCGTTTGTTGATCTCACATTAATGAAAAACTACAATTTAAAAAATACATCCCCTATGCTCCTTGGTTTCGGTGAGTGTTGTCTTCCATCACATATGTCGTAGCCGCCGCGGTGGCTCAGTGGTTATAGTGCTCGGCTGCTGACCCGAAAGACGCGGGTTCGATCCCGGCCGCGGCGGTTGAATTTCTTTGGAGGAGAAATTCTAGAGGCCCGTGTAGTGTGCGATGTCAGTGCACGTTAAAGAACCCCAGGTGGTCGAAATTTCCGGAGCCTTCCACTACGGCGTCTCTCATAGCCTTAGTCGCTTTGGGACGTTAAACCCCATAAACCAACCAACCAAACCAACATATGTCGTAAAGAGCACCTCTTTCCAATCTCTTGTCTGGGGGAAAGTTAAAGTAGTGAGTCTTCCCTGATGAGAGCTCACCAGTGATTTCCCTACAAATCCCCAGGGAGGTGTGTATACACCCACGTTTTTCTGAAGATGGTCCTCTAATTCGTATCATTTTTTATTGCACACGACACAGAATTTCGTACAATAGCACAGGAAATGGACATTTACGCGAAGCGACATATCGTCCGCAACTGTCGTGCGGTGTAATAAACCACAATTTCAACACGAACTTCTACGTTAAACAGCTAGTGCTAAACAGCTAGTGCTTTTTATAAGTGTTATTGCTAGTAGTCTAGTAGTCTGCTACGTATAGTTTCTCGACTCATTTTTGGCAGACCTTATTGTTCTTTAGTGTTGTCTGTTAATAAACACGACTTTGGTTTTTGTGTAAAGTTGAGTAATTCTTCACCTCTGGCAGAGCGTTGGAATCATAAATGTTGTTAGTCCTACGCGGCACATAGAAGCACAAACAAAAAATCAACTTTACTACAGATTATTCTATACATTTAACACCTCCCCTGGTTCATAGAAAAACACGCCTTTCCAGTGGCGAAGAATCATCAGGAACGACCTCAAGCAGAGCACAGAAAGGTGCCGACCGTGGTCTTCCCCAGTGCCTCCAAGACATACACTTCCATCTATATGGAATTTTGGGCTTGTCCATTGCCGAAGAGAGGAAAAGCATCAACGTAGGAAGTTTCTATGCTACGCCGGCACTTATCCCGAAAGAGCGATGACGGGAACAAAAACGCCAAGAGAACGAATGTTTTTTTTTTTTTCGCAAGAAGTGGTCGCTGCCATTAAGCGCACGAAGAGCTTGAGCAATGTAGCCTGTTTCCTGTGTGCAATATGCATGCGCGTGTGATTTTCCTTTCACCGTAATGGACTAAGATGAACCCAAGCGCGCTTTCCTTACGAACATTGTACGAGAAATAAAAGGCTCTTTTTGGGCGCGCGAATTCGTGGGCGAGATACCGAGCATCCCCTTTGCGGCGAGTTCCTCGGTTTTTTTACTTCTTATCACACATCGTCCTCGGTTCAATGCACAACTTTAGTCCTCAAATTTTGCTATGTACACCACTAGCAGGACGTACCGTCCTTGCCAAAAGTAACCGAGCAGCCGCGACGGCAGCGGGAGGGGGCTCTAAGCCGAGCGGCGAAATGCTAGCGGCCCGTGTACCGTGTGATGTTGGTCGAAATTATCCGGAGCCCTCCACTGCGGCGTCCCTCATAGCCTCAGTCGCTTTTGGACGTTCAACACCATAAAACCATAAATAAAATTGGCAGTGGTTTAGCTCTGCGAAAGCAACGAGGAGAAAGAGAGAGAGGCGACGGTGGCCCGGCACGCTAGCTATGCGCTGCTACTGCGCATACACAACTGGTGAGCACGGCGGCGGCACCTTTGAGTCACCCGCGCAGCGACGGCGGCGGCGCGCCGCTATGCGCAGTGTGACGTCCCTGCTCCTCGCGCATGCGCAGTATGGCCCTTCTTCAGCTCCGCGAAATGGCTCGGCGACTCGCGTAGTGTTGCTTTCGCAACAAAAGCCTCAACGCTACACAGATAACTGGGCGACCGGTGTCGCCGCCACTAGTAGCGGAGCGGAGAAGGGCACCACTGCCGTATTGCACGCAAGAACCATAATTGCATCGCCAGCGACTGGCCCGCGCTCCCAGAATCACGAAGTGCGCGGGCAGCGCTGCCGCACGAGTCTGCCCCTTGCGTTGCTCGCTCAGCCGTTATCCAGCCGTTGACGAGATCACACACTTGCTCACCGCGCTGCCAGCGAAAAATTTGCCGGACATGAGCGGTGGTGTTGTATTCGGACGCACCTGCTTACGCCCGCATGACGCACTATGGCCTGTGCTGTGTTCGCGCAGCGTAATGCGCCTAGCCTTAGCGGGCCGTGGACCCCACATTTATATTTATATTTTATTTATTTATTTATACAAAATACCTACAGCGCCCCCACTGGGGCCTTGTTGTAGGGGTGAAACATCAAAGAAACAACAGATAAAATACAGTAAATGAGGCAAATGATGAAATATACTGAGAAAACCCATGGACTATATTACGCCCACATCTTTCGTCAGAGCTCGCCGTTTCACGTCAGTTATATCCGCGCGTCAGTTATCGTCTCATTACAGCGCCAATTTATTACAGCGTACCAGCAATGAGGAACCTTACCGGCTATAAACAGCACTTAACGGCACTTTAACTGCCTCTTCGTTAGACTAGGTTTTCTGAGTACCAACTTATACTTTCGTTACAAAACATTAACTTACCGATAGAAGCGTCAGCTCTATCAGTTCGTACGGTGAATTACCGAAAGTGTTGAATGTACAAAAATTAAAAGAAATATAGGTGAATAGAGAAAGAAATGCTTATATGGAAAATCGTGACTCTCGTCGATAGCATTATGTTGGCCGAGTTCTAGGTTAAGCAGTATTGAAGGGCGATTTGTCATAAGTTTCACATTTTTTTCTTTAGTTCACCTGTCCCTAGTGTTTAGGTCCTCAAGAGAGTGTATTAACTAATGATAAATCCTTCCGTAGACTTTGACAATTTGGTTATGAAAATAGCAGTTTTATCAGTTTTATTTCAATTTGACGCACTGTATCATAGCTACATATGTAAGGTGTATGACGATTACTCTGACTTTAGATGCCTTCATCACCCTTGACGAATATGTTGATGCGATTGCGAGTACCTTTATTCCTCTCTGGGCAAACTTGGTAATAACCATAAAACCTTTTGTTTCCTCAAGAAGTGACGAGATAAAGAAATCGATAGCGCCCTGAATTTCCTATAACATACCGAGCTACTGAAGCAATGTTGCAGCATGATCCATTTTAGCCAGATGTTACGTAAATAATGGGTACACGTGTCCATGATAGAGACAGGCGAAGCATGCAAAGGCGTTTTACATATATATAAAGCCATGACACTTCATAACCCCTCCACGCTCATGGCATGGAAAAGCTGGCGGCGTACAATTTCCGCAATGTTTTCAAGAACTCCGTGTCTTCATTCATTAGAGACACGGACCGATTGCCCCAGCGGCGACAGAGGACGCAAGTGCTCCCACACTTAAACATACCAAGGAATTAGATTTATTAAAGAAAAATATCTGTCAAGCAATATATTAGAACCTCCCTAGCCTATAAGCATGAGTGGCTGCTTTGGTTATACAAAACCCGGCCTACAGCTACGCTCCCGTCCTGTTTTTGGTTCGTGTAATCGCATAGCGAGTCAGGATAGCGTGACGCGGTCACACATGAGTTGCACACCGTTTTTATTTCTGGTTGAATGGCTTCCAGGCTTCGTTCCTCGGATTACCACATCGAAGACTGCCATCGACAAGCGACAGTCGACATAAGCCCGAATATATGGGCGGACGCTGCGTGAGCACATTCCGAGAGTTTCGGTTGCCGCAAGCCGCGGCCTTGACACGCGCAAGGCTTCTCGAAATAAAAATATCTAGAGTCGTATATGTTTCGGACAGCCAACAATTTTTCTGGGAGTATTATGTCTGACGGTGGTATTTGCCTGAAGTGAATTTTAAAGATAGACACGCTGAAACAGCAGTTGCTTCTTTTTGCTAAACAATTATACTTATGTTTAGAGTGAAAAATAAAGAACATTTTCTTATTCCTGCACAGGGAACATGCAGTTTGTAGAAGTAGATGAAATGCAGTACAAAAAATATAGCAGTTTCAAACTCTGGCGGGAATACGCAGCGATTGTTTCGTACAAAGTTGCAACATATATATTCCTCCATCAGGCAGCATAGGACGTGAAGCAGGCGAAAATTTCGAGCAGGAGAATGACAGCCTCCTAATAAGATTTTACTCACGCAACTCAAAACATGGCTCACTCGTTTCAAAAGGGCAACATTAAACGCCTCTACAATTGCCAAAATTGTTTTGAGGGTCGCCCTTGTTATTCTTTTTATATGCTACGAAGGCTGTAAAGACATAATGAAGGCTTTGACATGTCACTTTGTAAATCGATTGATTTCGCGACATTTATACAATCAAAGAAATCAATTATTGGACCTCGAAGAAGATGCGGCCAAAGTGCTCATTCTTGGTTAAGGTGGTCTTAGATTTACGCAAGAGAGGCGCTGCGAAATAACTGGTTTAGATCTGATGCATATTTACTAGAATACTTTAATCAATAGCCACTTTCCTAAATCTTGCACCTGTAAACAAACATTTGTGTTTAAAAGTGACGAGGCCTCATTAAAGGTAGCGAATATTATAGAGAATGCTTAATATACTGAGTTTTAAACGTGTGTTCAATAGACAATTCAGAAGTGTATTTAATTTACATAATATATCAGGAAAAGGCCTCGCCTTTTACACAACTGTAAAGGGGCCACCGTGCAACAGATATGAAGGCCGTAATGCACTTGGCTACAGCCAAAACGAAAAACAAGCTCCGCAGAGCAAGCTATTTCAAAGTGACTAAGAATGGTAAAGTGAAGCCCATGGTTGTGATAATGAACGGAAAAGCAGCAGCAGGAAGCACCCTTTTAGTTGTTGCTATGCGCACTACTCCTGATATAGTCTACAATGCAAAAGGGCACAAAAGAGCTTTATTCAGTGGTGTCGACATTGTTAATGACATAAAGAGCCAGCCAACTCACGGCTCCAGCCCGAAATAAAACAGAGCAGCACTGTCCGTCATGACAGTAAATCTTGTTGGTTTTATAACACTGTATAATATTACATACTTTTGCTTTTGTGCACTGTCCTCTGCCGTATAGAAGTGTTCTAAAATAGGGTTTGCAGTGAGACAGTTTAAGAACTTGAGTGCGACACTATTACATGTTGCACAAGTCTCGCCTGTTCGCAAACACAAGATTGCTAGCGATAAACAACGGTACGTAATGCAGGAATGATGAAAAGTTTACGTAGATAGAAGTTACGCTAATTAGCAATGGATCCTTTAAAATGAGAACTCGTCACACAAAACTGCAAAAAATGCTCAGCCACAAACATATTTCTGCGTAGCAAGGGAGAAAGTGCAAATTACACTAACTAGATGAACCAACAATCTGGTCGAAAGCCACTTGGGTAGTAATGACTTCTTAAGGAGCTGTTTTATAAAATAGGTCACAGAAATATCACACATGGTAAATTGAGATTCAGCCTGCTGTTTAAACCTCTTTAGAGGAAAGCATGGGTGGGGAGTGGCGGCCCATCCTTCCCTTTTCATGTATTGTGGGGTCCAGCTTCAAAAACCTTTAAAGAGCTTTCGCATCCATGAGCTCATTTTACCATAACCTTTTCCGGCAAACTATAAAAAGCATTAAAAACGAAAAATGCAGCAAAGGTATTAGCCCAGGGTCAACTTCAGCTTGCTGACGTCTACTCAGCGCGTGACCAGTCACATGACCGGCGCATGAACAACGCACTGTGACACAGCGGTCATGAGCGATGTGCGTGAGCATCGCTAGAAACGGGTTTCTAATGTGATAAGAGTTACCTGTCCAAAAAGCAATGAGCATCGACGCGTTTCGCAGTTTGCGGATACGTCCGCATCTGGAGCGTAACTACGATGTCAGCATGTGGCCGCTGGGGTTGGTTCCGAAGACGCTGGCTCGACGTCAGCAAGGCCTGCTACCGGCGATGGCAAGCAGGTCTAGGATATTATCGCCAGGCACGAACAACAAGCGGGCGTTAGCAACGCAGAGGAAGGGGAAACTTTCGAGGAAGATCCGAGAAGTTCGTGGTGACCTAACACTTGTATGCAACATGCGAACCAGACATCACGGAAGAAGTATACATTGCGTGCCTCTTCGCCAACAACACTGTGCGAGGTTAATAATGATGACTAATTCCTGCACGCACGCAGTGTGCAGCACGCGTGCCATCCGTCAACACTGGTTAGCCCGTCACATTTTTTTTTTTTGTTAATGAGCGAGTTACCGGTTTCAACCCAACGCTCTAAGATATATCCCTAGACCTCACGCACAGGAACAGTAATCAAAAAGAGAATATGATAACGCCGACGTTCCGCTGAACTAACAAACACTCGATGTCTAGAAGTACGCGGTTAACGCACCAGAAGGGAGCACGAGGAATTTGCTTACTGAGCTTCAAGCGCGAAAAGCTGGTAGTGTGAAAACAAAGCCCGCTGCTCGCTAATGCACTCCTTCACACTGGTGTTGCGTGTGGAGGGGCTCGTGGATGGACGGCATCCCTGTGGATTCCTTCGCCAGCTCCGCGCTGCCGAAAAACAATTCTCTGGGCTAATTTGAATACATGCCTCGGGTCGGGAATTTGCGCTCAACAGACGGACAGTAATCTCGCACTCAGTTCTTCGACGAACTACGCGCATTCGCCTGCAAGAAGAGCAGCAACAGCCAATGCGCAGAGAAAGTTCGCCGGAAAACCACGCGTCCCGTGCTCGAACGAGCCGCGGTCGATATCCTAGCCCCGGAAGCCACACTGCTCCGTGGTATTTTTCCGCACCAGACGCATTCCGTCCGGCAGCTCTTCTGACAACGCCGTGGAGCTTTGTTTAATGTCCGGTATAAATAATTCCGGCGCTACCGCCTCTAGACGAGAAGGCGCAAGCTACGTTTATATAACCCATCTGTTTCGCACGCCATGATTATCGGAACGAAAAGAAAAATCCAAGTTTCCATTTCTTCGTTTCTCTATCCTTCCCCCTTCTTTGATCGAGTTCAAACTGCTTTCAGCCGCCGTCACGGCGCCTCACGGTGCAAGATTTATCATATTTGCGAAGCTCTGCGATCGTTTCTATGATTCATTGGTAAATGAGAATGAATAGCTATTTTTGCTCTCGACTTCCTTTGGTGGCAATGATTCATGTTCTCTTTCCTTTCCACTTTTGAGCACCTCGCCTAGTGATGCGATCTTCCGTCAACAAGGCAAGGTTCCAAGTGGCCTTAATTAGGATAAGCGATCTCACCTTTCTGGAGCCGCGATTTTGTCACTCATACTGATAGTCGGCATGTGAATCAAATGCACCACAAAAAAAGGAAGAAGTGATACTCACAGCGTTCAGTTTCACTGCATTTTTTATTGAGACTACATAGAGGTCGTCTACTACTGTAGCGAAGAAACTTCTAGCAGTGTTTCGGAAAGATCGACAATCCACCCGTATTTCTGCTTTCATTGTAATCCGCTTTCTGAATAAGTATAAAGGGTGCTAATTGTTGTTAATAATTTTTTCAACAGCGCATGCTACACAAGGACACAAGACGAGGAAACACACACACGAGCGCTGAACTGCAACTTTATTTGAGAAAAGGCGCCAACCTCTACATATATACCCTCAAGGAACCGCCCACTAGGGTAAAACCTAAAATCACTGCACGTGTCAAGCCACAAGCAAGAAAAAATATTCAAGAGTTAAGCATACAATACAAGGGTGACCAAGACCGCAAAAAAGAAGAAAGATTACAAGAAGCAGCGAGAAGAAATTATTTCACTTGCCCTTTTTTTGCGTAACAAACAGTGGGCAGAAATTGTTTTTAAAAGTGGTAAAAGCACAAATCGCGGTAACTAAGCATGATGATGACCGAGGCGAAAAAACATCTGAAGTGCATGAGGGCCAACAACTAACACGGCTAAAAAAGTGGTGACAAATGAGATGTAAAAAGTGCTAACACGGAGACTAAAAGAGATAAAACAGAGGTACAAAAAGGAGGGTAAAAGCAAAAGTAAAAAACGAAGGAAAAACTACCGGAAAAAAACCAGGTCAAAATCACATAAAACCAGACAGGAACGCTATCTCTTTGTTTGACAGAGAAACAGAAGGCGTACTAACGCATTCACTCTTGAGGTTACAAATCTTGGCTGCTTCTATTATTTCGCGAGTCAGCTGGTAGGGGCATTTCTTCAGAATGGTTGTTCTTTTGAACATAGGGGCGTATTGTTCATTAGAACCTAGTTTAAGTTTGCAATTCTTACAGTGCACTGGCAAGTTCCTGAGTGATGAACCAGATAGATCCCTACGATGCTCCATTAATCTTTCATCAATACATCGGCCTGTTTGGCCGATGTACGCCTTCCCACAAGAAAGAGGGATCGAGTAGACTACACCCTCAGCGCACGTGACCAAGGGATCTCTGTGCCGCGTGGTACAACCGGAGATAATTTTTTGTCTTTGCATTGATTCTCCGGCACAGTCTGGAAAGGCGCTGGGGGGCCGTGAAAACGACATCCACACCTGCCTTTTTTCCTATTTTTTTAAGGTTATGCGATATTGTGTGCATATATGGAACAACAGCGACCTTTTTATTTCCCTGCCGAACGTCGGCTGAAGCGTTAGTATTCGTGCGCTGAATGCTTCGGAACATCTTTTTCGCCACAGAAGTGAGTACTTCTTGTGGATAACCTGAGTTCGCCAGCCTGCACACCTGAGCTGAAAAGCTTTCTTCTAGCTTATGCTTGCATGTTTTTGTTAAGGCGTTGTTCAGAGTAGACTGTACAATATTTCTTTTTACTAACTTTGAGTGCGCGGAATCATATGCCAGGGTGGGTTTTTTGCCCCTTGGCTCTAAGGGCCAGCATACGTGAACCGGCGTGAAAAAAAAAGTCTAATTTCTAGGTATCTAATGGTACTGTTGTCCGGTATTTCATGCGTTAGTTCTAGAGGGGCCAATGTCGTTTGAAACACACTGAGGACATGAGTCACTTCAAGTGGAAAAGATTCACTGTCGCAGTCCAAAAGAACTAAAAAGTCGTCTACATATCGGAAAACCTTAATAATGGACGTATGTTGAAGGTTGCCTCTCAGAGCTCGGTCGTGCATGGCAAGGTAAAGGTCACTGAGAACTGGAGCAATGCAAGATCCAATGCAGATCCCGTTCTTTTGAACGAACCGGGACCCGTTCCACTCTGCGATTGTTGAACTTAGGTACACCGAAAGTAGCTCCAAAAAACCGTCAACAGATATGCCAGACTGATTTTGAAAAGGTACAGCGCCGTAGTAATCAATAGCCTCGCGTACACAATTCAGAAGGTCATCCTTAGGGATTGAATAAAATAAATCTTGACGTCAATGGAGAACCCTTGAAAGGCCTTGCTATGGTTGTCGTTCAGAAAATCAACGACTTCTTCTGCATTTTTTACTTGAAAAGGGTCATTTAAGGGAAGCAGGTTCAGCTTATCTTTTAAGAATATTGCAACGTCTTTTTGCCAGGTCTTTTTTTCTGAAACTATAACGCGCAGAGGATATCCAACCTTATGCGTCTTTACCGTAAAGAACATTTCTAGACAGGTATTTTTGTTATTCTCTATTGCTCGAGTCAGCTTCCCTAGGTTCAACCGTTCGCATAATCTTTTTTGCCGTGCTTCTTATCTTGGTCACAGAAACATCAGGACACTTTACGAAAGCGGACTGGACGGCTTCATCAGCCTTAGAAAAATAGACGCTTTGCGGTAGGATCGCAAATCCTCCTTCTTTATCGGCAGTTAGCAAAAATAACTTTTTTGCTTCGAAATATGAAATTGTCTTTTTGAAAGGAAACTTCTTCACCTCAGCGCTGCTTCGTGTCACAACATCCAATCCATCTGCTGACCATGGTCAGGCAAGTGTCCAGGCTGGCCCCCCAGGGGGAGGCGGAACGATGCTTTGCAGATGGATTGGATGTTGTGACACGAAGCAGCGCTGAGGTGAAGAAGTTTCCTTTCAAAAAGACAATTTCATATTTCGAAGCAAAAAAGTTATTTTTGCTAACTGCCGATAAAGAAGGAGGATTTGCGATCCTACCGCAAAGCGTCTATTTTTCTAAGGCTGATGAAGCCGTCCAGTCCGCTTTCGTAAAGTGTCCTGATGTTTCTGTGACCAAGATAAGAAGCACGGCAAAAGGATTATGCGAACGGTTGAACCTAGGGAAGCTGACTCGAGCAATAGAGAATAACAAAAATACCTGTCTAGAAATGTTCTTTACGGTAAAGACGCATAAGGTTGGATACCCTCTGCGCGTTATAGTTTCAGAAAAAACGACCTGGCAAAAAGACGTTGCAATATTCTTAAAATATAAGCTGAACCTGCTTCCCTTAAATGACCCTTTTCAAGTGAAAAATGCAGAAGAAGTCGTTGATTTTCTGAACGACAACCATAGCAAGGCCTTTCAAGGGTTCTCCATTGACGTCAAAGATTTATTTTATTCAATCCCTAAGGATGACCTTCTGAATTGTGTACGCGAGGCTATTGATTACTACGGCGCTGTACCTTTTCAAAATCAGTCTGGCATATCTGTTGACGGTTTTTTGGAGCTGCTTTCGGTGTACCTAAGTTCAACAATCGCAGAGTGGAACGGGTCTCGGTTCGTTCAAAAGAACGAGATCTGCATTGGATCTTGCATTGCTCCAGTTCTCAGTGACCTTTTCCTTGCCATGCACGACCGAGCTCTGAGAGGCAACCTTCAACATACGTCCATTATTAAGGTTTTCCGATATGTAGACAACTTTTAAGTAGGGGTGTGCGAATATCAAATTTTTCGAATACGAATCGAATACGAATACTTGATTCCGAATATCGAATCGAATATCGAATAATCAAGGACAGATGCTTTTAACCACTACAAAACATTTATTTGAGCACCCAAGAACATCACAGTTCAACTATCGATGATTAAATGAACACAAAAGGTGTGTGTGGCTGCACAAAAAGTATCAAAGTCTCGAACATTATTCTTAGAAGAGTGGAAATATCAGAGATGATGGATAGTACACAGCATTGATCAAGGCTAGCTTGCCATCAGCACAAAAGCGCGTTGCTGGGATGAACATAAAAGGTTGTCGTGAAGGAAAACCAGCTGCTCCACATGGTCAGGCAGAAGTAGTTCCCTTCTAGCTGAAACGACTCCTCCAGCCACAGAAAATGCCCTCTGACTTGGCACTGACCTGGCACGTATTGCGAGGTACTTCGTGCACAGCTCTGACTATTGCAACTTCGCAGGTATAGCCACAAAAAAGCTCACCAGCGCAGTTAGCTACGGCATGGCCCTTGGAAAAATTCGAAGGAAAAATTTTCCTTCATCCATGCACATCGCTCTGGGCGCCGCCATGTTGTTATGTCTCTGTCGATAGGGCTTGCAGACCGAAATGAGCGCCGGTGCTTACTATGAATATTCGGCTAGATACGAATATTCGCGTCGGGTCGAATATTCGAAAGAACACGAATACTTGGATTTCGAATCGAATACGAATACTGAAAGTATACTATTCGAAATATATTCGAAAATTTCGAATATTCGCACACCCCTACTTTTTAGTTCTTTTGGACTGCGACAGTGAATCTTTTCCACTTGAAGTGACTCAAGTCCTCAGTGTGTTTCAAACGACATTGGCCCCTCTAGAACTAACGCATGAAATACCGGACAACAGTACCATTAGATACCTAGAAATTAGACTTTTTTTTTCACGCCGGTTCACGTATGCTGGCCCTTAGAGCCAAGGGGCAAAAAACCCACCCTGGCATATGATTCCGCGCACTCAAAGTTAGTAAAAAGAAATATTGTACAGTCTACTCTGAACAACGCCTTAACAAAAACATGCAAGCATAAGCTAGAAGAAAGCTTTTCAGCTCAGGTGTGCAGGCTGGCGAACTCAGGTTATCCACAAGAAGTGCTCACTTCTGTAGCGAAAAAGATGTTCCGAAGCATTCAGCGCACGAATACTAACGCTTCAGCCGACGTTCGGCAGGGAAATAAAAAGGTTGCCGTTGTTCCATATATGCACACAATATCGCATAACCTTAAAAAAATAGGAAAAAAGGCAGGTGTTGATGTCGTTTTCACGGCCCCCCAGCGCCTTTCCAGACTGTGCCGGAGAATCAATGCAAAGACAAAAATTATCTCCGGTTGTACCACGCGGCACAGAGATCCCTTGGTCACGTGCGCTGAGGGTGTAGTCTACTCGATCCCTCTTTCTTGTGGAAAGGCGTACATCGGCCAAACAGGCCGATGTATTAATGAAAGATTAATGGAGCATCGTAGGGATCTATCTGGTTCATCACTCAGGAACTTGCCAGTGCACTGTAAGAATTGCAAACTTAAACTAGGTTCTAATGAACAATACGCCCCTATGTTCAAAAGAACAACCATTCTGAAGAAATGCCCCTACCAGCTGACTCGCGAAATAATAGAAGCAGCCAAGATTTGTAACCTCAAGAGTGAATGCGTTAGTACGCCTTCTGTTTCTCTGTCAAGCAAAGAAATAGCGTTCCTGTCTGGTTTTATGTGCTTTTGACCTGGTTTTTTTCCGGTAGTTCTTCCTTCGTTTTTTTTACTTTTGCTTTTACCCTCCTTTTTGTACCTCTGTTTTATCTCTTTTAGTCTTCGTGTTAGCACTTTTTACATCTCATTTGTCACCACTTTTCTAGCCGTGTTAGTTGTTGGCCCTCATGCACTTCAGATGTTTTTTCGCCTCGGTCATCATCATGCTTAGTTACCGCGATTTGTGCTTTTACCACTTTTAAAAACAATTTCTACCCACTGTTTGTTACGCAAAAAAAGGGCAAGTGAAATAATTTCTTCTCGCTGCTTCTTGTAATCTTTCTTCTTTTTTGCGGTCTTGGTCACCCTTGTATTGTATGCTTATCTCTTGAATATTTTTTCTTGCTTGTGGCTTGACACGTGCAGTGATTTTAGGTTTTACCCTAGTGGGCGGTTCCTTGAGGGTATATATGTAGAGGTTGGCGCCTTTTCTCAAATAAAATTGCAGTTCAGCGCTCGTGTGTGTGTTTCCTCGTCTTGTGTCCTTGTGTAGCATGCGCTGTTGAAAAAATTATTATGAATAACCAACTAGCCCGTGAGCTCACCCTGTTCTAATTGTTGTTGCTCTTGCACTGAGATGCTCAAGTCCTTGCATGTTCATAGACGAACTGCAATGCGCTGTTTATTCCGTCGACGCGTCTGGTTTCCGAGCCGCTATACAAAACAAGCGCTTATGCATAATGCATGGTGACACGAGGAATATCTGGTTAGTCCCCGTGGCCTCCTAGTTTTTCCGCAATTAAAAATTCCGTAATTTCGTAATTAATACAATTGCTTCGTACCGCCATCACTTTTACGGCTCTCTTCTGCCTGCATAGTTGCCTTTAGGCAACGAAGCCAGCAGTCTGATCACAAGGCAGTCATTGAGAGGGCGAATAAAATTTCTGCAAACTATTATAACCCCGTCAGACCTCATGTAGATAACGATGCGCAGCAATCTTTCTCGAATATTTAAAGAAAGAACTCATCAGATCTGCAATCTGAGTACCATTTGAAGTCAGAGACTTCTCACCATTCCACCACATAGTCCCTTTTGCAAGAACTTTGTGGCGACAGGGATGCCCTGAGCAGTTTTCCTGTTCACTTGCGTTCCAAGTTCGTTGCTTCGTCTAAATCAGCTTCCTAATTTCAACTGCCAAATAACTTCCAATTTTCTAATGTTTCTCCACAAGGTTATTTCAAGCAGTAATTTTCACTTTAGTTCCACCTATGATGTTCTACAATTTTCTAAAAAATAGGTTTTTGAAGTTCTAAGAGTGCTTTCTTCGGCATAGAATTGTCAGTGGCTCAGCAGATTAGATTACAGCTAAGAAGTGCTGACTATAAGGCTGATTGACTAACACGGAATAGTTATCTTTTTATTTATTACTGCTGGGTTAGTTCATTCTTGACAGGAATGTATCCTACCGTAAGTAATACCCATATCAGCTTCTGGAGTTTTCAAAATGCTGTTGCCTCGCCGCTGTGGCCCAAGTTTTGGCTATTTCTAAGCGAGTACTGGAAGGGTTTCTTCGCGTGCAAGCTTTTCGAACGCGCACGCACTTCGGCGCGATGTAGGCAAAATTTGTTTGGCCAAAGAGCCATAGGTAACTATGTTTCCTAAATTTTAAAAACTGATATTGGCATTACTTACGGTGAGCTATCGGCCACTAAATAAATAAAGAGACTGATAGTAACAGTTAAAAATTAAGAATTCAATGTTAACTGGCCTACTACTTAGCACTTAGCAGTAATGAAGTGCGGCACCGCTGAATATGCTATGCCAAAAAAAAAAGAAGTCGTCTAACTCAAGTAGCCTACTTTAAAGAAATTTCAGAATATCTTAGCTGAAACAACCGTTATAGATCTGGCGACGGCGTTTGTAGGTAACTGAGGGGCTTGTTATGACAAAAACATCCAGGATGCCAAAAGTCACTGAGACCAAGGACAGCATAGAGGAATATTTTCTTTTTATAATTTGTATTGTTCATCAACGAAATTAATGAAGACCCATATCTCAGAGCACGGAGAAAGGTCATTGAGAAAGAAGTGCTGGATGTACTGGAACACCTTTTTATATCACTTGAATTAAACTGAATTCGTGTATTTTTCAGAGTGGTTACAAAGGCAACTCTGAACAGTCCCCTGAGCTAAAAGTTCCACTAGCAACTTGACGACGGCTCCGGAACCACAGTGCAAGACAGCTGTCAACGCAAGTTGTCAAGATGGGCTAGGAATAATGATTAGGCACTCATGAAAATATTATGAAAATAATATGCACAAAAATAAAGTATCAAAATTGT
Source organism: Amblyomma mixtum (assembly GCF_055824585.1). NCBI lineage: Eukaryota > Metazoa > Arthropoda > Arachnida > Ixodida > Ixodidae > Amblyomma > Amblyomma mixtum. Next base: position 252,646,501 of record NC_143012.1, on the reverse strand, counting down.
ACAATCGCATGAAAATGCCAGAAGAAAGAAAATCTCTGTTAATAGGAAAGCACACTAGGACAAGACAATTGAACTCGTCTTGCTATTCAACGTCCTACCTAATCTAGACACATCAATAAATTTTCAGTTCATCAATTTTCAGTTCATCAATTTTCGGATACAAAACTAATTTTTCAGTTCTTTCTTATTGCTAAAGATTCTTTAGGATATTTCTTGCTAGTGGTAGCAGATTATGTTTTGGTAACTGCAATTTGTATTGAGGGCGAAAATAAGGAACAACTCCATTCACAGAACTTGTAATGCATTCATCTGTTCATACGAACAGCCACACTTGATGCTGAGAAACCCGACATTTGCTTAAATCAGCAGATGATATTCGAATGCCCACTTAACAGCTCACCTGAAACAGGCATGATACAGTCCCACAGAAAACATTAACAAAAGCCCTATTACCCAACCAGCTGGATAAATTTCTAGTTAGCCAGCAAGAGAAAGGAGTTGTTTTCATTGCGCCACACTAAGCCCAACCCACACCGATTAAACTGCGTTAAATCCTGGACACAGGTATGCCTGGAACAATCTGTGAACTTCTTGCTAGACAAATAACAAACTTATTGCATACATTCGACGTTATTAGGCACCTTTCAGCAGGTATTTCAAAACTACTTTGAAATTTCAGCATATGGACGTTTGAAGAAGCGGCCTTGCAAATTAAAAAGCAAGATTCTCAAGTTCTATTTTTCCCCGCCTAGCCGACGGACTTCAACACCATTGGCACACTTCCGCGATCCACTTGTGCACGCTCATTTTTGCTACTGGCTCTTCTTTTCGAGCCTTGGAAGCATCGCATCCAAGACAAAACTGCTATGCTCGACACCTCTCTAGCTATCTCAGCCGACCAAGTTTTCACGCCATTGCTTCAGACTGACACGAAATGCTAGTCCGAAGCTGGCTGCCCCGGCCTCTCATGCTCAAGTAGTGCACATTACTTCTCAAAGATGCCCTTAACCAGGCGATTCCACGGCTACATATTTTAAGTCTGGGAACTTGAGCTAGTGGACCGTTCTTACCGAGTGATGGATCGGTCGGTTCACCTCTTCCGACACCTGCGAAACGCAGGCGAGAACACCGCACCTTCTTCGAGCCGGAGATGAGAGCGAAGTTTTGTGCGCTTCTTCTTATGATCAGCTCGAGCTCTCCATCTATCTTCTAAATGCCAAGTCCTGACTGCTACTCCTGGGGGTAAGGATTCCTAAGGCCATTAAGCTTGTTGTCAGGCGTGAAAATGGTGCAGGGAATTTGACCCAGTCTAACGTGCAACAAAACATTTGTATTCTTCTTTCACTCTTGAAAGCATTGGCCTCTTTCCGCATCTCATAAAAAGTCAGTAAGGCCGAGTTGCCATCCATTTTTCGCAATGAAAACACTGTGGTCACCTTAAGATGTTATTATTTAACGCTGGAAGCTACAACGCCGACATGACGACGCACCTGCCTCACATATGATAGATACGAATGTGGTATCTCCTCAACCGTGTTATGAGGACTTCGCGCTCTTAAAAGCCTGCTACTTTCGTTTCAACTGAAATTCAGGTCCTTCTTTCACACGCCTTAAAGCATCTTTGCACAAGCAGCAAGCTTCCTACTTTACTCACGTCATAAGCAGCTAGTGATGAGCTCTGCTCTTCATCTCGATGCTTACCTTATAACTGGCCCTTTTAAGTTATCACGCTTTACCATCTCTTCATCTTCTAATCCATTTTCACGCAGTGCAGAGTAGATAAAAGGACATAAGTGCTGTTAATCTCACTGCCTCTCGTAGAACTACTATTTCTCTCTGCCAACAAAGTCATTTTTCATTCATTTTTCGATCAACAACAAAGGATTCATGAAAACTGGCAGCGAGCAGGATTCATTCTAAAATGCGCTTCCAGAAGTACGGAGGTGACAAGAGGATCTGATCGGGGCAACCAGTGACTTGATCTGGGAATATCTGGCACAGACGTTAATGCGACACCACTAAGCTCCACCGTTTGATTGCGTTCTATATAACCTCGTCAATAAGACAGGGCAGTGCGAGTGTTCTGTAGGTCCTCCTGTTAATGGTACTGTTCATTCTCTTCCTTAAATGAATTTGCGCAACGAGAGACAATAGGCAGTGAAGGAATTTCATTAGTATTCGTGAGAATTCAAATGACAGGTTGTTTCTACAAGAGGTTTAGCATAAGTGCTAGCTTTCTAGCAGTGATCTTAAATACTCGCTCTGGCGGAATATATTTAAAAAAAACACCCTTCCCATTAGAAACGACTGAAACCGACTTCAAACCATTCTCTCGGAGCTTAAACATCAGCAGAATTCGAGTTTTTCTCGACTGGCTTTTAGGGTTAAGGTCGATTTCAATTTAATTTTATTTACTTTGGAACATACGTATGTACAAAAGCGGGTAACAAAAGCATCTTGACCCCTAGCAAGTTGCTAGTTTCGGCCCATGCATTAAGTGCTCTAAATAGCGTAGACGGGCGCTAGTAACAAATAACTGTAAAACGTATACAATTTTTCAAGCATAAATATAGGTTTCAGAAAAGTTGCAATAAAATGAAGTACACATCATGTGATATGCGACCAGTCAAAAAAAAAAAAAAACTTGGGTAATGTTTAAAAACATTCACATGATACATAAATGCCGAGCCAGGAGGAACAGAAGTTTTAACAAAATTATATAACAAAAAAGCACAGATACAACATAGTGCTACATTTCGGAAACAAAAAGAAAGTTATTTTTGTTAATGGCGTCCTCGACTGCGCGAAAAAAGTTCGGCTGCTGGAAGAGTGTTTCATATTTTGCCCCAGTATACACTAACATTCACCTGCTGTATAAGTTATGAACGGCCGGAATGTTAAAATTATATTTATCTTCGCTTCGTGTGTGCCTTTTTGGGGGTGTAAAGATGGGGGCAGGGAGATGGTTGTTATATGACAAAACTGTATGCACAGCGCATGCTGTTTCGCGAACGCGTGTGACGGTGAATGGCATAATCTGAAAACGTTAGCTATTCAATAGTGCCGAAGGTGTGGCTATAAACCAATATTTGGTTCTCTGTTAGTTTATTTGTTCGCATTATGGAAAAAATTCTACAGTCGTTGCCAAAAACTGCATAATGCAGAGGCGACAGTTCTTCAAAATGAAAATGCTACTCAGCTGAAATCGAGGCCAAGCAATTCAGTCAGACAGCATGATACAGTGGTTTAAGGAGGCAGACCTAAGGGCTAATAAATGCCGGACAAAGAGGCAGAGCTTACACATAGCAAATATAACTAGAGATGGTATGCGCAAGTATCTGGTCATTTCAGTGAGTGAGACAATACATCAAAACAATGCGCCAGACAGTGGTGATGACCATAATAGTTATTAACCTATACTTGAAAGAAGCACCACATAATTTTACGACTTCCAGAGACAGACAGCTTGGTTGAGCCAATTTGAGCGTAGTCAGCAGTGCTTGGTGTTCAACAGAGAATCTCCTTCCCAAGCAGCGCTGATAACCGGCCCAGTATTGCAAATGGATGGTTTCACTCTTGTCATTTGCAGGACCGGCATTTGCCGACACGTTTCCAATACTGGCCCCATTAGCTGCAATGCTTGAATTCTAAGCTACTCACAAATACCAAACCATGTCAACCGAACGGTATTAGCTCACCGAACACGATGTACGCGTGGCTGGCGTCTCCATGAGTCTAATGAGAGATGAGGGTAGAGGTAGTCGAATAAAGAGGTCCTTTTTAGTCCCTCTAATAAAAGCACAGACCTACGAAAACCGCCGTCATTTCAAGGAGCTTCTTCGACGCCGACCCTTTGCCACATTAAGGAATAAGGCCAGAATTGGTAATTTTCCACGACAATACTTTTTCTTTGCCCTATCAGCTCCATGTGTTCTGGATTCTAAATTGAAGCGTTTGAGGAGCTGTACAATAAAAAATTGGAGTAGTTTAGCTTTAGTTAAACCTGGCTGGTTGCGAAGGCAATGCAATGTTATACTTGGTCACACACATTCTTGCTGATTGTTTGCTTGTTTAGCGTGGGAACCCTTGGTTTTCATCCGCTTTTCAAGACGTTCGGCCCATTGTTCTTCTGCTTCCTCGGCACGACTTCGTATTCTAGCTTCATTCCGTATAGCACGGCCGGATTCACATTCCCAACTCGAAGTGGCTTGCTTCGCTGCTTCTGATTCGAGTCGTTTTCGCAACCGTTCTTCTCGCTGTTCCTGTGTTTCCTGGGCACGTTGTATCCTCTTGGCTTCATTCCGTTTAGCTAATCCCAGCTTCTGAACTCGATACAGCTCGTTTAGCTGCTTCGGCTTCTCGTCGTTTCCGCAGTCGTTCTTCTTGTTGTTCTTCCGTTTCTTGGGCACGTTCTAACCTCTTTCTTGCATTCTTCCTAGCTTGCTTGGCTGTCGTCTTGAAGTTAAACTGTTCAGAAGCAGTAGAGCAACTAGATTCATATATAGACTCTTAGTCGGTGACTTCCATGGCGAGACTACTCGAGGAGCGCGGCACGACCTGCGGCTCCTCCTGGCTGCCGTGGAGAGAGCAAGCTGACGTCACGCGTCGTCATAGCAACGGAGAGGCTGACGTCACACTATCTGTTAGGCGCGGTGGCGGCTCCTCGAGGAGCAGAGGATCCACGGACCACGCGACGAGCGGTTAGACCTGGCCAGTATTTCTCTCGCAATAAAACGGAGCCCGCATATTTTACGAGGGAAAGAAAAGAACGTGGCTTTTTGGGCTTGTTGTTGCATGATCATAGCGAGAGAATATAGCGCATAGTAGGACAAGACACAAGAAGACACGAACAACATGAGAAGTTAGCGCTCTTGTTGTTCGTTTCTTCTTGTGTCCTGTCCTACTGCGCGCTTTTTTTCTCGCAAAGAAAAAAAAAGATTATGTTTCATTTGCCTTGAACGAGCGGTTTTATAGGTAAAAGAAAAAGAAATTCACGTTAAGAAAAAAAGGGCAACAATAGAGCGTGAGCACTCAGAGCGAGCTACGTTCTTAAAAGAAAAACAGCATCAGAGCACATGGGAAACATGTTCCCTTCTTTTTCTTTATACTTTACTTCGGTCGACATACTTGAGTAAAACACTGAAATATTCAGATCAGCGAGTTTTCGCGTCGCCCGTCTTATGAGGAACTGTAAACCATGACAGAGTTGAAAGGCAACTAGAAATTTAGTTTTTTAAGCGATAATATCAGTTTTCTAAAAGAAACTTCCACCTTCAAAAACACTTGCAGCAAAGCAACATCGCGTTCCCGAACAGCGCACTTTGCCACTCTTCGAATGAAGCCGTCCTTTGGGCTCCTGGGAATTTATAGAGCGAAAAGTTCTGCTCAGATTCCCCCAGCGTTGTGTACAAGTGCAATACTTCTGAACACTCAGTGATAGAAGACGATCGATGAAAAGTTCAAGGTGAATTTGTTACTAGGGTGAAAAATCTTGGCTAGGACAAAAGCAAATACAAAAGTCCATTGATTGAAAAAACAACCACGTTATATAAGTGATCGTAATCTCCATTGTCGTGTGCTGCACAATTCCATGTTTTGTTATCATGTACAGAAAATATTACTTGGTGGTGAACAGCGTGTTTTCTTTCGCCTCTTTGTTTGGTTTCAGGATGAAAAAGTCAAGGAATTAAAATAGACTTCTCTTCAGGAGAGGCACTGCCTGCTGTAATTGCATTTACGTTGTTCACTGAGGTAAGCTCGACTTTATATATTCTCCTGCAGAACTTCGCCCAGGCCCAAAATGAATAAAGCAAACCCCTAGTTAAATACGTTTATTGTCGTCGGTTCTTCAAGCGAACCGAGACGGAACAAATTTTTCAGGAAAATAAAAATAACAGAGAGAATCTCGTCTCGTGCGCAGAGCTTTCAAAAATCCTCTTAAGAGGGGCGTTCAGCAAGGATTCTCACTTTTTTGGGGGGCGATGCTACCCACCGCGTTTAAGTGGATGAAGAAAAAAAATGACAAAACTGAAACCATCTCGTCTGAGTAACTTCCTGCGATAAGCTGGGCTTGTTTAAGTTTGGACACGAACGTCTTATCTCACGCTTCATTGAACTACGTCTGTATTGAAGGTATATAACAAACTGCGTGCACAGTTGTTCGTAGCATAGAGTATTAAAAGCAACAATAACATAAGCAACGGAATGCCCTGTTGCGTAGTTGTTAGAGCTGAAATATAAAACATGGCCGTGTGCTGTGCTGTTTCAGTGTGCTGTAAAGAAACCCAGGTGGTCGAAATTAATCCGGACTCCCTCACTCTGGATGGCACCGTCCCATGTGTGGGGACGGGGCCTGAAACGCTTCACAAGACCCCATGTATCATACATAACCAGTGACTGAACTCGCTATTTACCAATATTGTGCAGAGAAGCGCCCACGGATAACAAAGGTAATAAGTTTTCATTTCTTTTTCAGTATTTTTTGTGTTTTTGTTTTGTCTTAACGGGGGAATTTTTAATTTTAGAGCAGCCGAAACTTGAAATGATGGGTTGGGGTGACATTTAGGATCGCCGTGTGGCATGCCCTAGGCAGCGAACAAACAGGAGTTGTCATAATAGCCCAGCGCTGAACCACACTCAGTAATTGTGATTGCACTATAAAAAACGCAAAAAATATCACGCGCTCCTTATATCATCAGTGCATTAAAAGAAATGGCTATTTAGATTACACAAGGGGAATGGTTATATTAATTGCCATCGTCTGGAAAACTTGAGCTCTCCTGCCAACACACGTCACTGCTGTGAAAAGTTCTGGGCTGCTCATCATCTACCCACAAGCGCTTCGAATAACGGGGATGGTCAATAACTGTGCAGCTTTTCGATGTATTCCCCTTCCGCCCGCACAACTGTGACAGCATTACCAAGCAGACAGAGGCGTCACGATTAATCCTACTCAAAACCCTTCTTGCAAACGGTCACATATAGTAAATATTTTATGGCCTAGCTATGCCTCAACACCACCTTTACCACTCCTCGTAAACAATATTCTGTCTCGCAATTCGATGACACTACCGTGTAACACACCCAGAAATTCTGGACAAAGGCATTTTTGAGCGGGAAACCCAATGAACCCAATTTTATCGTATAATGTAAGATTTCGCTATAACAACCAATATATCAGCAGGCCACCCGACGGCAGTTTTTTTTTTCTATTAACGTTTTTGGTATCGTCAAAAGCGTTCCTCATTGGTTTTCTATGGCAGTCTTAACTGTTCAATGCGATCGATGGAAACTCTTCAAAAGAAAGCTTTTGCTACATATCAGAATCATGGACCATTACCTTCAATATTTCTATAACCGTCTTACAGTTTTCCAGATTTCAAAATATTTCCTCGAGAAAGCTGGACATCGACACACTGACGGCAGAAAATCAGTAACAGAATACACGAAGTACTTCGCACTTGGCAAAGATACGTGCCTCTCGCGCGCCTTCAGATTTTGCAGTTGTGATAGCCGGGCATGTCTCAGCTACACAACTGGGCAATAAACCACCGTTTCAACGTGCGAACAACATTCATTTGTAGGCCCAGGATCCAATTGTGCCATTTCCAGCTTCCACATCATTGTCAGAAAATAATGAGACATGCAGCGCCTATCTTTCATTTGCTCTAAATTAATAACACCGGTGTAAGGCGAGCAGAATGTTATCATAACTGCCAGCAGAGCCGATGAAATGCGCTTGGAACACCGAAATGCACTCCGAAAATCTAATAATTGCCTGAAAACTCTGGTGCCGTGGTCATTCTTGCCTCTAACAGGAGCAAAGCAACTTCTTCTCAGAGAGTGCACCGTGCGTCGCTTTCGTAATTGGCACCGTAAAAAAAATTCGGAAAATATAAAAGTCAAGGAAAACACCACATCGGAGGAACCCGAAGATATCCTTGGATGATACGGCGAATTAGAGAAAGCTGAAATGTATGAGGTGCTGTCTTCTTTTTCGTGTTGATTTCTTTCGTCTTTGTGTGTGTGTTGGGGGGGGGGGGGGGGAGGGGGGGGGGAGGGCGGAGGAAGTATCCAGTCTCATCAGTGCTTTTGGAGCCGTGAGGCACACATGATGATGTCCTTTTCTTTCGTGCAGTTTCGCAAAGACTCCGGAGAAGAACAGCGCAGGTGGCCCACCTAGGTCACGTGACCTTGAGGCGTAATCACAACATGCCCACCGGAGAGTGAGCAAACTGCCCACCGTGACAGGTGGCAGCTAAATTAATCTTCTGTCGCGAGAGGCTGCTCGGGAAGAGCAGCCTGGGTCCCACAAGACCCACCGGTGGCAATACCTGCCACCGCAGGGCAGTCGTGCATCGCTTAACTGCTGCACCACTGCGCCAGGAGTTGTGTGAGGACTCCCGGGGACACTTGACTGTAAAGTTGAGAACGACCAATTCCGCATATATGGACGTCGCCTCAAACACTTAAGGCAGAGCTTAAATATCTCCTCCAATTTTCTTCGCAAATGTGGCTGGTATCATTTAGAGAACTGTGGTTATAGATGAAGGCAAGTGATGCACTTGGCTACAATGGATCCGGGAGTCTCTATTTTTTCTTTCTTTCTTTCTTTTTATTTCAAAGTACACATGTAATTACATGAAGACACTCAAGGATCCTTAGCCAGAGGCTAGTCGTGGATCCAAAAATGAATACAAATAAGTCTACTGACGATTCAGGAGAAAAAAAAACAAAACAAAAACACACACACACACACATTTGTCGGTGTAGAATGAAACAATTGCAATGCAAAATACATTACAAAATATAATACAAAATACAGACTGAAACACTGTCGTATGACATTTATATAACCAAATAAAAAATAAATGTCATTCTACATTCAGATTGCCACGTTCAATAGATTTGTAGTATTATGCCACGCCACAGACGCATATAGTGTCGCTTCACTGCTGCGGCTGACAGTTTTAGCTGCGGCTAATAAACCTCAGGCTATGGAGACAAGGTTGGGAATATGTACAGACCACGTAATCACTCGGGATAAAGTCTCTGCCAAGGAGACTCTCTACGTTTCCGACTTCAGTTATGCTTCTGCTTTGCTGGCTGGAGGTCGAATAGCAGCGCCCAGTGAAATGAAACAAACTGGCCCTGCATCGCGTTTTCTCACAGATGTTGCTGAGCAGATGGAGTCAGCCCAAAACATCGCCTTTAGCATACTAAACGTTAGCGCTTCAACGCTGCAGGCGCTGGGAGTGAAAGCGGCACAACTTCGTGCAATGTTCACGCGAAGCACATTATTTCACAAAGTGTCAAGAAATATGACGCAAAATTTCGGAACTTTTGCGCCAGTAAGGCTCGTCAAAGTGAAGACCTACTGTACTCTTTTTTTCTCTCATATCAGGCACAAAGAGGAATTTTTAACCTTTGGATAGAACGTCGCGCGCTCGTTGCAGAAGGAATGAAAACATTCTCGAAGGCATTGTACAGTACAAAATGAGTAGCTGCGATTGATGCAGGATCCCTCTCAGCCGAGGCAAGGGTTTGACATAAAAAAATAAAAGCATGCAATACTTCGTAGATCTGTTCAATATCTTCAAGGATCTCAACTACCAGTTTTTCTATGAATAACTGACCTTCAGGATGCTCAAGCGAGAAAAAAAAACACACGACATATGTAGAGGTGTACGCGAGGCGATATTTCACTATACCTCCAAGTAAATAAAAGTGTAGCAGTGGGATGAGTTGCTAAGCTTCTTTACAGTTGACATCACACTATCGTGCGTTGCTACGATCGAGAGGAAAAGCCTGCGTATAAGGGTTACGAAAGGGTCCCAGAGAAGAGGCCCACGTCTGGCGTTGTAAAATATTGCAAAACTGGTTACTGACTTGTAAAAGATGCAGCTGCTCAGTGTGTTTATATTATACACTGAGCGCTCGTCTACAAACTATTTCCCATAAATATGCCTGGTCTCTTGAACGCTGTGCGCTTGCTTTCCTAGCAGCTGAAAGCCATGTTCTATAAAAAAATGGTAGAACTGAAAGGAATGGACAGTTTTGCAATAAACTGAAGGCTCTCTCATCACTCACCCATCTTCGAATGAGTTGACACTGCAGTCCACACATTATTTGTAATGCGTGTCTGAGGTGAATTTACATATCTGCTGGCCGAAATCTTTTCTATTTATGCTAATGAGAACAGGATTGCCTTGTCACTGGTGGAACATCTGAGATCCGTTTTACGATATTCTGCTCTGTCACTTTTAAATTCAACATAGCAAAGTTGTTCCTTCTTGTTCTCATTGTGGGTATTATATAGTTTTCTTGAATACCAAAACAGTGAGCTCATGATTTAAACTTAATGGCAGTAAAGTAGACATCGTCGTTGCCGCATGGGGCTCACCTTCAATAAAAAAAGATGAGAAAAAGTTTCACAACGCATTTCAGGAATGCTAAGGCCGTTTACGATAATAGAAACTAAACCGATGCTTGAGAGCAGAAAAGTGACTCATTAACAATGAATTATGCTTGTCTGGGAATAATTACTACTCCTATTGTAATCCGTTTTGCACCAGCTCAGAAAATAAAAAAAAGCAGTTTCGAAACTTGCATTAGTATATTTCTCAAGAAAAGGAACTATTCCGAAAGAAGTTCACGGTCTGGAGTCCAAGCAGTCGAGCAGATTGCATTGCTTCTTTCTAGGCAAAAAAAGAAACGAACAAGATTGCATTAAGCCGACAGTCAGCTGGCCCGGAGCAACGCACGTAAACGACCTTCTTCTGTGGGATTAAACTGATTAGATTAGACTCGGAAACGAACATGTACTTACCCGTAATCCGTCATGCCCTCCAGGCGAGCTCTGCAAATCGTCCAGCGCCGAAAAGACAAAGGCTCGCTCTTTCAACCTCCGGAATCAGGAAAAACCAGCGGCGTGCACGTGGGAACCGAAGCGAGCACAGTAGCAGCTGTAGTAGCAGCGAGAGACAAAGCTGGAAACGTCCGGCAACGTCCCAACCCTTCTTTATTCTTCCGGCTAAAAACGCTGACGGCAAACTGTACTGAAACAGCTGACGCGATAGTACGAGAGATAAAGGTTGATTGTCTAAGAAAAAAAAAACGAAAATAAGTGAGAGAACAAGGTGTGGAAACAAGCACTCAGTCACGTACGGGAACAACGTGCGCCTTCCTTATGCCGACTCAAACGCGATCACACGCACAGAGCGGCTCCGGGAGAAGAAGGAGAAGAGGATGCGAAAGCCGAGAAATGCGTAGTGAGAGCTGCTTCTGAGTTAAATCCTGCAAGAGCTGCAGCGAAGTAGCTAGAACACCGACCGACCCCGTGCACAGTTCAGTACACGACTGCTATGAAGGCGTGCTCCCGGACTCCCTTTCTTTCACCCGCACCTCTTCCATTCCCGCGTTATCCTTCCCTCTTTCCCTATCACTCCCTCGCGCCCCTCTCCGTGGGTATCTCTTCCAAACCAGTCGTTACGCTTCCAGCCGCTTTGTAATTTTTTTCTCTGTCGCCAAGGGCGATGGGCTATATCCTCTCTTCTTGTTGATCTCAGTCTCTCGCTGTATGTCCTTTCCCTTCGCTTTGATTCTCTGATTTCCTTTTTCCCTCCGTATATCTCCCTCGTCGCGCTCTCGTCTCTCCCATCCAGAGCTGCATTTGGCCTCTCTCCATCGAACGCCAAGTGGGGCGTCCGGTTTGTCATTTCGCTAGCGGCGGTTTGCCGAACTCGGCCGGGACGCTCCGATCATGTTATGCGCGCGCTCGGTGGTAACAGCGTAGCCAAAAAGAGCTCGCACCAAAACTGCCGGTCTCCAAGAGAAGTATGGCCTGCTAGCGGGAAAGGACGAAGCAAAATTGGTCCAAACGTGCACAAAGAAGTGGTGTTGGTCGAATAGACAGGGAATTCCCGGCAAAAAGGAGACAGCAACCCGTTCCGAAAAAGATAGGTGGGGAAAAATAAAAGCTTGTCTATCATCTCCTAACAACTTAACGACGTTCTCCTCACTTTTCCAAAGTCGCTTTCTTTTTTCCCGGAGGCTTTAACGCCTTGGACTACTTTGTTTGGGTTCTTTCGGGCTCGCTGACTGTAATTCTGCGGTGTTAGGTTGGAACAACATCGTTATCCAGAAACGTGCCCGTCCGGCAAGGGAAGGACGAAATGCCATCGCTTTAGTTTTCCTTCTTTTTCTTTTCTTCTTTCTTTACAGCCTCTATCTATGTCGTTCACTTATGTCTCCACGTAGCTAAGCGGCCGCGCAGCAATATATAGAGATAGGAATGTGGCTTTTCCTTTCAGAGCCCTTTCATCAAAGCATTGCAATCTGTGTCTGCCCCGCATTACCGACCACCCAATCCGTGCACCACATCTCCTCGCAAGTCTCTATTGCGTATTGACCAGCAGCAGGAAATTGCATGCCACCGATACATTCTGCGTGACTGGTCGTTGGGCAACGGACATAGGTGGCGTGTCGAAAGCTTCTGTGGGGAATGCTTGGAGGTCGCACCCAATCTAAAAAAAGATTACTGTAACATTTTGATGTCACAGTAATTCGCAGTAATGCGCAACTTTTCTTGTATTTTTATCCTTTATTCAGGGGGCAGGGGCTGAGTGGAGGGATGTTCACTTTGCTAGCCTATAGTGTCCGCAGGTATCGCTGCCTGCATTGCGTGTTGTGGTCGTCTCTTACTTACCTTGGTTGGGAATTGAAAGAGGCCCCTTACAAGTGCACATGAAAGTTTCGATAAGCATCGCACATTGTAAATGAACAAAAAATTCTTTTTTGCGTAAGCTAAACGCGCCACTCAAAGAGACTCTACTGTAAGACAGGATTTCCTAGGTCGGCCACTTCGAACGTCGTGTTTGTTTATGCAATCCATTATATATGTCAAGTAGCGTGAGAGCAAGAATCGTGTGTACGTTTGTGCCAAAAAATGTCTTTGTTTCATTTCTCTTGCTATGCGAGCGAGGGCTCATTAGTACATAATTGTAATCATTTCGGTGCACAGTTTTGCTGCACAAGCAGTATGGGTGTCATTAGACAAAAATGCAGGCGTGCGGCATTACATGGCCTCCGAAGGAAGCCTCCGGCGCCTGCAGAGAGCTAAGCGCGAGCCTCGCGCGACACCCCTTTCCCCTCCTTCCCCATCAGAGACGAGAGAGAAAATCTGCATTGGCGGAGGCGGAAAGGCAGGCACAGCGACTTCCCCAAGTGAGCGCCGAGAGCAGAGAGAGAGAATGTGGCGGTACGTCGTCGGCTGAACCAATGCGGCGCGCTAGGTAAGGCGAAATGCATATAATGCAACAAATGTAAAGCATATACAAATCATAACGAGCTGTGAAGTATGAGTGTAATGTAAAGTATAAAAATATTAGTGAGCCATAAAAGGCACCCATAGTAACGCAACATTAATTGGCGCAGCTTTCAGGTAGCGGGATTCGGCAAAAAGGAAAAGAAAAGTTCCGGGCACTGTTATCGGTACTGTGATGTACACCCATGTTTATCTGCTGTTTTCCTGCTTTTCCTCTTCCTGTCCTTTCCCGACCAATTGACTGATGTGAATGCTATGTTTAAACCTCTTTTTAATCCTCTGCCATCCGTTCTTTCCTATCCTGTACAAAAAGTTGGCACATGCTGCACGATTGAATATTTGTATGTATTCCCCCCGGCAAATATGCCTTCATGGCGCTGCAGAAATGTAAATAAATAAATAAATAAATAAAAGCGTCAAATATAAACGCCTGGAATCCTAAAATCGCATTATGCTTACACCGTACATAGCGTCAGGGCATGTGAGGCCTGTACGTATTTTTTTCTTCTTAAGTTTTTAATGCTCCCATTATTTGCTACTTGGATAGACGGAGTGGCCTGGCCTAGAATCGGATATTCCACATTACTCTTCATGAAGAATTTAAATAAAAAATAAATAAGAAACAAGAATGCAATCGATGCGCAACTCTTCAGGTAAATTTTAACATAACCCAACAGTTCGGGGCATCAGAGCCCTTGACGAGTTTAGCCAATTAGAATAACAGTTATTACAATAGAAGGAAGCGAACTACTATATAACACCAGCCGCCTAGCCTCTATTACATAACGATCGTTCTTTGCTACTGACATGCAGTTGTTCTTTTACTGCTACATTCATCTATTTCTTTCTGTTTTTAGGAACCGTAGAAGCATAAAATTTCTTAGAAGCATCAAATTATAGTCGACTGCCCGGGAACTTTATCGCCGCTTCGAGTAGCAGCAGTTCCAACTTTGCATAAACCGCGAAACTCTTTCCTGAACGAAAACAAAAAAAGAAGCCTGGTCTCTAGGCAGTTCTGAAAGCATGCAAATATATTGCAGATACTAACGAGAACTAGACTGCACCAAAAACAAAATGCTCCAGGAGCCACAAAATCGAAACTTGGACTGCAGACCCCCCCAAAGATAGCGAAGTACGAGGAAAAATAGAAAGGGCACGTGTCACTTCTTTCTTCCTGCTGGTGGAGTAGGTGGTCGAGTGCGAAGCAACACATGCACGGGGCTGAGTGCGAAGGATACCGTGAGGAAAGGAACATGCACCGCGCACAGAGCACTCATCTTTGCGAACGATTCCTCTCGCTGCGAGTGTCTCTTTGGAGAGTTGCCCAAGGTTGAGGGAGATAGGAAAGGTGGACCGAGTGCCGTCGGTATACGGACGCGTTACTGAGAGCCTTATCGAAGGCACAAAGAAAGCGCAATCCGCGTGCACGCATGTACTTTCTTTTATGTCCGTGTTTCCGAATGATATCTTTTTTGCGGCTGCTACTGCCATTGCTCTCTACCGCTTCTGCTGGTTCAAGCTAATCTTTCTTTATTAGTCCAAAGGTAGTGTTTCTGTCAAGCATTTATTATGCCACCTTCTCTATTCCAAAACATTAGTCGACGTCTTTTTTCAACTGATGGCGAGGATGGTACAAGCGATATTACCGTACAGCTTTTGTCTGGGCGTATCAGCTCAAGGGTTTGGTTTGGTTTGGTTTGGTTTGGTTTGGTTTGGTTTGGTTTGGTTTGGTTTGGTTTGGTTTGGTTTGGTTTATTGGGGTTTAGCGTCTCAAAGCGACACAGGCTGTGAGGGATGCCGTACTGAAAGGCTCCGGAAATTTCGACCACCTGGGGTTCCTTAACAAGCACTGACATCGCACAGTACACGGTTCTCTAAGGATTCTACTTGAAAGTTTTGTCCGAGTAGGCAGCAATTAACAGCGGCAATGGGTGCTTTCTTTTACTGCGTTAGGAGTTCAGTCCTCATCCTCGTTTCACTTGCATAAGAGTCATGCCACCCAGTTTATGCGGCGGCAGAGCTGGCCACACGTTTAGATAAAGTTTATTTCACGAGCGAAAATCGGCAAGGGCGGTTAGAACCATTGTTGGGTTCAGGCTAGAATTGTAGCACTGCAGTAAACTAAGAGGCCGTGGTTGTCCGCGTGTGGCTTTTATAGCCGCATAAACAGTATATAGTGGAATGTGTAGCAGAGACAGCGTGTGACATGTGCGAAGGGAACATAGTAGTTTAGGAGATAGCCAGAGGAAAGAGGACGCAGACGATCGCGTAAACCACTGCTTCCTTACCAGACACAACGTTTATGACTCTCTATTCGCAAGTGTTTATATGTTCAAGCCTAGGCATGCAGCTATAACGTTTTCAGAGGTCATAAACCTCGATGTCGCGCTTCGTATCACGATAACTAATTACATATGTCACGGGAGTTTTCAAAATTCAATTTCTTGTGATCATTAGCTGGAGGTGAGTTCGCGACAGCACATTCAGTTTAGTATTCTTGTCGTATTTCCTCTCAAGTTTTATACGAAAAAGTTGGCTTGTTCAGATAATGCTTTTTTGTTTAATACGCTATGTTGCGTAATTCAAGTAATCAGGAACCATATCCTGAAAAAAATAGTTTTTATTATTTATTCTCTGGCCTCTTCCTCATTGTTTAGGGCGGCTGTCAATGCCCGAGCCGGTGGATATGATAGCTGGCTAAGCGAGAAAAGTACACTAAATTGAAAAAAAAAGAATCCCAATGAAGTATGCCTAGAGCTTACAGCTTTTTCTTTTTCTTCTAAACCACATAATGCAGAGTTGCGAATAACAATAACCAGATGCGGCTTCACTCGCTCCTTCCAGCACTCCAACGGAAATTCCTTCCGGTTTAGCATCTCAAAAGTTGTAGGAGGGATCAAAAGTAACTTCAAAATTAAACAGAACATTTTCATGAAGCCGCATTGGATCGATTGTCAACAGTATGAAATTCTATGGGCTTACTGGCCTTCGTATTTCACGCTTGCGTACACCACATTCGTGTGATAAAATACCAAGCCCCGGAACTCCAAAAACCCGGACGAGCCAAAAGCGATGAGGCCACAAAACCGTCTTCCAGTTACTCTTGGTTGGAGTTGCATGGTTAGTTAGTAAGCGTCAAATAGGGAGACAGAAACTCTGGGCCCACGCATACACCTCCAGTCAACTCGCCACAGAACCCCTTCTACGGCTAAAAAAAAAGGCATGCAAGCACACAAAGTATATTGCTTTCATCAGCGGATCTCGTTGCAAGAAGTCGGAGAAAATCCGAAGAAACAACATCGGCGCATCGCCCTCTTTGAAAAGAGGTCGCGTAAACGCTTCGAAAGCCCCGTTTTCGAACCCCGGTTTGTGCTCTGCTCGAGGCGCCTAACAACCGGAGTCCAGGCGTGAGATGATGGATAGATTGGCGCCGGGTTTATTGTTATGGTGTGATCGTTACACTAGCCACCCTGCTGCCCAGCTACAGCTCCTTCTTCCGTCCCACTGCCCAGTGAACCCTCGCCAGCCGGGCGTCACCAATTCTGGCATCGCGTCGCAAACGCACTCTTCCAGTCGCCACAACATAAATTTGGCCTGAACGTCTACATTTGGTGTGGTTCCCGAGTCCCGACACAAAGGAAAACAGTTACGAGGTTGCCGTTCAGACTGGTCCGCAGAACCGCTACTGCAGAGATATATGGTGTTTACATAATAAGAAAAAACAGCGCTAAAACGCCGGACTAAAAAGAACACGACGGCGCAACGCGCTGACTATAGGCAAAAGCAAAAAAGAAAATTTAGCGCCGCCATTTTGAAAGCAGTGTGGCGCCATCCGTTCAAAAGCGGACTTCCGGGCTGCCATTCGAGGCTACACGACACAGGGCGCACATGGGAGCAGCGGTGAAATGGTGCTATTGAAACGTTGCACGGAGCTGTAATAGAGGACGTAATTTGCAGTGATCGATTTTGTTACACTACGACTTTCAGCGAGGCCGTTGAATCCACTGGAGATTGGTTTTCCAGGCCCCTCGTCTACCATTGGGGCAAATGTCTCCGGTGAGTGCGAGAACTTCGCATGCGATTTTCTCAAGCCATGTGTTGGATGTCCGCTAAACGTTAAGGCGTCCCTCATAGCCTGAGTCGTTCTGGGACGTTAAACTGCATAAACCCAAACTAAACGATGGAGCTGGGTTCACTAACGCAGCGAGTATTGCTACGAGCTGTCCATCTGCATGCCTGCCCTGTGCGCGATAATACGGGAATACGTCTTATATATAGGCTCGTGTAATGGTCGCACTCATGTAATGGCCGCACCTCTAAATGTCAAAAAGAAATCTAGAAAAAAATATATATTTAAAAATTACTCGAGTAAAAGCGGCACCCAAGAATTTCAGAAAGTTGGGCAGTGCCATCTATTATAGGGTGCATGAAATCCAGAACGTTTTGTGGTTACTGCCGCCGGGTGGCGCACAAAAATCAAAGCAGAGATGTGACATAAGGTTAGAAGTGTAGGAAACCGTAGTGAAAGAAGATGGCGAATCTTCATGAGAATCGACAACGCAGTTGAACAACAATAAAGAAATAAAAGCTCAATTACGAACGTGTTTAGCCGCGATATATTACGACATCCGGGATATACGATAATTCGGGAAATCCTGACGGAGCGTTACCGACATAACATATGAGCACTCGAGCTACAAATGCGAGCCGATTCGAACGACCGACATCGGCATATAGAGGTGTCACAAAATTCGGCGCATTTTAGGAACAAACAAAGAAAAACCGCCGCGCGCACGGCGTCTCGCCGGCGCGAGCCCGACGGGGGAGAGGGAAAGCCCCCGCCGAGCGCGTGCCTCTCTCTCCACCGCCGCGGCGTGCGCCGAGGAAATGAGTCATCCCCGCCGATTATTCTCGAACATGCGAGCCGGTTCTACGGCTGACGGAGGGAAAGGGCGTAGCCTTGCGTGCACTAAGACACGTCCCCCTCGCCCGTCGGCGTCGGCGCCGCTCAAGAACACGCTCGAAACTTCGAGATGCGACCCCCGACCTCTGACCAATGGGGACGCGCGGCCGGTGAGAAGAGGAAAGGGAGACAGCACTGCCAATGCTGCGTGTATGTGCGCGCCTACTCGGGCGCGAACAACAAACAGACGGGAGAGCGAGCCTATAAAGAAGGACGTTGACCGCTATCAGTCAGTCCGGACCGCCGTTTAACTCTTTCCTGTCCGCGCCTATTCCCATCGATAGCCCGCTATCGATGGTTTCAAGTTCGTATTTTCCCGCTTTTTGAAGCGTTCCTGGACAACTAGCGCTAACCAGTGTGAAATAAAGGAACTCTTCTTTCAGGTTCGCTTTTGGTTTGACTTTTTCCGCCAAGCGGTGATTTTTGAAGCCCCTCCGGAGTCAGCTGACCGGCGCTCCTTGTTTCCACCATGGCGTCGACGTCGCGCGCTGCTGCTGCGCCGAAACCGCGCGTTTCCACAGAAATTGATGCTCCTGAGAGTTCGTTTTTGGACGAGAACAGCAGCAGTGAGGATTCAGAAGACGACTTCGGCTCTTCAGACTTCAGCACCGACAGCGAAACTGCCTCAGACCGACCCGGAACGTCGACAGTCATGCCTCGGAAAGTTTCGCTTTCTCCCCGAAATGTTCCGCTTTTGCTGCGCGCTTATCGGAAAAGATCAGAGTGTTCTGAAGGTCATAACTCTTATTTGCAGGGTGTCAACGTCTTTCGGGCGGGATTACTTGCCGCCGGCAGCGCAGAGAGTGTTTTCGGCTCAAAGACAGCCAGGGGTCGACCTCGGCGTTGCGCGCCGGAGTGTCGCACGGCGCTCGGCGGCGCGGTCAACAGCTTCATACTTTTTGACGCGCATCGCCAGGAGCATCCCGAAGCGCCAGAATTGTCGAGGACATCAAGATTTGATCAGTTCGCGTTCAGACTTGAATTGGTCGAGCAACTCCTCGGATTGGATGAGCCACATCCTGAGGACCCCAATGTTCGCTCTCTGTTTCCGCCTCGTGATTCACCTCAGGGGCTGCAGTACAAGCCGCAGAAAATGCAAAGTACCGGAACTGCAAATTGTGCTACGAAGAAAAAAAGGTGGAGCAAAAAACAAATGTTTTCTGTGAGACATGTGCGGCCAACCTCTGCTTCACGGCAACAAAGAACTGTTTCGCGCGGTGGCACGATAGTCACTAGGACTACTGTTTCCTTTCCTAGCCCAGCTAATACTGCTCACAGCAAACTAAAATTTGCTGCAATGTTGCATCGATCCCTGTTGTAAAAAATGTATATTCTGAAATGTTTTTATGTTTTGTTTTTGCGACGAAACTTCGATATTTTTGTGTGTTTTTTCTTTGTAACTACAATTTTCTTTCCGATAATTTTTTTTTTCATCTCTTACTCAATAAACATGTTGACTGTGACTAATAACAATGTGAAGAGAATTTCCTCCTCTACAATTCGGTACCATACACTCCTGTACCAAGCAAGTTTTGTTGAAGAAAAAAAAATATTAATGATGTCACCTGAAAACCACCATTTTTCCCGCGGACAGGAAAGAGTTAAGCATCGGAGAAGCGCGCCCGTTCGACTCCCGGGGAAAACACCACTCGGCCAGCCACGGACCAACGAGGCAACGTTCGCCAGTCTGCGGGACGGCATCGTCGTGGAACTCTGGTCGTCGGACTGCCGCAGTGCCCGGTGAACAAATTGTGATTTGTTTGTTTACCTCTCTCTCTTGTGTTAGTGCACTTTAGGTGCAATATTGCCCTTGTCTTGTATTCTCTCTCGAGTTTAACACTGCACGAGTTGCATTGTTCTGTTAATCACTTTGTATGTGTCTGTACTAGTGGTTGTGAAACCCTCTGTATCGTCTCAATTGCTGTATAAACTTTGTTTTGTTTGTGAACCTTTGGCTCCGACCCATTCTCTGGCTTGCGACCAGCGAAAGCTGGGCACCGAACGCCCAAAAACCTCTTGTCACTTGGTAGCTGGTCTCCGCTGAGTTTGCCACGCTGAGTCGAGGGCATCTCCTTTGAGTCCGAGACCGCTACCCCCACACGCTCTAAGGGTGTCTGGGAGCTTCCCACGTAAAAGTGCGCGAAGTCTGGGTGACAATATATTCTGGCGTCCGCGACAGGACGTTTGGTGTTTGTAAGCACAGAGAACGGAGAAAGAGTCGGAAGGAATTTACGAATCGTAAACGAGTGTTAGCAGCAGAGCGATATTCTGAGGTGCCGCGCCGAAGCGGTTAGTGAGGTTCACCGTGGAGAGGTATTCATTGCCTGGAATGTAGAGTTCGGTCTCCAAACATGAGCTTCAAGGAGCTAAAGGAGCTAGTAGAGGCCGGTCTCCAGATGGGGATGACCGGAGCCGAACTGCGAGAATGGGTGGACCAGGAAAGAGACAGAGCTGAGAAAGAAAGAGAGAGGGCTCGAGAAGAAAGAGAGAGAGAGAGACAGCGCGCTAGAGAAGCCGCTGAGAAAGAGAGGCAAAAGAAACGAGAAGAAGAACAGAGAGAACGTAAAAGGAGAGAGGAAGAGGCCGAAAGGGCTTTTGAAATAGAAATGGCAATCATTCAGAGGAAGATTGCTGAAATTCGGCGTTTGAACGACGTCAGGAAGCCTGTGGAGCTTACCCCCGTAGAGGCCGGGTGGAAGAGAGAGGAAATTAATTCCTCGGCAACCACGGAAGAGGTTGTAGCTAGCTCCACAAGTCAAAGTTTGGTTGTGGAAGAGTCTGTGCCTGCAGCTGCAACCACAGAGAGTGAAGAACCGACCGGAGTGTCGCTTCCTCAGGAAGTTGAAAGCGTAGCTGCTACCGAGGTAGTAGGCACTGTGGAGAAGGCCAGCCTGACGCCTCAGTCAGAGTGTGCCTTAAAGAAGTTGCCTCAAGACGACGAAAGAAGCTCGAGCTCCAGAGACAAATCACTGAGCTGCACGCCTGAGGGTTGCAGTAGAGACCGCGAGATAGAGCGGTCAAATGTCGAAGAGAACGAATGCTCCGACGTAATCATAGCTGAGGAGAGCGCACTCAGAGAAAACACGGAAACCGTTCCGAGTGAACCCTCGAGCAGCGAGGAGAGCTTTCCCGATGAGGAAGGTGAGGAAAATTGTGCGTATGAGGAAGGCGACGAAATTTTTGCCACTGGCGAAGGAAAATGTGCAGTGGAAGGAAACGAACAGACTGGGCAAAGGCCTGTTTATGGCTGCACTGAATATGACAAACTGAAGCAAGGAGTTGACGAAGGAGAATTCATAAGTGAGAACGATTCTCCAATCACTCCTGAGCCGTGCTCTGAGCACTGCGCTCGAGCAAGAGTCAGAAAGAAGAAAAAGAAGAAAAAGGACTTAGAAGGAGAGGGTAGCTCAGTCCTTAAAGACCAAAAAGGAGCTGAACCAGTGGCTGCATCGCGAGAGAACAACTCGGATGACGCAATCGTCAGTGAACCGGGCTCAGCCCAAAGCAGAGTTTGGAAGGAAGTAAAAAGAAAGAGAAATGAGTCGGACACCACCAAAGCAGGTGAAGCCGAAAAGCAGAAGCCCTGGAGAAAATTCAGGAAGAAAATGAACAGAGACAGAACCAAGCTGCAGACAGCCGAGCCGAATGCAAGCGAGCTGCACGAGCACCGCAGCAAGGTCAGAAAGAAATTCAGAGGAACGAACCCAGCGTTCAGTAAGGACTCCTTGTGGAGGCGCAAAAGAAAGCAGAAGAGCGCGCGCCGAGGAGAACACGAGGAGCGGAGCCGTCATGAGCGAACTGGCGTTAAATTCGTTCGCAACAGACGCGCTAGCCACAGGAAAAGAGGGAGGGTTCGAAGCATGAACCGATGCACAGAGAGCAGTACGAATAGGAAGCTGGGCCAAAACAGCGTTAGGAAGAGAAGCCTCAACACAAGGCGAAAGAAGAGCAGAGCTCGCGACAGAAAGAAAAGTCAGAGTCGCGTGCGTAAGAGGACTAAAAGCGCGACTGAAACCTTGAGCGAAACAATCCTGTTCCGAGCCCGCTTTGTAGACCAAACTTGGAAGTATAGGCGAAAGTGTGCCTTGTATTTGCGTGCTCCATGTTTGTAGCCTTGTGTTAATGTACTGCCCAATCGCGGCGGGTTTTCATGTGCATTATGAACATTGTACTGTCCTGTGCATACTGTGCTGTGTATGTGAAAACATCAAGGTATTGATGTATGTATTTTGGCATTCGCCACTGACTTTGTGAGCGCAAGCATGGGCGCGCGAATTTTGTGCTTTGTGAATATTGTTACACAATATTCTTAAAGGAAGGGGCAGTGTCACAAAATTCCGCGCATTTTAGGAACAAACAAAGAAAAACCGCCGCGCGCACGGCGTCTCGCCGGCGCGAGCCCGACGGGGGAGAGGGAAAGCCCCCGCCGAGCGCGTGCCTCTCTCTCCACCGCCGCGGCGTGCGCCGAGGAAATGAGTCATCCCCGCCGATTATTCTCGAACATGCGAGTCGGTTCTACGGCTGACGGGGGGAAAGGGCGTAGCCTTGCGTGCACTAAGACACGTCCCCCTCGCCCGTCGGCGTCGGCGCCGCTCAAGAACACGCTCAAAACTTCGAGATGCGACCCCCGACCTCTGACCAATGGGGACGCGCGGCCGGTGAGAAGAGGAAAGGGAGACAGCACTGCCAATGCTGCGTGTATGTGCGCGCCTACTCGGGCGCGAACAACAAACAGACGGGAGAGCGAGCCTATAAAGAAGGACGTTGACCGCTATCAGTCAGTCCGGACCGCCGTTTAAGCATCGGAGAAGCGCGCCCGTTCGACTCCCGGGGAAAACACCACTCGGCCAGCCACGGACCAACGAGGCAACGTTCGTCAGTCTGCGGGACGGCATCGTCGTGGAACTCTGGTCGTCGGACTGCCGCAGTGCCCGGTGAACAAATTGTGTTTTGTTTGTTTACCTCTCTCTCTTGTGTTAGTGCACTTTAGGTGCAATATTGCCCTTGTCTTGTATTCTCTCTCGAGTTTAACATTGCACGAGTTGCATTGTTCTGTTAATCACTTTGTATGTGTCTGTACTAGTGGTTGTGAAACCCTCTGTATCGTCTCAATTGCTGTATAAACTTTGTTTTGTTTGTGAACCTTTGGCTCCGACCCATTCTCTGGCTTGCGACCAGCGAAAGCTGGGCACCGAACGCCCAAAAACCTCTTGTCACTTGGTAGCTGGTCTCCGCTGAGTTTGCCACGCTGAGTCGAGGGCATCTCCTTTGAGTCCGAGACCGCTACCCCCACACGCTCTAAGGGTGTCTGGGAGCTTCCCACGTAAAAGTGCGCGAAGTCTGGGTGACAAGAGGATCGCCCTACTCGACCAAATTCATAGGATTCTATCGGTCATACTGCAAGCCCCCGCGCTATTCGAGCGTAACCATATCAATCGATGTCGCTAACGAGTAAACACACAAAATCAACGCTGTAGCTTCGGGAAGCACGGGCACCGCTGCGGCGCAGGCAACCTCCGCAGGAAGGAGAGCGGCAGAGCGACTCGCCGGATACACGGGCACCGTTAAAATCCTAGCAACTTCTATGCTGGTGCTGTCACTAGACGTTTTCGTAATAATACAGACACTTCGGACTATCCATTCTTCCTGGTAACTGAACCGTTTTTTAAGGTCCGTGCCTGTTAATATTGCTACGACGAAGAGGACGTGGAAGTGGCCTCCCGCGTGAAAGGGTCGCACGAAGAAGAAGAGGTTGTTGGTGCTTCCTGCTGGCGTCGGTGCTTCCTGATGCTCGCCGCTAGGAACTATTCACCTACCGCTTGTAAATAAATGTAAATAGCATTTCCCCGTAACAATATCACCGAAATAATATGTACACGTTCCGACATATATTGAAGTGATCCATTGGCTCTGTTTACCATTATGTTATGTCATAACAGTAGTCTGGTCACTTGTTCTGCGCTGGTGACTTGTATCTTAGGAACATGGGTGTGATAGACGCCATTTGAAAACCCTATGTATTTGTCAGTGCGCGAGAATTGTGTATATGCTATTTTCACCTTGCCCCTTCTTTCTTTTATTTTCACCCTCTTCATTCACCCTCGTCAGGAGTAGCATGCCAGGTGAACCACCAGGCACACCTCTCCAGCAGTGATTAAAATCTCTCTCATTCCCTCTCGCATGCGTAAAGAAACCACAATGTGCGGGCGGCCATGATGATGTTGATGAATGCGGGCAACAGGGCAATTTAGGACACGACTGCTGAGTGACTAATTGCCCTTGATAAAAGGCATTTTAGTCTTAAAAGAGCTATCATCTCCAAGGCATATGCGCCACTAAACCCAACACAAAACAGCAAGACGCCTTCAGGACCGACATCTGCACTGCAAAATAAATTATTGCCCTGAAAAGTTTTCAGGCGACCACCAATACCACTGCATACTAGATACTGCATTCAATAGTGTATTCACTGGAGGACAAAAAGCTGGCCAAGTTGGTTAGAATTCACACTTCAACAGCACGAAAGACAGACAAAGAACGAGGCAAGACAAACACGGCGTTGACTAACAACTAGCTGAGCTGACTAAGACTGCATTATGCCATCTTCACCTTGTGTTTTTGTTTGAAGGGCTGCGGCACGTGCAAAGTTTGCACGCTGATATCTGTTCAAAACCATTTATTGTCATCCTTTTAACTGCGGGGAGCGTTCACTGATTTTTCTTGTTTTCCTGCAGCCTATATTTAAATAGTGTTCGTAGCGAATAACGTATTCAGTTGTTAGTCAGCGCCTGTTTGTCTTGCCTTGTACTTATTCCACATCTTTCGCGCTGTTGCTGTATGACTGTATTCACTCTTTCCGTGTATTGTTGGGTAATTCTAAAGCGAGGACAACGTTTTCTTTGGAATCTTTGTTGCACACGCTCACAGCTGTTGATGGTCATAAATAAAAACAGTGTATATGTTCGAGCTTCTTCTTTGATGGTGATATTTATGAGTGTGGTTCTGATTATTCGTTTTTCAAAACAGCTCAGATTTTCTTCATTCCTATCTGTCATTTACACTTAACATTTCTGGTGTATTTGTTGTGAACTATATAGCTTGTGTAAATTTGATGTATTTGTTGTGAATCGTATAGCGGCGCCCCTCGTAAGCGGAGTCGCTTTGGGACGTTAAACCCCAATAAACCAATAAATAGCCTGTGGCATTAGTTCGGAGTTCCTTCTGGTCCTTGAGAGCGGTAAAAATAATACGCGGCCTTTGGTATTATATACGCATAGTACATTTTTAACAAGCAGATACACATGAGCATGGTGCGTCATTAGTTTTCACATTTATGTAAGAAACGGTTTCTTTCGTTTAAGAAGAATTAGTGCAGGCATTTAGCACTACGAGTGCAGCTGATGTACTTAACGCGGCCAAGAAGTCTAGCCTCATCTACACGAAACTTTTTTTTTGTATCAGATTGCGTGTACAAAACAAGTACCGCGAACCAACACACCAGTGTTCACAGCACACTGCTACGCTAAAGATTTAATGACCAACGAAATTACATGCGCGTAATAAATCAAACACTGTGGCCGGTCACGCAACGCTTGCCCTCGCGTATAGCAGTGCCTCATCATCGGATCATGTCGTGCGCAGGCGCCACGGTGCTGAACAAACCAATCGTGGAGGAAGCGGTTGTGTTCGTCAGTGGCTTACGCATGAAAGTGCTTGTGAATATGGGCTCTTCAGGAGGCTAGTGCATTATCAGCCAAAAGCACTGAACAATTTAACGAAGTTCATAACACCGCCCAGTCATGCATCTCATATTCCTAATCACTAATTTCGTCATCGGCCTGATTGTCGCCGAGCACGGCCCTCTCAGTGCAGGCAAGCGAAACTGCCGACTACGATAATCCCGCAAGGGACCTTTCAGGATCAATAAATAAATAGATTTATTCTAATTGCCCAGTTTCTGCGGTGACAGGCGTCACCTCGTATAACAACACATCGCTCAAGGACGGAATGGAGGTCGCGCCAGCGCGCGGTAGTAAAACTGATAGCTTAAGTTATAGTGACGTTTATGTCTGCTTGTTTACTTCTCTTTTTGCGAGGCCATCCACATCCGGCCATAAACCTAAGCATTGCAGTTGACGGAGAAAGGACGTGACTTCTTTCAGGAAAATTCGCCGCTGATGTGCCAACAGGTCCAGCATGGGAAACAAGAGGGAAAAGTGTCGTTGCTAGAAGTATATCGTAGTCCAGGGCTAGTCCGGGGCTTGTCACCACTGTCATGCAGTGCAGGCTTCTGCAGTAGAGTAAGGACGCTCGTTCGTGTATTTACTGCGGATATCGCCGGTCAAAGCTACCACCCCGTGTCTCCTCGAAGCCACTAATTCAAAGAAATGTCCTTGCCTTCATTCCTCGACGTGTCATGGTTGATAGTTGAAAAAAAAATTGGGCGAAAATATGTTCCTTGAAAATTATCTTTGTGTGTATATTTATCCCAGCTGACAACCAATTATTCTATTATACCCCGCGTTCTCATTTGCGGGCATTTATGAATTTACGCAGTTTCTTGCATTACAGTCATATTTGCGCGACAGATCATATAGTCTTAATTATTGTCATCATCACGAAAGAAAATCGTTTTTGAGAAAGAAAATGGCGCAGTTACTGCCTCACTTCACGGTGGACACCTCAACCCAAGTAATGACAGAAGGATAGATTAGCACGTGACTATGTGAACTATTTTTTATCAAGGAGAGAGGCGCCACATGTATTAGCACCTCTTCAGTCCCCCTGCAAGCAAGTCAAATCAGATTATTAAAGAATAAGCGACTAAATGCTGTCCAGCCTCCTTAATCTACAATGCGTTGTTTTTATGGTGATAAATGCGCATGCGCTTACTGCCTTCCTTCTTATTTTTTTTTCGAGTACGTGTTGCAGTAATCTCCCCTCAACGTGTTTTGTTAACATATTTACCGGTTTGCAATATGGAAATAGTACCGCTTCTCTGCAAAGATATCTCCACCACGCAGATTTTCGGAGCTTAATAGCAGTTGAAGACTGACCATATATTCTCGCCGCATACCATTTACTGATGCCATAACTCACAACTGACAATCCGCTCTGACAAATGATATCGAAGCACTGCCGTATTCTACTGCTCGCCAATAATAACATGGCCAGGGTCATTTTAATCGTGTCACTTACTAAACTCCGCGTTAAAAGCTGTGGCAAAAGCTAAGGCCATCTTCTGGTCGTGAGCAGACGCAGGCGCCATCAATGAGTTGAGGTGTCAGCTCTCAACCGCCCCTTGAGTTTTTGGCGCGAAAGCGCCACTTCACTATCAAAGCTTATAAACCCGAGGTATGTGTGAAGCCTCAACAATGGACATTTGACGGAGTGCCAGCGGCGGAGGCCTTGCGCAGCCGCTGCGTCAGCGCGTGGAACCGGCTGTAACGTTTAAGCAGCCCTAAGAAATGATCCACAGATACGCGTACACCACAAGCATTCTGGGAACTACTGAAACGTATACACTCTCTAAGCTCGTGTACAGTAGAAAACAGCTCATCGTGTGTAATGAAAAACAAAATTGGAGGCGACACTTCAGCTCCGCCTTAAGGGTATGACGTGATAGCGCTCATAGATTAGTACTCAAATATGCCGAACTGCTCATTCTCGACATTACATTAATATATACCTCGGAGTTCTTATACCACTCCCGACGCAGTGTTGCAGCGGTTAAGTCATGCAACCCGAGCAACCTCTCGTGACTGGTCTTTAACTTCCACCTGCCTCGGTTGGCAGCTTGCTCACAATCCCGAAAGGGGGGGGGGGGGGGGGGGGGGGGAAGGGGCAGAATGTGATGACGCCACAAGGTCAGGTGGCTTAGGCAGCCTAACTGCCCCTTAGGATGCTCCGCTAGAATTTTTCGTAGTTTTTTCGCTCAATGCCAACAATGCAGGCTTTTCTGCGACACGAAGCCCTTAACAGTTAAAGCTTGGGCCCTTCTTAAACCATACTCATAAAGAGAAAATAGAGAGTTTTAGCTGAGCGGGTTTGTGCACACGCTCCGCTCAGCGAGCTAGCCGGAGCGCTACTGCGCATGCGCGAAACGCTCAGTGGGGAGCGCGCGAGCGGACCGGCTCCTCGGCCCCGCTCCCACGCGAGCCAAGCGGAGCCCGGAGCGCGCGACGACCGGGCCTCGCGCAAAGCCTTCTGGGCTCGCGCTAGCCGAACCAAACGTAAACATTCAACATGGCAGCCGCCAGCGCTGCTTCTGTGACAACAGGAGCGGGTCTTGCACAACTCTTTTCGGCATGGCGAACAGGTTGCGGGCGGCGTCGGGTAACTTTCGAAAGCAACTCGATCACGATCGATGCTCGCACGCGTAGAGGATGAATACAACCTCTACACAACGCCACAAATGCCTACACGCGCACGCTGAGAGGGATGGCTTGCGTGGTCTTGACTTGGCTCTCGCAGTGGCAGACTTTTCAATTTTTCGTACGAAAACTTCACTCCAAAGCACTGCGGTTACCAAAAAGCATACATGAAACGTAAACAGCTGTTATTTATTTATTCACACATAAATCAGAGAGGCTTAGTTATAACTATTTTCTGGCAAGTCTAGTTACCACCGCTAGGTGGCGCAACGAGGCGCCTCCCTTGAGCGGTCGGGGAGGACCGTCACACCAATTTTATGCAAGCATATTATTCCAGAAATAGAGGACGATAAATGCAAGAAGTGCGGAGCGAGAGGGTCCTTCGACCACATAATATGGGAGTGTAGCTAGTCCCAAGGCAGGGCAAACAACATTAATAGTAGAGACGCCTGGGATACCTTGCTCCGGAGTTCGGACCCTGAGCTCCAGCTCACCGCCGTCCGACTGGCTGAAGAGGCCGCCGGGATACAAGAGATCTTGGCCAGCATCTGACGCGACTACCCCATGCGGACGGATCTCTCCTGATCCTCCTCCCTCAACTGAGGGGAGGTCTGGATGAGGTAGTCTCATTCTGTTGGACAATAAAGGTTTTTTTCACTCACTCACTCACTCACTCACTCACTCACTCACTCACTCACTCACTCACTCACTCACTCACTCACTCACTCACTCACTCACTCACTCACTCACTCACTCACTCACTCACTCAGTCTGGGACGAAAACCTTAATGTTACCGCATTAATAAAACAGCTCTCGCACAACCACTGAAATGGCGTTGTTTGCCACTGGAATTCCCGAGTTAACGACTTTGTCGTTAACTATCGAGAGTGTCACCAACCTTCTCTGGCAGAATTCGGTGGAGATCTTCAAAAGTTCATATGAACCGCTGTCAACATTCATGCATCGCTTCGCGACACAAAACTGATATATTCGGGAAGTGTGGATAACCACGAACTTCAAGTACATGCTCAATTCAGTTATTATATTTGCTAGAAATTAATGAGAGGCACTTTGATTATGCTCAAATAAGAGCTGGGAAAGCTTTGTGCTTTTGTGTCGAAATGCAAGGATTTTTCCTACTAAAGAATTGCTGTATAAGACCAAAGTTAGGTCGATTCTTGAATATGCGCGCGCATCGAGGGAACCTTCGGCGGAATGAGATAGAGAAAAATCGGAAAAGGTCGAGAATTTAGCCCATCTATTTGTGTCGGAAACTTACAGCATGGGTATTCATGCGGAGAGCCTGGAAGAAAAACAGCACGGGGAACATTTGGAAAACCGCCGACGTAAGTTGCGGTTGAAGTTTTTTCATGCGATTTATCATTCCGGCATCGGTATTCAAACATCTAACCATTTCCTTGCACCTCACTATATCTCTGACCATGGGAACCCCAGGTCCAAGGTGTTGGAGATGCCCTGCACGACGTATGTACTTGAATTGTCGTTTTCTCCTAAAACAATCCGCGAATAGAGCAAGGTGCATTTAAGCGCTGCTTGTATTATGTCTAATGATGCTTTCTTTTCTCTGTTATTATGACTCTGTTCAGTTTTCTAGTGCTGTGTGCACTTGTTTTTTTTTTCCTTTTTTACATTTTGTTTTATGGTTGCTTTTTAATGAGATGTTGAGCAGTTGTGTTGCTTGTACTGCTTACGTCGTTTTGGTATACATCCTCCCACACTGTAAAGCATGCTGAAGCTGTAGGTATATAAGTAACAAAACCAAGAATTAAAAAATAAATACGTACACCACTCTAAATGAACTACTCACAATACGCACTTGGCTTATGAACTTCCAAAGAGCGCCAAGCTTCAGTTTCCGTGGCAACATCGAAAATTTCGCTCTGATAGCACCACGCACGTTTTGCATTCCGCGCACGCGAGCCTGACCAAAAGTGTTTGGAATTCGCCCGAGAAATTATGGCAGGAAGAATTCGTTCACCGAGCCTCGGTCCTGTGCGCACAGTTCTGCTCTTGCATTCCGCCCATTTGCCTCGAGCAGTTCGACCGCATACTTTGGGCACGGCCCGATGGAAAACAACTCACGTTCTAAAAGTATACCCAACGAATCGTACGCCTAATTTATGCGAGCTTCATGAGGTTCTGTCTGCAAACATCTAGTTCCTCATCAACTTGGACGGACGCGCAGTGCGCTATACTCCCTGTCGGCCAACATCAAAGGAAAACTCCAAGATACGCAGTCCATACTCGAGCAGGGTGCGGAAGATTGCCTTTGGCTCGAAAGCACGGTTTTTACCTGGTCAGCCCGCTCCGGGCTATTTCTCTGTACGAGATTAGAAGGATGAAAGGAAGTGGTGCGAAAGACGTTGGAGCTGCCGTGCCGGCTGATACGATAGAGATGACGCACGGGGCACAGGTCTTCAACGCATTTCGGAAATGCTTCAGGGCTGAAATTGCTTCCGCATCAAAGCAGTCAGTTAATGGACCAAAGGAGTCTGGGCTGTACAACCAAACGGTACTTCCATTTTCTAGCCCTCACGGTGTCGCCAGCACTAGGTATCAAAGGAATGTGCTTACCATAGTTAAAATCGTATTAGCAGAGGTTAAATGAGCGTGGCGAAGGTAAAAATGTTTCCTTGAACTTGCGGAGCAACGTCAGGCAACGAAAAGCAACGCATTTAAGCTGGCTGAACAGAAGCCATGTTTTAGAGCGGTTATTTCCTTTTATCGCCAGTTCTCCCAAGACCAACTGCCCACTGCCTGTCCGCGGCCGGACAAATCCGACCGCGTGCTGAACAGAGCTCTTACCTGTATCGAAACATTCCATAGGGTACACGTATTGAAATCCCGTGGTCTGAGTGGACCAAAAGCTGTAAGCTTGCAGATTGTCGCGCCAGTTCTGGCGATTAAACGAACTGGTTAGCGCTGCTTAAATCCCGAACTACGAGAGAAATAAAAGCTGTATAGAGAAAAGCCGTCTTAAATGGAAGCCGTCTCAAGACGCCTGCTCTCCGAGCGTCTCAAGTGGGACTGTCTGAGCCCATATCGCCCAACACGTGGGGAATATAGGTCTTCAGTAGCTGAATCAGAAATCACGTTTAGACTAGTTAGTCATCTTTCATGTTGACCAGAACGGCAGGCGCCCATTCCTGTAGTTCTATGTCTCTCATCCTCATGTGTTTGCGCAGCGCAGTCAACATGCTCGATCCGGAGAGTCAGCAGCTGGCTCTTCAGTTCGTCATTGGCGCGACCTTCTGCTGACCTCCTTAAAACGACCAGGCTTCTGTCACTTACTTCCTGGATCTGTGTTCAGTGATGTAAGGTAAGCGAAGGTGCCACAACATGCAGCAAAATATATTAAGCTACTTCCTGCCTGCTTTGCTGGCGCTTGCCATCTTACCTCTGATCTGTACGTCTGCATCATGCAAACTAACTGTACAAAACCAAGTACAGCTACTTGGACATAGCTTTTAATTGTGAGGCGCAGTTGGGGAATATTGTATCATCATCTGATGATCACATTGATGGGAACTGTCTGAGTTCTGTATGCGTAGCGAAACCTTGCTTTTAAAGTTTGTCCTGCACTCGCAGCGAGTCATAAGACTGCCATAGAAAACAAATGGGGTGCATTTTAAACAAACAGCTGAAAACTACAAGCCTCCCGTGAGGAGATCTGCGGATATATTGACTTTTATGCTGCAATCTTACGATATATGGAAAAAAAATGCTGTCATAGAGAACTTTCGCTTGAAAAAAAGCGCTTGTCCAGAATTTCTGGGTATGCATCATAGCGGCACGCCCATTATATTGCGATTACTGTCAGCTTGAGTTCCCGGGTTAGAACCCGGCCGTGGTGGCCGCGTTTTGATGGAGGCGAAACGCAAAAGGCGCTCGTGTGCTGTGCGATGTCAGTGCACGTTAAAGACCCCCAGGTGGTCGAAATTATTCCGGAGACCTCCACTACAGCATTTCTTTCGTCCTTTCTTCTCTTACTCGCTCATTTATCCCTTCCCTTAAGGCACGGTTTAGGCGTCCGCCAAGATGTGACAGATAGTGCGCCATTTCATTTCTTCAAAAATCAATTTTATTAATCAATTTCCTTCGTGCAGCACGTGGCAACAAAAAGCGTCACACAAAAATCTTTCAAGACTGTATTCTGTTTTTCTGTCTTATACGGGGAGTCCGTAGACTGGAACCTTAACCAGCACTGCGCCCGTCTGGACGCTCTACCCGCTATACAATGAGGGTGAAAGTACTCTAAGATAAAAATAACACTACTATATGCGATGCCCCTCAATAATTTTCGTTGGGCCATGAGGGTATCTGATATAATTGTCCCAGTTTTGACACGAAGATTCATAATTGCTACAGTGTGCCATAAGCCCTGCTGCAATATTCCCGCACCATGTGTTCTGTACCACAGAGTATTTTACTCCGTACTTGTCGTTGTCGCACTTGTTGAAATCTCAACCATTTTAGATAGAATAGTACCTGTCACCTCGATCGATAATGTGGTCACCTCATCTACCGCCTTTTGCTCGGCGTGGCCATGTGTGAGCCGTCAATCAACCACTCCCTGCAGCGCACCCTAACATAACCTTTCACTAGCTTTCTCAGGAAGGTATCAAGCGGCTGCAGCATGCCATTCCGCAAGGTATCGCAACCAGGTCAGTATTCTATGCCGCAAGGTTATCTTTCATTTTTCTATCAAATTGCTACAAGCATTCCGTTTCGAGGCTAAATTTTTGTGAAACCCAG
This sequence comes from Amblyomma mixtum, assembly GCF_055824585.1. NCBI lineage: Eukaryota > Metazoa > Arthropoda > Arachnida > Ixodida > Ixodidae > Amblyomma > Amblyomma mixtum. The sequence continues at coordinate 252,613,064 of NC_143012.1, read as the reverse complement.
CGTTGTTAGAAACACACAAATGGGGCGTGTCCGTCAAAGAAAAGGTTCACGCTACAACGCAAAAAGAGTCAGAAGGCCTTTCGCTATTCCAATTCGAATATGTTTATCCCGAGACTCAAGCCACTTTAGCCCCAATCCAACAAAAGAACGAAGCTGCAGATGTCTCTCAAGAAATGCCCTCCAGCGAATGGCGCTCAGCAATTTAAATATGTTTCAGCTAACCCAATTAATCCGTGGTTTACTTCCTTGCACTCATCTATCCTCTGCGATTCACACTAGCAGTGCAAGGGGATTAACCACGGCTTCAAGTCAACTGGTCGATGGCATTTGCTAGAGTTTCTTTTGAGGAGAATTCACCGCTGCGCTCTAGAGGTCTATCTGACAATAGGGGGCTTTATTTACACCTCTTCCTAAGGACAAGGCCCCTCTTCCCAGGAGTAAATTTTAGGGGAGTATCTATCGGTACTAAATGTTTACATGGCATTGTATTTTGAGGTCAAATAACTATTTACTCTCTCTTTACTATTCACAGTAATGTGTGTCAAAACATTGTCAACGAACAGTTTTCGTTTTTAAACAAAACCACTTGAGTGATTCCCACAAAACACTAAAAATACCGCTTTCTTTTTACTTGCACTTTAGAAGTAGCAATGTGCATACACGTGAAGATATAATGAACAGACAGAGAGAGAAGGAACAAGGAATCGGACTCCTTCCATCCGATAAGTCGCACCAAGATACTCTTTCAAAGGGGTCATTTATACAAACTAACCGAGACCGCCAGCTGCATCGATCCGGCAGAACTACGCTCTCGCAGACTACCTTTAACTCGAGCATGCGGGAAGCATTATTGCCCCTCAGGCTTTCTCTCTTTTCTCCAGGAGCAACAGGGTTACGCAGACTTCAGCGTCTAGCGCGTACTAGGACACCCGTATCGTTAAGTCCACAAGCCAGACTAGGCAGAGCCCGCTTACATTAGTCGGTGCTACATAATTGGGAGCTCGTTCCTCGTGTTCTCCGACTGAACTCGAAGGTAAAAAAGAGCGCCCTCTCATCAGTGATCTCTGAATGACCGCTTCGTTTGTCTCTGGCAAATGAGAATCGTCTTGTCCTTCCACTAACAGCGCACGCAGAGTGGAACTTTGCTGAGCTGCTTCAATACGAAAATTATGCTCTTCCTTCTTTGTCACTTGCTGCACTGTTGCGAGAAAGAGCAAAAATCTTCAGTTTTTATCCTCCAAGCGAACGCATCGCAACATTCGATCCTGCAGTTCGTGCTTAAAGCCCTACATTACTCTTAAGCGATGAGTCAAACCCAGTTGCTTGTTGTACGTTCCTGAGGCGGGAGCGAACAGTGCCAACGGTTTCACTACTGATTCAGTTTTCCTAACGGACTATTATAAAATAGAGCTACCGCTTTGAACACCAAAAAAAGTCAAGAAATATTTTTGGACTTCTGCACAATCTTACGATTTAATGATGTCTTCAGAAACCAATAGAGCGATATTACATTCTGGGCCAAATCTGAGCACATGCTGAAGCATCAGTGACGACCGCTGACAAAGATCTATAGCGTGCGAATCACATTATAAGCAACGCTACTTTGTTCACATCAGTCCGTCATAGCCCACTGAAAAAAAGGTAAATACGAATGTGCAAAGATTTTCTTACTTCCTTTTAGCAGCGCAACATGACCTTCCCTGATTTCAACATATGGCGACTTCATCAAAAGAGCTAAGCACTTACATCTGCGTGGCTGTAGTCCACATTCTTGAGAAAGAAGTGGAATTTTTAGACATCGAGAGGAAGTGATATAGCTGTGAGAACAGTGGTTCTGGCAAAATAAACGCACGTAGCTGGAAGCTGCCGCTTAGTGTGTCGTATGTGTATTTTACGGTGTCCGTGTCCCCCTGCGCGCTGCACACTTACTCCTACAACATGCACCGACAGCTCAAATCAACATTTTGCTCATGACCCTTCCTGTAGCCTGAAAGATTAGCTTCGTGCACATTTTCTGTAGATTTTGTGAGGTGTATGCGAGTAGCGCCTGTGCATATGTGCCCGCCTCTGTATCCTGGCCAAGTCTGATCTAAGGCCCATCTTATTGACCACATTAGGTTACTCATGACAAGTCTACAATACATCAATGTAACGGCACCTTGGATGGCTACGCGAGTTTCTGTGTTTAGTCATGTTTTCTTAAGTCGCAAAGGCTCTTATAGTTTTTTTAACGGTACGAAACAAAGCACGGAAAGCCGCGTAGCACCCACGGTACCCTCATCATTGTCTTTTGTTCTCTGTGGTGAACAGATATATCCGCAAAGAAGTACGATGGGTCATATATGCCACGTTGGCTGAACAACATGCTATAATGAGGCAATTTGTCTTGTCTGACATACTAGAGCTAACGAGCGTTCCAAAGTCGTTTGTGCTCAGCAAGAGGACGTATTGTCTTTGAAGGTCTGCTTTAGGGGATCATTTTCATCGACAGGAAAGACTGATGGATTAAAAAGTTGTCATGCAGACCACTTACAACTTGACGAGGCACGTCAACCAGCGAAAGCTGAGAACAGCCGAGCATGCATGCCTCTTCTTCACTTAACGGTGAGGCTGACGTTGTAATAACATCCGGGAAGAACTCCGCCTATTCGCTGAACGGCCGCTTGCGCCACAGACCGGCGGCAAGTATACGACGTTAGTTTAAACCGCGCTCGTGGGACATTCTGCGCCCAAGCGAATTCTCAACTGCCGCCGTTCCGACGCAACCGACAAAGAATGCCATGTAGCAGACAAGGCGGCGAAGGCGGTAAAAATCCATCGTTATCGTGCTCACTGCACTGTATGTGCCCACGGCGCAAGACAGGGTTCAGTGGGTAAAAGCTCTCCTCCATGAATGTCATCCGATCCAAACACATTACGCTTTCCCTTGGCGACTAATATATCTCGAACACCGATTCCTGACTACCCCCTACCAGACGCGTAAACGTCCTTCCAGACACCTCTCACAATATGTGTCTGCCTCTTCTTTTTGACGCCTAAAGATCTCCAGACGAAAGTTCGTTAAAAACTCATGCAAATATTTCCAGAGAGGACGCAGGGGCCTACGTAAGTGCTTGTCTCATTAACGCCTCTTTCCTGTAGGCGCCAGTTTACCTAGCGTAGTGTTTATTTTTTTTATTTGCGAAGTGTGTCATGAGGGATGTCAGAAAGGGAAAAGGAGTGTAGGAGTTAGAAAGTTAAAAGAAGGAGCGAAGGTTAGTCCCGCTGAGGTAGTCGCCGAGGTTACCGGTGAACTGATTGTTCGTAGTCCACTTTAGATGCGCATACCCGCCACAGGTGTTAGACGATCGCATACATCATTTAACTGCATAAAGTGAATTTAGGATCCTCAAAACTGCTCTATGCGATGCCCGTTCAGGCGCTTCTTGTTTGTGGTCTTCATTAGAAAGCGACCTTCAACGAACTAATTTTCATTTTACCCGTGCTTGAGGTTAGGGATAGGAAAAACAGGGATAAGAGCCCTGTTTGACGAGTTTCACATAGAACGCATATTGATACAAGCCGTCACTACGACTCCGCTCCGCCTGTTTGTACCAGCTTACAGAACGGTAAGGGCCGCTGTTAAAGCCAACCTGACGAAAACAGCACGCGGTCCGCAATCACGTTGCGTGAGTCGCTTCCGCGGGTGCCGTTGGCATCGCCTTAGGTTTCTCATTTTCGGAGCTTCATAAAAAAAGTTTTAATGGTCTTCTAGTGTCTTATACATTCATCCTGCAGCATACTAAGTACCACCTGAATGTGTTTTTGCTCACAGCGCAAATGCTCACGGGGTGTAAGCCACTTTAACATGAAGGCGACTGCAGTGCTTTACATCGACTCTCCAGCCATCCACGCTCCAATACGAATGAGGGCAATGCACAGGAAAGGAATATGACACTAATGAGCAAGACGTCGTCAAAGAGGGGAGATTAAGCTGCTTAAACCAGCTGGTTACGTGCCGCATTAACGTCTTCTGCAGTGGTAATGAGACGCTCACTGCTGTACTCCTGTGTAATCTTCGTCTCTTCGTCATCACATTGAATGTCAGTGCCCCTTCTCGGTGAATTTCCATGGAACTGTCATGCGTCGGTCATGCCTTCTCTTCATAAATTTCCTGTGCATATTTCGTAGCACTTTTAAGCACATTTCGTAAATGCCCTGACTTGCCCTGCCTGCATGACAGTTGATCTCTCCATGGAATCAAATACTGTTTTGTAATGTTCTATTGCTACATATTGGGACTCGTTATATTTTTCACGTCTTTGTAAGCGAATGAGCTATTTTCGAGAACTCCATGCGAAAACCAGCCATTTTCTTGGCGAATCTATTACTAGAATTATACTAGAACCAAAGATTATAAATTCTATCCGCCTTCACATATCGGCTGCGAGATGTACACACTCTATTTATTCGTCTTTCGGTGCGGCCAATTGTCGCTAGACTCTACGAGCACGTAGTAAAATAGGACCTATTCCGTATAGAATCTCTGATTTTTCATGGCAATTCCGCGGTCCATTCCTGTGCAAAAATTGAGCCATTCACCGTATCGTATCTATAATCTCCCAATCATACCGCTAAATATAACATGGTGGCATGGCTAAACAACTCAGTGTATAGCCATGTCCCAACGTTCTTTAAATCTCCAAGCATGATGTTACTGTGCAGGCCGACATTTCATGTATTTCTATGATTACTGCAGCTCATGGGCCATTAATTAATTTGTGAAGCCAGCACTCCAGCAGTGGTGTTGGCCGCGTTCAGATAAGTTCGGACCTTCTTAAGTTCTTCTATGCAATGGGGACGCCCTTTGGATGCGTAATTACGCGCACGTGCTGTCAGGAGCGAATGAGATGCGAATCGGACAACCAAACGCAAACAACACAAAGAGAAAAAAGTGAGGGAAATCAGGTGCCATCATGGTTAAGCCCTGCAGCAGCTACTAGCTACGCTGCACGTATTAATAATCTGCCCATTGCATGAATGTGAAAGAAAAAAGTATTTTAGTAAGTTTTATAGAACTGCATTCCTTTCACTCTCGCCTCACGACGGGCGAAGAAGCCTGTGGCGCATGAAAACTTCACAAGTTTGCAAGCGGATCCAAACTGTCACACCCAAACTGAAAGCACACAGTGACATTCCCCGCTGTAATGCTGTATAGGATTTTTAATGTGACGGATCCTGTGGGCACGACGACCTCAGGCTCCTCTTTCATTTTTCTTTTCTCGATAGCATGCTGTGCACCCATATCCCCACTGCGATATTTATTTCCTTACTCCTCCACCTGCATATTTTTTTAACCTAATCTCACACAGCTTACGTTGAAATTCCTTTGGTTGCCCTGGTGCTGTATTAAGCACCAAATTTATCCATTTCTTCGTTAGAAAAAAAAAACAGCTCTCCAAACGCGATATTCTCCTTCAGCTATTTTTGCGTGTTTGTGAGAGAGTGTGCGTGGGTGTGCGTGTAATATTATTAGCGTTTGCTATGCCCCGTTCGCGTCTGATTTGTCCCCGTAACTGTACTTTAGGTACCTGTAACGAGTTGTGGCGGTCAAAGAAGTGCTTCAGCTTGAGAAATATTTCCGATTGACCCTTTTACAAATTCGGCGAGATCACCGGTGAAACGAGAGGGAGGCTTCAAGCAAAAAAAACGCTAATTCGTGCAGAATAGTTCTGTAGTAAAGACGCTCATGGCGAACAGGTGACATGGTACCAAATGAATTCTGTGACTTCATACAACTGTGAAGTCCCCACGGTACATCATACAGCCATTAATCTGATAATAAAACGCTCGCGCGTGTGGACGCAGATCTCATGTATTGATCAGTACATTATTAAATTGGTCACAGACCACCCGTATTGCTGCGTAATTACGGGAGCAATAGTTTAAAAACAATCAATTTCTCCCGAGGGCAAGGAAAGCAGTCCAACTCCCGTGAATTCTCGCGACCTGCTCTCCCCGTTGCCGCGTTATTTCACTTACCGCGCAGCGATGTCTCCCCAGGAAAACTCTGGTTGCTCTCCCGCGCTGAGCTCAGCAGGCAGCTCACGTGCAGTCTCTCGATCTGCCTTTTCAGTGGGTTCCTTCATCATATGCTCCTCCTGCATCATCACGCTTCCGCAACCGCCGTGGCACCACCACCGACGTCGTAAGAAGCGGCGACTAGGAGCTCGCTTAAGCACTTGCCACCACCAGCACGACCGTTGCCACAACCACCACCCGACCTCGAGAGCCAGTGTTTGACTCAGCCGCTGCGCTCAATCGCTCCTCGTCGGCATCTAAACAAGAGGAGCGAGCATCCCTTTGTTTTGAGCGCTCCGGGACGTCAGGCGCTTTGGCCCCTCTGGATGGTGTTAAAGGCCGTAACAATAGAGAGACGCTTCGCACACACGACCGAGAGCGGAGGTCGCTGCGTAAGCAAAAGTCAACCAATCCCTCTGTGGCCGCGTGTTTTTCTGCGCCAGTGCGTGGGTTCGAGTGTGTGCGAGAGAAAGGCGCGCATAATATTGCTACAAGTGGTATTTAATGGAGACAGCGAAAATTATTTGTGTACCGTGTAGTTGACCCGCTACGAGAGATAACCGCAGGCCAGGAGCGAAAAGGAGGGGAACATCAGAACAGCTGCTCATTTACGTATCTCAAAAGTGCCCCGGGAGGTTTGGTAGGAACCCTAGTAACTGTGTTCGCGTACATATACGCCATCTATACCAGCGCCCTCTGGGCAGCCCCTATATAATGCGTAGATAATGCGCCGTACGTATATGTACGCCGCAGCATTGTGATGCAACGCTCTATGAAATCAGAATTGGTAGACAAAGCTTTATATTTTTTTTGGCTAGTCACTTTCTATAACACCCGCTTTTAGTCATGTTGATAGGCCCGCAGTCCCGCTTAAAGTCACTTTCACATTAACTCGCACTCACTCGTCATTCGCTCTACAGTTTAGAAACATGATACATATTCTCGTGCTCGACCTGTGGCACTGACAGCCTTGCCGCGGCTTATGATTCTCGTTGTACTCAGTCTCGGCCCCCTATAAACGGGGATTTGCTAGGCCCGTCTAGGCTTAACGCTCATTGAGTATACGGCTCTAAAGACAGCTCTGGTTGCGACATGAAAGACATCAACACACAAGCGTCGCTATGTTTACTTCCCCTTTATTATATTTGTACTATATTTAGCTGTGTTTTCTCTGTCTACATGCGTGGTAAACGAAACCTGGACATACGGATAGACAGTCCAAGGCGTTACCGTTTAATGCACTACTGTTTTTCTCAAATTTCTACTAAGTTCATGCATGCGCAATTGAATGTGTACATGCAGTTGTTACTGAGGGTTATAGCGCTTTTGAACTTCCTTGTTCGTCCCCTCCTTTGCTAGTACCCTCAATTTATGGTCGGGGGTAGTCTCCTCCTTGCATTGTCTCGCCTTTCTTTGCATTGTCCCGCCAGCATGGTCATGAGAATCGGCCGTCCGTCGCAACTGGCTGTAAGGCGGTATTTTGACGGGGAAAGCCGCTTCATCCTTGAGTTTTATACGACTATAGCAATTCGAAAGCAATTCAATTCTATTTCAATTTTATTCAACTTTAATTCTAATTTAATTTAATTATATTCTAATTCAAGTTCAATTAACTTGATTCTATTCCTTTGTACGTGGCACAGCTGTAACTAGTACTCACTGCTACTGGTCAACATTTCTTCTTTTCCCGCCTTTGATGCATCAGATCGTTTCGACTAATCGCAATTTTGTAACGCCGCCCCATTTTCGGTGACGCTGGATTTTCGTGATGATGAGCTGTGTAATGCTTTCGCATTAGTAGTGCAGTCACAAATTGCTTGTTATAAACACATACTATTCTGCATCGTACACAACGACCGTGCAAGACAATAAATAATCACAATATTTTAGCTGCCGTTCCCTCGCGCACTAAACGAATTACGCGCATTTTTCTTCGTCTTCCTCTAGGGCGCTTTAGGCCCATTTCAAGTACGCACATAAGCCACGTCCTGCCTCGCTCACTGAAGGCAACAAATTGAGTTACTCTCGGAACGTACTCGACGCCACCGGGCCCCTTACTCTGCGGCTGTCCTGTCGCAATTGCCGGGCCCGTCATAGAAACAAAGCGAAGAAGACTGACTCAGCGAGTTTGTTAGCCGCCATCGCACGCAAGAAAGTTCAGGCCGCGGACAAAAACCATAATCAAAGCCAGATGCCAAAAATCCACAAAAGGGTATTTACTACCTCCAAAAGTAGCATCTGCAAGGGTTGCAGTGGGACGGGTGTAAGAAGGACTGCCTCTGACTGTTTCTTCTTCGTGGTTTCAAAAGAACCCGGCCACGCTTCCACTTTTCCGTGGACCAGATTGTGAACAATCAGGCATAAAAAGTAAATGTGCGTTTTCACTTCGTGAGAAGTGGTATCGTAACGCTCACCCCAGCCGGCCACGAAATCTGGCTCCAGTCGATGGTGAAGCCTACTGATGCCAGAGCCCACCCATCAGCAGCCCCCTTTCCCCCTTCTCCCCACTTCAGCCACCACCATGCCACCGAAGCTATGGGCTGGCCATCCAGCCATCACGGCCCTCCGTTAAAATCCCCACCACACCCCTGCCCACTTTACCCTTCAGGGAAGCCATACTCTGCCCATCGACTCAACTCTAGTATCCAGAAGTATCACCGACCCACCTTCACAAGGCCTCCCCTTACTAGAGCCCAGTGCAGCAACCAAACCAATACCCGACAGCAAAAATGAATTCATCGATGCAGTAGGAAAGCGCACCCCACTAACCACCTACAGCATACCCCAGCATACATACTGCACGATGAAACGGCTTACCGGGCCGCGGACACTGTTATAGACAACATCGGCACAGCATTCGCCTAGGCTTTATGGCCAACCCCAGGGTGACCTTGAGTCCACCAGCAGAACGCTATCCGAACTAGCCGTAATAGCAATTCTTTTCGGCGCACTCGCTACGCAGTAGGATACTGGCATCGGTCTTGCATCCCACAAAGAGCCAGCGGTCAACGCAGTCAGACAAGTCAGCTGCTATTTCTCCTAACACAAGGTCAAGGTCTTGGTCAGAGGGAGGAAAGAGCCAGCCACTTTAATCCCAGCAAATTCGATGACCCTCTTGGTGTACAGATACACAGATACAGAACGAGAAGACTCTGAAAGAATGAAAACTCTCTCTGATCTCTCTCTCTATATCCGTTTTGAATTTTCAAACCATGCTGCTGTTGGCCATTGCGCCGCAGCAAGGCGTGTTTCGCGAGCTTCTTTACGACGCGTTGCGGCGTTGCCCCGGTCGCTATCGTTGGATCTGCGGCATAGATGAATTTGATGTTGAGTCCCTTAATGTATTAGTAATTTCAGCGCAGCAACAGCTAGGTCAATGTTTGGTTTTGTGCTCGTGACCTTCTAAGCCGGCCCCTCTTTCTCGTGACCCCCCGCGTCTAATTCCTGGCTTGTAACGACGCTCTGCCGCCGTGAATCATCTCGTGTGTTAGCTTGTTGCAGTCGACGATAATAGCTGTGAGGTTATCTTTGTGTTTGCGACCTTGGTGTGTAGTGAGGTTCGCCCGCTCTTACTTGAAACGACAAAAGTGTACGCTGTCGCATGCCGCTTGAATTACTAGTGTCAGCGCAGTTCTGTGTTTCGCTTCGTATATCACTGCCTCCGCTTGGTCTCTTTAGGAACTATTGTGGCGATACGGAGACATAGCAATCAAATGTGACATGCAAAAAAGCCAGTATGTCGGGGAAGGCTGTGAATCGAACGCAGCGATTCCAGTATACTAAAGTGAATGAAAATCCGTACATTTCGCTTTATTTTACTGGAGTGTTTCACTGCCATAGAATGTGTGCGAATGCTATTTAATTTCACGCCAGCAGGAGTGCCATAAAAGTCCTGTCTGAACCAGTGCAACATGATTTTCAGGCAACGTATGCTTCTGCATTTATATTGCATGTAATGCCACAGTGCTCAGCTGCTTGACTGCGCTGAGTGGTGGCAAGGTCAAAACTAGACAACGACTGAACGCGGCGCAACCATCAATAGAAATTTCATTTGAAAAAAAAAAATGGGCCTACTAAGGAAATTGGGAACCATCACTTAGCGTGCATGTCACTTTCTTCAGTAAAAAATGCGGGAGCTGTCTGCCAACAAACTCCATCTGACACGGTGATAGCGCTATTAGAGGTCATCATCATCATCAGCCTGACTACTCCCACTGCAGGGCAAAGGCCTCTCCCATGTCTCTGCAATTAACCCTGTCCTTCGCCAGTTGCGGCCACCGTATCCCCGAAAACTTCTTAATCTCATCCGCCCACCTAACTTTCTGCCCCCCCCCCCCCCCCCCCCCCCCCCCCCCCCCCCCCCTGCTACGTTTGCTTTCTCTTGGAATCGACTCCGCTACCCCTAAGGACCACCGGTTATCTTGTCTTCGCTTTACATGCCCTGCCCAAGCCCATTTCTTCCTCTGGAATTTGACCAGGATGTCAATAACCCGCATTTGTTCCCTCACTCACTCTGCCCTCTTTCGATCTCTTAAAGGTACACCTATCATTTTTCTTTCCATAGCTCGCTGCGTTATCCTTAACTTAAGCTGAACCAACACTGTCTTTGAACGTGGCCAGTACTCGAGCTTCTCCCAAGGGAGGTTTCCTTTTTTTCATCAGGCGCACTGATGTGTCCTAGGTTACTTTAATAAGCCTGAAGTCTGACATTCAGGCAGCGATCAGGGTGACCTACGTAAATGGCACCGCAAGAAAAAATAATGCGGTAGATAACTTCTATTTTTCAATGAACAAACGGATCTTAATGCTATCGACCACAAGAACGCTTACTGCCTTGTATTTCAATTCGATTTACCTTCCCACTGATCGACTTCAATTTTCTTGGAGCGGAGGAGGCAAGCTCGACGTTGTGGCTGTTAGCAATGTTTTTTGATGCGGTGAGGAACCTTATGCACATGTGGTATGACAACTGACACCGCATAAAAAGATTGCTCACAGGCACAGCGTCGCCCTTGCTTGCTCTGCTCCAAGAAAATTGAAGTCGATGTGTGGGAAGGTAAATCGAATTGAAACGTGAGTCAGCCACCGTTCTTATGGTCGCCAGCAGAAAGATCCATCTTTGCGTTGCCAAACAGACCCTATCTGCCGCATTCCTTTGTCTTGCGGTACCAGTTACGTAGGTCAAACTGGTCGCTGTCTGAATGTTAGATTGCACAACCGTTCAAGAAACCTGGGACACATCAACGCGCCTAGTACACTTGCACTTGCAAGTCGGTGCAAAATGTGGAACCTTGCCAACTAGGCGCGGGTTTTCGGATCTCTTCAAGCAACCCCCGCGTTTAAGTGGTTCGGCCCGTTGCTCACACCAACCACTCGGAACGTAATTGAAGGAGGATTTGGCGCTAGCGTCTGTGATTCGTGACCGCTTGAGTGATTGATAGGTGTAAGCAATTAGACAAGCTTGCACGTCCGAAGGTTCATGATCTGGCAAATAACATTCAAATAATTCATTGCAAATACCAATGCGCCAAGCCCAAGTGGGTCAGCCAATGCAAAACAAGTATATTGATACAGCTCAGAAGTGGAGGAAGAGGAAGTGCTTCGCCATCTCTCTTGTGACGGCTCGGCAGTCTGGAACAGTTCTTGCGTCCCTAACTGTGTGGCGTGCAATATTCGTGACAAATCTGGTGGAGGTGCTGGGTACGCTTCCAGACGCGCGTAGGCTACCGACTAATACGGATCTCACCCCAGTTTACCAGCGCCGCGGCCGCCGCCTCCGTGGAGCGTCCCCTGAATTCGGACTCCTTCCGGCTGCAACCAGGCCGCCACAACCTCGGTCTTCGGAGGCACCAGCTGCCATGGCAACTGAGACCAGGCTCCCGGCGCACATCCTGTGTCACCAGCCACGAACACCCCCGTCGTTTCATGGCGACGTGTTCGAGGACGCCGAGGATTGGCTGGAGATCTTCGAGCGTGTTGCCCGTTACAACGGTTGGAGCGACGACCGTAAGCTCCACAATGTTTATTTCGCGCTTGAAGAATCGGCTCCGACATGGCTCGAAAACCATGAAGCTTCATTTACGTCCTGGGAAGCCTTCTGCCGCAATCTTATAGCCGCTTTCCCGACTGCAGACCGTCGAGTGCGAGCCACTCGCGCAACCAGCGCCACAACGAGAGTGTACGCGTGTACTACGAGGACATGACCCGCCTTTTTAAACGCGCGGATCCTAACATGACGGAGGAGAAGAAGCTTGGCCACCTCATGCGGGGTGTCAAGCAAGAGCTCTTCGCAGGACTCGTGCGCAGCCCATCGCGCACTGTGGCAGAGTTTCTCACCGAGGCGGCCACTATGGAGAAGACGCTGGAACAGCGAACCAGCCAATACAATCGTGACGTCAACACCTTTGGGCCTGATCCCATCTCTATGCCTCTCGGTATCAACGCGACCTTTCTACGCGAGCTGGTCCGATCTGTCGTCAGAGAGGAACTGCAGGCCTTCCGGATGCCGTCCGATACACCATCTTTCCCGCCAATGAATGAAGACGCCCGGGACGAGGAGCGCCTGGCAGCACAACAGCACCAAATTTCTGAGGTTCCTTGCCAGCATGATGCAAGGCCCACGTATGCGTCTGTTCTACGTCAGACCTCTGGGTATGACGTCACTGCCACGACTCCAGCAGTGCTCTCGCCGAGCTCCCCTCGTGTCCACGCTCCGCCAGCCTGTCAGCAACCGCGAAAGAGTGAAGTGGCGAGGCGGGTCACTGTGGCGAGGCGGGTCACCTCTACAGGGCGTGCCCATACCGCCGCGTGGGCCTGCGTGGTTTCGCGCCGGACGACCCGTGCTCACCGAACGGGGAACGACCGCATGAGATAGCGTATAATCTGTCGTCGCGCCAGAACCAAATAACGTCAGACCACCGCGAGGCTCGAACCCCGTCGCCGGGGCGCTACCGTTCTCCAAGCCCCCGTCAAGCCGCAGGCTACTCCGGACGCCGTTCTCCCAGTCCACGCCGGGAAAACTGATTCCAGCGGCCTCTGGAGGCAAGGCCGCTGATGCCGGGACTTGTGAAGATCCTCCTGCGCCACTACCACGCGACGATGTTTCTCCGGGAGCGAGTAGAGACAGCATCCGACGCACTACCTCCGATTTGTGCGTTAAAATTGATGGAGTCGACGCGAGCGCTTTGCTGGATACTGGTGCCGATTATTCTGTCATGTGCCTTGCCCTTGCCTTAGAACTGAAAAAAGTATTGACGGGGTGGTCGGGGCCTAGCATTCGCACTGCTGGGGGTCACATTATCCCCGCCGGCAGGTGCACAGCTCGTGTCGATATCCGTAGTTTTGTGTACGTCGGCGAATTTGTAGTCCTCCGTAAGTGTTCGTGGGACTTGTACCTCGGTCTCGACTTTCTCCAGACGAACGGTGCTGTGATTGACCTTCACGAAGCACGGGTCACGTTCTCAACAAAACGGGCCGTGGCGCGCACTCACACAGATGATTCACGCTTCACTGCTCTGCGACTTGTTGACGATGACGTAATGGTGCCACCCCGGTCCAGTATGCTAGTTCTCGTGCGGAATGATTTATTCCACGACTACGAAGGTGTCGCTGATAGCCAAGTACCCCTGTTGCTGGAGAAGGGAGTAGCCGTCACTCGCGGGCTCGTCCAACTACAAGACGGCTGTGCTAGTGTGCTCCTTTCAAATTTTGCCAACGAGTTGCAGCACCTCGCCAAAGGAACGGCTGTCGCCTTCCTGCATGACTTCGCCGTGTTGCCTGAAGTGTGCGCCCTGGAGACGAGCCCTCAAGACCAGGCCCCACCATGCCCTGCCCTTCCGTCCGTCAGAATCATTCCGGATTTGGCGCTTGAGCAGAAGGCTCTACTCTCGGCGCTTCTAACCGACTTCGCTAGTTGTTTTGCCACAAGATCCAAGGTCGGTCGTACGCCTGTCGATAAGCATTGCACCATCACCGACGAGAATACGCCACCTGTACGCCAGCGCCCATACCGCGTTTCTTCGACGGAACACGAAGCCGTTAAAAAGCAAGTGTACGAAATGCTCACCGACGATGTCATTCAACCCTCGACAAGCCCATGGGCATCACCGGTGGTCCTCGTGAAAAAAAAGGCAACACCTTGAGATTTAGTGTCGATTACCGTAAACTGAACAACGTGACCAAAAAGGACGTTTACCCGCTCCCCAGGACTGATGATGCACTCGACAGACTACGTGATGCCAGGTTCTTTTCCTCCTTAGATCTCAAAAGCGGCTACTGGCAGATACAGGTGGACGAGCGAGACCGCGAGAAAACTGCTTTTGTGACGCCTGATGGTCTATACGAATTTAAGGTACTCCCGTTTGGACTATCCTCAGCGCCGGCCACTTTCCAACGTGTGATGGACAGTCTTCTCTGCGCTCAAGTGGCAGACGTGCCTCGTATACCTGGACGATGTCGTCATATTCTCGCCCACCTTCGAGCAACACTTGGAGCGGCTGTGCACAGTGCTCCGGGCGCTCCAATGTGCGCAACTTACGATCAAGCCTGAGAAATGCTATTTCGGCTTTGAGGAGCTTCGCTTCCTCGGCCATGTTGTCAGCGCGCGCGGTATTCTCCCAGGTCCCGACAAGACCGCTGCTGTCTCCAGTTTCCCGCGTCCCACTGACAAAAAGACTCTTCGACGTTTTTTGGGGCTGTGTTTTTACTATCAACGATTCGTCCAAGATTTCTACAAAATAGTTGAACCCTTAACAGCGCTGACCAGAGACGACACACCCTTCTTGTGGGGAATCGACCAAGAGGATGCTTTTGTGGAGCTCCGCCGCCACCTGCAACGTCCACCGATACTCGCCCATTTCGATGACGCCGCAGCAACCAACATACACACCGATGCTAGCAACGTAAGCCTTGGGGTGGTCCTGGTACAGTGGCAGGGTGGCGCCGAACGAATCATCGTTTGCGCAAGCCGTACACTTTCGCGCTCGGAATTCAACTATTCAACGACTGAGAATGTCTTGCGGTAGTCTGGGCCATCAGTAAGTTCCGCCCATACCTATACGGAAGACCCTTTCGCGTTGTCAGTGATCATCACTCGTTATGCTGGCTGGCCAGCCTAAAAGATCCATCTGGGCGTTTGGCGAGGTGGAGCCTCCGTTTGCAGAAGTACGACGTAACGGTCGTGTGCAAGTCGGGGCGGAAGCACCAAGATGTGGATTGTTTAACACGCGTGCCAGTGGACCTGGCTTCCCCGGATATCACTAAAGACTTCTCTTTCCTTGGTGCTGTTAGCGCAACCGATATGGCGCAGCTTCAAAGGGAGGACCCAGAGTTAGCGCCGCTCATCGCGTACCTGGAAGGCTGCGATGGTCCCCGCATTCCTCGTGTTTTCCTTCGTGGGCTCCAATCTTTCACTCTGCAAAACAGCGTCATCTACAAACGCAACTTTGAGAGCAACACCGTAACATTTCTGTTCGTAGTCCCGTCACAGTTGCGACCTGATATCTTCAGCGCTTGCCACGATTAACCATCTGCCGGCCACCGGCGGTTAGTCGTACCTTAGCAAGTATTCCGCAGAGGTACTACTGGCCCAAATTACTTCCATCAGTGCGAAAATACGTCAAAACCTGTCGCGCCTGCCAGCGCCGTAAGTCTCCTCCCTTCAAAGCCGCAGGATTTCTTCATCCCATAGCGCCTCCGAAGACGCCTTTCCAACAAGAGGGAATGGACCTACTCGGCCCTTTCCCGAAGTCATACACTGGAAAACGTTGGACCACTGTCGCGACGGATTATTTGACGCGGTGCACTGCGACAACGGCGCTTGCCAACGGAACTGCTGTCGAGGTAGCTACGTTTTTTGTACACAACATCGTGCTGTGTCATGGCGCTCCTGCGGTTATCATTACTGACCGTGGAGCTGCTTTCACGGTCTGCTTCACTCAGGCGGTCCTAGACCTGACCCACACCAGCCATAGGCGTACAACAGCGTACCATCCACAGACAAATGGTTCGGCGGAACGCCTTAACAGAACCCTGGCTGGCATGCTCTCCATGTATGTGGGTGTGGAGCATAAAACATGGGACCAAATTCTCCCATACGTAATGTTCGCTTACAACACGGCCCTGCAGAAGACAACGCGGCTCACGCCCTTCCAGCATGTCTTCGGTCGTCCAGTTATTACTTCTTTGAATGTCATGTTGCCCGTCGAGCCTCAGTGTGATTGAGAGCCAGATCTTGACGTCGCCACTTTCATTCAGTGGGCTGAAGAAGCACGTCAACTGGCCAGGCAGCGAATACACCGTCAACAGCACGCCGACGCTGACCGTTACAATCTCGGACGGCGATTTGGTACGTACGAGCCAGGCGACCATGAGTGGGTTTGGACACCAGTTCGTCGCCGTGGATTGTCTGAAAAACTACTGCGCCGATACTTCGGACCTTACCGTGTTCTCCGCCGCATTAGCGACGTGACGTACGAAGTTTCACCGGCAACCCCAGGCCGCCCATCACGCAGACCACCGCATCCCGATGTTGTGCACGTCGTTCGTATGAAGCCGTACCACGACCGTCCTGCTGATTGTACTTGACGCTGAGTGCCGCCGGTTCTGTGTCGTTATAACTGTGTTTAACTTTCCGTGTCTAGCCCCTTTTCCCCTCTGTGAAAGCGGGCCGCATCGAGGCGATGCTGCAGAGGAGGGAGCAATGATACAGCTCACAAGTGGAGGAAGAAGAAGTGCTTTGCCATCTCGCTTGTGACCGCTCGGCAGTCTGGAACAGTTCTTGCGTCCCTAACTGTGTGGCGTGTAATATTCGTGACAATATTACTATAGCACGTCGGTAAGTCAGCTGAAAGAAATACGAAATGCATTGGCGCAAGTTTAGGCATTTGGATTCGGAAATTGGAAAAGCACCTAAAGCTAAAGCTTCGCAGGATACGCCTTTATCGTAAAAGCATTAAGGCAATGTCACCACTGCTCACGCAGCTTCGTCGCATCAGACTGCCGGTTCGCCCATCAATTTTTACTGATTGACACCTTTCAGCCGCCGCGGTGTCTCTGTGTTTATGGCACTCGGCTGCTTAGTCGAAAGACGCGGGCTGTATCCTGGCCGTGGCATCCGAATTTAGATGGAGGTAAAAAAATTCCAGAGGCCCGTATACTGTGCGATGTCAGTGCAGCACAGGTGGTCGAAATTTTCGGAGCCCTTCCCTAAGGTGGCTCATAGCTTGAGTCGCTTTCAGGCATTAAACCCCCGCAAAGCATAACCGTGATTGACACCTTTCATCCTCCAGTCCATGGTGCAGAAAGCTCTGTGTCAGTCTGAGCCGCGGTCGATTAGAACGATGGGCAAATTTTAAGATGAAAATATACCAACTATGGTGTGGTCGGAGGTATACCCATGTAGAAATTGTGAACAAAATTACAGCAGGCATCGGCCATCTTTGCCCGCTCATCGTCATTATTGCACTGTTTCCATGTTTGGCGCCTTCATTTTCGACACCCGCCTGAGCTCCAGCATCATCAACGGCTCTTCCCACAGCACACTGCGGCTCGTGGTGCAGTCGGTAGAGTGTTGATGTTGTGAATCATATTGCCCTGGGTTCCACTCGCGCCTCAAGCAGAGAAGCCTTCTTTTTTGCACTGTGTTGTCTGATTACCAATGGTTGATGTTTTGTGACAGATTGAACTTTTAAACCCATGGAGATTGCTCGACATCCTTGCAGGAACGTCTTTGACGTTGAGTATTTCACGCTAAAAAAAAAATCGATACAGATTTTAAGTGCTCAGAATAATTTTACGCAACGGAAAGCCTACTGTCAGAAGTGCCCCATCCCGCAACGGTTACCTCAGAAACGCCATAAAATATTTTGCGCAATTCTTCCTTCAGTGGATTCCATTGTTTTTATGTATACCGACATTAAAAACAATGAGCCACGCGGTGGTAATCGTATGCTGCTGTAAGTATGAAGTCGGAATCATATACGATCAGTTGCGCTCGTCGATTTGATGGAGCGCTGGCTTTCAATATAAACTTTGTTTTAGATCAGATGGGTGCGCTACGGACATCGTAACCCTTCACGTAAAGCAAAAGAAGACAAAAAAAAGCATTCATTTAGCAGCTTGGTAACGAATGACGATATATTCATGTCGCGATGTGTTTACTAGTACTAATAAAGTTTCACCGCAGAACCTCTCCTTGTCTAATTTTAAGCGATTCTCTTGGTCGGCGAAAAAATGAGATGTTCTCGTATAGCCGGCAATACCATGAATGATGATATGAATATGATGCAAGTTTTTTTTTTTTTTTGACCATATCTTCATACCTCGTTTTGTTCACTTACCGACCCCTTCTAGTTACGCCAATAAAAAGTCATCGTCCATCTGGCGGTAACCGTTTCGGCGCTTTGAGTGGTAGTCAGCTAGCTTTCGTAAGGCAAGAGATTTTTCTCTAACCTGTCCTGTAGAGGACAATACCGGTTCGTATGAAAGAATTTTGGCATTAAAGTTGGCATGTCAGAGCTCTGAGATTGTCCTCAAAGTTGTGATCTTAAAGCTCGAGACAGCTTCGGCTGTCTCGAGTGCCGGAGCTGCAATTTCCAAAATGTCACCGAATTTCTCAAAATGGGGGGAGGAGGCTGCCTAGTCTCTTCACCGTAGATGGTGAAGGCAATGGTCGGCTTCATCCGTACCCCATTTCATCCCGCTGTCACCTGCGCTAAAACCTATCTTATCGCATCATTCCAGCTAAGCTTCTCCCCGGCCCTTGGAAAACTGTTCGGCAGCTTCTTTGCCGCCTTAAAAATCGTCGCACAGCACTTTCTCCCGATCGCACACGTGCCGTTTATTCGCTGCTTTTTGCCTTGTCACCTCCGCTAATGGACGCGGGCAATATTTGCAGCTTTATCAAAGGCAGCTCTCACCCGAAGTGCTATAGGTTGAAACGGATCTCCTTATGTCGGCACTTTTCGCCTTCTCATCAATTCATTACACACTGAAATAAAACAGCGCAAGGGACGGGACGAAACACGAAGGAGCAAAACACAGACATGTGCACTGTGTTTTTTGCTCCTTCGTGTTTCGTCCCGTTCCTTGCGCTGTTTTTTTTTTCATTATGCAATACCAACTAGCCCGGCATCTTGCACTTCTGAACTTCATTACACACATAGAATAGTGCCCTGAGTATAGATGATAGAGCATATGTCGACTTCCTGCGCTATACTCGTCGCGTCTCAAAAACTAGAGAGAGAACATTAACCCATCCCATCATAAGCTTTAGCACATTCGTTTCTGTCGCCATCCTTGTCCATTCTTTCCTTCAGTCCTGCCCGCGCCATCCTCGATGTATACGAGTACTAATCGGGTGTTATGAGATGTTTAGGAGCTTAGCAAAACATTTTAAGAAAATGTACTGCACGGAATACGAAGTTCTTATTATTCGCGTTGGTCCTCATACTTGCTTGGTTTGTTTGACGACCAAAATTTCGTTTTCAGTGCACATTTTCTATATAGTAACGCATATCATTGATGTCGTCTGACTGCACTAAAAGTGTTTAACAGATAACCTAATTATGATTTTCGTTGTAAGATAGTTATCAGCTCAAGGCTCTTTAAGAAGCTTCGAGAAAATTTAAGCAACATCCAAAAGCCATTGTACAGATTGGCTAGAACGAATCATCCTTCCTGACCTGTACGAGATCACTATGCGTCAGTCTAAAGCCCCTCAAGATTCTTGTGCGAGAACAGCCTACATGGGGACCGCGCATTAGCATGTGCGTTAAAAAAGCTTAATTATGACAGCTTAGACAGAAAGAGAAAGAGAGAATGCAAGGAAGCAAAGGCGGAAGTTAACTAGAAATAAATACCGCTTTGCTGGTAACACTGAGGGAGAGGTACCAGGCAAAGGGGAAGGAGAAAAGAGGGCCGAGTTTAAAAAGAAGAGTGTCATGAGGGGAAACTGCAACGCTGACTAGAAACATCGGACTTATTTTAGATGTACGAGGTCTGTTAGAAAAGTATCCGACCTTTGGCCGTTAAAAAAAAACTTGCATAACTGGAGCGTTGCAAACCTAGTCATCTTTAAAGTAGTCTACTTGTAACTCCACACACTTCTCCCAGCGGTGCTGCCATTGTGGGAAGTATTCCGAAATGGCCCTTTTCGGAATGGAGTTTAGCTCAGCTGTCGTTGCAGCCATAATGTTCTTCCTTGTCTGAAATCGCGCTCCTTTCAATGGCCTTTTGATTTTGGGAACCAGCCAGAAATCGCAGGGGCCATATCAGGACAGTAAGGAGTCTGTTGAACTACAGGAGTCTGGTTTTTTACCAAAAAATCTGATTCGAGTGCGAGGAATGTGCAGGAGCATTGCCGCGATGGGTGCACCAATTTCCTGTTGACCTCAGCTCCGGGTTCTTGCGCCGCACAGCATCACGTAGGCAACGAAGGACATCCCTGTAGCACTCTTTGGTCATTGTTTGACCCTGTAGAGTGCGTACTCGTGGTCTGCCACACAGAGGATGTCAAAGAAAGCAGTCAGCATCACTTTCACATTGCTGCGCAATTGGCGAGCCTTCTTAAGTCTTGGTGACGTGGAATGCTTCCACTCTGACGACTGGGATCTGGTTTCCGGGTCGTACCTGTACACCCAAGACTCGTCACTAGTGATTATGATGTTGATGAAGTCGGGGTCACTGTTTGCGGAATCCAGCATGTCCTGTGAGACTACAACACGAAGCTGCTTTTGCTCCACCGTGAGCAGCTTCGGCACGAATTTCGCCGCAACTCTCTCCATGGCCAAATCTTCGGTGATAATGGAATGTGCGGAGAAATTGCTCATGTCCACCTCTTCCTCAATTTCTCGGATAGTCACGCGACAGTCCCGCATCACCATGGCGTTCAGTTCGGCAATGACCTGGTCATTTTGGCATGTTGATGGCCGATTGGAGCGTGGCTCGTTCTCCACATGGAGGAAAAAAAACTAAGGAGGGAGCATGACGTCACGCGGCCAGCGTTTGCAAGCCGAGTGTTTTGAAGTCGTTTTCTCCCTCAGTTTTTCGCTCTCCGAGCCGGTCCTTTATGTTTTGATTCCGGTATGTTTTAGTGCGCGCGTACGCGCGACCCGCGGCGCGGGCGTCTACAGCAAGGAAGTTGATTTACAATTAGTCTGCCGCGCTAATCGGCGCATGCGCGCGCGCAGCGGGGCTAGACTTTACCGCACGCTATCATCACGTGGTGCGATGACCGGGGGACACACTCTCTTTTTTTTTGCTATATCTTTACTTGTTAAGACTAGGCTTCAAGGTTGTCGCCGGACGCTCCCTCCTCAGTTTTTTTTCCTCCATGGTTCTCCACCGATGTGCGGCCACCTTTAAAACAATTGTAACACTGCTTAAACTGTGTGCTGCTCATAGCATCTTCACCGAAAGCTGTCTGAATATTTCGAATGGTTTCCACTCGGCTGTCGCCAAGTTTATGGCAAAATTTGTTGCAGTAGCGCTGCTCCTTTCACTCCGCCATTTTCCTTGCAATAAAAAACCGACGAGAGCACTGCACACTGCCTCACTCAAACGCCGCTTCCCAGCGACTGACGCTATCGGCAGGCGGGAAAAAATTCATGCATGCGCATGAATGTTCAAGGTCGCCTGATGCAAGCGCGCTTGTCTCATATCCATCAGGTGTTCGCAAAAAAAATAAAGTCGGATACTTTTCTAACAGACCTCGTAGAGTAGCAAGTCAAAGCTCCAAGGGATAGAGGTTCAGCAGAAAAGACGCTAAGCTGAAAATTTGTTAAAAACAAGAAATATTTTTTATTGCCAATTTCATAATGAAAATAGATCCTTGATTGCTGTAAGACACCTAAGGGTCATTCAGTGTG
Organism: Amblyomma mixtum; assembly: GCF_055824585.1. Taxonomy (NCBI): domain Eukaryota; kingdom Metazoa; phylum Arthropoda; class Arachnida; order Ixodida; family Ixodidae; genus Amblyomma; species Amblyomma mixtum. The sequence goes on along the minus strand of NC_143012.1, from coordinate 252,591,138 downwards.
CGAAACAATCAAATGGTACCCAAGGACATTTAGGTTTCGTTCATAAACGTCGACATCCCGTGAATATTTTCTTTTTCTCTGCGCGCGACGTTCTTTCTGGCCAGGAGGGAGTGACCAGTTTTACAGTCGAGAAAAATAAAGAGGGTTTGGGTTTATGGGATTTAACGTCCCAAAGCGACTAAGGCTATGAGAGACGCCGTAGTGGAGGGCTCCGGAAATTTTGACCACCTGGGGTTGTTTAACGTGCACTGACATCGCACAGCAGAAAAATAAAGATCAGGCTCGACTAATTTCGCTACCATAATTGTCTGCGATGAGTATTGGCGAAACATCGCTCTTCCTCCGACCTATGACGCCTAGTGGAAAGCGGTAAATGAAATTGAAACATTTTTCGGCACTTAAAAGCGCCCCCGTTCACAATGGCAGCAAAAGGCATTTTTCGTTTGAATGCTACTATCAAAAGCAGGTGTGGTGTGTTCTATAGCTGATTACATTTTTAACGTATAGAAAAACTTCTTTTTTCATTTGATTCGGTGCAGTAGATGATGAAAAATTGCAATTTTAAAGCGGAAGATAAAATGCCCACTCCACAGCCATTATGGCGCCCGCATGGGATTTGAAAAACGGCTGTGAAGCAGAAGTTCGCTAAAATAATTTTTTCCTGTTTTCTACTCAGATAACACAATAATCCTGCCCTGCTCTATTCTGCATTATGAAATTGATAATAGCTTTGTTTTACGTAGAGTTTCTAATTTGAATTCTTCGCTATTTTTCCTACATATTTCAGCAAATATGCTTCACATTGAGCCTCTTCGGAGCGGTCAGTTGTGCCTATTCTTGCTACTAAAGCTTAAGATGACCTTTGCTCAATGTGAGCTGTCATCATACCACAGTGAACTTCCGTAAAAGCTCTTACTTTCTATGTACTCTTGCCTAATTTACCACTGCTTAACCTCTTTTTGCCGTAATGTTTACTTCTTTCTCCTGTTATCTCTTTTCAACCTTTAGTTTTAACCGCCATTTTAAGTGCCGCATGTTTGTGCGTCTGTATGTGTTTGTTTGTTTGTGCGTCTTTATGTGTTTGTTTGTTTGTTTGTTTGTGCGTCTGTATGTGTTTGTGCGTCTGTATGTGTTTGTTTGAGCGTCTGTATGTGTTTGTGCTTCTGTATGTGTTTGTTTGTGCGTCTGTATCTGTTTGTGCGTCTGTGTGTGTTTGTGAGTCTGTGTGTGTTTGTGCGTCTGTATGTGTTTGTACGTCTGTATGTGTTTGTCCGTTTGTTTATTTATTTATTTGTTTGTTTGTTTGTTTGTTTGTTTGTTTGTTTGTTTGTTTGTTTGTTTGTTTGTTTGTTTGTTTGTTTGTTTGTTTGCTTGCTTGCTTGTTTGTTTGTTTGTTTGTTTGTTTGTTTGTTTGTTTGTTTGTTTGTTTGTTTGTTTGTTTGTTTGTTTGTTTGTTTGTTTGTTTGTTTGTTTGTTTGTTTGTTTGTTTGTTTGTTTGTTTGTTTGTTTGTTTGCATTGTTTGCATTGTTTTGGCTCCGTGGTTTAACTGTCATACTGGACAGCAGAGCAAAAAGAGGACTCGCAGACGCCACTGAGGACGGTCCTGGTCAGCGCGCTTGACGACGTATGGAGACGCGTTCGAGGTGCGGAGTACTGCACGCAACCGGGAGGGCGCATCCTTCCTTCATGTCCACACTGTAAATGCAACCGCACGAAGGAAGCAACGAGTCGTCCGCCTTCCAATTTTTGCCTCGTCCAATTTTTGCCTGTAGCCCAATCCTGTCTGCCTGGGCCACAGACTATTTTTCTGAGAGGCTTCTCGCAAAGAAAATAACGACATAAGTGGTCTTCACGTATTATAGCAAGGTACACTGAATTTTGTGCATTATTAGTCAAGTTAGCTGTCAAGGCAGAAAACCGGGCTAGTTGGCTGTTCATTGTTTGCTAAATAAAAAGAGTATATCTTCCTGTCCTTTTTCCTATTTCTTAGTCACCGTCCTAAGCGCTAGTGTTTTTACTCAGCTAATGTGCCTTTGTTGACCGACATCTCATTTTTTTTATACAGCGCATTTAATTTTAGATGTTATTTCGTACCTCGCAGTTGTTCATCTGGAGTCTGGCATGATTAAGCTTTCAGCATTTTAACTACGTTGGCGAGAAGAGAGCGATGTATCAAATCGCTCTAGAAAACATTCCATAAAAAGCATCGATGTCTCCTCTTTCTAAATTATTAGGAAAGTATATTATTTAGCGAAAACAAATTCAGGGGCGATCAATTGGATTCAGGTAGAGTAATTGCGATAGCATTCGCCTTTTCGACTCCGCTTATGTCGTAACGCCGTAATGAGGAAGGAGGCGATTGCTTCCTATCCCTTAATTCCGCCTATACTTTAAAACGCGAAGAAAATGTTTTGGTATGAGGGCAAATAAACTGTTTTTTGAAGAAATGAAGTGCGCAGTATCTGTCTCACATATCTCAGTGGGCCCCTGAACCGCAAGAGAAGAGAGGAGGGTGGGAGTGAAAGAAAGAAGAAAGAGAGAAAGAGGTGCCGTAGGGGAAGTCTCCGAAATAATTTCGACCACCTCGGGATCTTTAACGTGCACTGACCTCACACAGCACACGAGCGCCTTCTGCGTTTCGCCTCCATCGAAGCGCGGCCGCCGCGGTCGGGTTCGAACACGGGTACTCGGCTCAGTAGCCGAGCGCGCTAACCACTGAGCCACCGTGGTATGAGAGTACCTGTCATGTTTTGAGGAAAAGTATCATAGAAAGTGATGACAGTTTCCACTTCCTATGAAAAAAAAATGCAAAAGTTTTAATCAGGAAAGGAAGGCCGCTCTAACTGTACCCCTCACTTTGGACACTTGATTCGTGCCACGAAGGAAAAGTTGAAGGCCGGAGTGATACGAGGCAGAGAGAGAGACAACGTAGTGGAGGTCTTCGGATTAATTTCGACTAGTTGGGGTTTTTTAAGGAGCCCTGAGATCGCACAGCAGATGGCGTTTTCGCATTGCTGCTCTGTTTACTCAACTAACTTTCTGAATATTGAAGTAATCTAAGCTGAGCCAGCACAAAAAGATACGTGGTACATTCTGAATTCCGAAGTTTATCTCCAAACAATTTATTCTTGCGCCAGAACAAAATGATCAATTCTTCTGTCTCGTAAGATTATTTACGCTCGTAACAGGAATCCGTATAAGCGGTAATCATTTGGGCACTTAATGCTTTGTTTACATCACTTTTTCAGAAAGCAGCCAATGACCTACTAGTTCAAAACAAGGAACCGGAGGATGGAGAAGTGTGCCAGAGGCTTCTTGACGCCATTTGTGTCCGTAATGCAGGATCGACAGCAAATAAAGTTGGCAGTGACTTAGCTCTGCTATGCCAACATATACGTAGCATGAGCAAGTGACGTCACGTGGCTCTGCGCCGGCGGCAGCAGCGCCGAGTGCGCGCGGCGAGGCGCGCCAGCTGTGCGCAGTGACGTCACTCGCTCCTCGCGCATGCGCAGTATCGTCGAAGGAGGGAACACGCGAAACGGCGAGAGTGTAGCCAATGTAGCTAACGCTACAAAAGTACGAAGGAGTACATCCCTGAGGGAAAGACAGCAAGGTGCCGGAAGTTCAGATAACCCACATGGTACCCCTCATCGTGAGTAGAGATAGGCACCCTCACTAAGCAACTTTATTTCACGATTTGTCTGATTTTAGAAGACGATAAGAAAGGCAAAGGCAGTAGTGTCGGAGCAGTGTCAGGGATCGGCTATAAAAATCGGCACCGACGCCACAGAAGGCCAGTGCGTTTCCTTCGTGTTTGCTCGTTTTTTTCACTAGTTTGCTTCTTTGTCTGGGCTGCATTTTTATCCGACGTTATCTTGACCACGAACGTTTTTGAAAGCACTGTTTCCTCTATAGAAGCATTAACTTCTATTTGAAACTTGCTTTTCCGCTGCGCCACTGTGTTAACTAGCACTCTTCTCACGGCTCTTGATGTATTAAATTAAATGAAAAAATTCATTTCGCTACTCAAGCCCTATGGAAGTGATGAACGCGCGGCTGTTTTATTATGAATAATCTTGAAGACCGTCAAATATTACATTAAAGTTTTTATCTGAAAACAGCGTTCTATTCTCTTTTACAGTGAAAAGCTGTTTACGCAGCTCATCTCCGATGGCCTTCCATGACTCACTAACCCCCAGCTGCAGCTGAATGTGCAGCAGAAGTTGGTTCAAATTCTTGTCGTCAAGCTTTAAAAACACCTTGAAGTGTTCTGCTTGGTTAGCAATTTAGCAGAGGCGTCAGAAAAGGCTATGCTTGAATTTCTCTGGTCATTGGGAGCTCATGTGCGATGGCACTCAGTAAGCCGGCCCCAGCCACAGCTGGCATGACGTCACAGCTAGGAACAGCTGGTAGAACCAGAAAGAGCAGCCGGTAATACGCAGCAAAAATAGTAAATTGATATATATAAATAAAAAAATAAAAAGGAACAATAAAATACAATAAACAACAAAGACCAAATAAAATTATCAATAAAAACAACTTAACAAACAGATGTGCGAAAGGGAGCAGCAAAACTTTTCGCTGAAAATTTCGTGTTGAGCAGTAGGATAGTGTTTCTTAGCCATTGCAGAATTTTTGTAAGCATTTAGATTGCAATCAAACCCTTTAAAAATCAAAACAAAAACAACAAACGCGATAAATGCTAATTTAGAAAAAAAGAGCGGTGGCGCCCGCTAAGAAACTTTTGTTTTAGGAAGTAGCTCCAAAATACAAACCAGAAAATAAACATGGGAAGCAAGCCATAGATATGGGCGCAGGTTTCCCCCAACAAAACGCGTCCGTAGACTTTGTACCCAGACAGAACATGCTCGCAAGAATGACAGCCTGTGCAGTGCGCAGCATTAGACCCAACCTTCATTTATATTGTATCTGTGTTTACGCGCAAATTCTTCTCACTTTGGCATGATTGAGAAGTGGATAACAAGTTACCGTGAACACCAAATTAAATTCACTAATAGTGTGCGGCGTCATAACGCGTGCAGTAAAGAAACATAGCACATGCTTATGTAATACCCCCAGGGGCCTTTAAGGGGTCAAATAAATGATGATTATGATGATGATGACATGAAAGGCTATTACTGATGTGTGTCGCTCTGAGCTATACCCGGACACAGGGTGAACTACGGTATACATTAGCTGACATGGTGCCACAAGATAACTGGAAAGTCTTCAGCAACCCTCAGCGCATAGAAAATGTTTCCTTGCACACTTTAAATAAACAAGCCTGGTAGCGAATCGCGCTACTGGCGTATTTCACACCCAGGATGTTTAGGGCCTGCTAGGCAATAATGTCAAAGCGCTGGGCTACGTTAGCCAGTTGGCTACTGTTTCTCTCCATATGGCATTTTTATTCACTTTTCTTACCCCAAAATCTTTGAAAAAACCTTTGAAAGGCACAAAAGTTGTCCCTGTTAGTGTCATATTCACATCACTTGCTTTTGATAAAAAGCTATTCCACCAGTTCCTCAAAACACGCACGTTTGCAGCTTGGTTGCCAACTGCATACTTTCCTGCGCTACTACTTTGTATAAAACATGTAAGTGATTTCTCAAACTTCTCAACTAACCTCCAGAGCTCTCATAAGTCCAAACTACTAATGTGACAGTAAAAAAAAAACACCTTCGATCGTTTGTCTTCACGCCCACACATCCGAGCTTTTCCGGTCCTCTTTGAGGCGGCGTTTACAAACTCAGTAAACTCTTGTACAGTCATACAAAAAGTCCGGAGATGCATACACTCAGACAGTGCAGTTCACTTTTTTACTTGCTTCGGTGAACTTCTTCGCACAGAGGAAAAGAAGAGTAAAGGGGGAAAGGAATTAATACCAAAGTTGCTTATTCCTAAGTGCTAGCGTTACAGAGAGCAACACGTCGGATTCGGTGAAGAGTAATAGGATATTACTACTAGTGCGGGGTAGCTATAAATACAAAGATCTCTTAATTTTACCTTCTTAATTCGTAGCATCAGTCATGCTGCAGAAAACCAATTATCCTTAATCAGTTACACCGACACGTGAAAGAGCATTACGGCTGAGCATATCTTTACAAATATGATTGGCCGCTACATCAGTTACGACAGAGGCAGCAGGCGAAACGAAAGCCGATAATGCCAACAGGTGGAATGCGAGCGTTGCCACGGCTAAATTGAATGCATGCAGCGAATCAAGCCCCCAGAGGCGAAATAAACGCCATCGGTCTCGCTCAAAGGCCTAACCGACTCAAGAGCGCTCAGTTTCGTATCCTCACTTTGCTCCGTGGCAAGGCGCCTACAATAACAAGGGGTTGACATGATGGATGTGTTGGAGCCGTTTCGCGCGCCTAGGGCTTATTGTACGGGGCGATGACCTACACTAGCAACTACCGGCCAACAGCACGCCACTTTCCTCCATGGTAGGGGCCACTATGCAGTTCTCGTGCAGCATAAGAAGCGACTGCCCTCTGTATTGCACTATGCTCACCCACGGGTTCCACTTCCACTAGTTACGCCACGAAGAAAAGACAAATCAAAGCAGAGCAAAAATCACGAATCATGCATGTGACAGTGTAGACTGAACGTTTTAGGTGAATCCGCCAAAGTGGAGTAGATTTGTAATAAGGGATTAATTACTCACTGACATCCACCCAAGTGCAACCATACGGCTACAAAGGAAAGCTACACAGTTTTCTTAGTAACTTCGCAGTTAAAGAAAAATTAGTCCTGGTCCGGGGTTCGAACACGGAGCCACCGCTTCTCCGGAGCAGTCACTCTACCAACTGAGCTAACGGGGACGGTAAAATATAGTAGGGCGAGAGCGAATTGATCAATAACTCGAAGTGGGAACTGTGTTGATCGGATGTTTTAGGGGAATCTTCTAAGGTGGAGTAGATGTGTAATAAGGGAGTAATTACTCATTGACATCCACCCAAGTGCAGCCATACGACTACAAAGGAAAGATAAACAGCTTTCCCAGAACTTCGTAGTTAAAGAAAAATTCGTCCTGGTCCGGGGTTCGAACCCGGGACCACCACTTCATTGGAGCAGTCGCTCTACCAACTGAGCTAACCGGGACGGCAAACTTATTCCCAGGCAAACTTAGTCCAGGTTCGAACCCCGGACCAGGACGAATTTTTCTTTACCTGCGAAGTTTCTAAGAAAGCTGCATAGCTTTCATTTGTAATCATATGGCTGCGCTTGAGTGGATGTTAATGAGTAATTACTCCCTTATTGCAAATGTACACCACCTTACGGGATTCCCCTAACACATCCGATCAACACTGTTCCCATTTCGAGTTATTGATCAATTCGCTCTCGCCCTACCATAAGTTTTCCGTCCCGGCTAGCTCAGTTGGTAGAGCGACTGCTCCGGTGAAGTGTGTGGTCCCTGGTTCGAACCCCGGACAAGGACGAATTTTTCTTTAACTGCGAAGTTTCTAAGAAATCTCCGTAGCTTTCATTTTTAATCGTATGGCTGCGCTTGGGTGGATGTTAATGAGTAATTACTCCCTTATTACAAATGCGGTGGTCCCGACCAGGACGAATTTTTCTTTAACTGCGGAGTTTTAGAGAAAGCTGTATATCTTTCCTTTGTAGTCGTTTGGCTGCGCTTCGGTGGATGTCAATGAGCAATTACTCCCTTCTTAACAATGTAGACAATGTAAATACAAAATATAAACAGTTTCTGGTGATCAAGAATAAAGACCCTAAATCATTACATTTGCCACACCAACTAGAAAATATTAACAGAAAAAACTCAGAAAAGCCAGCATAATGCAGTCCTTACAATATAAGCGCAAATATCTGGCACATAACATATGACGATGGCTTTGGCAAACACATATAAACTACCAAATTCTAGTTATGATACAAAAGTGATAGGTTCCTGTGTTCAAGGCCCTAAATATATTCTATAAAAAACGGAGAAAAATTGTTAAACACTGCGGAGACTCAGTAGATCTGCATCATTACAAGAGTCAATATCAAAGGTGCGATAGGCCATTCTATTCAAAAGTTAAAGCAGGGATGAGCATAGAATGTTGGGCAGTCAAAAAAGCTTCATTCTGCGTAGTGAGTGCATCGATACACAGACTGCAAGACCAGTCAAGTTGGGCTCAAATAATGTTTAGTTTGTTCTCTCGTTTGCAGCTTCGAGCTAAGCGTATGTCGTCCAGATTGAAAACGTGTATTACATAGGTGATGCCAAAAGATCTTTAGCGAAATTGTCTCTCGACAAATTAAATACCACTCGGAGAGCCTTTTTTTCTAAAAGTTACCGGCGGCTATTTGACGTTGACGTACTTCATATAAGGTGACAGTAATGTACCTAGATGGGACATCAACACAGATTTAAATAGAAGCTGTTTAATTTGAGGCTGAAGGATATAACGATAACGATACAAAAGTAAAAATTATAAACATATTAAGAGTGGTTTTTGCTGTTCCATATTCCAAAAACAATTCGAACTTTATGTGTGCAGACAGTCACTTGCACCCCTTCTGAGAGATCAGTGTTGTAGAAATAGTAGAAATATTTAACTTCTCCCTTACCTTGGCGCTAAAAGGCTCAGCACTTTCTTGTTCACTTTCATTTACTTACAGTAGTATGTGTTTTTAGAGCACGGATATTAATTAGATTTGCTTGCTCTCTTTTATCCTCCGTCATTCTTCCCCTAGTTTTCAAAAAGAGATTAGATTATTATCGGTAGACAGCGCCATTTTAAATGTCAGGTTCTTTTTCTCGATATTCGTACTCGCTATTACTGAACGGTATTACTAGTTTAAAAAAAATAATACCAGTAACTCTGTAAGCTTGCAAATGTAGCGTAATATTTTGCACCCATCTGAGCAAAATGAACAGAATTCCATTAACTTCATGAAAGGCGAAGTTACATATTTAGCCATCATTAATACACGGGCGCATCTCAACCGCTTTTTATCTACATAAAATTAAACGGTTACAGTTCTCTTTTTGTTTATAATGTCACTGAATTTCACAGATTACGAGCACAGGAAGTTACGGGGCTTTCCCAGAATTAATTAGTAATGACAAGGCTGGAGATGAGGCGCTGACGGACTGAATTCTGTTATCACCGCACCCAGACTAACCTAGTGTTTTATGTTTCTCTGCCTGGTAACGTATGCTTTGAAAGCACTGCGAGAGAAACAGTAAACAGAAGCCTTTTTCGGCATGGGGCCATAAGGCGCTGAAAGGGGAAAGAACAGCCTATACATAACCTAAAAAATGCTATAGAACAACAGTGAGACACTTTGATAATATAAACTAACTGGCTTAGGAGTGGCTAGGAGAGAAATTTATTTTCTCGTGCCTGGAGGCTGACATTGTACACAAATAGATGATAATGTTTTACTGCCACCTTGACTCGAGGTTTCTGGAGCACATTTCGTAACTTAGTGGGCAGTATACTCCAAAATCTTTCTTTGCGGTCCAACTGCAGCCAAGCATGGAGACTCGAAACTGCTGCCTGAGTCTCCGGATGCGCCGGGAATTCATCCTAATGGCGCAGTTTGCTCGGCTACCAAAATAGAACACAGGAAATTCCCCTCCCTCAAGTGCACAATGGCAGAATGGACGTGGTACGAGTGCACAGCTATAAAAACAACAGCGGGGGTTTCACGTTCTCTCTTTTGCTTATTTTGCGACAAAGAGCCAAGTCTGGCAATAAAACGATGGACCGCGGTCTCGGTGAAAGGGGCGTGACTGTCCTTTTAAAAAATGTGACACGAAATATTAATAGGTCGGACACGCCCACCACCAACACCAGTGTATTTGGGCCAAGGCAGAAAAAAAAAAGACCAGCAAAACCGTACCGAGTTGCTCAGCTGTCGCGCGTGGACTGTTGCGAATAACGCAAGCGCGTCCATTCATTTATTTACGTAGGATGTCGCTTCGCTGCCGCACCCCTTCTGCCGCTGTTTGCACGCAGCCGCTAATTGAAAAGAATGCTGCGCGTTCATCTAGCGATGAACCTCGACTGAATAGGAACGAAAACAAGAAAGAGATGGCAAGAATGATACAATTATTGTTTTTTTTTTCTCAAATTTACTTTGCAGGTTGTCTTAATTTAAGCGTTCAGTTACCATTTGTGCGCATCCGTTCTTGCGATCTGAGTTATGCTGTTGATCGTTGCTGGCTCTATAATCTAGATAATCAAGGTTATAACGGAATTTTGTCACAGACAAACGGAAGCACGCCTCTTTTTCAGGGTTCCTTAAACCTTTGTAAGATATAGTGAATTGTTTTCAGAACGTAAACATTCTGAAACTTGTAAAATGGAGTTAGAACATGCAAGGGATTGAGAATTTTCGAACCTTTGCTTTGCTCTCTGTTTCTCAGAATACGTCCTTCAGAAGAAAAGAGGAGCGACGTTTTTGTTTTTTTTTTATCCTGAAGTAAAGATATAAAAATATCTTCTTTCTTGTTCTTCCAAATTAGAAAGACGCAGCCTATGACAATCTGACGGTTCATTAACGGCGTTTTCTCTTTCCATCTCTTTCTCTCTCTCTAGTGTTGCCCATCAGCCGAATGAGAGTGCCTTTATTCTTTGCCAACGGTTCAACGTTTGCGCTATAAGTAAAGAAAAAAGCACTTAGCAGCCTGCTCTTGGCATTCTATTCTATTGATGCCCTAACGGGGCTCTAAGGATTCACTGAAATTCAGCCTTTTTGTACGGGGACAGAGTTAAGCGGCGTTTAGTTACGTTTGCTCATTCTTCTGAGGGAAGGGAGGTTGGTTAACCACTGATTAAAGAGTTAATTAATGGAACCCCGTGTTATCGGGAGTATTTTGTCTCATAGGGTGTACAAGGAAATGACCAGCACGGCGGAGAAAATTGCTGTCGACATGGCGTCAAAGAGTGCAGAATGAATTTTCTAGTCCATTATGAGACTCTCCAATCATTTCAACAACGCGTGTTTTCTTGCTCATCGACACAGTGGCTAATGAATGGTTGTTTTTCATAGCTTTTGTCTTACAAAATCATCCTAGTTATTCTTCGTAGCTGCTTATCTATTCTACCTACTAATGTCCTCTGACAGCCATTCTTAAGCATGTTATGTTTTGAATGCGCTGATGTAACCTACGTTGAACAAGCACTACCTCCTCAACAAAGTGCTCATTACTATCTCGCATCAAAATCGCATATCCGTTTCATCATGGGAGGCAAGAGAGCGTAGGAAGCAAACAAAATTAATCAGGCAATCCTTTATCGTTCTTGTTTTTTTCAGCGCCGCGCCTCACCGGGCAACTAAAAGTTAACAAAGAGAGAAGGAAAGCACGATGGCTTCGTGTTTGGGCAGCACCGGCCTTCTAGCCACCGGAACTGCTGTTAACTTGTCTTCAAGGCACGAAACCCTAGAGACCTCTACACGTATGAAAGCCCACGTCTCGATCGTCTATTCTGTTTTCCACGAGTACGGTCTGGAGAGAAAGCGACCACTTCGATGCGAGCCCATAGGATCACAGCTTCGCTCCAGCCTTAGAGCATCACTCTCTTTGCATCCTACTTCCTTATACATATCTGCCCTGCTGACGCATTGGCTCCTGCTTTTCTCCTTGGCATAACGACCGCTAACTTTGCGCCGCTTATCTGCTTGTCCAATTTTTGAGCGAAAATCAGGCCTCGCTTTCTCGCAGCTTTCTTGCTTCCCAAGGCGCACTTCTTTCTTTTTAACAAAAATGTGCATAAATCAACGCGCGACTGCAGCCTTTGTTCCAGTGTTTACTCCTCAGAACCGGTCTCACGATGGCGTGCGCCTCGTTAGCAGAAACGCAAAAAGAAAGTTCAGCGGCAGGGGAAGAACGAAGAGAAATGTGAACTAAGCTCGAATAGGGAGCCCTAACCACGGCCCTAAAGATAAAAAAGGTGTTTGGGAGGCCTTCTCTCAAAACAAGCAAGCATGCTATCATTTTTCTTTTCTCGGTCCTTACGCTACAAATGACACCCAGTTTTTTTTTTGTTTTTTTTTTGTAGCAACACGTCACGGCGTTGAGTTCAGTGCCGTCCCTCATTAGCACATGGGAGGCAGGCGTTGTGCAACTAACGCTGCCTCAACTGGCCGCCTTTTGTTCCGCGGAGCTGGAAGTTATCGTTTCTCGTGCTGTAATACAACGCAACCAGGTTCTCAAACGGAGACTTTGCACATTGATGGTTTCCTTTCTTTCTTTCTTCCTTTTTTTATTTCTTTCTTTCTTCCTTCCTTTCTTTCTTTCCTTCTTTCTTCTTGTCTTTCTTTTTATCTTTCTTTCCTTCTTCCTTTCTTTCTTTCCTTCTTTATCTCCTTTCTTTCTTTCTTCGTTTCTTCTTTTTCTTTCTTTACTTTTATTTCTTCATAGCGGACGCCAAATCTTTTAAGCATAACGAACCTTGCGCCGAAACAAACCCTTCCTCAATTTGCAATGGGGGTAGAGCTTCAAAACTGCCGAACTTTTTCTCGATTATTTTTTCTTTCCATAACGCACGTAGATCTACCACTCCCACTACCAAACTTCCTTCAGGAACAAGAATTATTCGGTTTCATTGCTATTCTCGATTCTTATTAACTCTGACGCCAAGGTCTTTAAAAAGTTTTAAGTAACCCTGGATATTCCTGCGAGAGGGATCATTGCTTTTGACATGCTTTGAAGACTTATCAAGGACACTTTTAATGCTGTGGGTCAGAAAAAAGTTAACGGGTGGTCAAATGAATTGATGCGGAGGAAATTTGAGAGCATTCTTCTCTGTCGTCTCTTCCTTTGTACTATCAGTGTATTGACCTGGAGCATGAACTATAACACAGAGACCGTTTCCGCTACTTGTAACTTCGCTAAGTCACTATCATCACTACAACCCAATCACTGTCATCTTTCATTGAAGTGTCTTAAGCAAGTTGCCAGTGTCTCGGTGTTTTACTATAACCTATGTGTCATTATGGCCGACGTTTCGTACAGGCCGGTGTTATAGCAGCAGGTAGGTGGACACAAGTAGAACGAGGAGAAAAAAGAAGCCAAAAAAAGTTACAGCAGGAACTCCCCTTAAACTTTACCTGCCAAGGTTCACAGGCGGAGGCTTCACAAAGACACAGACGCCGTGCGGGACGCCGGCGCTAGACAGTTTTCGCCGTCATGGCAACCTCTGTTCGTTTCCAATAAAGTCAATGACAAGCGCAACGTCAAGAGGCAGGAAGACAGCAACGAGCGTCAGGGACAAACGCTGTTTAAGGCTTGCTAGCTTAATTCAAGAAGAAATGGGCATAAGCAGGGTATGCTGTGCAGGTCAAGACAAGATAACTAACGGTCCGTTCGTTATGGGAATGGAATGTATCCGAAAAGAAGAAAAACAAAGGACGGGGAGAGGGGGGGGGGAGTCGTGCAGAGAGTCAAGCGGGTTGGGATGAGATTAGGTAGTTTGCGGGAATAAGGTGGACGCAGCTCTCGCAGGAAAGCATCACATGAAGATCAGTGGGTGACGCAGTCAGTTTCCTTTCCATAGCTCCTTGCGTTGTCACTGAAGATAAGCACTTTTCGTTAGCGTCCTCGTTTCTGTCCCATAGTAGAGTACCGGTAAGATACAGCTGCTATACATTTTTCTCTTGAAGGAAGTTAGTAAACTGCCATTCATGACATAAGAGGACCCGTCAAATTGCGCTTCACCACAATCTTATCCTTCTAGTTCATTCAGTCTCACTATCCGGATCTGCGATCACTGCCTGTCCGAAGTAGACGTATTCTTTTGCCACTTCCAGCGCCTGGCTGCTGACTGTAACCCGCTGTTTCCTTCCGAGGCTGTTGAACACTGCTTTGGTTTTCTGCATAATCATTTTCATACCTAGCGCCATAGAAGTCATAGCAAGTTAATTATGCTTGCTCCCCGTCTTATATTCTACGCGATTCACTTATTCGCTCCAGCTACACTGCCTTCCTCAAAAACGCCGTTTTTTTTTTCAGCTTATCCGTCGCCTGCACCAGAAAAAAACCCCGAACAAGGAGCGTTATTAACCAATAGGGAATTACTCCCACATTTTGAAGTTAAAGAGAAAATTATGCTCTAAACCGCACAAAAATCTAAACAGGAAGCGAGGGGCCTTACTAAGAAAATTGCAATCGAATACTTATATAAACCTAATCAACTTTTACGAGAGGGTAGAAAAGTGCCCGATGTAGAAGAAATGAATTCCAGAAGAGGGCAAATACGGGCTGGTTGGTACATGTTTTACGATGCTTCAGCTGTACGTTTCTAAATTCGTACGATGCTCACTGCGCTTTCTGCGGTGAAGTGGCTAACTTATACCACACGGTATAGGCATGCCAGAACAATACAGGTATTACAAGAATCAATAACCCAACAGCATAGGACTGGGAGGCGGCGCTTTCCAGCTCACAATCGGAATAACAGCTTTCGCTGGTTAAACGGGCAAGAGCGGCCGCAAAAGCCAATGGGCTCCCGGAATGAGGAGGGCCCACCCAATTAAGATTCATTTTATGCATTAAATGTTTCTTCAGTCATCCAGCAAATAAATGCCACTTCTTGCACGCGGAGGGAATTCATTCTACCTTCGCCACTTTCTCCATACTGTTCAAACCTCCTCTCAAGCCCATCACCATTTCGCGTGTCTCTTTGTCAACGATCAGAACGATCGTTTGATTGTAAAGTAAAGGCGCCAAAAACCACACACACACAGAAGACAAGAGAACGGGACAGATTATTCGATGGCCGCGGGTAGTGTGACGAAAAAGACAAAGCTGGCAGTGGCGCGGGACGGAGTGTTCGCGCTATGCCAGCGGCCATTAAAATCACCTCATAGACATCAGTCATCTCGTCTCATTCTTCGGCTGGCCGTCACGTAACAATATCCTTCACGAATACACAACATAAAAGCACGAACGAAAAGAGCATAGTTTAGCACGGCTGTTTTCCTACGTTATTTACAGTGATAAACACAGTGTAAACGGCGCGTGGTATGAAGCTGGATTAGCAGAGTAATAAATAATAAGTGAGTAACTGCGCATTGGCATCCATCCAGATTAGTAAATCGTTTCAGTGCTCACCCAGGAACGGGCGAGTCGAATTAATAGGGCAGTGTTTCAGTCACCGCCTACGAAATATTACAAAGAGTGTTTTCTACATATATTGCAGCTTGTACAATTGCTCTGTGCCACGGAGCCAGAAAAAAAAGCGACTGGAAAAATGCATGTTTTAGAAACATATTCACCTCTGAGCCTGTGAGTTATGGATTTGTCTGATCACGTGACTGGGGTGAAAGAAATTTGAAATGGACTAAATGTTTGCAGCGTATTTTTTTTTTTTGTTTATAGCGAGCCTTTGACCTAGACACTTACCTTATTATCTTGGCTTTTTTTTCTTGTCAACTATACTGGCAGTCCTTCTGTCTCGAGCATTTGAATACTGAGGCAATCTGGAAATAAACAAGCTCAGACTAGGCACATATCCAAACCATAACGGCAGTTGAATGCTGTTGCTTCGTGGGCCAGTAGTGGCATTGAAGACGAAACTAAGCCAACGCAGAACAGACAGACAAAATCCAAAACTCCTTCAACGGCGGTTTATTATATTTATTGAAAAGGGAGGGGCGGGGAGGGGGGGGGGATGCGGCAAAGCGCGTGAGAAACAGTAGGAAAAAAGCAAGTGAAATAATATTCGTTCTTGCGTCGAGAGCAGATGTTAGTGGGATTTTATGCAAAGATTATTGACAGCAGTTTTTAGCGTTTTCTAGCAGAAGATTCTTGAGAATACAGCGCGAACATTTTGTTCAGAACCCACGGTTGTAAGTTTTCAAAAATTCAAAATAAAATGACATGCTGGAATGCAGTATTTAGCTCTTTCGTAATGCTGTAAGGAACAAAAGCTGACAGTTTTTAAAAGCAAGAGGTAAATTACGCGTCAAGTTTTGTTCCTTCTACATTTTCAGTTTCAAACTGGTCAACAAGCAGCGTCAGAAAAAGTAACGGTGATGGATTGCCTGTGATAGATGACCCGTTTAGAACGGTTCCAAACACTCAACCAAATGACGGAACGATATATTGGATAGGCTTTCAATTTTTTTTCTTTTGCGCACAAAGCAAAGCCAGCCCTGTTACAGAACTTTATTCAAAAGCCAACTCAGTCGCGACATACCCTCTTCTTCGCGTATCACGACGACGAAGTTGTGACGTTTATTAAAAATAGAGCGCAGATACTGCAGTTTGTCTTGGCACTGTTTCATCTTTTAGTGCTAGCGAAAAATTGTATTGCAAAAAAGGAGACGGAGAAGAAGGAAAGAGTTCCTGCTTCAATCACTTCGTTAGCCTTACCATAGGCCTACCTCGCTGTTTTACATTGCTTAACGATGAAGGCAGCTGCCCAAGCCCCCCACTCCACAGGAGCACCAGAGGCATTCCAGTCAACTTAACCAGTTCTCGAGGTCATCATCAAAATATAACTTTCTTCACAGCTGTTTCGTTCTTCTTACTGTTCCACTACTGTGAGTGGAATTACCATACTCTCACTGCCATTCTTCGTTTGTTTTTTCTGCGTTTTTCTAAGTGACCAAAAAGTTTTCACGACAAGAGAATGGTGGATAGGGCCTCAAAAAACTTACCCCCTCACGTTGAGGTAGAAATGTACCCCAGAATATTCGCTGCAGTGGTGTACTTTTCACCAAAGTTACGAGCAGCCTGATGAAAAATATTAACAAGGTTTCTTTAGTAAGGGATAGAAGCGTTGTTTTCTCAAACCGAACGTCTCCGTGCTATAGTCAGCATAGATTATTCGGCCACTTAAACCCTCAGAATCATCATTATATTCGTTTCTTACGTCCATTGCATTTCTCACGCACATTATACTACTGACAGAAATCCCCAAGAACCTCCTTGTGAAGCGCATTTCCGAGATGGAAAACCCAGCTGTACACCCACTGGGGACGTTCCATCATCTTGGCCTTGAAAGCACTTACAGAAATGTATTAGTCCATTGTATTTGCTCTGAAAACGTCTCTTAGACTGCCTATAGCACATTCTTGCCCGGGTTATAAAGTATCGTTACCTCAACCGCCACATCAAGCCATTTAGGGCTACGCAAACCTGACGCCTGGCCATAACGGCTGTGGACCGCGACTCTTCTTTACACCGCATGTGAGGCTCCTGCCGGCTCCATCGAATCGGTCTTCATTCTCTGCATTATTGAATAGTGGTCGGTGAGTTGGCAGCATTGGCAAAGTGCGCCAAAAAAAAGGAAACAACGCGTTCCTAAGCTCTCCTCCCCGAATTTCCCAGAGGGCTCGACAGGGCCGACCAACACCTCCACTGCGCAGTTGTAGAAGGTAGAAGTAGATAGGGTCCTGGCACTACCCAGCCGGCGCGAGTTCTCGAACACAGGGTGAGCTTGCCACATACTTAATTTTCGAAAACGACCTTAACTCAAGAACTGGCGAAATTTGTAAACTAGGCGTTATATGAAACGACTTTTTCCGCCCAGAACTGTAGCTCTTAGTTAGCTGTTAATGTTAATCATTCGTGAATTATTGCGACCTTATGAGATTCACGATGTATAAAAGTGAAAACCCCAATGCATAAATTTGCAATCTGATGCAGAACAGGTGGAAACCATGGATTATAAAGAGCGCGAATTGGCAGAAACGAGAGAAAGAAAAATGACAAGAGCGCTGTGTAGCAACTGCAGTTTAATCCGCATTTGTGGATTATATACGCTTCCGAAATTAGCCTAAACACAAACA
The DNA here is from genome assembly GCF_055824585.1 of Amblyomma mixtum. Classification (NCBI taxonomy): domain Eukaryota; kingdom Metazoa; phylum Arthropoda; class Arachnida; order Ixodida; family Ixodidae; genus Amblyomma; species Amblyomma mixtum. Next base: position 252,573,374 of record NC_143012.1, on the reverse strand, counting down.
AGTATATAAAAGGAACAATGTAAGGAAAACAGTTTTGGTGCAAAATTGAGCAAAACTAGATTAGGCATTCAAGTGACGAAGAGTAATGCTACTTAACTAACGCCGTTCGGCAATATACAGAGAAGCTTATGTGAGTGTTGCAACCCTACGGCGTAAGCATGTTAGGTATATATATTCACTTATTCTCAGCCCTATAGAGCTTTATTTGTGAATTAGTGCAGTCCCTGAATTGGCATGCATTCAGCTTTTGACGGGAGCTAATACAAACTTTATGTTTCAATCTATTTTTATCAGCAGTTCGTTAAAAAAAGTGCCCGTCCTAGTCATTCCTATTTTTTTTTAGACTTCATAGCTTTCAGGACTCTTATCGAGCACTTAATGGTAAATCCCGTCAGCTGATGACACAGAACACGGTTCAGCTGCTACAAGCAAAGCTGATAAAAGCATTGGTGATACTTTGTCAATCAATTAACAGCCACAAACCTCGTTTGTGGTCAGCTCATCGAGTTCGTTGACTGTTCTTAAAGGTCAGTCATTGTAATCAATGACGACTAGCTCTTACAATATACCCAGTGTATTGAAACGCAATTTTTCTAGCTTGTGGAGAAATTGAGGGCTACACGCAACAAACAAAACATGCAGAACTAGATAGATAGCGACTAAGTAAAAGCTCGAGAAATAAGTGCATTTTTCTGCGATGGCAATTTATATGTTTGATTTCCTATTAAAATGGCAATGCATTTTTGTATACACTGCACTGGCTTAAATAAAAAACCTCCTTTCCTTGTTCATAGCTGCAACAGGCAACAGAGCTTATATATATTGACAATTAGTAATAGAGGCCACAGTTTTGCCACAGAGGCCACAGGTTTGCTACATGTGAATTTTTTTTCAAATACCCCATATTAGCCTTTTTTTTTGTTCCTCTTATTAACTTGTACCTGCCTTCTTAACTTGTTTACTTCTGTTTTCAGCCGTTTGTATTCTGTGTTTTATATCTGTTGTTTTCTTTGATGAATCCCCCCCTATGTAATACCCGCATTGGGCCTTTAGGGTATTGAAATAAATAAATAAAAAATACCCTATTCTTGCACCCCCAACTAGATTTGTTAAAAATTTGGCTAAACCCCAATTGTACCAAACAAAGGACGTTCAAAAAAGGCACACAACAGAAATTATCAGATGTCTTATTCTTATACTACATCTTGTTGTAAGTTCATTTCTTAGATGGGGCAATAGAGGCCTTCTATATTCACCACAGGAGTGCGATGTGTGTCAGCAGCCCTTCCATTGCATTATCCGAGAAGGAATTGAGTTACCTGACCTCCCGCGTTCCTTCCAGATAACTTTTGTTGTCTTGATACGCCTATTTCTAGCATATTTTTGGAAATAGTGAGCGAAAATTGCAGCATTTTACACCCTGCCTTAATATTTTCGCTAATAGTGAATTATTTCTGCTGAGAAATTATCCCAAACAAAACCCAAATTTTTGAAATTGATTGTAAGACCGATTTCTACCAAGATGGAGCCTCAACAAAAGCGCCCGACTTAAAGCCTGCGAAATATGAAAAAATATAACAAAACGCCAAAACCGAAGGTCCCTGAGCCTATCTTAGACAAAGCGGGCTTCAAAGATTTGTTCCGTTTCCTTTGTTGACAGTCGAAAGAAATTGAACGAGGCATCGTGCCAGGAAAAGTCGCATGAAAGGAAACTGTGCCTGGAGGACAAATTTTCTGGAACCTACCTCGAAACTGAATACGGGGCCAACCAAGAATACACTTCTTTTCTGTGCACCACTTCACCGGTCAGAAAAAACGCAGGTTTTATGCTATTTCCAGTGCTTTCTTTTAACCAAGCTTTTTGTTCCGCGAAAACACTATTTCTCCTCTTCATTTTCTACTCTCCATCGACAAAAGCAGGCTCTGGGAGTCGCCTTTTTATCCTCAGGCAGGTAGAAAGAGCGAGAAAACTTCAAAGGCATCTTCGAACCCGAAAGAAAGCAACTGACTGCACAGCGTCCATTATCGGGCATTCATAGCAGGGAAGCAGAAAACAAATTGAATCCGCCGCTCGAGCACGAGCACAGAAAAAAAGGAACATAAGAACTCCTTATCATTCAAGCCTTTGCAGTCTTTATTTTTTCATGGCATACTTTTTCACTTACCAGATTGTTGCGGACTTCGTTTCGTCGAGATTCAGTGAAAACATGACATAGCCCCAATCCTACTCTAGAATGCACAAAAGAAATTTTTGCAAATATCAGGCTCATGTGAACCTTCGTCCATTTTCTGACCAAGCCACTGACGAAACGGAAAGAACTGAAGGAAGCCGCAGGAAAATCAAGGTAAGTCAAGCCATGCTTTGCACGCTGAACCAGCACGCGAAGGCTCTATGCAAACATGCTGGTTCTGCTCTGTCCCGAGGAAAAAGAGAGCAGAGAAGAGGAGAAACGTTCTCTTTTTCACAAGCGAATGAGTTTGGGCCGCTCTGTCTCTCTGTTTCGGTTGTGCCACAGGACGAGCACAAGCCCAGAAACTCGGCACGCGAACCTCGGTGGGTTACAACACTGGAAGGCGCGTAGTCTCGGGGTCTGAACGCTCGGCGATGGTTTCGAGCGCGGGGCTAGCACTCTTCCCGCGCCTCATTAACGCAGAGGACGCTTTTACATGCAAGGTGCTGCTAGTTCAATTTCCACATGGGTCAGAGAACGTGCGATGGTGCCAAGGCAGGGTGGAAAGTAAATTTAGCGAACAGAGTGAAGGTCAGCACAAAATGGCGCAACCTCGCTAATTATTTGCCCCCGAAAGGATTGCTCTTCCCTCCAAGCGTTTAATTCAGTGGCTGGCTACCCGAGCTTTTCTATATATTTATTTTCCTATGTGTTGTTGCCTCGTATATATAAAAAAGCGTACCTATACGTGTGCGTACTCTGCGTGCTTAAATGGAACACCATCGATCTTGCAAAGGTCGGTGCGGTTATTTTAAACGACCTCTCCCGCTGCGGGGCAGACCTTATGGAGTTAGTTTTCTCATTGAATGGTTTTAGCAAACCAGATGGTAAAAACCTTGCTGGTTCTTTATTTTTCTTTCATTTATATAGTGCTGGATAGTGGGTGTAGTTAGGACAACGGGAGTTTTAGAATGTAGTAGCGTCCCGCGTTTATCGCAGCGCGAAATATAGTAAACCTGTAAATGAGGGGCAGATCCGTGCGCCGTCACCACGCATCGTTTGGTTTATTGGTTTATTGGGGTTTAACGTCACAAAGCGACTCAGGCTATGAGGGACGCTGGAATGAAGGGCTATGGAAATTTCGACCACCTAGGGTTCTTTAACTTGCACTGGCCCCTAGAACACGGGCCCCTAGAATTTTGCCTCCATCGAAATTCGGCCGCCGCGGCCGGGATCGAACCAGCGTCTTTCGGGACAGCAGCAATGGAAACACTATACACTTCTGTCTAGACGGTATGCCGTCAAACCATCGACTACGTCAAGTTACGCCATCAGTATGGACGAACGGCCATCACTGTGATTCATCATTCTGTAAGTACCTCAGCCGAACTCGCTGTCTTTCGCACGGTCTTGCATTTTAGCCTTATCAGCAAGAAGCCCAATCAAGTGATTCTATAAGATCCTTGCGTCTGAAAAAAGCCGTGAAAACACGCTTTGGTCACTGCATAGGTTGAAGGTCATCTCTTTTAAGCATGGTTTGGAGAATGCAAGCTAAGGGAGAAACGCATAGAAACCGACATGTTTTTCGCAAAGCGACAGTTGGAATTCATTACTCGGGACATCCTTGGAAGTGTTCAGCTAGTCACGAGCCAAGAAATTCGCAGAAAAGAGGAAAGGCACTCGAAGTTTTCAGACCAAAAGATGCAGGCATTTCTTGCTGAAAAGAGAACAGCCACCAAAGCCACGCTGATCTTCGAAACACGGATCCTGTGTTCATACAAGTTGACCCCATCCGAAGACAAGTTACTCCGTAGAGGTCTGAATTTCGGCCAATAGAAAGCACCGGGCCCATGGAAGGCGGCGTGCGAGGCGGGCTCCGTCACAGGGGCAGGGACTTCTCAAACGAGACATTAAGGACGACGTTCGAACAAAGGCGATGGGCGTGTTATCTCGCACGAAAAAGACGTCATCAAACTACATTCTTGCTCAAGATGGACGCAAGGCAATCTGGAGCCTAGACACCAACAAATATATAGCCATCCTACCTGCGGATACGCGAACTGTTACTATAATGCTTTACGTATCTTCCAACCAGGAAGAAATAGAGGCGATGCTACAAGGCGAGAGCCCTTACTATCCTCTCCTGAAAAACCCTGCGTGTAGAGGATCCATACGTCTCTTCTGAAAATGCCCCTGAACATTTTCGAATAACCTCCATTGTCCTAGAAACAGGTTTATTACCAACTGCTATTTATTTATTTTATTTACACATACTGCAGTCATAGAGACCAAGCAGGGGGGCAACATTCAAAAAGCAAAAATAATATAAAACACTACGCAAATCCAGCGTTCCGGCAACAATAAAAGAAGAAAACCAAACAGAGGGCAATGATATTGTTAAGTTTACACATACAATAAGACACTCTTTTCAAAAGCAGCGGCATCCTGAGCCGAAAAGACATTTGCTGGCAGTGAGTTTCATGTTGTGATTGTTCGGGGAAAAAATGAGTTTTTGAACGTATTTGTGCGTGCAAAGTACGGGGTAAGGTTATGGTTGTGGCTATTGCGTGTCTGTCGTGTAGAACGGGGGGATATATAGGGAGCAGCATTAATATTAAATTGACTAGAGTAAAATGAGTACAGAAATTTAAGCCTTGCGAGTGCTCTCCTTCTTTCTAGAGTGGATATGTTCTTCGTAGACATCATAACGGATGGCGAGATAGAGCTATGGTAAGCGTTCGATCGGTGGCCGCAACTGGCGAAGGACAGGGGTATATGGAGAGACATGGGAGAGGCCTTTGCCCAGCAGTGGGCGTCGCAGGCTGATGATGATGATTATGATGCTGTACGATCGGCTCAGTGCCCGCCATACACGGGCTGCCAAAGGTTCACAAGCCAAATAATCCTCGGCGACCAATAGTGAAATTTCAGAGGTCTCTTTTGTACTCGCCCTTGCAATAGCTTCACGGTGCTCTGGCTCCACTCGTTAGCAAGATAGGCACGAACGTCAAGAACTTGTCCAATTTCATCAGCAAGGTAAAAGCTGTCGCTCCAGAAGACATCGAAACGATTGTTTCTTTAGGTTTTTCCTCACTATTTTCAAGAGTACCTGTTGGTCTCGCCGTAGAAGCATGCAAACAACGTCTTGAAGATGATGACTCATGAAAAGATCCGACGCCTTTTGACGCAGCGAAACTCGGCCAACTTTTGCTTTTTTGCCTCGACAACACGTACTTTACATACAACGGCAACTTTTATCAACAAACTTTTCACAGCAATGGGAGTAGCCATCTTGCTCACAACGGTGAACATTACAATGGAAGTCATTGATAGCAAAGATCTGACCGCCTTACAGCCGGGACCGAAAATATTCCCAAGGTACGTGGACAACTGCTTCTGTATGCTGGACCGGAAGTACATGCGCCTTTTTCTGGGGCGCCTCAACACCGCTGAGCCCTCAACTAGCTTTGCTGCTGAAGAAGAGTCCGAGGGCTCCCTTCCGTTCCTTGGCAGCATGGTAATCTGTGCTCTAAGGGACCTTACTTTTCGTGTCTAACGGAAACCGACGCACACTGGAAGATGTCTAGATATTAATTTAGTGCTCGCAGTCAGTCACAAGCTCTCAGTGGTTGCCTGTCTGATGGACCTTTCCAGAGAAGTCTGCTGCGAAGACGTCATCCTGAGCTACGAGATGAAAAAAAAAAGAATTTGACCTGCAAAAAAATGGCCATGCAATTTCCTTCATATGGAACACTTAATGAAGAATGGCGTGCCAGTAAAGTAGCCTGTAGCCTGCTTCCGAGGAAAGCAGAAGTAATGAAACAGCAGAATTGGAACGACCCCTTGTCCCGTATGTAGCAGGAATAAGCGAGGCACCTGGGAATATTTTCCGCAAGCGCGGTGTCAATATTGCGCATGACCTAACCAGTAGCTTATGGGCTGAACTTGTTGAAGTGGAAGACCACCTCCCTCGTGGCAAGTTTCCTTAAATAATACTGAACAGTTAACATTTCAACAATTACTGTTAGTCTGTTTAATTATTGAGACGCATGTGGCCCACGGTAAGAGATCTCCATATCAGTTTTTTAAATTTCAAAAACGCTATTAGCCTTGGCGCTGTGGCCCAACACATTTTGGTGTTTCCGACGAGTTGCGTGCACTGGAGAGGTTGCTTTGCCTGCAAGCTTATCGAAAGCGCATCTGTTTTGGCGTGACGTAGACAAAATTTGTCTGGACACAGTGCCAAGGGAAATCGTGTTTTAGAAATCCTAAAAACTGGTATGGATATTACTCATGGTCGGCTACGCGCCTCTCAGCAATTAAGGAGACTAACAGTAATAGTTACAAGATAGCTATTCAAAAATAGTTAACCAGCCTCTTATTTAGCACTTATTGGCTGCATTCTGGTGTACTACACCACTTTCAATTCTATATGCCTTAAAAAGCGCTCTTCTAATTCGTTAAGTATTAGGTGAAACACCCTGTATAGAAGTGATCACGTGCGATGATCGCATATCATCCTCTTAAAGAAACTTACGTGACATCTAAACTGTTATGGATGACGTGGGCACCGCATTCATGTGGATCAGCGTTTCTCCGGTAGGTGGTGTTAAGCAGATTGGAGCTGCCACGATGTACCAGCAAAAATTGGCTCCTATTCGGTTTAAGGATCGTATTGTCCACGATTTTCTTCTGGCATCTACAAGATCTCGTAAGCCCTTCACCGTTTTCAGATCCCATGTCCAAGCAAAACACTCGGGGCATTGTGGTAGCCGAGTAAAGAGGGCATGAAGGCTTTTACAAGCACATGCTAAGTAGCATGAAAATCTTAGAAGAGCCGAAAGCCGCCACTCCCCATGCATATTGACCTAGCCTGAGAGCGAAAGAGAAAACAACCAATACACATTGAGAAACTTTGCGAAGAATGATAGCATCCTATTACCCAACATTCACAAGCAAGGCACCTATTTACTGCGCAAGGCCAGACTGTATTAGCCGACGACAATGATGGAAGCGTGCGTCCAGATTCTTGCTTTTGACAGCAAGCAAGCATTCCGTTCATACCCGTTCCCTGTGGGCCTTCCGTGGGCGAAACCAAAAAAAAATACATCGCTTTCGCTGAAGTATACAGATGGACGTATGTGCAAAAGTCCAATTATTAGAACTTGGCCTTTCTTAATACCTCATTCCTGGAACTAGCAGTTTTGTGATCAGGCCAGCTGTTGCTCGGTGGCAATAAAGGCAGAGAGACGCCAGAGGCGGGTACGACGGGTCGCGAGATGTAGTCAGAGGCTGGAAGGATGGACTGGGAGGGAGTTTCCCTTCCTCACTTCTAGTGTTCAGCGTTCAGTCACGTGACCTGTACACAAAGCGTGGAAAACAGAACGCCATTCCCGCCCCAAAAAGGCCGCGAATAGCTTTTTTGCGTAGCTTCTTACGCAAGATTCCCTTTGATGTTTAAGCGTTCTCAGTCTACTCTCAAATATAAAGGGTAACGCTAAATTAATAACCTTATCAGAGGAACTGAAGCAACCAGCAATGACCCTCCACTTAAAATTTAAATTACAATTCAATCTGACCAAAAGAAGCGCCGTGGAGTTCGGACCTCAAGTTAAATGCACCCATATTAACTCCTGCGCAGCGTCTTAAAAGGATGTTTGTTGTCTCAGGCATAATCACAACGTGTCTGCGAACATTCGTCTTAAAATCATCTTACGGAACAAAGGCGCACGCATGCAGCTACTTCCTCGGCTTAGTTACATCAATGCAGCTTTTTAACACCGTAAAATGTATTGGGCGCGAAGTAATTCGCTTTCGTTTATTTTAAAACTTACCCAAGTTGGCCTGTAGCAAGCCAGACAAACTATGGGGCTCCTTACGCTAGCGAAATTCAAGGGCTCGGTTTTTTATTTTTCAACAAGAAAAAACGTTTTTGTTCTGAGTATCAGTCAGACAGAACAGCTGGTTGTTTGCTATTAAAAAAAAACAAACCGACATGACATCGGATTGTAGAGATCACTGACTTATTAAAGTGTCAAAAGTAAATTCGTTTTTTTTAAAGTTTCTGGTATACTCCTTTATTAAACTTTTTTTATTTTGATCTTCTCCTAATAGTTCTTACCTGCACATTACAAAAAAAAACATGGTTACTTTTTTGTTTACATATCCGCCCAGTTCCAGCGTTCGTTAGAAGATCACTGACCAATGCTTTCACCTTAATGCGTGCCCATGCTATAAAACGGGCACCATGTTTAAATATAACTGGGCGATACGCAAGCATAAAAAACATCAAAAACTACGCTTGGCTACAGACCCTTGCGCCTGCGTGCAGACATCTGGTACGGCTGCCATTTCTTTGACGGTCGCTGGATCTCGCCAACCTCCTTTCATATCAATGAGCATTGCCCTGGCAGGTCTCCCTCTGCTTCGTTGGAAGCTTAACGTGTTGATCATTCAGTCTTTCCATCAAACGCTGCTTAATTAATGCTCCACTGCTCAATCCAGCGAAGCTTTTGTAATAAGCGAGTAATTACTCATTGATATCAACCCCAAGCGCAGCCATACGGCTGCAAAGAAAAGCATAGAGCTTCCACAGAAACTTCATAAGTAAAGAAAAATTCGTCCTGGTCTGGGGCTTAAACCCAGGACCCCCGCCTCACCCGGAACAGTCGCTCTACCAACTGACCTAACAAGGAAGGCTAGCGCATGGCAAGGCAAGAGCGAATCGATCGACAACTCGTAGCCGTATCCTTTGTAGCCGTATATATTTGTTCTTAGGTGGATTTCAATGAGTAATTACCCCCTTATTACAAATATACTCCACCCTGGGAAATTCCCCTATACATTGGACCAATGGAGAAGCTTTTCTTGTTCCGCGAAGGGCGAATGCATATTCCGCTGGTCGAGCTGGATTCTGTTCGCGAATTCTAACGGTCGTTTTATAGCAACTCGCCCCGCATCGAAGCGCCCTATCTTGATCCGCCGAGCAGAGGCGGTTTTAGCCTGAACTCTTAGCGTACAATGTTGTCACCTCCGGAGTGGTATGGCCGTGGTCGCCTCTTTTAGCGCAGCTTGAGATATCGCCGGCTAACCCTGGACGTTTGTTTAGATTTCTGATGGCATCGTCGTGCGCATCAGACCTTGTAGTTGCGCTTTTCAGCCCATCAACTCGGAAAGCGTTCGAAGCAACTTGGAGAACAGCAACGACAATGGTGGCGAAACGTATGCTCCATGAAAGGTGTTTATTGACGTAAAATTTCTCTGTCGCTTAATAAACGATCTAAAATCAACTTCGACGTCGCATTGCGCTGTTTTAAGACGAGGCGCTATGCACACATATGCAGGGCGTGCAATCATTTCCGGTGTTCGGCCCTGCTGTCATTGACCATTAGCCACAGCAAAAGCCAGTGTCCTTCACAAGCTAAGTGCAAAATACGACTGAACTGTGTCATCGTCTCTGGTCATTATTAGGTGAAAATGTGCGAACAGAAATGCCAGATCCAACTTCCTGCATCGTTTGCACATGACACCTTCCGTCAAGCTTCTTGCCGGAGCATGTCTGTGTTTCACTGGTCGATCAGGGCTGGGTTTCCCTTAGGCATATTCGGTCCCTCCACCGCGTATTATGCATCCCTCTCTAAATCAACCTACGGAAGTCACCACAATATAAGGTGCACATTGATGTTGCTGTTAAAGGGGAGAGACATTCAGCAAATGAATAGTCACCGCCGGAACTTGCTTATTTTCCACGGCCATTTATCCTACCAAAGCTATGGTGAATAGTACTGGAGTAGTAAGTCATCAGTGTGGCGCATGTCGAAAGAGTGACCTTCTAGTAATTGCGGCTAAGGAGTTGGGAATGCTTCGCTTCTGCTTCAAAAGTACTATAAATGAACTTTTCGTGCACGGATGAGAGTTCTTTAAATGCGTTTTAATCACCACTTGTGAACAGCAAACGACATTCAAATTCTGACACGTTGCTGCGTTTGTGGCAGCATTAACTTGCATAATGATGCCGATTTTGCGCTTCCTACACACAGTCCCATGACTCTTGATATGGGTAATTAAAAAGAGTCCCGGCTTCATGCAAAAAGCCTAATTTAAAATAAAAAAGCGCGTATCAATGCAAAATACCTTCATCGGATATTTTATTTCGATGGAACTCCGAGTCATCGTCACCTCTCATAAAACACCCCAGTTTATAACACAGCACCCGAGACACATCAGCAAATGATACGTGTCTCATTCTTCTTACACGAGGTAGCGCGTCTGATGTTATCCTCAAGGTATCCACCATGACAGCACAAGGTCGTGGTTTAACTTAGTGTGGCACCATAAGTTGGAAAATGTTTTAGATCAAGTCGAACATACGGTTTCATACATGAGTCAATCCCGATACCATCACCGAGAAGGCTATGCACACATAGTGCCTCGGCAGCGTTTTCACCACACGGAGGGTTTTGTACGGAATAGGCCCTGCTGCCAGTGCACAATTTTCCTGCGGAGAATACACGAAAGGCACTGAGTAGCTACATTTTCAAAGTCGCAAAAAATGCCACAAGCCAGCTGGCGTTCCGTCAAGCCCGGTATTTCTAACACAAGCGAACACAAGGAAAATTATCGAGCTTTGAGCAACTTGCATCAGGAATGAAATGCGTTCAGCTCCCATTCTTGGAAAATTAAGGCGAACACTGCCCAAATGTGAAGGCAATCCTAGAGAATCTGATGCAGGATATGAGGGCGAGCTTATACGAAATATTGCGAAATTCCATCCGAATGGTTTGCCCCGCCGAAAATATATTTCGCTCTGAGCTGTACTTGAACAGGTAGTGGCGCAGACAAATCAGCTCCGTTCCCCTCTGCCTTGGACCACTCGCACAAATACGCAGCGCATCACGCCACGTGTTTAATCGGTAACCTCTCGCACTGTGCCCTGCATATCATCATCATCATCATGATTCTGTGCCGTGAATGTTTGCGAATGCCGAAAAGAAAAAAAAAGTTTTGAGAAAGCGAAAAGCGTAGTGACAGTCTTGCTTCTCAGTCTACACCTGAAACACGCCGCGAGAGAAGGGGTGGAGAAGGCAGTGGGAGAAGGAAGAGAGAAAGAAGTGCCATAGTGGAAGGCTCCGGAATAACTTCGACCACTGGGGGTGCTTTAACGTGCACTGACATCGCACAGCGCACGGGCGTTTTGCACATTTCGGTTCCATTGAAACGTAGCCGCCTTCAGTAGGAATTCAACCCGCATCCTTACTCTCAGCAGCCGAGCGCCCTAATCAATAAAGCACCGCGGTGAGTGCCCCTGAAGGACGGGCGAGTGCTACGCATCTTCAGACAGCGAGAGGGACCTTATAAAATACAGCGAGAGAGGTCAAGCTCGCTGTCTAGTACGAAAATGAAAACGGCTGAACCTAACGGCACTTAACGAAACTGTAGCTACCCGTGTGACCAGCGCCTACGACTTCCATCATTTTAGCGCTCCATCCAAACTCTAGTGTTCTCATCTAACGCCTGAAAAAAAGGTAATCAAGTTTCAGGTTTATTTTATTTACATCATAGACGTGGGTAGGGCGGGGTAAAAAGTGATCGCAGTTCACTTGAGGAACCCCCTCCCCCTTTCCCCTACCCCCTTTACATGGCATACAGCAGAAAATATGAGTATTTTGTAAAAGATTGCAAACGTCGGAAGATCGGCTAGCACTATAGACACAACTTGTTACACAGACACAGATATACAAACAAAATATTTTATACATCAACTAAAAAAATATACTTAACAACGTTTTGCTGCTTATGTAAAGCCGGCTTTAATTTCACGCAGGCTGCTTTTTGAAATATCAACATTCATAGACTGCAATTGGTTTAATAAGAGTGCCTATTGTAACGTTACACCCCGCCGCGGTGGCTGAGTGGTTATGGTGCTCGGCTGCTGGCCCGAAAGACGCGGGTTCGATCCCGGCCGCGGCGGCTGAATTTCTTTGGAGGAGAAATTCTAGAGGCCCGTGTACTGTGCGATGTCAGTGCACGTTAAAGAACCCCAGGTGGTCGAAATTTCCGGAGCCCTCCACTACGGCGTCTCTCATAGCCTTAGTCGCATTGGGACGTTAAACCCCATAAACCAAACTAAACCTATTGTAACGTTACATCTGATTCCCACAGTTGGTGCGGAAAAAAGGAATAAACCATTTTTCTGCATTGCGCAAGGTATAAGCAGGTATAGTTTTAGTGAGGCAAGTCAAGTCTAGAAACCCTCGATTATATTGTAGAGATTTTTTGTATCTGGTTGCTAAGTAATATCCGTACATTCTCTGAAATGGTATAATCTAGTAGTGTGAAAATAAGTGATCGGTAGGGGCATGGTAGCCCACATTAGCAATGTAACAAACAGCTTTCATTTGCAGCATGTAAATTTTATGCATATTTGTTTCTGTTGTAGCGTCCCACACCAAAAAACAGTTGTTTAAATTAGCCAAAGAATGGCTTTATATATCGTTAACATGATTTAAACTGGAAGGAAGTGTCGGAATTTAGCGAGAATACCAACACACCGTGACAGATGAGGGACGACAGAATCAACTTGAGCGTTCCAGCTCATTTCAAAGAAGAGGAGGCACCGTCAGCATGCGCGGCACAGAACGTTGGGACCTTCGCCTCATTCGTACCTCACTGCCACCGCTCCGTCGACCGCGACATCAAAGTAATGGGAAAAAAATGTGGTCGTGGTCGTGCAGCAGAGTGTTCTGATGCAACCTCTTCTGTGACAACCAGCGCTGGTAACGGGGGTTGACAAGTACAAGCAGTGACCAAGATAACCGGGCGCGCTGTCATTCGCTATGAAATGCTAAGACAAATTTCTGGCGACTGAAGCTCCAAGACTCCAGTGCGGCTACCACCATCTGTAAGCCTTCTAAAATTCTATACGTTATTTCTGCAATGCACATCATGCTTCAATCTTCACGTGATGGCTGGATAGACTGAATTCCTTTAGAATGTCGAGCAATGCGCAGTTTATTTTCCTCTTTGGAGGCGTCTTTCAGATCAGACCAGGCTATGGTACACGGGAAAAGGTTGTTTCTCCGCATCTGTGGGCTCCAATAAATTTGTGGCCATGACATTAGAGATGCCGGGATTTGGTGTGTTTTTGTTGTCTTGTACTCGGCTATCCACTTAGTCTTTCAGAATGAGCTATGCCTAATACGCTAAATTCCTCGTGCGTGATATGAGTGGTGTGTATCTTGCGCTGCGAACTAATGGACTTGAATTCCGATATGCCTCTAGAGTGATTCTTAGTTTTCTGCTCTCCAAAACTCCACACGCCCCACCCAATCCGACCACCATTATTTACTCTTCTTTATAGACTCAAGGATCGGACGAGAGTCGCATTCACCACTGAAGTATAACGCCTTAGAACACAGGACAAGCGAAGAGAACGCAAAACACAGACGGATGAGATCGATATCGATTTACGGGTACCATGTTCACTTCGTTCTGGTGCCGCTCTCATTTTCTTTGCTATCCTTCTGCAGCGAGAGAATAAGGTGGCTCTGGAATAGGATGCCAGCATCACTTCAACACACGTCCTAAGCTGCGATAGCCCAACAAAATATTAGTTCTTACGCATACGTTCACTTTCATGGTGTAGTTACCCAAACAGCCCAGGGTATCGGCCCAATATTGGAAATGCATTCGCAAAGATCGGTCCTGCAAAGGAACATCCATTTCTTATACTGGGCCGATGCTTGGGTGCGACAACGTCGGCGCCGCCGCGGTGGCTCAGTGGCTATGGTGCTCGGCTGCTGGCCCGAAAGACGCGGGTTCGATCCCGGCCGCGGCGGCTGAATTTCTTTGGAGGAGAAATTCGAGGCCCGTGTACTGTGCGATGTCAGTGCACGTTAAAGAACCCCAGGTGGTCGAAATTTCCGGAGCCCTCCACTACGGCGTCTCTCATAGCCTAAGTCGCTTTGGGACGTTAAACCCCATAAACCAACCAACCAACCGACAACGTCGAGTCTCTTCGCATATTTTCGCAGCAATACCAACATGTAGCACCACTCAAATTGATCTCAGCATTATGATTACTTCTTTCGTAAGCAACGAGGCATTTCGTTGCTTACTTTAGTGCTTCCCAGAAAACAAGCCACGATCCTTAGCCCGACCAGTAAGGCTGAGTCAGTTCTGAAATTCTAACTTAGCTATGCAAAAAGTATAGTTTTGTAAAAGTAGCCAGCACTCTCTACGCTCCGCCCAATATCCATAATCCGTCTGCTATGACGGACGCGTAAAAAGTCACTGCCCTGGTTGCCGGTCACATCAAAGATAGGCAGTGCAATAAGATATAGCACGTGTTCAAGGCTCTTCGCAACATAAAATTTAGTGCACGCCTTTGAAGGTGACTTGAGTGCTATCCTATTAGTACCGGTTCAAAGACTTTCAGAGAAGAGTTAATACTAGTTACGTAAGTTTAAAGCAGGGCTAGTTATTGGTGCTAACAAGGGCAGGAACGTTCTGAAGAGGGCTACCGAGGTCAGCTGCTTTCTGTTTCAAGCGCAATGTTAGCGCCCTTAGACGTCTGCGCGTTTTAAATGAGAACTCCTCGCACAAGGCGTGCTTCGCCATTATCAAACAAAGCAACAATAAGAAAAGAAACAAAAACCTAACCTAAACAGCAGCGAATGCTACGCAGCGCAGTTTTCATCGCATTAAAACCCCTCTGCAAAGGAGCTCCGCTGGAGTAGAGTGCCGTGTGGGCGGCGCGCCATAACCTGGAAGCGCAGTATACGTGACGCAGGCCGCAAAACTTCTCAGCGCGCACTCAATCCGCCGTGTCTGCCCGACGTAATTTAATTCTTCGCACTTCGTTAACTGCGCCGGTGCACAGAGCAGCAAACCTGAGCTGCGCGTTTCGCCCGGCTCGAATTCGATGCAGTGCTCGAAAAGCCTTGAGCTGCTGAGGTCTGAAGTAAGGAATACTACCCACACCTATAGCCGTGCCTATTCACCTTCCCAGGTGGCTGCTTTATCTTTCGTTGATAAGTCACTTAGTCACTTGATTAGTTAGCTAGCTAGTTATAATATATTCCAGTTGGATGGTCAGTTATCGCGGGTTTCAGTCAGCTTCTTAGTTATCTGGGCCAAGTTAGCAGGTAGTTATCGTGGGCTTGAATGTGCGGGGCCTTTAGCTAGTTTGTTATCGTGAATATTAGTTAGCTATTTAGTTGGTTAGGTTTCGGTGACTGTCAGCTTCCTTCATTTGTATGTCTTAAAAAGCCCATCAAAACCTGCCCTTGTCTGCTCAATAGTTTGTTTGTCTGTCTCTTTCTCAATGTCTGTTTGTTAGTACACAACCAACTCTACTAACGGTAGTGTGCTCCGTTTCGCAATTAGTTTCACATTCTCGATAAATGGCGTTCCTGCAATGGGAAGCGACGGTCACTGAACACTGCGTGCTGCAGCCTGCAAGGGACAGCTCTCTAAGGTGAAGGCACTCACTTTCGGTGCCGCTGTATCGTACTACTGTGCGAAGACCACAAGGCTCGGGCATTTTACACACTCCTCGTAACGGCTTGCTTGATGCGCACTCCTTCGGGAGAAATTTGCACTTAAGTTAGAGTTGTTGGTCTCATATGGAGAGATTTCACCTGTTATTTATTCCTTATCTCCTGGGGTTCATAGAAAAACACGCTCGTCCTGAGGCGAAGAATGGAGGCACACACGTGCCCTTACTGCATTATCAGTCGGAATGCGGGAGCGCGCGCGTGTATGTGTGAGTGTGTTGTCCTTTAGGACGAGCGTAAGCAAAGCATGCGGAACGGTCCGCAGTCTTCTCCAGTGCCCACTGCTTCCGAGGCATTGAGTTCCATCTATTACAAGCTTTGAGACTTTTCCATTGTAGAGAATAGTAAGGGCGTCTACGTAAGAAGTTTCTCCGCTCGCCTGCACTTATCCCGAAAGACCGGTAACGGGAGTAAAACGCTAAGAAATGGAGGTTTTTATTCTCACGAAAAGAAGTCACCGCTCTGAAAGGGTATTAAGTGCAAGAGCTTTACAACAGCGTTTAATTTTTTTTTTACTTGTATATATGCACATCAGTCCGTTTTTTCTTTCCTGCTAATGGGCTAAGAGGGAACGAAGCGCACTTTCGTCGCGAAAGCTAGACGAAAAAAAAGACAGTTTTTCAACGCCCGCGCACGACTGTTAAATATCGAGTATCACCTTTCCAGTGAAAACCTAGATTTCTGCACTTCTTATCAAACGTCGCCCTCAGCTCAATGCCCCGTTTTAAATCTCGAATTATTCGACGCATGCCTGTATTGGCCATGGCACTAAAGGATTTAGAGCAATGCCCAATTCTAATTTGATTTCCTGCAAGGCTAAGCGCTTTTTTTTTTAGAGCAGCACCAAACACATTTCAGAAACGTGTACTCCGAAGAGGTCGTGAGCGTACCTTGACTCATTCTTTAGCAGCGGGAGCTCTTCCAGGTGTTAGGTGATATGCCACTTTCAGTGTTTTTCAGTGGTAGTGATGCTTGCTGAATATGAGGCTGGTGATCACCCTCATGTCTATAAGAATAGCGTGTGTTCTGTACAACCAACCAGTCCACAGGTATGCCCTTTCACACTGCTCGCGCGAAGGTTCTCAGTTGTAACTCGTTTTTGGAACCAGCGATTACCTTATAAACCTTATTAAACAGCCTAGCCCCTTTATAACGGCTCTAATTGTAACAATTTAAGAACGAGTGCCGTGCTACAGTAAAATCTGCATTAAGGTACTGGCAACTTGTATCACACAAAGAGAAAATTTCACCACACCCCTCGGTTATAGCGAACGAGGAGGCACCGCAATCTTGCTTATCTCCCCCCACCCGTCTCCGTTCACCCTGAAGCTGAAGAACTCGCGATTCCAGAAAGCGGCGAGGTTGAAGAGCGTCTCTCAGCCACCGCGGTGCCATCCCGGAAAGCACATGTCGGCCCAGAGTGCACCAATGGCCTACAAGGTCAATTACTGCCTGTGAATTAGCCCGCTGTGCAAAGCGCAGAGGGCTCGAGATAAGGCAGCGTGGAAAGTAAGCTACTGCGCATGGTCGTAGATTGACTAACGATCTGTGAAGTTCGAATGCCTTGCTGACCACATTGGTCACGTGGTACGCGTCACCTACCCAGTCGGCTCCCCCTTTCATGTTGCTGCCAAGTGCAGGCAGGGCCAGACTGCGGACAGTGCAGCTGGTAAATTTTGCGTCACGAGTGCTGCGCTGCTTTCATCCCTGCATGGGCCCAGGAACGATAGGTGAAGGTTTCGCAAACAGATATGTGATCAGGCGCATGTATATTTGTGACAACGCGTCATTAATGCGTAGCTGGAATGGAGTGGAGCTACTGCACAAGTACGAGCACGCTCCTACCGCTAGGAATCTGGTATGGACTACCTGTCACCCGCTGCCGTAGGCGCTGCAGCCATGATAAGTTATATCCCGTTCCCAAACTTATTAGCCCGATAACGTTAACGAGCCTATGTCGCAGAAAAGCCACCGTTGTCTTAGGCGTCGGCGTCCTTAACCATGAGCAAAATATCCAGGCAGAATCTCAGAGAAGCAACCTAGAGGACAGGTGGCCCACCTATATCACATGACCTTGTGGCGCCATCATAACATGCCTGCCAGATCGTGAGCAAACAGCAAACCATGGAAGGTGGCAGTTAAACTAATGACTGGTCCCGAGGGATTACACGGAAAGGGCAACGTGGATCGCATTAGCCCCATTGGTGGCAGCACCTGCCATCGCAGGGCTGTGGAGCATCGCGGCCACGACAGGGTCGTTCGTCATATTGAGTTTTGTACTTCAGCCATGAATACAAGGGCCTATGATTCAATTTCCAAAATTTTGGTGCCCAGGGCGCACCGTATATTCGAAAAGTTGAGATCGAAATTGAGACCAGGAAACTCCTCTCACCAGCAGCGACCGTCATATTGAATGCTCTCGTGACGTCACTAGGGCATACACGGAGCAACGTCGTCTGCTATCGTTGCTGCAATGCGCGCAGCGAGCTCCCTTGTCCCCTGTACTTTCGCGGACGATCGCAGTAGCAGCCGTCCCTCATATATGAATGACTAGTGCCGCAAAAGCGATGACAGTAACGTAGTTTTCCGGTAAAGTCCGGTCACACTAGGCCGATGCGGCGTCGATCGACGGTCGGTGGGCTGGTCGGTAAGCAGATGCCGTCGCTGACGCACCGGTATGTCACGCTGGAACCGACGACGATGCCAACATGACCAACGACTGCGTATCGTATTAGTGCAAACAGTGAGCTTCGGTGAACTTTTGCCAGATTCTTAAATTTCGATGGACGGAAGACCACCGGCCCTTTGCCCCTTTTGTGACGAGGCCTAGCGAGTCCGCCGGATTCGTGTGTGCGATTTCGGCGATTGCGGAGAGTGAATTCACAGCCCTTAGCGCATACAAATAGCCTTCGAGCGTAGTTTTGGCTACAGTGACTTCAAAGCGACGATTGCCCACATCGCAGGATGCCCGTACAGTAAGGGTGAAGTGCCTATGTGACCCGGCCTGCAGATCATGTGTGTTGAAGGTCGGCAGCAGGCAGCAGTCATCGGCGTCGACTGTGGACAACAAATTTGGTTGTTTTCATCAATGTCAGTGGTGTCCAAACGTATTTTCAGGTAAAGCGAATTAAAATCAAGTATTGGTGAGATCGGAGGTAGCAGATACAATTAGCAAGAAGCGCCGTACGTACGCGAAGCGTTTCCCAAGCAGGTGATAGCAGCATCGGCTCTTATTGCAGTGTTATCGTAGTGCGTAAACGAGTCAAACTACATTTTTTAAGCAAGAGCCGATAATATTTAAGATATGGAGAGCCCACCTTGCGTCATGCCAAGCAAACGATCAGGACTGTTTGAGCCCAGCTATGTAAACAATCTCAGCGCGGGGCTGCAGTAATCGCAATCGTCGCATTCCTGGCGGACTTAGCGCACACAGAGTAAATGCTAAATGATGCACTATTATCTTGAAACACTCATTTATGTGGCGGCGACTATTCGTCGGTGCGGGCAGTGAAAAGGTGTTGGCTTCTGCTATCGGCTTGGTTCTGCAAAAGGGGTCTACAAGCAGAAATAAATGTATGTTCGACTTAAACACACACACATGCATCGAGGAGGCAGTCTCATTTGGCACTTTTCTCTGCTCCTTTTGGGCCGTAAGCTTATTCTAGTGCTACCTTGTGATAATTTGAGTTTATTTATCGAGCCGACTAACAGGGGGCAAGAACAGCCAGCGACAGATCGCCACGCCATTCACGGCGCACATCGGCGAAGGCATGCATGGCACGCGCCGTTTCTCACATACGGGAGCACTTCACTGCTTCTAAGTGTAAATAATAAAGCAGAGGTGCACCGATTTCTGTTCCCTCAGTAATCAGAAAACAGGCGCCACGAGCAAGCTTCCGCTTTCCCAAGGATCACTAAGATCGCGTACTAGCTGAAGGCTTTTGAAGAGAAAATGCGGGAAATGCATTTTATTTCCATAAGCTAAAAGAAAAAACTTTTCGAGCAACCACCGTCCACGGTGTGCGAGCAAGCTCCTCAACGCAGCGAACAGCGCGCAGCAGACGACGCGCGGCGGGTATGCCCTTGTGACGTCACGATCAGGGGTTGCCAGACCAGCAAGCAGCTCGCAAGAGAAACGAAAAAAATTTGAACGCAACTTTGAACGCAACGCTTTTTGAGGAAAGAAAATGGCGGAGTAATTGTCTGTGATCTCGGTGGACACCTGAGCCCAAGCGTATAGGAAGGGAGGAAGTGGGTGTGAAAGAAAGAAAGAGAGAGGCCGCAATGAAGAAAATGAAAATTCTATTTGAGGAAAGGATATTACGCAGTAACCGGCACACATACCTCGGGGGACATCCGTCATCCGTTTGTAGAAGGAGTGAGGAAGTGGGAGTGAAAGAAGAAAGAGAAAGAGGTACCGTAATGAAGAAAATGAAAATTGCATTTGAGGAAAGGAAATTAGGTAGTAACTGCCTGACACATATCTGTGGACACCCGTCAAAAGCGTCACACCTCAGCTGATGGTGGTGAAAATATTTTATTGAAATAGTTTAGGAGGTTGTAGCGGCGGTTGGAGCTCTCAGTCCGGAACCCCATTGGCGTAGGCTGCTGTCTGGGCTCTTTCGATGCGTTTCTTTTGACTCTTTTCGTCCGAGCTGGTCAGAGCTGCCTCCCACACCTCCTGCGTTGGCTGGTTATTAAGAGTGATCACCTGATTTCGTTGGCAGGCCCATACCATATGGTACAGGTCCGCCTTCCAAAATTTGCATTGTGAGTCAAATGACTCCTGGTCATGTAGTCTTCGTTGGTTGTTTTAAGTGTTGGTCTGTAACTTTCGGAGGTATTGTTCCTCCCCTTTATCTAGTGTCTTAGCCGGCGGAGGGTAGACCCAACGGGATAATCTTAAGTGCTGAAGTATATCATTGTAAGTTAGTAGTGGGGTAGGAGGTTTCACGGCATCCGCACTGGGTGCTCGGGGGAGAAATGCTCGGGCTGAGGCATGTGCGCTCTGGTACCCATATTAATTGTTTGTGTGTTGGTTGGTAGCCACGGGTGTAGCTATCTTGCAGGATTTTAGCTGCTAGCGGTGCGACTCTGCCCCTGAGGTAATTGCGATACGCTGTCTGTGAATCTGTGAGAATGTATTCTGAGCTAGTGTGTGTTGCAGCTAGAGCAATCGCCACTTCTTCCGCAGCCAGTATGTCCTGGCTAGCCAGTACTAGTCCGTCGACTGTTGTATCTTGGTGCACTACCGCGACGGCCGTCATTCCCTGCTCGGGACCCGCAGCATCGACATAGAACACGCCCTCGCGCCCGCCGTAGTGTCTTTTCATGGCTTCGGCCCGTGCTTGTCGTCTTGACTGGTGAAAATCGGGGTGCATATTCCTGGGCAGTGGAGCTGCCTTGAGTTGTCCTCTCCATGAGGCTGGGATGTCGGTTTTAGTGTCTAGCTGTCGGGGGCAATTGATGTTTAAATCACTCAGGACTTGTTGGCCAGTCCGAGTTGTGGAGAGCCGTACCACCTGCGCCGTGAGGTGTGCCTCTATCAGCTCATCTATCGTCTTGTACACACCCAGTCGCAAGAGCCGATCCGTCGATGTCGCAAGAGGGAGTCCCAGGGCCTTCTGACAACCTTCTGTCCACAACGATGAGGCATTAAACGCTTTCGCCTTAAAAAAACTGTAGTTCGCATCCGGGCAATTATATGTAGGGGTTTTAACAATGTAGCAAAAGAAGCAGAAGGCATTACCCCTTCTGCAATGGAGTGTGCCTGTCAGTCAAAATTTGCCGAATGTATTGAAAGGCGTTTCTGTGGAACGCTTGAATCTAAACAGATACTTCGATGAAACGCAGCTATATTTTTTTAAGTTTCGAAAGCTCTTGGACATTTATTATTGACATACTTCTGCACCTGATATTCTACATCAATACTTAAGTTAATGTTTGCATATCAAACATACCTCGTGTTCATTCTTAATAAATGTTTTCACCACCACCACCACCACCACCATCTGTTCGGCGCGATCCCTTGCCCTTTGAACGCAACGCTTTTTGAGGAAAGGAAATGGCGCAGTAATTTTCTTTCATCTCGGTGGACACCCGAACCGCACCGTACAGGAAGGGAGGGACGCCACCACCCGTTCGGCGCGAAGCTACCGGCGCTTGTAAGCCGGTCCTGTAGGAGAGCTTAGAGAGTATCGTTAAATCTCGTACGGTGCCCGGATGCTCTCGTTTCAGTGGAATTGAGTGGAATTCAGTGCCCGGATGTTGGCTCTCGGTCTCGGCGTGACGTCACCACACTGCCGACAACGGGAGCTAAACGCATTTCATGCTTAAAACCTCTGTGCTCGTCACTCTAATACCAACAGCGTTGAGGGGCCATGAGAGAAAGATCCCTTATTCCACAAATTGCGAGTTCCCGCTGCGTGCCTCTTGTTTTCTATATAAAAACAAGCGCTAAACAAAAACAGACCTTAAGCTTGGCTTCTAAAGCAACGTAAACCTAATACTACTTGTGACAGATAATTACTACGCGGACCTCACTAAAAGCCTTCTCTTTTTGAATCCCAACAACACACCTCTCTTAGTAATGGTACCCGTTAGGTCATCTTAGTTCGTTTCCTCGCTGCCAAGTGGCGCCACATACGTGCGGCGGTGACTTACGTCATGACTCCAGTTGCTGGCTTGACTGACGATCGATGTAGGCCGTTTTCATAAGCGTACGCACGACAGATCTCTAAAATGCTTCTGTATGAGGCGCCGCCTCGCAAAAGAGGCGCGAATAAAAACTGGCCTACATGCCTGTGCACAGCTGTGCTCCAAAGCTAACGAATGCGGGAGTGAAAGAAAGTTTGCTAGGAGAGGTTTTGGTTTTCAGAAACAGGCTGATCTAATCGGCAATGGAATCTGGGACATGGAGGCTACCGTCGCCAGAGGGAATACAATACCTCCGAACGGTACCACTGATGCGCCGAAATAGGTACACTGCGTGTTAGCAGGGAGCGAGCTTCAGTTCTCTGTTGCAGGTTTGTGGCGTCGCTTGGAGGAGGTAAGCCTAACTTTGAGAGATAATTCTGACTGCATTGCCCAAAGTATTGCATGCACATCGAACACGAAACCGTGCTCTCGCAATTGCGTAAGTACAATATTGTTTCTGCCCTATACCACCCGTCCAGTGTCCTCTCTGAATTTGCACCGATTGTATCTTATCTCTTTATCAGTGCCCTAAAAAGCCCATCTTCAAGTGACACAGTGAACCATTTGCCGCAACGTGCTTATCATAAAAAATATTCTAATCTTGTTGCTAAACTGAATTAAATTGAATTAAATTGAACTTGAAGTTTATTTTATTAGAGCCGTTTTTTGTTCCATGTCAGTTACACCAGCGGCAACTTGTCCTTACATACGAGGGTCATCCCAAAATTAAGGTCTCCACTTCTTTTAGAAATTGAAAGAAACGTATCTTTTAAGCAATTTACAAATCACTTAAAAGGCAGACCATTCTTCTACTTTTCCATATAATCGCCGTTGCGGTCTATGCATTTTTGCAGACTCTGGGGCTGTTTTTGTATGCCCATGTCACACCAGCTCGCCGCCATGCCGTTGAGGAAACGTTTGACCGCATCTTTCACTTCGTCGTCATCGGTGAAGCGCCTTCCTGAGAGATGTTCTTTTAGCTTTGGAAGCAAGTGGTAGACACTTGGTGCCGAGTCCGGACTGTAAGGCGGGTGGCTGATGAGGTCCCATCCAAACTGTTGCAGGAGAGCAATGTTTTGGCAGGTAACGTGGGGGCAAGCGTTGTCGTGCAGAAGACTCACGCCCTTGCTCAGCATTCTCCTTCTGCGATTTGGAATCGCCTGTCTGAGTTTCTTAAGGTTCTCACAATATCTGTCCGGGTTTACTGTGGTGCCAGGAGCCATGAAGCCTACCAACAATGGCCCTTTTCGATCCCAAAACAGTTGTCATAACTTTGCCGGCAGTCTGTGTTCGCTTGAACGTTCGCGGCTTGAGCGAAGAGAAGTGCCGCCACTCACGTGACTCTTGTTTGGTCTCAGGTGTGAAGTGGAGTACTCAGGTTTCGTCACCTGTAACAATGGAATCCAAAAAGGTCTCCTTTTCATCTCCATAACGCTGAAGAAATTTGCGGGAGGAGTCAACGCATTGCCGTTCATGGTCGTCTGTGAGCATTCGTGGAACCCATCTTGTGCACACCTCCCGATATTTCAACTTTACTGTCAAAATCTTACGAATATTGATTCTAGAAACGCCAAGAACCAAAATTCTGAGTTCGCCGAGTGTGATCCTCTGATCTTGCCGCATCATTCCTTCGACCTTCGCGACTGCCTCATCAGAAATTGACGGTCTCCCGCTTCTTTCTTCGTCGTGAATTTCAGTGCGACCAGCTGCGAACTCCCTACACCACTTGCGGACGTTTTTAACATCCATGCACGACTCTCCGTACACTTCCGTCAACTAGCGATGGATTTCGATTGGTCGAACGCCTTTTTCGTTCAGAAATCGAATAACTGTGCGAACTTCGCACCTGGCGGTAGCGATAAACGGGAGCTCCATTTCAAATGGCTGCCGTGCCAAGACTTACAGTCCCTTTCGCACTTCATGGCCTGTTTTGAAGACGAGAAACAATGAACACAGCAGTATGGCAGGCAGCCACGCAAATAGTTTCCCTGCGGCCGCAGCCCTTTGGAGACCTTACTTTTGAGATTACCCTCGTAGTTGCAACTAAACTTGTGTCGGAGCGCAAATAGCAATTTAACTCCCCCTCGAGTACAGTTGCTCAAGGTTTTCTAAGTTACGTACAGCTAATAATTTTTTATTATGCCTTATCGTTGCAATGGAGAATCCTGTTGTGTTATTTTGTCACGCGAAATATAAAACGCGTGAAGCGGAGAGAAAAAGATAAAAAAAACAAGAAACTGCAGAAGAAAACTTTGTACGGAATTTCGGGGTTCTCAAGGGAAGCAACCGCCTGCGAACCACATGGATTTCTCCATATTTTCTTAGGGGGCCTTTATCTGTAGGTTTACCAGCTGTCCAAGCAGCAGCTTTATAAGTTTGTTTTCTTTTTATCGTTTTGAAGAACGCCTTGTCACTAGGGCTGTTTGCAAAATGGCGACGGAAAATTCCCCGTCTCTTTCATGGCCGTTCTGTTGTCTCCGTCGTTTAAGCCCTTAGGACAAAAAACTATTTGGAACATTCGCTTTGTTCCCTTTGAGAGGTAGATGTGGCAAAGAGCAAACTTTTGTTAATTAGCTATCAATCTAGAACATCAAGTGGGAACATAGAGGGCTTGATAAGCAGTCTGTATTACACTCTATCATACTGTTGCGAATTTCTTGATCTGATAAAAAGCTTACACTCATATCCTTAGAAGTGCTTCTGGTTCATGTCAAAATAACTCAACAGTAAAATCACTGCTATATGGCAGTTATGCTAATCGACGCAGAAACGGCAGAAATTCTTCGGCGTTATTTATTACAGCAAGGCGACGTGGCGTTAGTCATCAGTATACGCTCCGATGACAGAGACAGGCGGAGTATGTAATGGCGTTCTGTGCATGTAATATAGTTAAGCGCTTCGTTTCCGCTTCATGCTGAAGGTTGAGGAAACCTTCCATTGTACAAGTTCTGCAAGGCCTCACTGAAGTTGTCTGTGTCTCCATTCATCGCAGACACGGCCTAGTCGCCTCGGCGGTAACACATTACGCAAAAGTATTCTCGCAGCGAAAGTTAGCAAAGAGCTAGATTTATTCAACAGCAAAATTTATGTTCCAATGTACTACAGGCTCTGTCACCTATCTGCATAGATAGTTTGTTTAGTGATACAAAACCCAGCCTACAGTTCTGTTCCCACCCCGTTTTTGGTTTGTGTGATCGCACTGCAAGGGAGCATAGCTTTACGCGGTAGCGCATGCGTTACACACTGTTTCTCTTTCTTTTTTTTTTGATGATCGGCATCGAGGCTTCGCTTCTCGGGTTACCACATCGGAGTCTGCCAGCGATAGTCGACACCAGCGTCAGTATACGAGCCGACGCTACGAAGGCGGGTCCCGTAGGCTATTTTTGCCACAAGCCGAAATCTTTATATAGATACGCGCAAGGTTTCTGAGAACAGGAAGGTCTATAGCGGCTTGTGTTTCAGACAGGTAATACGAGTTTTTCGGGACAAACATAGCTGATGACCTATTACTGATATGACCTTTTTAAGAAAGACTTGCGTCAAAAAAACTATCCTGTCTTGTGTCAGGGGTGCGATACATTGATTTTAATTATAAATTATTTAAAGGTCCTGGCTATTCTTCTTCAGCAAACACGATGTTTCTAGAAGTGACTGAATAACTGCACTAAAAAACATTTGCTGGTGTTCAACGCGGCTGAGTCTAGTTTACAGAGCGGCAGCACGGTTAAGAATGGTCAGGCAAGGTTTGCTGTGTTTTAGCTCTATTGCATATCAGCGACGACTTGGCTGTTCCTTGAACTTACGGAAGGTTCGCGCTTTTTATTATCTTATCAGATTAACGGTGAGTCACGTGGTTTGGCGCAGCTGTGAGGTGAGCGTTGAATCACGTTGTTCAACAAGGTTGCGAAGGTGAGCGAACGCCGCCAGCTCCGCGCCCGGCAGCTGCGCCGAGACGCGGCGAGTCACATGATATGACGTCAGAGCCACACCCCCACTCCGCTGCTTGAAGGCCAGTCATCGGAGCGACATGACTTGAGGTTTTGCATGGGAGAAGTAGAGTTTCCGCTCTAAAATATAGTTTAAACAAACGTCACGACGTGGCGACGCTTTTCTAAAGTCATATTTGATATGTGATGTGGTAGTACGTCGTAAGTCAACAATCTATCGAGCCTGAAAGAAATTGCGCCTAACACTGAAATGTCTGTTCAGCAGATCTTGACACCTACACTAAGCTGCTAGAAGCATCCAATAGGCATGGCAGTGAAATCGGCCTTCTAAACAAGAGAGTACATGACGTCGATACAAACCATGAGAGGCAAGAAATGAGAAAATTTGGCCAGGAAATGAATGACTGAAGGGAATACAGTGAGCGAAAAAATATATAAATTCATGAACTGTCTCTGACAGTGGAAAAACCTGCTGACCAAAGCAAACAACTTTTCGATGAAGCTTGATTTGCCCTCCATTGTAGCAAGTTGTGTTGAAGAGTTAGATCGCCTTCCTCCTGAACCGGACAAGGTGTCCGTAGTCTTGATCCCTTTTGTTGCGAAAGCAACACTACGCGAGTCGCCGAGCCATTTCGCGGAGCTGAAGAAAGACCATACTGCGCATGCGCGAGGAGCAGGGACGTCACACGGCGCACAGCTGGCGCGCTGCCGCCGTTGCTGCGCGGGTGACTCAGAGGTGCAGCCGCCATGCTCCCCAGTTGAGCATGCGCAGTAGCGGCGCATAGCTAGCGTGCCGGGGCCGCCGCCGCTGCCGCGCGCTCTCCATCGCCTCTCTCGCTCTCCTCGTTGCTTTCGCAATCCTCGAGGTTAAACCAGAGCTAAACCACTGCCATTTTTTTTGCCAAGGGGTCCACAAAGACCGACTGGATATCAAAACAAAAAGAATGCGATGAAGACATTCTATTTTTTGATAGCCCGACATCTCTCAACAAGAACTTACTGTGGCTCGCTAAAACGAAGGCTCAAGGAATGAACTACGACCATAATTTCTCTCGAGAAGAACGTTGATTAGGTCGTTTAAATGCATAAAACTGCGGCGCTGCTCAGTGCCCCTGCTTAACAATGGCGTACTTCCGATTTACTTATTCACGCGTTAAAAGGTGGGTGGCGCTTTCAGTTCGCGAGCCCACTGTCCCTTCATTGTTTGAACTCATAAAGCTTAAAGAATAGAACCGAAGAACTAAAAGACGAATTTCATAAACTGTGCTTCAATTTTGACCTTGCAGCTTTAAAAAACGGATTAATTCAATATCAGATCTAACACGAATAGATGCTCACAAGCCTACCCCGTTTTGAGAAGAAAACGTGGTGGTGACGTGTCTTAGTATGCCCATAATATATTTGCCTTTTGATACCTTTTTCAATTATTCACTTGATCACGATTACTTTGAAACAGTCTGAATAGTTTTCCACAGAATCGCCGTAATGGTTCTGTTTCGTCCCTAAGGAAGATTAAAACAACTTGTGGGATTGAGTGTTTTCTGTATACTTCTAAACGCTGAATATATGGTGCATTATTGTATTCAGTGACTGCGATATTACCTTTCTAATGGCCGCCGCGGTGGCTCAGTAGATATGGTGCTCGGCTGCTGACCCGAAAGACGCGGGTTCGATCCCGGCCGCGGCGGCTAGAATTTCTTTGGAGGAGAAATTCTAGAGGCCCGTGTACTGTGCGATGTCAGTGCACGGTAAAGAACCCCAGGTGGTCGAAATTTCCGGAGCCCTCCACTACGGCGTCTCTCATAGCCTTAGTCGCTTTGGGACGTTAAACCCCATAAACCAAACCAAACCAAACCTTTCTCATGAGTTGTCATGACAACAATTCACCAGATTTTTTACTTACATGTCTGCGATTAATCAGACCGGTGGATATCGTGAAGCGGACCTCTCCCGTTCTTACGATGCATTTGCTAAAAAATTATTAGTATGCTATGATGCACCGTTGCCACTACAATCTATAAAAGCACAGGGAGATCACAAAATAATGGACGAAAGGAGCTCTCTTGGAACGAACTAAACAGATGAATAAAATGTTTCCCGTTTTTTGAAAAACAGAAGCCCGAATAATTTAACTGAGTTTCGGAAATTCCGAAATGGTCTGGTTTATTGGGGTTTAGCGTCCCAAACCGACTAAGGCTATGAGAGACGCCGTAGTGGAGGGCTCCGGAAATTTCGACCACCTGGGGTTCTTTAACGTGCACTGACATCGCACAGTACACGGGCCTCCAGAATTTCGCCTCCATCGAAATTCAGCCGCCGCGACCGGGATCGAACCCGCGCCTTTCGCGGCCAGTAGCCGAGCGCCGTAACCACTGAGCCACCGCGGCGGGGTTGGAAGTTCCGAAATAAATTACGCACTGATTTAAAGAGAAAATTTTATTTAATAGTTATAAGTTGTCGTTATCTTATGCAACACTAAATTACTTTGCCAAGGTATTAATGGAATCACACGGAGCGAAAAAAAAGGGACCTTCCCTCTGAACTACCAATCAGTGGTTAATTATGCCGGGGTTTCTTTTTCAATAAACGTAATGATCTGTTTATAGCTGCAGGAGAGCATCATGATTTCGTTAAGTTTTTCATCGCTAGCTACGCTAGCTACGGTACACTGCGGTTCTATATTTTTGTCACCTACTTTAATAGATGAAGTAGTTTCTTCTCTTACTGCTCTAAGGAACACGTGCTCACCTGGTGATGACGAAGTCGCTGTTTTTGTTATCAAATATGCTGTTAATGTTATCGATCACCCTCTTGAGCAAATTTGTAATAGCATGCTGCTCGCGGAGTATTCTCCGACAAACTAATAGTTCACGTGTTAATGCATTCTTCAAGGGGGCAGAAAACATGATCCCAACAATTACCGTGCAATTTTGGTATTGTCCCTATTTTCGACAGTAGCTGAGCGCGTACTTTTAAGGCGGGTAAATAACTTCTTACAAGCTAAAATTTAATATTTAGGACCAGTATGGTTTTCAGCACTGTTAATATTAAAAGCTGCATTATTAATTTAGAAAATTGACTTTTCTCTGTTGGAATTATACTAGAGTTTTGGAAAGCCTTCAATTCCTGGCATCATTCAACAATACTAAAGAAAGAAATTTACGAGATTCATGGACTTGCAGCTACACTATTGGAAAGTTATTTAACCGCACAGAGACAATATACGCATGCTCCTGATGTAAAATCTAATTTAGGTATGACGAATTTTGGTGCCGCTCAGGGCTCAATTCTTGGACCTCTTTTAGTACTGCATAAATTAATAACATATTCAGCCTTCCATTAACTACTGCAACTGTGTTGAACGCCGCAAATACAAATCGTTTTTCCAGTTGTTTTTTCCCACCACTTGAGCAGCAATGAAATACCTGGTTTAATGAATTCATTTAATTATTTGGCTGTCTGTCAATGAACACCAATTAAACGTAAACAAAATAAAGTTTGTGATTTTAATCCAAAAACAAACCAATAGATCATCACATCAAATTAGAGTCTCATAACTTAATTGATGAACTGCAAAGTTACCGTTTTCTTGGTGTGTATTTTGCAGTGATCTGGAATGAATAAATCTTATGAAGAGCCCTAGAATGAAAATGACCAGATCTCTTGGGGTGCTCTCTCGTATAAAACATCATCTATCAAAGTTCGTTGAATTTAATTGTTCTTGTTAATTCCCACCTTGTATACTGCAATCTCATGAGAGGTGCCTGCAATAAAACCGATTCCCATATATCGCTTTCACTTCAGGGAAGAGCCTTAGGTGCATTGTGGACACGCCCAGCCAACGAAACAAATATTTTGGAAACTTCATGTTCGCAATATTTCTCATTGTTACTACAAAACATTGCCGGTTCATATTTTCTTTTAAATCAAGCGGGATTTCATTCCTTCCATAACGCTTATCTTTCTAGGTATATAACATAGGATTTGCGTGTTCATTTCATATTCACAACAGGATCTACAGCTAATTGCCGAATACAGTGCATAGGCAACCCAAATGCAACCCTGGGACTCGTACGAATATCTTGTCGAAATTGCTCAAGAAAGTACTACTGTGTTCCTGTTTAACAAAAGCTGAAGGTGCTTTTTCCAACTTTAAATTTTTCATCGCTGAGAGAAATTGCTGATATTTTACTAACGATTTTTGTTCTTTTGTTACTGTTCATGTTTCAACGCCTTTTCACACCGTCTTTGCATTTTCAGACTCTAATATGTGTAGTTGTTTAGAAAATCTTGGTTGTTCTGCTATTAAACAGTTGTCTAGCTGTTTTACTGCTTGTACAGTTCAGCGTTTAGTCCTGCTATTACAGCTTAAAGTTTGTGTCGTCACTGTCGTGCCCTTATGCGTTTTCCACTTTACAATGTGTGCCCATCTGAAAAGCGTTTAGTTGCGAATGTGTTTTTCCTGATGAGCCATGTGTGTCACAAAATGTAATCCGGAGTGTAGGACTCGTCAGGAGGCATGCTTTATCTGCCTTCTTGAGCCTCTCCTCGTGGGCATATTGCATAGTGGGGCCAAAGAAAGTACTCTTACTACTATATTGATCAGTCCATCTGCCGTTGAAGGACGTAGCCAACAATTCTGGACAAAAAC
This sequence comes from Amblyomma mixtum, assembly GCF_055824585.1. NCBI lineage: Eukaryota > Metazoa > Arthropoda > Arachnida > Ixodida > Ixodidae > Amblyomma > Amblyomma mixtum. The sequence goes on along the minus strand of NC_143012.1, from coordinate 252,542,353 downwards.
GTTTTTGAACAGGAAAGAATATATGAACGCAATTTTTTCATAAATTGTAAGATTTCACTATAACAATCAATGTAACCGCAGATCTCCCGTCGACAGGCTAGCATTTTTTTTTTTTTTGCTATTCACGTTTTTTTGCCATCGTCAAAAGCGTTCCCCATCGGTTTTCTAAGGCAGTTTTAACTGTTCCCTCCGAGCGAAGGAAAAACTTTAAAAGATTTTGCTACACATCGGGTGATTGGACCATTACCTTCAGTATTTCTATATCAATACCTTACAGTTTTAAAATATTCAAAACTATTTTTCCAGAAACATTAGACATCAACAGCCCAAAATCGTTGGCAGGAGAATGATGGCCGCGTAAAACTTTTCTCTGGCATTAAAAAAAAAAATGCAGCGTTAGTTGTTTTAGCTCACTACCTTTAAAATATTCTATAAGTTCGGACTGTTTTGTTGGTAGATTTTTTTTGGTTCGTCTATTTTTGTGTTATCTGTGGTAATTAAAATGTTTATTAGATAAATTAAATAATTAGCTAGAAAGTTAGCGTGCTCTTTATTAGTACAGACTTGCACCGCAGCTGGAGAGCACCACAGTGCACCCCCCGATTATGCCAGCCATACTTCGACTACTACTACTACTACGACGCGAAAGCCAGGAACGGGCGAATAACAGCAATCGCCGCAAAAAGGGGATGCAAATGATGACGCTCTGTTGGACTAAACTTTCGGTGTGTAGAACAAAGCGATAGAAGCGCCAGTAGCAAGCCCCAGGCATCCGTTTGTTAAGCTTCAATCGCAAAAAATGCCAAAGTGTCAAAACAAAGCTCGATGCTCGTTAATGTACTCTATCCTGCGGGCGTAGCGTGCGAACCGCGTGGAAAGATGCCATCGTAGTGGATTTCTTCCCCATCTAAGCAGTGCCGGGAAACAATCCTCAGGGCTAATTTCAATGCTTTCGCTGGCGCACTGATTCGCACTGAAGGACATTATTCTCGCGCTCAGTGCTTTGGCGAACTAAGCATTTTCGGCTGCAAGACGAGCAGCAACAGCCAATCCGCAGAGAGACGGCGTCGAAAAATCGCGCGTCCCGTACTCCAACGCTTCGCGATCGATATTCTAACGCAAAAAGCCACACTGCGTCCTGTTCGTAGGCAGAAAACGTATTCGCGCCGACAACGGTTCAGCCAACACCGCGGAGCTTTGTTTGATGCCCGGTATAAATAATTCCGGCGCCACGGGCTTTAGTCGAGTATGCGCGTCTCCGTAGCCCATCTGTTTCGCCCCAAGACTATAAGAACGAAAAGCGAAAGCTAAGTTTCTATATTCCTTCGTTTCTCGATCTCTCCCTTCCTTGATCGAGTTCAAACTGTTTTTCAGCCGCCGTCACGATGCTTCTTCGCGCAAGATTTATTGCCTCTGCCAAACTTCGCGACCATTTCCATGATTCAACGGTAAACAAGAGTGAAGTACTATTTTTTACTCGTTTTACTTTGTCGGCTCGAACTGATTTCATTTCTATTTTTTACCACCTCGACTGCGGTGGATTTTTTCGACAAGGGCAAGGTTCTTCGGGCTTTATAGGAATGAAGTATCTTATCTATCCGGAGCAACAATTTAACAACTCAGTTATCAGCAAAGGGGAAAAAGGATCACATAGACAGCGAAGCTACATTCACAGCTGTCCATTTCAGTTTTTTTTTTCTTCAGACTGCATGAATAGCGCTTACTCCTCAATGCAGGCAATGCCTAACGATTTTTGAAAAAAGACTCAAAAGTCGCCCTTATTTAGGCGTTAATCATAATCCGCTTTCTGTTAAGTAGGAAGGTTCGGTGAACGTTGTTGCTCACGGAGCTCAGATTCTCAACGTCTTCACTCCTTCGCGCGCAATTTTTAATGCGGAGTTCACCCCGCTGGCGCGTCTGGTTTCCCGGCTGCTAGAGAAACCAGCTGTTTGTGCATAATACATGGCGGCACAGCGAAGACCTCACAGATCCCCTCAAGCGGCTTGTTTGCCTTGTCTGGATGCGTAATTTATAAATATGTCCGCTTGTGCCCTCACGACTTGTGACCTCCTCTTTAATAACAGCCCGTTGCACCGTTGCCTATGTCTTTTTGAAGCACTCTAATTACCAGAAATTAATCGTGGCCGGATTTCTTCGCTAGAACATCTCAAAACAGCACCCAGTTTCCAGTTTTTGAAATGCCTACACAGACTGTTTATTTTTTTTCTAACGTGCCACCCAGCCCGCCTTCAATCCTTTAACAGATGCCTATCATCTATTCACATTTCTGCCGCTAAGTAGCAATTCTGAAGTGGTGTTATTGCGGTTTACAAGAACGATGAAGACGACAGTGCTCTTCAAAACCGAAAAAAAAAGGACGCCATTTTTTTGCGCGTGACGAAGCGCTTTGCTAAACTTCGTATTGCCACCAGAAGCAATGAAGCCTTGAGCGTACGCACGAGCGTGTTTCCAGTTCTGCTAGCCTGAATGGCAGGTGCCCGGAAGGTCACTGTGCACACCGACAATCCTTCGATGTTGTGTGACAGAAAAGAAAGCGCAACTTGGTCGCGCATAGCTTCTGCCGCCGACAATCTATGCGGATTGTCCGAACTCCTAGTAGTGTTCGTGATTGTCGAGACTGGATATTTGTTTTGAGGTTCAGCCTGCATTGTTTGATGCGCGCACTATAGGAGATTTGCAGCATCAGGAGAGTGTTTATCAGATTGCAAAGTCTAAATTTTCAGACCACAATAACCTCGTCAGACTTCGCGTACATTACAATGAACGCTTGTTTTTTTGCAGCGTTTTTAAAAGACACAACCGCTCTACAGTCTCAGTGCGACTGGAACTGAGAGAATACAATCTAACCATATAGGAGTAAAAAGGAGTAAGCCTTCATCTAGCGCACATCCTTTTATAAATGGGAGTGCGCCGGAAAACACTTTACTCCCTTGCTTCCTTTTTACTTTCATATAGGCGTATTTGTGTTTAGAGTGTACTGCCGGTGCTCCCACGTAGGCCTTTCTCAAGAATTTTCGAGCAACTGAGGTTCTCAGAGCAGCAGTCTAAACCAACTACCTGCTCCCAGCGGCTAAAAGACTCCTAAGCTTCTCTCGCTTCATCATCAGATCATTTATAATTTAATTAAAACATCTATTCTGTCGAGTGTATACTAAACTAAACAAGCGCTTTAGATAGCAGTTCATGTTTCTGAAGGCATAGAGACCCGTCAGACATAGCAAGGAGAAAGGAATGCAGAGAAAGAAGTGTTGCGCTGATGGTAGCAAATTTTTATTGAGGTCTATGGAAACACACAATTTTGAGACATATTATAATTAACGATGAAATACCTACATTTATCTTAAGTCGGAAGTGTATATATAGGCGTAAAAATTGTTTTTTTTTTTGCTTATGTTTCGTTCATCTGTTCAGTCGCCAACACCTTGAGGAGCAAGAACTAGAGTCACCTCAGTGTTGAGAAAGGCCGGGCTCCGGCCAAAACGTCGACTAGTAATTGTCTTCCCGTTGAGAAACGCTTCCCTTATGTCTATGCTGAAACCAAAGCAATTTGCTTTCGTCTGTATGTTTCATTTTAAGAGCCTATCCCAAAGAGGCTATGAGGGTGGCTGTAGTGGAGGGCTCCGGAAGATTTCGACCACCTGGGGCTTTTTAACGAGCACTGACATCGCACTGCACGCGGGCCTCTAGCATTTCGTTCCATCGAAATGCGACCGCCACGGACGGGATCGAACCCGCATCTTCCGGATCCGCAGCCGAGCGCGGTAACCGTTGAGCCACCACGTCTGCCTAACTTCTAGGTATACGATATATGTAAACAGGGTAATTTTGCAGGTTTTTGCACACTTTTGAAGATTTTTATTTTACAACCTGCGAGAGATACATCAGTGCGGTTTGTGCAGGTGGATTTTGCAGCAAGGCGGGCATTATGTCCCTGATAGAGTTCAATTATTAAATGATTAAGAAAGTAAAATTACCTAATCAAATTTTTCTCTGTGATTTTAGGAAGAAAGATTATATTGCGAAATTGAAGACAGTCAACATCGAAGGTGAGCCGAATTAATCGTTTACAATCATGTTTATTCAATTAAATTAAAAATAATCGGCAATGTTGATCAAAATATCGAACGTTAAAAATAGGCCTCTGAAAGCTCGTTGAGCTTGCTTTCCCGAATTGCATATTTATCAAATGACGCCGCTGCGAGTGGTATTGTCAGCGAAATCAAGTTGACTTCTCCATCGTGAAATATTCAAAACGGCATCTCTATTTAATGTATAAGAAAAGGAAAAGCCAACTCAACGAGCTTTCAAATGCGTATTTTCTACGTTCGGTATTTCTAACTACATTGCCAATGTAGCAAATTTTAAAAATGGCTGACCTCTAATGTTGACGGCCTTCAATTCTGCAGTATTATATTGCCGCTTAAAACCGAACCTAAAAAGCCGGATTTGTTAATTTTAGTTAATAATTGTATAATTATTGCGTTCTATTATGTACATGATTCACCTGCACAGACCGCACCGACTTATCTCTCGCTAGTTTTGAAATAAAAATCTGTAAAGACAAAAAAATTGTCCTGGTATTCGCTATATATGTAAGCTCATCTGGATCGGGTGCACGGAGGCGACATCGCTATACAAAACATATTTTCAAAAATTCTACTCCCCAATATGCCTGGATAACATTTTCATCACAGCCAGCAATTGCAAGCAGGCATTTTCGGTTTTGACATGCTAAGCCAAAGCGAACGCCACTTATCCCGCATTATGCCCGGGTGCAGGCATTCCTGGAAAGATTCTCCAACTTCTCGCCCAATTTTCACGCGTTCGAAGGGGCGCCTTACAGAGGACGTCTCAGAAACTACTAAGAAAATTTCTGCAAAGGCACGTTGGAAGATGCGGCCTCGCCAATGACAGCGAGAATACTTCGGCTCCACCTTTTCCGCGTCACGGACAAACTTAAACACCGATGACACCCTTCCGCGCTGTATTCGCGCACGTCCCTTTAAAGGCGAAGGCCTTTAAGCGCTCATACTCGCGGCCATGACTCTGTCCGTCCGTCCATTACATCTGAAGTGAAAGTTGTAACTAGTCATTTCTAGCCACAAGTCATGACTAACTAGTCATTAGCCAATCATTATTAGTTAGTCATCACTAATTATGACTAGTTAGTCATATGTCATGACTAAGTAGCCATGACAAGCCAATCTAAATCGCCCCATAGCCGTTTCGTGTGTGCCTACGGCCATGCAGCCAAAGTTTCGTGGAAAGGCTTTCGCCTCGCGCACTGTAGATCGTCAAAGTCCCCCCGAATTTTCTTACTGCTAGCTCTAACTTTCGAACCTTGGCAGCAGCAACACTATCAAAGCTTCTTTGCTCACCGCCTATATCGCGGTCTTAGCCAGCACACATTTGAGTGCACTTTAACATATGAAAGGCAAGACCAGGGCTGCACTGTTTTCTGTCGTCACTGTTTTCGAGTGTTCCGTGCTTCAGGCTGGGTTTGGTTGCTATGAAGTACCAACTCGGCCATTATGTAGTTCTGTGGAGTCTGGTGAACTGCTCTTGCCGTGGCTTTTCGTGGGCCAAATAATGCATTTATTAACTGAACTCTTTACACACCGATGAAATGCAGGTGATACAACCGTGCCCGCTTCCAGCCGATGACCAGAACTCTCTCGGAAACCAGCCCAAGAGTTCTGCATCTCTCTCAAAGGTGCGAAGTTCCGACCACTTCTGTTATGGGTAAAGTTTTGTACCCCCAATGAGGACACCATCAGGCTCACAATCGGTGCAGTGAATTCAAACCATTTATGGCATCATACATTCAGCCATAAAATAACAAGAGTCGCAATCAGTCTGCCCCACTTTCCCACTTTCACTGTTTCGTCTGGATGACACCGACCATCTCCTTTCTTCGGCAGATCCCACTTCGCACAACGCAAGTTTATCATCATTGTGTACTATTTCTACAGCCTTAACATCTTTACCATTGTAATAAAAAAAAATCAGAAAGACATATGTGCCACTGATAACAAAGAAAACATGGTCACATGGACAAGCCATTATCTAACGCTAGAAGTCTTAACACACACATATCCGCGCACCAACGTGGCATATCACGAACAGAACTTTTATGTCACTCGCCACACCATGAAGGGCCAGCGTTCCTTGAAATCTCCTACTTGCATCTTCTCATTGGCGCAACAAATCATTCAGGAGTAATCATTCCCTACCTTCGTGATTATGACAAGTTCCATCGGAGAATCACTGAGCTCATGGTATGGCTCATGGCTTAGGTGGCTTGTCATATGTGTTGCACCTAATCTCTTACCTTTTAGCTCTTAACATGTATCAGCTGGTTCTCTTGGATTCCTCTCTTAACACTAAAAACTGAGCCTATGACTGCCGTATAATGTTTTTCGTAGTTCAAATACCTGATAATTCAAGTTTTGCCCTGAAACAAACATTCATGGTGACTTTAAAACTAAGCGGTTGAACTGTTAAATTCGTGGCAAGAAACTAATATCAGTGTATTTATTTGTTGAATTGGAGAGTTTGTTGTTTTTTCTCCGTTTAAGTGTTTGTTCGACAACAGTAACAAGCAATAAAATATAAACACACATATGAAGAGTTTATCCGTAACTATATGGCTCAATCAAATAAGCAAAACCAGGTGTTTCACTGAAGACTAATTAATTTTCAGAAATAGGCTTTTTGTGACCGAAATAAGACTTTTGCGGCATGGTAGTACCAGTGTTGGCACACATCGGAAAACCGGTGAATAGTCCTAAGTAGTAAGTTCGTTAACTAATTTTAAGGATTTTTAGAATTTCGAAAATGATTATCTCCGGAGCTCTGGCTGAACGAAATTTGGCTATATCGTGCCAAAATGCATGCAAACAAAGCAACTTTTCCAGTACACGTAACTTGTCTAAAAAGGCCAAAATTTGTCAAGCCACAGCACAAAGGATAATCGCGTTTTCAAAGTTCTAAAAACTGATATCGGTATTACTAACGACCGGCTACAAATCTCTAATTGCAACTAGGTACCTAACTCTACTAGTTAAAAAAATCAATTATTAGAAATCAGTTAACGAGCTTACTACATGAGACAGTTCAACGGTTTTCTGGTAATACTGGGTAAAAGTAATAAACTGGTAATACTGGGCTGAAAAGGCCACATTTTTACCTCAAAAAGCCTATTTTTGAGAATTTCTTAGCGTCTTTCCTAAAACACCTGGTATACCAGAACACTTGGCTACAAAATGGTGACAATATTAAAGTAATTAGAGCTCACTTCTCCATAAGTGCAATGAGCGAAGCGCGTCAGGATAACCGAATAATGCGTTCCTTTCCGCCGGCAAAAAAAAAAGAAAGAAACGCAGTCGTGCGAGAATCGCCGTTACTCCACTCAGCTTCTTCGATACCGAAGCTTGGCTGCATAAAATGGTGAACTAGCTATTTAGAATTTTTCAGTATATTTCTGTGCAATTTTGCAGTTTCAACTCCTCGTCTCCTAGGTTCCCAGTTGAAACGCTTTTAAACCTATACAGTACATAGCTATCCCACACATTTTACGCAAAATCAAAAAGTGCATTTTGCTTGATTTATCCTAGAGCACGCTTCCTTGTGAATTTAAGAGAAAGGGTTTAATGTTTAATAAGAAAGGACGACAGTTTAGCGTGTGAACTCAAGGCGCGTTGCATATAGCTAAGTTTTCTCAAAGAGAAATATAATAAGAACATAAGAGAATATCAGCTCCACGTACCCTTAATTTTTTGCAGGCTTATTCTTTTCCTTTTATTTTCCTCAAACGCACTTGAGCAAAAAAACCGTGATATTAAAAGCATATCGCCTATTTGCCAACCAACATATGAAGATGGATGGAAAACTTATTGTGCAAGCGAGTTTGGACCCTTCAAGGGCTCAGGGCCACCGCACAGCCCTCACATTACGCGCATGTGTCCAGGCCACGTAGGGCACTGGCACCCCGGTTCACACGGCGAAGTTGCGTGTCCGGGTTCTGCGACGCAAGGAGGGCCTCCCATTCCTCCCATGTTCCGATGGCGGGCTGTCCCTGCGGGGGGGGGATCGGCAGAGCAGCCGAACAAGCGGGAACCGCGTGAAAGTTGAACGGAAACGCGAAGATTTGCCTCTTAACGCAATATGCAGCATTTCCTAAAGAAACTCACCTGGTCAAGTACTTATAACAGGACAACGCTACGCACTCAAATGCGCTATTCACCACTCCTCGGGGGAAGTTCTTAACTGAGTCCCTACTTTTGTATTCCAGGCGCAGCACGTAGTTCGAGCATTTTTGAACGAAGCCAGTGAACGCTGTGCCCAAGTGCTATTTTCCGTAACACTGCAAGATTACAGAGGGAAAAATGCCTGGTCAGCACTTAAACAGGATCGAAGGAATAGAACAGGTCGCATGAAAAGTTAAGGACGGAACTTTCGACAAAAGTGAGAAACCACGGCTAGTAAAATGCAAATGCAGCATGCCACTGATTAACAGACTACCACGCTTAAGTGTTTGCGAGGCTCACTGTCTTTTCATCAAAGCACTATGCTTTATTATAAAGTACAGAAAATAGTCTTTCCTTGCACATGCGTTCTTTTTTTTTTTTTGTCTTCATCCGCTCTTTATTATTCCTTGATGTGAAAGCCGTGGAGTGAACTCTTTTCTTTAAAGCACACCCAGATGTAATTGGACGTACAGTTCACAGACGTATGCTCCACATTTAGGACACGCTCTTTCGTCGCTGCAACCTGACCCAGAACGAAAAAGCAAACTCTAGGTTAACTGCGTTTTCCCTCGTCGTTTTTTTAATCGAACTAGAGCGCAATAAATGATCTCACAAAGATCAGCAAAAAAGAAAAAAATCTTCCCTCCTATCTCACTTAGAGCTCTCAGAAATCCTCTTAAGACGGGCGTTTAACCAGGATTTTCCCTTTTTCTGGTTGCTGGTGACCGCGCTTAAGTGGATGAAGAAAGAAAAAGACAAATGCAAAGCAGAACAGCCAAGTGACCCCTTCTTTACATCGTGCTTGCTTAATTTGGGACGCGAAGGTTTTGTACTTCGCGTCATTGAATTCTTTCTCTATTCAAGTTAACCGCGAACTCCGCACGTGAAGTCACTCGCCAGCAAAGAAAACGCAAAGTAAACACACCGGGTTCTGGTGGCCCTAGTTAGCTGAGGTGAATAGAAAAATGCCATTCACATTGCCACTGTCATTGCCCATTAATGAACCCGGGCGGTCAAAATTAATCCAAAACCCTCCACTGTGCTGTCCCTCATAACCCAGTGCAGCGTCGGAACGTTAAACTCCTAATAAAATAAATAGTGATTAAATTTCACACCGTTCCCAGAAACACTCGACGTCTGCTATAACAGTATTTCGTTTTCGAAGGGCAATTTCAAATTAAGAGCTGTCGCAACTTTAGACGGCGTATCGACGCGAGATTTACAGCCACCAGGCTACATACCCTTAGCGACAAGCGAGCAAGAGTTGCCAGAAACGGGCGGCGTAGAAGGGAGCACAATTACGAAATGAAATTATCACCATCAAGCTACAAAAAAGGAAAAAATATACAGCATGATTCGATTAGAAAAATGCATGAATAGTCTCTAGGGTTAAACTTAACGACGAATGGTTAACAAGCGTATGACTAAAGGCATGACTAGGTCGTAAAAGGTAAGAGAATAAATATCGCACACTGAACAAGCAAAGTTCGCATTATAGGTAGCGTTGAAGGACACAATAACTTGTCATGGTCGTTGCCGTTGCTTAGGAGCACAAGACGTATTCTGTATAGCGATGGGAACAGACGGTTCCTTTGTCACAGCCAGAAATGTTCAATCAACTTGTCGCAAGCGCTTCCGCACAAGTCGACACCGTTTAAGTTTTAAAAACTACGTTTGCATCGCTTTTACTCATCCATTAACCCAAAAGACTCTCTTCGGGCAGCGCATAAAAGTAGATGGAGGTTACGCAAAATAGCGCTAAGCACAGTAGAAGTATAGAACATTCCATATTTTTTTATTTTTATAAGATGAGTACACATGCCTTCCTTTCATTTTGCTCTCACTGGGCCCAACCTGCAGGTATATAGTCATTCTCTCAAATTTCAACAGCAAATACAAATATTAGCGACGGCATGCGTCCGATGGCAAGCGCGATGTACGCAAGTGAATTTATTTCGAGTTTAAACAAATATAAAGCACGTTGTTCTGATTGACAGCGTTTGTAACTGCACTATTATACTATAGACAGCTGGCTGCATCCCGCAGTAAGCACATGTAACATGATCTTCAACTAAACGGCAACAACACTCGAAAAATCCTATATCCAAAGCGATGCGCTCCTGGCTTCTCTCGCGCTATGTGCCCCCCTCGCTATGTTTCACCAGATAGCCCAAGCTCCATCTTATCTAAATATTTAATAAAAAATTAGGCGTCTAACGATGCACATCATACCGAACGCTATAGAGTTTCATTGTGACGCTCTCCACATGGCATTCTCTGCACAATCCACAAAGCCGCGAAACTGATCTCTGAGGTAAGTTGAAACCACCTTTGAGGTAAGCTAACAGCCTGTCAGTAAAGAACACAGCAACGCCTGTACACCTCTGCTGATCCGCCCAAATGCCTTACATACCCTGGCTGCATTTAGCGATCCCATCATACAATCGCACGCCGTCATAGATCTTAATCCACCGGCAGACCGAATTTTCAGCAGACACACACATGCGTCAGGAAACGGCTACCAGTCAGGTGGTTGGCCCTGCACCGAGGCGTATTGCTCTCTGAACAGAGACTTCGTTGAATGCAGCAGTTCTGCGTGGCGACCGACCGTTTCAGAGTTTTTCAGAGGCTATTGACGATTTTCACGAGACATAGAGGCCGCCGCAGCTTATTTAATACGGAGGCTGCACTACGGAGGGCTGCTTCTTGGTACAGCCTGGATGGAATAGCGCTCGTTTGTAAATTTCATGAAAAACTTACACTTCTTTTCTCGATGGTGGTGACATCGTATGAGCAGCGTTTTGTCTCTCGACGGACAAGGAAGAGACCGCTGACTCTTGTTTAATCCTTACCGCTTTAAAGTGGTGGATGCTCACTTTGAAGCAAATTTAATATCAATTACATCGACACTGGTGACTTGCACCACGGTTGAAGGACAGAACTAGAAGCGCAATTTGTTGAATTAAGCCGTACAGTTAGGCAAGACTTAGGTACTGTCATGAGGCTTGCGTAGAAAACAAGTAAGAAACGCCCTCACTGTCACACTGGTTTCAAATTCTAAATCTACCCACGTTTACATTTTTCTGTGCTCAAAAATTTCAACAATCACGTGCTGTTTTAGTTACTAGTATGGAATTTTTTCATGTGCACATGCGGAAACACTGGAGGAAAGGGGACCGCCTTCATCACGCACCATATTCTCGGAGCAGCTCCACTAAGCGCTCTCTGTCTGTTTGTTCGCAAGCAGTAGGTAGAAGGCACATAATAAATGTAAGACCAGTATGGTACTATTTTTTCGCCAAATTATACTTGTTTCTTGCCATCCACCCGTCTGAGAGCAGATTTACAGTCACAGTAAAGGTATAGACCATAAACAACCTGCAAGGGTATTTTTTAAAAGAGTTGTAACAAACTTTGGATAACAAAGTACCATACATGCACGCCGTAATAAGGTCTGCCATTAGAAGGACATTCATGAACAAAATTTCTCGCACTGAGACATGTGTGCCTCGCAATGGGTGTTAACAAATAATGCCTCATATGAGTTGGCTGAAAAGCAGCGAGAGCTTTTCGCTTCCAGATACCCAGGCTTAACCTAAGCTAAGCCACAGCCAATTTTTCCTGTGCCCGTCTAGAGGCAGCCGTAAATAGGATTTATGGCGGGTTAATGCGAGTTCAGAGGATACATATTCAGTGCGACTTCAGCGGAGTTCAGCGTATAGCGGATACAATCTGCCACAGAATCCTTCTTTTTTATACTCTGCACCTCGAAGTTAGCCGCCAAGGCCTGGCTTCGTGCCAAGAGGACTTTCGTGCCATGATGACTGCCTTGCCGTCTGTGTCAGCAACCAGAGCCCACTGATCACTATTTTGTGTTGTGTCCTGGTGCTTTGTTCTTCTGGGACTTACGACTTACGACAGATGCCGCTGAAGAGGGCGTGAGCGTTATGGCTCCTCAAACAACGAGAAGGACTGCATGATTCGCGTAGTTCGCCTCAAGCCGTACCATGCACCTGCTCCGTCTTCCACTTAGCATCGGGACGATTCTTTCGCCGCCGGAAGTTATTTCAATGGACAACGACGAAGACAGTGCTGGGCTCGTGCAAAGAGCGCGAAGAGGACGAAGTGTGGTGTGTGCGCCGTTGGCATGGAGTGGTTCGACTACCCATTTGTTTTCATTTGCATTAAATATGATCTGCTTTTATGAGTGACATAAGAAAAAGTATGCAAATGCACCCCTTATACCTGCATTTTATATATTTTTCGACCTGCTTTTTATGTGTTCATTTAATTAATATTTTTTTTCATGATTACTATAAGCGAAGAAGGTGCTTTTCTATCTTTAAAACGAGAAAGGCGCAAATCTGCCTGGTCAGTGGTGAAATTGGGGCTGGTTGGTATATATTGTAGCATAAATGTACGCACACAAGGAGTAGGCGTACTCAACTGAATGCGGCAACTTCTACAGCTTCCATACCACTCCTAATTCTAGCCACGCTTCAGAAGCACGCACCACCCAGTGGTTACGCAATCTTTTAATGCTCAGCATTCCGTTTTTATAAAGCAATTTAGTGGATCCTGATGTTGATGCCAGTTCTGTTTAATTTCTTGCTGTAACAGAGCTTGTTTCACTAGGCTCCAGAGATCATCGCGCATTATTGCGGAACAAACTAATCGTAGCCATATGCATATAAATTGTCAGCAATTAATATAAATTAAGCGCACTCGCAGCACTCATTGAACGTCCACAATCTTGCGAAATTATCCACGCAGTATCAGCTTGGCTTTTCTGCGTCTTTATATGCCGGTACGCCAGAATTGCAAAGCCTGTTTTGTTGCTTTCTCAGCGATAAGGCGCTAAAAATGGCACTTTATTTTTTTAGTTATTTTATTCGTTTGTATTCTCTCAAAATAAAAAAAAATAAAAACTTGACTGGCGCTTAAGCTTCTTCTTAAAGAGCAGAATGCGATAGCTCACATCATTAATTCAAGTAAATCATGCACTGCAACGCACACACTATACATTCTGATTACATCTCTCGCTAATTACTGTACACGCTAATTATGGGATACCCGAATGACATATTACACAGCGATATTTGACACCCACAGGCAACGGATTGTTCAAGTGCTATGAACCATCACAACATTAGCATTAATTTCGAAAAATTACGCAATTCCTAATTAGCATACTCACAATAACTCAAATACGCATCAGTACATATCTCAAAGACACTTCACTAAGCCAAAGACCGCGAAGCATTCACTAGGTCCGTCTTTATTCAGCTTGAACCAACGATCCTTCGTGGCCTATGCTTGAGTAGCGAGTCCGTATCGCAATCCGGTGGTTCCGAGTTCGATTGCAATCTAAATCCAAATTAGCCCCTTTTTCATTTTCAGCTCAATTACTTTCATTTGACTGCAGGAACCTAAGAATTTGGCATCAATATGAACATTTTTTCGACTGTTGCTAAATTTTAATAATTATTTGCTATATTATTCTTCTGTAATTATTTCTTTCGCGCTGTTTGCAATAACCAGGGTATGTGGCAGTATTAAGTATTAAAACCTTTGTTACACCTTTCTTTTTTACTTTTTCCGCTTTACGTATGTCGGCTCTTTTGGTTGACTTTCGTCACTGACGTCATGGTCTCTCCTGCCGCACGTTAGTGGCTATCTTTTTACTTCCTCTAGTGATACAGACAAAAAATGGTGCAGTGGACTGTTTTTCCTTTGGTCAACCCGCTGAACAGAAAACACGGCATGAAATGATGAACCAGAACTTTTTTTGTTGTTGCCAAAGCAACACTACGCGAGTCGCCGAGCCATTTCGCGGAGCTGACGAAGGGCCATACTGCGCATGCGCGAGGAGCAGGGACGTCACACGGTGCACAGCTGGCGCGCGCCGCCATCGCTGCGCGGTTGACTCAGGGGTGCCGCCGCTGCGCTCGCCAGTTGCGCATGCGCAGTAGCAGCGCATAGCTAGCATGCCGGGGCCGCCGCCGCTGCCGCGCGCTCTCCATCGCCTCTCTCTCTCTCCTCGTTGCTTTCGCAATCCTCCAGGTTTAACCAGAGCTAAACCACAACTTATTTTCTTTACCAACAAGGAGCGCAAGCACAACGGCATGTAAACCGATTTGGTCTTATCAGCGTGACAGCCTCCACTTTCAAAATCAATTGTATTCTCCTTTCAGAGCGCAAGCGCTACTTCCCGACCAAAGCTGCAAAAGCCGTTTCACCGCTGAAGCCTGACCCTTGAACTGACCTTATGAGCCTAAATAAAGTAAATAAATAAATAAATTATTGCTGCGCCTTGTTTTCGAACCCGTGGTGGGGCGAACAGATCAGCTTCGCCGCACCCATCACGACACGTGTTAAACCGCAACACACTCTCGCGCTGTGCACTGCACGTCGTCGTCGTCTTCAAGTAATACTTCTGTCGAACTAATATTGCAGGCAGACGTGCTGACGACCAAGCAAAGCAAAACAATAAGCCAACCATGCTAAAAGGCTCTTTCGCACGTCCTTAAAACCCTGCCGACAGTTTTTCTTTAATGCATCCTTGTTTTTCTCGCATCACAAATACAACGTGGGATGTGTAACCTTGAAAAGAACGGCAGTGCGCTCGTTAAAGCAGGATTAAAAATATAGTCTAAGGCATCATTCAAGAAAATCAGTGTCAGTCCGAAGAAACCTATCTGCGCAGGTTTTGGAAAACGATAGTTATTGCTGGAAGTTGGAGGTGCTCTCAACTAAAATAATCTAGAGTGCTTTAATACAGCGCGATGTAATTCGCACGCACGCGCACACACAGACACACAAAGAAAAAGCATGCAATACCATGGAAATTTACTGCAGATCTTCGAAGATCTGAACTACAAACTTTGGATAAATGTCGCGTTCAAGGCGCTCAAATAGAAAAAAAAAACGTCACAGTAGCGTTATATAAGGGGTGGTATTTAACTAGGCATAGCGTTTTTAAATATTACCTCGAGCGAAATGTGGAACTGCAATTCATCCACCGTGGAGAGGAGTAGGAAGGGCGGGAAGAGGAGGTTTCGTATTTGGCTCGACTATATTGTTCGGTACGAAACGTGGATTTAGCCGTAACAATACTACGCTTCTCGAGCCAAACTTCTAAGGAATGCTGTGAAATTTTTCATATCAGCCCAACACTGAACTTTCACTTGAGTTAAATTTATTAGAAAAGGCACAGCTACCGACTCAAAGGTGGAATCCACGCTTTCGGCTCAACACTAGCTAAGCAAAATACGAAACCTCGTCTGCCCAGACTGCTCGCGGTGGATTAGGGGCTTTTCAAGGAACTCGCATTGATGGTGGGGCCACTTTTCTATGCAGGTAATATCGAGAGACCCTACGTTAACGCATCATCAGATTCGCGCAAGTGCCGCAGTGTTATCTGTTCTTACACTTCTCAGATGTCATTAAACTGTCGTGGTTTGGTACGGCAGAAATAATCAGCAAATTCATTCCGTTCCCGGATTGTCCTGGTAGAAAGAAGGCAGTCAGAGTACACATACCGAACAATTCCTGACGAAAGTATTTTTGAGCGGGAAGCCGTTTGTGAACGCAATTTTTTCATGTAATGTCAGATTTCATTATAAAATCAATATATCCTCAGGTCACCCGACGGCAGCCTTGCATTTGTTTTTCTATTAACGTTATTGCTATCGTCAAAAGCGTTGCCCACTGGTTTTCTATGGCAGCCTTAACTGTTCGATGCGATCGATGCAAACGCTTTAAAAAAAACATTTTGCTACATATCAGAAGAATGGATTATTTACCTTCAATATATCTACAACAGTATCGTGCAATTTTCGAATTTTCAGAATTTTTGACCGTAAATGTTGTACACGACGTCGCGAGTGAAACAGCACAAGTGACCAAAGATCGGCTGGGCGAAAAAAAAAGAGAAAAAATAGAATTTTCTGCAGTCGATGACTCTCTGCCGAACATCATTCAAGAGTGAAGATTCGGGAAGGCCTGCCATTCTCGTTATTGGCGTTTTCGTGAACCACAGCGCCGCGGGAAGAGATTACTTCGCTCCTGTGATTGATCACTTGTGCTAATCGCTTTTGCTCGCGACTGTGTATCTCCTCTCCTCTCCTCTGTGATCTCCTCTATCGAAAACATGTGGTCTACGCGCTCTGAGATATAGTAGAGTGTAAGTAGATATGTATTCTTATCTGTGCCGACGCCACTACAATAAATCGCATGAAATGACCACAATCGCCACTTACCTCGACGGTTGTTCAAATTCTCCCAATGCAGCCTTGCTTGCCGACTCTCCGCGCTTATATCTAGGCTGAATTTTTCCGAAACAAACTCTTCTGTTTACAATCTCTTCTATTACTTTTACATGCGACTTAACAGAGTATCAATTTGCCTCGCAGCAATTAAAAACTTAAGCTCTAGCATTAAAATAAATGTGGATAAAAAATAACTGCGTCGTAGCGGCAGATGCTCATGTTGATAAAAAAAATGATAGGAGGGTTACGACTGCGTAACGCGAGATTCAGCGACAGCTGTTGAGGTATTTTGTATATCATGATAAGTTTAGGTAGAGATTATGACAGCTACTTCATATTTGTATAGTTCTACCGCGTTCTTTTTACTCTTCCACGCATAGTCGCTTTTCAACTAGCTCTCCCTTCCAGTCCGCCGCTCAAGGGCGCGCGGTATCACCAATGATCCTGTCCTCGGACAGCGCGTTTTGCAGCAGCTGCTGTGGATGGATCGCGCAACATTCCTCACCCGCTTTTGCCATACCCTCCCTCTTCCTTCCACGGTAACCACAGTCCGAATGGTTCCTGTGACAACCACCTTCCGCTTGAGCCCTGTACTCTAGCTATACCCTCCCCTATGCACGGTAACCACATTGCTATGCTCTCTCCATACCCTCCACCTATCACAGTAACCCTCCACTTCCTTCTAGGGTAACTACCTTCCGGCTAGTTCACGTGGCAACCAGGAACCGGTTGCTCCTTTTTACGTCTCGCGATACCCTTCCCTACTCCTTCCGCAGGAACCACCCTACGAATGGTTCCAGTGGTAACCACCATCCACCAGTTACGCATTCCTCCTCTCGCGTCATACCCTCCTCCGTCCACTGTGAACACCCTCCGAGTGGTTCCGCCGGTTACGCCGACGACTACAACACACTACCACAACTACTACTGCTACTGCTACTGCTACTACTACAATGACGACGACGACGACCCAGAAAAGTGCGCGTAACGGCCGTCGCTTCAAACGATTCAGCTCTCATTACACATACAAAAAATCAGGTAACAAAAATTATAGCAATGGAGTTCACGAGCACCAAGGTCGTTATATGAAGGAAAAAACCGATGCCTGACGGCAGGTTAGTGACTCAGTAACAATGAAGCGCGCTTGTCTAAATATAGCTGTTAGAGCTGCTGCAATGGATTTCGCTTGAGCAGACGAAATTAGCAGCGCAATTTCTGAATCCGTATTAGTGCAGTTTTTAAGGAACGAAGATTTCGAAACGAGTTGCGTTCTAGAGTTCATGAAACCCAGCCGGTCCGTTCACTTAAAAGAAAAAAAAAAGATTGCATTAACACAAACTCGTCCGAAATCAGCGAAACTCTGACCATAAAAAGGAAATCCGACAGTGAGCCGGCCCGGAGCATCGCACGTGAATGACCTTCTTGAGCGGGATTAAACTGATTAGATTAGACTCGGGAACGGACAGCGACTTACCCGTAATCCGCCATGCCCTGCAGGCGAACAGTACCCGTCGTCCGGCACAGAAGAAAGGAAGGCTCACTGTTCCAATCGCTGGAATCAAGAAACACAGTGGCGCGCTCATGGGAACATAAAAAAAAAGGTACGCAGTAGCGTCAGAAGTAGCAACAGCAAGATACAAAGACAACAACGTTGCGTAGACAACGGCCTAGCAAGGCAGCACGGCCTCCGCTAAGTCTTCGTTATTCTCCCGGTTAAAAACACCGACACTGAAGTCAAACGGTATCGCAACAGGTGACACTATATAGTGTAGAAGAAAAAAAAGTGATTGCCCCCGAAAAAAGAAAGTAAAGAAAAGAATAGGAAATGAAGTGGAAATAGCACGCAGTCAGTGACGTTCGGGAGCGCGTGCGGCTTCCTCCCAAATGCCGCCTCATACGCGGCCAACCACTCAGAGCCAGTCAGGAGAAAAGAGGAATCGAAGGCCGTGGAAGTAAAAGGAAGAGCCGCTGCTTCGGAGTTAAATCCTCCAGGAGCATCGGCGCAGCTAGCAACTAACCCACCAACCGACTCAATGCATAGTTCAGGGAACAACTGCTGTGACGACGCGCTCGCGGCATCCCTGTCTTTTGCCCGCGCTCTAGTCGGGCCCTTTTCCAACCCCAGATCGTCCTTCCCTTCTTTCCCATTACTCACTCGTTCCCCTCTCTCTACTTCTGTCCCTCGTTCTCTCTTCCAGACCCATGGCTACGCTTCTTCTCTATTTATATTTTTTTCGCCAGTCCGAGCGATGGGCTGTATCCTCTCGCAATTTCCTGCTCCACCACATCTTCTGGTTTCATCCCCTTCATCTTGATCATGTCGTTCCCCTTTTCCCTCCATGTTTCCCCTGCACTGCACGCTCTTGACTACCTCGTCCATAGCTTCCTTTTGCCTTTTATCTTTACCCTTTCCACCTAGCGGCAAGTGGCGTGGCCGGTTCCTAGCTTTGCTCGGGGCGCTTTGCCGAAGCCGTCCGGGACTCTCCGATCGTGTTACTCGAGCGCTCGGTGGTAACTGTGTACCCAAAGACAGACTGCGCCCACGCGAAAGCTGCGGGCTCCTAAAAGAAATATGGGTCGCCAGCGGAGGGCGACGAAGCAAAATTAGACTGTGTGAGCGGCGAAAGAACAGAAATAATGTTGGCTGAATAGGAAGGTGATGCTGGTCGAAGAGAAACAAAAAGGGGCCTTTAAACGAAATGCAGAAAGAAAATAAAATCTTCTCTACCATTTCATACTAAAACTTGCTAACACGTCGTTTTCCTTTTCCCCTTGCTCCCTATTCGCTTTCTCTGTCCCCAAAGGCTCTAACGTCTAGGAATGTCTTGCTTGTTTGTGTTCCTTTGCGTCTCGCTTGCCCGTGATTCTGCGGTGTTGGGTTGGCACATCGTTATCCAGAAACGTGCCCGCCCGGTAAAGAAAGCAAGAAATTTGGTCTATTTCTTTTTTTTTCTTTTCGTGTTTTCGTTCTTGCATGTGTTTTCGTCGTCCACTTATAAACCTCAACAAACCCGAGCGGTTTACAAGTAATATAGACGGATAGTTATGTGGCCCTTCCCTTCAGGATCTCTTCAGCAAAGCGTTGCAACCTGCGCCTGCCCTGCCTTACCGACAACCCAGTTCGCGAGCCGTATCTCACCACAATCCTTGATTGCGTGTAGAAGGGTCGCAGGAAATTACACAGCATTGACCCATTCTGCGTGACTGGGCATTGCGTAGCGGCGTAGGCAGCGCTACGAAAGTTTTGGATTGATGCTGTGAGGTCGCACTAAATCTGGAAAAATACCATGGCATCCGATTTCGCAACAGTTCTCCCGTTTTCTTTTTCAGTCAACATTGCTCTCCAGTGATGCCGCAGCTTATGTGATGTTTTGTGATCGTCTCTTGACTGCCTGGCTTTCGAAGCCGAACAGGTACGCCAGAAAATAATCCGCGTCCCAACAAAGCATTAGTGTGTCACTCAATGTGATTATACCATCGGTCAGGATTTTCTGAGGTCAAAGACCTTTAATGGCGTGCTTTTTATAGCACACACTGTTAATGCGAATGTTCTCGGCGAACGCGCATTTGTCTTAGTCGTCGTTGTCGTAGTTGTCAAAAATCTCCCGTCCCTAGAAAAAGGAGACAGGGGGGCAGGGAGCACCCTGACGAGCACCCCACACAGGGTGCCCCTCCACGGGGGCGCGATCACGTGACCAGTCTTTGCACATAGCCCGTGCCTTGTGCTTCGCGTTATCTTTTCCCAAATCCTCAAATAGACAGAGAAAAAGCTGCGAGGAAAGGCATGTTTATGTTCGTAGTTATATCGCATACCTACCACTGAGAGTGACCGGGGAAAAGGAAAAGAGCGGGAGGGTGGAGGGGGGGGGGGGGGGGGGGGGGGGTGTTGCTATCACATGCCAGCTGGCGCGGACGTTTGGTTTTACCGTTTGTGTAATCGTTATTCACTTTTCATGCAGTTGATGTGTGTAATACTTTGTGCGTTCGTAAATCATCAATTTGAATATGTGCTCGAGGAAATCCTGGATAACGAAATTATAATTAGTGCAGTGTCGTGTTCAGCTTGTTTTAGCGCCATGTTTCTGTTTTTTTTTTCACTTTTGTTCAATGCTCGCATTACTCGCCGAGATACGGAATGGCTGGCTTCAGAATATCATGTCAGCATCTACTTTATACACAATAATATAAAGCTAAACTAAGTAATAAAGTACAGTCGACCTACAGTCATTCACGGAAAGTCTAGCAAATTCCAGCAGTTTGCGGCACCACAGCATTTCACGAATATGAAAAAAAGTGCAACATAAATCGCAATAGAAGGAAAGAATCGGTATATGAAACCGGTCGCGGGGTTGTATTCTTTAAATATTTCTTTTTGAGAGTCATTCTTGTCTCCTTCAAATTGCTACTATTTCTTACTAATTTTATGTCTTAGGAGCATAGGAGTACATTTGCCTCTCCGGGAATTTTATAAACGCTTCAAGAAGCGTAAGTTGCAACTCTGCATAAACCACGAAAGCTGTTCCCCGAGTTGGCACAAGAAAAAAAGAAACCATCATTTCGAGACGGCTTCAGTTCAGAAAACGAACAAAAAGGCTACAAACGCTAACAAGAATCCGAGAACATGAATAAAGAAATATGACAGCAGCCACAGAATCAGAACAGCAGTCTCAAGCGCCCACGAAGCATGTGGGGAACGAAGAATGTGTTAGTTTTTGTTTC
Source organism: Amblyomma mixtum (assembly GCF_055824585.1). Classification (NCBI taxonomy): domain Eukaryota; kingdom Metazoa; phylum Arthropoda; class Arachnida; order Ixodida; family Ixodidae; genus Amblyomma; species Amblyomma mixtum. Next base: position 252,521,094 of record NC_143012.1, on the reverse strand, counting down.
CGGCAAGTGGAGCAGGAGCTCGAGTCTGAAGAAAGACATGCCACGGATGGGCTCTGAAGGCTCGAGTGAGGCTAGGAATATGAACCGCGCACAGAGCACTCATTTTCGCTAGAGACGTGGTATACTTCTCTCTGCGCGAATCGATCTGTAGAGTTCCCCAAGGTTAGAAGGCGATACGGATGGTGGAGGGCGTCCGTCTTGATCGTGTCACGGACGGACTACTGAGAACTTATCAATAACACAAAGAAAGAGCAATCCACATGAATGCATCTATTTTCTTTTCATGTCTGTGTTTCCATATGACATCTTTTTGCTGCTTCTCCTGCTTCTCCTGGTTCAAGATAAGCTTTCTTATTGTTCCAAAGCTATGCTTGTAAAAGTTGCGCATAGACTTTCTGTAGACATTTTGACAGACTCTATTGCCTCCCTATAGAAATTTCATTCTGTCTATTCATAATTTTAGTCTTTCCATAGACAAAAGTCTACTAAAAGTGTTTGGTCATAAATCTGTAGATTGTCTATATAGACTGTCTATGGGATTTGTATTGTCTGTAGAGTAGCCGACAGGATTTTACTATAAAAGGTCTATAGAGTTTAAAGACCTACTTTATGGGCACTCTCTCGACTGTCTGAAAAAATTTTCTTAGGTCAGTGTTTTTTGCGAGCATTCTGCCGCCTCCGCTATTCCAATCCGTTAGTCGACTTATTTGCTTACCTGATGGCAGGCATAGTTATGAGTGATTTCACAGTGAAACCTGCGTCCGGGAAGTTTTAGCCCAAAGGCTCTACATGAAAGTTTTGTTCGAAATTCAACAGCAGTGAGCAGCGACTACATGTTGTAAAATTGAAATTTTCGTTATCAATCTTTTGTAATTGCTTGGCAGAGTCAGCGAACGAGTGTGAAAGACCTGAGAAATTCAAGATGAGAAAGCATTGGTATCGTTCGCCCCCAAAATTTCAGTCCAAAAAAAAGGCCACAAATGACACGCATGCATGAGCGCAGCAACGAACAAAGTTAGGAACCTTTTAGAGCAGGCAAGAACAGTGTCAAGTGAAGTCGACCAATGAAGCGCGCTGCGCAACAACCTCGATGTTGTCAGACTGTGGCGTACACAGCAATTCGTGCAGCGATCTCGTGTATATAGAGCAGGCAGGGAGAGGCACCTGCAAAAAGTAAAGCACTGAGCAGTCCTTGAACTGCCCGTGTTTTAAGAGGGTTACGAAGAAGCCATTAAGTTGAACATCCTTCGGCCGCCGACGTCCTCTGCGCATGGCTGCATTAAGATCGCCTGTTTTCAATTGTGAGGAAGCGTGTTGGATGTTGCTCATCCGGGAATATAATTACGGTATTTTACTACAAGCAGTATTATGCTATATATAGCAGGACCCTTCCTTTCACTGAGCTCAAAGGCTCATGTCTGTAACTGCTGAAGACGCGTCGTTGTAATGCAGGTTACATGCAGTAAAACCATAAATGATATGCTTCCACGGAAAAAACGCGGGACGTGTTGTTAATTCATGTGTTGGTGTAAACCTATTTTTTGTCAGCCACATTACTGTGTTACGAAAATGAGTCTTACGATGGTATTTAGATGCAACACTGCAGCTAAGTACGAAGTCATGGCCATCTGGCTTGCGGCTTTTATAACCGCATAAAGTATGCATGCAAGAGCAGAACGCGAAACACTGAGATCGTGTAGCGTGCGTAGAAGGAACATAATGGTTCATGAGATAGCCCGAGAAAAGACACAGCTTGCGATCGCATACAGCATTGTTTCCTCTGCAGAGACAACCTTTATGACTATCTTTTCTCACGCGTTTATACTTTCCGGAAGGCTAACAGTTTTTAGGACTCTTGTAGCTGTAACGTTTCTGGGTGTCGTAAACTAGGATGTCATGCTCTATATAGATAACTAGGTCTCATATTTGACGGTGCGTAAAAAAAATCAAGTTTTTTTTGCGTTGATTACCCAAAGATGATAATATGGGGATAGCGCATCCATCTCTCCATTCGTGTCGCGTTTTTCTTTCAAAATTTGCACCAGAAGAGTGGCTTGTATACATGAGATGAGGAAGTTTGCGGGCACACGGTGGCTACACCTAGCGGAAGAAAGATTTACATGGAGAACAGTTTAAGAGGCCTATGTCCAGTGGGGGACGTTGTTTGACTGACTATGCTACCGCCAGTGATGACGCACGCGATTGCAGTAAGACATGACCTAACATTCGGCCACGCACGAGCTTGTGTTCTGCGCATGCGGAATGGTACACTGCACCGAATTCCGGCAAGTCCAGCCTTCTTCGACATACCTTTTAACTGTGAGGAAACTTTGGAGTATTGTAGCACACTGTTATGAAAGTTGATGGGAATGGCCCACCGAGGAATGGCCTAACCTTTCAACGCGTAGCAAAATCTTGCTTTTAAAATTAGCCGCACCATGTACAGCAAAATCTCGTTGCAGTGGATTCGGTTTCGACGGATATACGTGAATTCTGATAGAGTGAGCTCAAATAGGCGACGAATGAGCTTGTGCGAGCTTCGTTACAGCGGAATTTTCGGCTACCAATGCCTAAGTCCAAGTACCCTTCAACAATTGTTTGGCGACGCACATGTCATCGGCAGCAGCGACGCTGGCGGTGGTCATTTTGCTACAACCACGAATCTGCATGCATGAACGAACTCCGAATAAAAATCGACCACTGCCCAACCCACAGGCTTGCTAAAAAAAAAACTGGCAATAGAAGTAAGTCGATACCCTTGTATCGACTTATGTTTAGTTTTGGCTTCTTTTTTTTTTTGTTAGCAAGTCACTTATCTACTTATGTTTTGCGTTGTTAAGCTAGCGCTGCAGGGGCCGGAGAGACTCACCTCCGCATCCTACAGCCCTAGCTTGCCGAGGAAAGATGTATACCGGGTGTTTCACCTAACACTTTACACAATTTAAAAAAAAAAAGGCTCTTTTGGTTAGCAGAGCTCGTTTTACGGCATAGCATTTTCACTGGTGTAGTACATCAGAAAACAGCTAAGACGTGCTAACCAGCAGGCTGGCTAAGTGATATTGAATTTTAACTATTATCGTTAGGCTCCTTAATTATTGAGTGGCGTGTAGCCCACGTAAGTAATATCCATATCAGTTTTCAGATTTTCGAAAGCGCGGTTATCCTCGTCGCTGTGGCCCAACAAATTTTAGCTACATCGCGCCATAATACATGCGCTTCCGAAAAGCTTGCAGCCAACCTCTCCACGGCACGTAACTCGTCGAATTGGCCAAAATTTGGTTTAGCAAGAGTTTGAGTCGGGCTAGTTGGTATAGGTTTACCTACGGTGCGCTACATATGCCCCTCAGTAATAAAGGAGCCTAACTGTAATAGTTAAAAAATTAACAGTGGAGTAACATTAAACCAGCCTACTAGATATTGCTTTCGACACTATGAACTTTCAGTGTGCGCACTGTGTACCCTAATAGTTATGGCATACATACACGTGCATGATCAATCTCCCATTCCTCTCTTCCGTTTCTTTCTCTACATCTGTTCTCCCTTCTCACGTGTAAGGTAGCATGCTGGGCTTCGCCCAGCTTCCACAGTTTAAAAAAAAATACAAGCAAGCACACAAAGCGTGATGCCTTCATCAGCTGATCTTACGACAAGAACCCGGAGAAAACCATACAGACAGACAACGTCAGCTCACCGGCCTCTCTGAAAAAGAGGCCGCGAAAACGTTTTGCGAGCCACGTTGTCAATAATTTCGCTCTTGGTCGAGGCGCCAAACGATTGGAGGGCCGGCGAGAGATGATGGATAGATTGGCGCCTGGTTTAGCGTTCGGGCCCGATCGTTACACCGGCTGCCTTGTTGCCCAGTCACGGCGCCTTCCTCCACGACTCTCACGCCCATGGGGCCGCAATTTCCCGCACAGCATCGAAAACGCACTCTTCGGGTCGCTACTAGATAAAACTGACATGAATTTCTGCAGCTGAAATGGTATCGTCACAAACCAGACAGTACACATGTTAGCATTTAAACTAGCTACGCACAACATCGAGCGCTGAGGCTGATGCTTCTTTTGTTCGCACTTTGCTCCACATCATCAGTACAAGATCCACTGAAGTAAGTAATCTAGTGGCTCTCAGGACGCATTAAAATCCGCCGACAACACCAACGCAATATCGTGGAACACTACCTTGGTTTACGAAAGGCTTAAAGGAAATACCACGACTACTAACTGTAGCCTTCCGGGGATTACTCGGATATTCTCTTTTTCAATGAAGCTTCGAGGTAGAGACAACGGCTAGGCAAGCTCATAACAGTACTAGAATTTTAAACTTAAATTCCGGTGATGCAAAATGCGCTGTCTTCTAAAGCCCATGCGCATTCATTTGAGCGAAGGTGCATAAATTCCGCCGAATTAGAGAAGTTGCAACCCATCTTTCATGAATTCATTTTTTGGGTTTACGATTTTATTATCACTGAACGGAAATCTAGAAGCACTCACATTCTTTATTTGCGATTGGGAACCGCCTGCATAGATCACTAGAAAGCCCGCGATCTGTGTAGGTTCAGGACGATGAGTATGTATATCACAGTTACGTGAAATACCCAAAACATGGTAACTTTTGGAGACGACTGAACAGGGTTTTATGACCGTTAATCAAAGGCCTTTTGGTCCTATAAAGAGCTAACCGATCTATTGCCGGTGTGTGCACTATGAAAAACAGCAGTTATTATTGCACTGCAAATTTTTCTCGTGGTCAGAAACATACCGGGTGTTTTTTTTTAGAAGGTCCAAAATTTTGTTTAAAGAAAGGTAAACTGCTTTAGATTTATTTTAGCACTGGGGCTATACTGGAGGCTACGGCGGGCGCCAGGCAAGAGGAAAACTGCTTTAATTATTTCGCTGATTAACTAAATATGTTAATAAACTTTTCTAATTTTTAGTTTAAGGGTTATGTTGTATTCGCAGAATTGGAGATCGTCCTCGAAATAGTCCAACCGAGAAAGAACAATTTTAATTAAAAAATTTTCACGCACGTTACGAGGCGTGAAAAGGTCACCCTGGTAGGCATTTCACACCGTATCTCAGCGGCGGTGAGCGCCTCTGACGTAGTTCGCTCCGCCCTGCGCTTTGCGTCACACGGATGATATCACCTGAAGCCCGGAAGGGCGGCCTGCGCTATCGCTGCTTGTTTCGCTTCGCTCCGCGGCCTCACGGAATGCCGCGTTGGAACAAAAACGCATTGACACAAAGCGCTGGGCGGAACGAACTACGTCACAGGTGCTCACAGACGCTGTGCTACAGTGTGAAGCTGCCTACCAGGATGACTTTTTCTCGCTTCGTAACGCGCGCAAAAAATTTTTCAATGAAATTTTTTTTTCTTGGCTGGACTGTTTGGAAGACGATCTCCAATTCTGCTAATACAACATATCCCCTAAAATAAAAATTATAAAAGTAATTAACATATTCACTTAATCAGCGAACTAATTAAAGTAGTTTGCCTCTTACCTGGCGTCCGCCGTGGCCCTCAGTATAGCCCCAGGGTTAAAATAAATCTCAAGGAGTTTACCTTTCTTTAAAAATGTTGGACCTTCTAAAAATAAACACCCGGTATTCGGTAAATATTAAAACAGGGCTATAAATAAACAGCTATAAAAGCTACCGTAACTACTATAACAGTTAGCGAAATATAGCTGCTTCACGTTTCACCACCGCCGTCCCTGAGATTATGAATGCATATATTCGTAAAGCTGCCCTAAAGGTGTGTCAGTATCCTCTCTGGTTTTCGGCTAAAATTAAAAAGATGCTTCGCATGAAGCCGAATTGTCAAGGTCAGCTGAGAAACAATCCTATCGAGGCCTGGTAGGGATGCTTTAGCGCACCGAGAGCGCATGTAAAGGCCATCAGCGCGGGAAAGAAAGGCACAATAGGTACGCTGAAGCTAATGAACAATGATCCCAAGTTATTTGAGCAATATATGTGAATATAAGTGTAGTAACAGTTGGCCGCAAGTGACAACCGCTGATACATCTGATTCTTGTGGACATAAAGTGTTTGATCCGGGCTGAATTTACGCAAGCGTTCGCCGATAACCTTTCACAGGGATACCGCCTGGCGCCTTGCGCTGCACAGAACATAAGGAGAGTTCAGTGACGGCTACCTCACGCTATCATCTGTTTCATTACACGACGCCAGCGACGCCATTAATGTTCAGAAACCTAGATTATCTGTTCGTCACGATAACGTGTCAGCCGTCGCTGCGGCTCACTGGCTATGGCGCTCGGCTACTGACCCGAAAGACACGGGCTCGATCCCGGCCACGGCAGTCGGATTTCAATGGAGGCGAAATTCTAGAGGCCTGTGCAATGTGCGATGTCAGTGCACGTTAAAGAACCCCAGGTGGTCGAAATTTCCGGAGCGCTTCACTACGGCGTCCGTCTTAGCCTGAGTCGCTTTCCTGTACTCCGTACCTACGCCTGAGTGCAACTAGCACAAAGCAGTTAGAGCCATTATTCGCAAAGTCGCGAAACGTGCTCTGGACCTCTCGATTACCACCTCCACGGCCCACCTCACTGCCCTGGGGGTGCTCAACACCTACTCGGAGTTGCGAGAGGCTCATCTCATGAGTCAATACACGAGACTGTAGCAGACGGGGCCAGGACGCCGTCTACTCAGTTGCCTCAACATAAGCATCCCCTGTGTCCCGGAGGAACCACTCCGTATCCCGCAGCTGGGGCTGCACAGGCTATGGGATCCAGCCCGTGCCACACAACATGACTCCACACACACGCGGAGGCCGGAGGACAGCGCGTGCTCGGGCACCGCATGCGCAACATGGTTCCAAACCCGGCGTGTTCTACGCTGACATCGCAGGCCCGACTCCATCGGGCCACTACACGGCAGCCTTAGTACTCCAGAACTTGCAAACCAATGGGCTTTCTTTCCATGTCGAGAATGTCCACCGGGCTGAAGAAGTCGCTATCACCCTCGCGGTCGCAGACCCCCAATGCAAGGTTGTTGGTTAGTTTATTGGTTTATTGGGGTTTAACGTCCCAAAGAAACCGAGGCTATGAGGGACGCCGTAGTGAAGGGCTGCGGAAATTTCGACCACCTGGGGTCCTTCAACGGGCACTGACATCGCACAGTACACGGGCCTCTGGAATTTCGCCTCCATCGAAATTCAGCCGCCGCGGCCGGGATTGAACCCACGTCTTTCGGGCCAGCAGCCGAGTGCCGTTCCGACTCGCGTTTCGCTTGCGAGAGCTATGTCAGTTGCGAGGTACAGTCTTTGTCAAAAGTTTAGAGCCCAGGGGGTTTGCTTCTAAGCCTCGCAGTGGGACTCCTGTAACATTCGTGGTAGTCCTACCCATTGGAGGAGGCAGGACAGAAATCTTCTTACCTTCAGCAAATTTGGAGCGCTGGAGACGCATTACGAACCAGACAGTGTGCTTCAGAAGCAAACCCCCTGGGCTCCAAACTTTTGACAAAGGCTGTACGTCCTCTAGCCTGTCTCATACTCTACAACGCCGTTAGAGACGCCGAACCCACGCCTAGACACATCTTGTGGGCGCCGGCCCATCAAGGACCTCCCTGCAAACGAAGCTGCGAATGGGGATGCCCGAGCGCTTATCCTCAGGACACCTACTTGCGCGTCGTTCCCCACCGATGAGCCTAGCCGACCGCTTCTGCGGTTTCGAGAAATTATTGACTTTTACAAAAACAGGCATCGCGAGTTCCCTGCACCGGCGAAGGGGCTGTCGAAGGCAGACGAACGCATTCTGCGACAGCTGCAGACGAACACCTACTGGTGTGCCGCTATGACTCGAAAGTGAATGCTTTGTGCCCACACTGTGACGAGCTCTGTTCTCTATCTAACATGGTGTGGGCCTGGCAACACAGTCCTCACTTCCCCCCCAAAAGAGGCTTGGGAGACCTTCCTCCTCGAGTGCTAGAGTGCGACGGCGCAAGCTGCCCTCGCTCGCGAGGCGGCGGGATCTTGCGGCATCCCGGACTAGGGATGCGGACCAAGAAGGTGCCGGCACTCACCATTTGCGCCTGCTCATCCTCTATATTTCATTATTAACGGTTTGCTCTCTCTCTCTCTCTTTGAGACGTTAAACCCCCATAAAAAAATGGTAACGTGTCATTTTTCAGTGAAAAAAAAAAAAATGACGCTTGGCTTCTTGTTCACGTACAGAAGTGAGCAGGCTGGGCGAGAGCGGTCGAGCTGTGCTCGGCGGAGCCAAATATGCGAAATAGTTTTCACAGGTAACACTTGACCTCGAGTGCTACCTTAGAGCCACATCAGTGACAAAAGTACAAGCTCAGTGCTCGCAACAAATCAGGTATGGCAAGATTTCACGTCAGTTGCCCCCCGGCACACCGTTCCAGCGTTCTAAAGAAGTGTGCTTCCTTCACTACTGACGTATGTTCTTAGTCTGCCATGCATTTTTAACAAGCATATGCATGTACGCATAATGCATCAGTCGTTTTCAGATTGATAAAGAAGGGTTCTTTGCTTCTTCTTTTTTAACCAGTACTAACACAGGGATTAAGCACTACAGGGGTTCAGCCAGTGTGCGCGACTCCGCCAGGCTGCCTAACTTAGCTCCATTGTATTGGGTTGCAAACACGAAACAAGCACTGCGACCGAAATCGAACTCGCTGAAGTTGATAGGATACTGCTGGGCCCCAGAATAAAAAGAGAAATTAAATTATATATCCTCAAAAAACGCAAGGGCCGGACGCGCAAACCTGTTCTCTAGCACGTACGATGCTCGACGGTCATGAATGACACGACTCCGTGTTCTGTATGATTTGCGCACTTAGAGGATCACGAATGTGGGCTGGTAAAGCGTATCAGGCGTTATTAGCAATAAGAAGTGAAGTTCAGATAAGCTCCTAAGCTCGGCCTCTCTCACGCATCCCATTTCCCTAATCCGCGGGGACATATTTCATCATCGGGACGATTGTCGCCAAGCAAGGTACTCTCATTGCTGGCGAGCAGGCCAGCCACCTCGGTAATCCCACATATTTATCCCAACTGTCCTGCTTCGCTGACGAAGGGTGTCGCCCAGGAGGATTTTGCTACGGGGCTCAAGGACAGAATGGACGTCGCGCAAGCGCGCCATGGTTAAACTCTCGCTTAGCGTGTAGCGGCATTCTTTTTTGTTTGTTCGCTTGCTTGCTTTCTTGATTGCTTGCTTGCTTCTTTGCTTGTTTGTTTGTTTGTTTGTTTGTTTGTTTGTTTGTTTGTTTGTTTGTTTGTTTGTTTGTTTGTTTGCTTGTTGTCAAGTTTTTTTGCTTGCTTGCTTTTTGCTTGCTTGCTTTTTGCTCGTTTGTTCATTTAATTGCTTGCTTGTTTGGTTACTGTGCGATGTCAGTGCACGTTAAAGAACCCCAGGTGGTCGAAATTTCCGGAGCCCTCCACTACGGCGTCTCTCATAGCCTTAGTCGCTTTGGGACGTTAAACCCCATAAACCAAACCAAACCAAACCAAACTTCTTTGTTTGCTTGTTTGCTTGCTTGATGTATGTCGGTCGGTCTCTCTGTCTGTCTGTGCGCCTGTTCGTTTATGTTATCTTTCATTTGTTGTTGTTGTTGTTTGTTTGCTTCCTTGTTTCTGCTAGGACTTCCACCTCAGGCCTCAAAACGAAGCACCGCGGTTGGTGTAGAAAGGGCGTGACTGCTTTCAGAAAAATGCGCCGCGGATGCGCCAACAAGTCGGACACCAGAACAGGAAAAGAAAAGTATCAAAGGCCAAAGCGCAGGAAGTGTACATAAGCAGCGGCTTGAATCGCTATCATGCACTGTTCTTGTAGCATCCGCCGGCTCTTGAAGCATCCGGGATGCTTCAAGAACCCCACTATGCAGATTCGAAGCAAATCAATTGAACTCTTTACTTTTGACAAAAGCTGTTCATAGCAGCACTGTTCTGTCTCCCCATCTCAAGGCGCCCTCCCGCTTCTCAAGGCGCGGTTCAAGTGTCCACCTAAGGCGATGCAGTTACTGCGTATTTCCTTTCCTCATACCAGTGAAAAGTAAAGAATTCGTAAATTTCCTTATTGCAAGCCAAGCTCTGGACAGATGAGCATATACCTGCGGCGCGAATTCACTGTATTTGACGGATGTCGAGCCTCTCGTTGCACCAAGCTCATTGATGAAACAGAATGAAAAACGTACATTGTTGTTTGATAGCAATTCAGTGTACAGGGCATGTCACTAGTAGCAGCACAACGTTTCATGCAAGATAAAACTAAACAGCAGTTTAGGACAGCGTAAATCACGAAGTCAGATGTTTAATAAAGTTACTGCTGTCATCAAGATCGAGAGGCCAAATCGAAAAATTTTGTGCATAAAAAAATTGTCAAGGTAAAGAAATCGAAGAAAATCGTCCCGCAGTAGTTTTGAAAGGTAGCACATAAAGCACAGAACTATTATCAACTCTTAACAACAGACCATTAAGCGATTTGGGCGAAACATTACTTTCGTCACCTCCACAAGGCCTAGTTCAATGCTCAGTAGAAGGTTTGGTTAGAAGCTAGATTAACGAATGGCCACGTGTTAGACTTGCATCAGCCCAGTGATATAGCTGAACTTCGATGGTGTCTCCCTTATAAATTATTTTACGTGTGCGAATGCTTCAGATAGATACCTCGGGTAGTATACTATAAGCTATTTTCGCTGTCCATTTCGCGTCCATTCGGTCCTCTCAAGTAGCACAGGTAATTGGCCCCATATGGGAGATATATTGACAAAGCCTTGTCCTATAAGGGACCAGAGTGAAACCATTCATTTACAATACCGGGCCAATTATTATCTGTGCTTCTTGGGCTCTGTCATTCGTTTCTCAGATATTCCCCCGGTTTTCCAGCGTGTGGGGTGAACGACCCGGCCATTGGGTGATTGGCGACCGGACTTAATCATTCATCGCAATTTTATGCAATATGCAGCCAATGATGAGGCGCATCGCCGCGCTCTGTCAACAGCAGGCGACCGGACCTGACCACTAGCTCCCATTGGCTGCGAGATGCAGCCAATGGCGAGGTCCGGTCACCAACCACCCAATGGCTGGGTCGCTTGCCGCAGACGCTTCAAAATCTGAGCGACCACTGACAGAGGACACAATGGACGCAAAATGAACAATGAAGAATGGACAGCTTACAGAATACGGACCCTGCTCGTTTCATGCCCTTGTACCGCAAAGAGAAGGAGTGAACACAAAGTGTGCCAATGAATTATCTCTGTGAGGGTGAAAAAAAATGTCGAAAAGACAGCCAGATCGTTGCGACCTATCTAACTCAATTATCACGCCAACTGCGTAGTCGACTGAAGCACGTGATACAAGCAGTTTTTGTTTTTTCGCACAATTTTCCTTTGAACTATCTACCCAAGAAAGCGTCTCGTGCGCCGTCAAGCCAACGCCGACAGGCAACGTTGCGCAGCATTGAAGCAGGGGGCTTCTGAAGAATAAGTTCGAATCAGTGCGCTTTTGTTGTACTAAAAGCACCAGGTGGGTGATCGGCGTACGCATCAGACGCACGCTAACTATGCAAGCAGCACTAGAACACTAAAACACTGCACGGAACCTTCACCTCGGAGATTCCCATTGCGCTGCTATCGCACTGTTTTCACTGCAAATGCTCGAAAACCAAGCTAAGAACTATCCTGCTCTAGTAAAGACTATAAACGTCTTTCGCCTGACAAAAAAGCATTGTCGTCGGCCTCCTAGTAAGTTCGTAATCAGGGGATGGATTTAAGGGCAACTCTTTGAAGCGGAATGGAGGCTGCTTTATTCGGTGGGCGATGCATTTCTTGCCGCCCTCCCTCAACCCGTTAAAATCAGTCTGTCTGCACTATCATCATCAGTGCATTATAATGCATGGCGGGAAACGAAAATTGCCCATCCTTTCAACAAAGTAGTATGAACATTTTCTGCAGTTGCCACAGCTGCTGCACTGCTCAATGAGAACGCAGCATGCTCTTGCGATGTCGAAAGGGAGTCGAACCGATGCTAATCTCACAAGGCCATGCTGTGGCAGTCGGTAAGTTAGCATGCGCTTCATATCTCTGGTGCCAAAATGAGAACAGCAGCATAGTCACGATTACCCAAGGACATTATCTACATTCGCTCTTTCTGAGCCCAGTGAGGAGGATTCAAGGAGTTCGATTACTGGGAGCCAAAAGTTTGCGCTATTTCTGGTTCGGGGTTGTACGGCACATTGTCTAAACTAACCAAAGAGCAAACTTCTTATATTATTGCGACCGATGCCAATAAACTGAGAGCGTGATCATAGCAGGCTGCAGTTAGATCGCAGTGCCACAGTACGCTATTTATGATTTTTCTCTTAACTTTGTCATAAAACTCACCCATTGGCTGGAGGAAAGTGACGCCACCAGACCAGATAATTACCATTGGCCGAATGAAACTGATGTCATCAGACTGGAAGTGAGAGCTACTCGTTTCGACGTATCTTCATTGCGTCCGTGTCGCTACCTTTAGAAACCTTCGGGGAAACATCTAACAATCAGCTGAGGCATTCATAAACACGTCCATGAAATAATATCACACAACTCGATGTAAAGGCATCAGCAATTTCTAATGCTGTCGCACTGCCAACGCATAATGTAATTGGGTGTCCCTGCGTTTTTTCGCTTGAATCCTAATGCATTTCTAAAGGGAAAGGTTGCCACTGTAGTTCAGTGCAATTTAACAAAAACTCATCAGGCATTCGTGTACTTCTTACGCTTCGCGTTCTTTGAGCCTTCAATAAAAAAAAAAATCTCGCAGCACGCTCTCTTCCAGCCATAAGCTCGCGGCAAAAGTTCGCTACACGTGCTTTATATAAAAAAAATTACCATTATGCTCCCAATGTTATGCGGTATACATATTGCGCATCTCAGTGTTTTATGCGCCCCATACGCTTCATCTCAGGCAGTCCGTACATACTTTCATACCATTTACCTCTGACCCACCTTCAGAATGTACTTTATTACGTCTTTTATTTGCGTGTATTTCATTCGCACACCAGACAGCGTATGTGCCACACCAGACGGCCTATGTGCACCCCAGACAACGAAGGTGCTACCCCAGACGGCGTAGGTACCACACCAGGCGGCGTAGGTGTCACACCAGACGGCATAGGTGTCACGCCAAGTGGCGTAGGTGTCACACCAGACAATGCAGGTGCCATCGCCCGTCTCACACCTAAGCCGTCTGGAGTTGCGTACACCGCTTTACCTGTGGGGTTGAGCGACAGTTAAAAAGTCGCCAGAGACACTTAGGACTTCTTACGTCTGAGAAGGCATAAGCCCACCCGCTCACTTTGCGAACGCAGTCACCACGCGGCGTGATGTAACCCGGTGCCACGCAGCTGGCAATTGTACCTCATCATGGTTCTACGTAGCCGCCGCAGCATCCTACCTAATCTACGCACTGACCCGCATTAAGGGTATGACGCGATAGCTAATTGGTTAATGCCAAAATCTGCTAAACTGGTCTTTCTTTAGTTAACATTCATAGATCCCTGGCAGTCCTCATACCACACCTGGTGCAGTGGTTAAGCGGTGCGCCACTGTCCTCGGGTGGCAGGCGCTGCCACTAGTGTGACTTGTGCAATTCAGGTTGTCCCAACCACCACCTGCCAGGTTGCAGGAGGACGCCATCTTTTATCGGTACCATTGAGTGTTATCACACTTGCACTCACGCACACACACGGGTTTTCGCTCAATAGGGCAAGTAAGGCTTACGCCTTAATAAGAAGCAGACCTACCCGAAATATTTAGGGCACACCTTAGAATCTTACTACCTGCAGCTTTTTTCACAAGCGTTCACTACGGCCCACCGCTGTGCGACAACCGACGCTGAGTCCTCCCGCAACGTCTTATTCAAAAAAAAAAAAGAAAACAAACAATACGTGCTTGCATGAACCTATCCTTAGCGCCACCGGGCGGCAAATGGACACAGGCGAAAAATAAGCGTACTAAACGGCACTCTGCACGCTCACTATTCTCGGTACGATGCTGTACAGCACGAATGCATCCGAGTGCACCAGATCTCAACTGTGTATCCACTGTGCTTCGTTGCTTTGCCCCGAGCCGTTCATAAAAATAAACCTAGTAAAGGAGGTTAGGTGACCGTGAATCAATTACACGAACTAAAATCTGTGAGGTATCACTGCATATGCCCATACTGGTTGCTTTAGTCGCAAGCAGATATGCCGTCGTCTTGGCGAGCAGCCGATTCGTCTCCAGCATTTTTTTTTTCGCATCCCATTTAAAAGCAATACATATACGAGGTGCTAAATGTGGCTGTTCTTCCCGAGTTCACGAGACGCAGCTCTCGCCTCGCTGGTGCCATGCTCCTCGTTAGGGAAATAAGAAGGGTTGCGTAACGAGGGATAAAAAAAGGAAGCCAGCGCACTAGTGCTCTAACGACGTCTCACGGCTAAAAAAAGCCGCGGTTGAGACTTGTCACTGCACCAACCGGCACGCTCGATTCCTCGTTTTCTCAATCTCTCTCTCCCTTTTTTTTTCACAGATTAGTTTCGGCTGAGCTTTTTTCAAAATCAAGGACACGGTTAGATCTCGACGCAGTTGCTCATTAAAGTCTGTCATACCGGCTTGCGGGCATCAGCGCCTCCTAGTTTAAGAATACCGTGCTGTTAAATATTGCGCTTATTTTTTCCTTTTTTTTCCTTATTGCGTAACACAGTACATAAAAGCTTCAGCGACAATGCACGTTTCATATTTCGTACCGCTGCATTCTTCCTTTGTCTTATTTTTCTTTTTCTCAGCGCTCATCACACATGCGCGCTCACGTTGTAATCTACACATAAATACCTAACAAGGTTTTTTTTGTTTTGTTTTGTTTTTTTTGTTTACGCCGCCGCGGTGGCTCAGCGGCTATGGTGCTCGGCTGCTGTCCCAAAAGACGCGGGTTCGATCCCGGCCGCGGCGGCTAGAATTTCTTTGGAGGAGAAATTCTAGAGGCCCGTGTACTGTGCGATGTCAGTGCACGTTAAAGAACCCCAGGTGGTCTAAATTTCCGGAGCCCTCCACTACGGCGTCTCTCATAGCCTTAGCCGCTTTGGGACGTTAAACCCCATAAACCTAACCTAACCTTTTTTGTTTACAGTTTAATTATAGCAGGTCACTTAGTCCAGTCCCCCCCCCCCCCCCCTTTTTATTTGCTTATCTTAACAAGTCTGTCTCATTTGCGCTGTACGTTTCAGTTCGGTCTACGGCACATCTCCACCCCCTCCCTCCATCCCTCCGTTTTATTACCGCCCTTTTACTCATTTCCATAGCAGCATTCACTAACTCTGACGTCAACACCTCCGCTAATTTTATCAAAAATGAAACTCGACAAACCCGTAGACTCTCTGTAAACAAAACGGCTGAACACTTTTTGTTGCTGCTGTTGTGATGGCAGATTTCAGTCTGGAAACTTGTCCACCAATAACAAACAGTACCACTGTTTTGTGAAGTGTATGAGCACCTGTTTCTGTAGTACAAATTTTCTTCAGTAAAACATGCACTGATGACATCAAAGATACCACTTTAAATTGATACACGCGGCTCTCAATAACAAAACTCCTCGGTAGAGCGCTCGTAATTACCATGCAGGGGTCATAATTCTCCAAACCTTGCATTGCGATATGCTTGAACAACGAGAACTAAAATAATAGTTCTAAGGTTATGTTTAAAGCCCCTTTTATCGGATTTCACTCTTGGCAGTCCTACACTGCGCTGTTTTGTTGCGGTTCTGAGCTGTTACTACGCCACTCTGTCGTCGAGCTGTGGTTGTTGTTGCTTACCTCAGTAAACATGGCACATACTCACGCAGGGGGATTGGCTGTTCTGTCGCGATTCGGCTTTTTCAGCGAATATCGGCGTCCGTTCTCGGCTTCCTGTTCAGGCGCAGGCTTTTTTTTCGTCAGCTGTTTTCTCGTGTCCCCAGTAACGCTATGCTAGAACTCTATTAGCAATCCCGGGCGTCTGAGACCTCCTCTGGAATTTTAGCTCACTTTCTTCAAGGAGCGCAAAAAAAAAAAACATGCAGAAATAAAGCTGTTTTCAATTTAGCCGCGTATATAGTGAGCAAAACTGCGAACGACTGTCTCCTTCGGATGAAGGTCACGAAAGACGGCTAATTTAATTGAGCTGGACCTCTTTCGACGTTTCTCCACCAATGTGGGACACGTGCCCGATATATTCAGGGAGTCTAGATAACCGACAGTGTAATGTACAAACCCTTCCGATATGACACAGAGCAAAGCTTGAGCATTCAAATACTGGTTATTGCTTTTTACGTGTGACAACCACACTTATTTCCTGATTTGTGACTAGTTTTCCTTCTGGCGCTCGGCTGGTGACCCGAAAGACGCGGGTTCGATCCCGGCCGCGGCGGTCGAATTTCGATGGAGGCGAAATTCTAGAGGCCCGTGTACTGTGCGATGTCAGTGCACGTTGAAGAACCCGAAGTGGTTGAAATTTCCGGAGCCCTTCACTGCGGCGTCCCTCATAGCCTGAGTAGCTTTGGGACGTCAAAACCCCATAAGCAATAACCCTTCTGGCGTATAATATCCAAAAGTCATTTTCAACCATAGTGGGGAAATAAAAAAAACTGGAAGGAACACTTTAAGCTCTGCTTTAAGAGTATGATGCGATAGCATTAAGAGGTTAACGCCCACATATGCGGAATTGGTCATTCACGACTCTACATTCATAGATCCCAGGGAGTCATCGTACCCCTCCTGGCGCAGTTGTGCAGCGATTAAGCGAGGCGCCACAGTCCAGCGATGGCAGGTGCTGCCAGCTGTGGGGCTTGTGCGACCCTGACTGCTCTTCCCATGCATCTTCTCGCCGCCGCTCATTAATTTATCTGCCACCTCTCACTCCTCAGGTCGCCACATTCCATCTGCGTGCTCCGTCCGCTCTGACTGCGAGGCTCCAAACGGTCGCCAACGCCGACGCTGAACAGTTTTTTCCGACAGGGGGATACTGACGCTCAGGCATTAAAAAAGTCCTTTTTTTGCAAACTGGTTGTTCCCCTTCATACTGGAGGGGCCTGTACATTCACGCTTCAACCTACTGATTGATCTGGCCGCAAAAATGACAGGCAGCGCAGTAAATGACCAGCCGACAGTGCCGATCTGGCTTGTTAAGTGCAAAATAGCGCCAAGCTTCGGTCATAGGAACACCGAAGATCCCGCCCACACAGCGACACGTGCCTGTTGCAGTCCGCGCCCGCCAGGGGTAGCAGCAGCGCACAGAATGCCCCCGGGAAATTACTATATGGAGAATCCCTCCGTCCGATCGCTACGGAGGTTTGCACCAAGTGCTGCTCTTCCATTCCGTCCACTCGCACCGAACAGTTCGGCCGTGTACCGTGGACAAGGCATGACGGATAAGAACTCGCGTTCACAAACCATACTGAAGGAATCGCAAGCCAACGTTACGCGATCTCCGTCGACATTATTCAGACTGGATCGGCGAACATAAAGTGCCTCGTAAAATTGCATCTGCGTGCCCTACGCTATAAGTGCCATCGGCAAACATCAAAGCAACACTTCAACATACGCTGTCTTTGGAAGAACAGGGCCAGAAAAAGGACTCGAAAGCATGACCTTTACCTGGCGACCGGGCTCCGGGTTATTTCGCTGCATACACGAGATTAGAATGATGGAGAAAAGTGGAGTCTAAGACACAGGTCCTGCCGTGTCCGCCGATACGATACAGGCGCCGCACTCGACACAGGCAGTTGAACGCATTAAGGAAATGCCTCAGGGTTCAGACAGGTTCTGCATCAAAGGAGTCACTTAATGGATGCAGAAAGGCTGAACTTCTGATCCGAAAAGTTCTGCCATGTCCGAGATCTGACGGCTATATGCGCGTTAAGTATAAGACGAATAAACTTATCCTAGAGACACTCGCGCGATCAATGTTAAATTAGCGTTACGAACACCATTTTTTCCTCTTGTATTCACGGAGCAACTGCAAGCGCCGAAACGCACTAAATTTCCACTGCATGCGCGGGGTGTTTCTATGCAGCGGCATTTTTTTTATTTTTCCACAGCCGTTGCATGTTTACGACCAGACGTCCTGGATCGTGATAATGACATCGGTATCCGAGGTCAGTGGAGTTACCTTTGTAAGTATGGAATGCCTTGCGGTGAAGCCCTCTGCGCCGCCGTCTGCCAGCCAGCACTTACCATCTAAATAAGCCCTGCTCCAAGTCTGGATAAAGAGAACTGGTTGTATGCAAACTTCACAGCAACACGGGAATGATTGCGATTACTGTTGGCCAACTGTCACCGCGTGGCAACAAAATGAAATTTTCACAGACCATCCCTGTTCATCTTTCTACGTCAGCTGAGGGGAGACAACAGGCCGCAATTTTAGGCAAGCACTACACCCGGCTGGACTCTACCCGCTACAACGGATGTGAAAAGACACTAAGAAAAAAAATAAGCAAGAGCGGATATCGCAGTACATTCCCGCCTACACAAGCATGTGAACTGCACAGTTCATTCCTGATTAAGCTGAGATATAAGGCTCAAGATCTGTCGCTTTGTGAAATAAAATTGGCAGTGATTTAGCTCTGGTTAAACCTGGAGGATTGCGAAAGCAACGAGGAGAGAGAGGGGCGATGGAGAGCACGCGGCAGAGGCGGCGGCCCCGGCACGCTAGCTATGCGCCGCTACTGCGCATGCGCAGCTGGCGAGCGTGGCGGTGGTACCTCTGAGTCACGCGCGCAGCGACGGCAGCGGCGCGCCAGCTGTGCGCCGTGTGACGTCACTGCTCCTCGCGCATGCGCAGTATGGCCTTTCGTCAGCTCCGCGAAATGGCTCTGCGACTGGCGTAGTGTTGCTTTCGCAACAAAAGCAATGGCCAGCAGTTTCTACGGCCACTCAGACCTCGTATAAAGAGTGAACAAGTGATTTCCTCCTTTACCTCTGCCCGCAATCCTGGATCGGTTATGCGTCGGTCCTTCCTCGTACTTTAATTAAAGATAGAGGCAGCTTACGGTCGCGTTCGTAACTCCTCTGAACGAAGATGTTTCTGGGCGGGCGTCACTAAGGAGTCGCCAGAGTAGATTCAGAGTAGATTCAAATTGTTCAACGCATTTTAGTGCGCCTTGAAAAGGAAGCATCGGTGACAACTGGAACCGACGCTACTTTTTGTTTCTTCAGTGTCAGGTGGAAACGGTCGTGGGCTACTCTGCAAAATTCCAACGCAGGCAAGCCATCTGACAGGTAAATTGACCTGGTTTGATTCTGTGCATGCATATACGCGTAGGTGCATACTCTCGCAATGCATTTTATTACGTTTTATCATTCGAGCAAACAACTCGAGCTAGAAGTTCGTTTAAAAGCACTCTAAAGGCTTGAACCATCTTATACACAAACTCTGAGCAGAAATGCTAGGAGACATTTTCGACTCGCCGTCCGAGAAACTGCGCGCTCGGCTTCCCCTCTGGTTTTCCGAGGTGCACAAAATGGAGCGGAACTAACTTCTTCCGCATTAGATAATGTCGAAGGAAGGAAATAAACTGTAATATTTCCTCCCGCGTCAGGAGCGTTTATGCCATATCTGCAAAACTCGGCAACCAGTTACGCATGCACAAAGAGCCCTATAGCTCGCTTATTTGCATTGCAAATTCGGTGAAAATCAGGAGACAAGAAGACATCGAGGTGCATCGATGTGCACTGAATATCTTGATTCACACGGACAGGACGCAGGAAATGTGAGCTTAAGAAAGCTGACATCGCCATTTAAAGCGAAAAAAGGCTGCACGTCCAGGGCAGCCGTCTGGTTATTCTCTTATGCCACCGCACAGAGACAATGCAAGCAGGACGCACAGAAAAAAATTCAGGGGGCACTTTGGCTCTCTAAAGTGCTGCAAGGCGAAAGCCTTTCCTGGCGCACTGTTTGGCATTGACAGCGAGACTGTTTGTGCTGTACTGGTGCTTTATTTGACTACACACTTTGACTACACATTACAACTACACACTTTGACTGCCGACTTTGACTGCTTCTTTAGCACGACCCTCTCCCTGCTTCGATGAGTTCGGTTGTATCCATGGCTCTGTTCGCAGTAATGAGGTATGTAATGTGGTCACCCTAGGACGCCTTACGCCCCCTGTCGGAGCGGACGACAACTATTTTTATTACTTGTCGTCTGCTCCAAAAGGGGGCGTCAGGCATCCGTGGGTGACCTCATTACTTCGAATCCGCGCACGCTGACGTCATAACCATTTCGGCCAACTGAAAAGCGTGACACCTCTGCTGGCAACCTTCTGTCGACAACGATGAGGCATTAAAGGCTTTCGCCTTAAAATGAGGTAAAAATTCCCACACTTCGTGCCCTTCCCCTTGTCAAAAAAAGTTACTACGATAGCTGCAACGCCACCCTCACCCCCAAGCCGCTTTAATTTCTCCCCTTCCAAACCTACATCGCATCAATACGTACATAATGCATAATGCACGATCTCCAAGGCACTCGCTCCTAAGCACACATTTGTTTATTTTTTTATGCGAAAGCATAATATGGCTCAGTCGCGTAAGCAAAACGTGTCCGCAAATTGGCCCGCACGATTACGTCGTTGTCTAAAGATAAATGTACGAAAGTGTGATTGCGACGAATAGTGTACGATAAAATGTTGCTGTGGTAAAAATGTGGTTGATGAGGTCAATTAATTATATAATTTAACGCGGAAAAACGCGAAAAACTACACTTAGATGTCAAAATAGCCATGGATGTCGATATAGTACACGGACGGCATAGCAGCCACGGACGTCGATATAGTATGTGGACGTTTTGCTTCCTCATTGCTCTAATGCGGGTGGCCGCAGTGATCTCAAACTTTTTTTTATTCCTGTCGAGTTAAAAGTGACTGGTGCACACAACGTTATGTTGTCACGTGCGCGTTTTATTAACACAGAAAATGTCGTTGCTAACGAGGAATACCGTAGTTAGTTGATTATAACCGGCACCCGATTTTCACGTTCGCGAAAGCAAAAAAACTCAAAAATTTGTGCAAACACCTGAAACGATATTCTAGCATAAACGTTAGCGTTACGCACTCTTGGGCAGTTCTGTCGTCACGACCATCCGGGCAAACGGAAGCAGGAAAATTTGTGCAGAAGGCTTAAGGCATTTCTGCGTCCGCGTCAGTTCTCGTCGGTATCGCAGTTCTTTATCGCTGTCGACACATCATAGCATCTCGTTCTCAGGGCCGTCCATCGCGTTTGAACTGCCACACTTCTTGAAAGCTCGCTGAACCGTTGCGGACCGGATAATACCTCACGCCGTGACCGACCATGCTGTGATTCATGACCAAAAAGCGTCCCCCCCCCCCTCCCTTTCCTAAAAAATTCGCCACATATTTGGAAGACAACAACCTAACTGTGCTCAGCGCCCGTCCTGTGTTGTGTGCTTTCTCGTGTTATTGTTCCAGCATATGGGATTGACCTTTTGTAACAATGAATCAACTAGCCCAGACCAAATCCCAGGTCGGTATTGCAAGTCGAGAAGTTATCTTTCGTTTTTATATCCAACATTAAAGACCATGCTGTTCTGTGGTTTTAATTTGGTGAAAAAAGGCGCTCCTTAAAATCAAACAAATACAGTAAATCTGGCAGAAAAGACGGTCTCACCGAGATAAAAGAAGGAGGGAAGACCTCTTTCTATTTAGGGCTGCGCGAATAGTACATTTTTAAAACCAAACTGAATACGGACAGAGCAGCTTTGCTGCCGAATTGAATGCGAATCGAATTGAAACACCCGAATTGAATACAAATCGATTATTAGTATGAATAATCGTTGCTTGCGTCGAATTTTCGTTACTTGTAGCGTGCTAGCAATAATAGCGAAGCACCGTGTATGTGAGAAAAACATTTAATGAACAGAATAAATCGAGGTTTGTTGAGTGGGCCTTCATTCCGGAGAGAAGCGTTAGCTGCGGCACCAAAACTCACGCAGTTAGGCATAGGTGTGAAAAAGACGTAGCCCTGATTTCCACTTACGCGACGCAACTGGAAGTCGGTGTATTAACTACCCGATTACCATATCATTCTAGTAGGAAAATTAACGTTTACAATACCACTGATTTGATTCATGGCCTCCGAGATGGGCATGTCGCTAGGGTTTGGGAAAGTTGGATTACCTCTGCCGCGTCACCTAATCTCGGAGGTCATGCATGAACATTATGAGCGCCACTGCTTGGATGCACCGGGCAGGCAGACTGCATCGGCATGCTGTGAGACGCCACAGTGGCCTTTGTTTTCGAAACATTCGCAAAAAACTATGGCGGTTCTTCGAACTATTTAGTTCGAAAGCTATTTGAAAACTTGAGAACATATTCGAATAGCTTCGAATAATTTTCAACGTGCGCTACTTGATTCGTTCAGGGAATCGAATAACTGAGGATATTCAATTTGCTATTCTAAAATTTTCCCACACCCAAGTGCCACCAGAGGGCTTTATATCGCGCAATTCATTTCGGTCATGCCCACTGCCACACAGCAGTATTATTTGAGGGAAATTTATGTTTTTAAAGAAACATTTTATAGCATTGTATTTTTGAGGCCCAGTATTTCTTGCGTTCTTTTTCTTAGCCACAGCAAATTCTTTCAAAACTTCATAGAAGCCCAGTTTTCGCATGTGTTTCAAACCAAGTGTGTTATTTGTATAAATAAATATACTGCTTCTTCTCTGACCAAAGCTTTGTTCATCATACAGCGCACACACAGGTAATGATAAGTTCAACAAACCAGACATTGAAATGAACCGTCAGAGAGTGAGCAAAAAAGAAATCGTACTCTTTCCATCCGATTAGTCGTATCGGACGCTAGTTCAAAGCGGACAAAGCCTGCCAGCTGCGTCGATCCAGCCCAACTCCGCTTGCGTCGGATAGCCTTTGCCTTTAACGCGAACATGCGGGCAGCATTATCGCGACAGGCTTTGTCTGCTTTCTTCAGGAGCGACGGGGTTATGCAGATATCAGCGTCGCGCAGGGACTGAAATACCCCCGCCTTTATAACTGCGCCGGCCAGTCTAGAGAGAGAAAGCTTGTGTTTGTCGACGCTATGCAATGGGAGCAAGTGCCAATCGCTTTCCGATGTAAATGAAGCATGCAAAAAGTAAAAAAAAAAAAGAATACGTAATCGTTCGTACCCGCACTCGGGCGCACTGTCACCAGGTGTCTCTGCATGAACGCTTTGTCTCTGACAGACAGGAATAATCGCAGTGTCATTTCCATTAACTTCCCTGGCGGCAGGGAAGCGATGATAGTGTTATCATGTGCTCTTTTTGGGGTGTGTATGAGGATGAACAAGCGTGAATCGTCACTATGTTGTTTCTTGTTGTTGTTCGGAGCGTCGGATATATTTTCTTGTTCCAAGCAACAAAGCTTTTGTTGGTAGTCAGCGCCTGTCCTCCTGTGTATTTCCTTATCGTCCCTGTCAAAAGTCGCACTGTTACTTTTTGAAATGACATACTAACTAGCCCAAACATCAGTAATATTGTGTTGTATATTAAAGTAAAAGCAAATCAAGTAACCGCTAAACATGCTGACCATGTTTTTTTTTTTTTCCTTTCTTGCAAACTTGAAAAAAATGGTCGTTACGTTCAAATGAAAGGCATTGCCCTACTGGTCCGCAAATACATGAAGTCTAAAAGCCTCGATTAGCCCCAGCCTCGGTGGTTGCATTTTGATGAAGGCGAAATTATAGAGGCCTGTGTATTGTACGATGTCAGTGCACGTTAAAAAACCTCAAATGGTCGAAATTATCTGGAGCCGTCCACTGGCGTCCCTGATAGCCTCAGCCGTTTTGGTACAGTAAGCCCCTTCAAGCCTGAAACCTAAACCTTCATTAGCAGTGAAATGTCAGTCTTGTTTAAACGCTTTAAGTTAAAGTATAAAGAGCAACACCAGTATGGCTAAAACATATGTTAGAATTATCGTCCAAATGTACGCGTCACAGCGTTCGATCGGTGCTTTAAACTACATATTACTTCGGAGACATGAATCAAAAACGAGCTCCGAAGCGTATATGTTTCGGAGGGAGGATCGAAAATCCCCAGCCCCTCGGCTGCTGAAGCAAGCACAAAGATTGTTTGCCGCTGTAATAACATGCCTCAGAGGTGCTGTAAAGGCTAAGCTTTTATAGTTCTTAAGGGGGTGAACCTATTAGGGTTTATGGGGATTTAACGTCCAAAAGCGACTCAAGCTATGAGGGACGCCACAGTGAAGGGTTCCGGAAATTTCAACCACACTGTAAAAAAATTTGCACCCTTAAGGGTGCATTTCCGTGTATATAACTCACACCCTTGCACCCTCCCAAAAGGATGCAAAGTATGCTTGTCGCACCCTTTTTCCGACTGCTTTAAAGTTTCATAGGTTTTTATTGCTTTAAAAGGCGCTGATCAAGGCAGGATAGGTCGTCACGCGCTCCGTATACTCCTCGCAGCGAGCGACAGAATTAAAAACCAGGAAGAACAAAATGACAAGATCCCACACAAAATTGTGTGGGTACCGGGGCACACAGGGGTGGCAGGGAACCTAGAGGCCGACAGGATAGCTCGAGGATACATTACTTTCCGAGCATCCGACGAGACCGCGGAACTCGCACCAGCACCCAGGGAATACTCGGCCATACTACAAAACTATAGAGGCAGAAGAATGCGATATCCCCCACCGCACAAATCTCTCAGCAGAGAGGAAGCTGTCACTTGGAGACAATTACAAACAGGCTCTTTCCCAAACCTACATATACTAAACAAAATGCACCTTACGATATACACGGACAAATGTCCCTGGTGCGACGAAAAACCTACTCTATACCACATCACATGGGCCTGCCAAAACATACACGTGGTCCCCAAAATACAAAACCCGAGTGCGGAGCAGTGGGAGACTCTGCTGTCCAGCGACCGCTGCGAAGACCAACAAGGTCTGGTGCAGCGAGCTCAACGGGCGGCAGTGGCCAGCGGAGCCCTGGACTGAGGGCAACCGACCACTGATTAGAGGCGGACGACTTCGACAGAGAAGGCTCCTGGGGGTAGAACCAAGACGTCTCTGAAGATGCCCCCAAACCGCAGGAAAAACCATTAGCGTAAATAAAGTTTTCCCTTCCTTCCTTGGGGTGCACTCTTGAACGGAAGCTAAAGATTTCCTACGAAAAGCTACCGACGACCTGTCTAACTTTGCACTAACGTTACAGCATCTCCAAATATAATTACAATACCCAGATGTGTGTCTCACGGTATTTCTGAACCTCCCTGTTGTGGAGTCACATTTCTTGTTGTTGCAACTGAAAGAAGGATGAAGAGGAAAGTGCACGGGCCTGCGGACTGGCTCGAGCCGAGCCACCACCGCTGCCACGTGCAGATAGAGAGTGAAAAAAAAAAAAAAGATGAGAAGAAAGAGTGAAACAACAGACGCGCATCGCAACAACTGCGTCCGCAGAAGCGAAGACGCCGGCTGAAAAAACAACCCTTTTCGAAAAAAATAAGAAAAAATGAGGGTGTGGAAAGGGTGCAGCCATGAACCCTACACCTTTAAGGGAGCAATTTTTTTACTGTGCACATGGAATTCTTTCAAGTTCACTGAAATCACACAGTACACGGGCCTCTAGAATTTCGCGTCTATCGAAATTCGACCGCTGCGGCCGGGATCGAAACCGCGTCTTTCGGGCCAGTCGCCGAGCACCATAACCACTGGCCACTACGGCTTTTTTGTCTTTATTGCCCCACTGGCCACTACGGCGGCTCCAGCTGTTATTGAAAAGGTAATACGGATAGTTAGGTACACAAAACAAGTATCCTTAGCATACATAAAAGCACATGTTTATAACGACATAGTATTCTCGTAATAATTCGTAGCATTAATCAGGGCCCCTGCCCGACACATTACTTCAAGACAGGAAACGACAACGAGGTCCATGCGGGACGAACGCGGTGCAGGAAAAAATACGTGTTGTTATACATTCTAATTGAACTGGTCTTGTGTGCTGCAATGCCTAATACTACAGTTTCACTACCAGGTGATTGCGAAGCATGTCAGGCACAGCAGCGGCCAGATAACCCGAGCAGCTAGAACATGAATGTCTCATCGGGAGAAACTCCGCCGTCCGAATCTGTGGCGCAGTGGAATGGTACCCGCATTGCAGGCAGGCTCTTAAGTTATTTGATAACAGTTCGTAGTTGGTCTGCGAGGAACTTTTTGCAGGCTAGCTGATGCATTACTGGAAATGGTTTTAATCGCAGAAAGAAAGGACAGGAAGGAACGAAGTTGACCGGACAGTGCTGTACTCTAGCGCTCGGTCCTGTAGACTGTCTGTCTGTCAGCGCTTTCTCTGTCATGTTCTTGTTGTTGTCGTTGCTGTTGTTGTTGTTGTTGTTGTCGTTCTCTGTTGGGCTTTCATGTTGTTCTGTCCTGTCAACTTCCTTCTTTCATGTGTCCCGTTCTTACGCGCTGTTTTCAGTCATGTCTGCTATTCGGTTCGTTTGCGAGGCTTTTTGCTTTCGATTGTTTACCCTGACACGACACGGGTCTCTTCTTTCTTATGCGATGCTGCATAAACACTGAACTTTTTGCCTTATTTACACTTTTCAGGGTGTGTAGTATCCGCAAAAATACAATTTGCGAAGCTAATGGCCGGACTAGATGTGGTCGGTAAAAATGCGACCTGGGCACAGGATGATCATCCCGATTCATCCTCTATCTTCTTCGTTGTCTTTCGTGCGAACTCTTTCTTTCCCCCCTAACCAGCCTCTTCCTTGACTTTTTTTTGTGTATGTAGCACGCACGTGCGCACGCACGAAAAATGCCTGTTATATTAGATGCTCGAAACCATGAACAATGGCGATTGTACGATTTCAATGACTGGCGAATCTACTCAGGCATTTCGTCCCGCTGTCCACGTCGCCGTCTTCGGCTTGGTAATATTTATTACTTCTGGAGCTACCAGCAATATCTTTCTTTTTTCTCTTCCTTCTTCGTCTTCTTCCAGGCTGACCAGGCCGACCTCTATAT
This sequence comes from Amblyomma mixtum, assembly GCF_055824585.1. Lineage (NCBI taxonomy): Eukaryota > Metazoa > Arthropoda > Arachnida > Ixodida > Ixodidae > Amblyomma > Amblyomma mixtum. The sequence continues at coordinate 252,494,057 of NC_143012.1, read as the reverse complement.
TCATCTTTTTTTTCTTGGTTGGCGTTCGCTTGAATAGCATATTCTGTCCAGACAAAACAGAAACATCCAGGTTAGCCCTGTAAAAGCTCATCATTTAATAAGCACGATTGTTAGGAAGTGTATTTTATGGGTAAGACTATGCATGGCTGTGAGCCCGTTTCCCGCTATCCTAGGCGCTTCATCATCCTCTTCGACAGTGCAGACGCAGCGAATCTGCACTAGCCAGCCTGCTGCCACAGCGATATCCTTGGCGCTGATGAACAAGCCACCGATGGGACGAGTGTCGTCGACTGAACCGGCACACCACACCAGTATCCGCTGTGCCAGCCGAACAGGGTCGACGCATTTCGCCAAGCGTGGAGCACGGTGCCTTGGAGTGACTGGACAAAGCGGAGGCAAGCGCCGCGCAAGTTCGACGTGGCCATCTAAACAGGCTTCGAACCGTCAAAGAAGGCTGCCAGTTATCGGCCTTCTTTCCAAGGTACGGCAGTCTGAATGGCAGTTTTATTTATTTTTTTTACAGTGAAAAAAAAATGAAAATTGTCTTTTGAGGAACGAAAATTGCGCAGTAGCGACATATCGGTGAGAACCCGAACAACGCCGTAAGGGAAGGAAGGAAGGAAGGTGGGAGTGAAAGATGAAAGAAAGAAAGAAAGAAAGAAAGAAAGAAAGAAAGAAAGAAAGAAAGAAAGAAAGAGAGAGAGAGAAAGAAAGAAAGAAAGAAAGAAAGAAAGAAAGAAAGAAAGAAAGAAAGAAAGAAAGAAAGAAAGAAAGAAAGAAAGAAAGAAAGAAAGAAAGAAAGAAAGAAAGAAAGAAAGAAAGAAAGAAAGAAAGAAAGAAAGAAAGAAAGAAAGAAAGAAAGAAAGAGGTGCCGTAGTGGAAGACTCCGGAATAATTTCGACCGCCTGGGGATCGTTAACGTGCACTGAAATCGCACAGCACACGGGTGCCTTTTGCGTTCCGCCTCCATCGAAACGCGGCCGCCGCGGTCGGGTTCGAACCCGGGTACTCCAACGCGTTAACCACTGAGCCACCGCGGCGGGTTTACAGTGAAAGCCACGTGAAGTACTTTATCCGTGGTAGTGGAAACCGCATGAAGGACTTTCTCAGTGGTAAACGGCATGGCGGAGTAGTATGTCGTCACTGAAAGCTGTGGCGGTAAAGTGCCGAGTTCAAAGGCATTTTGGTCATGTATTCTTACACCTGGAAGTAGACGCACGCAAGATGGCCAGGTGTGGCGTGAGGGACAGCTCGCTAGAGAGGGTGTTTCACCTAAGACTTTACAGAATTTTTTTAATACGCTTTTTCAGTTAGACGTTTTTTCGGCATAGCACTGTCAGCGTGGTACTACATCAGAATAGAGCTAAGATGTGCTAACTAGCAGGCTGGTTAACTAATATTGAATAGTTCACTTTTTAGCTATTTTTGTTAGGCTCCTTAAAGGTGCACTGTAGAGGAATCTGAACTCGTCTTTTTGCCGCGGGAACTCCATCTACACGTTCCGAGCACTCTTAGAAACTTCGACGTATTGCCCTGTCTGACCAATTTCTCTAATTAAATCGAATTAACGTCCGGCTCCCGCCTTTATTTTTTGAATTCTCCCCGTATGGTGGGCGGAGTCGACCAACGCATGGAGCTTTCATCCAGCGCCGTAGAGGCTTTGCTTTCGCTTTATTTTGTTTTTTAGGTTTCCGTGAATAAATAGTTTAATTCGCAGATAACATAGCCGCAAAATAAGCCCGCAGAAATAAAAATACGCGCGGACTATTTGCTACCACGGATTACTACGCATTACTCCGCCGATGGCAGAGCGGCAAGCCGCCACGGGACACGGCCGGTCTCGAGAGAGCGCGCGTCGAGACCGGCCGTGCACGGGACTAGGTGAAAGGCACTCCACGCGTTGGTCGACTCCGCCCACCGTACGGGGAGAATTAAAAAAAAAAAGGCGGGAGCCGGACGTTAATTCGATTTAATTAGAGAAATCGGCCACACAGGGCAATGAATCGAAGTTTCTAAGAATGCTCGGAACGTGTAGATCGAGTTCCCGCGGCAAAAAGACGAGTTCAGATTCCTCTTCAGTGTACCTTTAAGTATTAAGAGGCGTGTAACCCACCGTAAGTATTATCCATAACAATTTTTAAAATTTCCAAAACGCGGTTACCATCGGCGCTGTGGCCCAACAAATTTTGTCTATCCTGCCGAGTTATGTGCTCTGGAAAGGTTGCTTTGCTTGCAAGCTTTTCGAAAGCACGTGTATTTTGGCGCAATATAGGCAAAATTTGTTGGGTCACAGCGCTGAGGGTAACCGCGTTTTCGAAATTCTAGAAACCGATATGGATATTACTCGGAATAATTAGGGAACCTAACAGTAATAGTTAGAAAGTTAACTATTAAATATTGGTTAACCAGCTTCCTAGTTAGCATTTCTTAGCTGTACTTATTATGTACTACATCACTGACAGTGTTATGCCGAAAACAAAGCACTCTTCTAACTCAAAAAGGCTGTTTTTAAAAAATTGTATAAAGTCTTAGGTGAAGCACCCTGTATAGTGCTCAAACAATTTCGTGCTAAGACTACAGTGACACTAAGCACTCCTTTATTGGCTCGCAGTTTGCTGTTCTGCCCATCATAGGTAGCTTATTAGAGGCTGAACGTTCACAGATGCAAATATTATTGAAATATCAAAGCGGGCATAAATCATAAGTAGTAGTAGTAATTCGGAGTTCTATGGCTCCGCAGCTTTCAAAGCCATAATGTTGTAAACATGGTAAGAGCCGTTACATCGATCATAAACAACGTGTGAATCGATTATACATCGATTTAGTTTTTAGCAACACTGGAACTTGTTGCTGCTACCATTGTATCTCTGGCTGTGTTCTGCATATATTTTTTTCGCCCCTCACCCAAATCAAATGTTATTTCCGGTTTCAGCTCTCTGCGTTCCTTCGCTTCTCGTTTGGTTTTTTTTTTTTTTTTGTTGCGAAAGCAACACTGCGCGAGTCGACGAGCCATTTCGCGGAGCTGACGAAAGGCCATACTGCGCTTGCGCGAGGAGCAGTGACGTCACACGGCGCACAGCTGGCGCGCTGCCACCGTCGCTGCGCGAGTGACTCAAAGGTGCCACTGCCGCGCTCGCCAGTTGGGCATGCGCAGAAGCGGCGCATAGCTAGCGTGCCGGGGCCGCCGCCGCTGCCGCGCGCTCTCCATCGCCTCTCTCTCTCTCCTCGTTGCTTTCGCAATCCTCCAGGTTTAACCAGAGCTAAACCACTGCCAATTTTTTTTTCTAAGCACGATGCCTCACATTGTCTGCAATTCGCTGAGTAATTTTTACGTAGAAGTTTCGATCTTCTGTCATGCAGTTCCACGTCGTGTAATGCCGGAAAGTCCACTGCATGCTTCGTTATGCATCCTCAGCGACCGTAACCTCCCAAAGAGAAAAAAATGGCTTCGCATGCTCAATGCTCCCAGGTTTTGGACGACTAGATGTGCTAGGGAGCCCCGGTAAACGGCTTAGAAGCAAACCCCTTGGGCCGTACACTTTTGATGAGGGGTGTACGTCTTTGCCTCATCCGCACAGACACCGAAGACTATGCAGGCACGAGCTCGTTAAAAACGCACGCAAACTGTCGCTGAGGGAGTGCGGTGGAGTGTACAACGTACTTCATTTAATAACTCCGCGACCCGCCAGCTTTCCATGCGTAGTTAGATGCGTGCACTCGCGACACATGCTAGACGATTTCATGCATCCTTTATTCTGTTCCAGGTAGTGGAGTTGGGGACATCTACACTCAATGCACGCAAAGCGCCTTCATACGCTTTTTGTTTGTGGGTTTCACGAGAAAAGGACCTTTGACAAGGCCAAATTCATTTCACTCGCTCTTCTCGTGACTGGTGAGGTCATTAGAAGAACCCTGTCGGAGGAGTTACGCGTAGGACTTTCTCGTGAGCGAAACCGTCAGTTTTACTTCACCTGGCTGTACCAGCTTACCAAACGGTACGGGCCGCTGGTTAAGCCAACATGATGAAAACGAAATGCGCCCCGCAATCACGTTACGCGTGTAGTTCCCGCACGTGCCGAACGCTTCGCCGCAGGTTTTTCTTTGTTTCTGCGCTGCATGAAGAAATGAGTCTATTGGAGCACGGTATAATGGTCTACTAGTGCCTTATTGGTTAATATTCTGGCACGCAGCAAGAATTGAATACCACCTTATTGCGTCTTTCACGCACAACAAATACGTTCACGCTTTGTAAATCGCGTTTGCATAGAAGTGTATAGACACGTAAATTTTTGGTGCGAGTTTTCTCCTTTCTAATGATGCGTAAGGCATTATTATACATGGACTAGCCCGTAGTATTATCCTACGAGCGCTAAATAACTTGTAATGAAATTTCTTTCTCGTGATGTCTCGGTTTCTCTTTGATCAGCCGATCGATGGCTGTAACGTCAAAGTGTGCTAATAGGGCACGTGGGACATAAACAAACTGCGATATAATCGCTGCTTTATCGTTTTAATTCACTACGATGCTACAGCCAGCCTTCCTCAAGAGCCACAATGATGATGAATGTAGAAGCAGCGATTATATTGCAATTTTTTTATGTCCCACGTCATCGTTCGGCTGTTGAAACCGAAACAGCATGACAGAAAAAAAGTTGATTATAAAATATTCAGCGGTCGGAGGCGAATACCGCGAGGCGATTCATGCATAGCAGTGTCTTCCGCATCACTGTAGAGAGGAAAACAAGCGACCAAAATTGGGTGTCTATTCTCCTACAGGGAGAGAGACTCTTTAATGAAATACAGAGAATTTAGCCGGCGTTACTGTGCTTCACATCTATATGTATATGTATAAATGTGGACACGGCGCCGGAACGGCACTGAAGCACAGCACGGGATCAAAAGGGGAAGTGTAAGTCGCCTCAGTCACCTTGTTACGTTTCTCGCTACCTTGACGTTCCAATTGGGGAAATATAGGGGCTGCTGTCGTATTCTTGCATTAACACCATCATCATTATCCTCATCCTAGCTTAATCTGTTTCAGGGAAAATCCCCTTCACAGTGACTTCGGATGTTCATGTTATGCGCCTGTCAACCCTTGTCCCGGTAGATTTTCGGTAGATATTTTTTTAGGAAGAGGGGGGGGGGGGGGGGGGGGGATTTCTATTAACTATGCTTGGTGAATGCCCCGGTTTTGCAATTCCCGCTTTAAAGGAAATGTTTACACCGAATAAAATCTCTTCTATAATATTTTATTTCCATATATTCGGATTCGCTATATTCCGAACATTTCTCTGCAATGAAATTCCTCTGGGACCAAATGTGATCTATTGCCGAGGACTCTTTGCGATATAACCAGCTGGTTCCCTGGCGTATACTTATTCCTAGAGGTATACACTAGAACAGAAGCCAACTAAAGTGGCCCTAACTTGAGTTTCGCTGCTACAAACGCTGAGATTTATGCAGTCTGTTATTTCGTGTGGCGTAGCGGCTAATTGGGCAAACATAAAAGAGGGTCTGTTACTTATTAGTATCTGAAGGTTGTTCACGGCAAGCCTGTGGCCCAGATGAGCACAAAAACTAAGTTGGTTCGAGCTATGCATTTTAATGCGAAAGCATTATGCGAAAGCTCTAAAACCAGCGGTGACGTAGCAGCTGCTGGGTCTCATTATCTATGGAGGATGCGGAGGACGATAGTTGCGACCCAGTTGTGCTCGCCGCCGAGCGAGTAGCCTATCGGTGGCTTAGCCAGACCGAAGAACAGCGCGCGACGAAGACCTGGAAGCCGCGAGAGTAGCACCGACAAAGGCGAACCTTCAACTTCTGGAACTGCTATCTCGGACGACGTTCGAGCTAGGAGGGCCGCGCTGGAGCGAAAGCATGCGAAGCGTCAGCGCGAAGCAGCCGCCGGCTCACGCCGATTGCTTAACTTTAAAAATTTCTCAGCTTACCCAATTTTTATTCTCCTTCAGTTATTTTTTCTTGTGTGAAATGTTGTTCGAGTTTGAAGGGCCGTGTTGGTATTTCGTTTGTCCGTAAGAGAGCGAGGTCATAACTCGCCCAAACAGCTACCCTCATAAAGAAACTCTTCCGAGCGAGATTTTCACAGAACTAACAGGGCTTCAAATTCAGTACCACTATGCCTCAAAAAAACATCTATCGATCGACAAAACGCTGATTAATGGAGAATAGTGTTCCTTAGCGAATAAAGTTTGGCTTTCTCCGTGACACGGCAGAAAATCACGGCTGTATGCAATCATGTGGCTGCGTTATCACCATAGTGTTTCTTACAGCCGTTAACTTGATAATCACTATCAGTGCCAACCACCGATGTGGAGACAGGGGACACGAATTTCACAGTGCGCTACGCAATCGATCGATGTCCACCCATAGCGCTTCTGTGAGAGGGATTGTTTCCGATCATCATAGGGGAGGAAGCTGAAGCTGATGCCGCGACCAAATCACATCGCCACCTCATCACACCACTCACCGTTAAGCAATGTCAGCCGAGGAAAAGTCGAGCTTCTTTACCGCGCTGGGTCGGCCAGGTATTTGACGTCCAGTAGTTGGTTCCGCATTTGCAGTAGGCCCAATTCCCGTGTCCTCCTCTGGCATCAGCATGCTGCCGGAGACATCTTGGCACCACCGGCGTCGTCGAAAGCGGCGAACCGGAGCACACTTATGCACTTGCCCCAACCACCCCAACGACCACTGCCACAACCACCACCACCAACACGAGTGCCACTAGCTCCTCCGCTACGCCCAGTGTCTCCTCGTTATCTCAACGGCAAAATTGCGAGCATCAGTTTGTTGTGAGCGCGCCGAACCGTCAGTCGCTTTGATCGCTCAAAAAGGATTAATGGCCGCAACAGACGCCGTGGCAAGCACGATTAAGAGCTATGCAACTGCGTGGTAAAGTGCCAGTCACTGCTTTTGTGGCCGCGCGTTTTCTGTCCCGGTGCTGCGAGCGGAAGGCGAGAGCTATATCGGTAAAGGTGGCGTTGAATGAAGAAGCAGTTTCCCATCGCATAATGGATCCGCTGCGACAGATAAGCTCCAGACAGTTCTGAAGGGTGAGGGAGGTCGGCTGCTGTCGCGCAGCGTCGAAACACTACCGATAGCAGGCGTGTTTTCTGTGAACACCACCACGGCTGCGTCGGTGATGGCCGCATTGGCATGCGGACAATACCAACGCCCTCCGAGGAGCAGCTTATTTCTACATAGCTTGCACCGACGTCAGAGCAGACGTCAGTGGACGGGACGCATTGTCCGCTTCCCTATAAGATGGTGTGTAGTGCGTCGAGCCCACACAACTGGGACGAATGGACGCTACGCGCCGTAGAACCCAAACTGTTTGTGTGGAGTCTATGTGCGTATATATAGGAGAAGACGAGACGGCGGTGGAATACAGAGGCTGTCTTTTAAAGTAGAAAAACCGTCACGAATGACAACGAGCTCTGCTATCGCAGAGGGAAGCGGCGCCTATGTGATACTGGAACATGTCTGGCTTACATCACGGAGAATGGTCAAGTGAGACTGGTATGCAAAATGTGGTATTTCGTGTTTGCGTCCACATAAGCTTGAAGTGCGCCTACGGAGCCTGCTGGAATGGGGGCTCTGCTTCTGTCACGGAACGCTGAGCGTTGCGCATGACACTTAGGGGTCCGTCCTCGGCGACCTGGAGACGCTTCCAGGGACGGCCGGGTTCCGAAGGCATTATATGAAGAAGCGAATAAGTCGGGTCAAAGTTGTGTGCCAGGGTAGAAGCTGCAGGGGTTGCTTGAAGTTTCATGCTGCTTGCACTATGACGCTGCTGCACGAGCTCATCAATAGTATTCAGCCGAGCTTCCGTTATAGTGTGTGAATAGGGGTAGTATGTGAATACATCGCTTGCGGTGCTCTACCAACTAAGCTATGGCGGCGGCAGTCCAACCTGCTACTTTCCGCAGTATTTGTTTCTTTGCTTGAAACAATACCTTTGCAAAGTTTTCGTTCAATTAAGTATCGTGTAACTCTTTTATTTTCGTGTTGTTTATCTACAAGTTTAGATACCTGTGGTATTTATATTCACTTTTTTTTTTGTAAATACAGAGTTGTGAAATATTTTTGTAGCATTTGTATCCATTTTTTTTATGCAAATGCGTTGCGAATATTGCAATTTTTCTACTATTAACATTGCGTTTTCATGTTTAACTATACCTGTACTACATTTATATCTTTTCCCTGCAATAACGCCCATCCTCAGGAGGCTCTAGGTACCTGTATAAATATAATAAAAAACTAATCTTTAGAGTGCTCACCAGTGCCACTCTGGTTTATAGCGGGGGACATAAGAACGTTCTGCATTACTGCAGGTGCCGAGTAGAACGTGATCGAACGGTGAGAGCGGCAGCTGTGCAAGAACCCTGTTATGCTACATATACTCGTATATATCATCAAGACTACTAGAACCAAAGCCCTCGTTAAGCTACTGCGCAGCAAAGCGCAGGAAATAAGGGGCTCGTTATGTAGTATATATGAAAGAAGCCAACAGTCGCCGAAACCAAGAGAAAAATAGAGGAATCTTTTTCTTTTTTATTTGTGGCGCAGATCAATGGGTAGACTCCATTGGTCCCATAAGAGGGTTCCGGCACAGCTGCCACGCTCACCATTCGATAACGTGGCACTTGCGGTAATACGTGAAGTTCGATGCCCACCGCTGCGGGCGAGGGTGGCGCAGCTGAACACTCTTAAGGGTAGTTTCCACGCAACATAATTACACTCTCCCCCCCCCCCCCCCAATAGAAGGTTGAAGTGACGCTGCCATAGCTCGCTTGGTGTAGAGCACCGCGTACGCGCCATACGAAGGTCATGGGTTCGGATCCCACCAATGACATGTGGTTTTTCTGCTACTATCTAATCAATTATATTTTCAGGCATAAAATTATTACACTACTAATTTCTGACTGACCAGCAACACCAATTAAAACAATAATTCTTCTTTGTTTCCCTTGATTTCGATTACTGTTTCCTTCATATATAGGTACATGTCATGACGGGCCCCCACTACCCTTGTGTGTCCCTGAAAGACGACATTTTTTGGGAGTACTTCAAACACCAATGCCAGCAGGATTTCGCAGTCAGAGCCAGAACCCGCTCATCGTTTCCTTAATGGTCTCACTTCGTTCCCGCCGCGAATGCATACCTCGCTCGCAAAAAGCCGAGAAAAGCTTTGATAGCTTTTGTGCTCGCCGCTGTTTTCCAGAGCTCTTACGAGGATACAAGGGTTCATCATAGATATTTTTTCCTTCGCACAATTATCAAGCGACATTCCGCCCAAATTATTCGCGGGGCCAATTTTTTGCAGCTGCATGCAATTCGCGAAGAGCACGTACATTAGGTCCTCACAAAAACTGTCGTTTACAGCAGAAAATGCGGCAAGCGGCCTATATAAGTGCGCCTCGGAAGTGCTATTGGCGACATTCCGTGAACTCAGCATCGTTAACCGGTGCTTTATTTTTTAACTAGCCAATCTTCGCAACACTGGCGCTTGCAGTTACGCTAGCCGACACGCAGTGGCGTGTACTGTCAGCGTCGAATGAAACGTCAAATTAATTTTACTTGAGGAAGGCTGACTATTGCATTTTATTTTCACTTTGATGGCGCGAAGACCGCTACTTGATGGTATTAATAGGCCAGCGTGTCTTTCCTATCTAACTGCTAGCATTTTAGGGTTCTTGCTTTGTCGGTAAACTTTCCTGCTTGCGTTTAGGGTTAACACTGATGGTTCAGCCAGGTTCGCTCACATTCGAACCCCGTTCATTCGCACTAAGTCATTTTGTAAGCATGGCACTGATCGTGCCTTAGTTTTGATCATTCTGTTCGTGCTCAGACTTGGCCCCTATAATCGTTGACTTTTGAGGCACGTGTAAGCGTAACGCTTACAATTCGTATGCGCATGTATGAATGGCAGTGGCGGGCGGTACATAGGAGATATCAATGCACGTCTCGTAGTCTTTCTTTATCTGCTTTTGCTCTGTTAACATAATACATGCGTGGGAATCAAAATTTGGAAATATTTCAGGACAGGTTTCCCGAGGCCTCACTCTGGCTGGTTTGGTTTGGTTTGGTTTATGGGGTTTAACGTACCAAAGCGACTCAGGCCATGAGAGACGCCGTAGTGAAGGGCTCCGGAAATTTCGAGCACCTGCCGTTCTTTAACGTGCACTGACATCGCACAGTACACGGGCCTCTGGAATTTCTCCTCCAAAGAAATTCAACCGCCGCGGCCGGGATCGAACTCGCGTCGTTCGGGTCAGCAGCCGAGCACCATAACCACTGAGCCACCGCGGCGGCATCTATGCAGTTCTGTTTTTCTCATATTTCAAGCAAAATCATATTTGACACCATTCAATGTCGGCTTAAGTTGCCGAAAGTTCTGGCGCAAAAACTTCGTCAGCGCGAAAGCGCTTCGCTGAGAACGGAGTAGTGTTGGAATGTAAGGGAGGTCTCGAAGCAACTGCTCTGTTCCTAGCCCCTCGAATACGCGTGCGTGCGTGCGTGCGTGCGTGCGTGCGTGTGTGTGTGTGTGTGTGTGTGTGTGTGTGTGTGTGTGTGTGTGTGTGTGTGTGTGTGTGTGTGTGTGTGTGTGTGTGTGTGTGTGTGTGCGTGTGCGTGTGCGTGTGCGTGTGTGTGTGTGTGTGTGGCAACATGTATTCTTACTGCTGTTCTTTGTGGTGATCATACGTTGTTCTGCATTATCTGGTAATGCATGTATTCATGTCTTGTCACCATTGATGCGACGTTTTAACGTATAAACAAACGCTTCTTTCCTCGAAATCCCTCACATTGTGTCCTTTGTGACGGCGTTCATTGCAGCATGAATGAAAAAGAAACATGACTACTCGTTTCTCGCACACAAGGAGTTCGCTGCGGAAAAGCTTAGCGATCAGTCTGTTGAACTAATATCACAATAGCTGGGAAGCATTAAGAAAGGTAGCGGAGAGACAGCGAGGGGTACAGAATGGTGATGATTACATTGAAACCGAAGGCGAAGCACATTTTTATAGATGATGTGTAAAGGCTCTCCTGCCCTCTCTTTTCGGCAGAATGGTAAGCGCCGGTTTTAGGCTGCTGGTCACGAAGAAACTTTTTCCTGAAGAAGCGACGGGCCGATCAGGAGCTCCACCAACGGGTTTAAATCTCATAACGTGCCTGACACTGTTGTAAAATGCAATCATTCTAAATAACGAAACTTTCTCAGGCCAAACGACCAAACTTATTTCTTTGTATAATACTACCGGAAACTAAACAGAACGCAACCAGAATTTTGATGCTAAAACTGACCACATCTTGCGTCGCACTCGACGGCCGTGAAAACGCATGAAGAATCGCAATGTTTTTAGCCGACGTTCCCCCGCACACCAACGCGACGACGTGAGCTGGTTATTCGTCGTCTCCCACGGCTATTTAGGCCCATTTCACGTACACAAACAAACGGCACGTCCCACCTCGCTCTATGAAGGCAACAAATTGAGTTGCTCTTGGAACGTACTCGACGCAGTCAGGCCCCTAACTCTGTTGTTGTCCCGTCGTCCTTGCCGAGCACTTCATGGAAGGAAAGGAAGCAAGTATTATACTTTCCAGGGACGGCCACTTAGTTCGCGTGCTGCGAGTTTGCTAGCCGTCATCGTACATAAAAAGGCTCGGAGGTCGCGTGACTACAACCACACGCGACTACAACCACACAACGACTACAACGACTACAACCACACGCGAGACCTACGTAAAAAAATGTTTACTATCTTTGCAGGAGTCACGTGTCCCATGTGTTGAAGAAACTACTTCCGACATCGTGATTTATAAATAACCCGCCTCACTTGCTTCTGCATGTTGACTCCACCGTCGGCAACCCGGAGTTAAACATGTATTTGATGTGCTTATTTTATTGTTGACTATAGTCGAAAGTTTTCACCACTCAGTCCTTGCTACAGAAACCTTTGTTTCTTTGAACCTCGGGTTATTCGAACAAGGCGACAATTTTCTGATAAAGAAAGCCTGTGCTGCGGTCGGCATTATCATCGTCATCAGAGCTAAGTCAACTGCATGGTGGTGGTGGTGGTGAAAACTTTTATATTGTAAAAAAGAGTTTGGGAGCCACAGAGTGGCCCCGCTACATGGTCGGCGTCCCTAGTCCGGGACACCGCACGACGAGGCCCCGTCTCTCGCCCGTTTCACCAGAGCCCTTTGGGACTCAAGCGAGGAGCAGTTGAGGAGGGCAGTCTCCCATGCCTCTCTGGAAGGGGTAGGGGAAGGGGGGAGGTGGGGATTTTGAGTACATGCCCACACCATGTGGAAGATATCACAGGTCTCTCCACAGTGTGGGCATCGCCCATCCGTGTTAGGATCGTAATGTTTTATTATTGCAGGACAGAGTAGAGTACCTGTCTGCAGGCGCCTTAAAGTTCGCTCCTCCGTCTTACTCAGCCCTTTTGCAGGGGCCGGGAAAAGGCGGTGGTTGTCGCTATAATGTGTTAATATTTCCCTGAATCGCAGCAGCGGCTGGTTAGTCACCGAGCCAGAAGAGCTGGGATGAGGAGCCCGGTGAGTAAGCGCTCGGGCAGCCGCGTCAGCGGCCTCATTACCTCGTAAGCCCTGGTGGCCAGGAGCCCAAATGATTCGTTTGGGTGTTGGATCAGTGGCAGTCCGTCGTAGAATACAAGCAGCTAAGGGGGAGATCTCCCCTGCCAAGTAATGTTCACATGCTTTTCGGGAGTCCGTGATGATTATTCTCGAATTGGCGTGGGCGGCAGCAAGCGCTATCGCTACTTCCTCGGCCCGCATTGAATTCGGGGCTCGAAAGGAGAGTCCATCAACGTGCATTTCCTGGTGAACGACAGCGGCCGAGTAAAATCCCGTGGGCGATGGCCCTGCTACGTCTACATAATATACACCGGGTCGGGAGCCGTGTTGTCTCTCAAGAGCCCGAGCCCGCGCTTGTCGTCTGTTTTCATGCATGTCGGTGTCCATGTTACGGGGGAGCGGGGAGACCCAGAGCATATGGCGCCATAGTACTGGGATACGCTCCGCCTCCTCTGGAAGGCAGTCGTGTTGGATGTGTAAGCGGTTTAGCAGGCGGCGCCCAGGAGCCGTCTGCGTGAGCCGCGTGTATTGGTTCACGAGGTGGGCCTCCCGCAGCTCCTGGTAGGAGTTTAGCACCCCCAATGCCTTGAGTTTGGCATCAGAGGTAGCCACCGGGAGATCCAGGGCTCGCTTAGTTGCCTTGCGGATGATGGCGTCTATTCGCGCCTCATCTTGCTTAGTAGTGCGGAGATATGGCACGGCGTAGAGGATCCGGCTAGTCACGAAGGCATAGACGAGCCGAAGCGCGTCCCTGCCCCGCAGACCACCCCGCTTGTTGGAAACGCGGCGGATCATGCGCCCTACCTGTTCGCCTACTCTCTTGAGTTTCGCAATAGTGGAGTCCGGTCTGAGTCTCTGGTGAATGAAAAGGCCCAGGATACGGAGCTCCTCCACCTCTCTAATAGGACCTCCTGACAGAGAGATGTGTATTGCTGTCCTATCCTTTGGGTTCGCTCTGACATGCAGAAGCTCTGATTTCGCTGGAGCACATTGGAGCCCACAGTCATTAGCATACGCATCGACTATGGAAGCAGCCTGCTGAAGGCGGTCCTCCATGTCTCCAAGGCTCCCCTGAGTGGTCCAAATTGTAATATCATCTGCATATAACGCGTGTTGAATGCCTTCCACCCGGGCCAATTGGCTTGGGAGGCGCATCATAGCAATGTTGAACAGGGGCGGTGATAACACTGCTCCCTGAGGGGTACCCCGTGTTCCCATCATGTAAGGGCCGTATTCCTCGCCCTCAATCCGAAGAAAGGCCTCGCGATTAGACAAGAAATCTCTTACATACGCGTAGGTCCTAGCCCCACAATCGGTAGAACTCAAGTTGGCCAGGATGCTTCCGTGTTTCACATTGTCGAAAGCCCCTTTCAGATCAAGGGCGAGGATGGCTTTGTCATTGTGTTGCATAGTTGTGGGTCGTATTACATCCCTGTGCAGCTGGAGAAGGACATCCTGTGCAGACATGTGAGGGCGAAACCCGAACATGGTGACTGCAAAGAAGCCCTTACTCTCCAGGTATGGAGAGAGGCGATCCCGTACCATCGTCTCCATAAGCTTGCCCGCACATGAGGTCAGTGATATGGGCCTCAGGTTGTCCGTATTCACGGCCTTACCTGTTTTAGGGATAAACGTCACAAGTGACGTTTTCCACTCGGGAGGGAGTGGACGCCCGTCCCAGATCTGGTTGATGTATTCTAATAAATGAAGGTAGGCTGAGTCCGGTAGGTTCGCCAACAGGTTCACTGTTATGTGGTCCCGTCCCGGAGCCGTACCCCGGCGCATTTTTGCTAAGGCCGCCTTAAGGTCGTGGAACTCAAAAGGGGCATCGAGTGTTTCATTAGGCCTGCCAGAGTACATGTACTGTTGCCCAGGCGGGTCCTCCATACGACAGAGATATCTGTCGCACAGAGTGTCCGCAAGTTGCGCCGTCGTACCTTGATACCCTTGCAGAGCCCGCCGGAGCTGCTTTTGCGTCTCCCCTCTCGTTTGGGAGGGGTCGATTAGACTGCGAAAGAGACGCCACGTCCCCTTCGAGCTCATCTGATGAGCTGCGGCGTCGCAGCGTGCTATCCAATTTGAATCTGAGAGCTCGGCAGCATACGCTGCAGCCTGCTCTGTGAGTTTGGCTATGCGGTCGCGTAATTTGCGATTAGTTTTCTGCTTTTTCCACCGTTTAGTTAAGCTCCGGCGCGCCTCCCACAAATGCAGGAGGTGGGTGTCCACTGCGGGGATCTCTTCGGTGGTTTGTAGTGTTGTGACGTGTTGTTTCTGAATGTTGTATATGTGGTTAGCCCATTCCGCGTAGCCGCCGGAAAATAGTACGGGAGGGATAGTGTGATTCCGGAATTTGTGCCAATCGGTCAGCTTGGCCTGACCCCATTTTTTTGCGCGCTGCCTTTGCCTCGAGTGTAATCCGGAGAAGGAGGTGATCGCTGCCTAGAGAATCTCCCAAGTTCTCCCATGCAGCCGCTCTAGCATTTTTAACGAGAGAAAGGTCTGGACACGTGTCGCGGGTTACCGAATTCCCCACTCGAGTGGGATACGCCGGGTCCATGAGCAACGTGAGGCTGAGGGTGGAGATGAGCTCCGCCAGCTTACGTCCTCTTGCCTGTTCGAAGTGGTAGCCCCAATGAAGGCTGGGAGCATTGAAGTCTCCAACGATCACTAGAGGCTCTTTGGCTGCCAATTTTATCGCGCGAAGGAAGATTTCATTGAAAGTTACGCGCGGCTTACGCGGAGGGCAGTATATGTTGAGGATATGTATTGACGGGTCGCGGCGTCTGAGAGGCAATACTCGGACCATTGTATATTCTTGCTCGGTACTCAAGTCTAAGTCGACCTGAACCACGGTGTAAGCCTTATTCACCAGGATGCACGTAGAGGGGCCCCCCTGAAAGGTGCTGTAGCCTGATAATTTAGCGTCTATGCCGGGCTCCTGTAGGGCAATGAGCGCCGGCATGTCACCTAGGGACTGCAGGTAAAGCTGGAGGTGTGACCGCTTTTTCCAAGATCTGAAACCCCTGCAGTTCCATTGGATGATCTGGAATTTTTCAAAGTTTTTAGCATTCCTATTACATCTGCTAGCCATCTTGTCGTATTTATTTAAGGGTGATCGGAATAGCTCTGGCCGGAAGCCGGCGCAACCCCAGTGAGGGGCCGCACCGACCCACCAGCTGCCGAGCCTGAACCATGTTCCTCCGCTGCCTGACGGAAGGCTGTCTTACGTTTGAGGTGATGGGATTCGCAGCTTGTGGCGTTCTTAATTTGGGTGCTGACCCAGGGCTGCACGGCTTTAAGGACCGAGTCAGTGACCTGGGCCATAAGGTCGGGAAGTGCTTGCGTTAAAGCTGCCTTGAACATATCCTGGAAGGACTCGCTGACTGCTGACATGATTTGGTTCGGGAGGGCCGCCACTTGCTCCTCCAGTTGCTCGGTTTGGCGCTGCAGTGCCTCTAGGCCGGCGACGCGACCAGCTGATCCAACTACCGTGTCCCCGCTCTGCCGCGAGACGCTAGTGAGGCAAGATGTTACGGATGATCCGTCATCCTCGTCGTCTGGCTCAGCTTCTTGCATTGGTTCAGATGACCCGGCCTGTTTGGCCTCTAATTCCTGAATTTTGCGCGCTAGAATTTGGTTCTGGCGCCTGAGCTCCTCTACTTGCTGCTGTAGGGCGGTTTCGGTAGGGGAGGGACGGGTAGGGGAGGGACGGGTAGTGGGCCCGGAGACTGCCCTACTCCAACTGCTCACCTGTGGTTGGACGGGTGCCAAGGGCGGGAAGTCCCTGGCGTTGAGGACCGGGGGCGCCGCCTGGGTCGCGGACTTGACAGGTTTCGATGGCCCGGTTTTGGCCTTGGTTTCCTGATCGGCTGACGCTTTCTTGGCCTTGGGCGGAGGAGCCTGCTTGGGCCCCGTCTTTGTCTTCGGTTTGGATCCTGATGGGGAGCTGGGTTTGATGGGTTTCCGGAACCGCCCGGCACAGCCAGTAGCTCCGGTAGGGTTTATTCCCCCCGCTCCCTAAGACCTTCGTTACTTGCGCGCGCCTCAGCTCCGCGAGCTTTCTAATTTCACCCCCCCCCCCCCCCCCCCCCGCCCTCGACTCTCTGCCGGCTCCTGCTATACGTTTTCTGTCTCGAGGAATTCATTCCTTGCCCTACGGGAACATTATTTACCTTCCCTTAACGCTACATGCCCTGCCCGTGCCCATTTCCTCTTCTTGACCTCAGCTAGATATCAATTATTCACGTTCCTTTCCTGATTCACATTGCTCTCTTGCTTTCTATTGACGTAATCCCTGCCGTGTTTCCTTCCATAGTTTTTGGTGCGACCGGAGTGATATGCATGTACAAATTGCGCAAAAAAATTACAGCAAGCATCGGCGTTACTTGCGTGCCCATAGCCTACGTCGTTTTGTTTCCGTTTGGGGCGACTTCCCTGTATTTTTTTTTTTTCGGCATGCACCTGTGCGCTGGAAACAGTACCAGTTCTTCTCAGAGGGCGCTAGTGGACTCGTGGCACTAAGGTGGCAGAGCCTGAAAAGAACTCATCTTGCGAATCAGGATTGCGGGGATTCATTCATTGCCGCCTTAGTTTTTTGCTATACTGTCCGACGATTGGTGATGGATGGTTTCGGCCAGATTCGACTTCTCAAAACTCAGAGGTCGTTCCAACTTCCTCCGACAGCTCAAAGAATGCCAACTCAGAGACAAGCCAAAAAAAAAAAAGTGTAACAGAAAGGCGTTCGCACTGGCACGTCAGCAGTGTTGTAAAATTTTTTCATTACTTTTCTATCAGTAGACGCAGTCGTTTTTATATATCCTGGTCATGTAAACAATTATGAAGCTCTGAGCAACCGTACGCTGTCAAAAATATCAAGCCTGAACAAAATAAGGTCAACTGCACCCGTGGATGTGACGACGGTGCCGATTTTTACATGAACTTTATCAGAATGCGTTAAAGCGAGTGCAAACGTCAATAAAAACCAGGAAAGGCCTTGAAAGCAACAGAATGCGTATAGCAGCTGGTTCGCATATACCGATTTGTTGGTCACTTGGCACGTACACCAACTGTATCGAAATTTAACCGCAAAATGTCACCTCTTCTAAATTTTACTTTTTTTTAGAGCGCAGCTCTTTGGCGTCCGTTCCTGGGTTTCGCGTCGTCGTCGTCGTCGGCGTCGGCCTCGTAACCAGCTCCGCCCCCAATGTCACGCTTTTCAATTGGTCGAAATGCTCGTGACGTCACAGTGCGCGAATTTCAAATGGGGCCAATTGTACTTCGGCTAGTAACCATGCAACCAATCAAAGGGATCGTATAGTGATGCTGCAACTAAGTTGGACTGAGTTTCGTTAATTGCTTAATTAATCAATTAGCCTAATTAATATAGAGTAGAATGAAGAGGTCAGAAGAAAAGAAAGACGCGCGCCGCAGCGACAACAGCATCCGCGGAAGGAGACGCTGCTGAAAAAAACATAAGTACGAAGCCGCGTTCCCTCCACCACCACGCACTTCCCCACTCAGTAAGACGTTGCTCGTTTCATATACGTTGTGTCGAACATCCTAGACAGTTCCAACAATTGACAGGTTAATGACAGAACACGATGGATAGAGATACAATAATATAAATATGAAATAGCCTAATTAACCTTTCTAGTTAGACCGCATAAATCAATAAAACCGAGAACGAAATTGGTCGAGTTGGGGAATCGAACCAGGGTCTCCGGAGTGCGATACGAGCACGCTAGCCACTCCGTAATGCCAGCTGAATGGTTTGGAATGAACAAAGGCGCGTCTAGCTAATACGGCGTCTTCGTTCACTCCCATCTTCCCCCTTTCCCTTACGGCGAGGTGCAGGTGTCCACCCAGATATGCGAGAGAGATACATTTCCTTTCCTCAAAAAATAAATTTACCGTCCAGCAAGGCGTACAGCCGAACTGGCGATGGCGTTCTGTGGACTCCCTGCCAGCGTTGCAAGATGCTGTCGCGTTCCACTCTTACAGGCAAAGCTTAACATGTTAACCACACATCAGTAACACACGCAGACAGCCAATGGACGCGTCATTCGCTGGCAGCACTTGATTCATCATTCACAACCACATTCTTAACGTACGCTCCCTTGCCGCACATGCCAAGGACGTACACCACGATCACATTCTGCGCCATTCCTCTGTACTTTGCTTTGCTGAAACCTGGATGGATCCCGAAGAGCCTATCGAAATCATAGATTTCCTATACTGCTGTGGTGCTCGCAGAGACCACAACAGAGCGGCGGGAGTCGCTATCTACTTGCGCACAGGTCTCTCTGCAATACCAGTCGAAATGTTTGGCACGTCACATGAAGTTGGCGAACTGTGCGCCGCAAAGTTGCCCAACGGCTTGCTGGTAGTAGCTGCCTACTTCGCCCCTACCGCACTCACGAAAGACGTCGTGCACTTCCTGCAACTCGCATTAACCGTCCATCGATCCACACCGATGTTAGTAGTGGGGGACTTTAATGTTGACATAAAGACAAACAGCAATTTCCTAACACTTATGCGGGAGAACATCCCGTTCCTCTCGCTCGTAACGCGTCCCACGGCTGTGACAACCTCGCGAGGCACTTGTATAGATCTCGTCTTTGAGAATCAAGCATTGGTGTACCAAGTCGAACATATATCAGTCTATTTCTCCGACCACAAAGCTTCCTTCATGACTGTCAAGAACTGTTAGTGGAGTCTTTGTTAAAGGAATACGTGTGAAAAATAAAAAAAAAAAATTCTGTGATAGCGCATACATGTGTTGCTCGATTTCTTTGCCTCAATCTATCGAAAAGGTGAAACAGCTTATTTGCTGCGCTCAAATTTCGCATTAGGAAGTAACGTAATCGTCGGTAATTTTTTCTTTAGCTGAATTAAAAGCACAATTCCATACTTAGCCGATATTCCTGATTATATCTTTATAAAGCAAGCTCTTCTTTTATTTCAACCACGATCCTCATACTTCGTTTTAATCAGATGCCCATTGCTTCAAGAATAGTTATTGAAATATAACGGCTCGTATGAGATGATATTGTCGTCAAAGAATATACGTGAGAGCTTAACAGAAAGCTCTGATTTCACAGCTCGAGGCAGCTCTGGCTGTGCTCCCCAGCAGCGTTCAATTTCAAGCCGTCCTAAAATTCCTTAATGTGTCAGCGAATCTAAAAACTGTGCGAACAGGCGCTCCAGTTCCTTCACCGTAGTATAGGTCATTTAACGCCCTCTTCAGTACGCCATTTTAAGGCGAAAGCCTTTAATGGCTCATACTGTCGTCCGTTAACAAAGCATGTCACACGCGTTTAACTCGGGAACTAGAAAAGATAGAAGAAAACCAATGGTTTCTTCAAATAGAGGAGGAAAAAAATGAACCTAGAAGCCATGCTTTATGACTGTAGGTTAATCAGTTAATTAATTATAGGCAAAAATGTCGGAATTGCATCGAAATAGCGCGGACATCGATATAGCCACGAAAACGATGGACGTCACATCCACTGAAACTTGTCACAGCATAGTGAAAATTGTCACAGAAAGGTCGGAAAAACGTCGGATTTGTGTCAAATTAGATGGAGAAATGTGTAATTAAGCGTAACTAGCACTTAAGATCTCCGAAAGATGTACAATTTGGGTATCGATATAGCCACGGGAACGGTGTGACGTCACATTCACCGGAAGTCGTCAGGGCATAGTGTCCTTCCTCGGCTTTCGCCTCTCAACACTTCAGTTGCCGAAGTGTCCACGCAGTTTTTTTTCCCGGTTTCACCTGCACTCAAGGCTATCTTGTCGCTTGATTCCAGCTAAGGTTCTCCCTACCCCTCATAAATGTTTTCTGCAGCTTCTTTACTGATTCACTGAACGTCGGACTGAACTTCCTGCCTATGTATTCACACGTGTGCTCTAATATTCGCTGCGTTTCGCCTTGTCACCTCCATTACCTCGTGTGCAATATCGTGAATCTTTATCCATTATAAAGTGGTATATTCTATCCTCTGATCTCCCAAAGTCAGCGCTTATTTTTTCACCGTCCGTTACATTCATCACAGACCTTCTGAATTGACGATAAAAGCCTTTGTAACCTTTTTGTGCAGGAGCCGTCTTGAAATGAAACTCTACCTGAGGACAGCCTTTTCTCACCTTGCCGTAAGCCGCACGACAGTCGCACCTGTCATCATTATTACGGCGCAAGTTTTACGCGTCTATTCTTTTATTTTTCCTTGTGTCCTGTCTGCGCATTTTCTGATGCGTGAGTGAGAATCTGGGATTAGGAGAGATTTAGGGGCTTAGCAAGAGCTTATGAAAGAACCTGTTGTGGGGAATATAGTAAACGTTCGACCCTCTCGTTGGCGTCCGTGATGCCTGTCTTTGGATTTGGTGCGTAAAAACTCCTTTCTTAGGGCGTATTTTTCATTTATAATGCCTACTACTGTATGGTGTCCCCTGATTACATTTCCAGTTCCCGAAAACGAAAAAAAGAGCATGGCTTTAGTTGTCGGATAGTACTGCTCTAAGTTGCACCTGAGGGGGCTTCTTTGGGTTGGTCTAAAAACAGGCTTCTTTTAAGAGAACAACGTTCACAGAGACTGCGCATGTGAATTTGCGCCATAAAAGCTCGAAAGTGGCAGTTGAAACTCTCGCTAGAAACGTCGGACTCACTTTAGATGCACAATAACGAAACTTAACTCTGGAAAAAAAAAAAAAAACTGTGGAAAAAACACCAGACTGAAATTCAATTTCCGAGAAGAAACTTTCCTATTGCTGTTTTCGGGAGCAAAGGGGAATGTTTATTGCTTGCAAGCACTTGAAGGTCATGTAGTGTGCGGAGCGTTCAAATAGTAAAAGTGCGCTTTGTTGGTGCATCGATGCTAGGCGCATTTTTTTGTGTGTGTGCATGAAATCTTTTTTTCCGCGTGAAGTGATTCGGTTTCGAATCAAGATACATGAATATCGTGCTTATTTTCTCTGGCTATCATAATTTTCTGCGAGGGGCGTATTGATGAACCAACTCGCTCAGTCTAGTCACGGTTATCTGAAGGCCGTCCTTGAGGCTGAAACATTCTTCGGCACTCATCACGGTAGTAAAAATAACTGAAGAAAGGGCGTTTCTGAGCGAATTGACACTATTGAAAACTGTACGATGCTTTTTGCTCATAGCGTAATCTGAATGAAGAGTAAATTAAACCGTCGTTTTGCATCCGCGTTTCATTACATTTCCTGCAATTTTGATAGGTTGTTCATACGGTGAGAGCTCAAAAGCAGTTCACTTGCTCATGTCTTGCACGAAAGCTCAAAGCAAAAATACCTCATTTCAGAAGGTTCCTTGTTTTTGCTGCAAATAAACCAAATTTCAAAATGTTGATTAGTAATAATTAGGCCAAAACTTCCTTAATTATTAATATTTTATCGCAGCTTCAAAAAGAATATGAGAGCGCCTATTCCGGTACCTCGGCGCCCGTATGGGATCTGGCAAAACGACTGTGAAGCAATTTTTGAGGGCAGTTGCCTGGAACAATTTAGGGCGTATTTTTTCACTCTGATATCACTGCAGTTCTGCGCAGTTGTACTGTGCAACATGAAATGGATGGAAGCTCATATTACGCACCGGCTTATAATGTGAATTCTTCTGTCTCTCTCGTGATACGGTTCAGCAAATATGCATTGCTCACATAATCTTCAGAATGGTCACTTTTGCATATTCTGGTTACGACTTCTTTGGGATGTTAAACCCCCATAAACCAAACATTGTTACAACTTCAAGATGAACTATGCTCAGTGTTAGCTGCCAGCGTATAACTGTATAGCATAACACGCGCGCACGCACGCACGCACGCACGCACACGTACACATAACTGAAGCTCTCTTACTCCTTTTTACTCCGCTTATTTTTTACCTCTTTTCACGCTGTTTTCTTCATTTTGATACTTTTACTTTTTTTTACTTTTAACGGCGGCTGGATTGAATAGTGGTTAAATCTATACTAACAGCACAAAATATGTCTGCGCGTGGCGCTTAAGAAATACGTGTGCCGTTAAACGCCGACATTGAATGCAACCTCTTGTAACGGATTCTGGTTTCGTCGCTTAGGGGCTTTGCCGGTGTGCAAGCATTTGGCCTGCGAGAAGGAGATAGCTTCGCTTTGTGTGTGGAATGGCGATTTTGACAGTTAATGCTACGCAGTCCGCGAAATGAAAAGGAATATATAGGTATCCAACACACGGGCAGATAGGACACACACGCACACAGCGCTAGCTTCCAACAATGGTTTATTGCTCAAAGAAAAGGCGGTTTTAACGCCTAAGGATCACGTCTGACCATCAGCGTAGAACAAGACAAACTAATAACAAATATTTCCCAGACCCGCAAGTTTCTTTGATAACAGTGCCACAGAAGGATTTCTGCACAACCTTTGTACAGCACTGCGCTCCATTATAGGCCTCAATAATTCCACGTATCAAGCGGTTCTTGAGAAATTTGAAAACATTTTTTTAGCGGCGGTATACAATGACAGTCGCGGCAATGGGCTCACAAATCTTTACCGTACAGTAGTAGTAGTAGTAAAAGACCTTTATTCGACCATAATTTACAGGCCGAGCATGTCGACTGCCTGGGCGACCAGAAGTCGCTGTTCTTCTTCCCCTGCAGCGCAAAGCCAGTCGAGCCAGGTGGTGATGGATAGAGAGGGTGGGGGGTAGGAACCTGACTGCTGAGCAGCCGGGCAATAGAAGAGGCAATGGGCCAGGTCCGCATAGATACAGGGACAGTTGGGACAGGAAGGGTCCGACTGATAGCGATAAAGAGGCGGGATGGGGTGATAACTGCATTCATTTGGATGTGCCGAAGAAGGCGAGACGCCGGCACCTTGAGTGATGGATGAGGGGGAGGGTAAAGGCGTTTGTCGAGGCGGAGCTCACGGTAGACCTCTTTTATGGTGCGGCGAAGGGTGAGTCTCCCACCGTCCTCCGAGGGCTTGGGCCAGGGGATCAACGGTGCCCGGAAAAGTGTGTCGCGGGCGAGCTGATGGGCCAGCTCATTGCCGTCAATCCCTGAATGCCCAGGGACCCATCGGAGGAAAACGATGGAAGGCTGCAGTGCGGAGACCGCTCGTTCGACCTCCTGTTGGAGAGAAGGGGTAAGGGTCCACCATAGGAGGCGCGGCGCTGTGGTCGCGCCGCCAAACTTGAGCTTGGGTTCCCTATAGGGGAGGTAAACGGGGAGATTGGAATGAGCGAGATACCCGCTTGGGTCAATAACCACTGACCCTGACGGGTAAGGGAAAGCCGGGCAAGCTGCTAGTCACGATGGAGACTGAGAAGAGAACGAAGAGGATGGAAGAGGCCTGTGGCAAAGAGCTTAGCGGATAGGGAGGTTGAGAGCTGCCTTGTAGAGGCCCACAAGGGCAGTCTCGAGAGCGTTATGAGTCTGAGTGAAGGAAGCGTAGCGTGCAAAGTGCAAGACCTTGTTGAGGGCCAGCGCGTGAGCGACTCGGCACGCGCGAGCACATTCTTGGCCGCATGCAAAGGGAAGCCGAGAACTTTGCACTGTGTGACGACAGGAATGGGAGAGCCACAAAGGTGGAGAGAGACGAAATGGTTGTGTGAGCGCTTGTAGGAGGAATGGTTGAGAAGGAGAAGCTCAGATTTCTCAGGAGGAGGAGAGAGGCCAGCGGTGGTGAGAAAGGAGTCGATGAGATCTAGGCCACGTTGCAGGGCGTCCTGTACGTGACCGGGAGAGCCAGATGAACACCAGAGAGTGATGTCATCGGCGTAAAATATTTGATGCAGGTCGGGAATTTCAGCTAGCTGGGAGGTGAGAGGGGCCATATCGAGATTGAAAAGGGTAGGAGAGAGAACAGCACCATTGGGAGTGCCACGGGTGAGGTGGTGTGGGTCAGACAAGTGGGTGTCTACTCGAAAGCGAGCGACACGTTTAGAGAGGAATGAGATACATGCGGGAGCCACAGTCCAAAGAGGCGAGTTGAGAAAGGACGTGATCGTGGCAAACACCGTCAAAGGCCTTGCGAACATCGACGGTCACAAGTGCGTGAATTTGAGTAGGTATAGGTGACAGGAAGGTTTGCTGGAGAATCAGAAACATGTCCTGTGCACAGACGCGGCGACGGAAGCCAATAAGAGAATGGGGGAAGAACTCCCGTGCCTCAAGAAAATTATAGAGGCGAGTCAGAGCCATTCGCTCAAGGGTCTTACCAACGCACGACGTCAGGGAAATTGGGCGGAGGTTAGAGAGAGAGGGAGGTTGGAATCATAGAAATAAGGGAGGATGTCCAGGAGCTCGGCAAGCAGCCGCTCTCCCAGGCCTCATTGTTGATTTGAAGAAGGAATTCTTTGGCGCAGTCAGGAAGGTTACGAAGTGTGGTGTATGTAATGGCATCCTCACCGGGAGCCGAGCGTGTAGCAATAGCAGCCAGAGCAGATTCGAGCTCCCGGAGAGTGAAGGAGTGGTCCAGATCGGGGTTAGGTCCACCTGAGTACACCGGGTAGAAGCGTGCCAGAGGAGGCGGGAGGTAGAGAGAGGCGAGTTGATCAAAAACTTCGGAGGGAGTCCCCTGAGGGAGGGCTTCAGCTAGAGTGGGAGCAAGGGCAGGCTTAGTGCCAAGTAGGGATTTGAAGAGAGACCATGTGGATCGCGAATGCAATGCAGAGTTAAGGTCACCACAAAGAGCACTCCAACGAGAGTGCTCTAGGGAGGCGCAGTGGGCGACGATCTCGGCCCGCAAAGCAGTGATCCGGGAGGAAAGTTGGGCATTGTGGGGTTGGCAGCGAAATGAGCGTTGGAGACGTTTACGGCGACGCCATTAACGGAGAAGGTGAGGATATGGGTCTGGGATTGGGTGACGAGAGCGAACGCGACGGCTACTGGACGTGGGCGCTGCAGAGATGCGCGACGTCCGTCGTAGGATTGAAAGGAGTCGGAGGCGAGATTAGTGCGAAAACTATGCCAGTCATTGTGAATAACCGGATGACAGCGAGGGATGTGGGAAAGAGAGGTGGTAATATGGATGAGAAAGTGGTCACTGAGAAGAGTTCCGGCTGTCACCTGCCAGTGAAAGGAAAGTGAACCCCGAGAGAAAATGAGGTCGGGTGTCGTGGGGCGTTATGAGGCAGTGCCCGCTTGAGTAGGGGAGCCAGGAGTATTAAGAAGGGTGAGGTGGCGTTCCTGGGCCAGACAATGGGGGAGGCGGCCGGGTTTGAGGGTTTGTGGGTAGCCCCAGAGTGTGTGAGTGGCATTAAAGTCACCACCAAAGAGGAGATGGGAGGTAGAAGGAAGAGAGTGAAGGAATTTGCCCAGACCAGAAAATAAAGAGGAAGTGACAGGGGAGGTTGTAAAAAGACAAAAGGACGAGTGAGATGCGAGAAGAATGGTGGTAATAAACCACACCAACTAAATATTTAAGGATGGTGGAGGGGTTGTCAATTGGCTACGAGCACGTCACTGCGTACGTAAATGGACGCAAGTGGTGTGGCCGTAGTGGCATGGTAGGCGCGGTAGCCTGGGACAGTGCGGGCCGTCCGAGTCTCCTGGAGAAGGAGAAAATGAGGCAGAGAGGGGCGGGTGAGTAGATACTGGTGGAGGGGGGTCTTATTGTGGCAAAAATTTTGGCAGTTCCACTGCACAATCTCGAGGTCCTCGCCAAACGCCATTATGATAGTGAAGAGGTAGAGGCTCGTGAGGGTACGCGTTCCTTCTTTTTGAAAAACGAAGGCGATCGGGCATGTACGTCTCCGGCCTTTGCGCCAGAATGGCGCCAGAAACGTGCTTTTGTGGCAAACGGCGCTGTTGAGACCGGCAACCATGTGCGAAAGTGGATTGCTGAGCACACACTCACAAAAAAAGTTATCCCAAGAGGCCAACGCACCAATTGTCTTTAGAAACTGAACAGAGCATATGAGCTCATAGAATCTGTCAGAGAAAAAAGTAGTGCAGCGGACGACCATGCCCCCGCGGGACAAGTTCGTACAACCAGAAAGAGTGAATCCGCGGGACATCCACTGCATGGTTCGCTGTCGGCGGACGTCCGAAAGGGGATATTCGTCGAACATGTGTGATTCACTAACAGTGGACTTTGATTATTGCCGAGAAAAGACATCCGGCAGACGTCTCGTGAACATCCAATGTGGCTCGCGGACTTTCGGATTTGAACGGGATGTCCGGCGGATATTCGCGTTCCATTGGGACGAATGGACAGCTATTATAGATGTTAAATATGCGTCATTTTGTCTTGGACATTTGATCCATTATATAGTATGTTCAGTATATGTATGCTTTACCTTGCTATAAAAAGTCGTTGATGGACGTCACTGTAGGTACATGATGACAGCTCTTCTCACGACACCATGTGCACACAGTCTGCAATGAAGGAACGACGCACGCATTTGTTTGCACGCTGGCTACTGCAACATGCCTTGCGGCACATTGCAGTTCTTCCCAGCAATTCTCTCATTTTTCATTTTACGCCGCCGCGGTGGCTCAGTGGTTATGGTGCTCGGCTGCTGACCCGAAAGACGCGGGTTCGACCCCGGCCGCGGCAGTCAAATTTCGACGGAGGAGAAATTCTAGAGGCCCGTGTACTGTGCGGTGTCGGTGCACGTTAAAGAGCCCCAGATGGTCGAAATTTTCGCAGCCCTTCACTACGGCGTCCCTCATAGCCTGAGTCACTTTGGGACGTTAAACCCCATAAACCATTTTTCATTTTACGGCACGGAATAATATGTAACCTGCGTTCAGAGTGGGAATGAAGACTTGCTGCGTATCACTGTCAGATTTCAGGCTGCTGCTTCTTTCTGCAACTATAGCCAGGGGAAACTGGGACCAAATGCGAATTTCATGTTTTTGCAATTCAGCTCCAAGCTCCAGCTCCATGCGAAACTTTGCACAGCTGCCGATGCTTATTGGACAAGCGCGTCATATTTCAGAATACATTTACCGACACCATACTGCTCCCATAAATGCAGATATATTAGAAGAAAAGCAGTGTTACAACAACCCAAAGTTACTACGCGAAACGACGAGACTTCGTATGACAAAAGCTTGCGCTGAAAGGTTATTAGTGTCCCCATTTTCACTTACTACGTATCTAGCAGAAGTCCCGAGTATAGTCAAGCCTTGTTATTACGAACACAGATATTTACAGTTATTCGCTATATTGACCTGTTTCTAAATGATTTTAGCAAACACATGCTTTCTCACTTTATATATCGAACACGGTTCGCCATAAAATGTCTATATCGAACTGCCGAGCGCCAAGCTGTGCCCGCTCGGATGGCAGGCGGCAGGCTTTGCCTTACAACAAGAGTAACTTGCGGTGCGACAAGCGTTCGCGCCACGGTTAATGCTTTATTTCGCATTTGGCACAGCGCCACAGAAGGTATAACTGTCAGAACAGCAAGTAGCCAAGTGGTCGGCACCCGCCAATAGTGACCAAGAACTAGTGTTATGGTCGGTTGTTGTAGCTTTCCAGCAGCTATCCTCTGCACAGTTGACTGTCACGTAGCGGAGGTGGTGGAAGAAATAGATACATTAAGCACAGCACATACCGCTAGATGGCGCCACGTTATCGTCTACAGTGCGCCCGCCTGCCGAGTCGGTACCGATCAGCGCATGCTCAGTGGTGGGGCACGGTAGGCGGTGACGGTAGTGGTACGCGCTATGCTAACAGCATCTCATGTAGATAGCTTTCACCCTAGAGTCTAATTTTTTAATGCGACAGCGCAGTATTGCGAAGAAGCCACCCTAGCTGGCATATAGCGTGCCGCCGTCACGTGCTTCAGTGCTTTGCGGAGAAGCCATCCTAACTGGTGTTCTGCGCTCAGTTTTTTGCGGCTGCCGCAACCGCTGCGCGCGGCTTTGAAACGATGCTAAAACTATGGAAAATGTCCCTGCCAGTTGCCATTCTTTCAACAACTAAACTTCGCTTCTCCAGCATGTTTGTTTCTCGAAATTTTATATTACAAATTTTGCAGAAGGATTTGCCGGGCTAGTTGGTTCATTTCTGAATTCAAGAGTGAACTGCGCGATAGGGTTAGGACACCAGGGAGACACATTCACAACACTTAGAAGCGCACAGAGAGCGCTGTCACAGAGAGCGCTTAAATACGGCTTGCGTTTTCCCGAAAAATAAAGTTGTCAGTCTGTGCTTCTAAGTGTCGTGAATGTGGCTCCCTGGTGTCCTAACCCTTTCGCACAGTTAACTCTTTCGGCTGTATAAAACTATTTTACAATTTTTTACCGATTCCCAATAACGAGGTTTCACTGTATAATGAGCACCGCTTCAGAAGTGGGAAGTCTCTTCATAAAATCAGCTCCAAGTATAGAAGGTGGGGGTTGCCTACATTACTAATATGCTGTGCATGCAGAAATTTCCATCTTTCAACTACCATGGTTCTTGCATGTGGACGAAAAAATGGCTCTTATTGTTTGGACATCTCATGAAAATCATCCCTCTGTAATACCCCTGATCAAGGGCCTTTAGGGATATATTGAATAAAAACCTGGCGGGCCTTCTTAATCACATTCTTAAAGAAGCAAATGGGATAGCACTTCGAAGTTGATCCATCCCCAAATATTACAAAACAGCCCCATATTTTTGAAGTAGGCCCACCACAGAAAATGGATTAAGGTGGATTAGTGGGTGGATTAAGGCAGAGGAGTGGGTTGGGTTAGTATAATCCCAAATGAATCCCATATATATAATGGAAGGTTATATGATCGTTCTACTCCTCAGAGTTTCAAATTTTGTGGTGCCAATGACATCTTGACAATATTGACTAATGCGGGAATTTAGTTACGGAAAAACCAGGTGGTTTTTGCAAGACTACAACCTAAATGCTATCGACACTCAATTTCCACACTTTTGACGATTTAGTTTTGGCGAAAAGTTGACAACAGCGTTCGGTAGCATCTACTTCTATGATAAAGCTTAACTGTGTGTACGGGACCTCTTCCAATTTGTGTACAGTGACACACTAAGAACACAATGTACCACAAGACAACACAGTTCATTTTATTGGTCTTACTGTACAATCCTCCTATACAACTTGTTCCAGAGCAGTGATCGTGTGAATGTTCCATGTCTCTGCATGTAAACACGTTAACCCTTCATCCCAGTGGTGACACACATCATCACACATTCACATGAATGTCCACCAGGATCACAAGTCAAAGGTGATTCTGCTTTCTTTTGCTACAGAAATGCATGTTTGCCACAGACTGAGTTTCGTGGAAGGCAGGCGGGTTAAAAAAACAGAACAAGACAAGCCTTAATGCCCACAAAGTCAATAAAAGAAAAAAAAAACTGGAATTGCGAAGCATTAAGACAGTACAAAGAACAGGGGCCATGTGGACCTTCACTTACTCCAGCTGCTGAGCATTGTTGAAGAAAAACTCAGTTCGGTTATAAAAATGAGTTGCTCCACATTTACCGCAGACAGATTTTGCAACTGCGCTCGCACGCGCTTCCCTTCTGCGACCACCAAAGGCACTGGGAAAGGAAATTGCAAAGATATTCTTCGTGTGAATATTAAGATTCTGCATTTCTACTATGACGGACTGATAGAATACCAACAATTCAGGAGCCCGGAGCACCTCACACAGGTTCCTTGAGAATGTACCAGACGTACACGCCAATTTTAGTAAGCTTCCTACAAAATCGATTAAAATAAATAAGACGTTACCGCTCCATTCTCATGCCCCTCGGTAAACCTTTTTAAAAAAAAATGAGAGAAAAGTAGAAAGACTAGATGCTTAACACAGAAGACAACACCACCTCCAAAGACGACAGTGTTCAGACAGAAGACTTCGATGGGTCCAGTCACTGTGGAACATTTTGATCATGCAGTGTACAAAAAGTTAAGAGGCCCTCTGCTTGCAAGATTGAGGAGAAAAAAAAAACGCTAAAAAAGTGCATGTTTAGTGCCACAAGGATGCTCATTTCAGACACTCGGTCAAGCATGTGTGCTACACAGCTATCTCTTTCTTGCCAGCACTCAAGATCTTTGCCCAAGCCAAAAGTGGCCATACCTAAACACACTATAAGACGTAACCTTCTCAATTAACAGAGGAGCGTGCACTTTTTAAGTCGTGAAGCCCTGTGCTCCCTCTTCAACACGCATACATGGAAAAATTGATGAACTGACGTGGAATGTACAAAAAAGTCCAAAAAAGAGGTCGCAGCGACGTAAAGAAACGAACGATGTAATCAGTGCACAAAAATCGTGGACCTCCAATACTCCTCCGCATGTGTGGTAAGAACATGCTCCAGGTAAAAAGATATCGCCCCTCAAAGCACTGACTCCGCATAAAAAAAAAAGTGTAGTTGCCGCTAGACACGTACACACATCTCAATGGTGCACCTCTCGGCTATTGATTTTTGTAGAAGCAAGCTAAACAAGGCAACATATAGCAACGAGCAGACAAGATAAGTTATTCCTTTGAGGGCTTGTTCAATGATGCTCCTTGACAGAGCACTCGCACTTTCCTTCGACGACAACACTTTTCTCAAGCGCACAAGCCACAGTTGTGATCTCGATTCGTGGCAACATTTAAGAAAAAATCCACTTGCATAAAAATAATTATTACAACCAAC
Source organism: Amblyomma mixtum (assembly GCF_055824585.1). NCBI lineage: Eukaryota > Metazoa > Arthropoda > Arachnida > Ixodida > Ixodidae > Amblyomma > Amblyomma mixtum. The sequence continues at coordinate 252,462,829 of NC_143012.1, read as the reverse complement.
AGCAACTCCAACAAAATGTGTCACCATTTCTAGAAAGCGTCAATATGAGAAAGAAAAAAAAAAGAATTGTAAGTGCTTGCTAGTTGGATCTTCTCATTAACCTGTAAAGTCGGTCTTACAGAATGTGATGTATGCACAAACGTTTAACGGACAGCGTGTGGTCCAGTGATAGAAACTGTTAACAGGCTCGCAACACAACAAGTAGCACAGACCGGTCAATTTGCATGAGCCGCACAAATTCTCGTCAAGCTCTTCCTCGTCCTCTTTCCACCGATGACAGGACAACAAAGCACCTTTGGTGCAGAGTGTGAGAGACAGGCATAGATAGCAGGCATACAGGCACGAAGAAAAAAAAAAAAATGAAAGGAGCACTCCAATAGCACCAAATATAACAACTTCAAACGACATGTCCCCCACATCTCAACAGCCACTGTTCTTCAGCACCCGCAAGCACACATCACACACATGCACATATACACAGACAAACTCACATTCACACACGTTTTGCATCACCAGATGCATGAACAGCCCTCCTAATCTCAACAGGGAATGAGAGTCGTGGGGGGGTAATGGAAACCATATCACATGTACGTATTTAAAAAAAAAAAAGATTCAGTAATGTCTCGGTAAGGAAAAAAAGGGGGGGACCACATGCAAGCCACGTGACAATGGCCTTGGTGGAGGCACTGTGGTCGTTCATGCCGAGAAACAAACGCGAGAACAAAAGCTTGAAAGACGCCTTCCGTGACGAAAGGTGGCTGTCGGCAGCTGGACCAGACGGGCTGCTCATCTCTCTTGGTTTCCACTTCTCTCCTCCAGGGCGCGTCTCAGCACCCCTGCGAAAACACAGCGCGAACATGCTAGGCTTAATTTTCCACCTTCAAATCGTGATTACACTCGAAAAATGCAACTGCAAGGAACTTTTTACTTTTCTTTTTCTTTAACTTGCGGAAATGGTTGGAAAGTCCCGCACGTGCTTATCCAGTTGCAGTTCTGGCATTCACTAAAATTTTAAGGCGGCAGCCTTTAATACCCCATCGTTGTAAGCAGGGGTTGTCGACAGAAATGTCACGCTTTTCAATTGGTCGAAATGGTCGTGACGTCACAGTGCATGAATTTCAAACGGGGCCACTTGTACTTTGGCTAGTAACCATGCAACCAATTAAAGGGATCGTATAGTGATGCTCCAAGTAAGTGTGACTGAGTTAAGTTAATCGCTTAATTACCCAATTAGCCTAATTAACCCATCTACTCAGGCCAGATAAATAAATAAAACCGAGTAGGAAATTGGTCGAGTTCGGGAATCGAACCCCGGTCTGCGGAGTGCGAAACGAGCATGCTAACCACTACGCCATGCCAGCTCCATGGTTTGGAATGAACAAAGGCCTGTCTAGTGTGTCTTCGTTCACTCCCATCTTCCTCCCTTCTCCTTGTCCGAGACAGATACATTTCCTTTCCTCAAAAAACTTGCATAGAACCAAATGGGCGATGGCGTTCTGTGGACTCCCTTGGCAGCTTTGCAAGACGGTACCGTCGTGTTCCACTCTTAGAGGCGAAGCCTAACATCTTAACAACGCATCAGTGACACAAGCAGCAACACCGCGCTTAAGGCTTTCACCTCTCCGCACTTTAGGTCAACAAAGTGCCCCTGAATTTTTAGGTTCTCTAAAGAAGCCTGCACCTCTCGACATTTCTCCATTCCACCTCAGTACAGTTTCGCGTACTGCCACGCAGATTTTTGAAGTCAATGAAAGCTGCAAACAATATACGTAGCAGAACTGTCTGTCATGCTGTCCATGACCGAGACTAAGAAAGTCATAATTGGCCATACTTCACAGTCATTTAAGGAGCCACAGCCATTCTCTGGGGCATTGTGCCCCCCATGACTGCAGAGACTTATCACATTCAACAGGTATACCTTGCCAATGGGAACATTTCTCTAAGCAGAGCAAGGTACGATGCACTCAAAAAGAGGTGTAAAGTGCCCCTGAAGGAAATGCCAAAAACTGAATACTGTGCACTGCATTTCTTTGCTCCTGGAGCACACTTACAAAAAGTTTTCAGGGAACGGCACATCCTCCAATGTTTTTTTTTTTATTGTGAAATGAAATTTAAGAGAGCAGTTCAAGGCTCCTTTGCACAAGGTTTCACAGAGGTTACAGAGTATGAGCAGGTGTACATGCCATTTTGAATACACTTCTTTTCCTCTGTGAAAAAAATGAGCACATTTCCAACATACTGTGAGTACGAAAGAAAGAGCGACATGAAAGTACAGGCAGAAATAAAGAAACAGTGGGAAAGAGCTTCCCAGAAAGTGCATCACTGAGAGTGCTGAACGAAAGTAGCTCTGACGTACGCCAAACAGCAACAGACGACCCCAGCAAAGCAATGCTGACCAATACCCGGCTGTTCCACACTGTTTTCAGTGCAACAAACATGATAGGCTAAGCTGAATAAAAACTCAAACTGAACAAGCTCAATGAATGAAACGACTTACAAACAGGACTAACTGCACTAGGGCCTTTTGGCAGAATCTTGCTAGCCAAGGACTTCCAAGATTCTAGCTGAAACCAGTCATGAGGAACACATTCAATAAAGAACACGTTGTACTAAGGAATTACCTGGTTCAAATCAGGGTAGTATTTATAAAGAATAAGTACGAAAAAGTGACCACATCCTTTGTACTTCAATTCATACAGTCTTGAAGAGAATAAAATGCCAGACGTGAGCAGTGAACAAGCAAGCACCTGCAGTACAAGCTAAGAATCAACGACAGAGTCGCATGCAAGCAAAGATACGATCACAAGCCAGAAGAGAAGGAGGAGAGCCGCACACGAGGTACTCACATTTAAATACATAGGCAGAAAATCACGCACTCACATCCGTTGGAGTATATTTTTCGTTCTTAGGCCTCGTTATGGTGGGTGTCACTGGGCTCATCTCGTGCAGCTGGATGTGTTCTATCAACTTGTCCTTGTTGACTGGGGGACCTGCGTATAGGTGGTAAAAGTGGGGTTCAACATGTGCGGCTGGCAGCCCTTTCAGGCTTACACTTTCTGAAGGCAAGGGGAAGGCAAGGAAAAAAGAAAAGGAAAAAGCTGCACAGCCGGCTCTTGATAATTCATATAAAGTGGGGACCAAGAATTTGAAAATTATTTGGGGTTTGGATTAATGGGAGCCATTTGTTAATACACTTCATATCACTGAGATTGAAGCAACAGTTCGAATAGAGTGGAAGCTTGAATTGAGTACACTGTACCACAATCAAGTAAGTGGCAGAGAATACAGGCATCAGCGGTACACTGGCATGTATACCATTGCTGCAGCAAACCGCAGTTCTTAAAACGCCACTTGTGATTGCCACACATTCTAATGGTATGATACGGTACATGAAGTTCAGTCACCCGATGCTGTGTATGGGCTATGAGAGACACCGTAGTGCAGGGCTTCAGATTCAATTTCGATCACACAGGATTCCTCAGCATACGCCAACATCACACAGACGGAGTGGTTTTTGCATTTAGACTCAAAAGAGCACTGTCGTCCTCTCCACTGAATTTTTCCTTCATGGTGAGTGCGAAAAACTTATGCGTGGGGAAAACCTTGCATTCAGACTGACAACAAAAAAATCATTTTATCTTCGGCAGCATGGCTAAAGAGGAGACCTGTAATCACAAACCTAGGTAACTGCGGTAACTTCGCAATTCCAGCAAATTCTCTCGGGCACTGGCAATTGTGAATACCTAATACAGTCAACCCTTGTTATAATGAACATGTACATTAAGAATTATTGGCTGTATCGAACTGTTCCTGAATGTTTTAAACAAACAGATGCAAAACTGCTGAGCGAAGCAGAGCCCACTCAGATGGCAGGTGGCAGGCTTTGCCTCGCTACACAAGTGACTGACGGTGGTGCACAAGCACCACACAGCTGGCAGCCAGGCAGTAGGAACCAGTGACATGGTCAGTTGCAAGCCATCCAGTAGCCATCCTGTGCTCACAGTAACAGTTATGGACGCGGTGAAAATGACAACAGCTTTCGCTTTGGCGCCTCATTTTTCACGTGAAACTACTGTACTGCAGAGAAACTAGCCTAGCTGCCATCTGACCTGCCCCCACAGTGTGCTGGTGATGCTGTGCTTCCCAGGGAAGCCAGCCTAACTACATTTTGGCACTGGATTTTATTGCGAAGCAATACTACTTTAGCTACCACCTCAGCCCGTTCCAGCGCGAGGCGGTGGTAGGCACCACTTGACCTTTGGCATGACCTTTGGCATGACATCATACCATCTGTGTAAAAAAAAACGGGGCCCCATCTCACGCCGTCGCAGCGCGAGGCTGGTAGGCACCAACGCCGGTTAGCTCCTCTCGTCAAGCCTGTGAGATGCCGCCTCAAGCAAGCAAGACACTTCGGCAGAATGCAAAGAGGAAGCATCAGCGAGCTACGGAGACGGCAGAAGAACGACTTTCCAAGCGGCGTGCTCAATATGCAGCCCGACGAAAACGGTCGTCTTCGATAGAAACAACGTCAGAACCTATCGTATTGCTTCGCAATTACCAGGCTTAACCAAGCTAAGCCACAGCCAGTTTTTTGAGACCTCCATAACCGCCGCGACCGGCTTCAAAATGGTGTAAAAATTTCGGAAAACCTCTTTCCCAGTGCCCATCCTTTCGCTGACTAAATTGCGCTCCTCCTGCATGACATTTTGGCATAAGTTCACATCACAAATTCTGGCTATGCATAACTATTTTGAGATTTTGTACTTGTTCGCTATAAGGAGGTCTGACTGTGTCATGTCTACAATGAGAGCTTCTGTCTAGCCTAGGCTTCACACAAACAAAGCATGGGTGATTTAAAATGAGACTAAGCACATTGGGCTAGCTGTCACTGTAAAGCATTAAATTTTAGTAGGACAAAGTTCTGTTCATCAAATTTCTGCCTGCTTTTCTGCAAGGACCTACTCAGTAAGCTGCTCATGACTCTTGCAAGCAATAGCCTGTGATTTATCACATTTTCTCAGCCTTAAGCAACACTTAAAAGCAAGGACAGACTTCCTTGATCGTTCGACAAAAAAGAAAAGTTTTGTCAAAAATATGGCCTAGTGCATCTAACAGCAAACCTCATAAAATCCCACTGAGGCAATAACAGAGCACAACATCTGAACAGTAAATGTAAACATTTATTTACACTGCTAAAAACGGTCACTGCACAACAGTGCCATTGTTCAACTTCCTTTCAAATCTACCAGTCTTTCTTCCATGTGCTGCAACAGGGGTAAAAGCTGGCAAAGCTGCAAAAGGATGAACGACAAAACATTATGCCCCGGAAGGTACTCAACCATAAAATGGTTAGCGTTATGGCAGACCCTATGTAAGTGCGAGTTTTATGCATTCAACTAAAATAAGCCGGTCTGCTACAGCCCACACCAACTTGAATCTCGCTCAGTGAACACAAGACATCATAAGACTTCTTCTGCTTGGGCCAGATGCAACGTTCTCAAGTCCTGAGCGACGGTCGTTAAAGTGCACAGAAATGTGAGAAAAGTCTGAGAGAGCCCACTGACCGAGGATGCTGAGAAAGACGGGCAGGAAGATGAGGCTGTGCAATGTGCCAAAGGCGATGATGCCCAGGTACATGCGGAAGTAGAACACCTGGAAGATCTGAGACTTGGCAAATGCCAGCACCAGGATCCCGCAGTCAGTCAGCGTGATGCCCGACAGAATCTGCGTGAAGAGCAGCGACACAGGATGGGTCAGTGGGACGGCCTGCCCGTGGGCGCACTGTACAACGGAACGTGCAGCGTACTACAGCAACTACCGTATAAACGCGTGTAAGAGCCGCACTTTTTTTTCCAGATTCGGGAGCCAATTTTCGGGGTGCGGCGCATACACGCGATTTAGAAAAAAAATTTTTTAAGCAAAAACACAGCAAACAGGGAATGAACGGCATTTATTCTACGTTCAGTCGACACTCGTGGAGTATTTCGACTCTGAGCTGGTGTTGTGCTCTGGTGCATGCTCATCCCAAAGAAGCCGCGCAGCATGTCCGCTGTCAACGCGTAGCCGTTGTTCCGCATTTCCATCACATAGCAGAGCAGTTCAGGAAACTCACACAGCTCACCTCGGAAAGCGCGTTTTTTGCAGCTTGTGTTTCTCAATGCACCCTTTTGATTGCACGGTCATGGGACGCACTTCTCGGCCACGTCGAGTTCCCTGTCCGCCGCACGCTTGCCCGCATTCGAGAGCTAACTCCTAGCCGTGTAGCTGATAAGGTGCTTGCCCATCGTGCTAAAACTGCATTACTCGGCAGCAGCACACTAAAGCCACAACTACAGCGAACGCGCTAATCCGCCATAAAAGGCTGGAGCTGGCGATACTGATGTTGATTAGATAGCGGGAAGTCGCGGAAAGGGGGGGGGGGGGGGAATTGACGATGATGATGATGATGGATGGATGGATGGATAGGAGCGCCCCCTTTGAAACGGGGTGGTGGCAATTGCCACTATGCTCAGCTTTTCTTTCTTTATTATTTTTTTGTTTATTGTGTTGGCAATTCTCATTAAGATTCTCCATCACCTTTGTCTACGGTTTCCTACACTTCTAACCTTATGTCACATCTCTGCTTTCCAGCCACCAATCCTCCAATCGCTTTTTACTGACTTCCACTGCAGATTTATTTACATGATGGCTGCGGCCTCGAGCGCCATCCATGGACGGTTTTTGGAAGCTCTTGTGCGCGTGCTTGGCCTCCGCGATCAAGCGCTCCGCAATCGAGCGCACCGTTGTTCGCAGCTGGAGCCGATCGCGGAGGCCACGGCACGTGCATTTAGAAGGCTATTCCCGCCTGGGTCATGGAAAGTTCGGGTGCGGCCCTTACACGGATTTATTTTTTTTAAACATTTCCTTCGGGAAAACGGGGTGCGGCCCATACACGGGTGCGGCCCTTACACGTGTTTATACGGTATGTTCACTGTCACAGCCACATAAGCAATGCTTTCGCCCACACACCTCTTTGAATCTCTCCTCTCTTTTTTCTCGAAAAGTTCCAACTATACTACTATATTTACGCATATACAAACTGGCCACAAATATAACATGAGTGGGGAGTTTAAAATCATGAAAACAAAAGAAATTACGATTATAATGAAATCCCGTTTGTCCAGGCAAACTATAGCCGCCAAGGCGCCAAAGGCTCGGAAAAAGCGCAGAAGGCACTCAAAAATACCAAACGAACGGATGTGTCAATACTATTCCAGGGGCACCACTTTGGAAATGTGTGTGGCACGACTTACTACAGCATAGCCTATGAAAGAAAGCGGTGGTGACGCAGGCGTAATGAAGATGCACTGAAACATATAGCTGTCACTTCCAGTCTGGTGACGTTACTTCCAGTCCTGGGAATTATGTGACCAGCTATGCTTTTTTCCCGATGAGGCTTCCAATGCTACCGCAACATAAACTTGTAATCTCGTACATATGGTATGCTCAAAGATCTATGAGGAAGTGCTTAGGAGCACAAAATGAAAACAAAAAGTGTAATAGGAAATTATTGCAAAAAAAAAAAAAGAAAAAAAGAAAGTGCACCCACCGAGCTTCCCATCTTGGTGAGAGCATCCTGGGCCCTCTTCACCCTGGTGGGAGCCCCGCTGAATGCGAACACCCGCACCAGGTGGGAGCAGAACTCGACGGAGATGCCCACCCCCTGAAATATCAGAAGCAGTGCACGTTGGTTTAGATCTTCATTCATTCATTCTGCCCTTGGGGGAGGAAGGCATTAATTACAAAGCAGAATGAAACAAAAAAGCACATAGTAAACACTGTTACAAATTTGTGTTCATCATGGCAGCTAGTGCACCACAAAAATTTTTTCATCCTTAATGGCTGTTTGGCTGTTACGCTGGGGGAAGGTGGTTCTACTTGGCAGATGAGTAAGGAAGGCAGGACTCAAAAAGAGAGGAAAAGGCTGAGTAGTAGTAGTAGTAGTAGTAGTAGTAGTAGTAGTAAAAGACTTTTAATCGACCATAATTTACAGGCCGAGCATGTCGACCGCCTGGGCGACCAGAAGCCGCTGTTCTTCTTCCCCTTCAGCGCCAAGCCAGTCGAGCCAGGTGGTGATGGATAGAGAGGGTGGGGGGTAGGAACCCGACTGCTGAGCAGCCGGGCAATAGAAGAGGCAATGGGCCAGGTCCGCATAGATACAGGGGCAGTTGGGACAGGAAGGGTCCAATCGATAGCGATAGAGGAAGAGGCGGGACGGGGTGATAACTGCATTCATTACATTTAATAGTAATAATTACTATAATAATTAATTAATTAATTAATAATTACTTTAATAGTAGTAATTACATTTTACAGCGCAAAACAAATGGCCACAATGAAGACGCAGATCATGCAAGACAAACAGACAATCTGGTGCTAAAGCAGCTACAAGCAGGGAACAGACAGAGGCATGGAACGGATGTGGGTTAGTGGTGACATAACCATTCACAAGCAACTCAACTTCATCAGAACTATAACAGAACTACTCTCTGCCACATCTGGTACTGATAAAAGCACAGCTGTGATAAGTCCATGACAGAAGTACAGGAGCAGTGATGCATGATGCAGTACTACCAAGCTTCACTGTGCAGTTCTTGGTCACTAACTGCTTGATGTGCACTTGGTTACTTGCATACTCTTGGCGACAAGACCAAGCTAGCATCTTTCTTTACAACTCAAGTGTGCAAAATTGCAACTCATTTACGCTTGTTACTGGAGTGCTTTGAAATTGCAGTTAAGCAGAAAGACTTTGCAATACTGCAAAACTAATGGGCACTGAAAGGCCACTCACTCTCACTGCCACTGTGTGTCTTGTGTTCCAGAAGATTGCCACATTTAAATTAAAAAACTTCACTGCTGACTGCTCTATATTATGTCTGTTAATTCACAAATGTAATGCCATCCTATTCAGACAAGCTATGACTGCATTAATGGATGTTTTCTAGCACTGGTCCTTGGTTTCTCGCAATGAAAATGGCAGTACTGAGACTGCTGACTGCAGTGTTGCGCACTTGTGTTTGCTTCGAGCAAACAAGTAGGCCAGTTTTCTGTGCAGTGCCAAACACCTGAGCATTACTTTGGTGCATGTAATTGTGAGTGCACTCTAAAGTGAGCATGCTAAAACTCCACGGCACTGCAGCTCAAAGACAAAAAAAAAAAAGCCTCCACACACTTCTAATGGTTGGTCGTCTATCAGCCTGCTACGCTGACTCAGCCAGTAGCTGAGTGGGCACTGAGTGGACAAAGACGATGCTCACCACCACCAGGTTGACGAGTGACACGGCGTTGAGCGAGATGTCCCACCAGTACATGAGGCCCATGAGGTTGACGATGATCATGACAATGGTGAAGGTCACCACCAGGGCAGACACAAAGTCCAGGCCCAGCAGCACAAAGGTCACCACAAAGATGGCGCCCAGGGAGAGCGCCAGGTTCTTGAAGGTGTCCGGCCACATGGTCAGGTACTGCTCGTAGAACACGTGCACCAGGCTGCACGCAGGGTGGTCGGGAACGGAGGAGAGAACAGCGTTGGGTGCAAGCGAAGTAGACATTGCTAGCCAATACAGAGCCTAACAGAAGTGCAGCTGACCTCGTTTCATAACTCATGGCCTACCCTAGCCGTCTGATATTACAGTCAAGCCCACTTATAACAATACTCAAGTGCCATGGAAATGCCATTGTTATATCCAATAACTGTTATAACAGGGTTGTGCCGAAAAAAAGAAAAGATGACAAACTTCACCGAATTTATTGACAGTAAATACCTGGAGGGGTTTGATTGTTCTAATGCCTGTAAAAGCTCGTTAATTCGAACTCCAGGGAACCGGAACAATGTTCACCATTCACCGATGACCAAAGCACCGCCAACGCTGCACCACCGGGAGCTTCACGCACCTTCACGTCACAGGAATCAAGCCGTCTTTCCGGAAGTGATTCTTATGGGAAATTCAAGAAGCATGTAGAACTAAGGGTGCGGTGACAGCTGACAAGAGAAAAACCGCGCCGACTGCATGTGCGCGCACTGCACCGACTGATTGGGGGTACGCATGGGGTGCGTAGCCAATACAGCTATGCAGCAGCTCTCCTGACGCGATGACGCCTGCCCCTTTTGCTTTCGTGGTATTGCTGCATCAGCTTAGTCCATTGGTTGGCCCCCCACGTGCGTGCTTTTGTGTTGTAAACATGGTTTTGCTGCAGTGGTTGTAGCATTTCCTTCTTTTTTTTTTCTATAATGGTTGACACTCAATTACCAGATTTAATCGTTACGACCAATAATGTGCCTTGACAGCATTGCTATAAGCAGTTTATTTTACCATAGAACACGTGGCAAAGCTGTTGGTGCCATGACTGACCATTGTTATATATCCGATATACTGTTATAACCAGTATTGTTATAAGTGGGCTTGACTGTACTTCTATCAAAAGCCAGCCTAATCAAGGTCAAATGGGAACAGCGTTGACATTCTACCAGGCCTACAGGAAAAATGACAACAGACATTTTCTGCTCCTAGCAACCACTCGGCGCACAAGTTTAAAATCCAGCCTTCTCACCTGTACGAGATCACTTCAGAATCGGGTTGAACTTCCTGGACCATCTGGGTCAGGTTGTGAGAGATAAGTCGAGCCCACTCCAGAGCGGAGTAGAAGTCCTTCGATGTCTTCAGCACAGGATGGTAGGCCGAGAAATAGGCAGCTGAAAGCGCAAAGCAACAGGGCCGTGCATCCAGTCAGGAGTGATTTCCATGCCAGCCTGCCAGCAGTAGCTCACGAGGCCATTCTTGCCACACAGCTCAACAGCAGACCCTCTCAAAGCCCTTCCCTCCATGCAACGAATTTGCATTTACAGGGTGGCCCTTTTCACCCAAGCACAATTCTGGGTAGAACTGAATTCTGGGCAAACCGGTCGGACCAAAACAAAGATTATTGCACTCCGAGCCCCCGCACTAGCCAGGCAGATGTCCAAGAAGAAGAGAGAGCTCTTTTTCGGCACGCAGGTGGTAAAATGCTCGAGTACTAGCCGGGCCACACAGTTCCTTTTGGTTTAAATTCCACTTGCAAAAAATTTTAGACAAAATTACCGTCTGTCTTGCTGAGGGGACGGATAAGTTCGGGTTCCATTGTCGATTGTATATATTCCTAGATTTTTCCAAAGCGTTTGACAAGGTTTCATATCAACTGCTTTTTTTCAAACTAAGCAAACTTAACCTTGATACTAACATTCTTGCATGGTTGCATTCTTTTCTTACTGATCGTTCACAATTTGTCACAGTAAATAACACTTGCTCCTTCACTTCGCCAGTCGAATCAGGCGTACCACAAGGCTCTGTGTTGGGGCCTTTGCTTTTCCTAATATATATCAACGACTTGCCTATTAGCATATGTTCATCAATTAACCTTTTTGCAGATGACTGCGTCATATACCGCGAAATTAACAGTGACGCTGATGTAACTCTTCTTCAGTCCGATATCGATCATGTTCTTGACTGGGCTAACACCTGGTGCATGCAACTAAACCCTAAGAAATGCAAGCACATGCGTGTTTCTCGTTGTAATACTTCACTGCCCACGTATCATCTTAATAACAGCAGCATCCAATCTGTGTCTTGTTACAAATATCTAGGCGCATTTATTTCTTCTAATCTCCCTTGGAACACGCATGTAGATTATATAACTAACAACGCTAATCGCATGCTGGGCTACTTACGCCGCAATTTTTATCTTGCTCATAGTTCTGTAAAATTACTTCTTTATAAATCGTTAGTTCGTACTAAACTGGAATATGCTGCATCTGTTTGGGACCCCAGTCAAGAGACGCTCATCTATCAACTGGAATCCGTCCAGAACTGGGCGGCTCGTTTCATTCTTTCAAATTATCATCGCAACTCCAGCGTCACGACTATGAAAACAAGCTTGTCACTACCCCTGCTGTCACAACGTAGGAAAATATACCGTCTTTGCCTGTTCCATAAGATTTATTACGATAATCCCATTCTTAAGAATAAAATGATGTTACCACCCTTTTACATTTCACATCGCATTGACCATCGTCATAAGGTTGGTATTCCTTCATGCCAAACCAACCATTATCACAATTCATTCATCCCAAGTACGTCAGTAAGCTGGAATCACCTTCCCGGATCTATCGTCAAAATTTCTGATAATTCTATGTTTAAATCTGCTTTAACCAACCTGCTGCTGTCATAAACTCGAGAATCCTTAACACTGTCATCATTTTTTTTTTCCTTTTTACGGTTGTTCCACTTGTTTTATATGCGCGTGTTACTGCCTTTTGAATGTGATTTCTCTTGTCGTTTGTTTTTATTGTATGCTGTTGCTTTTTGTTGTTGTTTTCATTCTGCGATATGCGCTGTTAATTTTTTGCTTGTTTTGACGTAACCTGTTTGTTTGTTTTTTTTCTGTGGGCTTCATTTATGTCAAATTATTAAGTGTATTTACAGCTGTATTTTTTGTTTCACTTTCGTGTGTAATCCACTCCCCTCTGTAATGCCCTCTGGCCCTGGGGGTAATGAAATAAATAAATAAATAAATAAATAAATAAATAAATAAATAAATAAATAAATAAATGAGATAACCAACAGAAAGTGCCAGCCCTCCAAAGTGAACATGGCTAAACTGACACTGTTTGTCACCGTGTGACTGCATGCGTGTGTGTGTCTGTACATAGGCTCAGGTTTCTTTCATGTACGTTGGCATCACACAGCACAAGGCCACCTTTGCATTCTGCCACGATCGAAATGCATCTACCACAGCCAGGATGTGCGCGAGAAGAGAGCGAGAGCGCTGGTGAAAAGGAGGAGGCAGCTTACCGTTAATGGTCCCATTGACATGGCTGATGGCACCTCCATGTTCCGCACGACCACTAAACAATGACAGAAAAAAAAAAATGCAGAACGAGGTTAGTTACATGCTGCAGCTATCAGGGAAAAAAAAAAAAAGACTTTACAATTCAAGGTTCAAGGTTCGTTTATTGCCTGATTATGGTACAAGAATAAAAAACACTGGAATACAGAAGGAGGTCCCAAAGTCAGACTGTGGACGGGACCTCCTCTGAGAACAATTGTAAAAATGAATATAGAGGCAGCAGATGCAAAAATTATAAAGATGTTGGCGTCAGTAAAGAGCAGATAACAGGTAATGAGTTCCATAAAGTGGTAGCGGAGAAACGAACTGTTTGTTTACCACAATTAGTGTTTGGTTTAGGGAGTAAGAAGTTATTGTGATAAGCAAAACGTGTGTCGTTGAGAGGCGGAATTTGTTCACCGGTAGTTAGTGAAAAAGGAAGTAGCTCTCTAACAGATTTGTACATAATGGTACATAATTTGTATTCGATTATTTTGCGCACAGACAAAATATTGTGGGATAGGAGCAGACGAGGCGCATTTACAGAGTAGTGACTATAAGTTAAAATGCGAATGGCTTGGTTTTGAATAGTTTGCAGAGACGATAAATGTGACAATGATAGCTCAATTCAAACTGTACGACTAGGTCCATTCATAATACTCAGGTATAAAGCTATCCATTAATACAAACACGAATCATTTCCACCACCAATAATTCCAACTTAGCACCGCTGTGCACAGGCGGCCTGGGAACCAGGACAACAGAGCAACAAGTTCGCGAAGCTATGCCGCCTCTTCAGAAAGAGCGTGAAGATCAAAACTTTGTGCGAGGCCAAAAGAGTGGAATGGTTACTGTGACAGTGTTCAGCAGTGGTAGTTAACTGTAGTGGCAGTAACCAGCTGCATTACCACTGTCAATGGTGATCTCTAAAGTTTACCGTGTTACCGTTTCTTAAAGATACTCTGGAACACGTTCTGTGGAGAGTATATAAACTCACTACATTGTGTCGCCAATGAACTTTACATGCAACAGAGAACCCACAATTGCGAGTGAAAGTTGGTGCCCTTTTTTCATGCTAGCGATTAAGAAATGGCTATTGATTAGATTCTTTCAGACGTGACGCAGCTACCATGGCCGCAACTAGTCAGCGTCATTCCGGCGAGTCGGGAAGCTAGACTGCATGGTCAACGCTGCTAGCACACACACACTGCATGACCAACTTACGCTGAGGAGCACTTCGGACCAGGCACGTCGGTCAGGAACCAAGAAAGGTAATGCTTGAATGACTCATTGGCAAATGGCTTGCTTCTCTCTACGTAACACTGCTTGCACGTTCCATTTGCTGAAAGTAAAAAAATTAACAGGAAGCCTATTAAGTCCGAACCAATTTCCACACTTTCGGATTATCCTTTGGACAAAGTTGGGGATGCAATTCAAGAACAAACAATGCAACTGCTGCTGCCAAGCACTCCCCGGATAAGCCTCCTTCAAGGCACAGATTTGCATTGCACAGCAGAAAGTCAAAAGACTGCATGGTAAGAGCATGCAATTAATGAGTGCTTTAACATAAGGTTTAGCTACATAAAACAAGTATTGTACCAACACTAGAGTCTTTGATTTTAGTGTTTGTAACATACTAATATACCAGTATATCAATACATGAGGACGACCCATAGTTAAGCTACCATCAGGGTACTCATTTAAAATAACACAAAATAAGTCATATAGAATTAACAACAAACATAAAACATAACACAATACATGCTTAAAACAGAATCGTCTAAAAGGGGAACGAACTAGAAGATGATGAAGTGTGCAGTGACACAGGACGCGGCAATGGTGTGGGAAGGAGTGCCACTCCCCTTTTTTTGTTCCCTCTTTCGTTACCATGCTTACCCTAATTGTTCAGCTGTACTTCAGTTTTGGAATCAGTTTTCTTGTCAGCTTTATGAGGGAGTATTTATTAAGTTTGCACAAAACTTGTCAACATCCAAAGTGGCGCTCTCATCTCACAATGAATCCGCTCAGCAACGGCAGTGCTCTCGCGATTTTGCCGCATTGACACTTGACCTTGAAGTTGTAGGTGATAGTGTTGCGCGAAACAACGTCATCTATTCATCTAATTTTAGTTCAGACAGATGTGACTGCTCCACCCAGCTCAGATTATCAACAGATGAGTAACTTTCGTTTTTGCTGCTACCAAGGAGATCTGCCATTATCCAGGCCTCTCTGAAGGTACTGGGCATGTTCTGAACGATTTCATGCCACCAGCAGTGTATCGGACACAGTGTATCGGAGACAGTGTATCGGAGACAGTGTATCGGATACAGTGTATTGGATACAGTGTATCGGATACAGTGTATCGGATACAGTGTATCGGATACAGTGTAGCAGATATAGAGTAACGGATACAGCTCGGGATCGACCTTGGCGCTGCCCTGCAGAGTAGCCCAAAGCACTTCGAGCGAGGAATTTTTCTTTTGCAGACTGGAATGTTTAGCAAGAAGAGTTTTGTAACTCTGAACACAAATTTCTGACATGGCAACACACAAAACGTGTGTTCAAGAATTATTTTCGCATGCATTTTCTGACTGAATATTGTTAATATCTTTGCGAATTTTTGTACAAATCTCTCAAATTTTGCCAATAAAGGTTGTTTCCTTTGTAAGAAATTTATAAACTGTATTTTTCCATTCCATCATTACAAATAGAACTCTATTAGCTAAACTACGATGTGCTGCAATAAAGCAAATTTTTTAGACTGCAGTATCTGCGGAGCGAATTACTGAACCTTTTCTCTGCGATATAAGTGTTTGGCTCACATATCAAGGAAAAAGTGAAAAAAGAAAAGCACACAGACGGTAGCTTAACTTTTTATCGCTGCTTTAAGCCAAAATGTATATCTTGTTTAAAAAACATTCTTTGCACAGCACCCTAAAAAATTGCCCGTTTTCCCGCAGTAAGAAAAGGTTAAGAGACCACAGAAACACAAACGTCTGTATTACAGAACACTCGATAGGCAATAAAAAACATGACCTTTGCGTTGCAATTATTAACTGTTCATGACTTAAAAGATACGAACATTATACAATGCGCCACACTAGTACAGTCAACAGTAGGTGTTGTTTCATGCTCCCATAACTTCTTGCTTCATTTCCTTTTCTTTGCTTTCCCTAGGTACGCTATCAAAGTGGGAACGTGCTGAAGTGACTAAAACACAATTGCAAACTGCAAGATGTGTTCAAAAAAATTAAAAAACGGGGAATGGTGAAAGCCCCTCGCACCTTGTCACGTGACTTGTTCAACTAGGTCAGCCTGACCCCCCCTACTCAACTCAGCAGCGATTGGCAGTAGCAACATCTAACTGCACCACTCTGCACATTAGTTTTGCTTCCATTTGAGCAAATAATGGAAGAATTTGCACTCGTACAAACCAAAGAGGTTGGCGATCTGCTTACCCCACCCCGTTCAAAACCTTCGCAACAGCTTAGTCACTCGGTGGGTCAAAACGATACCTACTGCAAGCACTGTTTTCAGATTTCACAAACCATGCAAGACAATATTGAATAAAATTAAGGGGGGATGTGGGGATCAGATCACAAAAATCGCGAAAAAAGTTGATTTTTTGAAAAGTACACTTTTTGGCGTTTGGTTTGGTTTATTGGGGTTTAACGTCCCAAAGCGACTCAGGCTATGAGAGACGCCGTAGTGAAGGGCTCTGGAAATTTCGACCACCTGGGGTTCTTTAACGTGCACTGACATCGCACAGTACACGGGCCTCTAGAATTTCTCCTCCAAAGAAATTCAACCGCCGCGGCCGGGATCGAACCCGCGTCTTTCGGGTCAGCAGCCGAGCGCCGTAACCACTGAGCCACCACGGCGGGGTACACTTTTTGGCATCTCCAACACTGTTTCTATGTTGTACTGAATTGTTTCACCCAAAAATAAACTTTAAGCGCTCCAAATAAACATATTTGTCGGCACCTACACATAGAAAGTGTGTGCTAGCTTAGAACTTTCAGGCTTGTTTTCTCGAAAGTTTGTTTTGAGCTTAATACCTTGCTCGTGGAAAGCATAGCACAGCAATGGTTGCATGGATTTTTACCCCATTTGTTTTGTTGTGATCACTGAAGTGTGATCTGTATAAAGACAGTCTCAGAATTACCATTTAGGCTCATTTGTTTTTATTACATGGTAATTAGAGCATGATACATTCTAAACATAAAATAAGGTGCATATTGTGTCCTTTAAAAAAAAGAGCAGAGAAATTTTTAAAAAAATTAAGAGAGTCTTGATTTACACCACACTTCTTAGTAAATATTAAAAGCATTTACAGACCTGTAGCCTGTTTTTTTGTCATGCTAGGCTTTCCACAAGCAAGCAACATGGGGACAACATATGAACAATGATAAAAAGGAACCTACTGAAGCTGTCATTGTGAAACTATATCTGATTGTTTGATGCTGCTTTAAGCCAGTCTGCCAAATTTCATCACTCTAAGTCGAAAAATAGAGAAGTTGCCTTTGATCCCCTCATACCCCCTTAAAGTATGCATAATTCAATTCAGAATAACTAAAGGGTATATTAATATAAAATGACCTCTCACCTTTGCCATATTCAGAGAAGCAGAAATCATGCGGCTGGTTTACGGTCTCAAAACAGCAGTCGGGAGACCGCATGTACTGAATGTACTGGTCAAGCCAGTACGACCGCAATCTTGTCACGTAGGTCCTAGAGGAGAAAGAAAAAGCCACTCCCACATCACAAAATGCGTTACAAAAAACGTCGTATCAAAAAGACCCTTTTTGTGCGGGGGAGGTCTCAAATCAGCTATACATATATACAATGGTTATGACTATGAACGCAGAAAGTGTCTGCATTGCATTTTTTTTTTCTCGTGCAGCTACAGACCATAGAAAGTTCCTTCCACAGACACCATTCTTCACTATCAACCACAAATCTCCAAATGAATCAATTTGGTGCTGCCCACGCGCGCAACTTAGCGTTAGCTTTAAAAACCCGAGTGCGCATGTGCCATTTACACATGCATACGGTCGAACCTCATTTTAACGAACACGGATATAGTGAATTATCTGCACCTTTTGCCCCGTTCAACCGTTTGCAACAGTTTTCATCACTCACCTGTTGCTGAGCAATGTGAGCTGCTTGAGCTTGGCTCCCACCGAGTCCTGGTCACACACCTGCTCATTGATGCATAGTCGGGCCTGGTTCTTGACATCCGTGTAGTCGTAGTTCTCGGTCACCATGAAGTACACGGGGGGCCCCACTTGGAGGTACTTCTTCAGGTAGTCAAAGTACTGCTGCAAGTACGAGTCCTGGGGAAAACCGAAGGCAATGAAAGAACAGATGAAATAATGGCCAACTTGCTGGCACGGCTACCGCCCACGACAAGTTCTCTAGACAGTGCAGACGAGGTCCTGTGTGAACAGTCAGCGGGCGTCCGCTTCGTGTTGCCAACTGCCACCTCTTTTGCAGCTGTGTTACATAAGGCCAAGTTGTGGCTCAAGATGGCACAAGCCTGAAGCTAACCTAAGTACCGCCGTCAGGTAGCAAGAGGCAACTTTAGAATAGGGCGACGATGTCTGTTAGGGAGATATGGGAATAGAGTGGTGCCGTTGCGCACTAACAGAATGTTAGCGCCCCTTGGGTTAGCATTCAGCACGTGAGCACTGGTGCTCTGCTACTCCCCTATCCCCCTAACTGATAGGGTAACCCTATCCTAAAACTCGCTAATGACTGAATTGCTCAATACAGACAGCTCACTTCAAGAGGCTACGACATCGCACCTCTTCATGCCTGGCTCTTCTCATGCAAGTCTGATCAGCTACGAGCTTGCTGTGCTGTGCACTATACTCAGCTAAGGGTCCGGTCGTTAAACTACTACAGTAGCCAACCAATTTTTCAGACTCCAACAAGTTAGACTTGCATGACATTTCGCACTTTGTTGAGGAACCGTTGTGCACCCCACAGGAATGCGTACGTATTCACGGCCGATATTTAGGGCTCCGAGAAGTCCAAAAGCTCGGCTTTCCAGAGTGAAACAGATGCCAGCGGTACTGTGGAGATTGTTTGTCCATGCTTTCGACCTAACATGGATGCAAGCTGGCATCGCTGTCACAGCCAACTGAATCTTCGCTGCCGTGAAAGGCACTATCTCGCACGGACTGGCTTGAATAGGCCTGGCTATTTGTTCCTCAGTGTAACTACGGAACCCAGGCACTAAGTTACAGACTGCCATCATTACTCAACTCACTCGGCAATATTACATGATCATTTGTGTCCAGCGATAAATGTCTGTGGGGTAAACTTTTTCATACTGTTTGATTTGAACTGTGATAATTTGTGATAGTTTTGTATTTTCCAAATTCTGTTTTGCATTGTTGATTGCTACTTCATATTGCTATGTTGAATTGTATAGTAAACAATTAATAAGCATTATTATTGTAACATATCTTAATCACTTGTATTCCAAACTGACTTTCTTAATAACCCTCATTGCTACTTCATACTCCTATGTCGAATTGAATACTAAACTATGTTTTTTAAAGGTGATCTTTGTACCATTTCCTAATCGCTGCTGTTGTCAAATTGTGTTTGTTACCAGAATTCATAACATATGTAGCCTTTATTAATAAGGAACATGGGCCCTGTCAAGCCGTGCTTTTTCCAGCTTTTTGCCCATGTTCCCAACATTGTGTACACATGATGTCAAATAAATCTGTCTGTCTGTCTGTCTGTTGCCACCCAGGTTAATAGCGTGCTCTTTGCTGCCATCGAGGTGGCCTACAAAGAGCACACGAGCGCGTGATCGCCTTGAGAATAGATCACGCCTTGAAAACAGGACAGCAGCAGTGTCCGCCGCAGCTCAGACGATGCCGTTTGTGGTATGGGGCCAAAAAGGGTAACGTGAGCGAGGGTGCAGTAAGAAGGTTCACTTCCACTCTGTCTTCCCCCGGGTTCCCTCTCTTTATCTTTGCCGCCGCTGTTGTGTCCAGGGAAACAAACTCTGTTCTCGCTTCTCGCAGTGCACATAGAGCGGCGCAGAGCATGTGCTGCAGCGCATTTGCGGCATGACCTGTGGCCGCATGCATAGTCTGGTATCGAGCATGCGAAGTGGTGCGGCCATGAAAGCATGGGTCAGATCGAATACAATCTAATATTACTGCCTGCAAACAGAATGCGGGAAACAGCAAAGTTCGCAACTTCCCAAGTAAGTTCTTCACAGCAAAGAGTTATTCTTTTGAAGCTCACACATTTTTCAGACTGCTTGATAATTTCGACCATTTTCAATGATACTTTCACACAAATGTACCTGAGGCATGGCAAGCTCTTGGTCAAGGCCAATTTCGATCTTGCCTATGACGGCAATGGACGAGCATAGCCATCCAATGAAGGCCACCATCTGAAAGAAAAAAAAAAAGGAGAGAGAAAAATGCGCGGTCAGCTGCAATCCACATTTGAACACTAGCACATGTGTATGCACGACAACCCTGACGTTGAACGCAAAGAAGTACTCTCTGAACTGCGAGCACTTGAAAATGTGCGTTGTTGCATTGTGCTGAGGTTTGTGGCACATAGGCAACTGAGGCCATCATGTGTCAAACACAAGTTTTAAACGCTACATGATCAGATAATTACTTTTCAGTTCCTGAGTACTCGGTCTGCACCACTCTCCTAACAGCACTATGTGCCAGCGTTTTTTTTTTAAGATACCCAAGCCACAGCTAAAGCATACCACACTCTAAAATCAAACTGCAAGCACTACACTACCTAAAAAGTCCAAACACCGCCTTAAAACCATTTCAGAAATAAACATTATGTCCAAGGGAGGTATAATATTAGTCCGCAACACAAAGATCACAAGAGAGAAAGCAATACATAGAAGTGCACAAATTTAAAGAAGCATAAATAACATTTCGTAAAAGGAGATAAGGAACACTACTGCAAAATGCAACTCATGCTCGCTGTTTACGACATTGCAAAATTAGTCAACGACACCAGCACACTCACCACTACAACTCGCACTGAGTCGCTGAGTAGGAAAGGTGCATAGACAGTCTTGAAGAACTTGTACAGCAGACTAGTGTTCTCGCCGGGCTTGTTTTTCTTTGAGGCCTTTATGCAGAAACAAAGGTCTAGGCGGTTGCTCTGTGAATGAGGAATGAAAGAGAGGATTCTGTAAGCCTTTTACAGCGCCCAGTGAAACAACAAAATGTGCCAAGATGCCAAGCTCTCTCCGACTCAACTCGACAAAACAGGACTTCGAGGACTTCCCACTAAGACAGCATGGCACAATTTAATAGACGTTGGAAAATCAAACCTTCTGCAGAAAGCACCTGCTTGACCACACAGTGATTTATGGCTCAGCTAACTATAGTTAGCTAACATTTCACCTGTAATAAAATTCGTAGAGCAACAGGCCAGTAGGAAGTATACTAGTACTTGTTTTATGACCAGATTGCAGGGAAAAATTCAATTACAGTGAAACCTCGTTAAACCGTAGTTGGCCGGAACCCGGAAAAAGTACGTACTAAACGGTAGTACCGCTTAACAGGAGTAGCATAAAATCGCCCACTTACCTACCAAAAAACAAAACCAGAGATCAGTAGTAGTTGAAAGAAGGAAAAAAAAACATGCAGCCTTTATTTTGCACTGAAAAAGTCGGCAATCTTCATTTGACGCCGCGGTGTTCTGGCAGCGACAACAGCAGCCTCAAACTCATTTAGGCCGCGAGCCAGCTTCTCGGCCAGTCCCCTTTTTTCAGCGAACAGCCCCATCACGTTTACAGCGCGCGCAGCCTCTGCCACTGTTGGGCCCAAATCACCCCCACTTTCCACGTCGTCCTCATCACTGTCCGGCGCGCAGGCACTGCGCGCTACCCACTCGAAAGTAGCGCGGGGAGGAGGTGAAGCGGGCGCGGCTTTGGCCGCTTATGTTCTTTCAGCCAGCGTCGGCTTCGCGGTTGTTGCTGCGACACGCGTCTTATCTTTTCTCTTTATCTTTCCTCTGATCTTTTAACTCTCCTCTATCTGCACTAGGCAGCGGTGGTGGCTCGGCTGAGCCAGTAGGCAGGGTGCAATTTCCTTTCACCCTTCTCTCAGTCGCAACAAAACAGCAACAAGCAGCGCACGACTGCTGCGACACAACAAAGCACAAAAAAAAAGACGTCAGCTGCTTCGGCCGCCGCTAACCTCGCTTCCCTCGCCCTTTCTCACGCTGCTGATGACGATGACCATACCGATCGCCTATGAGCAGTACAGTAGCGCCGCTCGTGGCAGTATTTTTTTCTTTTTGCTCTCGGCGCACCGGCTTTGCGGGCTGCGGAGTGAAGTCGAATTAACCGACGCACGACAAAATTTGTTCGAATTAACGAGAGTTTCGCCCCATAGACTCTTATGTATAATTGTAGGGACCTCGCGTGCGCGTCGAGTTATCCGATTTTCCGAATTATGGCCTCCGCGATCGGCTCCGGCGGCTCGCCGTCGCGGAGGCCACGGGTAGTTATTGCTGCCGCGGCAATAAAACCCCCAAAAATGGCGCTAGTTGTATGATTACCAACTTTGGCGCCAATTTGTCATTAGAACCGTCCTTTGGGTCGGTGCTACCGGCGTGAATTCGTCACGCGCGAGTGCGACGAAAAGTGAAAATGGTACGTGCTAACCGATACGACCGCGATAAGCTGGTACGGTTTATGCGGATGCAAAATGCATTATGTTCAATGGGTGCTCAGTCGGGGACTTGACTTCACTACTTTTAAAACGAAAGTACTGTTTAAGCGGGTACGTTTTAACGAGGTTTTACTGTACCAAAACACCTAGCAGAATACTTTTCATAAATAATGATTATGTACACTAGACAGTGCTGTGTTTCGTTCCCTTTTCTGTACGTCCTTGTTTCGTGTGCGCTGCTAACACCTACAGCATGAAAGACCAACTAGCCTAAGAAAAGACGATTAGAACAGAAAGCAACACTGATTTGAGTGCAACTGTACTATCTGCAGGAAAAGTAGTAAATGAAACCCAAAAGCTAATAAAAGCTTTACTTCTTGAAACATGTAATAACAGTATACAACAGTTTACTCTGAAAGTAGATGCTAAGCATGGTTGAACGCACTCATGTTAGTCAGTTTTTGACTGCACTGTTCAGCTGTCCTCCTTCAATTGTCCATTCATATTCCGGCTGATAGCACATGTATGATAAAACAGAAGCTAAGTGCAGCCCTTTCTGATTACTGCGCTTGAGAAAAGGAACGTGCCATGACTCCACAAGTTCCTAAATTAGAAATAAAGTTATACCTCATTATAACAATGTTGAGGAGGCCTGACAATAACTTCATTATAGCCATAGCTTTGTTACAGCCCGTGCTGACCCAGTTTCGAAGGGGAATCATCATTCCTTCGTTATATCCAATATTTCGATATAAACTGTTTCGTTACAATGAGATTCGACCGTATACTGGAACAAAGATTTGCTGCTTCATGTTCACATACCGAGGTTTCAAAACCCGCTGCAAAGCGGGTTTTGAAACCTCCTCACAATTATGGGCAAAAAGTTGTTTCCTTTCACTGGCAAGAATTTTAAAAATCTGTACGTAATTAGCTTTTTCTCTAGCCATGCAGCTAAAACCAGGTGCACTGTCAGTAACAATTCGTCTCGCATTGAGTCATTTCAACATTCTTTTTTCTTTCAAAGTGTACATTTGGAAAGAAGCAAAGCTGTTCGTGAAGAAAAAAGAAGAAAAAGAAAACAGAGAAGGAATAGTTTCAAATGGCACCAACCTCTTGGCGTAGCGTGTCCATCGTAAACAAAGACAGAAAGCAAGTCATTTGCAGGAAGAAATTTATAAGCAGTGCAACACCAGCATAGAGTGCAAAGATCCGCACTGCGGGAGTTTCTGTCAAGGCACCTGCAGAAATAAAAAAAGTGAAAAACTCTTGTCAGCAATTTGAACAAGTACAGCAACTACCTTCATGTTTGTCTGTAGTAAAATATATATATATATATATATATATATATATATATATAATTTAGTTTAGTATATATAAACTTATTGAGGGTCCCATTACAGTCTGGTGAATCTGCTACCCTCACCTGTATAGAGATGTTTATGAACTCATACTCAAATTCTTGTTTGATTCTTCCGACTCTTAACTGAAGTCAGCGCATCAAACATTCACTTAGAAACCGAGAGAAGAAACAATGGTTAACTCAGATCACAGAAAACGTACAAGCACACAGATGGCAGCTGTGAAAGAAGTTAACGACCATGAGTCCCTGTGGCATGGGTAGACATCAAAGACCGCACGAAAAGGGAGGGTCAACAAAACGGGGCAGTGGGGGGGGGGGGGGGGGGGGGGGGGCAGACCGGCCCAACGCACCGATAAAGAAGCAGGCCGACATGGAGACACTTGACAGCATCATGCTGGGAGCCACCTCTCCAACCAGACGGCCCACCTGCTCCACCGTTGTCTCTCCTTCGCGACGTTCATCGCGCTGCGCAAAGGATGAAAAAACAACAACGAATGAACAGAATGCAAAAGGTGCTCATCATACATCACATTTCACAGTCACAGGCCACAAATCAGCTACTACTGGAACTCTGAACCCAGATGCATAATAGCAACACAACTGGCTGTTTACAAATATGCAGGGATCACTGCGAAGTTGAGGCCTCCTGCTATGTATCTGGTGAGCTGTGTTGTTACACAAAAATGGAAGCAACCTTGGTTTTGAAGAAAATGTAACGGTTTTCATTTATCAGAAACATCACCAACTATCCATCAACTGAAGGCAATATCACAATGTGACCAGACATCCATCTTCACATAGGTGTAAAGTGCAGTGTTGCCCTTCCCAAGAGACTTTTCTATAAGCCACAGAGTCCCTATAAGTTCCTATATAGGTGTGAAGTTCAGTGTTGCCTTTCCCAAAAGACTTTTCTATAAGCCACAAAGTCCCTATAAGTCCCCATATAGGTGTAAAGTTCAGTATTGCCTTTCCTGGGAGACTTTTCTATAAGCCACAAAGTCCCTATAAGGCAATCACTGCCCAAGAACTGTCCGCTCCGAACACCAGTGCATGTCGGAAGGGGTCGCAGACGCACCTGAAACTGCTGCACCAGGATGAAAATGTTGTCGACACCGACGGCAAGCACAAGGAAGGGGATCACTTCGACAATGATGAGCGTTGCAGCGACGTTGAAAAAGCTGAAGATGCCCAGCGAAGCAACCACAGAGAGCAGCACAATCAGCACACCCACCAGGCCAAGCGAAATCTTTGAGTCAACCTGCAGAGAACGACAGGAACGCACAATACAAACTTATTATCAAGAACCATGACATGCTCATGAGGATATAAATAAAAAAGAAAGAAAGAGAGAACCATTGGGTGAATTGCGGCAGTCGGAGTCGACAAGAATAAAAGTCGTTAAACGCCGATTTTCTCGAGCTTGCCTCTCCTCCCATTTTTATATCATTAAGATGTTTATATGTTCACTGTTACAAAAAGCCGCACACTAGGAAAGGCATGCAGACGGACGGTCTGCTGTCAGAGTCCGTTTTGCATTATAACATCATGAACTGACACAGGGGTATGATGAGGCAAGCGTGAAGTATAAATGGTGCTGTGAACAACTAATGAACCAATGTCAGCTAGCAGAGAATTGAGAGAAACCACAGAGTTAACAGCATATGACTTCTTCGAATACTACAGCACAACAGATGTACACTTAAAAGTCATTCAATTTCCAGCTCCCTGTAATTTTCCCCGCCCAATTTAGCACTGCAAAGAAAAGCAAGGGTACATACAGAAAACAAATAACGAAATAAACTGGAGAAGTGGTCAAAGGCATGGAACATTAGAGCACCCAACAGGCATACACGGCTCATGGTCAGTGAAATTTTAGTCGTTATGCATTCACATCAACAGAAAATGCCAGATATCGAAAACTGAAAATACAGTAAAACCTCGTTAAAACGTACCCGCTTAAACAGTACTTTCGTTTTAAAAGTAGTGAAGTCAAGTCCCCGACTGAGCACCCATTGAACATAATGCATTTTGCATCCGCATAAACCGTACCAGCTTATCGCGGTCGTATCGGTTAGCACGTACCATTTTCACTTTTCGTCGCACTCGCGCGTGACGAATTCACGCCGGTAGCACCGACCCAAAGGACGGTTCTAATGACAAATTGGCGCCAAAGTTGGTAATCATACAACTAGCGCCATTTTTGGGGGTTTTATTGCCGCGGCAGCAATAACTACCCGTGGCCTCCGCGACGGCGAGCCGCCGGAGCCGATCGCGGAGGCCATAATTCGGAAAATCGGATAACTCGACGCGCACGCGAGGTCCCTACAATTATACATAAGAGTCTATGGGGCGAAACTCTCGTTAATTCGAACAAATTTTGTCGTGCGTCGGTTAATTCGACTTCACTCCGCAGCCCGCAAAGCCGGTGCGCCGAGAGCAAAAAGAAAAAAATACTGCCACGAGCGGCGCTACTGTACTGCTCATAGGCGATCGGTATGGTCATCGTCATCAGCAGCGTGAGAAAGGGCGAGGGAAGCGAGGTTAGCGGCGGCCGAAGCAGCTGACGTCTTTTTTTTTGTGCTTTGTTGTGTCGCAGCAGTCGTGCGCTGCTTGTTGCTGTTTTGTTGCGACTGAGAGAAGGGTGAAAGGAAATTGCACCCTGCCTACTGGCTCAGCCGAGCCACCACCGCTGCCTAGTGCAGATAGAGGAGAGTTAAAAGATCAGAGGAAAGATAAAGAGAAAAGATAAGACGCGTGTCGCAGCAACAACCGCGAAGCCGACGCTGGCTGAAAGAACATAAGCGGCCAAAGCCGCGCCCGCTTCACCTCCTCCCCGCGCTACTTTCGAGTGGGTAGCGCGCAGTGCCTGCGCGCCGGACAGTGATGAGGACGACGTGGAAAGTGGGGGTGATTTGGGCCCAACAGTGGCAGAGGCTGCGCGCGCTGTAAACGTGATGCGGCTGTTCGCTGAAAAAAGGGGACTGGCCGAGAAGCTGGCTCGCGGCCTAAATGAGTTTGAGGCTGCTGTTGTCGCTGCCAGAACACCGCGGCGTCAAATGAAGATTGCCGACTTTTTCAGTGCAAAATAAAGGCTGCATGTTTTTTTTTCCTTCTTTCAACTACTACTGATCTCTGGTTTTGTTTTTTGGTAGGTAAGTGGGCGATTTTATGCTACTCCTGTTAAGCGGTACTACCGTTTAGTACGTACTTTTTCCGGGTTCCGGCCAACTACGGTTTAACGAGGTTTCACTGTAATGCATTAAAACACTTTGTATATACCTCATTTCATGCGCTTTGGAACTAGCTACTGCTTATAGTAAAATATCTAATCTTGTTACTAAATGTAAGGTGCAACAGCAGAAATCTTTTTTTCCAGTACATCACCACATGAAATGAATGCACATCCCCAACTTTTAAGATTTCTTGCAAGAAAAGTGCAGTCATTATGCGAGGAAATACTGTGTACCCAGTTAGAAGCACAACATCAGATGTGCACTTGAGCAGAGTTTAGACGGTAAACACAAACACCTTACACGCAAGCCGAGCACACTTGTTAGAAATGGAGTTTGGTAGACAGGTGGGCCAGCCATTCTAAACAACATTATGCTGTACTCGTGAACAGGTAAAAATTTAACAGAAAGCAGACACAACGAAGGTATCGACTCCAGCCACTACACTGCAGGCAGCATTCACCAGAGCTGCTACCACCACGTGCAAGACAAGGCACTCGACTGTGCACATCACCACTGATAAGGTAAGATGCAAACAAGGCTCACCAGAAGTCTACTGCAACTGTTGATGTCACCCAGTGCAATCGCAATGTAAGCGAACATGATGATGTAGCTGATGCCAACCGTAACGACGTCCGAATGGCTTCCTCGCTCCAGCTCATCTTCAATGGACCGCTACAAAAAAAAACAAAAAGCTTTGCACGAGCCCAATTACACAGCACACAACTTTCTTTGCCGGCAGTTAAACCATACAATGTTGTGGAACAGTGTGCTGCTTTGCATAACACTCGATGTCTTAATCGCATTTTGATTCAATTTTTTTGTTTCCTTCCTTTTCTTAAGGGGGGACACTGGTCTTGAAAAAAAAATTTTTATTAATGAAGTCAGAGTTACGAAATCTTCAGGGTATATGTATTTTTGTGTGCTGATTCTAAATATGTCATTTAATTTCATGTAAAACAATTCCTTGAGCACTTGTGCACTTTTTATGCAAGTATTTTGCGGAGAGTTTTGAAGAAAATTTGCTGCGGGAAACTCGCTGAAATGTATGCCATTGGGTTCTCTTGACACCAAGGAATACAATAAGGGTGATATTGTCTTCCTGCCTATCATAGAACTTAAGTTGTACAGTTTTGAAGTTGTCACTTCAGAAATAAGAAGGAAAGTGTGTATTCCTGTTTCTGAAGTGGCAGCTTCAGTACCCGATAACTCAAGTTCTATGAGAGCCAGGATGACAATTTTACCCTTATTGTATTCCTTGGTGTCAAGAGAACCCAATGGCATACATTTCAGCGAGTTTCCTGTAGCAAATTTTCTTCGAAACTCTCCGCAAAATACTTGCATAAAAAGTGCATAAGTGCTCAAGGAATTGTTTTACATGAAATTAAATGACATATCTAGAATCAGCGCACAAAAATACATGTGTCATGAAAATTTCATAACTATGACTACACTAATAAAATTTTCTTTTCAAGACCAGTGTCCCCCTTAAAATCTTGACATATCAGCACCTTAGGACAAGGCATGTTTTAATCAGTGCTCATTTTCATGTTGATCGACTACTGCGCATGACTGCGTAAGCAGATACCACAACCACAGCATCAAAAACACGCAACAGAAAGTTCAATGATATCATGCTGCAGAGCATACATAACAGCAATGATAAGTAGCAGCAAACGATTTTTCCTTCCCATTACTTTCACACTTTTTGATACTTTGCTCGGCTAGAAGAATAACTCAACAATGACAGTAGCTCTTAAATCGTAAATAATGCCATCAGTAGTGCGGAACCCTGTATTTTGTGAATTAGCGAACTGAACTGAACTTCAGGCAAAACAAATGAGTAACACCGTACCTCAGCCATGAAGGCGATGGTCATTATTTCCGAGTTGTTGTAGCTTTTCATGAGCTTGATGAACCTGAAAGGAGGCCATAGGTTAGTTGGGCTTGAACGAAGGACATACACACGTCTACAGCACTTCCACTAACCAGATGGAAATGTCCCAGAAGAAGATCATTCTAAACAAGGCAGCACTCACTCTTTTTCCCAAGCGAGGGCCGGATACTTCTTCGCTTCGTCGTTGTAGTTGGTCACCGGGATGGTGATCACCAGAGCAGTGGCCATGTGGAAGTCCGTGCCATTGAATCCACCCAACACCAGTGAGATGTCATCAATGGGTCCACCGTATTTTGCAAAACAGCCTGCATTGGCAGCGCTCCTGTTGATGGAGTAACAAAAAAGGAAAAAGATAAGAGCCATCATAAGGGGTAATGGACATGTTTCCACACATAAAATCCTCCCGAAAACACGTAGCAGTCATGTTTCCTTGAAGTACTACAGATGTTTCAGGAGCTCGAAACAACTAAGCCCAAGCACATGAAGACAAGAACAGAATGAAAGTTTAGGTTTCAGGTAAAATGCAACTCAAAAGAATGTGAATGTGGATAGAGGTGAGATGTATGTGTGTAACTTGCTGCACAATGACAATATTGCAGATGATGTTGCTTAGTAATTTGATCTGCACAAAAGGTAGTCTGAGGGACACACGCCAGGGAAAGGCATCTTCAGATACCTGGAGTACCTGAAATTTATAGGCACATACAGCCAACCTTTTGCCTCTTGTAAAAGACATCTGGTATGCTGAACACAAGGCAAAAAAGACATTAAAAGTCTCTCCTTCCAGACAGAGGCAACTCTTTTCATGATGAGGCACTTTCCACAAATCTCCACTAGGCCACAGTCGCTCACACATATCAGGCGGCTGACGAGCAATTTTCTATAAACCACATTAAAAACCGTTGATCAGCTATGGCATCACATGGCGGTAGCTTGCTATCCTTCCGCAGCACCACATTGTCGCTTCTCTTGGCTCAATGCTACACTACACGCGTTTTGCATTTGCCCAGGATTTTTGTCACACAATACAGAAAAGTCTTGCCACACCGGGCACACAACATATTCTGTGCTAAACACTCAGCTCCTAAACATTGAGCCCTGGCCCCTAGCGAACACCTCCACATTCATAAGTAAGGTAGAGAAAAACAGCCTTTTTTTTTGCTTTTGTCTGGCAGAACAGCTTTCAAGGACCACAAATTTGTCTGCAGAGTAAAAGTGACCGAATCTGTGATTCCAAGTAGTACAATGATTTGTGCACACAGGCCATGGTCAGACAGCTGGACGAAGAAAGCAGAAATGGATACAGGCGTATAATGGAAACTTGGCAGGCAGTTGTCTGCCATGTACCACAACACAAAAAGAGAAGCTAGTTGCATAGGCTTATCGATCCTGGAACCTGTAAAGCAGCGGATTGTCATGGGCTTCCTGGATGCTGCCCCAAACACGTACAATGCAAACCCAGCATTAAAAAACTGCACTTCTCTTCAACGCGAGAGGCTTTCACAAGGCCGTGCGGCAGAAAAGCTGACCAGTGGGTTACAGGATCGCTTACTCCTCTTGACCCAAAGCTCCAATCCTCTTGCATGGCCTTGCGGAACATTTTCGCGGACTATGTCGCCCGGAACAATACGCACCTGCTGCAGTTATCGAAGTGATGAAGGTAGGAGTAAGGATCCACGCCGTCTGTCAAGTTGAGCTTGGCAAGGTTGTCCTGGAAGAAGGCAAACACACTCTGCACCGAACAGTGCTTGTTGAGCGGTGCCAACGGTGCCAGGCAGACGTCGTAGATGGACACGTTCTTCAACTCCTCGGGCTTGTAATTTTCCTCATCACCCTCATGAAGAAGCTGTCCATCGGGGCGAAGTTTTCCGACCACTGCTTCGACAGCTAACTGCAGCTTGAGAGCCTGCAAGCAGTGAGCCAGCAAAAACATTTACTACCCAGACTGAGGTTACATCATTGTTGTTAGTGCATCATCCTTCAGTTCTATGCCATACAGTTTATATGAAAGCCAAACATAACACGCATCACAGCCACACCCGTGCTTTTCTTTCTGTTGTACATGTTCCGCTAAACGAT
Organism: Amblyomma mixtum; assembly: GCF_055824585.1. Classification (NCBI taxonomy): domain Eukaryota; kingdom Metazoa; phylum Arthropoda; class Arachnida; order Ixodida; family Ixodidae; genus Amblyomma; species Amblyomma mixtum. Next base: position 252,431,674 of record NC_143012.1, on the reverse strand, counting down.
AGGATATGACTCGACAGAACACATCTGAGCATTACGACCTTCCTTTGTTGACTGCTTTGAACATTCAAGCATTGCAACAGGCGAATAAGCCATTTCTGAAGGTTTCGGCTCACACTGCTCTTTTAGCAGTTCTTCCTGATGCGGGCTTTGAGATACATCTAAATGTGAAAAGGAATAGCTTAGAAGACATCATTCCCACAAATACTTCCTGGACAAGCATCAGAGCACAAGCTGCAGACAAAAAACTTCAATCAGAGTTCAAAATTATGCAGGAAAACTTAAGATCCAGTCTACACACTATGAAATCCTCCCTTTAACAACGAGCAAAGGTTAGAGATTTGCTCAGCTAAGACTAACCTTAAGCTACATACTAACAAGCTCTCACACATAATTTTGCCATCTGGCCCTCGCTTTTCCCACAAGTCACTTTGAGGTTCAAAAGAAATCGGGCTTTTTTTTTTGCTGCAAGCAGAACTGCGAATAAAAAGTGGCACCTCCAACATGAAGTTCTTCTCGAATGCTGGGCCAAAGGTCTTGTTCACTCCAGCTTTCTCTACAATGAAGAAATCCTGGGCTTTCGGACGCAGGATGATCTGCTCCACACGGTAGAAAGGACTGGGGGGAATAAAAAAGAACAGAATACAATATGTAAAAACAATACGGATGTATTCAAGTCCACCCTGCATACATGAAGATAAAAGATGTGTTTGAATCGCAGCCCTTTTTGCGGCATACCAGCTGGCATCAATACAAAGTCTATTTTGTTTATGAAATTGTTACAGACTTCCAATTGTGCTATGTTTATATAAAACAATAAAATGATCAGAAGGTAAGGAGAAATTAAGACAATAGTCAGTCAGCTTGCAGATCTCACTGAACTCTTGTTCAACGATGCCTCAAGCTTCCGTTATTACTCTGATTAAAAGTACGCTATGAAAGCACTCAAATAAATTAAAACAAAGGCCTGCAATTCTTCAATGTTTGTCATGTACTGCCAGCGTCAAAAGGAAATGTGAGCAAGACAGCTGGAACGGGGGTTACTGCATAGGAGAGTTAGTGAACCCTGCCTGTACTTCCTCTCAAGCACCCGACATGTTTGTTTTCTTACGACCGCTTTACAGTTATCTAGTTCACATTTCATTTGATGCTGGCAGTGTGTACAGGCAAACGCTACAGAATGAAAAGGGCCACAATCATTTAAGTTACTAATCCCCCTAACCTGAGGTGAGTCCCCAGGGATGCTACTGCCTCCCACAGACAGTCAAGAGTCATTCCAAACCTTACATTCTACGGACAAAATTACACACTCTCCCAATCCCGCAAAGTGCTATAACAGTGTCAGGTCAATATAATAAAGTAGCTGTTATGCATCGACAATGACAAATACAGATGCATTAGACCATATCTGTGGGCCATGCTGGAACCCACCATAGGCTTGAATTGACAACAAAGCCACAAGTGACAGTTTGACGTTAAAAGGAGAGCAATGACCCAGTCCTCCAAGTCTTGAGGCAGCTGCTTTCCCCCCAGTTACACACGAACCTACAGCTACAACAACAACGACAACAACAACAGTACAGCAACAACAGTACAGCAACAACAGTACAGCAACAACAGTACAGCAACAGTACTGTTCATCCCTCAGCTCACCCAAAGTGGCTGTTGAAGTAGTTCATATGTTTGCGGGCCAGACTGCTGTGGGACACCCAAAGGTCGACTGGGTTGGTAGTCACAGTGAACTTGAGGAGACCCAGGGAGAGGAGCACGCTGACCGCCAGGGCGGCCACCAGCACCAGGAAGGGGTTGCGCGCCACGAAGAGGCCCCAGCGGTGGAAGCCCGCCTGGAGCAGCCGCTCCATCGTGGCCCCAAACGAGGAGAGGGTCCGCACGTGCGCCTCGTCCCCACTGCCGACGACGGCCACCTTGGCATCGCCGTTGGCCACACCGTTGCCGTGCGCCACGCCGTTCATGGTGCTGCCATCTGCGGTGTCCCCGGCAAGCGGTGGAGGACGCAGGGTAATGGGTGAGCCCGGTGGAGAGTGGTTGGGCGAGTAGGGAAAACTCTGCCCGCTCACTGCAAGACAACGCCCCCACACCACACCTTTGGCGACAAAACTCGAGAAAGAGCAGAGAAACTGGACGATCGGGCAGAGGGCTAGTCAAGTACAACAACACAACACTGTTTGCTCTGCGTTCAAAAGACAGTCATCACACCAGCTGCAACCAAATTTTAAAACTTAGAATATGGTTCAGCTGAAGAGCCTGCTCTGAAGTTGTATCCTGAATAACAGTTGGTCAAATTTGAATTATCAAGCAAGACATTTCTATTGTCACATCAAGTAACACTGTACTGTCCATGCAGGCTTGAAAGTAGGGTATAGTTATTGCAGGCGTCTCAAACGAACCGTCACTGGAAATGAGCAGAGCAGACATTTGGGCTAGTTGGTGTGAATTCATGGTGGAAAAACAGCGCAAACTAAGACAGAGAACACAGAACAAGAGGGGAGACACTACAGCGCTTGTAGTGTTTCCCCTCTTGTTCTGTGTTCTCTGTCTTAGTATGCACTGTTTTTCCACCATGAACTGGAAATGAACTTGCTGAACATAAAAAAGTGACAAGCCACTTTTTTAAAGGGGGGACTCAGCTCTCTGATGTGAATTTTTTTTTTGAGTAGAGTGATGTAATTTGGCACACTTATTGGGAAGAGCACTAAATGAATAAATACAGATTTTCACTCATATATCTTCAGTAGTTCTGACATTATAAATTTATATGTGGTTCACTGCTGTACCAAACTTGCAGAAAGCATGACGTGACAACAAAACATGGTAGGAGCCTAAAGTCACTCAAATTTCAGCCAAGGGAATGATTCATGCTGCAACTGCTACATTCTCCAAAAATTTTTTCAAAAACATGAGTTTTTTGTAAACAGGATATTATAACTATGCTTGCACACTCATTACCGTCACGTCAAATTAGCGACAGAGTGAAAAAATGAGAAAGTAATTGAGAAATACAGGAATTTCACTTCATGAAGGATTTATCACGGAACAAAATGTAACAAACTGTGTCAAAATTCATGAAGACAATGCCATGCTATGCTTTCTGCAAGCAGGGCAGTCAGGTCAAAAAACACTTCAGAAAACTAGCAATTTCATGGAGATCTCAGCCAGTTTGTTGCTACCTACGGCCACAAAAAATTTTTAAAGTCACGTCTGGGTCGTTTTTGGGACATAATTAGACATTACAGATGCGAAACCTGTTTTTTTTTTTTACTTCAATTTTTTTTTTTCGGGACACTAACGATTTCAAAGCAGTGTCCCACCTTAAGGAAATTAGCCTAACAGCATTATAACCAGTTCACACTAAGTAAGTTAATGTTTGATTTCTATTAGGGGCAGCCTTGTATCTCCGTGGTTCTGCCATTTGCAATCATAATATACCCATAAGGAAGTTACGGTTCTAGTCTACAGCTTTGAAGTGATACATGTACATATATACGTATATATATAACCCTATATAAGTATCATTACTTTTAAAATTGGGACTATACACATTTGAGAACAACTGCTTTTGCAGTTAGGCAAGAAGCTAAACCAAAACAGAAACAATGTGCCTACTAGCGCCATAGTAGACAGCAACTTGACCTACATGATTATCAAACTGTACATGGAAACAGGACACCACCTCAATCAGATTGGACTCATTAGATTGTCGAAATGACAGCATTAAAGCTCAAAGGCCAGTATTCACAAGAGCTAGCATGTGATGTTACGCATTGTTTAGACACAATGTATGTGTCCGCCATGAATCATTGAAGCATGAAACTTGTCTAGAGCTTGCAGAACCAATATGCAGAAAGTTTGGGTGTGAGCACATGAACCCATGCCTGACCATTCTACCCGGAATAAGTCCCAGTTAAAGAACCTTTCACCGCCGTTACTAGTCCCAAAGCCAGAGGCTAAATGAAAAAGAGACTTCCGATCCCCCCCTCCCCAAAAGTCATCCTACTAGTTTCAAAGCAATGCTGAAGACAACTGCATGCAACTTCGACTTTTTTGCAGCCCTGCTGATGTTTGGCCAACATGAAAAGATGAAAAAAGTCTGGGGTTGAAACCAGAACATCTTTTTTCCTGTCATTCCACTCAAGCTCACTGATATTGAAGATGACATGGAGGCAATTCCGGACTCCGTGGGCACTGGATGGAAGTGGATGGTGATGTGGTATAGACTCAGAAATCGGCACCCAAATAAAGTATAGTACTTGGCTCCAGTGCAGTTTGCTCGTGAAAACGGCCGGCGGCAGTGAAGACTACATTTCAATTTTCTCGCCTTGCCTAACTTATAAAAACTCCATTTTTCAGTGAAAATAGGGCGCTCAGTCGATATCGGCCAACTTTCCTCAGTATCCCTTCAAAGGGCACTTCTATCGCCATGCTTTCAGAAAAAAAGCAGCAATGCATGAAAAAGGGTGGCTGTGAACATCCACCACCACACTAAAGCGCACTATGACTTGGGTGCAGTATTGTGCTACACTGCAGTTTCGGCTAAGGATGAAAAAAAAAAAAAAACTAATAAAAACCCCTGTTCTCTTATGCATTGCTAAGAGGCTCTGGGCTGTGAAAGTAACCTACGCATACCTTAATGCTATCAGTAACCAATCGAACTGACAGTAATACCGGCAGCCTGTATGCCGTCTGAATTGACTTTGCGATAAGCTGATCAGAAGATAAAAGGGCTGCAAGAGTCTTGTAATTACCTGAAGAACACTGTCATGGTTCAATGCTCTGTGCATGCTCAAATGGCTTTGCACGGTTATATTTCAACAACATTACCAGCTGCTGAGACCAATACGAAAATGTTTCGAAGCCAACAGAACGATAGGATGTTTATTCACACTGGCTGTTATGTCGCGAAATGCACCTTGTAAACAGCTTCTCTCGGCTAAATTACTGTCTAGTTCGTGCGAGAATTTTGCACCGATGAAACATTTGGTGGTAATTTTTCTTTTACACTACGCTCGAGTGGAGTACTTGCCTGATTTGTTCAGAACTGATCAAAAATCTGCATTATCTGCAGTGGTGACCGACCAAAACAGCACTTCAGAAAGACTGTACCGGTAACATCACCTCGTGCCCATCTAAGAAATGAGCCACCCACAGTGGAAGCTGCTGTGAATGCAGAGGTGAACACCCTCCACGTTCACAGCAACTTACATGGTAGAAAGTTGATGAGCGGGCACAAGATGGCATTACCAGTAACACTTTATGAAGACTTGCTGTTCTGGTTTGGCATCGCGGTAGACAATGCAGGTCTCCAAATAATTCTGATCGAATCGGGCAAGTACCCTGTCCAAACGTGGTATAAAACAAAAATTACCACCAAATTTTATCTCTGTGCGAAATCTGAGCAGAAACAAGCCAGTGACTCAGCCAAGAGAGGCAATTAAAAAGGCTGCATTTAGTTTCACATACCGACTGTTGCATCACTAAACTTTCAAACAATTAAAAACCAACCAAGTAAACATGACACACAAAAGTAATAATGTAAATGTCTAAAACTGCTTTCCATTTTAAACAGGTTCTAAAAATCTAAAAACTCATTACTTTACATGGCATTATCACATCACAAAACATTTAGGCCTACACTATTCCCTTCATCAGGATCTCGACATTTCCTTCTGAACAAGCAATAATACTCTGAAGTAGCTTAGCACTTGAACTATTCATAAACTGAAAGCATACTGTGAAGTACACAATATACTAAAATAAAATGAGTGTACCTCTAGAGCAAACTAAAGCTATACGAAGCGCCTATGTAGGTGAGCGACTACTTGTATATACAACATGACACTACTATCATGAAGCTCAATGTCGTGACTTGGCTAAACTAATTATGGCAGCATATTATATGCTTCTTGGTCCATGATGCAAACTTTTATAAAAGCATTCTTCATGCACTCGCATTCGTTTTTCATCTAGTTTGTTAGCTTACTCTCCTCAGTTAGTCATTCAAATATGTTAGGTTTGGTTCCACAACAGGAACAGAAGTGGATATGCGTCAAGCATAGGGTAAGTGCCTGTTTCGGCAAAAGTACTGAATGCTTTCGCAAAACTCATCTTTAAAGCTTTAAAACAGCAACATATTTCAAAAAATTTACCCTCTGACTGCCGCTGCCATACAAGTATGGGATGATCATGCATTCAAAATTTAGCACCGCACTGCAAGTAGGCACTGAAGACCAGGTGACGCCATCTCTTGAGACTTGGAAAAAACATTTTGTCTGTGCTTCCATCTTGTGGAGGAAAAGAGAACCTTTGTTTTCTTCAGTGCTGGTTCACGTGGTTTACGATCCGGCACTTGCCCAATACAGGTTTCTCCAGTGCATCATCTGACCTTGTGGAGTTGCACAATGGCTCATTTTAATGTTGAGTGGCACCTTGCTTGGTTTATTGCCGGCACTCAGGCGGCGTTATCGCTCTCAGCTCTGTTTACTCAGTTTGATTTGAGTCGTTCTGTTGCGCACTGTCACTTCTTTATGGCAGTGCACAGTCTGCTCTTCAGGTGACGACAGCGATGGCTTCACACCCAAAGTACTTACCAAGCGGAGAGTCTGAATCCGAGAACGACCGCACATCTTCGGGTGCCCAACAAAAAACATCGCAGGAGCAGGCGCAATGCGATGACCCTCATTATGTTTATTCTGAAGCACCAATAAAAAATTTTTGACCATAGGGACGTGTTTTCCCGAGTACAAATTCAACCTTCAAGGAGTTAAAAATGATTTTTTCCACCTATTCAAAAGTTTATAAACAATTGCCGTTGTAAAGTTGCAACTATTATGTTTCCCCATTTTATCAGGTGCAAGCCATGCAACTACATTGTTTTTTATTTTGACCCCATTCACATTCCTTTCTTTGTTTTCCAGCTTTGCTCCTCTTTCTTGTAATTAATAAGGGACTAGCTACCTATAAGCCTTGTAATGAAATAAGCTAAACACTAAAACGAAACTTTAATTCATCACCTAAAATACAAAATGACTTTTCTCACAATGCTAACACTGGCATAAGCATGCCCTTTAAACAGCTATGGGCAATACACTGCCTACAGTGCGAACTAATATGACGGCGTAAAATTTTCACCTTGGTGGTCTTGGCTCCCACTAAACTGGCCGGCCTTGAAGCAAGCAACAAAGCTTCAAGCGCAAAGCAAGCACAAAAAGAAGCCACAAAAAAAGCAACACAAAAGAAAACATGCACATTAACGCAACCATGAAAGCAGAACACCCTGTTTATGGATTCTCTAAACAATATGCAAAAGCTTTCTTCCTGGTGTGGGCAAAAGTGCCTCACGTTTTTAGTGAAACTTTCGAACTGGTATTACAAACTAGGTCTTGGCAGCCACATGGTATGGAATACAAAGACTTCGCTTTAAACTGAAAACCGGTGATAGTTAATGAGGAGTCCACGGGAGTGGTGTGAGACAGTAATTAAACAACAGAGGCTACATTATCCAACTGCTTGGAACTACAGATTAGGCTTGTTTAAAGCGCGAACAAGAAGTACTAAGGAATTGAGCCAAAATTTGTTGGGCCAAAATAGAGAGGGTAACTGTTTTCGAAATTCTAAAAACTCATATGGAAATTACTTGCGGTGAGCTAATGCCTCGCAGTAAATAAGGAGTCTAGCAGCAATAATAAAAAAGTCAATTACTCAGTACCAGCTGACCAGCCTACAAGTTAGCATGTACTAGCCGTATTCTGATGGACTACACTGCTGACAATGCTAAGACGAAGATTTTTGAAGATTGCAGAACATCTTAGGAGAAACGTCCAGTATACTAGTCTCCAAACAGTTTACAATTAGAGTTAATACTGGGGAAAAAAAAGAAATATACTGCACTAAGTGGCGCAACATAATCTGCCTTCTATATAGCTCAGTGAACATGTACAATTCCTGAATTCTTAAAGGTACGCAATTTCTTGAATTTATTTTAAAATGGCTCACCTTCAATCAGAAACACAATACACTTCCAAAAAGAAACCAAGGCTACACGGGACTTTCCCCTTTCATAGCTCGCTGAATGGCTTCCACGAACTAGTAAAAAATATCATGCGTGTTATTTGCTCACAATGGCAGCATACAAAACTAGAGCAAAAGCAAAACACAAAACATAAGTCAAGACAAGACAAGACACCAAAAAAGGTTAATTCCCATTTAGCTATGCAGAGCAAAAAGCAGCTGAGAAAACGGATGAAAGCAAGTGTAACAGAGACGCAGCACAGAGTGCCTGTCAGGTGCCAAATGAAGCAAGAAAACTGAAAGACTGGCCAATGCAGAGCAAACCATCAGTCATTTTGGCAGCAGTACAATGCATCTAAGGTATATGAAATACATGAATGGATCACTGCTCGCAAAAAAAATTGTTCCAATCAGGCAATGTAAAAATTTAAAATTTTCAATGAAAGCAGTCTTATAAAGAAAAAGAAAGCCTATCAGTCTAACAAAGAAAAAAACAGCCCATGCTTAAAATGCTGCACACATTTAATATGCCTTTACAAATTGTTAGCAGCACAGCAGGCGGAAAGGAAGAGCTCAAATTACTGGCTCAAGCATTTTTTTCTCCTAGGGTCAATTCATTCAGCTTCTCACGAGCACATCAGTCTAACGACATTAAAAGTGGTCAATACAACTATGAGAGTTTTGTCGGGAACTACCACCCGTGGCAAGCAACTGACTCATTCAAAGGAATTACAATTGGACTCTCTAAGAAGACTGTAATACTGAAAGAATGTTTTAGTTGGAAGGTGATACACCCTTAAGGTCAGTGCATTTTGAGGTGGAAGTAACTATAATACCTTGGACTTGCCTTGACGAAGTATAAAAGAAGGACTGATACAGCTTACTGCTGGCAGCTACCTTGAGCGATGCAAAGCAAGGACCCGACAGAAAGTGTGGCCAGAAAAAGCCCCAATGAACAGCAATTATGGCAGCTTTGCACAAATGCTTAGCAGGTAACGTTAGCAAGAAAGGTTCACAATAAGAGTGGAGAAATGAAGCAGCAGCGAGACATATTCAAAGCACCTCAAGACATTACAAATGCATCAGCAGGGAACGCCAGAACAGAATGAACACAATTTCAACTCAGTGTTTCAGAATAATGACACTCTCCAAAGCGAGACGACCGATTTACATAACAAGCCAGACTGACTACCGCAGCTACAACCTCAGCTTTGTTTGCCTCATTCTTTGCTTTTTAAAAAGAAGTTGGACTTGCACATGAGCCAAGCTCTTAGTAAGATTTGACTCTCAAGATGGTTCATGTCAGCCGATCACCATATGGAATGGCAGCAAGCACATTGCTTGCAATCCCCAAATGTACTTCGCACTTTCACTATACCGTTGACTCTAACAATCAACTTAAAATTAAAAGCATATTTAATATCCAATGCCACAGATAGTAGGTGAGGCTCAGAACTAGTAGACCACTTACAGACAGTAAAGAATGCATGAAGATAACGCGCCCTGAACCTTCAATTCAGCTCTTTTCAGCATCATTCTTTCATCTTTCCCACCAACCACCTATAAATCCAAGTTCCTCCATAAAACGCGCTCCAAAGCAAAAACTGCACTGTGCTAGTCAAAATGAAAACTCAGGGTTAAGGTATCTACGTACGAAGCCTCAACAGATACAGATGGTTAAATGTAAAATACTGACAACCCCCCCCCCCCCCCCCCCCCTTCCCCTTAAGGAAATACCAACTTCCCCACGAGCTCTGTCAGTGGCAGTGGGTTTATGTGCTCTGCACCCAAAGTGTGAAGATTTTTACTCTCTTTTTTTCCCTGTACCAGTTTTAAAAAATAAAGCTGCAATGGGATATTGTAGCTGAACCAGACTCCCAGCTACAATGACCAGAGACGTGCCAAAAATTGAGTGAACACCACACTGTAGTGCACGGAACTACAGCAGGAACAGCACACGTAACACTGTGAACTGAAAAAATGTTCCACACAACGGGGAGCTGAGCTCAACCCACACGCCAATCAAACACAAACAACCACCACAAAAACACCAATCCATAGATAGAAACGACACACACACACACACAAACGGGGCAGACTGAGCACATGAAAGAGCCAGTGCTACTGCTCCCAAGGGTTATATACAGAGGACAGGGCAGGAAGGGCAGCGCACAAGTCTGAGGGAAACCCTGTGTTCACACCAAATGTATCAAATTGCCAGGCTCTGATGATACTCCCGGCTAGTTTAAACTAGACTAATAGTGATGACCAGTGAAATGAAGTGAAGAAGCCCTACTTGCTTTCTCCACTAATGAAGCAAAAAGCATTAACTCACTTGACACTGGCTAATTATTCAAGCCAAATGTGCTGCCCACAGATCATTATACGCTCTAAAGAAGGATTCCCCAACATGGGAGTCAAAAAGGAGTAAGCTGCCGTCTAGTGCAGTACACTCCCTTTCATAAAAGAAAGTGTGCTAGGGGACAACTTTCTCCCTTTTTTACTCCTCTTTGTTTAGAGTGTAGGTGTTCCTCTAATAATTTACAAAACGCCTTCTGCCCCAGGGCAAAATCCAAGCAAGAACTAAGCTTAGCAGACGGCTAAATAGAGCAGAGCCCTGGAAAGCTTCACGACAGCTGAAGAATTGCCTGGCCATACTGCTGCTAGATGAATTAAGCATTACTACTTGCCGAGGCACATCAAAGCATGCCCTGAAACCCCGTTACACGCCCAGTTTCACCCTCCAGCTATCCCTCGGGCGATTTCCTTCAGACTGTGAGCAGCAAAAGAAAAAGCGAGAGCAGGTTCCAAAGCTGGGCGGCCCAGCCATGGGAGGACAAGGCAAGGCTGGTGACAAGAGGAGGAGGAGGAGAGAATGGAAAAGAGAGAGAGAGGGGGTTTCGAGCCAACAACGTACTTGAGCGCTTTGACCTCAGAGGTTCCACCTCCTCAAGGGAGCCAAGATCCACGGCGGCCAGCAAAATTGAACGCGCTGGCTTTGAGGGCCGGTGCAGGGGGGTCCTGATCGTGTCATTGCTGTTGCTGCTTGTGTCCGATACACTGGACTCCGATGAGTTCGACACTGTGGGGGGATGGCGGCAACCACGGCCGGAAGGGGCGCGTGGGGTTTATTTTGGGGACAAAGCCGACAGCCGTGGCGCAGGGAAAAAATGGGAAAAGAAGGGGAGCGGGGGGAAAACAGCATTGAGGTGTTGCGATTGGAGTCGTCGCCAGTCTCTCTGGGCTACTCACTAGTAGCAAAATGAAAGACATGCACGTCTTCATGCTGCAAGAGTGGTTCAGTAGGGGAAAAAAAAAAAAAGGAAGGGCGGCCAGTAAGGCCCGCTAAGGGTACACAGTGCAAAATACTTAAAGGGACACTGAGGACGAACTGAAGTTGGCCTGTATCGACAAATTACCACAAGCTAATGACAAACAGACCACTCTCAGCGAAAGCGGAGCTTTCACGGGCTAAGAAAACGTCAAAAAATGAAATACACATGTCGCCACCACAGGCCGGCTTCGCAAGTTAACTGTAGTGCACCAACGCAGTTTTTTTGGGTGCAGATCCTGCACGCTAGGCTACGCTGCCATTCACTACAAAACTACAGTCAAGGAGTCCTTTCCAGCATAGACGTCGCAAGTTCGAATTGAGTGGCGGGAAAATTTTAAAATGCGATTTTCTCAGTGAGTGTTTTGCTGTCAAACAATTGTCAACACAGCTAAAAGAGAAGCAAAATTGATTTTAAATAAGAACAAAAGCTCAATAGAGTCGTCCTCAGTGTGTCTTTAAGGTCAGTGTCGCTGTCCTGTTACTGTTACTAGCTTCACACATGTTCCATGCACATGCGCAGTTAATAAAGAACATTTTAGCTTGCTGCTACCATGCCACCAGTACAATTACCCCACTGGGAACTGACTGCGCGTGTGTGGTACACGTGCGCTGTAAGAACCAGATGGCGGCAGTAAGAGTAGCGGTATATGGCAACAGTATTCTGAAATGTTCTTATTAGCTGCTGCGTGGAGAGCCATCAGTACGTTGTTACTGGAGTAGACATTTCTCGAGCTGCGCAGCAGATTCTTTAATATCTAACTTTAGAAGAACTTGCTCGTTTTTGTTTTTTTGCATCTCAATGCACATTTCAGAAATTCCTTTTCCAGAAATGCAGAAAAAAAGATAATTTTTCATCAGAGAAGCGATTACGCCCACAAATTACCGCACATTCAACACAAAGGCTCTGATCCCACACAAATCAATTAGGTCTGGCCTGTACCGCTATCCATGCAGGCTCATTAAGGTTTACACTGAAGATATATCTCCACATGCGAATACAGCAGCGTAAGACAGGAGACGAGAACTGTCAGGAAATCACATAAAAAGCAGACTAAAAACAGGCACCACAAAAATGCACACACGAATGCACTTCACAAGTCAGCAATAAACCGGGGTTGGCCCATCCCTCTTCGGCGTTGCAAATTCACAGCCCGATTATTCAAACATTCAAACTCCCATTAACCAAAGGGGTAATTCTGTTAATTTCACCACTCCTACACAGCCTACAAATTCAAATCGCCAGCAAGAGTGAAGTACATGCTGCACTGTTATAATATGTCTGCCTTATTTTGTTTTCAGTGTCTTTCAGGTGGAAGCTAGTGCAACTGTAACTGAGGCTAGTGGGAGCTTAACGGACTATACACATTTGGTTGCATACATCCAGTGATGCACCTACGACCATGTAACAATGCAACATCACCTTTATCAACACAAGTTCCATGACTTGCACTTTCAAGTAATTAGCCCTCACGGGCGCACCCTGTAGGGCTAAAAGAAAAGATAAAGGAGCTACACGAACTTATAAGCCTTTTACAACTTCTAGGCCTTCGCTTTGGCGGCTTTCATAGGTGTTCTAAAGTCCACTTTTATTGGGGCCTGCAGGAGCTCGTAAGAGAAATTAAAAGTGCAGAATGGGCATTAAGGCCATAGGAGAAGGTAAACTAATGTTTCTTTTAATTAAACCAGGCGGCTTTCATGTCATTGAAAGCCAAGGAAATGTCAAACTCATGCCACAGGCACATCGCAGATAAGGATAGCCACAAATTCCTGTCAAGTTAGGTGAACGTGGTGAACCACCGCAGCATAATCCAAGCTATATAGGTACACTCCAGAAGCACAAGTTGCTGTAGTGGCACAGTGCACTGGATCACATCTACAACTAAGCAAGCAATTCTACCAGGAGCTGGAATGCATGTTGTACTTTGAAGTCTTACTGAGCTCAAACTTACTAATTATTTTCCTCAGAGTATAAAAGGGAAGATTCACATGCATTCGATAAAAAAGATAAGGTAACTGATATGAGGGATTTAATGTCCCAGATCTGCACACAGACTGTAAGAGATGCCATAGTAGAAGGGTCTGGATTATTTCTGGCCGTCTGGGACTCTTACGTGCACTGACACTGCACTGCACACAGGTGTTTGCTTCTGCACTTTGCCTCCACCAAAACTGGCTACAGTGACCAGGATTTCATCTGGCGTCCTAGGGCTCAAACGCCAGACCACTGAAGAAAGAAATCAGTGCACAATAAATGCTGGTACAATGCTCTTTAAGTAAACAAGGGCTCTTATGCCTAGCTGTTTTAGTAACTACTGATTTCAGCCAAGAACAGGTCTCAACGCAAGCCAACAAGTGCACAATTCTGCCCAGTCTTGGATCATGCACTAAAGCAACCCTAGAAAGGTTCCACGGCCATGATGTGTACCTTGGAAAGAAGTTTTGCGCTTGTGGCTCTTCAGGAAGAAAGCGCTCAGGACGGCGGTGCTAAGCAGCACAAAGAGAAGCATGGACACGACCAGCATGCCATCGTAGCGGCCCATGGTGAAGGGCTCAGGCTGTGGCGGAAGCAGCGGTGGCTCCAGAGGTGTGCACACCTCCGGGCAGTCACTACAGCTGCACTTCTGCTGGCTGGGGCCGAAAGGATCGGAACACCTGCGTGACGGACAAGTAGCAGGTAAGTGGAGAACTACAGCAATGACTTCAAACATTTCCTTTCTTAACTTGTTAGTTTCAGCTGCTTGGAATTACTCTGTGAATGAAAGACAGCCACACGATGATCCAGAGTGAGCTGCTTTCTAAGGCTGCCTTCATGTAGTGCCTAAGCTCAACAGCATCATTACCCGCTAATAATACTAATAACGTTATTAATCATAATATAATATGTGCACTGGCTATTGGCAAATTTTTAATAGATACAGATTACTTTGCACATCCTGGGACTGAAATGAAAAAAAATTGGCTGTGGTTTAGCTACTGTTGAACCTGGTTAAAAAGTGAAAGCTGTGGTGTAACAGGCTACTAGACACAGCTTGGCATCTGTAATGTTGACTGCGTTAGGACAACTTCGCTACTCGCTTAAGTGGAAAATCTGTATTTTCACGCTCATAATTCAGTTACTCATCAATGCCTCAGTACATAACTCCATGATACGTATCTAAGACAACTGTGCAATCACTAGCCGTGCGCCATCTGCTGGACCATTGCCGTAGATTGCATGCTGGGGGTTTAAGTGGGTGCCGCATGATGGCGCTACGACTGCATGTCATGCACGAAGGAAATTTGCCGGAGACGTACTTCGCTACTCACTTAATTCGGATGTCTGGAATTTACATGCTCATAATTAAATCATTCATGCATGCCTCAGTACACATCACAAAGATACCTTCCTTAGATATCTGTTCATTCACTAGACGTGCCTTCATTCACTTCCAAAAGTCGAACAGTCGTGGCAGAGTGGAAGCGCCCCAATCTCACATGCCGGAGGCCCGGGTTCGGTTCCCACCTATACCACAATTTTCTCCCGTTCTTTTATTAATTGAGGCCGCTTCAAGGTCATATCTGCGCCATAGCATGACCTTCAAGGTCTGTACACGAGAAGTGGAGCTTTCAATCCAAAATAAAACGACGAAAAAGCTCCATATTACCTGTGAAAGGACGGTGCAATGACTACCACTAGGCGTTCCTAAACAGTGTAACTGTTCCACTGCCCGGCACACATGATATCTACACAACAAGGTGCACTTCTTACTTGTGGAAAGGAGGGTTGTACGGTCTCAGGGTAACTCCGCTGCTCACAATGCTTTTCTCCGGAGTGGTGATGTAGTTAAACTTAAAAGGGGAGTATCCGCCTTCTTCAGTGGTTGCGCCCAGAAAGTCTAGCCAGTCCTGAGGTTTGCAGTTGGCAGCGTTGGCTCCGCACATGAGCTGCATCACCGTCGTGCCCGTCAGCACCGACTTGACGTTGACGCAGGAGTTGAATGCACCGTGAACAAATCTGAAAACGAAGAACCGCAAGCTGACGCACTTGCATGACTAGAGGGAGTGCACCACTTTCGTGACTCTTTGGCAGCAAAGGTTGCCATGCAAGGACTGTCCAAGTAACAGACAAACAAGAACCAGCAAGATAATTTTCTTCCACCATGGGCAAGTTGATTCATGACTAGTCGATAACAATGTGCACGAGAGGTTTGAAACTGTAATGGTGCACTCACAAACTTATCAAGTTATCAAATTACTGCCCAACCACCAGCAATTTCCCTAGAAAGATTGTAATACATGTGTTTTTCTTCTCAAGGTGGGGTTAAGGACCCCACCATGAATAGAAGATATCTTATGCCATGGTGCTCTTTGGCCACAGATGCCTTCGCATCATAAAAATCCATTGTCATCATCATCATCACTTCTTGATGCAGAGCATTAGCAAATGTGAAAAGAAGATCACTAATAGCACCAATCTACCCCCCCCCCCCCCCCTTCCTCTGACCCCCCCCTTTTGCCTTTATTGTTAAGTTAGCTGTTTAGTCTCATAACAAGCAACAATACAATTTCTACAACGTTTCGGTCCTAAACATTGCGTCGACTATTCATGGCCTCATGTGCTTTCAAGGCCTCATGCCATTCCATCTGGATAATAGCCTCCTAACAGTTGTTTTTCCTATGCTTAACACTCTTGCAATAGGCGTTTAGCCAATCCACTGAATAGCAGTCAATCTTTTTCCCTGTGTCAGCACCACAGAAGTACAAGGAAGGAAACAAAGCAGCAGCAATGCCTCATAACTAGCATATATGAGTGAGTAGTGTTGCTCCAATTTAAAAAATTATGAAAATTATTTCATGACAGACAGTCACTTGGCGCACAGAATGCTTCCTCAACATTTCTAACACATTCAAAGTACCAAAATAGGAATGCTGTTAGCCCTACAATATCCTAGCCAAACAATAAACTGTGAAACAAGAAAAGACTGGAAAGAAAGCTGCCACAGAGGCATCGTGCAAAGTTTTTAACGAACAAAGCCTCCGTGGCTGTGGGTAAACAACAAGCAGAAGAAATTACTCACTCTTCACCAACAGCGTAGTCAAGGGTAGCAAGCATGTTCTCCCCTGGCTTCTCTTCACTGGGCTCACTTGCATTCACAGCCATGAAGTCCGCTTGGTTTGGGTCGCAAAATCCGCAGAATATCCGCACAAAATTACTGTAACAGGTGGGGCACTTCCCCATGCCTAAGCTGATGGGCTGTTGTAGCTCTTCGCTCATTTTTTCTAGTTGTGGCAGATCACAGCAGAACTTTGGTTCATTACCTGGGCCACAAAGAAACAAAAAATAAAGAACACTTGAAACACACAAGACGCGCTCAACGAAAAATGAAAAATCATTTGTTTTGTTCCCCAAGCGTGCCACGATAAACAATGAAACAATTAGGTTACTGCTACTCAGCACATCGTGCTCCAAGCAAAGCATTCCATGTTCGAACCCTCATGTACTCACCTTCTAATAAGTGGGGGCAGAGGTTACTGATAATATCTAGGCCTTCTTGCTCCAGGGGCTGTGCTTCCCCACTGTACACACAAGGAATGTCTTTCTCGGTGTCCTCGTGTATGCCACATTTCCCCCGGAATACGCATTTACTTTCTACAGGGAGGCTGGACGCCTGCAACAACACAAACAGAAAGAGTGGATCACATTTAATGCGAGGCCACCAGATGTAACAAAAAACACAGGTCAAAACTGATGCAAAAAACACTCCCAAACGCAGTGCGACAGACAGCTGAGCACTACCACTCTCATAGTAGGTCAAATGTGATTATGAGCACATATTCACTGTGACAGCCATCACAGGAAAGCTAACCACAGTGTGTTGATTATAGTACCGCTTTAGCAACTACCAATTCACAAAACCGATCAAGCTGATAAGACTCAGGAGTGCACTGCCCATAGGTGGACTCATACATGGACTACAAAAGAAGCTGAAATTCTTTTCCATGTGCTTTTTCATTTCACGCATCGATGCAGACCTGCCCGCTAGATTGTATAATCCCTTGACTAGTACACTTTTTAATGTGCTTGTGATGCACTTTTATTTAGTGCAAACTTACAATTGTACTAATCTCCCATCTTCTAAGGTCTAATAATGAGATTAGCAGTATAGCAAAATAAATTTCATCTGAAATTTCATAGTCAGAATCTGCACAAGGCACTCTTGTTAGAAATACAGCTTATTTTGGATTAAACTAAAGAGCTTGTTCCCAATTTACGACAGCATTACGAGGTGAAAATGAAAATAAAAGGCTGCTCAGCACTATCACTAGAACCAGCACTCCTGTGCTATTACTTAACTCAACAGATTAACTATAAGCACTACTTGATCCCTTGCAGCGCTGTGACTGCCTTGCACTGAGACTAGTATTTTAAAAAACCACTGCAGCAATGTTTGCGTTCAAGCTAGTTGTTTTTACCAGATCAAGAAATCTTTTTAAGATTTACAAAGACTGTAGTACAAGCCATGAATATATATTTTCACTGAAGATCAAAAAAGCATGGCACAATAGCCTACCAGCCTAACAATTAAAAATAAAATGCAGCTTTAATAATATATTAAAAGATTATAGACATCTGAGTTTTCTTCTTTGTGATGCGTAAGAAATATTTAGGTCACATGAGGCATGAAAAACAACTGCAGTATATACGCTGATATGTCATCTGTCCTTCCAGATCTTGAAAAAGGCTGGCTTAAGCACTGTAGTGAAATAAAACTATGTATCAGTGTTTATACTGCACAGGTGTCGTTCGGTTGATGAAACCAAAACCGAAACAGCACGTGAGAAAAAATTCAATTACCAATTATTTAGCAGCCCTGGGCAAATACCCTGTTATAATTCATGTAAACTAATGTCTAATGCATTATTTGAAAGAAGAAATTATGCAAGCAAGGTTTTGGTATCGATATTACTTTCAAGGGTTGTACAGGGCTCTTGCCAACCAACTGACAGGTCAACAAAACCTTTTTCATGGCTTTCGAGATCAACAAACAGTGCTATGATAAACAATTTGCAGAAAAAGTGATAAGAACTCACAATATAATACAATACAACAGCATAAGTCAACGGTGTCGTTTGGTTTGGTTCGGTTTATGTGTTTAATGTCCCAAAGTGGCTCAGGCTATGAGGGATGCTGTAGTAAGGGCTCCAGAAACTTCAACCTCCTGGGGTTTCGCACAGTACATGGCCCTCTTGAATTCCACCTCCATCGAAATTCGACCGACGCGGCCGGGATCGAACCCGCATCTCTCGGGTCAGCAGCCGAGCACCATAACTACTAGGACACCGCGGTGGACAGCAGAGAGCATAAGTAAATGTTGGTACAGCTGAAAAGCCTGAAATAGCTGGGACACAACATGCAAATACAGGGAAAGTGTACTTACAATAAATGATATGAAAAAAAAAAAAAGTAAAGGAGAGAGCCATCATTAGGCCTACAAATGACAAGTAAACAACCACAAGGCTATCCAAGCAACTAAAGCGGTCAACCTTTGAGGAAGGAAAGAGCTGCGCCCAAAGGAGCCACGGCGACAAATATGAGCTAGCCACGTCACTTGTGGCAGGCATGAGTTGAATGCTGCAATGGAGCCTCAAGCTTCTACAGACAATGACAAATGGTGCACGTCAGCATATACACGGTCATCAGTTTAAAGATGTAAATTCACCAACAAAAACGTCTAGCAGCATGTGCCTAACAAAGCTTAATCAGAGCGATGGAAATCCACACATTCAGCTAGCTACTTCAGAATGGAGTCAGCAAAAGTGAACCCAGCACACCCGTAAGAGCATGGGGCCTCAAAATGTTCTGATTTAATGACAGGGATAAGATTTCTGATGCATGATTAACAGTTTCTATGTTTAATATGTCCCCTACTGCATAATTACTGGGTAGCATGGGGAAAGACCAACTTAAAGTAGGAAAGTGATAATCTGAACTTGAAGAGGACCAACAATTTGTTCAAATTATGCAGTTAAACACAGCCATAAAATATACCAAAAGTTTAAATTTTAAATGCAGTTCGAACTAAAGAGATTCTACTGTATTATTTCCAAAAATCAATGAACCGCCACATAACAAGTCTGGTATGCATGTCAGTGAACCAACCCACAGTCATACGCATCTCACAATGTGGTTTCGACCAATAGCCAGACACAAATAATTACCCACAAAATGGCTTGTTCCTGGCAAAAAGGTACTACGAGTCAAAATGAACAAAACCACTGAGTCCAAAAATTGTGAAGTTCCTATATGCGTGATGCAAACCGGATTTAATGCCAGCCTTTTTGTTCAAAACCTAACACTGCCTCAAACAAAACCAGCACCCAACACTTCCAGTGGCTCCGAGTGTCACCGACACGAGCCAAACGAACGAGCTTACGAGGTTTAGTTATGCACTGCTGGACGCCACTTTCTTCTTGGATACCCACTGTGCGCCGCCTTCTGCATTTAATATTCTTTCTTACAGCACCTTCCTTTCATCACAGCCAATCCTGAGTGCCCAAAGTTATGTAGAGCCGGGCATTAACCATCTGGCGCAGTTAAACACCGATTACGCAGTAAGGAGGCATCGCTTTCACGTAACGTCTGATGCTAAATAGAGAAGAACGATTGGGCGAACGTCCAACGGTAAGTACCTGGCCCAGCCTCAACGCTCTCACGCGCCGACGTGTCGCAAAGTAACAACGATATATAACCAGAGAGTGCCTCGGAGGCATGAGCGCACTAAGTACTGCCCCCCCCCCCCCCCCCTTCCCCTCCCCTGGTGCATGAGCCCATGAAAACCGTGTGCGGCCGATGCTTCTGGGCCACCTGGCAATGAAAATCGCATAAACGGGCCCAATTAAGCCACGCGCGCATCGGATATTGGCGCCTTCACCACCTCTACCTGGAAGGACACTGCGTGTGCACGCCGTTTCTACCCCGAGGCCAGACGGGGGTGACGTCACGGTCTCCCCCCAGGAACGCCACACCACACACAGAGGGCGCTCGTCGCCATAACGACTCGCCCGTTGCGTGCGAAATCGTGTACGCCGCGCCTGCGGGCTGCAAATGCAGATGCTCTTTGTGTTTACGTGTGCGCGGAAACGTTGCTGTTTTTTTTTTTTTTGTCGGCCTCCTACGCTACGTGAGCCGCAAGCAATTTCAGGAAGCTAGTATCTAGCTCTGTCTAGACGCCTAGATACCACACAGGGGGTCACGTCGGTTCACGAGCCAGACGATTAAAGCGACGGCGTCGCTGCACTCGCTGGTCTGAATTGGCAAACCGCGGAGCTTCAGTATTACCAGGAGGGGGTGGCGGTTCCAAGTCCTTTCATGACTTTTTTTTCCTTTTTACAACCCACGAAGTTTCACGACAGAACCGACCACTACGCTAGAGGCGACATCCTTGATCATCAGGGAAGCAGCGAGTCACCAATGGCAATGGCAATACTCTAGCACGCAATGATACTGCGGAGGTATAGAGTGTCATAGAACGTTTATTAAAATAGGGCAAACGGAGGAATGTGACTGTTTATTAGAACACCTTTTGTTTTCGCACAGAGAAACAACAATATAAATCTAGCCGCACGTCCCACACTTTTGCTGTGCGCTCGCTCATGTTCTACAAGACAACAACGAAGTCGGTGATCTCTGTGTATCGCCCCGTAAGATGTGTGCGCATGAATGGTCACGACCTCTCCAATACAAAGCTGAGACAACCCTTCCTAATGCGTCAAAGCAGCCCAGCGAGAAATTTGGAGAAGGGCGGAAAGGCGCTGTCGTAGAAGCGGCAGCGCCGGCTGCAGAATAGTCCAGCGAGCACTGCACAACCAGAGCCACAAGTGCGGCATTCGTTGCCCGAGAACCGCGACGTGGGTGAAGAAATCGACATGCTCGAAACGGGCTGAGCACCCGCCGCTTGTCTGCGCGCGTGGACGTCAAAGGCATTAGCCTTAATGGGTCTCGCAAGGGTGGAACAGCTACGCAGCAAGCCCCACCCCTCACCCCAACAGAGGTAGCATGCATCAAGGTCGGAAAATGAGGTAGGAAAACTCCCTCCGGACTTGATAAAGAGTGTTGTGTTGGGTTTAGTGGCGCGTAAGCATCACTCGATAAAGAGAAACGCCGGCAACACTACTCCGTGCTCAGACATAACTGCGGCTACAAAAAAAAAAAAAATCAGGGGCCTTGCACAAACAGCTCATTAGGCTCAGCGTCATGCCCGCAAGGGAAAACAACAAACCGTCCGCCCCTTCTCCTCGCTCGGCTATCAGCAAACCACGGTGTAGGAATAATTTTCTTACACCGAGCAGCAGACGCGCCAATGAGCGGGCGCGTCGCAGTAAATGGTGCCTCCGGCATTCCGCATGCACCGCGACAGTCAACACGCTTCGTTCGCTGAATCGGCGCACATCAGCGCGCGACGCGACGGAAGAGACAAATATTCAGACACGTGGGCCAAGCAAGGCACGCAGCGCACAAAGCATGGGACTGCATCGACCGGAGCATTGGGAAATTGGCAGAATAACACGCGGTACACGTGGCCTCGGCGGAGGCCAGGCCAGACGCGATGGCGCGCCGTCGCAGGGGGCACTGCACTCGATGAAGGCGACGATACGCTTTGGGTGCTGCACGCGGTGGACACGACGCGTCGTCGCGAGACACGACACAGATCGCTCCGCCCCTTTTATCGGATCTCCCGCGGCACCCCGCAACAAGTTCCTCGAACCGACGTCACTGCTACCACATACAGAACCGCGATGACAGGGTCCGGCCCGCAATAGACGAGTGCTTGAGACTTCTGGGCGACCGGGACCACACTCGCCCGGTTGGTTTTTCGTTTTGGTTTTTGAGGAAAGGAAATGTATCTGTCTCGCATATCCCGGTGGACACCTGAACCTCGCCGCAACGGGAAGGGAGGAAGATGGGAGTGAACGAAGACACCGTATTCACTAGACGCGCCTTTGTTCATTCCAAACCACCGAGCTGGCATGGTGGAGTGTTTAGAGTGCTAGTCTCGCACCCCAGACACCCTGGTTCGATTCCCCAACTCGACCAATTTCCTACTGGGTTTTACTTATTTACTTACTTTACTTGGAGCATCACTATACCATCCCTTTAATTGGTTGCATGGTTACTAGCCAAAGTACAGTTGGCCCCGTTTGAAATTCGCGCACTATGACGTTACGACCAATTGAAAAGCGCGACATTTCTGTCGACAACTCCAGCTTGCAACGATGAGGCATTAAAGGCTTCCGCCTTAAAATAACCGAGATGTCACGCCAGAGGCAACAACGCAGCATTCGCCAAGGCTGAAACGACTACAGGTATTTCGCGTAGGAGAACCTCCCGTCATTCCAAATCTCCTAGTAAGCAGCAGCTCCAACAGCGCAAATTTTGGCCCCTGCAAACAAAACATGCAGCGTCGTTCGGAGAAAGGGCACAATAATTTATGACGGCCGCCCGACGGGAACTTCAGTGCTTCCCTGTAGGGCGATGTCCTTCCGAACGAAATGCGCTGCACAGCTGCGCTCCAGACTCGACATTTTCTTTTCCCGTGCACTGACCGAGATTGCACTGGCGAGACTGTCCGAGAGCGGGCCGAGAAATAAACAGGTTGCAGCGGGGGAAAAAAACAAACAAACAAGAGCTAGAGCAGACAAGATGGAAGACAAGACAGCTCTCTCTGAATAACCTGCAGCCCAACAGACGCAGTCACTTTTGTGGCTGATTCGTTTTTCTTTCCCCTCAACACCCTCGTTCCGGATCACCCCAGACAAGCCGCATCTTCCGACCACCGACCCGCAGATCAGGGGGATAGGCGGCGGGAACAGCACCACACGGGCCGGCTCGCACGGCTGAGCGCCTGCTCCGGTTCCATCCGCAGGGAACCGCCTCGCCCGTCCGACAGCGCCGCATATCGCGTGCCACAGCGTCCATCACCGGCTGAAGGCGGAACGGAGGCAGGCTAGAGAATATGGCCTCCGAGATACCTTCCCAAGCTGAACCTGCACAGCGGCACGCCCGCCTCTCGGGCACAGGCGATTATCTTGTCTACATATACCGTATACGCCAGCGAGCACGCAGTCTATCGATCGCGTCACTTGTCTGCCAATCTCGAGAACGACGTTCAAGAACGAAACAGGCACGTGTCCGAAACAGACCTCGACAAGAACAAGGTGGAACGTTGTTGCCTCGCCAGACGTTGAGGCCACCTGCGACAGTACGTGGATGCTGCCAGAACTCGTAGCCGGGGGAAGGCGACTAGAAAGTCCTACACACCGGCGGCTCGAATGGCAGCATAATAGGAGGCCGTCGTGCCGGCATACGAAACCAGTTGAAGTTAGCGACGCGAGCTCATCGCTAAACGGCGGGGGGAAAACACGCGATTACCGAAGGGCTCACGGAACACTCCCAGATGAACACCTAAACGATAGTCGCTTTTCCGCCAGCGAAAAGAAACAACCCCCGCCGTCGAATGTTGCGCGGCCTTGAATGGGCCGCCTAAGCGACGCTTCTTTGACGACGCACGCACACGCCAGAGATCGCGCCAGGTCCAGCGTAGAAAGTGAGGCCGCGTGACATTTCGCGGTCACGCAGGAACAACGCACGAGACCACAATTACACGGGGCGGGCGGCCGAAACAACGAAACACGGTACTCGGAAAAGTGTATGGATACACGCGTTTCCACGAGAACGTTCGAGTGAATTCGCTTGTCAAAGCGACCCGGTACGCATGCAATCCTCCGCCGGTCAGAAAAATAAAACAAAAGAAGCAGTAAAGTGTTGATGCCTTGGAGGAAAAATATCTAGAAAGATACTTGTGCTTCCCCGATTTGAGACAAGAAGGACCTCGAAAAGCCTGCAACTATGGAGGAAGCGTCTCAAGACGACAAAAGGAGTTCTCGCGCACGTTCATCTTCCTCGTGCGATATACACACAAAGCAGCGCCGGCCCACAAATGAGAGAGAGAGAGAGAGATCTCGCACATATCTATTCTCCCCTCCTTGCTTCCGCTTATTTTCCTGCAAGAGAAACAGAAATATCGGTCGACTAATTATCCACGTTTAATCGAACTCCGAGGCACCAGCCACCAGCAAACAACATCCTGCCGCCCGGAAACAAAGCGAAAACAAGCGGGACAACTCAAGAAACCCCTTTTTACTTTTTTTCTTCCGGCCTTCGTTTCTCATGCGGCGTCGCTAACGAGAACGCTTGGCCCGTCGCAATCAATCAGCGCGCGCAGGTATAGGTGACGAAAGAGGAAAATCGAGTAAAAACACGATAAGAAACTCGTCGGGCTGGCCGGCTCAAAACACATCGGAGCGCAATCGAAAGTATACGCCGCAAGCTGCATAGGAGGTTCAAGGGCGCGAGCGCACGCAGGGACGTCAGTTCGAACCGGGAGGGACGGCCAGCCTTGAGACACCACCCGGCGCAGTCGGGCAGGGCGGGGTGCCAAAACGCACCACTCATCAGGCCCGGGCCATGTACGGGTATATAAGTATCGTTCTCCACAGTTGATCTGCCCCTGGTAATGGCGGCCGTGGTAGCGGTAGAGGCGCGCTCTCATCAAGAGGGGCGTGGCCGCCCATGTGACCTGCAGCCGGCGGGGCGCCGACGACGATGGCGCAGCGAAAGTGTATGGCCACTGCGTGTCGCCCTCGCTGGTCGCAGGTATGTCGCACCGAGCGGCCCTGACAGTAATGGTCCGTGCGTGCCTACGGGAGGTGAAACGATGACCGGACAGCGTAGGGGAGAGAACGGCGCTACGGAGCTCGTTTGGGTATCGATCGCGCGGCTGTCTATATATATGCACAATGCCGGGCGGGAGAAGTTTTCGCGGCACGATCGGCCTTGCCTCGCGTGAACATAGCGCGGACACCCCGACTCCGCACATGCGCGGTAAGACGCGTCTATTCGGTCTTTTAGTTTGCTTCTAAGCGCGGGATTACACGCGGTGTCAAGCAAAGTTACCTGGTGTCAGCCACCCTCCCCACGCCGCTATCTTACCGAGAATTCGTCTCACAGTCACGGCCGAACACGGTGCGGGAAGTAGCAAAAGTAGAGCACACTGGGCGGTTAGTACATCGAGCTGTGACGCAAAGGCACGCACAGGTAATCAAGGAGGAAAAAATTCAGGGGGGCACTTTGTTGACCTAAAGTTCGGTGAGGCGAAAGCCTTCAGCGCGGTGTTGCTGCTTGTGTCACCGATGTGTGGTTAAGATGTTAATTAAGTACACAATTGTTTGTGAATCTTAAATTCTGGAGACACTGGAGGGCGTTTGGGAGGCATCCGTCTGATTCGACGCCTTTCTGCAAACACTCTCCAGCGTCCTAGAAAAGGAGAACTATACATGCGTTGGCAGGAAGTTGCGTAGCCATTAGCACGCTCGGCTGCGGAACGGAAGGATGGTGGTTCGAATCCCATCGTGCACAAAGATTTTTCTTCTGGTCTGACTAGATAGAAAAAGCGCGACACCTCTGCTGACAACCTTCTGTCGACAACGATGAGGCATTAAAGGCTTTCGCCTTAATATATCGGAAGTAGGTTCGAAGTTTCCTCGCACTCGTGCCCGACAGTCGAGACGGGGGAGGGCACAGCATGGGAAAAACGTCAAGACTCTACGGGTTCCAACACCGCCGTTCCATCGATCTCGGGGCGATCCGCGACCGCGTACTCGCGTGCTCACCGGCAATGCATACGGGAAAACGTGAGTGGCCCGGCCGCTTCAGCGATCAATGGTCGAGCAGACGAACTGATTAAATTAGGCTCGCGAAGATGTGGCCTTAGCGACGCCCTTCGGGCCGACCCGAGCTATCGAGTATTGAAAAACTGCTCGCAGCCGATCATTAAAAACGCATTCGACCCAAACCTCGGGCCGACCGAGAAGCGCGCGCACTCTCTCTCCACGAAGAATGTCACGTGGTAAATTGATTTTCTAGAGGAACAAACGATACCACGCCACGCGTCTACCAGTTTCGTAACGCGAACTCTCGTAAACGGGCTCGCTCCTTTCGGTCAGCTGCCGAAGAGCTGTCACTGCACGAACTCTGAACCGGGACGAATAAGAGAGAAAGAGAAGGAAGAAGTGAGTCGAAGGAGTCCACCGGATCAATTTTCGCAGCCACCATCGGCTCGCGACAGCGTATAGTAGGCACACGCGCCCACGAGTACGCAGGAAATTACAAAACAAGCACAACGGCGATGGAGCCGTCGTAGGGTGTCTCTGGCGGCCGACGCGGGCGCCGCCAGCAGCGCGCTGCTATTTTCGGACACACGCGGCGCTCGCGGGGAGCGCACGCGTCACCGCACACCGCCGCCGAACGAGACCACAACAAGCAAAGTTAAAGAAAGAAAAAAAAAACAGAAAAAGTCCAACGGCGCGCAAAACAAACGATGCAGACCGCGCAAGCACGCCGTTACGGAACGCCGCACGAACCATAAGAAAAAGAAGAGCGAGGCGGAAACCAAGCGCTTCCTCCCCATTCGTGCACAACGGAGCATGTTAAAAAAAGAAAAAAAATGCGCGGCCCGCGGCTGAAGCATGTAAACCTACCGACGGGGCGGCCCGAGTCAAGGGCAAGGCCAGCCTCGGTCACAACCTCCCTTAAAGCTTTTCGATGGCCTCTCGCACTGTTGGAGCTCGGCTCCGGTCGACCGATTTACCGCCGCGTTCTCGAAATGTGGCTTACATCCGCAAGTGTTGACAGAATGCTTGGCAAGGAGCTCTTGCAGCCTGTGAGCCACACATCTCTCCGTTGGGAGAGAGAGAAAGAGAGAGCGAAAGAAAGAAAGAAAGAAAGAAAGAAAGAAAGAAAGAAAGAAAGAAAGAAAGAAAGAAAGAAAGAAAGAAAGAAAGAAAGAAAGAAAGAAAGAAAGACTTTTAACGTTAGTCTGACGTCGAGGTAACGCTAGGGAACGGAAAGAAGAGATGGTGGTGAACTCTTCACTTCGCCTAAAAACAGGGGCCCAGTCTAAGGACCGCTTGCAGGAGGAGAGCGCGGAGTACAGAACAGACTCGAATCCGTGGTACTCAAGTAGGAGTCGAGAGGCAAATGAGTTGGAGGGCATAAACCGAAATTAAGAGCTTGCGATTTTTTGACAGTTCCGACCGCACTTAATATAAGCCCTCTGCATGCCACAAACATGCATACACTAGCGAGGAGTACGGGGGATGAACCCAAGAAAGCATAGGCGAGAGACTTAAAACAGGTGAGAAAGTAAAATAATCACAAGAGCCAACAGAGGAACGATGGGAACACTCGATCGGCGCCGCATTCCGACGGGCATATAACGAAACGAAGGGAAGATCCGCCATCGATTTCGGAGAATACCGTGAGCGCAATCTCGGTTGTTAAAAACCGTCGCGCTAATTCATGGTCGCTCGCGACGGTATAGCGCAAAATCAGCCTCAAAGCACACATCCGGGCCATATATCGCGACGACCGCGGAGTCGCCTCAAGAGCCTTTGCCTCAAGAGCGCGGCCGTCCACTACTTGTCACCCGACGCACGATGCCGCAAGAATGGAAAACACAGATGAGAAGAGACCCTACGTCTACAACATCTGGCCTCTCATTTCACAAACGACGGTAGCGGCGAGTTGAAGCGACGCGCGCTGTATCATTAATGCTTCGTGTCAGTTTTGTCTCTTTCGTGTTGCGTGTATATATATATATATTTTTTTTCTGTCGCTCTACTCCTGGTGGTTCTGTCGCAGCGTATACGGGTCACGTCTTTCGTCAGCCCCGCGGCAAAACGCCGCAGATCTACCCAGTCTCCCTATTGAAGCTCCCTCCAGAGAACTCGGTCACCTTTTACGGCGAAAGCCTTTAATGGCCCATACTGTCTTCCGTTAACATAGCTTGTCACACGCGTCTAACTCGGGAACTAAAAAAAGATAGAAGGAAGCCAATGGTTGCTTCAGATAGAGGAGGAGAAAATGAACCTAGAAGCCAAGTTTGATGACTGTAGGTTAATTAGTTAATTATAGGCAAAAATGTCGAAATTGCGTCGAAATAGCGCGAACGTCGATATAGCCACAGGAACGGTGTGACGTCACATCTACCGGAAGACGTCACGGCATAGTGAAAATTGTCAGAATGGTCGGAAAACGCCACATTTGTGTCAAATTACATGGAGAAATGTGTAATTAAGCATAACTAACACTTAAGATCCCCGAAAGATGTACAATTTTGGTATCGAAATAGCCACGGGAACGGTGTGACGTCACATTCACCGGAAGTCGTCAGGGCATAGTGTCCTTCCTCGGCTTTCGCCTCTCAACACTTCAGTTGCCGAAGTGTCCACGCAATTTTTTCTCTCCTGCTTCACCACGGCGGCGGCGGGTCATTCAGCGCGGAGCAAAGGGCCGAAGAGAGGTTACAGTCGAGCAAGGCCTGCGCTGCGCCGCGCTTTCCATAACTCAACATCAAAAGGCCGCACAGGGCTAACCGAAAAAATGCGTCTCAGATGCGAAATTTACCGAGTCGAGCCTCCTCTCTCGGACCATGCAACAAACGGCGTTTCCGTACAGTGGGAAAGGAGGACGGCGGGAAAGAAGGGTCATATTTCCGCTTTCTCTTTTCGCCTGAAATAGACACAGGAGATGCGTCGCCTTCCGGGACGGAAGTCGTGCCGGTAAATCGCCGCCAATAAAGAAAGGCAACAAAAATTTAAATAATAAGGCTTCGATAATAATAATAACAATAAACTAGAGCAACATTAAACGTTGCCTCCGCAAAAAAGGAAAAGCTAACAACGTTGGACTCGCCGTCTGTTAATTAGCCACAGCATCCTTACAACAAATAGCACGTTAACTGCTCGAATTGAAGCTATTTAAGAATGACAAAGTTAAAGAAAAAGCTACTGCAGGCCGTGACTCGCTGACATGTTCGCAGGGGCATTTAAGAAACACAAGCGACCACGCCCCAACTGGGCTGTCTCGAGGTGCGCACTGGCTGCGACTTTTAATACACTTAATTGCTACCCCGTTAAAACATTACAACTCTTGGGGCTGAGTAAGCGCAGCTCGTAACATGCACTATAGGAGTGTGCGCCAAGTTTTTTTTTTTTTTGTTTTGTTTTGTTTGACCACCATGTTGAGCTGCTTCAGCGTTTAGCGTAGGCACGCACCGAGGCACCCTAGTTTAGCGGGCCGCGCACTCAGTCACGACGCAGAGAGACTGCGATGCGAAACCAGCCAGCGGAAACCGCGCGCGCGTGACGCCTGACGTCACCGCGCGACGTCACGGGCGTTGCGCGCATCAGCTGAGGTCAATGGCGGGAGAGAAGCAGGGCAAGCTGTGCAAGAAACCGCCGCCGCGCGGCTAGGTATTTATTTTGAGCCCGACATATACCTGGTGGGGTTACGGGCAGGTAGAAAAAAATAAAGAAGGAAGGAAAGAGAGAAAGAAATAAAGAAAGATGCGGAGGAAGACCGCCGCCGCCGTCTGAGCAGTGCGGGGGCCGCACATTAGTCATCCCGGCTGCAGCAGCCCACGGCAAGGGGAGCACGTAGACACGTATGCGGGTCGGGCCGCGTCCTTTCTCGGCAGGTCTATGAGGTGACCCTGGTCGGGGTGCTGCGGAAACCGCTCCCCTAAGTGAAAAGGAAATCGGCGCCCCCTCAATGCGACAGCCTCTCCGCATCAAGGTCCGCGACGAAGTCACTCGCATGCTCGCGGGCCGGTGTGTATACACATGGCCGCGAAGTCGAGACCTCGCAACTGCTCTTTTTCTTTTCATTTTTTTTTTCTAAATCCTCCTTCGACCTCTACCAAAGCGCTAGTCCTGCAAGGAATTCAATCGACGATTCGACACGACTGACCAGTATCCCCGGAGCTTGCGAAGCGGTTCGGTTTCATACGCGGGGTTCCAAGTCATCGCCACAGCGCTCCAAGGACGCGCGTGCAGAGGCACGCGGCCACGCGGTGCCGGTCAGTGTTTCGCTCCTCACAGCTTCTTGGCACGGAAGCCACGGCCAAATTCTGGAAGCCGCTCTCGCGTTGGCAGGCTGACGGCCTTCACTCAAGCTATCCTGCACTGCCGAAGTGACGGGCGCCGCTAAGCCACGAGGCGCTCCCACCTGCGAGCCACATCCACAAGTTCGGCCCGTGATGAGCTGGGAGCAGGTCGGCCCGGCTGTGGTCGGCGGGGCACCGAATTCGCCATTAACACGTTGCGCAATGTTCATCCACACGCAGTATTCTCCGTTTTCCACTCCCAAGTCGAAGCCCATTCACGACTTGTCTTGGCTCCGGTGAGAACGCAATCGCCTTCCCGGCGTCCTCGGGCAGTCGCTCGAGCTGCTGCGGCCGCCGTGTAGTTGCGCAGGAAGTGATCCCACCACAAGCGTCCTTCGAGCCGAAACAACGCTGCGCCGCTATACTGCTGCTGCTGCAGGCCCTCGCGTTCGTCTCAAGGCGATTCGTACCGGGGCATAAGAGCAACAGCCGAAGCAGCAGCCGCCGCCGCCGCCGCCGATGCTGGTACGAATCACGTAAAGGCCTTCTAACGGAAGGCGCGCGCGGGGACCTCCAGTGAAACGAGCCATTAGAGGATCTCTCCCTCTCTCTCTTATATGCCTTCCGCAAGGCGGAGATAGATCTTTCGACAAGCAACGTGTCCGTACTCGGCGTGGCGCTGTGCGCCTTGTAACACGCGCTAAACTCGCATCAACTGAGAGGAAATGCGCGCCGCAGAGCGACTGGCACGGAAAAAGCCTCGCCTCGTGGAAAGCCCCGCGCGAGACACAAGGCACAAGTAACGAGCCGCTGGGCGATACTTCAGGCACGGAGCCACCGTTCATCATAATATTCTTTTTCTTCCGCATAACTGAGGGCCCATCCGCGCGAAAGGCGCACGCTTAAGGTGACACGTGCTGAGGACAAACCGCCGGTTTCTCAAGCGAGTGGAAACAGGCACTTGAGCGCTGGCTGTAAAACCACTGGATGTGACAGCGAGCTTCGAGCCGAATACCGTTTCACCCGAAGGTTTAATTCGAGATCTGCAGCGATGCGCGGCGCTCTAGAGCATTCGTGGCACTCGCCATTCCGTAATATCGCAACAAAGATATAAAGGCTCAACTTAATCTTGCTGCGGAGCAGGCTCGACCGCGACGAATTCCACTGTATCGAAGCCATACCGCGAAAGGAGGAAAAAACAAAGAAAGCGAGAGAAAAGTGTGTGGAGACGAGAGTCTCGGCGGATGAGGATGCGGCCTCAGCGTGAATATTTCCGATAAAGTTCGACCTGCTTCAAAACACCTCCGCTCGTTGCGATGCGCGAACGCCAGTCGCTTTTGTTTCCTTCATTCGTCAGCGAGAACTGGAACACCTGTAAAGGCAGGCTAATAACTGCAAACTAAATAGAAAAAAAAAAGGGGGGGGGGGGGGGGGGGACTTCGCAAACGTGGTTTCGTTTACATAGAAAAAAGTAGTTCTTTCATATAACTAAGGGGGCGGAATATACGAAACAATGTCGAAATAAGGAAGTCACGCAGCCCATTACGCAGCGTATACGCTGCACACACGCAGACACAGCTGGAATTGCAAATAGGTCATTTTAATTCCTTCGCTAGCAGCACAGCTGCAGCCCCGAACGAGTGACGTAGGGGCGACAAGAGGCAGCGTACAGGTACAAAGGCGGGCGGTGCGCCCGATACGCCTGCTGGTCGCCTCTGTATACATATGTAGCACGTTCCGGCAATGAGGCCTACTCTCCTCTGTAGACGATACGTCTACTCTGCGCTGACACATGTGTATCCGTACCCACATGATGAAGCGCAAAGCATTCCGGCACTTGCTTCCGGCCCCCTATACTGACGGCAACGGACGCAGCGGGGCGCCCCAGTTTTGAATCGCCACATTTGAGAACAAGTGCTACTCTCAGTTCAAATGCGACAGGTTCGCATCGAGTGACGAAACTGCCGCTAGGCGGCAGCTCGACTCGGCGGTGGGTAGAGTTACTGTATATGCTACCATATACAGTAACTCTAGCGGTAGGGGGAGTCTGATGATTAACGGCAGCAAGCCTTTTGTAATAACGCTGCATGCAATTAGGCTCGGCGCACCACTGAAGGCCGCGCAACACTGCGCGTGCGCACGACGCCTGTCACTCAAGTGACGCCGGATTGCGCAGCTGCACTGCAATACAATGGAAAGAAGCAAGAGGCTGACGAAGCGTATACGTCGCCCGCGGCAGGGTCGTGAAGCTGACAGGTCTCGCGTCGACCGACGTTGATATACGACACGATGTGAATGGCGTCGCGCAAACGGGAACGTCGCGCCACTACCGAGGCGTCTTGCTTTATGTGTGTGTGTATGGGCGCCTTCCGCCGGCAACGCGACCCTGTCTAGACTAAACAGCGAGGATGATGAACTGGGAGGGCGGAAACGTTCGACACCTCTCATACTGATCTCATATAGTATAGCGCGTTGTTACCACTATAATCACGATCAGATTTTACGACCACCCTTAGCTTTTTATTTTTTTCCGCGAATAGAGAATAACTATACGAGCTGCAGAGCAAAACCAGCCGATAAATGCCTAATGGGATATGCATTAGCGCATGACAGCCTCCAAGAGTCACGCAGATAAAGGACCTTTTACTCAGCAAACAGCGAGAAAGCGAAATTCACCTTAAAAAGAAAAAGAAGAAGCTGCGGTTTCTGAACGACCGAAACTGAACGGTGACGACAACGTCGGCTTGCATGCCTATGTACACCTCTAAGGGCAATGCGTCTTCTGAACGGTGACTATAGCACTGAGCATGCGAGAGCTGTAACTTGAGTGTTCTCAGCTTCACGAACCGTGAAAAAGTCTCGAATCCCAAGCGTATGAAACACAGCAAGCCTCGTCTGTCACACAGATTGCACTTTGACAATGCCTTTATGTCGCGGGATACAACGGCATCGGCATTTCTACAGAGGCCGAATGCAAAGGAGTTACGGTTGGCACTTTAAAGTTCTACGTGCTGTGAATGCGAAACCATCTTTTGACATAAAGGCCTTTACACTAAACGCATTAACCATAAATGTCGACCTAAAGGCCTTTGGTGTAAAGGTTTTCACCTTAAAGTCCGTTGACCTATAAGCCTTTCCCCTTGCCATTAACGACCCTCATTTGGTATCGCCCATCATTGCAAAACTACCACCATCGCTACCACTGTAAGTAACCATCACAATCATACTATCCCTATCACTAACTACTACTGTCGCGTGTAATGTCTTACTTCATTGGCTACAATCACCCACTACTATGTTAAGGTCTACTGCTGATGTCATGGGAGGCCATGGTGGCGTCATGAGGTTTGGTACCACTTTTCTTGGTCAACGCCGCAGGGTTACGCCCTAACTTTTCTCTCCCCAAAGAAATGATTTTACTACTACTACTACTACTACGCTGCTTATGAGCCGTATAATGTTTTCGCATTAAAACGCCCGTGAGCTGCGCAGTGTCACAGCCACACTTTTCACTTCCCCTCCATCTCTTCCCCAGTTACTGCACCCCTCCTCTCCCCATAACCATTACCAGTATTATTCATACACATTTCGCTAACACCCAAGCCTGTCTCTGCAAATGACTAATTTACAGCGACGTTTCCGCATACGTGCGCTTCTTCTGTCACACCATTATGTTCGCGCCGCATGCCATCGTGTTTGCGACCCCGGAAAGCGTCGCTCACCGTGCACATAAAAAGGCCCCACGCTTCCGCACACGACGCGGGTTCACGGCCGCCTCCCAAGCAACCGCGCAAAACCCCGCTGTCTAGTGTAGCTCAGCTCAAACTAAGGCCGGCACGCGGTGTTTCTCCGGCTCCAGCTGGCGTCGAGCGAGAGCTAGCGCCCGTCAGAAATCAATCAACAGCTAGCGCGAGCTCAGCTGTGCGGCGACATAGCGCGCACACAGCGACCTGCACGACCGTCTTGAACCTCCTAAATGACCCTTCACCCTCATCCCTGCACAAAGGGTCACAGAGCCCAAGCTGGGGTCCTCCGAAAATTCCTAACTATCAATTTGGCATTATTGAAACATATCTGCCAATACCAAAGGCCGACCGCACGAAAGAACTGCCAACGTCCCGCTGGAGTCGCCGCACGGTGGCGTTCGCGTAGGCGAAACCGGAAAGCGTCCCTGATGGGCCGAAGTTCTCTCTCGCGGAACTCGCACGCTGCACGGACGCGTGCACGCGGGTGCATCGCCAGATATGCCGAGTGCATCAGCTGACACAGCGATACGGCGGAGGGCCGCTTCTTGAAAGGCAAAGCACTGCCGCCGCTGGCCGCCGAACGCAGGTGCGAAGGGCAACCACATATACACACACACACACACACCACACACGGAAGCGCAAGCGCTTACAATCGCTCTCGGACCTCCCCCGCCTGTGCTGCAACGCAGCGCGTGTGTGCACGCCTCTCCAGGATGGACGGGCACTCGGCGAATGCGCAGTCACACGCACACAACACACATGCACGCACGCGCGTGGTGGCCTCTGAGAGCCACAAGTGGCAAAAGAGGAGTGGCGCAGCCACGACAAGGGTGCAGCCACTGCTTCCGTTTCTCGTTCTGCCAGGCGTCTCGCAGTGCAGTTTTAAACTTTGGGCACGCTTCAAGCCCTCCTACCAGAAAAAAAAAAATATGAACTCCGTTTGCCGCATGACATGTTTCACTGCTCACGCGCTATGACCAAACAGCCAAACTTGGGACACAAGATGTTTTCATCTAGGAAGACCAGCTTCGATAAGGGAGCGCGATGTCCCTATACGCTGTAAGCCCGATCGCGGGTACCTAAACGCCACCCAAAAGTACCCGAAATGCGAAGCAATTAGGCGAATAAAATGGCGGCATCCAGCACCTTCGGAGAGTACGGTCGCCAGTCCATTTCGTATCATGCTGCTATTCTTCTAAATAGCCTTGCGCTCATCGATACCTTCCCGGAAAAATTGTCATTACGAGCGCTACATGCACATTTCCTTGCAGCCAACATCACATGATTCTCTTGTATGATTGCGTTTTGTGTTTTTCTTGGTGCCTTTTATTTTTTATTGGTGCTTTTTCTGCTGTAAAATGTCTTAATTTCTGCTACCACTAAAGGTAACGTCTTTTCCAGAATTTTAAAAAATTGAAAATTATTGAACTGAACGTGTTTTTAATCTGAGTGTGTTCGAAATTTTTATGTTTAAAACCTGATGTGTTCTAGAATGTGTGTTTCGAATGTATTTAAAACTGCATGTGCTTTCATTTGGAGTGATTTTGTTCTGTAGGGTGCAAAATTTAGGTCTGAGATGAAGTGTGAAATTTAATTCTGTATGTGCACGCGCAATACTGCCGAACTGTACATAGAGGGGGCCGGGCTTTGTCAAGCCGCAGTTATGCGGCTTTTACCCGTCACCCCCTTTTTCTCCTTGAGAGAGAAATAAAGACGATTTGATTTTGATTTGTGTACGCATTACAAAAACCGCCGCAAGCGAACAAAAAATTGGCAGAGGCTCAGCTTGGTTCAGCCCGGAAATTGCGAAAGCAACTTCATCCGTTCCTTCAGCACGCATCCGCCGTGTCTACCGCCGCTCTCCGCCGACGGCACGAGTTGGGGCCGTTCTCTTCCACAGATGGTATGACGTCACTCCGACTGCAGCACTCCTAGCGGGAGAAACGAGAGGCTCACTGCCCGGCGTGTCTACCGCCGTTCTCCGCCGACGGCACGAGTTGGGGCCCTTCTCTTCTACAGATGGTGTGACGTCACTCCTACCGCAGCGCCTCTAATGGGAGAAGCGAGAGGCTCACCGCCCGCCGTGTCTACCGCCGCTCTACACTGACGAGCCGAGCTGGGGCCCTGGTTTTTCGCAGCTAGTATGACGTCACGTCTAAGGTCACGCTAAAGGTCAAACGTGTCCACCGCAGCGCTACGCTGAAAGGCTCAAACTGTAAGCAGTATTGCTTTCGCAATAAAGAGCAGCGCTACTTCTGCAGCTGGCTGGCTAGCTCTCTCTCCGTGACAATCAGGCGGCAGTGATGCGTGCTGCCGAAGCAGACTTAAAAACAGGATTCACGAGAAAGGTTCAGAGGGTTCGTGGCTCTAGGCGCTGGTTACCTTCCTTTTTTTTTCCCAAACTCGCGATTAATTTGACCTTGCAGGGCTTCCTGCAAAGCTACGACTCAGAACGTGACCAGCTTACATCGGCCGGTGAGGTGGGACGCACCAGAGCGAAGATACCACACGCAGTCATTGGAACGCTCCTCGGAAACGCACCGGAATGGGGGTATGGGGGGGGGGGTGAATCCAAGCGAACGAAGTAAGCCGTCTGGTCAAGCTAAGTTATGGCGAGGGAAAAAAAAACCTAAACAGCCCTTATCGCACGAGGCATAGGCAGAAAACCCCCTCGCAAACCCGTGCCGGCAAGCTATTTTCGCTCGATTCTCCGAAGTGGCTATCAAACAAACAGCCCTGCAAAACAGATGAACCGACCAAGAGATGGCGCTAAACAAGTCCCGGGCCTAACCGCTCCGTGCAGCGGAGGACCCTAATGGTAACGACGCGTGCCTGCCCGTCCGCTGCCAACGGCACCTGCCCGACGGCCTGCGCTCTAGCTGCGCAGAACCGAACGGCACGGCAAGGAAGGAGACTGACAACCGAGTGCGTGAATACCGGCGCGCCTTTTCTATCTACAATATTTTTAACAGCGCAAAAAAGGGGCACAACACAGGAAAATACAGAAAGAAACGGGCAGTAAGAGCGCCAACTACCAACAAAGTTTATTGCGGAATACAGCTTCTTTTGTACGCCAGTACATTATCATATACCGATCAGGACAACAGGAAAACAATATAGTCACGATTTGATGTTGTTTTCCTGTTGTCATATGATAATACTGGCGTATAAAAGAAGCTGTATTCCGCAATAAACTCTGTTGGTAGTTGGCGCTCTTACTGTCCGTTTCTTTGTCTTTTCCTGTGTTGTGCCCCTTTTTTGCGCTGTTAAAAATATTGTAACATGAACCAACAAGCCCTGCATCAAGTACTTTTTCTATCTAGGTACCACCGGCTCCGCTTTCCACAGTGTAGTGCGCAAAAGAAATAAAATAAAAAAGTCCTCAGTCGTTTTTTTTTTTCTTTTTAGCCGACAAAGGCTCGCCACGAGGGAAATGACACTGCCGCGGACCCGGCAGCAGAGACGCAGGGAGAGGGTCGCAGCATTCCTCGCAATGCATTGGAAGTAGGGAACGTCACAAACACAGCTATAGGCCTGCCACAACAAGGAGATAAAACAGTCAAAATCGCGACGCGTCCTTCCTTCGGCTCGCCCTCGCCGTGATGATACGGCTCAAGAGAGAAGTACGCGCGCACCTTGGAGCAGCCGCCCATGCCT
The DNA here is from genome assembly GCF_055824585.1 of Amblyomma mixtum. NCBI lineage: Eukaryota > Metazoa > Arthropoda > Arachnida > Ixodida > Ixodidae > Amblyomma > Amblyomma mixtum. The sequence goes on along the minus strand of NC_143012.1, from coordinate 252,393,932 downwards.
GCACAGCGAGCTATGCGCCGCCGCCCTCATCAGCAGGACGCCGGCAGCCATCTCCTTCTCGGTGATTGTTATGCACGCCAGTGCGTGGCAGGCGTGACCCGTAAAACCTCTCAGCGGCCGTCAACATGCGCGAAGTAGCCGGGCGACTTTTGTTTGTTAGCTTGACGAGGCAGGCAGGCAGGCACCCGCAACAACCATCAAAGTATGCGCGGACGAGCGCGAGATAGAGGGAAAATAAAATCAGAGGACAAGCACGGAGAGCCAGTCAGTGACCTAGACCCGACTGTTAAAAGGAAAACAAGACTGACCGCAGATATCGCCCGAAGTTATGGTTGGCCAAAGCCCGGAATGCACCGCGACTTAGGCGCGCTATTAGCTGCTTCGAAGAAACCCGCACTGCTACCTGTTTAGTGAGTTTAAAGTAACCAATGACTTTGTTTTTTTTTGTTTTTTTTTAAATGCCAGGCTTGAAACGCTGAATAGCAAATCCTCAAAACAACGGTTCAACAACCTTTGGAAACACCAGCGCGAAGTCACGTACCAGCCTAAAATTGTAGATTTTCCCCGGCGACCTTTGTGAATACAGTTCTGCTCGACGCGTGTGTGCAAAACCTGGGTTGAAGACTACGAAAGCTGACGAAGAACGCTGATGTGATGAGCGCTAAAAATCACCGCAGGATTTACGACGCGCCTAATCCTCAGAATATAACGAGCCAGAACAGGGAGAAACCAGATGTTCGTGACCGCGCACCAAACTGTCCAGGCAGTTCGAATCAATCGCGGACTTCGCATGCGTCGTTCTCAATACATGACTGCCAAAAGCTGCCCACTTCCCAACTCCGCTCATCCAACAGATGAGCGGTTAACAGCCCTACCATGTCATTTTCAACACCCCATAACTGGCCGCGAAGGTGGGATGTGTGCACCACAAAGGGGAGAACAAAGTGACAAAAGTTGCACGCACTATGTCATTCCACGTATATACACTCCTCACCCCAGTCCGTTCTATCCGCTACCGTCTCCGACCCTACCCTGTATGCCCGAATTGCCCCGAAACCAATGCTAATCTGGAACGTTCCCTGCTCTCCTGCCCCGCTACCGTTCAATCCCCATATCACCCCTCTCCCCCAACGTGGCGATCCTGGCTAACCTCGACCAGCTGGCTTTCGTGACCCTCAGCTGCTTCACCTCAGAACACAGCTTTCGTAATCTACAACAGAAGGGCCAAGAAATGAAACACAGGTATCGGCACTGCAAGCCATTTTCAAAGCGAACAGCTGTGACGTGAACGGCCCTACTATTTTTAATGGGTATCTGAGACGTCAGAACACAACGCCATCCATTCCCAGCTAGCAGTTAAGGGGTCCATAATCTTCTCGACTTCGTGAACGCCAAGAGTTCCACTTTCGACTGCGGATTTCCCAGCAATAGGGAGTTTTATAATGTCTATCGGTCAGGGGAAAAGCGCTCCTGACCGACGGGCTTCCCCTATTCTCACAAGCCTCGTATACATGGAGCCCGACGTTGCGGGTCGGGTCGGGGTGCGCCAGATGTCGGGCTGACCAGCCCGACCCTACCGCGTTTACATGAACCGGTTTTCTGTCGAGCAGAGATCGTCGCTACCCCTAGCGTCGAGCAAGCAAACCACACGCATGCTTGGGGAGGAGGAACGCCCAGACGAAAAGTTCCCTTTCCCGACTGCTGCTCTTTCCGGTCGGTTGGTTCGCCCGTTCACGTGCGCGCTGTCTTCGAGGCCGGCAGCGGCTCGCTTTGATTTCCAATGGGTGTCTCCGCTGCCGGAAAAAAATATCTCCGAGCACGGCCGGTCTCGACGCGCGCGCTTTCTCGCTTTCTTCTTAGGGCCTGAGCAGGCGCCGAGGGAACAAAGCATGGTGAACACCACTATCCAAAGCCGGGAATTCTAGTGATTTCGGCGGTTTTTTTTTTGAAAAGGCGGTCAAGTATCTCCCACGATCGAAATTCTCGAAGTCTTGTAACTAATCGTTGAACCACATTTAGAAGATTCACCCGTCCTATGCTGCCCGCAAGGGGTTGACAGAAGCCACACCAAATGCTTAACACACCTCATTTCTGAGAAGTTTCTCCGAATTCTTCTCGACAACTACACAAAAGAAATTGACAAACCAAAATGACAAGCCGTCTGGTTTTGTAACTGACATCCCTTGAACTGCGACCCGCACGACAATGTTGTATAGGTCATTACAAGCAGCGCCTGTTATTGTTTTCAGTCCTTCTAAGTATGTGAAACGATATCGGAGTTCTAAAGAGCAAAGGATCTTTCTGATCTGGTGTGTTTCACGCAGTGAGAACAGATGGCACAGATACTTCGAATGTTTTCAAACGGCAAGTGCTATTATTTTATTCACACATTTCCAAGTATCGACATAGACTGTGCCAGCCCTGAAGATGAAAATAAATGTTTTCCTAACCGTGGATTCGCCCTGTAATATCTTGCCTCACTTTTATTCCTGTTAGTCGCAAATGATACAGCCCTATTCGCTAATACTATGCGCCATCATTGCATGCCGAATTCAATGTTTTGAGATCCATCTACTAGTTCCCTGCTTTGCGTGCCGATAGCAATGGCTGCATAAGATATGGCTGTCAAGTTCTTGTTCAGTACTCGGAGCAGCCATTCAGCAATATGTGCAAAGTAACCGAACCAGCCCCCGGAGAGTTGCGGCGATAGGTAGCAACTGGCCCTCATGCATAGGCCGTAAGAAAGAGCGCGCGCGCCGAGTTGCCGAGTGCTCAGAGACGGTCCCTTTGCTCGACCCCCTAGCGTATACATGAGCCCGACAACCGGTTCCCGGCCCGACGGCCTGCTTAACCCGACTTTTGTTTTGTCGGGCTCATGTAAACGCCCAGTCTCCAATAGACTCTTTTAGCATGCCGGAGACGTGTTAGAGTAAACGTATAGCTGTTTACCAGACGCCGGCCGAGCACGCGCAGTGGTCCCGCCTGGCGCCAACAATGACACTGCAGGCACTAATAACTACAGACCGTTTCCTGCCGAACGAACGTCCACGGAGCTACAAAAAGCGCAACCAAAATTTTACGAAGAAACAAAAATTTCGCGGATTTGTGCCGAGCGCCCCTTTCACATGCAAATAAGCATTTCATCATCCCCATCTGCACAGACATGGAAGTGTCCCACAATGCCGACCAGGTCCGGTGTGTGTCGCCGCCGCGGAGACAATGGGCGCGCCGCACATCCGGCCGACAAGAAAGCGCCGGCCGCTGCGGATAGATCGCGCTCGACAACGCGGCGGCGACAAACGCGGACGCGACGCACTTCCTTCCACCGCGCGACGCGCGGCGAATAACAAACAGACCGGCCTCGCTGGACGTTGACCTCGCGCTTCTAACAAATGAACGGGCAGCTGTCACCTCAACGGGCGACGCATCCTTCCTCGCTGACTCCGGAGATGGCGCAACGCTGGGACTGCATGGCGCGAGACGCCGCGCAGCGCATCGGTGCAATATGGCACTCTCCGCTGCAGAGACCAATGTCGCCGGTTCGACTCTCGGCTGCCGAGCTCGAGGTTGAAAAAAATTATCCCCCCCCCCCCCCCCCATAAAAAAAAAATTCACTGTGGCTATCCGTACCTACGCCATGGTTCAGCTGGTAGTGTAGCTGGTGGTGGTGCTTGTGGTTAGACTTGTGGTGATGCATCGGTTATAGACCAGATTCTTTTACCCTCACACGCAGGCTGCTGGCGCGCCCCTACTCTCGACACCAGTCACCATCTATCGGCGCGCGCGGCCCGATGGACTGCGGGTCGCGCCGGCGCCGCGCGTAGAATGCATGTTTACGTGTTATCTTCTGTCGTTGTAGTGCTCCATCATAACGTATGAGGGTGTGTGCTGTGCGTCACTACTCACATTTTCCCTCTACCAGACAGTACTGCGGTTAACTTGCGCGCAGTTAGTCGTTCTCGTTATTTGTGCCCACCATGATGATATTGATATTGATGATTAGCGCCCGTGTCCTGTCTTCACCTTTTCTGTGTCTCGTTTTTCGCGCTACGTTTTTCAATGATGATACTCTGCTGGCTCAGGAATCTAAACGCTGGCACCGCAGCGGCGACGCTGCTCCGCCGAGCCGCTGGTGCGGCGGCGCTGCTCAGGGAAATTCTGGAATACTATTGCAAACAGCAAGGATTTTTCCCGCAGAGTAGTCGGCCAGGTAGCGTACGGACTGGAAACCGACACTTCTAAGCAGATGTCTGCGCTGGCGTGTCATTTGTTGCCATCTTTTACGTGCGCTATCATCTATGATAATTTTAGGCACAGGAATGTGTATTTATTGATTTGATTCAGTGGTGTAGTAACTGGATAGGCGAGCTACAGACTGAAGGTTGTCCCGACGAAGCGCGTCTTTTCGATCACCTCCTTGCGCTGAGCTTGCTCTAGTTCCCATTGAACACATTTCATGCACAGGATTGTAAGCAGGACGCTACCGATTTCAGTTGCTCTTTCCGCACGCATGTCATAGGGATCAAGGGGGGGGGGGGGGGGGGTAAAGAGTTTACCGTAGTGTCTTTCTGCTTTTGCTATCTACCTTAATCATAGGAAAATATGCGCGATTTTAATACATTCATTCACACTTAGCCAAACGCCTACGCAACGCTGTCACACGCGCCGAGAGCTACCGAAACGCGACTTCGGACCTCACAATTCGTGAAAGCTGGATTCGCTGCTAATATCTATTCAAGCTTTGATAATTTGAGCGAAAGTACGTTTTTACGTACCAGGTTGCATAAACCATGAAAAATTTTGTTTTTTGTTGGCGCTGCGACTCAGTTAAGCTCACAGCGGTAATTTGTTGATAAACTGACGCACCACGCATGCGACAAGAAAGCCCTGTTTTTGGGTGGTACTTTACGGCCGAAGGATTAAGAGTGCATTGGAATTGGAACTGCATGCTAGCCGCACACCTAATACTTGATATTGAACAAAAAGTTTTTTTTTTTTTTTTGCAGTGGAGCACCAAGACGGTAGCGATATAAGCACGTTCGCGTTCTAAGCGTCAGCACAATTCACGTGAATGTCATTAAAACGCATCAATGTGCTCCCTTTAATAGCGTGAATACTTCCTGCAACACAGCCACGCAGCGGAAGTATGCTCGGCAATGTTTTTTTAGCGCCCGAAGCGCGGCTATATGCAGGCGCGGCCGCGGAGCTGCCGCAGCCCCGCAGTCCCCAAAGAAACGCCCGCACCGCGGCGCACCAGTCGGCGGAAAATGGCCGCGCCCAGGAGCGGCTCTGGATTCTGGTCTATACAGAAAGTAGATTGAGGTTGAAAGTAACCTCGCCCGCTCCACTAAAGTACCGCGGGTAGCATCGGTTATACAGAAAGTAGATTGAGGTTGAAAGTAACCTCGCCCGCTCCACTAAAGTACCGCGGGTAGCATCGGTTATACAGAAAGTAGATTGAGGTTGAAAGTAACCTCGCCCGCTCCACTAAAGTACCGCGGGTAGCATCGGTTATACAGAAAGTAGATTGAGGTTGAAAGTAACCTCGCCCGCTCCACTAAAGTACCGTGGGTAGCATCGGTTATACAGAAAGTAGATTGAGGTTGAAAGTAACCTCGCCCGCTCCACTAAAGTACCGCGGGTAGCATCGGTTATACAGAAAGTAGATTGAGGTTGAAAGTAACCTCGCCCGCTCCACTAAAGTACCGCGGGTAGCATCGGTTATACAGAAAGTAGATTGAGGTTGAAAGTAACCTCGCCCGCTCCACTAAAGTACCGCGGGTAGCATCGGTTATACAATCCAATCCAATCCAATGTAATGTAATCTAATCTAATGTGATCTAATGTAATGTAATCTGACCTAATCCAATCTAACCTAAGACCGCCGGTGGTGGCACCGCCACCACTCGCAGACGGCGCGAGATGGTCGCCCAGCTCTTCGGCGTGACGTCACACAGAGGTCATGCGAAAGGTCAATGGTGGCACCGCCGCGTCACGGCAAAGGCTTGAAAGTGCAAGTAGTAAAGCTTTCGCTTTAACATGGTAGGGGTTTAACGCGTAGTCAAACCGAGTGTAGACGTGCGAAAGCAGGTGTTCATCATTTGGAGGAGGCACTTTAGCTCCGCCTTAATTAAGGGTATGACGCGATATCATTAGTGGGTTAGTGGGATCTTTAGTGGATTCTCTACTTAATCATAGATCGCGGAGAGTCCTCATACCACTACCAGCGCACTGGTTAAGAACGGTTAGGAGATGCGCCTCTACACTGGTAGGCGGCTGTTTCTATCGAAGCCGCCGGTAGGGACTGTGCGACCCATGCTGGTCTTGCCGAGCAACCTCTCGAGCAGCTGGCACGACGCTCCTCCGAACTTACCCGAGTAACCTGGGTAAGCTCGGGTTGCACTACGGGCGCAATCAACCGTTTTACGGGCGTTTATCAAGTCAGCCGAAGTACCTAAGCGCCGCAGTTACCACTATAGTCGATCGAGCGCATCTCAGCAACAACGCCGTTCTTTTACACTGCGATAAGTCGCTGCAACCCAATCACACATGAAGTCAAACGTTAACTTCATTAGTGCGCTACTCAAGGGAACGAACAATACTGGACGCAAAAACCACACAGACATGGCGCAAACCATCAACTGAATTTGAGCGTCCAGTATCGTTCGCTCCCTTCAGTAGCGCACTAATGAAGTTAAATATGAACCAACTAGCCCATTCTGGCCACGCGCGCAGTCTTGATCACCTGCCCCGGCAACGCTAACGCACCCGCATTAAACCTTCGCAAGGGTAATAATGCCCGCGGGCCACCCATCGATGGCAGCCAGCTTTCACTAATGACACCCAATGACAACGGGGAAAAGAATCGTCCGGGATAGGAAAGCGCAGGAATGTCAGTTACGCACGAGACTTTTACGCAATACGGCGGCCGTCGTCAGTTCCGACACATGCGCAACCTTAAAACAGAAAAAGAGTGACACAAAGCCGAATATCTGGTGAGTGGCAAACGAAGGAGAGAAGGACGCGGAGGAGGAAACACCCGCCGCTCGCCCGAGCCGCATGACATACAACGGTGCGAAAACCCGCCCGTCGCTGTGACGCGAGCAGGAAGACATTTCTTCCTCCACTCGCACGTATACTGCCTACGCGTCGCCCGGAATGCCCCGACGGCGCTAAACGATGTTTCGTACTTCTACGCGCACTGCCGTTAATAGCGCCACTGCAGACGCAATGCGCAAGGTGCACCAATGCCTTGCAAGCGAGCAAGTAGCGAGAGTAGACAGGGGATCCAATCAACTGAGCGCACGGTCGCCGCTGGTTGCAGATAGCCGTGGTTCCGAAACGTCTCCGAACATGCCCAGCTTTCGCAAGAACACGCAGAGTACCAAGCAGTAACAGAGCGACAGTATATATGTGAGGCAAAGTTCGTTCCAGCCAGCCGATGCATAGGGAACGAGGGAACAAGCCTAAGCGCTGTGCCATATCGCTGCATACAAGTCGCGCTGCAATTGATTTCGCCACATGCTTCACGCAGGAACTTCCGCCCGTCACACTGCGAGACTCGCCTGAACCGTCCCGAAATCCAAACCACATAACCCATAACCTTCAGGCCCGCATAAGAGGCACGCTTGTACAAAGTAGCAGCCACAGCATGCTCAGCATGCTCAGCCACCACTAACGCCATTCACTGGAGACCCTCCAAGAGCAACGAGGCGCTCCTACGAACGCTAACGCAGGCATTTGTATGCCAGCGCTAAGCCAGAACGTATCTTTCTTCTACACGAATCGCCGTTCGTTGCGTCGGGTCCGTTTGGAGAGGAAGCCGCCCTTGAGGGCGCAATAAAAGGAGGAGTTTTCGAAACGCGCCCATTTATACTCGCCGGATCGTCCGACGTCTCGCGGAACCCCCCAGAGGCGACGTCCACTGTGACGCCACAGGCAGCTATATGCAGCAGCAGGCGCCGACTGTAGCTCTTCCAAGTGCTTTCATCACGCGTGGCTCGACGGACCAGGGCAGGAAATTTCATTATGTGCGAGAAGAGCGCACGGCTGTGACCGATGGGCGCCGTTTTAAGTGGCCGTGTCTCTCTTTTTTTCCCCTTCGTGTGTCGTTAGCACACGGGCCCCGCGCATTCGATGATCGCTGCTCGCACGGCGCGACATACACCGAGAAGGAGAAAGAAATTAAAAAAGAAGGAAAAGAACGGCAGTGATTTTGCAATGCGATTCATAGAATCCCTCAGTGCACACGTGCACCTGGCGAGGCGCGACCAATCGAAATCGAAGGCAACGAAACAAAAAAAAACATCACAAACAGCGAGGCATTCGGAGAAATCGCGAGGCGAAAAAGCCGCAGTTTATCGCCATGGATCGCTTATAAACTGCGGTCTTGGCAAATGAAGAATCGAGCGGACTTGGCGGACCAGGCAGCAGCGGTTGTTTGGCACCCACTTTCGCTCGTTAGGTCTACTTTTATCTTTCCCGTTTTACTTTTTTCTAACTTTACTTTCACTTTTATTTTGCTTTCACTTTTGCCCCTTTCAAAGACAACAAACCTATCGGCGCTCCCATCAGCAGTCCTCCACGGATGCCCCGATAACGCTCCCGAGCACTCTGCATAACGTGCGGGCAATGCCAATGGGGGTGCCTGAAAGCAAGAGCGCGCTTTCCCCACCATCCTTCTCAGGCATAAGCGCGCAACAACCACCTCGGCACTGGTTGGTCGCGGCGCAGCCACTTGCAATAACCAATCGTATAAGAGGGTGGGGTGGGGTGGGGGGGTGGAGGGAGCGTACGCTCAATGCCATATACGGGGACGCAAACCTGGCTCGCGAGTTGTCGCCCACCAATACAATGAGCGAGCTTACGCAGTGCTCAACACGCGAGCCAAGTATAAAAGTACCTCGCAGGAGCTTATTGTGGGCCACGATGAGTAGAGAGCCGTGAACTACAACGCGCACGGGGGTTCTTGTTATTACTCAACCATAAGAAGCACATCAGCCGCTCAAGAACTCGGGAAGAGCTTTCTCCCACTATGCCAGCGGTTTCGTCGTAAAGCTGTGATCGCACCGACTGAACAAACAGTAATTATTAAGTAAAGCATATGTTCTGCATGATTCATGCAGGGTGTTAAGTGTTCACAGTGCACCTGAGTTGTTCTCGTTTCATTTCTCGCCTCTGCTGCGCCTCAATATAAGAGATTTTTATTTATTTATGGCATACTGCAGGCCGTGAGGCCCAAGCAGGAGTGGATACAGAACAGAACACAAATTGAGTAATAATACCAAAGTGCAAACAGAAAACGAGCAGCGCGAAATGACGTGGAAAAGAAAAAGAAACTAACAAAACAAACTAAAAACAAACTAACAATGGTTAATTATCAGGTCAAGAGACCGTACACACGAAGCTGGTAAGCTGTTCCAGTCACTGATGGTTTGGGGAAAGAAAGAGTGCTGAAATAAATTAGTCTTTGCAAAGTACGGGGTCAGAGAAAGGGGGTGGGAGTGTCGGGTTTGTCTGGTGTTCTGTAGATTAAGATACGGCGAAGAATTAATTCCAAGTTTATGGTTAAATAACAAAAATAAGAATTTCAACCGAAGAAACTTGCGCCGGGACTGAAGGGTTGGTATTGAATTCGGCTGCATTAATGCAGAGACAGAAGCAGTTCTATTGTATTGCGAAAACATGAATCGCACAGCTTTTCTTTGGATCCGCTCAAGTGCTTTTATGTTAGTGAGAGTATACGGGTCCCATACAATGCACGCATATTCCAATTTAGTCCTGATAAAGGTTTCATATGCTAGCCTCTTAACCTGAAGTGGTGAATCTTTTAGTTTATGGCGCAACAAGCAAAGTTTTCGTAAGGCAGAAGAGCAAGTGTTAGAAATGTGAGTGTTCCAGCTTAAGTTGTTTGTTTATGTAACACCAAGATATTTATATTCAGTTACTTCGGTAATTTCTCCTGAACCCAGAAAAAAGGAGCGTTTAAATGGATTAAGTTTTCTTGTAACACGTAGTAGGACAGTCTTTTCGAAGTTAAGTTTCATGCCCCATCGTTTACACCATGCGTGGATACTATTAAGGGACGTATTTAGTATTGCCTGATCGTCAGCTGATCGGATCTCATTGAAAATAATACAGTCATCAGCGTACATGCGAATCTGTACAGGTTCATTAACCACATCTACAATATCGTTACAATATATCAAAAACAACAGTGGCCCAAGCACACTGCCCTGAGGGACACCAGATGTGACCGGAAGAGCGCAAGAATCATCTCCATTAATAGTTACGTACTGTTTGCGTTGTATTAAGTACCTCGATACCCAAGCAATAATAAAATCTGGCAGCCCTATCAGTTCAAGTTTCTCAATTAATTTATTATGGGGTACTAGGTCGAAAGCCTTGCTGAAATCCAAGAAAATTAAGTCTACCTGGCCAGCCCTATCCACGACGGAAGCAAGGAAGTGAAATATGGTGACTAACTGAGTAGTTGTAGAAAACCCTTTCCTGAAGCCGTGCTGGTGTTGCGACAGAATGTTATTTTCTTGAAGAAATTTTGAAATGAGGTTAGACACAATGTGCTCCATGAACTTACAAGAAGAACATAATATAGATATGGGGCGGTAGTTGGATAAAGAAAGCGGGTCACCCTTCTTTAGGACGGGCACCACACGTGCAGTCTTCCAATCGTCAGGTATGGACGCAGTACTAATGGAAGCTTGAAATACAACTACGAGGAACTTGCTCAGTGTTTCAGCGTAACGGCGAAGGAACGCGCCAGGTATACCATCAGGTCCAGGTGAAGATTTAACTTTCAGTCGGAGCAGCATGTTAAGTACTCCCTCATGCGAAATCAAATCAGTGACATTCGGAAAATGAGACTGGAATGTTGAAAATGAAGGTTCAGCGGGCATGGAGAAAACGCTGTGAAAATATTGGTTAAAATGTTGTGCAATAATCTTGGGGTTAGTGACTACTGCACCGTTATGAGATATTTGTTGCACATGCCTTTTGCTTTCCTTCATAAAGTTCCAGAAGCCTTGAGGATCCTCAGAAATGAAGTTCGGGAGAGTAGTGTTAAAATAAAAAGACTTTGCACGCATAATGGCGTCGGAAAGAGCTTCGCGAGCTTCGCTGAAAGCATGCGATGCTGTTCTTTTCTTACGTAAGCGTTTGGCCTTCCGTTTTAGATGTATTATATGCCTGTTCATCCAAGGCGTATGTTTCGCCGTTTTCTTTATTTTGTCCGGAACAAAATTACTCAAACAAAAGTGGCATAAATTCTTAAATTTGTTCCAAAGAACAGCAGCATCATCATCAGAGAAGTTAGCAAACTGAGAATCTAAGTAATCTAAAATGGCATCATCGTCAGCTCGCTCAATATCTTTCACTGTTTTAACAAATGCACCATTTTTTACAGATTTGGGAGCAAGTGCTAGGCAAACAGATACCATTTTATGATCAGATAAGCCGGAATCCACAGACACTTCATAATCATCAAAAGCGCGATGAAGAAAAACTAAATCATGAAAAACTAGATCATGCAGTACCCGCTAGCCCGGCATTAGCAAATACATTATTCCACTCTCTGTCACTTGTAAAAAACAACAAAAATATAAAATTTTCACTTTCCTTCAAGGTAAAAAAAAAAAGTTGCTGTTATGGCTGCGGCTAACCCTTCCTACCCAACCCGCCACTTCTTTTCCACGTGAAAGCAGCCCGATTCGTGCAATCCACTACAGAAGCCCATTTACTAGCATTTACAAGCGCCACAGTGTATACAGCTCACGGCAACAACGCCTACGTCCAAGAACCCCTCAGCGTTTGAAGTGGCCACTGAAGCATCAAACCTAAAAGCGTGTTTTGCGTTAAAAGAGAAGGACAGCAAACAGAGGAGATGTGGAGATGCACTTCCGCGGTGCTCCTGGAGCCAGCATCCTTATCCTGCTGGAGCGGTCTGAGTACACACACACCGCAACGGCGCCCCTATCTCGGTTGGCGGTCAGTTTTGAACTCGGACGCCGTCCGCGTACGCCTGCACCCAGGTATCGTACGCGCGCAACGGTGCTAGCCACCAAGCTGTGCTGCTGCTGTTGCCGCTATCGGAGCAAGAGGAGACGCAGCCGGTGGGTTGGTTGATTTATCGGAACCTTCCACCGTTCCTGAGTCCGTGTGCACGGCCGACATCAGGTCGACCGGTCCAACAGACGGGGGAAAAAAAAAAGTAAGGACGCGCCTGTCTGTGCCTATGTATATGTTTATCTTTCGACACGTCGCCATCTTTCCTCTCCGTTAACGGGTCACTAAAAATGAGATGCTGCCAGCGGGAAAAGTTCTTCAGAGCAGACGAGAGGGAAGGAGAGAGAGAGAGTGCAGGGCGTCCGCCATCGAGAACATCGCCGTAAAGCAGATGAAACAAAAAAAAAAAGCGTTTTCATGAGTAACTATATACCTCAATGGAGAGGGGGTCCTTGAAAGTTCTGTGCCACGTCCGCCCGAGTATCCTTCAACACATCAGCAATGCCCAAGGGGGCAAAGGTTACAACACAGCTCATTTCCACCCAGTAATGCGTTTTTGGGCTCCTTCCAGTGGATGTGACGTCACACCGTTTCCGTGGCTATATCGACGTCCGCGCTATTTGGACATTTTTGCCCATAATTAACTAATTAATCTACAGTCACCAAACTTGGCTTCTAGGTTCATTTTTTCCACCTCTATCTGAAGCAACCATTGGCTTTCATCTATCTTTTTTAGTTCCAGAGTTAAACGCGTGTGACACGCTCTGTTAAAGGACGACAGTATAAGCCAATAAAGGCTTTCGCCTTAATACACGGAAGCTACATCGCCAGTCCGTGTATAGCGTCCAGGAACGTATGTTTTTCGCTCTCCATCGCTATCGCAGAGCTGAGAAACCGTAAACAGACACCAGGAATGCACGGCAAACAAGTCGCGGGCGGTAGCGCGCGGTCAAACTTTCGCTGCTTTCTTGGCAGGCTGAGCCGCGCATACGTATGCGCCCTATATATAACGGAGAGCCGCGCCATAGATGCGATACTCGCAATAACGCAGACTTCTCGAGAGAAACACAAGCGGGACCAACACAGCGATGCGGAGCACGTTTCTTCGCAACTTCGCTCGAACGCCAGTCACGCTTTCAACGGAGCACCAAACCATATACTGCGTCCGATCGCACGGAGAGGCTGCCAACAGAGCCCAGGTAAAAAAATAAAAAAAGCGACGGCCATAGCAGTCCGCAAGGTTAGAGAAGAAAACAAAAAGGAAACAGGCCTTCACCCGCTTTACAGTCACCGAGGTGCTTGCGACGGCCAAGATCTGCTTCTCTTTATTTGCGCTCGCTTTATTAATCCCCGCGTGAGTGCCATCAGTGATGTGATCCGCGTCTCTGCGGCACAGCATGCATTATCAGGAGGTTCGTATAATCACGCTGGCTGCGAAACGCGCCTCAAAGCCCCGCGGTTCGAGACAACACGGTGCGCCATTTAGACTGAGTACTCGACTGGAGAAACGCTGTTTCTTAACAGGGCAACCCCGAGACTCATGAAAAAAAAAAAGAGTATACGACGACATCACCTCGCAAACGATGATGGCCCCCGGCGGGACCAACTAGCATTAGGTGCTTGCAGCTCCTCAAAAGACGTCGCAACGCAACTGTCCCGAATGCTTGTTCAATACTTTCTCGTCTTGTTTTTTCCTCTGGAACGGCGAGTTTCGATCACTCTTCTTTTTTTCTGATCAACGGTTTTTCTTAGTTCTTTCTTTTTTTCTGCAGAGGTGGCCTTAGCAGCGAGAACAAGCAAGCAACAATGCCATATTGTCCTTGACATCCTAAACGGCATGGCAACAGGGAAACTAAGTACCTTTATTGCCTGGGACAGACCACCATCGAAATCTCGTCAGTGTCCGATCACTGCAACGTCCTACAAATCGAGGGAGAATAAAAGGGTAAAGGAAAAGAACAAATGCGAATGCAGTAACACCGTCAAAGATGACCTCCGAACGACCGCCTATCGAACGTTAAAAAAAAAAAAGAAAGAAACGAACAAGCTCCGCGCAAAGCCGGGACGGTCGGCACACAACTGCCTCGGGGAAAAACCTCCCCGATTTTTTTTTTTTTACCGCACGATCATCGATCGCTAACCCGTACACCGGTCGAGGCGTAAACACATGCATAAATTACGACGGGACTTATAAATCGAAGAGCTATAAAGAGAAGAAAAAAGAAAGAGAAGCGACGAGGCGTGCTTAGTACCGAGCTGGCCAAGAATAACGGGCCTTGGCCAATAAGAAACACGCAGTCAATCAGCGACAGAGGACGACAAGACAGCGGAGGCAGAAAGAAGGGAGCAGAAAGAAAGGAGCGACTTTCGTGACTGTGGTTCCTTCAATCTTGGCTGGCAAAAAAAAAAGAAATAAGTAAAGAGAAACGAAATAGCCGAGCAATCGAAGGCCCGGGGAACGCGACGGTGTTTTTACCCGCTGCCGCGCACTCAGCAAAAGAAGCGGCGACGCAACAGCAGAGGACCGCTCGGCGCCAACGCAACGGTCGTGTATGGCAACGGTGCATATATGGGTGACGTCCACAAGCAACTGCCGAGTACCGTTCGATGTGCCTAGAGAAATTCCCAATCGATAGGCACAAGGAAAACAAGCCGACAGGGCGAAGGAGGGAGAAAGGGGCGTCCGGGTGGGATCCGAGTGTCACGAAACGCACTCACTCTCTCTCGACCAACCATATGCAGAGGCAGAGGAGGACACAATGGGACAAGGACGGGAGAGTTCCCGGAAGCCGCATGTGGCGCTCGATGACAGCGTGCGTAAACAAGCTGAGGAAGCGGGGCAAGGCGAGGTACAACTGCGGACGCGTACACCCGCTGCCATTAGTTTATGGGAGACGACTTTGGCGAAAGAAAAAAAAACATTTTTATGAATCTGAGGCGCACTGCTCGAGATTCAACGGTGCACCGCGTAGTTCGCGCCCACAGAATTATGCTGCAAAATACATGCAAGGCTGTTCTGCTAGCAAAGACAGTTGCGAAATTTTCATTTCAGCAATACTGATTTCCATTATGCTGTGCCGCTAGCATCACGAAGTCAACTACCACGTAGCCAGCTACCGCACAGTAAGAAGCACCACCGTGATCTACACCTCAGCTAAGGCACACTGAGCTAGCCGGTGACCGCAAGCTAGTCCAAAGTTATCCAGTGCAATGCTGGCATGTCCGAAGTTGGTCATTGCAATGTTGGCATGTCCGAAGTTTTTCCAGTGCAATGTTGGCATGTCCGAAGTTGGCATGTCCAAATTGGCATGTCCAAAGATGGCATGTCCAAAGATGGAATGTCCAAAGATGGAATGTCCAAAGATGGCATGTCCAAGTTGGCATGTCCAAGTTGGCTTGCCAAAAGCTCGATTGTACAAAGCCGGCTTGTCGAAAGTCAGTTTTATCAGCTAAGCTAGTCCAAAGTGAGCAGCTTCAAGCTCAACTCCTCCAAACTCAGCCACACTATACTGAGCTGCACCACAGTGAGTTGCCCCAGAGTGAGCTGCCACACGGTGAACCACCGCCCAATGAGCTAAGAGACAGCGTGGTCACAAAGTGAACCGCCACGCAGTAAACTACCTCACAGCGAAAGAAAGCACAACTGAGGCCCAAAGACTACCACAGAGTGATCTACCACACGGGCCTCTACAAATTGAGCTACCACATTGAGTTGCCGCACCTCTTCACTCGAACACGCGGCAAGTGCTCGCAGTAGCACGTTTTAGAGCCCAGTCTTTCCGTAATGTTGCGCGACTTGCCACCAGCCGCGCCCTCCGTACATACACGGTACAAGTACTACGACAAGTGCTACGACACACTGCCCGGAAATTAATGCACAATAGGCCCGAGCAGGGTGACGCAGGAGAACGACGAGACTGGAAAGGGGCGAAGGCGGGAGATGCCGTCCAATAAATAAAAGTGGCAAAAGTGGCGCATGGCCAGCAGATGGAGCAGCTTTGCGCAACAGTGCGCGCAGGCGCGTGATGTGGACACCCGCGACAACCTGCAGCGACGGCGGGGCGCGCGCGCAGCCGGGCTGTGTACTTGGAGCACGCCGATACGGAGCGCTTTCGCAAGAACCTCACACGCCACAATCCCCGAGCTACCGCGAGATGAGGTCTGTTCGATTACGGAGAACGACGAACCTCCAAGGACACGGTGGGCAAATAAAAAAAGAAGAAAAACGGAATGTCTATAGTTGCGTGAGCGCGGTGCAAACGATTGGACATGTACTAGACACACACACAAGCTCCTCGATCGACGCACGATAAAGTTTTTCAACGCTGTCGAAGCCTGGCTTGCAGGCAAAAAAAAAGAAAAGAAAAGATTATAAGGCGACCACCTCTTCCAGATAACATTGTGTTGAATTTACGATGCTAAACACCCCATGACGAAATTCTGTTGACCCCAAGTTGGACTGGAAGAACAAAACCACAAAAGGAAACTGTCCAAAGGGGGAGGCGGGGCGTCTTAGCTCGCGTATCAACGTTGCGAATGAGATAATGCTATCCATTCGCTCTGCAGGGGGTCGTCGGGGCCTCGGGCTAAGCAGAGGACGTCGCGACGACCCTGAGATTCCAGGAAACATTGCAGCTCCCAAAGGCTTGGCAAACGAAGACGACATCCCGCAGCTCACCAGCGATCCCTTCCGAGACCTCGGCCTTTCCCACCGACGAAGAAAATGAAAAAAAAAAAAATAACAATAATAACCCCCGATTTACTTCGTTAAACTATAAATGCGACGCAGATGCGCTAGCACAGTCACTTTGCTTAACTTTGTGTATCTCGGTAATCTTGGTAATCGCGCTGCCGGGGTTAAATAGGGGTTAATATTTAGAGCGATCACTGTTATTGACGCGGACGAAATGGGAAAGCATGCGCCCTTTCGAATCAGCTTAAGCAGTAAAGAGAACATCGAAGACTTTCGTTATATCCGGCTGTTTCGTTACATCTGAGTCTTTTGCCACTCCCACCTTTCCCCTGCAAGACGAAATCTGAGATTTCCCCCTCTTTTTTACCGGCTGTCAACTGTGGCAGATGGCTCTTCCGTTATTTAACCAGCCAGACACGACGGCTTTATCGCTTGTTTTGAGGTTATTGATGATTATGAGTTGGAAAAGGGGAGCACGGCGCGTTCAACTGTCTCCTCTGAGAGGGAATCACCGCCGTTGCGCCGTGTTTGGGGAAGTGGGAATAAAAGGATAGTGATGAGAAGGGTCTGGATGAATGGGGAAGGCTTTATCGCTAGCGAGGCACTTAGACCAAATGCGCATTATGCTTTTGTTTCCGGTTTCGGTTTTTGGATCCACTGCGCCCAGATGGCAGATGATGAAGACAGCGACGTGCAAAGCACAGCGCGAGAGACTTCCAGTTTAACGCGCGGGACGTTCGACAGCGGCGACAGTCAAGAGGTAGCGCTCCCGAGTGGCATCTCGATGATGGCACAGTATACAGTGACCAACAAAGCGAATCTGTTCTCGCCGCCCCAGGTTCGAAACCCACTAGCGGCCGTAAAGTGTTTTAATTTAATTTATTCGTGGCCCGAGGCTCCATCCCCTACAAAAGACGGTTGTTTCGTTAGCGAGGCACTCAAGAGCTAGCGCATTAAAAGAACAGTCGCGACACGACTGGTTAAAAAGGACGCCAACGAGAGCACAGAAAAGGGGAGCAGCGCAGACGCGGCGCCTCACGCATGGCGGTCCATAAAAGCGCGCAGTGAGCCGTGACGGCGAGTTCCTGCTGCGCACTTTGTGCCCTCAAGAGCCGCTCATGCGCAGAGACGCGAACGCCGAGCGGTGCGCGCTCGCTCGACGCAGGCTCGTCGCAGACCAAAATGGCGACGCTTTATCGCACGCACGCGCCGTATCTCCCGACCGCAGTAATACTGACACATTGCCTCCCATATCTAGGAGGCTATGACTGAAACAAACAGACAAAATACATTCAGTGCTCGCCGAGGCGGAAAGGCTTAATGACTCGAGGAAAGCACGCTGCGCGAAACCATCGTCGTTTCTAACACGAGCCCGAGCTTAATTTCTTCAGACACACCAGCAGTGGAGGCTCGCGCTGATCGATGGAACCCAAAGAAACGAAAATGGGCGCACGGTGGGTAGGAAACGAACGAGGTAATCCTGCACTCACGTCCAACGTATCAACACGCAAACACAGTACACGGTCGTCTCCGTGATGTTCCGCATAGTGAAGAACTAAGACTGACACTCCTTAGGCGAAGGACTCTAGGAAAATGCCCAACGCGAAAGGCGCAACGGAACCGGCGATACGCTCTGTCAGGGATGACTCATGACCGGCTGCGACTGCATCACGAAGGGGCGCACTCGTCCGCATCGCAGGCGTCCAGCAGCACGCGACTGACCAACGAGCCAGCTGTTCGTAAGAGAACGCACAACAACGGGGAATTAAAAGAAAGCTATCGGTAGCAACCATGAACGCCACGAATCACGCAGTCCGAAGACGTTGTGTGCAGAGACGTATACAGGGGTCGGGTCGATCGGCGCCAACACAGGGCACCGCGCACGGACAGCGTGGCCACATAGGACAGGATTCAGAGAACATGACAGGGAGTCAGCTGCGCGATGCGCACGCAGATGGCGCTGCGCAAGTCGCAAAGGCGGATCGACCCTGTACCACACACAAAGGCCAGCAGCATTTGCAAATCCTAAGTAGCGCAGCCCGCGACACAAAACTCACGCCAACGTCAAAACCGGCGAGGGCTATTTCGTAACGAGCCTGCGCGGTTGCACAACATGATCTGCCTGAACGGTCCAAGAACTCCACGGCAAGCGGCGGTAACTGTTCAGAAGGGTGAAAACCAGGCCAAAAAAGGCGCAAAAAAGGCGCCTTCATCCTTGCTGCTGTGAGCAGTTGTAAGGACCGCACAAGTTAATTTCTCCTTCCAGAACTTTTCTTTTGTACGCGAGTCTCAACGGAGAAGGAAAACTACACCTCACATCGCCAATTCAAGCCCCGAGCTATGACAATGAGCAGTACGCGGAACGACGAAGGCGCGAAGCAAGGCGAGCGACCATACGAGCAGCCACACTGCATAACACGTTGGACGAGGAGAGACTATCTGCAGTGACGCCACACAGCGGTGAACAAGCACTTCAAAACGCTCCTGGTACGCGGCCTCGCGCCCCTAATACGGGGTCCCCCCGAGGCAGCGTCTGTGTGGTGCGCACTCACTTTCCTCGTGCTGCAACGCTGGAATCTATACGCGGCCAATTACACCGGCCGCTCGGCCGAGACGCTCCATTAGCCACACCGCAGCCATGCTACCGCCATAAACACGAGGCAAGCCCTGACGTCAACGCGGCGGCCGCCATGTCTCAGCGAGGCCCGAAGAGGAGGCGGCCGGCGAAGAACTCCGGCTACTCGCGTAATCCGCTTATCGCGGAACGTGCCGCGGCGTTAACAGGCGTCTATAACGAATGGCGCCCGTAATGCCACGCGCCAGAAAATAGCCCCGCGGGAGAAGCCGCTTCGCATTCCGAAACGAGGAAAAAGCCGAGCTGCGCATGCAGAGAGAACGACGACGACGCGGAGTGCATATATCGGGCGCATCGAGAAAAAGAAAATTTTACTGGCTGCGCTAATGGTTTTCTGAGAATTTTTCGCCGGCCCGACATCACTTGAGATCTTCTTGATCACCGCGAGGCGCTGACGTCAATTGGAAAAATTAGCGGCGCGCACGAGAGCGCGCACTGTGCGCGGGGGAATCCCGCAAGGTGGAGCATGCGCTGCAAGCAAGGGAGAACGTCCATGAGGCTCTCCGAAGTTCTCGAATCCCAGTAGTCGCAGAAGCTTTCTCGAGAAGCTTTATGCAGATTGTCGATCTCAGTATAGATTAACGGGGCTATCCGAAAAAGAAAACGCGGGTCAAGTGCAGTGGCGCGAAACCCTGCAATCAGCCCTGCTGTTCAGTGCTGTCGGTGAGATACCAATTAAACAGGCGTGCAAGTGTACACTGTCGGAACGGAGAGCAACGACAACCAACGTTCCTCTCCGCCATTCACAGCGCAGAAATCACGACGCGCGACCTCTTGCGCTTCGACAGAACAACGCAGAAAGTTCGCGCCGGCCCGCTATTTTTCATGCCGACTACGCGCGCTCTGGCATCAGTCGAAGGCAGCGACCTCTTTTCGAATCCAGAGAACCAGATGAGCCTCTTTTTCGCGTTCCTGCATACGTTCGACCTACTACGTGGGCAGCTAGGTTATTTCACGTTCCGGCACAAAGGCCGGGTGATGCCTATTTAGCGCACTTTCATGAACTGCTCACGCAGACTGCCGTCACATCAGAAAGCCGAGTAACAAGGCACAATGCGCACTCTAGTTTCATTCTTACCCGAGAGAGACAGAAGCAAAATTTTTCCCGATCTCTATTCGCGTAAAAAGTACGTACACACAACTCCGAGCGATCGGGCAACAACCCTGTTCACTGAAAAGGCTGGATGGAAGCACGGGATAATACTCCGTACTCAGGAACAAAACAGCTAATGGCTGAGTGGCCAGACAATGCAATTTTTTTTGACGTTGTTGCTTTGAACCGGCATCCCGCAAACTTTTATCCGTGACTGCACAACAACACACAGACTACATATCTGCCTCTCGGAGCCAGCAGCCGGGTGAAGGAGCAGGGAACGGGCCGCCTTCCGTCACATAGCCGTGAGCTCGGAAGATACCCGAGGCACGATCTGATTCGCTTTGTCGTGCTGCCCGCGAGGATTCAGAAAGTCGTGACACGCCGGCCATGGCCCGCGTGAGCCCGGTTACCGAGCGACCGCAGCGTCACGTTCAGCCCTCCTCGCGCGCGCACATTCCCTCTTGCCACCCCGTACGCGACAAATGGCTTCGTATGAGAGAGAGAGACACACAGACTTGCAGACAGAACCTGCCGTCGGAAGTGGAAGCAAGCACCGGCCGCGCCGGGCGGCGAAAATGAAATACGAACAAGGATAGGAGCCACGTGCATGCGCGTTAGCAACAACTGTGCCCCGAGTGCGAGTGGCAAAAAAAAAAATAGAAAATAAAAAAAACGAGCAAAAGCTGTGAAATAAAGCGGTAACTCTGGCTCTGGCATTGCAATCACGTCGAGCTTGAAGAGCCCGACCGCTGTTTACAGGAACCGGTAAGACTCCTCTCATACCTCCCCCTCCAGGGCCTTTTCTACCTTTCATCCACAATAGTTGGCGTTCTATACTTCCTAGCAATCATCAACCCCACACCCGACACACACACACAAAACAAAAACAAGCTAGAAGTTCACTGCAATCACGGACGACTGCCCCACGTAGTTGGTCGCTGGCGACCGCGCGACATGCAATTTCGCACGTATGTAAACCTACAATACGAGTAGTTCGTGCTATGCTTTATAAGACGGCACCACGGTAGTATACCATCAAGTTTTCTTTACGTCAAAATGATAATGGTATGCCCTTTGCTCTTTTTGTTAACTGCGTAGTGTAGAAACGCGTCTAGCCAACAACCGTGGGGACGGAAGCTGTCACCCCCGCACCGCTGAAACACTCGAATCCAAGGCCTGCCACCCACGGGCCAACTTAGGTGTGGCGTGGAGATGAAACTAGACGAGAGCGCAGCTTATATTAGCCCAACGCACGGAGGCACGGGAGCCAGCAGCTCGATTAAACCGCCTTGCAAGCGCTCGTAATGACAACATAATCAGTAGGAGGCAACAAGTAGCCAAACCCCGCGTACACCCACAGCCAAGGACCTGCGAGGCTAACTGAAGCTTCGCCAAGGACTGGGCTCATTTCGGCGCGCGATAAGGCCGGCATGTCAGCGCGATCTCTCATTCGAACGGCCGCACAAAAGAATACAAAACGGAAAACAGTTGTTTGTACAGTTTTAGAAGATAACGCGTTCGTTTCGGTGTCAGTGAACCAGCAAACTGCTGCCGCCACCCACTTAACCGAAAGTCCCCGTAATCACGACCGGCACCGCCGTGCTCCGCGACTCGTTTTCAACAGAAACGGACGGCTATAGTAATCCGAAAGCACTGGGCTGCAACGCAACAAATTCCAGATTCGAGTATCACGTCCGGCGCGACGTGGTAAAATCCAGCGCACCTAGAACGCGTTGCACCACGATTGGCCGGGGAATGTGCTGTTGGTGAGCAGTGAGCGAACTGCAGCCGGCTAAGCGGCGACGAAGAGGCAGGGCAGGAATCAGGCAGCGCAGTTCGGAACGGTATGTTCACGTCGCGAACGTGCCACACCGCATTACGAATTGATCTCTAGAATCATCCCGCATCCAAACACAGAATTTCCCGCCTTTTTTTTTTTTTGCCCCCCGCTAATCAAGCGCAGAAGGAAGGGAAAGGGTGGGGCTGAAGTCCTGACGCAAGTGTCACGTGACAGCGCGTTCCGCAGTGAAGACAGTTTCTTCAGAAGCTGCCGTCACGTCCGCGTCGCGTCGCTCGCCTTCCCGCGTGCAACCCGAGCCCACGTCACCGGAGGCCTGCAGCCAGGCTTGTTGGCAGGCGGTACACGGCTGGCTCAGGGCTCGCGGAGACAGCCAAGCCGGGGACAATGTGCGCGAAAGGGGAGAT
Organism: Amblyomma mixtum; assembly: GCF_055824585.1. Classification (NCBI taxonomy): domain Eukaryota; kingdom Metazoa; phylum Arthropoda; class Arachnida; order Ixodida; family Ixodidae; genus Amblyomma; species Amblyomma mixtum. The sequence goes on along the minus strand of NC_143012.1, from coordinate 252,371,282 downwards.
GCGCCGTCCTCGTCAGGTGAACGCGTGAGTCATCCTCCGCACCGAAGAGAAGACGCACCCGGAAGACCCGAGTCCGAAGAGACGGAACGCGTCACGCGAGATCGTATGCGCGATTCGGAGAGAACGAGTCGAAGCAGAGTTCGCAATCGAAGAAGCACGGAACAAATAGAAAAAAAAAAAAAACGAGGAGGAAAACGAAGGCACTTCGTTCCTGGCGCGTGCAGGCGTACTCGGTAAACACAGGAACGGGGGAGGCGTTGGTGTCAGCCGCCCTTCGCGCAGTGTTTGGCAAGAATGCGCGGGCCCCCGTCGTCTCGCAGGTGCACGCGAACCTACGAGTGCATTCGAGAAATGAGAAACCCCCGTAGGCGCCGACGCGTACCCCGCGTGCAACGAGGAACGACGCAGTTCACGCCGACGGCCAGACACGCGACCCCAAAAACACGCCGAAGTGGTGACTTCGCTCTCTCTGTAGACGGCCGATTACGTAAACGCGAAGAGCAAGGATTCCCTGCAAATATGCGCACCCACAGTGTACTTTCCGCAACGCCCGTCGACTCAGCTCGGGGTCCCCTCGCAGTCCAGCTATCGAGGTATCCTCATCAACCCAGGCACTTGAGAGGCACTGCACGCCGGGGCAGTCGGGAGGAGCTGCTGCTACCCAGACCGCACGGCACCCTTCGGCGCTACCCCGGAAGCGAGGCCTACCGAGGTCGAATGGACCTAAGTGGATCAGGCAAAAAGAGAGAAGAAGGCGGACCTCCTCCAATGGTGCAACAACGAATCACATGGCTGTCGTTGATCGCACCACCACGCGCCCCAGTGCGTTCCCAGAGGACAGCCGCGGCGGCGGAGTTGTGGGCGAGAGGAAAAGGGCACGGGAACCTCGCTTTCGGCTGCCTCGCAGGAATGCGCGAAGGCGGTGCCGAGGTGAAAGTACGGTGGTTAGAGCGCGTAGAGGAAATTCCCCACGATTTCCACGTACGAGCCAGCCGGGCACCACTGCAGAGAACGTCAAGCGCTGGTGCTCACTCAAATGAAAAGTGAACGGAACGCGAAGGGGACGAAATCCATTCAAATCAAAAATGTCTCTGGGGTGCTTTCAGCCACTGACCCCCAATGCGAATGCAGCGGCGACAACTCCTCACCCCAAAACTAGGCCTTTGTAACCCACGAGTCTCCCTAAAGCTCCACCATAGCGTTTTCTGAGAGAACACAGAGGGGTCTTAAGTCTCCCAACATCCCTCCCCTAGCCACGGGTCAACGAACCCTACACCCCGCGAGCTTGGCCAGTTGCCCAACAGCTGAGAGGTGGGAGGGGTCCCGTCTTGCTGAGACGCGCGGAGCCGACAAGCCCGAACAATGAGCGAGGCCATGACAGACGAGCAGGGACTGCCTGCTTTAGCGTCGCTCAAACGGAGCCTACTAACTTGTCACGGCTGACGCGACTTTCAACACTGCAACTGGGACTGCACGGACGCCACCAAAGCAACGCTAAAGGGATCAGCATTGCACCGAGCGTGGACACCTTGAGCCTTCAATGAGGTCGTGTTTCCTCCGTATTCCCTTCACCGCTCCAGGTACACGAACCCGAAGCTCCCTACGTTCTTTTCGCAAACCGAGCAAATAAGTGTCACGCTACAACCCGCCACTGCCGATCCTATACTTCCAGCTGTAATACACGTAAAGCGGCTTCCTCGCGTTCTCGAACCTCCAACCCTAACAGCGCCAAGCATTAATCAATCGTGCATTAAAATGCGCTTTTTTTTTAGTTTGGTTATTGGTTTATAAGGGTTTAACGTCCCAAAGCGACTAAGGCTATGAGAGACGCCGTAGTGCAGGGCTCCGGATAATTTCGACAACATGGGGTTCTTTAACCTGCACTGACATCGCACAGTACACGGACCTCTAGAATTTCGCCTCCATCGAAACTCGACCGCAGCAGCCGGGATCGAACCCGCGTCTTTCGGGTCAGCAGCCAAGCGCCATAACTGATGAGCCACCGCGGCGGAGTAACGGAGCGAACGTCATCTATATACTTGCATGAACGAAAAAAAAAAAGAAACATTCTCTTACACCGCATCCATCTTACTCCAACCACAGCAGGAAACAAAAGAAATTCCCCGACCTCAAGGAATGAAGCATGGCAATGCCACTTACTAGCATTGGAAATTCTGTTACCGTCGAGCGTACAGCGAGGACACGGCCGCATACCGTTCCACATGACGCTTAATAAATGACGACGAGGCCGCCATGTTTTAAGCCTACATAGTGAACTGCACTACAGCAATCGAGTGCAACGCTTTTTTATTTAGGGGGAGGGGGGGGGGGGGGGGGTCGAGAAAAGAATAATTGCACAGTACGAACAAGACAAAAGGGACTTAGGACAACTGCCTGGCTTTTTATAGCTATGCTGACGTTCGTCCTGGCAGCAAAATATGCTTTTATCGGCGAAAAGATTGGATTTAACAGTCTTCCCGCCAGTCGGTTTAATTCAAACTCGCGACGTCCTTAACGAAGTGGACTGGCTGCCATCATTTTGAAACGAATGGCGCGGTAGCATAGCCTCCGCGATCCGCAGTTTTTACTTGCGATATCGGCCGCTAGGCCGCTAGTGGCACCACCTGTATTTGGTCACTTCTAGCTGATAAAAGCTCAGCTGTCGGTGGGGGTGGTATCTTAGCGACAAAGACAAACTTCTATCTGTTCCCAGTACCTTTAAAATAAGCAGACAAAGAAAAACAGCGCCGTGCCCGCATGTACCTTTAATAACATAAAAACGTAAAAGGAAATGCTCCATGAAGAGTAATTCACAACTGGGAGAACAACACGCATCGATGAACCGTCTCAAAGTCGCTTGTATTTCCGTCCTTATCAATTGTACATGTTGAAAAAAAAAAAAAACATCCGCCTCTGCTTGGCAGTAGGTACGACGAGCCATACTCGTCACATATCGAAGGGTGACTGTGGCGGAAATTCAGTCGTTTATTTGAAGGTGTGATCACGTCACGGGCATTCAACAACAATGGCAAGCCGCAGACGCATGCACCTTCAAACCGAACGGCGCCGATGGGGTGATCGGCCAGCCGGCCAGCAGCGTCCCACCGTGGCGCGATCACGTGCGCCGAGGTTGAATACCAAGCAACGTGATCAGCGGTAATCCGTGAATGGCTTGCCCAACCAACAAGCGCAATCGAAGGCTTATCGCCATTGGCTGATACGCACACACATATGACCCGGCTGGCCATCCCTATCTCCCACGCGAGAAATACAAAGCAATCACCGGGCGACAGACACTGGGGTGCTTGCTCTTCGAAGCTCGTGTAACGGTGGTGTAAACCCTCGCTTAATTACCGTCCTGCGTCGCTGCATTCTCTCAATATATCAATCAATAATGCGTCTGAAAGGGTCAATGCACAGCTCGCAAGGGTGCTTTTCGCGAGCATTTTCCTGTTTGTGCACGTTTTCGCTTCATGGTTATTTCTTCTTCGTCCCATCCACTTCGCCTTTGCAAGTAATTTATGGCGGCACATGCTGCTATCGCAGGAACAGCTTTGAAATCCGCTTGTGCTACTACTGTTGCCCGCTTCCACCCGTCCCCCAACCCACCACAGCAGTGGCCAACGGTGGTTGCTTTGTCACCGTGCGTCGAGCCTTGCAAAAGCGCACATTGCTCGAGTAACTCGAGTCGACACCCAACACATTCCCACGGGCTGCCTAGACAAAACATCAAGCAACCCTGTGAGTCGTTCCGAAAAAAATCAAAAAGAATGCGTCGCATGTGAAAGCTCTGACCAAAAATCGCACTGCGACATCAGCGGCGACACAGATTTTTTGCGGCGTCTTGAGGTGAAATTCGCAGCACGTGAAACGGGTCTGAGCCTCCGGTGACGGGAATAACTATGGCTGGATTATATATATATTTTTTCTCACTCATGCATTCACTTTTTTTTTTCTTTAAAGGGCGGCTTGCACGTGACGTCATCGACGCCATGATGAAACACCGGAAATAGTGCAGGTCCCAGCAGGTGGCGAAAGGCGAATTAGAAAAACGCGCAGTTTTCGGCCGTGTTGGTCTCCAACATGGCGGTCACTATGACGTCGTGGGGGGGAAGCCGTCTACGCACGCGTACAGCCACTTCCTTTATTAACCTACGCTATGAGGAAACGCATTGACAGGTTTGACTGACAGGCTCGATAGGCCAAACATAAGGGCTGTCGTCAGCATTCAGGATGCACTACTGCAGAGTCACGACCGCCACGTCTCTGTCCCCACCGCCTACAGGAAACACATTAGCGCGAAATTAGTTCGGGGCCTCTTCCTCTCTTCATTCTTTCACTCCCACCTTCCTCCCTTCCCTTAAACTGCAGCGCAGCGGTTCAGATGTCCGCCGAGATATGCGAGACGGATATTGCACCATTTCCTGTCCACTAAAACCAATTTACAATTATTTACAATTAGCTCAGACCCCACGGGTGGCGCTCCTCCTTTCCTGTTCGCATACTTTAGAATTCCAGGTTGGGTGTTACAAAGATGAACCAACAATAAATATTTAAACACTAGCTACAGAGAGTTTTGTACATTTTTAGTGAACAGACAGGCTTTTCACATTTTTCTACTGGTCCTGGAAGTTTTGCGTAAGGCTGTGGAAGAGCTTTGTACTAACAGAGTCAAATGAAATGAGAACTGAAACGCAAACTGCAAAGCTGGAAGGTATTAACACCACGCAGGGAAAAGAAATACTACAGTGGTTTATTTTTCCACAGAGACATAAGACTCGAACTGTTCCTAAGCCATGCCCGTATTTCCTCTCCAGCTGCTAAGATTTTTGGTCGTTTGTGCTTGCGTTTCAGTTGTTCGCTTTACGTTAGATGGTACGTCGCTAGATTAACCGTGCGGTGGCGCCGGGTCCACTGGAGGACACAATCTAGCCTGAAAGATACGACTTCTTTTTCATAAGATTCAGTAGAACACACACAAAAGTACTCCGAAAGCCTAGCGCTTGCGACAAAATTACATATTTAGAGGTAGAGGGCCTCTGAAAGGGGGCCTAATAAAGTTGCGTTATACCTAGGATGTTAAAGGACACCGCTTTACAAATATCGTCGAGCAAGAATTTTTTTAATGCTTTTTGTGGAAGCTGGGTTATGTGCAGTAAAAATTTTAATTTCCGCCTATTCGCACCTTCCCCTCTCCTACCGTCAAACTTGGCTTTACCTCCGCTGGCTGTCGACACGCGTGGGAATTCCCCGGTGATGGGGTGGGGGAAGCTTCTTGACCAGCCGGATTGGCCGTGGCCATCATAGCTGCGTGACGTCTTAAAGGGCTGGGGCGTCATACCAATGATAACCTCTGGCTTCTGACATCACTTGCACGACATGACGTCATATATGTGCGAAAGCCCGGCACCACTGGTTGCCACGAGATGAGAAAGCGGCAACTTTTAAAAATGTACTATAAATTTTCCACTCGCTTTTGAGGTCTCGCATGCGGCATGAATGCTCGGTGGCCCGTACTCTGCACAATGCAAGCATTTTATGGCCAACCTCGAACAACCTTTTCAGGCATCCTTTAATGTTTGAAAATTGAATGTTTACCTGCTCTGCCTGAGTAATTCATTCTATGTTGACTTATTAACTTAACGTTTCCTTTGTGACACGCAGTAAACACTGCATCGCAATGACTTTAACTGCATCAGAATGGAAGCTTGCTACCCTCCAACTGCATCAGAATGGAAGCTTGCTACCCTCCAACTGCATCAGAATGGAAGCTTGCTACCCTCCAACTGCATCAGAATGGAAGCTTGCTACCCTCCAACTGCATCAGAATGGAAGCTTGCTACCCTCCAACTGCATCAGAATGGAAGCTTGCTACCCTCCAACTGCATCAGAATGGAAGCTTGCTACCTTCCAACTGCATCAGAATGGAAGCTTGCTACCCTCCAACTGCATCAGAATGGAAGCTTGCTACCCTCCAACTGCATCAGAATGGAAGCTTGCTACCCTCCAGTCTGCTACAGTGCCACTCATTACGGCTGGTTCTGTCCATCTATGAAACTTCAGATGACCACAAAAGGCCCCCATATGATACAAACTCTTAATATCACGCTCACTCGTAATGTACAGTCACTGCAAAAGGGAACTGGAATGGACAAAGGCAACTTGAGAGGAAAGCAGTGTCGCTTATCGCAACCATTATAATCTGACCATCCCACAACAAAGAGAAACATTAGAAAGAAACACACGACCCGCGTGCAACAACAGCCTGTGACAAGGCCGAGCGAAGACTAGCCAACAACAAGCCAAGCCTAGCCAACTAGACAAGCAATGCTCAAATTTTAGTGGACACCAGCACAACGAGGAATTGCGTACAATTAGAAGCCATATAGAATGAAAGACGTTGGTCAGTGATCATACCACATAAATCAGCGATGAATGCATTCTTTTTGTGTGCGTGAGAGCGAGTTGCTTCCTTCAGGATCCATAATGTCCTTCTGAAGTTCTGCTAATAAATTTGGCAAACTAAACTTTCCCTCTCAACTGCTCGTACTTGTAGCATTCTGTAAATGGCCACACGGGGAGAAAGCGCAACAAAAACTGTCAACGCATGCCTCCATCGGAGACAAGCTACCGAAGCAGCACGCAGCCAAAGGTATGATGGAACGACGTATCACTGTATTTACTAGGTACCACATTGCTCTGGAGATAAGATTCTATATCCCCGTCTTCAGCTTATTTTATCATTTCTTTAGCTTCATCAGAAAAAAAAAGAAGACAATGGGCGGCACACAGCCTGAAGGCTTCCGCTGTGCTTACAATGAGATAGGCGGCGACAAGATGTCTGCAAAAGTTGGAGTGTTCCGAGAAAGCCGCTGCTTTGTCGCATGCCAAGTGTCGGGCATCTGCTTTTTTTTAAATTTATGCTCGGCACAACTGTTGTCAAGAGGCTCACGCTGGCTCCTCATACGTAGAGAGCCATGCTCTAGCACAACAATGCGTTTAATTTTTATCCTTCAACACAAAGACATTTTCTCGCTTACACACTGTGTGCAATGCCTAACGATGCCAGAAGCTCGACAGAACTTTTATTATTGACAACAGGAAAACTAAAATGCTAAAAAAAAACTCACTGAAAGAAAAGCGTATCACTTTCTGCTCTGTGCCTGTACAGCTATGCCATTGGCCACATATAATGAACACAGACTCAGCTAGTGACTCATGCCTGTCCTGAACATTCCTGGGATTGCACACGACCGGGCAGACACTTTGCTGACACATTCCAGCGCTGATAACACGAGGCAAAAGACTCGCGCGTTGCGACCAGGTCCTACAGCCGCGATAAGCTGCACAGCGGGATGATAGTGATGAGTATGACACAGCCACATCACTGGTGCCCGAGGCCCTTTATGGACATGCACAGCTGCTTCTTTCCAACCTTCAAGATGCATACTTGTAATATATTGCTTCAGCGAGAAACAGTGCAGGACAAACAAAACTACTCTAATGCGGAAAAAGAAAAAGGCCAGAACGCTTTGCTTCTTTCACTGGAAAACGATTCTGCTAGAAATAAACTGGGGTCCACACATGCCCACTCTGAAAATAACAGCATCGAACGACCGAAACACAAGTGCAGTCAGCTCTCGATGCTTCCCAGTTACTGCCAAGTAAACATGACCTACATAAACAGCTGACAGGCTACAACTTTCGGTCTTTTCACTCGGTGCGGTGCCCATCACTACCATAACAGAAAATGATGCTTCACAGAGACAGGTAAAGAACAAGAGGGAAACAAGCTGCTGTCACACGGGACTCTCCAGTTCTATCCTGAGTAAACATATGCTCAAAATGCTTGCCTCAAACACATGATGGGCACACAACAGATGCGCCATTTCTTATTTGTCGGAACTGCCCGAACAATACATGTCACTGCATGCTACGCAGCTAAGGGCAACTTAATGACTACATCGGATTCAAGAAAAGCCACAGAGCTGCCACAAAGTTCAGACGCTAGTTCTTTGCCTGTGGAGCCTGATAAGGATGTGCCGGACTACACTAATGCCGCATTCAACACGTTTCCTGCTGCAATATAATTCGGAGAACTTATCACTTGCTACCGCTAAGACCATATCAAATGAAACGTGCATTTCCAGAGCCCCGCGCGGAAGCAACGGTACTCACTAGATAGATCTGGAAGCGCTAAAGGCATGCAGCCTCTTGTTCGCACTTGAGGTGACACATAGCTCTCAACTGATGGCTTATCATGTATGTATCAGACCAACCTTTCCGCTCAGTCTATCCAGTATGCCACATAGGAACTGCTTTTGAGGTGGACAAAATGCTTCCCCTCATTATGCACCTCACCTTTCAATCAAAATGACAATGGTTTAGCACAACTAAACGTTCGGCAGCCAAATACATGTCCACAAGACTAGTCATGGATAAAGCTCCCAGTAAAACACATACAGCTGATAAATAAATAAACGATAAATAAATAAATGAGTACATGTGTACACTGAGAGACGCAATAAAAGCATATGCGAAAAGGCTGCATTGAATTGACAACCTCATCAGACATAAAGTGGCCTATAATAAACATGATGGGTATTACCGCTAAGTGTTACTAGTCAAACTTATAAGGAGCACACCTAACTAAGGTCAAGGGCAAAATAAGATGACTGAATCATAGCACGTCAATGCAGCTTTCATATGAAAATGCCGTACACTTTCGAATAGTGCATGCATGCACTTCCAGTCTATATATTAAGGAATAAGTGTAACTTCCTAGATACAGAAATCGAGCACAGCAGTGAGCTCGCTTGTCTAGAGTGCTCAAACGGTGCTCTGCAGATGAAAGGACATCAAATTTAGAGCATGCACTGAGTATCACAGATAATATTTGGGCTCGAGTACGGCCGGATAAACATAGTAACCATGCAGGCACAAGCACCTTGTGCCTACCCAAGTAGTTGCATCATGATTTCACTTCATTTGCTTCAAAGCACACTGCTAGAGCACTCTAGACAAATGTGCTCATGTACTGTGTGATGTCAATGCACATTAAAGAACCCCAGGTGGTCGAAATTTTCAGAGCCCTTCACTACGAAGTCTCTCATAGCCTGAGTCGCTTCGAGACATTAACCCCATAAACCAAACCAAATGTGCCCATGTTTGTGCATCACCTCATGTGAATTATTTTCACCTGAAGAAATATTTGATTCCGCATCCGCCTAGAGCAAAGTAAAAACTCAACCCAGTAAATATCCCAATGCTTATTTTCTGCAACTAACCAATGATGAAAGGTTCGGTGTAAATATAACAGTGTCGTAAGAGTTCAAGACCGGACGGTAAAAAAGAAAACAATCTCCCTATAAAAATACATGAGTTAACAGAGGCACTAATCAGTGTGCATATTACAGCTGCAGACAGATGAAGATAGTATATCACAGTTGCTTTAGCGAAGACCGCACAAAGTAAGAGACTTCTGCATCAACAGCCTCCACTATACGCAGCACTAAATGCTGTACACTGAGCTTGTAATTCCCAGAAATGACAACCAATTATGAATGCCCAGCAATTGGTCTATCCTACTCGTGCTACACAATGGCCAGTAATAAAGAGATAGCGATAGCTGCATAGTAGGAGCAGCTTACATAGTCTCATATATGTCAAGTACACCAACATCTAAGTACTGTACTGAGACCAGCGTGCGGGCCTTTTAACACGTACAATAATCAGCAAGCAAATGAATCAGGGAGCAAGAAAATTAATGCTGTTATCACAAAAAACAGATGGCAAAGGACTGATTCCTGTTTAGCTCTATATTTCATTGCATCAGCAACATTACAGGCAACTAGAAATGAAATGATGTTGGCGGGGGAACCAAACGTAACCTGGAAGTTGTGGAGAGGAAAAAAAGTTCCTAGTTCTACAGATCACTTTCGGAGATCGTGATATTAAAGCCGTTCTTAATACGAAAATCTGCTAAAATGAGAACCAAACACAAACTCCCTTTCACAAACTGCAATTCAGAAGCAACGCTCCTCATATAAACATACTAACACTAAGTATGATCTGAAACATGCTGGGGTTGGCAGCACTGTAGTTCACGATATCACAGAAAATTAATGGAGCTTGACGTATAGTCCCATACTTGTGGGAGAACTGCAGGAAACCAGACCCTCTCAGCTTGACAGCATCGCTGATGTGGTACTGCTCATGAAGCAAGCTCAAGCTGCTTACTGCACGTTACAGTACGTTACAGGTAACAGTGCACACGACAGTATGTTGAGCTGGAGCAATTTTCCAATGCCAGCACGCCACTCAAGCTTCCATTCATTGGAAGCTCGCGCTGCGAGCAGGCATGATGCACAATGAAACCGATATGTAGCAACGTCACAGAAGCACCTCTACCTAATGTACTACCAATAGTACCTGCTGCAGACGCACTAGGTCACAATGAAATGTGCTGCTCTGGTTGGAACCAGTCACAACTTGTTACAACAGGTTTGGAAAAACGCACCAGCTTCGGGCACTGAACATGCGCTATATACTGAGAGGACAAAGAAAATACGAAGGATTCATAACTGTCGGGGCTACCGGGTACACGGTGTGACGTAAAACCGGTTCCCAGCAATCGCATTACGAAGCCGAAGATAGCTTGAACAGTAGTTCCAACGGAATCGACAGAAAAGACGATGAAACAATGTACCAATATCGAGAACGGAGGTACCATCCTTATGCAGAATATACAAGAAAAGTTGACGGCGGTAGGGCCAAGAATAGTCACACCACAAGTGGAGGTGGGTAGTCCGAATCGTAACGAAACATGGTCACAGAAAACGCGCAGTTTTTGGTTTTACAAGGTTCAACGTCCGAAAGCGACTCAGGCTATGAGGGAAGCCGTAGGGGACGGCTTGGTTGATTTCGACCACCTGAGCTTCTTTAACGTGCACTGACATCGCACAGTACATGGGCCTCTAGCATTTCACATCCACTGAAATGCGACCGCCCAGGCCGGGATCGAACCCGCGTCTTTGGGTCAGCAGCCGAGCACCATAACCACTGAGCCACCGCGGGGGCTCACAAAAAAAAAAAAAAAATGTGTCTGGAATACTCACTACCTTTCACACACAGTGCCGTGGAAGCACTTTTCCTGCTATCAGGTTTTTCTCCTCCTGCATTATTTATTGCGCACATTCCTCGTAGGCTGTTGATATGCACCACGCGTTCGATACGCCTGAAACTCGGCAAATTCGAGACGAAACGCAACGCTGAACGAAGCAGAGCTTTTTCAGTTCTTCTTTCCGAGTATTGCTGAACAGGACGGCGACTGCTGCAGCGCCTTAAAACACTGGCATTAAATGACGCCGTCACAACGTGTGAAAAAAATTCATGCCGTCAACATTACAGGTATACATGCCAGAAAACTTCCAAATTCACGCCGTAAGCATGAAATGTAGAAAGTGTCAAACATGCAGCGGTAGAACGATCCGAACTGCGACGAGCTGAGAACGGACGTGAAATAGCGCTCGACTCGGCCATGTCTTATCTCGAGCGCTGCTTGCTAACGGCAGCAGCGCGTCATGGATACGCTTATGACAAGCTCAGTACTCCGAGAGAGACATTAGGATACCGCTTCAATCGCGCCGCTACACCAGCGCAAAATAGCTCGTAAAACTCGGTCAAAACAGCACAGATTAGGCCTAGAAGCGAAATCGGGACGGCGACGTTTCCGTCACTTACCAGTAGTACGAGGACGCAGGCGAAAATCCTTAGCAGGCTGGTGGTTCGTAAGCTGCTGTTATCCATTCTGTGCACGGGAGTGTCACTGAACGACGAGATTTTGCGACTCACAAACGAAACACGGAATAATTTAGAAGCCGTCCGAGAAGGCACCACCATCCTGAGGCGGGGAGTTGGCCGCTGCTGCCAGGCTTGGTTGCAGTGTCGGGAAGCTTCACCAACGCTTTCCGGTTGGGGAACGGGGATGAGGCTAATGAAACAAATTTTGAATTAAAAAATAAGAAAAAGGTTGCTGATCTACGGCTGGTCTGACTATTGCATGGCTGATACGCTGCAGGCACCCCCAGATCACAGCGATCGTCACAGACCACCGCGGCGAATACTCATCGCTGCCGCAGCGACGGTGCTCGGCGCTCTGATGAACTCGGCAGCCACCTAGCGGCCTTCGCCCGAGATGACGCACGCGAGACGAGGGAGAGAGTGCGCCAGGCCACATGACACAACTGCGCGTCGCTAGACGGAGGGAGGAGTCGCGGATCTTGGCGGCCTTGGGCAGGCAGGCAGCAGAAGCCGCTAGCTTGCCTTAGGCCGCAGGGAATGATACTAACCATAATTACACCGATGTAGCACGGGCATCTCCATCATTTCGGGCTGCTCCGTACCGACGTTGCTTGTACGCTATCGCTGTTCGCATCGCGTCAGTAGTACAACGTCATGGACTTGGCCTACAAGGACGCGATCACTTACGACACACCTTAAAGCTGTGAAGCCCAAGAAATGCGTTTCTTGCGTAAAGTTGACAACATACACAGAGAGAAACGAAAACTGAGAAAGTATTTAATGAGCGTTCAAAGAGCAGCGTCTGCAACAGTTCAATGCTTGATGACAGCAAGGCAGAATTGTGACAATGAGCACTTAAATCTTGCATTTTTCTTCGAGAGCCAAGATAATCTCGTCATCGCCACTGTATACAGGCTCGTCTTTCGAATTCCACACGTCTGTATGTAGCGCACTCGTGTCAAAAGCGTGCAAGGCGAGGTCATTGAACACGTCCGAGTATTTGAAATCGTTCGCGATCGCAAATTCACGAACGGCCGGTCGCACGTTCACCAAAAACGCACACTTTTGGCGAAGGGAAGCATCCAACTTGTTCGTCCACATGGTGTCAAAGCTGTTCCCAAGAATGACAACATTGCTAAGCAAACTCGCATCCCAGTTTGCCCACAGAACACTATTGTAGAGGGGAGTTCCGCAGTGCGGCATATAGAAAAGTGTCCGGTCTCGAACGCTGCGTTTCCCTTCTTCGTTGCGTTCCAGCACGGTGAATCCCAGTGACGTGAGGATTTTCCGCTCCTTCTCCGTGAAGGCTGGATCGTAGATTTCCACCGAAACGGGGGAAAAGTGGCGCCGAATACAGATGAGCAGCGCGAACTGGAACCTAGCACTGACGCAGGCGGTGAAGTTACCGAGACCGTAACAAACAATGCTACATACTTTAGTATCACCAGGCACCACTTTCAAGCACTTCGTAAGCACATGTAGAAAGTTTTCGAAGTACGCCGATGATTGCAGGTCCGCTTCTGCCTCGGAGATGCGCCGAAGCACTACGCTTTCGTGCGGACCCACGTCATCTTCACTACAAGCAGGAGCGACTAAACGCTTAGCTTCTTTTCTGCTCGGTTTTCCTCGTCTCTTCACAAGCGTAAAGCCATCTTCGATCATAACTGCCGAGTTCATCTCAACGCACAGTTCGTGAAGGAACGATATTGCGAGCAAACTTTTCCTCAGAGCAGCGCCATGTTGCTTTGTCGATATTGATGCGGCCTCGCCAGTAGTGCGAGGCATAGGTTTCGGTTTCGAAATATCGTGTTTCTGTCGCAAAAACAAGATTTTTTTTTTGCCTTTGTTCAGCCGTGTGGTTAGTTGCTGAGATTTTTATTCCCAAATATAAGCCTTTATAACCACATCAAGAAAATATAATCGTTATGTGGGATCACCGTCTTCATTGCATGTTCTCTCTAGCCGTCCGTTCCTCCGACCATCGCGTTTTTTTTTTTTTTCAATTATTTAATTTGGTTTAGCTGCAGCATACATTTGTTTGTTCTACTTTTCTCTACACTTGGGGAGGGGAACAAAGGGGAAAAAAGGAAAAAGAGCGGCAAGGAAATGACCTCCCTGCCTTTCTGTCCTTTTCTCTCTCTCTCTGTACTTTTCTAATAGTTGCAGAAATGACCGTCAATGCAACAAAAAGCTGTGCCTAACATTTTAATTCTTGGAAGCTAGAGTATATATGTTTGGAGCAAGGAACTAAACAGCTCTGGCGAAATCAGTCGATTTCATTGCTTGTTAACGAAATACAGGTTACATAATACGTCTGTACAGACAGAGGTCCCATAGTCGGCCACAGTGTGGGGGGTGGGGGGGGGGGGGGGGGAATAAGAAAAAATTGGAGGGGACACTTAAAGCTCCAAGGGTGTGACGCGACAGGGATAATGCGTTAGTGTCCATGAATGCGGAATTGGTCATTCTGTACTTTACATTCATAGATGCCGCAACCAATATTTAATTTAACTAACACCTGCCACGGTGAACAGGTTGCCATCTTCCACCTATGTTGCTTCTGTGGGGATTGTTCGCTTACAATCAACGACACCGACTCCGGCTATTCTGGAACACGTGCTCCTTAACGCTGCCAAGTTAGCATAGTACGAAATATAGAGTCAGCAGTTGCGAAGAATTATGCAATAGTTAACGTCAGTAGAATGCGGTAAGTACACATCTGAAAAAAATTCAAGCGCCTTAATGTGAAAGAGAACAATCAAACAATCCAGTCGCACAATGAACAGCACGTAGAAATTCTTAATGATATATTTAACAATAGCGGATTAGGGTGGCTGTAAAAGCCGACGGAGAACGGATTTGAACGTTTAAAGGCTCAGTGTAGCAGTAGCTTGGTTTGGGCTAGTTGGTAACAGTTCTTCGAAAACATAGCCCAAAAAGGAAACTGACGACACAGCGCCTGTCCTGTCGACTTCTGTGTCGCCCGTTTCCTTTTTTGCGCTATGTTTTGGAAAAAAAAAATGCTCAGTGATTGCTCAATAGTAACTGGTAATAAATGGCAATTATTGTTAGCAGAGAATTGAAGTGTCTGCGTAATTTGTGTTTGGTTCAGGCAGCAGGAAGTTTTTACACTAAGCAAAGCGAGCGTCGTTGCGATAGTTGGTCAATATGGTGGTAAGAGAAAAATGGAAGGAGTTTTTTAACAGATTTATTGATATGAATACAAATAGCGTATTAAATTAATTGGAGAACAGATATGATATTGCGTCATCGGAGCAGAGAAAGGTCATTTTCTGAACGTGGGCTATGGGTTTTGATGCGTTTAGCTTGAATATGAATGATTTTCAGGGAAGATAAATGCGAGGGGTATGTATACGTCCTCAAGATGGAATGCAATTTTGAACGCGGCTGTGAATGGACGAGTTATAAAAAGAAATAAGCGCGAGTTAAATTAATGATCTCTCGCTCGGGAATAGCAGCCTGGGCCGCACAATTAAGCCCACCGCTGTGAGCACTTGCCATCGCAGGGCAGTGGCGCATCGCTTAACAGCTGCACCACTGCGCCAGGAGGGTTATGAGGACTCCCAGGTATCTATGAATGTAAAGTAGAGGATGACCTCCTATATATATGAGAATTAACCCATTACGCTATAGCGTCATACTCTTAACATAGAAATTAAGGGTCCCCTCCAATGTTTTCTTAAGCCATTTAAAACTCTCAAAGCCATCCATGCATTTATAGGAGGTGATTTTTTTTTGCACGTTTTGAGATAATGTGGAAGAACTGACCGAAGGCACTATCAGCGTTAGCGAAGGCCGCGACTACTGGCTAGTCAATGTAGGCGATGTGGTGAAGAAATAAAGATGTTTTAAAAGTTTTCAAATCAACTTCTCATTTCCTGATGTTGTTAACGCATGCATCTGAATAAAAATAGGGTAGTGATCAGTGTAATTATCCTCTATGACACCTACCGGAAGGTGTGCGTCTAGGGTGTATAAAGCGTGATAAATGAACCAGTGGTAGAAATGCGTGTCGGAATCGTTATTAGATTATAGTAGCCACGACTGTTTAAAAAGTCCGAATAATAATTGCATGAAGAGCAGTTAGTTTCTAGTACGTGTGTTAATGTTGATGTCACCCGTTATTGTAACATTTTTTCGTCCCTTTGATAATTCATTTCAATGAATGAATGAATGAATGAATGAATGAATGAATGAATGAATGAATGAATGAATGAATGAATGAATGAATGAATGAATGAGCTCTTTATTTAGAAAGGGAGGCTCAAGGCCATTTGTTGAGGAATTGGGTTGTTAAGGAAGGGAAAAGTAGGGGTCTATTGATACATGAAATGACGACATGGGTGGTCTAGACACGCTTTACACTGCTTTGTAGAGGTCACTTAGCATATTTGCCAATGCCGTTCGCTCCGACTCTGGTCAATGCATGAAATTCCTCGCCATCGGTGGGAAAACCATACTTGGCGATGAGGCCGTCGCGACCCCAGCGGAACTCTGAACAATGCCCAATTAGGTGGTACAGATTTAATACGGAGTCTACAGTTCAACAGAATTCGTTGACAGGAGGCAAAGGCGATCGATATATGCAATCAATGACTACATTTTTTTTTGCATCTTCTTAAAAGAATGATTCGCCTGGTTTACACATACATGCTAGAATTTGTCACCTTTAGTGCCAGATTGAGTCGGGGCGGTGATAGTCACAGCATGAAGAAATGAATATTGACGCGATACCGTGATTTTTATGTATACAATGGCAATATTCTGTTCGATATGATATAAACGTAGACAGTTATTTATCGGCGTCTCACATCCAAGTCCCGCTGACATTGATTGCTGAAAATTGGTATTGAGTAGCTGATGTCAGGGTAGCAATGTCTTCTGAAAGTTTTCTCAATCTACGTGGATTAAAATGGGTAAGCGACATGCAAGAAGTAGAAATACGTGGTTTTAGGCCAGTAGGCACAAATTATGAGGCCACTGAAATGTTTGAGAAGGATCATCAAGGGAAAATAGAAAGGTCAGACAGAATTTGTGCAGAAAATACCGTTGTCTGTATTCTTTCGAGCCCTAATTTGATAATTTCCGTCCAAAGATTAAAGCACCCTTTTTCCTTCTTAGGTTGTCCTGATTGGGAAAACTTTTCTTGTTTTCCACGGTCAGCTGGTGGCCGTTCAGGCATATTGACTGAGTTTCTCCACCTGGAAAACCTAAGCTGCCGGTGTTAACCGGGCCTTGTGTGCTTTCTTCAATAAATCGTTGTTTTTTTTACGTGGGAACAAAACAGCGTGGTGATGTTTTCCCCAAATTGTGCAGGGAACCTGTGAACAAAAAAATTGACTGTCAGTTTGCGTAGTTACGCCAAATGCGAATTATAGGTGCGCCAGCATCTCGGTTCCAGTGTTCGGATCCATTGTTGACCGATGGAAGTTGTTCGGATAGCGATAAGGGGTTAATGCCCATATATGGGGAATTGGTCATTGTCTTCTTTATATCTATAGATTCCTGATAGTCCTCACACTACTCCTGGCGCAGTGGTGCAGCAACTAAGTCATGCGCAACTGCCCGGCTATGCAGATGCTGTCATCGGCGGGGCTTGTGAGATCCATGTTATTCTTCCTGAGCACACTTTCGCGACGAATCATTAATTGAACTGCCACATGCCACGGTAGGCAGTGTGCGCGTGCGCACACACACACACACACACACACACACACACACACACACACACACACACACACACACACACACACACACACACACACACACACACACACACACACACACACACACACACACACACACACACACACACACACACATATTTTGGGTCAACTGGCGGGCACGTCATTACGGAAAAGAGTATTCGCGGGGAGCACCAACAAGGCGTCGCAGACGTATATGCGAAAAAATTGACCGGTTCCAAGGCGACCAGTAAAATGCGGCATAATAGAAACAGAAGTACATCATTCAACCGTGCATGAGTCCGACCTTCTAGTTTTTTCTCTGGAAACAATAATTCAGTAGCAAGGGTTTGACCAATACACCCCGGCACACCACTGAACTCGGTATAGTTTTGTTGTATTACAAGTATGCGACAGGTGTATTTGTACCGATCGCGGATACCGTCGGACGAGAACCGTTAAATCCTTTAGAATTCTTCTATTTCTTGTCACTGATAGACTGCTGTATACAACCGTGGCGCACTTTTCTTTTCCTGTTCCTGACCGGAAAGTAAAGAGAAGGATCGGCTTGTAAGCGAAAAAAAAGCGGTATATGTCGCGTAGAACGAAGGCAGTTTAAAAATGATATTCCCTCCAGAGCTATCCGCACATAATCGTAGCCGAAGAAGTCACGGAAATTGTGTGTCTGTGGGCTTCCCTTTTATCCTAGCTCCGATCAAGCGCCGCAGTGGCCCGTACAGAGCTAGGCCATCTTTTCGCGGAGCTTGAAATCGCGCCGCCCTCCGATGCACGTTTACTGGACCGTTTCCAGCGGGCCCCCCGAAGCCCCAAGAATAGCGCGCCCGCGTCCATTGACATTACACGCATAAACATTCTGCGCTGCCCAGTAACTGCGCGACGGCGAGC
Organism: Amblyomma mixtum; assembly: GCF_055824585.1. Classification (NCBI taxonomy): domain Eukaryota; kingdom Metazoa; phylum Arthropoda; class Arachnida; order Ixodida; family Ixodidae; genus Amblyomma; species Amblyomma mixtum. The sequence goes on along the minus strand of NC_143012.1, from coordinate 252,352,869 downwards.
ATATTGCGCGCTCCGCGCTTCCGTAAAAAGACGGCCAAGACCGGTCGGTCGTGACCCAGGCCGTGACTTACACAAACGTTAAGTCCGCCGAAAGAGAGGTTGCATTATTTCGAAGCGTGCGTCTCTAGCGCTCGGGATGTCTGGGATGGAGTGCAGAGCCACCTCTGTCCGCTCCACCATGGTCCGCTCAGTCAGGTCGGCCGATGCTGTAGCCGTCCTACTGAGGGAGCGGGGGTCGGTCGTGGTAGTATTCAGAGGCCTAAATGGCATTAGAGAGTTTTAGCAGTCCGCAGACGTCTTTGCCAAAAGTAGCCGGGCACACGTGGTTTGTTCCTTAGACGCGTAGCGAAAAACTTATGGCAGCCCTTAAGTTCTGAATCTGTGTAAAGTAAGGCGAGCCAGTTTCCTCAAGTTTTGACGCCTTTAGGTCTTTAAGGGTGTCGCAAAGGCTCCGTTATGCGGTTTAGAAGCAAACACCTGTTGCTCGGCTACTTTTGGTAAAGGAGGTACCAACGTAGGGCCATATACCGGATTACTGGGAGCCTACTGCGCACGCGCAGTGACAGAGGAGGAGCCAGGCATAGGGCCACTGCGCGTCCAGCAATCGGGTACACATCTACACCAGTACGCCTCCGCAATGTCATAACTGTCTGTTGCAGACGTAGGGCTTGCTTCCGCAGTCTAATCATATGTGGACAGTCCTTCAATTCTCTGCAAGCTGTGCAGCACGTGTTGCGTGCAGGCCTAGCGAAAAAAAGGTCATTTCGTAACTCCGTACACTCATTCGGAACCAAATGGTGTCTGATTGATTCTAATTTGTTTTTAATTGATTCCAAAAGTTTTTTTCCCCAAGTCTATCATGACTCGGAAATGAGTTTGGGTACCGCGGACTGCCGTCGTGGAAGTAACAAGCGTGATGTTGGGTACTTTCTGTTTAAAAGCATTCTGAAATAGACCGATTTCACAAGCAGTTGCACGATTGCGCTATGCTGTCGCCGCCGCGATGCACCCTGGGAGTTGTGCTCTGGCCGATGGCTACGTTGGCGCGGTGCCGGAGGCGCGACAAGCAGTTTTGTTTGCATCGCCACAAGGCGCTTCGCTGCATTTCATCTGTGGCAGCTGCACCGAGCTGAGGGACCCGGATTTTGCAGCCTCTCCAAAAGAAGAAAAGAGCGCGTGGAAGCTTTGTCATAGAGGCAGCTGACTAAGCTCTATGCAACGCGTCTAGCCGCCTTGCTCCTGCAGATCAGTGTACAGGTAGAAGCAATACGAAAGGGAACACGGGAACGCGTGGCCTATGCTCTTCGTGAAGCACTGCCGCCAAGAGCCGAGGAGAATGGGCGGCACCGGGCGCATGCGAAAAAAGAGCAGCCGACCATGCTTACACTGGTCATGTGCCTTCGCAGCAAATTCTCACCGGCTCTCGGTGACAGTGCTTCATGAAGCGCAGAGGCTACGAGCTCCCGTGTTCCCTTTCGTATTTCTTCTACCTGTACGGTGGCATAGCGCAATTTTCCAACGCGAAGCGAGGCACTACATCGAAAGTAGCTTTTTACGTGCCGTCTGTTTCTGCTGACGGCCTTAAACTTTAGCAAAGACGCGGTCACTTTTATTAACCTAGAAGCTGCTTTGTCAATCCACCTTCACAGCTATATTTGTGCTCAGCGTATACGGCTGTGGCTGAAAAAATGATTGAAATCTTAGTGCAATATTCAGGATTCCACGAGGCGCGAGGGCTTGGTGCGCCTATTCGCTCCCATACCGCATGTCGCAACAGTCGCGAAAGTGTTCGTACTAATTCAGGGAAATGGATTTGCAGCATGGCTATAAATAATGCATATCGGTTAATTTCTGATATATTGCTGTGCATTACCATTTAACCGTGCATACACTCGCCTTTTAGCAACTTTGCATTAATGTCGGATCATCGCTTGCGTCTCGCTCAATATTTTGATCTGCAACAAAGAACTTGGGGGACAAGGGCTGTGAAAGGGGGTCTAAACAGAGATGCGATATGCCCAGGATGCTAAAGGACGCAGCGTCGCAGATATCTTCCAGCAAGAATTTTTTGATGCGTTTTGTGGAGGCGGAGTTATTTGTAGTCAAAATTTGAATTTCCTAGTCTTCGCGCCTTTCCCTCTCCTCTCGTCACTTTTTGCAAGTTGCAATGTCGGTTCTCGGGCTCCACGCACTCAGCCCATCCGCTCCCCCTGCACGGACACAGACCGCTCCCGTCGCGGCGACGACCATACCCCCTCCCCTCTCCCCTCCCTACATCCCCCTCCCCCTTCCCCTGGTCCCCAAGAGTGATGCCACCAACTGGCCAACATACGTCGGGACCAGTATCCCCTCCCAAGAATACCCCAAAGTAATTAATCAATCAATCAATCGGCGCGCGCGGGAATTCCTCAGGGGGCGGAGCCAACTCCTCCTAAACTGGTTTGGCGTTGACGGCGCTGGCGCGGCGAACCAATAGACACCTTTAGCATGCCGTGTACCGTGTTACCGTTAGCTTTACCGGAGTACCAGGAGACCGCCCACCGCCAGTGAGCATGCGCTCATTGCTCCCGATGCTGCAGGCGCGCGCGTAGCTGCCGGGTACGTGGCGCCATCTGTCGGCGTCAGAGAGATTTGCGCATGCGCGTTGACTGCGCGCGGGCTCCCGGTACTCCGGTATCGGTAACAGGAACACGGTACACAGTTTGCTAAAGGTGTCTATTGATGCCATTCCACTGCTGACGTAAAGAGCGCTACATGGCTCAATGCGCTCGGATTCGCGCGAAAGCTCGGCACCGCTGGTCGCCCCGAGGTGCGGAAGCGGGAGTTCTTAAAATTGTATTTTAAATGATCGGCTCGCTTTCGAGGTCTTGTACGCGGCATAAACGCTCGGTGGCCTGCACTCTACATAATGCAAGCATTTTATAGCCAACCTCCACTACGGCGTGCCAAATAACCTGAGTCTCTTTGGGACGTTAAATCGCCATAAACCAATAACCAGTATTCACTCTTTATATTTCACTACGCAGTGATTGGTGCATCTTTGCCAGCCTCAGTGCAAAAAATCGGTGACGCTCCTCTTATATGGTCTGCGGATGCGCAGTTCGCATCAAAATAAGACGAAGAATCTGCAGGTGTAAGCTTGTTCGTCCTTGCAGGAAGCCGATGTCTTCAGTCCGCTTAAATGTTTGTTTTTAGCCCGCTTCTACTGCATCACGCAATCGTGTTGTTCGAAAGCCTTCCTTCACCATTTGATGCAGTCTTTTCCTGCTTGATAGCACACTTTCACCTCTCGGTACTCGGTGCCCGCAGACCCAGACCACGCTGTGCCTTGTGACGCAAGCGAGTTAACCGCGAGCGCTTAATTCCGTGCAGTACTGTGGAAGCTCCTGTTGTAGCTGAAACAATGAGCTAGACGTTTCATTATCAGCGACTTGTATTTTCTGGAGTGTGTGTGGTTGTTGGCTCGTGCTCGTGTTTACAGGGCTTTTAAAAGCAGCCACAAACTAACTGTGCTGTGCGTGTACAGCAAAGCCTTACGTAGATGAATATGTTATGATGATAATGTAGCAAATTTTCATGGTTTATGGTTTTTGGGGGTTTAACGTCCCAAAGCGACTCACGATATGACGGACGCCATAGTGATGTCCGGAAATTTCGACCACCTGGGGTTCTTTCGCGTGCACTGACATCGCACAGTACACGCCACCGCCGCGGCCGGGATCGAACCCGCGTCTTTCGAAACAGCAGCCGAGCGCCATAACCACTTAGCCACCGTGGGGGCTGTAGGAAATTAACACAATTTACACTAGTTTATTTGAGTTTACGGCAACAGTGCGCTTACATGTGTCATTTAGGGGATCACCACTCCAAAATCCGTCAAATCCGACAAATTAGTACGCGCCAACCCAAAGCAAAGATGAAGCCAGAAATGATACACGAAGCGCTTGTAACTGCCGTAATTGTAATGCTGTTTTGCTTCAGAATTGCCTTCGTCGCTGAAAAAAGAAATAAGGAAAAAAAACTTTAGTTTAAAACTGTGGTTCAATAACTTCAATTTCTTCTCTCCGAAATGCTTGTGCTAGCGCCGCGGTCGTTAGTAGAGATGTCCACGATGCTAGTGTTAATTAAGAACCGTTACTAATAACAACGGTAAGCCTTCCGCGGTTTTCGAGAATGGCTATAGCCCATCTGCGCCCTTTCAGATCCAACAGCACTGCGCACAAGTAGTCACACAGAATGCTTTGCACGGTCAAACGCGAAGCAGCTCCGTGCAGTGTGACGCACCCGCGAGTAGCGTAGTGCCAGCGCAGTGTGGCTTCTTTACCGAAACGCCCACAGCGCGCTACGGCTTTCCCGAAATACGAACGATTGCGGCGTTTGCTTCTACGTCAAGGGAGAAGAAGCCATACGACGGTGTTTACGTGCCTAGTAGGTTCATCTGCGGTGGTCGGGGTATAAACTCACGTTAGCATACATTTGTTTCGTGCCGCGCAGGAAGTCGAGAGTCGAAATGTGCATAGCGCGTGCGCTGACTTCGCTACGTGCAGCGCTATACGTCACAACTGAGTCGGCATGGTTGGCTCATTATGACTCTATACTTCCTGCTAGTGTTAGCACAGAGAGCATTGCAAGTTACTATCTTGGAACCCTCCGGAAATGACTGCTATATTTGACTTTATAGCATGACATCCGTACCACGAAAAACCTGATGACAAATAACGACAAAACATTGATCAAACAAAGAAAAAGTAGACTGTTTCGTCAATGTCCCTCCAGTGAATTGACACAGTATATATAAAAAAAATCAAACGTATTCATCACCTAAGTATTCATCGACCATGGCTAGAAAATTTCGATTATGTGGTGACTGCAGTGGTTAAATGAATGGAAAAGGCAGAAGGAAAGAGGGGGTTGTCCGCCGAAACTCGCATTCATGACGGACAGCTGAACGGCGAGCAACGGAAAGTGAAAAGGGTGAAGCAGTGAGGAAATGGTTAAGAGGAAAAATAAAGACGTGAGTTGAAGGACGGGATAGATGAGAGAAATGCGGCTATCTAGACAGTATTTATACGCTGCTCTACGTGTACTGTGTTTGGTTTTGACGCCAGCCAGACGCTACCACTGAAGCCATTGATGGTTTTGACAGGGCGGAATGTAGATATTGCTTCTTTCACGACAATAAAAGTATTATTATTGCTGCTATAATTTGTATTATCATTATTAACACTTCCATAAGCCACCAGAAAGTGGACGTTCCATTTTCCACACCTCCACATCATACAAAATACAAGGTCCATCCTTCTTTGCTCCAACATACGCATATATAACATGTATTCACTTCACTTAAATCTACTTCAACACTCGCTATATTCTTTCAAGTCGGAAGTTCAGAAAGTACGTCTTATTTGACTCCTTCCATTCATTCACATCCTCTGCACCGCGAAAGATATGCTCCGGATATATTCTTCCTTTAAACTTAGTTTCCGTGTGCCATTGTTCTCTTTATTTGTTGTTCGCTGCTGCTGAGGCTCTTTGTTTTGTCCGTGCGTATACAGTTTCACATTTTACTCGTCGCTACCCCTTTTCTCTGACTTTTTTTTTGTATATATACTATCTCCCTGTCTTAATTTTTTCTCCCAAATTTTGGGATCCGCGATTTAATGAACCTATTTGTCTCATGTGGCATTCATCTGGAATCTTTTCTTCGTTTTTTTTATCCTTATGTATCTGCATGCATCGTATTTTCGCTGTATTGTTCTCGCTCACTTTATTTTTCCTTTTTGTTTACCTCCCATATTGCGCCAGCACATAGGCCCTAGCAATTCCTGGGCATCATAAATAAACATTTATGGACTGATTGCTTGTTATTATTTTACTTTATTTATAATAAAACATAAAAACATACCAATGTCTACACAGCTATACGCGATTATAAATGTTCTATCACGATCGTATGCTCGAGCATTCACTGTAAGTATTATATTCGCACCATGCCTGAACAAGCCCAATGTATGCATATCCAGGGTCCTCCCACTGTCAATGCGTAGAGCATTGCCGCCATGGAGCAATCGAGAGATTGGATGCCCGACTGCCTCAGGGCATCGGGACGTCTAGACCTCTAGAAAGAAGCCTAGGCGGTCGACTAACGAAAAGCACTACGACCTCGAGACCAACTGCGAAATAGTCAGTATGTAAACAGTATAACACAGTCTTTCTGCCTGCCACTGTTTCTGCTCTTGCTGAGAACCAGTACAAATGAATTTTTTTTTTGAATGCGTGGTGCATTGGGAGGTCCAGCAAAGAGTAAGGATGGTATCTTCGGGCTCACGCAACATAGTAATATGCTTCGCAGTCCAACGAGAGACGCGTTGTATCCCGATGCAGGATCAACTTTTTTTTTTCTCTCAGCTAATAACAGATGAAACGCTTACGAAAATCACCAAACATCTAGATCTCCCGATGCGTCTCCTTGCCTCCCTATGTTTGAAGAGTGCCGAGTTATAGCGAAGAAGATCAAGAAGCTTGGTGAGAGTTACAGAAGTACTCTGTCAGTTTCTATCTAAGGAAGAACATCTATTTATGATTCCGCCGGCGCTTTCTTGCTCATTTTCACGATGGACAAAGCGTCTGAATATTTCGTCATTGATTTTCCACGGTTTTTATTTGTTTCCAGTTTGGAAGATCCTCGATAAACTTCACTCATTAGCGCTGTCTAGCGTCCTTTCATCGCATCTTTGGTAGTGTGCGGTCGCGTTGTTTCACCCTCATGCTATACCAACTCGTCCATGAGGTCCAGTTGTTCAGTGCCCGACGTCCGCTTTTCTACTTCGCGGAAAAGAAACCCATGGCGTTTCTTTTCCGCGTGACTATGCAGTCAGGCGAATCATTCGAATCATTCGTGTGTAGGTTAGGCTTGGGAGCGTAAGAAGCACAGCTCGGTAGCAGCTCACTAAGGTTGATCAGAACGCAATAATGCATACAATGACCTCGATGCTCTCGTCTTCTAGATGGTCAACTCTGCGAGCTGCGCCAGAAGACGTAACAGAGCTAAAACATGTTTCTGTTGACAATAGCCGTTCTCAACGTTGTTTCGCTAAATGCAACCCCCCCCCCCCCCCCCCTCCCACTTACGATGATATGCGATTCGGGCTACCAGCTTTAGTTCCGATGCAAATTTGCCGGTAAACAACGGCGCCAACACATACCAGATAAGCGATGTCAGTTTACTGTTTGAAATCGAAGTGCTTTTTTTTTTTGTTCTAAACAACATGGTCTCAGAAACCAATTAGCCGTTCGGAACGGCAGTATACTGTATGCTTGTGAGTCCAGCAAGCTTGTCAGATACCGGAGACCCTCTTTCGATGAAACCGAGGCAACAATTAATAAAGGAACAAATTCACTAACACGGTTGTATATGTACTATCAGCGTCAAATGAAATGCGAACAAGACACCTGAAACGCGGGCACAAAAAATCAAGCATATTAGAGGCTGGAGGTGAAATACCGGCGTGGGCTATTAACATTTCATAAGAGCGGTCTTTTCGGCTTCGATGGGGAAATCAACTGCTCATGTATTTTGCCTCCCTAGTATAATATAGGCGATTTGTGCTGTTCGCGTTTCAATTGGCTTGTTCGCGTTTCAATTGACGCTGACTACCAGACATCGATGCATAGTTTGTCGCCCTTCTGTCGAAGTAAACGAAATAGTGTGTAAATAAGACGCAGGGTGTGCTTGGGCCGCCATGCATTTGACTGCGACGCCCGTATAGGTCGTACGTGCAACTTATATCGATAAACCTTTATAAAGTGCTACATCAAATTAATCCGAAGAAAGCAACCACTTTGCAGGAAGCGCTTTTCAAGTCCCAGTGCACAGGAAATAATCGCTGTCCCTGCAGAACCGTATCTCAGCCTTCACAAAATAGTAAAGAAATGAAATAAAACAGAGGAGGCGATTGCCTCTGGCTCTTTAATCCAGGGACGCAGACACAACAACAATTCCTCGGCCATCTAACCAGCACTGCATACACAGCATCCAACCTTCGCCGCTTCCGCTACGGAGGTATTTATACAACAACGCTCCGTGCGGGGAAGGCCGAAGCGTTGCCCGGACAAACTGGTTTTTCTCTCTTCAGGGGCGCGCGCCGTCCGTTCGAAACAGCACGCGGAAGTAAACAAGGCGCGCCGAATAGCGCGACGGAACTATTATATTCGGCAACAGGAAGCGGCGGACGTCCGCGTGTTCGTCCGGCGCGCGAGCGCAGCTCTAGCTCGCTCTTGACAGTTGCACGCGTTACGGAGACGTACGGTCGGGAGCCTCCGATGTTGGCTGGACTTCGGGGAAATATAAGACTACTCCGTCCGTGCTCCGCCTGCTGTGATGCATCTTCAGTGCGCTTCGGCGCTGTCTTGAAGTAAGCAGGCGACGCGGAGATTAGAAACCGGGACGTAACCTTTCTTAGCACTCGTGGAAATAGGTCGATACCGCAAGCCAGTGGGGAGATCTTTTGATAGGACAGCTTCAGGGAGGAAGATGACATGCCTCAGCGTACCTGCGGACGAAGACGGATTTAGAAAGGCAAATAGGGGGGGGGGGGGGGGGGGTTGCTGGGTGCCTACTGTTGGTTGAGTGAGTGAATGATGGATGGATTATGCGAAGGCAAGAACTTCATCAAACGAATGCGAGCGTGAAACGAGTTGCAGGTGATGAGCGGACTTGGATGCAGACTAACGTCTAAGTGGTGGAATGGAGAAAGCTACTTTGTCACTTACGTGCTACCCTCGCGATACTCACACGTCGCGGCTTCCGTCCTCCGAGAGACCCGTTTTCTGAGGACTCCCAAAAGCTCAGCTGTTGCAGGGCTGTTTGGCGCGAGTGTAGACAATTGGGTGTGTTGATTATTGACATTGAAGCAGGCAGCTCACACACGGAACAAAAAAAGTAACGGCCTCTTATTCTAAGGGCATACGATGCATGATCGGCGCTAGCTAGCTCGAGAAATGATTAACACAAAACGTCACGCTTGACTACCACAGCCACTGAACAGCCGCTGGTGAAACACAAAGAGACGTAATAGTAGCCCAAGAAGGTTTGGGTGGATTCCTGGCTGCGAGGAAGCGTAGTCTGCATCACAAACCTGGTTGGAGCCTCCGGTTCGAATTCGGTTGCCCAAGTTGACCTCCACCGGAGGGTTGACAACAGGGTCAAGTAGCCATGTCCTCGAACCGGCAGCTTTGTACTACATATGTATACAGTTGTTTATCCTTTTGCAGGCGGACGGGACGACGACAACACCGGGGGTGACGCGAAACCGGAGGCACTAGGACAAATGCAGGTAGGGGGGGCGTGTATAAGGAAACGCACACACACCGCACAAGTACCCACAGATACGCGCACACACTATTGAACTTATTCGGAAAGGTTGAGACTGACGTGCACATAGCAGGGACAAGAAGGAAGTAAAAGAGGCGAGAGAGATAAACTGCTATCGGCATGCAAACTGAAGATATTCCAGCTCTTTTAGAGTCAGCAACACGTAGCGTCTTCTGCTGACACAAGCATCCTCCCGGCAGGATGTTTTGTTAGCTTTCTACTATCTCGTGCGTGAGCCGCTCCTTGTGCTGGCTCATTGCAGTACATTCGTGCAAGAAGGGCGAACATCGACAGGTACTGCAGGACACCGATAGCCATCACGCGTCTCTTCGCGGGGTGTTATATTTGTGCTTCCGCGGACGATAGTTATTGCAGCAGAACTAAGAAAAAGCATTGTGCAAAAAAAAAATGTAAAAGTAAAAATTTTGTGTGACCACTATGCAGGAGAGCGTAGTTTATATTTAGAATGACGAAGGGATTCCTTTTGCTATCTCTACAAATGCATCACCAAGTAGAAAAAAGACATAGGTTGACCTAAACAGGCCACATTTCTGATCATTACTTTGTATTCAAGCACTAATATCTCAGCCTCATGACGAGTTTTGGTCAGGTTTATGCGAGGTTGTTATAGCCCGATTAGGTTTCTGAGCGGATGTCTAATGAGGTCAGCAGATTTGATCCAAAGTACAGGCGGTGTTATGCGCTTGATAACCATTGACCTGCAGTGGCATCGTTCTTTGAATTTATCGTTACGGAGTGAACTTCAGCGAGGCTTGTTCCTTTCAGGTGGTGTTATAAGCATTTTAGGCGTAAGCGCGAGCTGATCAGGCGCCGATGCGTCATAAGGCCTCATTTAATGATCATCACTGGCAAAAGGCGCGATACTATGTGCTACTGTTGTTAATTTAAGGAAATGCGAGTGGTCATATCCGTAATGCACGAGGCATGCCTCGACCGTACAAACGACCTAGGGATGCCGAGATTCGGGCCGCAGTTTCATTTAAATGCAAGCAGTTTCGTCGAAGCACATGAAAAGGGAAAGAAAAGCAGTGGCATTAAGGATAAGATTTAACAAAAGCTTACGACAGTAAGCTAGGAAATAAACCAATAAACCGCTAAACGCTATTAGCCCCGGTTCAGCGGAAATAACAACAGGCTAACAGGGAATACAGAAGGCCGTCATAAAAGCGGTTCAAACTGAACGAGAGCCAGCTAGGCTTAAAACAACGTCCCTGTATAAAGTGCTCCGAGCTGAAATTCTTGAAGGTCATCGTGTGAACGAGTTCAGTTTGAAACTTTTCGCAGACCTCCGAAGTCATTTCTGTCTTTCTACGTTTCTCTGCTTGCCTGTTTTCTTTCTTCACTCTTATTTCATTCTCATCAACTCGACGTCCCGGCTAAGAGCTATCGAATGAGACTTTCGCCGCTTCGTACTTTGCATTGCGTGCCGTCCTTATCTCTCTCCGCAGGTACTCTTGTCCTCTCAGAAGACACCATCCCTCACCACTCCTGCGATATGAATAGCCAACCAGATTTGAAGTCATTGCCTTGTCGGCCGCAACCACGGCAAACCGGTTGAAGCTGTGGGCAGCGTTGTTGTGGTTTATTTGGCTATGAAACTGCAGACGCATTCTCGCGTGCTCGCTGCCGCTTTCAAATCCGATAAAGGCCCTGCAAATCCACATGAAATGTAAGCAAAATTAACGCGAGGACGCTTGAGAAGTCCTTGACGGTGCCCTGGGGAGCGGTTTTCCCGAGATATATATATATGCCTGAGAGCATGTTTACTGCATCACTACAGGGCATAGCGATACGCCTTTTGTGCGTGCTGCTGTTTTTATGGGGAATGCATTTGATTTCAGCCCTGCGTATACACGTCACTGAACAACAAGACGACACTGTGCCGTGTGCCATCTGAATCCGAGTATACCCATTCTAACCGGAGGACGGCATCCGCTTAATTCAACAGGTGGAGTGCAGATCATTTGAATGAGAAGATTATTGTGTTAATTTTTCTAGAAAGCGGTTAAAGCTTGCTAAGAAGCCATGCAAGGGTTTACCGGACTCTGAAACAGATTACTCAGGTGCCAATATGAAAACGGCTTTTATTTTCATGATTCATTCTTTCACCTCTCTACAATTCGTAGTTTCGACTGCTGCCGTCATGAGTCACAGCTAAACAAGCAACGTTATTTGTCGGCCCCTGTATCGAAGACGGGGTTCAGAAATAGCGAGGAAGCAAACGAATGGTTTTGTAAGAAGGACCTCTACAAAATGAGGCCCATGATTTCAAGCTGAAGAAACGTGAACATGATGTAGTTTACTGGCTGAGATGCCGAAAAGAAAAAAAAAACGAAGTAACCACAGATGCTGGTCACACCAAAGCACCATAATTTGCAACGAGGGGTGAGTTATTAACGGAACGTCGATGTAAACAAGATTGGTAAAAATGGAACGAGAGCCACCTGAAACCTAGAGAGACAATAATGGAACGGGGCTTGACTACGATCTTCGTTCTACTGCCTAGAAACAATTTTCCTTCGTGCTTTCGATTGCTTTAAAAAGAATGCAACAAATGTGCTACATTTGTTAATTTAAAATGGGTAGCTTTGTTTGTTTTTTTTAATTTCTGCTGTTATCCTATTTCAGGTGAGATAGAAATGTTCCTGGTCAGCGAGACATAATAAGCAGTGTTGCGTACTGTGGTGCGGGGCGTAGAGGATACTGGGATATTTAAAGTCTTGCCGCTTGTGCGAGTGGCTTAGTGCGATATCACCTCACAACCAAAAAGCGCCTATTTGTGTGACACTGCTTGGGCAAAGAAAGTTCAGAACAGTAACGGCGCGTCAGCTTTCTTGTCAGGAAATACGAGGTCTGTTAGAAAAGTATCCGACTTTATTTTTTTTTTGCGAACACCTGATGGATATGAAACAAGCGCGCTTACAGCAGCCGACCTTGAACCCTCGTGCGCATGCATGAATTTTTTCCCGCCTGCCGATAGCGTCAGTCGCTGGGAAGCAGCGTTTGAGTGAGGGAGTGCGCAGTGCTCTCGTCGGTTTTTTGTTGCAAGGAAAATGGCGGAGCGAGAGGAGCAGCGCTACTACCTCAAATTTTGCCAGAAACTTGGCGATAGCCAAGTGGAAATTATTCGAAATGTTCAGACGGCTTTTGGTGATGATGCTATGAGCAGCACACAGATTAAGCAGTGGTGCAACTGGTTTAAAGACGGCCGCACATCCGTGGAGAGAGAGCCACGCTCCGGTCGGCCATCAACATGCCGAAATGACCAGGTAATTGCCGAAGTGAACGCTGTGGTGATGCGGGACTGTTGTGTGACTATCCGAGAAATTGCGGAAGAGGTGGACATCAGCAATTTTTCTGCACATTCCATTATCACCGAAGATTTGGCCATGGAGAGAGTTGCGGCGAAATTCGTGCCGAAGCTGCTGACGGTGGAGAAAAAGCAGCTTCGTGTTGAAGTCTCACAGGAGATGCTGGATTCCACAAACAGTTACCCTGACTTCACCGACGCCGTAATCACTAGTGACGAGTCTTGGGTGTACGGGTACGACCCGGAAACCAAATCCCAGCCGTCACAGAGGACGCATTCCACGTCACCAAGACCAAAGAAGGCCAGACAAGTGCGCAGCAATGTCAAAGTGATGCTGACTGCTTTTTTGACTCCCTCTGTGTGGCGTACCACGAGTACGCACACCACAGGGTCAAAAAATGACTAAACAGTACTACAGGGATGTCCTCCATCACCTACGTGGTGCTGTGCGGCGCAAGAGACCGGAATTAAGGTCAACAAGAAAATGGCGCATCCCTCGCGGCATTGCTCCTGCACATTCCTCGCATTTGATTCAGACTTTTCTGGCGAAAAACCAGACTCCTGTAGTTCAACAGGCTCCTTACTCTCCTGATATGTCCCCCTACGGCTTCTGGCTGTTTCCTAAAATCAAGAGGTCATTGAAAGGAGGGCGATTTCAGAAAGAAAGGACATTATGGCTGCAACGACAGCAGAGCTAAATTCCGTTCCGAAGAGGGTCTTTTCGGAATACTTCCAACAATGGCAGCACCGCTGGGAGATGCATATGGAGCCCCAAGGAGACTACTTTGAAGGTTATTAATATTAAGTTTCTAACGCTCCAGTTATGCCAGTTTTTTTTCTTCGGCCAAAGGTCGGATACTTTTCTAACAGACCTCGTACACTCGTCACGTTATTCCAAGATGTTCTGGGGTGCCTGTTATTTTCGCAACAAGCAATTTTTCGTGCTTGCGCAAAGTGGAGAGATCTATATTTTCGTTTTTATAGACAACTGCTGAGCCTGACTTTGCGTGCTGAGAATCTTCAGAGCGCTTGCGTGTCTATGGATTATAAATGTGCATACGTCCCTCAGACATGAGTACGTGGGCAGCCCTATGCATGTCGGTTTGGTTTGGTTTATGGGGTTTAACGTCCCAAAGCGACTAAGGCTATGAGAGACGCCGTAGTGGAGGGCTCCGGAAATTTCGACCACCTGGGGTTCTTTAACGTGCACTGACATCGCACAGTACACGGGCCTCTAGAATTTCTCCTCCAAAGAAATTCTAGCCGCCGCGGCCGGGATCGAACCCGCGTCTTTTGGGTCAGCAGCCGAGCACCATAACCGACATAAACGCTCGCAAAGGGGCATTTGGAGCTTGTCTTAAAAATCCGTTTGCAAACAAACAAACAAACAAACAAACAAACAAACAAACAAACAAACAAACAAACAAACAAACAAACAAACAAACAAACAAACAAACAAACAAACAAACAAACAAACAAACAAACAAACAAACAAACAAACAAACAAACAAACAAAAATGAAAACAGAGAAGAAAAACAAGAACAGAAAAGAAAAACAAAAACAGCCATACATACAAACAAGCAAGCAAGCAAAGAAACAAGCAAACAGACAAACAAATATGTTGCTGGATTCTAAACAGCAAATACCACCCTAGGACGCTGGGCTGCCAGTTTTTCTTTTTTACTGTCGATAAGTATAGCACAAGGCATAGGTTTAGTAAGGGCGATAGGCTTGCTTTCTTGCTGGAATTGGGTAGGTGTTACTGGCTCTGGTTCTGCGCATGTGCCGACGTAAACAGGCATGCCTAGAGCGGTGGATCAGTGTACTAAGCAACAATTAAAGTGAAAAAACAAACAAAAAAAAACAACGCAGCTTGAGGGCGTTAACGCTCGAGCTGTTGTCGTTTGTGTGTTTATGGGGCTCTGCTTGAGCGCGAGCGCTGTCCATAAAGCGCAATTCGAGCGTTAAAATGTCGCTTCCTTCGCTCCGGAAAGCACCGCTCGAGCGCTCGAGACCAAACCGCTCACGTCTGTACGCAGTCTCTTCGTCTCGTAAATGTATTCGTATGGCAGCTCTAATGTGTCAGCATGTGACGGTCGTACCACTGCGCTACTTTTTTTCCTGCGTGAAAGTGTCTATATATGTCATCTAGACCTCCGCCCGCTATCCGAGGAACGTCTTCGAATTTCCCCGTAGAGGCTGGCATGTATCAAGGGGCGCGCACATCCGTTCCGCACGCGTAGCCAGCTCGGCGAGCCCACGTCACCACCAGGGACTATCAGGAAAACGAACGTTCAAGGAAGTGCATTCAGAAGCTTGTGTGCTAGCAGGTGCATTAGGTGAGACCCACGTAGCTTTCTAAACAATGGCCACGTAAAAAAACTCTTGGTTCTAGGTTTCAATTTCAACGGCTCAATGTTTATATTTTGTCTCATAATATATTTATCCGTAAAATTACGCAACGAAATACCGACGTCAGGGTGCTTGTCGTCTTAAAGAGATACGAAGGATCGATTGAAAGTGCCATACACCGATAGGCTACACTCTAACCAGAAAAGAGTAAAAAGGGAGTCAAGTTTCCTCTAGCGTACAGCCCTTCATAAAAGGCAGTGGACTAGAGGATAGCTTACTCTTTTTTACTCCCATATTGGCCTATTCTTGTTTAGAGTGTACGTCGTTCTAATCACAGATGCCACTCTCACCGAAAACGAAGACGCTATGAGTAGAAAAGACCGTAAAGCAAAATACAGGTGCCGCCATCACCGGCCGATTTTGCAAGTAAAATGCATGCATCGACACCAATTTTTTTCACGGATCTCAGAGGCTGTGCTACACCGTCATCCACCTAAAACGGCGGCAACTAGGCATTTTCGGTAATGACGTCACGTGTTTGAATCGAGCGCCGGAAATGCTTCAGTTTTCCCAGGCATAAGCATTTTTTGTTGCCTGAGAATTAATTTTTACTGAGAATAACAATTGAATGGAGTTGCCCTCAGTGTTCTTTTAAGTATTCACAGGGCGGAATGACTGACCTATTGGGGAAGCTAATTCTTGCATTTTCTTGGGCTATAGACGCGGCGGTAGCTCCGTGGTTATGGCGGTCTGCTGCTGATTCGAAAGAGGCTGATTCGATTTAGAGGACATCGTAGTAGCGCTAAAAAAAGGGACGACAGGGTAGACGAAGACAACACAGGCGCTGATTCGATCCCGGCCGTGGCGGTAGCATTTCGATGGAGGCGAAATGCTAAAGGCCCGTGTACAGTGCGATGTCAGTGCAGGCTAAAGAACCCCAGGTGGCCAGTATTATGTGGAGTCCTCCACCACGGTGTTTCTCGTAGCCTGAATAGCTATGAGACGTCAAACCTCTTAAACCATAAGCCGTATTTCTTGGTATGTAATACACGTGGTAGGCTGTCTGCAATTCACAGGCAAATTTTTTTGTGGACATTCAATGACGTCATTAGCAAGATAGTTTCATTCTTATCGGTGGCGTTTTAGTTCGAAACTAAATTAACATTCGTTGTTCAGAAAACTCTTCGGTCAAGCTTTCCTTGGGGTAACCGCTAAAAGAAAGGCTGATGCGTCCTTGTATCGACCGAAGAAAGAATTCTCAATTCAGGCGCTTACGAACGATCCGCTGAGAGCAGTGCCCTAAGAAGCGGTAACTATAAGGACGCTTAACGGTATGCAGCTGTCCTTCCGTGTCAATAATATGCCACAATATAGTCACCTGGGATATCCTGATTATATGACGGAAACAACCACCCTAACTGCCACTGCCACCATCTTTACTATCATCAGCCAATGAGCCTTAGTCTTCTGCAGGACAGAGCCCTTCCCGAGTATATTATCCGATTGCCCATGTGTTGTGTCAGTCGCGGCCACGTATAACCTATCTCAGTAAGCTAACATCGCCGCCCCACATAATTATCTGCCGCTTTCCTCTTGTTACCCTTAACTTTTCGTCCTCACTGCCACTTTAAAGAACTCCCGGTTTTACGCTTAGCATGTTCCCCTGAAGTCCTCTTGCGCATGTTTATTTCAGCTAGAGAAACATCATAAATTCGTGTTTATTACCAAATACATGCGGCTTTCTTTCTGTCGCTCAGTGTTACAGGTGTTCCTTTCTGGCTGCGGTAATGATGCTTCTCGATGCGACATCAAGAAGGGATATGGCGGCCGCAGCAGATTCGCATGAACGCCCAGCGTTTTTAACAATGGAGCGTTTTTACCGCGGCGAGTCGTCGATTTTCGCCCGACGGCGCAGATCTGACGCCCGGCGTCGAGAAAAACGCCCGCCGCCGCCGATCAGGACCGGCTAGATTTTGACGCGCGGGGTCCGGTGAGACCGGAAGCGGCGGCTGAAGCGAGCCAATAGCAGCGCAGAAAGCCCGCTCTTCCGGTCCTGCCGCCGCCAACATGGCCGCCATGGCCGTCAAACTACGCAGTGTTTTTGGCACGGAAATGTTATTGTCGTGAAAATAAACGCTTCATCAGACTTGAAATGTCGCTTTTTTTGGAGAACACGGCCGAATCTTGGATCGGAGTGCCTGCCCTCCTTCCGTGAAGCGAATGTGTCGAAGAAAACAGCAGCCGCTGGTGTCCGCGGCTGGGGCGGGCGTCCAAAGGTACGCGACAGCATGCATTCGAGCACGCAAATCTTTATAGATACTTAAGCGCACGTGCTACAACTTGTACAATGGTGTCGAAGTGAAACTTTCCTGATTTTAAGAGAATAGTCAGCGTCGCTGTTCTCACAGACCTCCTTGCCCAGTGGTGTTTGCCACTTGTTGATCACATTTGCCTTCGCGTCGAGGGATACGCGGCTGCGCGCCGCCGCTTCAACGCTCCTTGTATCTCCAGCCGGGCGTCGCGCCGCCGCGACGTTTTCTGCCGCGCGAATGTCGTCTAAAAAAACGTCGCATGTATCCCGGCCTTGAAGGAGCTCGTGTCGCAGAAAATCCGGCATCGGCGTCGTCGGTGTCGTTAACCGTGAGCGAAAAATCCATGAAAAATCCCCAGAGAATAATCTAGGAGGCAGGTGAGCCACCTAGGTCGCATGACCTTGTAGCTCCATCACAACCTGCCTACAGGATTGTTAACAAACTCCCCATCGTGGTAGGTGGCAGTTAAATTAATGATTGGTCGCTCCGAAAGAGCAATCTGGGTCGCACAAGCCTCACAGGTAACAGCCCCTGCCATCATAAGGCAGTGGCACATGGCTTAACCGCTGCACCACTGGGCCAGAAGTGGTGTGAGGACTCCCAGGGATCTATTAATATAAAGTAGAGAATGACCAATTCTGCATATATGGGAATTAACCCATTACGCTATCGCGTCGTACCTTTAAGGCGGAGCTTAAGTGTCCTCTCCTGTTTTTTTCTTTAATGCGATAGCATTAAAGTTGTCGTTACGCCAAAACCCCGCTGATGTCCGGTGTCACGAAACTCGCTGATTGGTCTAGGGAGGCCACATGGTCCTGTGGCTTATCACAAACTGCCCTGAGGGCCATCCTGATTGGTGGAGAGAGGTCACGCGACCTAATGACGTCAGTACAACTTGCCCACCATTGCAGGTGGGATCTTGGCTATCGGCTTGTGAGTAAACCCCGCTTATGTACAGTGTCACAAAATTCGCTGATTGGTGATTGGAGGTCGTGTGACTTTATGAGGTCATAAAAACCTGCCGATCATGGCAGGTGTAGTTAAAGATCGACCGAAAGAGGCGATATGACCTTGTGACGTCATCACAACCTTCCGCCCGGGTTGAGTGCAAGGTAGTTTCTACACAGGAACCTAGACAGAGAATCGAAAGCAAAATTAAAAAGAAGTGGTAGGGTTTTAATGCAGTTCAGCCGAGTATACGTGCGAAAGCATGCGTCTGGTTGGCTCATGGTTTTGCTTTGCTGGGCCGTCGGCACGTCTGGCGACGTTATTAGACCTAGGTCAAGCTCTGATCGAGGTTAAGCTGATCTGATCTGTTCGCGCCGCAGATGGAAGTCGATGAGGACGACGATGTGCAATGCACAGCGCTAGAGTGTGTTGCAGTTTAACACGAGGCCTGATCGGCTGCGGCGATAGAGTAGTGGTATTGTGCAGTGGCCAGCGAAGGTGATCTGTTCGCTCTGCCGCGAGTTTGAAGTGCAATCACGGCAAGGTTTATTTTACTTCTGCGCCCTCAAGGCCATGCAAGCCACAAGATTCTTGGTTGGGTTTGACCAAAAGAAACAGTGCTTTCACATTAAAATGTGATGCGTGGAAATGTCGGCATCGTCACAGCCTTGCGTATACCTGCTGCGGCAGCTAGCAGTCCGAATATGGAGATCGATGGGCCAGCAACTGCAAAGAAACTGACGCAAACACACACAGAAGTTGCAACAGAAGCTGCAACAAATGTAAAATCTAATGCAACCACATTCCGCTCTTAAAGTGTCTAGAGCGTCCCCATAGCTTCTTCTTTTTTTTTTTTCAGAAGTGCGCAAGCGTCTTTTTCAAGGCCGACAGCAAACCTTGTTGTCGGCAAACAAGTGTCCAGCTAGATTCGCTCCGATGAAATATTACCGACAATCGATGGTCAAGCCTGCAGGGGATCAGCCACTCATTATTTGTTGGTTCGAGCTTCGTTCGCAGGTAACAATTCGTTTTCCTAGTTTCGGCGTATCCGTCAGTTTCCGCTTGCCAGAGCTGATTGAGTGCGAAGAATTTGCGTGCTCACCATGACAGTCACTCCTGCTGCTCCAAGGTGGACATTGATAGGTAGTTTTGACAAGTTTTCCTGTTTACTCTCCGTTGTTTTTTTCCTTGTTCGGCCAAGAAATTTCCTTCTTTATAGCCGGTTCATTGGAGCCTGTAAAAACCTCGCATTGAATTTTACCTTTGACGGGCATTGAAATCCTCTATGCACAGACAGCCACATATATTTCTATTTTGTTCATCCATTACACAGGATGCCAACGGTATTGTACATATCAGTGAAATATGAGATTAGATATCCAGGTCTGCACTTATTTAGCTGACCCTACAGCGCACAAGTTATTAGAGCCGCTTTCTGTAAATCAGTATTTAAAAAATATTTATTTCAAGTACGCTACTACTCGAAAAGTCAGCGTTTGTGCTCGTAGCGAACTTATAGGCGATATCGGTCAAAATCATATCTTAATCGGTCAAAATCGTATCTTAATACTGCACTAAGCAGGATTCTCAGTTCGTCTTTTTACCATCGGAACTCGATCTATACGCTCCGAGCATTCTTGAAAACTTCGAATTATTGTTCTGTGCGGGCGACTTCTCTATTAAATCGAATTAAACGTCCCGGCTGCCACTGTTTTTTTTTTGAACTCACCTTCGAGAGCAGGAGTCCACCAATGCGTGGACAGCCTTTCAACCAGTTGTGTGGCGGCTTCGCTTTTGCTTTTATTTTGTTTCTTAGACTTCCGTTACGCCCACGGAATTAAGCCACACAAACAAAAATACGTGTGGAATCTTTGCCTTATGTATCGCTCCGCCGATGGCAGAGCGGCAAGCCGCCACGTGACTTGATGAAAGGAACTCCACGCGTTGGTTGACTCTTCCTTCTCTCGGAGGTGAGTTCAAACAAACAAAAAAAAAAGGTGGGAGCCGGGACGTTTAATTCCATTTAATAGGAAAGTCGGCCGCACAGGACAATAATTCGAAGTTCATAAGAATGCTTGCGGCGTTTAGACTGAGTTCCCACGGTAAAAAGACGAGCTCAGAGTCGACTTTAGTGCACCTTTAAAGGAGAAAATCCCCTTAGTATGGATTGCTGAATGACTTAGACGCAACTTCGGCATGAAGGGCAGAAATAACGACGAGATGGCGGGACAAAACAGCAGAAGGATATGTTACCTTTGTGTATTACCTTAATAGCATATTAACTCCTCACTTTGTGTGCAAACGGTACTTAAGGGAGTTGCGCTTAGATTACAAATAGATCACACTTTATAATAATTTAAGGAGAATCTTGGAGTTTCATTTCCCGAAAGGGCTTGCGGACTACTTCAGCTCTGCTTCGCCAAGCAACAAAATAACTGCGTCGTGTTTGCGCAGTCCATTGTAGCTGACCCCAAACCGGCTCATCATGGGTTTGACGTTCAGGAATGTTGAATACCCAATCAGCGCTGGTAATCGGCCAAATAATGCAAATGTATGGTTTTACTCTGATGCAGGACCAACTTTTACCGATATGTGCCTGATATTGGGCCTCAGTACCTGTGCTGTTTGGGTAAAAGCATGGCGAGAAAAATTACCTCGTTTTCAGCTAAGTGATGAAGAGCTGACATGCAAATCGACGGCGAACACCCGCCCTAGCAACGCAGCATAATGATCGTTTTCTAGATTTAATCCTAGGAAATTTTACACCCCTTTTTCTCTGTCAATACAGGTCTTTCAAAGGGCATTGTTCAAGGACCTTTACTGTTTTTAACATACATATTAACAACCTGGCCCCTAACGTACCTTCTCGATTACGAATTTTCGCTGACGACTATTTAGTCTACACACCCTTCTTGGTAACCACATCATATACCAGGTGTCCCAGCTAAATGTAACCAAGCTTTAAAAAAAACGGGATGTCCTAGCCGTCTGAAACCAAATGAGGGTTGTTTAGAGTCGCGTGACCTAGTCTGCAGTATTTTTTTCGTTCTTCAAGGTTCACTAATTAGTTAAGCTTAATCAACTAACTTTTTAATTATTGACTTCAGGAACAAAGTATCAATGCAAAAGTTGTAGATCGCTTTGAGAAACAGCTTACTGAGACATTTGCAGCAAAGTAATATTTACGTAAAGTAGTTTTTTCACCGGCCTTTAACCATGACCCGCACAATAAGAAAAAGCTTCCACGTGACAACTGTGCCACTTCAACGTCCCATGACGCGCCTTAAAGAATAAAATCCGTTTTGAAGAGCGAAGAGCGAAAAAGAAGCGAAAAGAAAATACTCAAGAATAGGCCACGCGACTATGAACAACCCTCAGTTGGTTTCACTGGACTAGAACACTTCGCCTTTTTAAAAGTTTGGTTACATTTAGCTGGGACACCCGGTAAATTGCAGCTATATTTTCCTCGTGCATTTGAAAAAAAGATTAATGCAAAGTAATGTACCTTGTTTTTAACCGCAGTAATTTTAGCTTTTCCAACTGCGTCAACAACTTGCCATCTTCCCAAGCCTTATCATGCGAACAAATACATCGACGTTCATCTAAAAACTAAAGCTTTGTCCGGCTTGCCTTAGGTAGACCATACGCGAGAAGACGTCCAAATTATTACGATATATTTGAGAAGAAATTTAAGAAACCTACTCCGTTAGAAGACTGCAAAATATGCTTATAAAAACATGTCTGTAGAAATGTCTGTCAGGACTATATAAAGACTCTATAATTAGTTCTTGTTCTCAGTTCTGATTCCGCATTTTCAGTACGAACTCGGCAAATAGTAACATATATGGCAGGAACGCAAAATTAAAGTACAAAATCGATTTAGCTTTACCATAGCGCTATCGTTAACTATAGCCGTTAGTGTGCGTGACGTCATTGGAGCGCCGGACTTAGCTTCCTAAGTGCGCCTCGTAACGGATGGCCGTAAGCGGATTAGAAAAGCAGACGGATTTGCACCCTTTTCCGTGTCTCAGACATAGCGACCCCTGCGAGGTCGATGACCTAGGTAAACATGATTACAATTTCTCTGAAACCCGCCACACTATCGCTCTGCTTAGGTTGCTTCCCACGTAGGGTTTGCAGTCGTGCAGAGGGAAGTTCAAACCTACGTGCTCAGACAGATGGCTGTTAGAAAAAAAGCGCCAAGGAAGAATACAACACACTGCTTCTATTTTGGATTCTTCATAGAGGCCGCAAAGAGGGAGGCATCTCTCAACCTGCATTTGAAAAATAAAAATAAATAAAGACAAAGGAATTGAGAGAATCGCATTATTTGATTTTTTTTTTGTGAAGATGGTAGTCAGGGATTGGCTGCAAGTTATCGAAGTTTTTCATTCAAATGTCCTGAGCAGGCAGGCAACGAACTCAGAACTTCGTAATCGAACATGTTAAAATATGTCGTAATTGTTTCAGTGAAGTTTGCCTGACGTAGAAGGAGCAATAGAGGACAATAAACGAACTCGCAAGTTTTTGTGAAATTGACAGTTGCGATTCCCCCCGCCCCTTCGTCCTCCCATCCTTCATGGCCCCCAGCTGGGGCCTACATACGTCCTCCTACCACAGATGACGCATTCTCGTCAGACATACCTCACTGCTCGGTCACAGGCAGTAATTACCGGGGATGACATCGAGTTTTCGCTTACAACATATCTCGGCGCTAACGAGGGACTTTCAATATCACAAACACCGGAAAATTTCACCCGCTACGCCTAACACTTTAAATATTTTCCACGCTCACTTGTGTTTACAAAGAGGAAGCAACGCACCAGTGGACATCCCGTTCCGTTACTACGGATCTTGTGACGCCTCGTGTTTGAAAAACGCTACTCAAGGTGGCGTGTTTGCGTTCAAGACTTACGTAAACTATGTGTTAATTCGCGTCACCGAAATTCGCGAAATATTCGAACAGGCGAACGCTCAATGCCGTCTCTTAAAACATCTCTGACGAAAGGCAGGAAGTCTGCCGAGTTTATTATTTTTTTTGCAACGCCGGAAGTTCGCACTGAGGGTTACGTGAAGCGACGATGGGGTATAAGCATGTATGCATACGTAGCAAGAAGAAGCCAAGAAGCAGCCATTTTGCATCGCACACGCTTGCAGTATGCAAAAGTAGACGATGGTCGATGAGACGTGATCCAGGAGACCTCGGGCTTCCTGCATCCGCCCGGAGAGCGTGTGTGACAGCCCAGGGAGATGAACGTCAGCGAACGTCAGCGGACGGCGCGGTGAACCTTGGGGGAAATCACGTCAACTTCGCCGACGCGCGAGACGCCTCATGGGTCTTGCATGAGCTTCTCGCTCTTGGTGGATTGTTTTCTGTACGAGGAGAACCCTGTCCGCTCACCGGATGTTAGAGCGTCGCGTCGCTCTTAGCGTTCTTGATTTTATGGGCTCAATTACACGGCCTTTTCTCAATAACGAAATCATTTTCGCTGGCATCGATGCACGTGTCAATTTGAATAACTTTCTCGCATTACAAGCATGCGCACCTCTATTGACTTCAGAAGGCCATATATCTTGTTTCTATTTCTTTCTTAGCGACAGGAACAACACAGAAAGCGGAAGTTGGAAGGGCCGGGCTCAGAGACTTCTTCGAAACACCCACAATTTCTTTTAAAGTTTCCAAGCTACAGGCCACAATTGCAGGCTAAATGCAGCCTTAAAGTTTTCGAAGCAATAATTGACATTTGTATTTGTTGGTGTGGTCGTGAGACTAGAGGAGTAGTACTGAACGTTTCAATTTTTTTTTAGTTTGAAGAGATTATTTCTTTGTCTGTCTCCCTCGTACAATCTGCACGTGAAAGTAGGGGTAAATATGAATGGGCAGAATGAAGTACACGGCAGTGACAGTCAGCTGTGAGTACTGGCGGAACCATCACTCAGAATGACAGAGCTGCGATTGCACTGCCAACGTTAGGTATTCAGAATCTTAGAAAAAAGATAACAGAAAATGAACATGAGTCGATTAATCCGGAGAAAGTTTCCATGTCACTAAATGTCACTGAAACGTTGCCCACGAAAAAGCCACAGTAGAGTAATTCAAGCCATGATTACACGTACCGATGTGTACCGGTATTCATTTTTTTCCGGATGTGATTGAAATGTGGAATCAATTGCCATGTGATGTTGTTGAACAGAATGATGTTGAAAAATTTGTCTTAGGTGTGGAGACGCTTTTGCGAGAACGGGGCGGAAATTAGTAATTCTTTTTTTGCGAATGTATTTTTTGCAATAAGAGTTCTCTTTCTAATTGTATTTGTATATGTTTTCCCTCCATGTAATGACTCTCATCAAAGGGTTAACAGTAAGAATAAATAAATAAAATAATAAATATAGATATGCGTTCACCTGGTTACATTTCTTCCTTAGGCCTAAATTAAAATCATTTCTGCTTAAAACATTGATGTGTGCCTGTTCCAGCTACCCTGTTCTGTAACACAACTGGTACTCCACGACCGCTTATCCGGTAGCGACGCCTCAAGAAACAGAGATAACTGTAATGTACTTTTTTCCTGCTTTCATTACAAAAAATGGTCCTTTTTGTAGTACATACTAGCTTTTAGCTCCCTAAATAAACTGCGGTGCAGGTAATGCAAGGCACACAAGGGGAAAAACAACTTCAGAAAGTGCTTAGTCAAGCGAATAACAGCCATTGCGCACCTGGTGACGTAGCCTGAACACAGAGCTCACTTCTCCCAATGTCTTGGGAAATTCGCTTATGTAATTGGCAATCTAAGGGCGGTTGCTTTTTCAGCCTCTTGCTGTTTCCTTATGTGTTACGGACGCTGTGGCCAGAATTGAGGTAGACATTTTTATTTATGCGCACGAATTAAACGGAAAATGTTGCGGCCTGGCAGTATTCCTAGAACGAAGCGTACTTATTGCACCACACGGGATTAGACGAGACCGGATGGGGCACTGGCCAACGGCTATAAAGAAAGTAGCTGTGTCTTGAGTATGTATATAACGGGTTTTTCGCCTAAAATGTTCTCCAATTTTTTTTTAAAACAGGCTTTTTGTTTCAGAAGAGTGTTCTTTTTTTTCGGCATAGCATTGTGAGCGGTGTAGCGCATCAGAATGAAGCCAAGATGTCTTAACTAGCATGGGTGGTTAATTAACACTGTGCATTTAGCTTTAAACTATAACTGTTAGTCTTCTTACTTATTGTGAGGAGCCGCTGCGTTGGCTCAGTCATATTATGGCGCTCTGCTGCTTAGCCGAAAGGCCCGCGGTGGTCAAATTTCGATGGAGGCGAAATTCTAGAGGCCCGTGTACTGTGCGAAGTCCGTCCACGTTAAAGAACCCCAGGTGTTCGGAATTTCCAGAGTCCTACACTACGGCGTCCCAAAATAGCCTGAGTCGCTTTGGGGCGTTAAGCCACCATAAATCAAATCAAATGTTTTTGTGAGGCGCGTAGATCTCCGTAAATAATATCCATATCCGTTTTTAAAATTTCGGAAACGCAGTTGCACTTTGTGCTGTAGCCCAAAAAATTATACCAACATCGCCGCAAAATACATGCGCTTTCGAAAAGCTTGCAGGCAAAGCAACCCTTCCAGTGCATGAACTCATCAAAATATCCAAAATATTATGTATGAACAAACATCAAACTTTGAACTTAAAAGAGCCTAATTGCAGGCACCCTAGAAGATAACACTGTCGATTACGGTTTGACGTCATTGAATCGCATCTGTGCGCCGCCATTTAATTCGGCTTTGCACATTGTGTAGGCCTTCCACCTGTTTTTCTGCCTTTATCTCTGTGTTTTTCCCTACTCAGGGGAAGGCCTAGTGCGACGTGCAAGGGGACGTCCTCCACCATTTCAGCTCTCCGCTTGTATTACGGCGTTAGTAATGTCGCCTGACAACAGTTCCGTAGCCATAAAAAAGTTACTTTCTTGCAGCTCACCTGGACGAGAGCCAGGCAGAGTTCCTTGAGGCTTTGCTGCGAAGATCACGCATTTGCGTCGGAATGGGCTGTAACCACGTTCCAACATCCTTTCACACAAACGCTTACACACCCACAAACACGTACTCGCTTACACGCAAAGACAGAAATAGAAAAGCGAGTGAGGGTCTAAGCTTTGCCGCAGTGAGACGCAGCGTGTTGTTAGGGATTGGACCACTCAAACGAAGGTTCGTAGCGGATTTTCAGTGATGTGCTCGGGTTTATTCAGATTCACTTAAGTCACTACCACTGCTAAGGAAGTGTGATGTTGGAACAGGATTCTTTTTCTCGCGCGGCCACTCAGTACCTAACAGATCTGGAGCCAAGTCTTCGCACAGTTAACACTTCTCGTAACAAGGAGATAGCACCACTATTTTTCTTGCATAGAAAATATGTATCGTGAAAGCCTGGGAGTCGTTCCGATCACATCCGTACAGCGTCGTTCTAACTCTTATGGAAACGAAATTTCACCTCCACTGAGACCTGCAGCTATACGGAACTATGGAACTTGCGCGAGACAGGTTCCTGAAGGAGCTCCCTCATGACAACGTCAGGACTCTTGTCTGGGCGATGATATTCACAAAATATAAATTCTCTTCATAGAAAGCAACGATACAGCCTCATGACGGGGCTGCTTGAAGTGGTTGGCGGTATGTGCCTTGAAAAAGCTGGTCACTTTAACTCTACAATAAGAAAATTTCTCTTTTTAATGCGTTAGCATTAGAGCCCACAGATCAAAAAAAAAAAAATGCCCGCCGTTCAACGAAGCCTTCACCCGCCACGGCTGGCAGGTGGCAAAGTGGAGAGAGAGAGAGAGAGAGAGAGAGAGAAATCTGTGCTGCCTCGGGAAGAACATAGAGGTGGCTACTGCGGAGAGAGGAGGTTCTGACGCGGGCTGAAAAGTGCGCAACATGAGGCTGGTTGCGTTGGAAACAATGGGTGACTACAGTGGAAGGTGTAGGGTGAGGAGCAAAGTGAGCTGAGAAGGGGAGCGGATATAGCAAAGCGCGCGTGAACCACTCTTCAGTTGAAATGGCTGTGTTCGAGCCACCTTCAGAACCGAGTGCCAATGGATACTGGAGATCAGGCATGGACTAGAAGACCAAGTGTACATCGGAGTCAAGTATGAAGACGTTCAAAGAAGAATAAGTATGCAGTAAAGGTGGATGTAAAGAAATGTGTATTGTGTGAAGCGATGTGTAGCGTTATGCAAAGAGGAATGAAAGTGTAAGGCTGCGCATTTTCCTCGGATCGTCCAAATACCGGCTGCCAGTTTTTCTAGTTTTAACGCGTGATAGAATTAAGGATTTTTTGTTCAGCAGAAAACCCAGTGTTTTCGGCAGCGGCATGAACAAAAAACCCCCACAGAAAACCCTAGGCACAACCTCGTGACGTCATCGGAATCTGCCAACCGTGGCAGGTAGTTGTCTACTGATGTCAACAACGACGACAACAACGCCAAATGACGGCTCCCGATAAATTTTTTAACTAAGAGTTGCTCAGCCAGCAATGTTTTGTGCTTAGCTTTTATTTTCATGCGCTGAGCGCAATGCACGCTAATATAGCGTTGTATTTATTTGTGGGATATTTTCGTTTAATCTGATACTCTTTCTTGATAGAATCTGAAAACGAAACAATTTACAGAGCTGTAATTTATTGTAGGGGACCCTGGTCGTCAGAATTTTACGTCACTGTGCCTGTGCGTGTTTGTTTGTTTATTTTGGTGGCTGCAAGTGAGCGTGTTTTCGACGCTGCGTGTTCTTTCTTTTTAATTACTTTATACTGCATTGAACTCTGATGCCTGCCACGGATGGTGGTGCTTCACTTCGGGCTATCCCCTTACTTCAGCAGTCGGGAACATAAACAAACACAGCAGCAAGTTCCTACTGATTACAGGGTTGTATTAACTGCGGAAATCGTATCAAGGATAATCATCTACGGTGGTTGGAAATGCAATACACGAAATGCAATGCAGTTGATGTTTATCAAGAAGGTGGGGTAGGGGGGGGGGGGGGGGAGGGGGTTTACGGAAACGACTTATCTGATCAGCATCGCAGATAAACTGTTCAAGAGGAATGAGCAAAGATAGACAAGGGGAACAAACGCAATACACGCTCCAGATCGAGAACAGCTGCAGTCAGTACACGTCTGCAAGAAGAAATAAATCACGGACGTGACGCACTAAGGTTTATACGTGGGCGTGATAAACGCATAGCCCGCCCTTTGGACTGTGGATTACTGAATTGTAAACGTGAGCCCAGCTTCATTCAGTGAGACCTGAGCTCCTTAAACCTATACTGACTGGATGAGACAAAAAAAAAACATAACAGTAAACACCGAAACGCGTCATTATATCGCTCTACGTCACTGTTCAGCTGCGGAGGAACTTATTCTCTCTTCTGTTTTCGCTTGTCCTGCGTCACTGCGCAACTTTATTTTTTTTTTCGGTCCTTTCTATAGTTGACTGCGTGTGCAGTGACTGCGTGTGCAAGTTCGTATACTGAGGCTTTGTATTCTCGAAATACATGCGGTTGATTAGGCTCGCCGTCTTGTCGGTAGTGTATATGCGTACTAGAGTGTGCGAGAGGAAGCCTGCAAAGCCTACTCAACAGTGCTACTTTGCGACAGCAAGTATTTGCAAACGGGCACAAGGCAGCGTGAGCCTCGAGATGTCCGTGGAGGCTTCTGCGGGGGACACAAGGTGATATCTTTTTCTCTAAGCGAAGGCTGGCTGTACACGCGGACAAACCGAACTAGAAAAAAAAAAGGAGACAGAAACCATTGTTCTATTGTGCCCGTCAATTCCGCTAATCGGCATTGAACAGTGACAATGGTGCTGTGTCGACGTACCCACCACTCAAACAGTGCTACGAGGAAAAGAACCAAATACAAGGAACGGAGGTTTATAGACCTCGATGGAGTTTGTTTCTCCTTGCGGTCTATACGCTACTGGTCAGTGACACTGCCGGACGCGTCAGTCGCCTCAAAATCTTCCCCGGTGGAAATGCCCTTCGATGCCCCACCCCCCATTTTATTTTCACTCTGTGCAGTAAGAACAACTTTTCACTCCGTGGTAGAAAAACCCCCGCGCGGAGCAATAGCGTCTTTACGCTAACGAACAGCTACGAACAGCTACTTGAAAAAAAAAAAACAACAACAATAAAGGGCTCATGAAAGCTTGTGTTGTGAAGTAGGCTTGTGAAGTAGGCGTGCAGAAATAGACTCGCTGTAACGGGGAAATGTGTTGCCGAATTTAATCAAGGTGAGAGTGCTTGCAGAAAGCTTCAATTCTCAGACGACTGCTAACGTTAGTGGCGAAAAGCACACCGAAAGGGATTTGCGCCGTCGTCTAGCAGTTTCTAGTCCGCAAAAAGTACCCACAATAAGTAGTATACTCACACTGGGACGGAGTAATTGTCTTGATACTGAAGTCCCAAACTACCTTAGCAGCGGTTACGTACTTACGTGAACAGATCTGCAGGTTCCACTGCTTTCTGGATCGGAATTTCTAAACCCAACCCAGTGCTCGCAATCAACGTTTAACACCTTGCTGCCGTTTCTTCTCTTCCATCCCCGCGTTTGAAATCAGGCATAGTGTCTTGCAGTGCAATGTATCATTACACACTTTCTCAGCTTTTAACCCCCTTTTTTAATCAATCAATCAATCAATCAATCAATCAATCAATCAATCAATCAATCAATCAATCAATCAATCAATCAATCAATCAATCAATCAATCAATCAATCAATCAATCAATCAATCAATCAATGTTTTCCAACATATTTTGGGGGGTCACGAGGCGGAAAAGCTGTTAAGAAACAGTTTGAGAGTGCCTGGTGCCCGTAAAAGGCAGCAATGTACTCAACACTAAAGTGGAATAATAGTTCGACGAACAAACAAAAAATAGTGACAATTTGGCACAATTAGGAAATTTACATTTCACACGCAAAAATAGTGACAATTTTTTCCCTTTTCTTTTCCTTTTTGTAGAATAGGTGTTAGGATTAAAGCAGATTAAACGAAAGCTTACAAAATAGCCCTGATAGAAGTTATGAGCAGACTTAAATCTATTATAAATTCATTCATTATACATGAATGAATTTCAGATTTCGGCTTTATGAAATTGTTATCCGCAAGAAACACGTATCTCATCTCAATTTATTTCGCTCATAAAAATGTGCACAACCAGCGCCTCTCTCCCAGGCATCGCACCGTCGACCTCGATGTTACCGGAGGTGACGCTAAATGAATCCCGCCTCACCTAAGCGACCTGCGCGCTCGGCTGAGTTCGGCCGTGGCGCGCGACTTCCTTGATGGATGGCGAATCTCTGGCGCTGACGCATGGGAAAAAGTCCTCATGCCTATTCGAGCAAGCCCAAGGGAATGGATGCTGTAAACAGGTCTTGGCTTCATGGCCGTTTCTCCTGCCTTAGAAGTGAAAGACAAAGACAGACAGAAAGAAAGAAGAAAAGAGGGAACGACAAATGATACTACAGTTTTTGTGTGGAATTATCGAAATATGTGTAGTTCCTATGAATACGGGGCTGAATACTAAACTCAGCCACAGAAAACCGTAGTGAGCTTTAGTTTTTTTTGAAAACGCTCTTGTTTTAAATTACAGCTTCATCAGGAACCACTTGGAGTCTAGCACACACTCATTTTTTCACCTTTTTTCAAAATCAAAATCAGTTTATTGTAATAAAAAAGAAAATATAAGGTTGACAAATTTCTGCAGAAGGAGGTCCAGTAGTCAGTGACTGTAATGGGACCTCCTATATCATTAAGTAAAACAGTTATAGGTAGTGAAATAGCAACTGCTATAAAAACTCAATGAACACTGGTGCAGTTCTCGCTATCGCAGCAGTATAGTTAATTAAGAAAAGGTGGGTGAAAACAAACATAGGCATATACAAGTAGTACATAGCTAAAGAAGTTATACAATACAAAACAAGAAACAACAGGAGAGGAAAACGTGATTTGATAAATTTGCGCTTGCAACATATAATGCACAGTTCTTAAATATGCTATTAGCTCCTCTGCAGTCAATTCAATAATTGTATGATTTGGAGAACCAGCTAAATAATTAATATGAAGTATTAGGTTTTTCAGTTCGTTTTTGTATTTATATAGTGGATTTGTGTTTTTCAAGTCCAATGGTGAGCTACTCCAGAAAGAAAATGAAGAAAAATGAACTCTTTGCTTGCCATAATTGGTGCGTACTTAAGGCCAAATTAGATTTCTGTTAATCGCAAATATTGTAGCGTTAGCGTTTGTAAGCTTTGATTGTGGAAGACAAGGAAATGAGAAGGGTCTACTAATTAGTTTGTAAATGAAGATACCAAGGTTATGTTCAACAAGCTCAGGTACGGAAAGAATTTTCAAAGAATGCTGAAATAACTAATTGTTTGAATCGAAATAGCTGAACGTTATTATTCGGACTGCTTGATTCTGAACTACTTGTAAAAATGTCGAATGAGCACTGAAAGTACTCATTAGTCATTAGTACTTACTAGTTGTAAAGTGCTAATAATGTAGGCTGAGTAAAGTATGAACGGGTTCTGAGTAAAACTCTTAAGCCATAAACAATCTTGGATCTGATGCAAGCTATGGGGGAATGACATTTTAGATGGCGATCTAGTTTTACTCCTAAAAACAATGATGACTCGCTGACCTCAATGAAGTTTGATCCTATAGAAATGGGAGGAACACACATTATTTGCCTTTGGGGAGAAGTGAACAGTGAAAACTTAGTTTTATCACCGTTGATCTGTAACATGTGCCGAGAGCACCACGAACATAAAGTGGCTAAGTCGCTATTAGGTTTAGACGCAAAGGTTGTTATGCTTTTGTCAGAGTTTTATATCGTGGTGTCACATTCGGAATCGGAAAAGGTGAGACAGTCAGGTAAACTGTTAATATCGATTAAAAATAATATTATGCCGAAAATCGACCCTTGTGGCACACCCATGTTAGAAATCTTAACTTCAGAAAAAAAAAACACCAGCGGCACAAGCAATCGGTGGTCTCTTAGATAAATAACTATTAATAAGTAATAAAGGCGGACCAGTTATTCCTATTTCTTCGTGCTTACTGAATAATAATTCTTGATTAATTGTGTCAAAAGCTTTCGACAGATCAACAATAACAGCGTCCCTCATAGCCTGAGTCGCTTCGGGACATTAAACCCCAATAAACAAACAACAAGAACAGAGTTAGCAAACTTACCCTCGTCTATGGCAGCCTTTAGTTGATCGGTTAATGTTATAAGCGCTAGCTCCGTAGAAAACGCTGGGCGAAAACCGAACTGCCTTGACGAAATTTTATTGGATTTATCATGATATTTAGTGAACCGGGTCTCAATTAGTTTTTCTGTAACCTTACTGAAGAAAGAAAGAATGCAGATGGGTCGGTAATTAGGCGGAAACGACCGCCTTTCTTTATATTTTCCCTCGCTTTAATTCTCCAGACAAAAAAGTCCAGTTTCAGTTATTAAGTTGACAATATGACAAAGTGCATGAGAAATAATGGGCGCAATTAGTTTAATATCAGTTGGGTTAATACCATCAAGTCCAGGGCTTGTTCGCTTTAAATGGCGTACAACATCAATGATTTCCTGTGGTGTAGTGGAAAAAAGGAAAAACCAATCTGGCCGACGAATATATGCTAGAGCTTAACAAAGTATATAAAAAAACATCTGCGATATCTTTGGGAATGTGGTTGACGATTATATGCTAGATCGTAAGAGTTGTCTGTTGACGTAGGATTCTCTTTAACATAGTAATGGGCAAAAACATCTGCAATATCTTTGGGATCAGTATATACCACATTATCGTTCTTAGTATTAGATATCTCCACTGATGAAGCATTTCTGGTAAGAAAGGAATTAACAATTAAGTAATGCCTACCTTATATTGACCTGTTTTTGCTATCTCTGAATCTGCTGCGCTTAGGGTGTATCGTAGTGAACACCGCATCTACACTGTGAGGGTTTCAGTTTAGCCGTAGTACATTACGTCCAAAATGGGCTTAGAAAGGTGTTTAGTGAAATTTCCTGCACGGCGTTCATTGTACGCAGAAGGCGGGATTGATGCAAGTTTTTGTAACTGCGAAGCTCTTCACTGCGCAGTACATACTGTGCAGTAGGGACACGGTGTAAGAATATACTTACACCGTGAGTAGGGATACGCCAACGAAAGCTGCTGTATGTCAGCCGCTATAGGCCAACAACGCACGTCTGTTGAACGCCCAAGATCTCAGCTACGGCCGCCAAACTCCAAGTTGGCTCGGAAAAACGAGAAGTCTTCATGTATACTCTAGTCGCTTTACGAACTAAGCTAAACAAGACGGCTAGCAAATGGCAGGGCGAGGCCGAATCAGTCAACATCTCGAAGAA
Organism: Amblyomma mixtum; assembly: GCF_055824585.1. Classification (NCBI taxonomy): domain Eukaryota; kingdom Metazoa; phylum Arthropoda; class Arachnida; order Ixodida; family Ixodidae; genus Amblyomma; species Amblyomma mixtum. Next base: position 252,319,154 of record NC_143012.1, on the reverse strand, counting down.
GGAGCGTTTTTAGTACAGTGTGTTCGGGGATCCCCCAAGGTGGAGTAGAGTTTATATTTTCACCTGTGTGGCTGCGCTCGCCTGGATGCAAATGGGCAATTGCTCCCTTAATATGAAATCTGCTCCAACTTGAGGGATTTCCCTCCAAACATTGAAGAAAGCCAGAGTAACAACAAAACACAATAACCAATGTAGATGTAGAGAACATTACAGTACTAAGGTCTAAACCAAGTTCTACGTATGGCACATAATATCTCTTCTAGGTATAACTAAGGGTTCATGAAACGCGATGCAAGACATGAAGTTTTGCCACTGGCATCGGCTTGACTGACAGCATCAGGCTTGGAAGCGCTGGGCTCGGCAGATGTGAGAAGTTATTTACAGTTTGAAGTAAGCTCCACCATACCTTTATGGTGGTCTTGTCTGACACTGCAAGCACTCGAGAGGAGGCATTCTGTGTGAACTGAGCTTACAAAGCTAGCAGATTCTTCACAATACTAT